>NC_072795.1:57872500-59265000 GCF_028583425.1 Eublepharis macularius | reverse complement strand
ATAAATTTAATCAACCAATACCTGAATTTCTGAGTTTAGTTTTGCACCCCTATTAATCAATCAAATCTCTTTTCAGAAGGAATGCTTGACCACTCCTCTATTTGAACTGCATTTCGTTTGCAAACTGTAAGCAGGACTCTCAAAACTTTGAACAATATTTAAATTGTTTTTCAGACATTTGAAATTGGTCAAAAATGTTTTGAGTGTGTACTTTTGTGTGTGTACATCCCCAATGCATCATCATCTTTGTTATAAGTTAAAAAAGCAGCTTAGAAGATATGTTTAATTTCTGCAGCAAGGGAAAGTAGCCGTGTCCATTTTGCCTGGCTGACTCAATGCCACTCACTCCAGGTTGCAAATATTATTTTTATTTATTTGTTTTATTAAATTTATATTCCACTCTCCCCGCAAGTGGACTCAGAGCAGAGCACAGGCAGTAATAAATACAATAAATACAGAGAGCATAAATTAGATTAAAACATATCAGTCAGTACAATAAAGTCTAAAACAGACAGTCACGCCCATATTGCAAGACACATTCGTGGGGCATACTTTGTGCATATGTGTTGGGTAACTCAGCTGTGATTGTGTCTGGATCGCAGTTACCTTGTTATGGCTGTCTCCCTTCTCCATCCATTTTCACCAGACAGGAGAAAATCTAAAGTGGTGCTTTTCTTGTTTATCTTTCTGGTGTTTTAGTCTTGCCCAATTTGACTCCCTGTTTGACTCCCAAAGTTGAACATGCTTGTGTTCATCTGTATTAATTGGATTTACATATTCTTGCTCTGCGGGCAGGGAATTGTATTCTGATCCAGAGAGTTCTGAGCCTGCACCAGCATGATGAATGCTGCTGGCTAATGAATGTGACCAACAGCACAGAAAACAAGCAGCATATTACACACACTACAGAATTTATTTTAAATGGCATATGACCTGCCCATGATAATTCTAGGATATAATCTTAAAAAGCCTGTAAATTGTGAGCATACATTAACAGTGACTTCCCAGCTAGCTGCACATAGGAACAGATACTTAAAGCAACAGATAGGACATAAGGTAAGATAATGGTGAAGTCTATGGTCCCTAACTTGTTAGTGAAACAATCTGAGACCCCCTCCCTATGATATAGCCCTTCTGTCTGTCTGTCTGTCTGCCTGCCTGCCTGCCTGCCTGTCTGTTAGACTTATAGTCCACTCTCCCCACAATGCAGGCTCAGAGCGGATCACAACCTGATTAAAACACAATACAATATACAATAAATAACATACAGCTAAAAGCAAAAATTTAAACAGACAGTGGATTTCACAGTCCTGCAAGAGTAAAAGAGTATCTGGGTAAAAAGCCCTTTTGAATAATTCAGTTTTGCATCGTTTATGGAAAGCCAGGAGAGTGAGGGCCCTCCTCCCCTCCTTGGGCAGGCCATTCCACATGGTAGGGGGCTACCACAGAGAATGCACATATGCAGGCAGCTGTTGATTTTGCCCATGTGCAGAGTGGCACCTGCTGGAGACCCTGTTCAGATGAATGAAGCTACTGTGGAGGAACACGGGGGGAGAGGTGGTCCCATAGGTATGCTGGACCAAGGCCATGAAGAGCTTTGTATGTGATAACCAGTATCTTAAACTGAGCATGGTAAGTGATAGGTAGCCAGTGAGATGACTGCAGGATGGGAGTGATATTCATGTTCTTGCTTGCTCCTGATAGCAGTTGAACCACAGTGTTTTGCACCAACTGGAGTCTCCTAGTTAACTTAGACGGGAGATCTAAATATAGTGCATTACAGTAGTCAAGTCTTGATGCTACCATAGCATGGATCCAGGTTGGCCATGTCGAGGTAGGAAGCCATCTTCCAAGCTAGAGTGAGGTTGTAGAAAGCGTTTTTTTTTTGGCTGCCTTGTTTTTCTAGTAGTTGTGCTGGATCCAGTATAACCCTTAGACTCTTAACTGAATCTGCAAGGGTCACATGAACTCCATTGAAAGTAGAGAGTACAATGACCTTCAAGATCTCTGCCTTCCCAACAAGTATCACTTCCATCTTGTCTGGGTTCAATTTCTATTTGTTCATTTTCAGCCATTTGACCACAGCTGTCAGGCAGCGACCCAAAATTTCTACTGCATCTTGTGGGGACCTGATAGTGAGATACAGAGTTGGGTGTCATTGATGACATCCCATTCCATAGCTGCGAATGAGTTCTCCTAAAGCCTTTATGCAGAGGTTTAATAATGTGGGAGATAAGATTGCACCCTGTGGAGCCCCGCGTGATAGTTCCCATTCTGGAGATAGCTGATCTCCAACAGCAACCCTCTGAGTCCATTCCATGAGAAACTATTTAAACCAGTCCAAGGCACATCTTTTAATGCCCACTTCTGCCTCTACATGCCACAACAGGATGGTGTGGTCTACTGTGTCAAAGGCTGCAGATAGATCCAAGAGGAGCAATAAGGAGGCATGGCCTTTGTCTATATTCAGATGGAGATCATCTACTAAGGCTATTAGGGCCATCTCTGTCCCATGACCTGTCTGAATCCAGACTGAAAAGGGTCCAGAGTGCTGGAGTTATCCAAGAAGATCTGGAGTTGGTCAGCTATTGCTCTCTCAATCACTTTGCCCAGAAAAGGCATATTAAAGACTGGGTGATAATTGGCCACATAATTTTTGTTGATGGTTTTTTAATTAGTGGACAGGGAGACATGCCCTGAGTTAGCAATTGATTTACAATAGACCTCAGTGGTTCATTTATGTGGTCTTTACTTGATTTTAACAACCAAGATGGGCAAGGATCCAGTGCACTAGTGGCTTTCATAGATGGCAGGATCCTGTTAAGATCTGTCATTGTAACTGGTTCAAGGCAGCCCATATGTGATCCAGACATTTCTTCCATCTTCTCTGTATTACAGCTAGCATCTAGATCAGAGCATATCCATGCTATTTTATCAATAAAAAACTTAGCAAAGGCCTCACAGTGAATTGCCTTTTCTTGAGACTGTAAAGGTTCAGATTTAGAGGTTAGAAAGTATTGGGATACCTTTAAAAATAGGAATGGTTGTGAACTAACTTTAACTTTAATTGAATTTTTATACCGCCCATCTCCCAAAGGACTCAGGGCGGTGTACAGCAAAAATAAAACATACAAATATAAAACAATAAGAATATAAAATATAAACATATTAAATAGTTTAACTCAGAAACAGGACAACTCAATTAAAACACATTTAGGCCAGCCCCGCTTGTTGGAATAATAACGTCTTAAGGGCATGGCGAAAGGTGTGTAGGTCAGGGACCATACGTATCTCCGGGGGCAATTCATTCCAGAGGGCAGGTGCCCTGACAGAGAAGGCTCTCCCCCTGGGGGTCACCAGCCGACATTGTTTGACCGATGGCACCCTGAGGAGGCCCTCTCTGTGGGAGCGTACCGGCCTGTGGGAGGCTATTGGTAGCAGCAGGCGGTCTCGTAAATACCTAGGCCCTAAGCCATGGAACACTCTAAAGATGGTAGCCAGCACCTTGAAGTGCACCCGGAAGACCACCGGAAGCCAAAGCAGCTCGCGCAGGAGAGGTGTTACGTGGGCGCGCCGAGTTGCTCCCATAATCACCCGCGCGGCCGCATTCTGCACTAATTGCAGCCTCTGGGAGGTCCTCAAGGGGAGCCCCATATAGAGAGTGTTACAGTAGTCCAGATGGGAGGAAACGAGGGCATGGGTGACTGTGCGCAAGGCGTCCCGATCCAGAAAGGGATGCAACTGGTGAACCAGGCGAACCTGATAAAAAGCCCCCCTGGCCACGGCCGACACATGATCTTCTAATGACAGCCGCGCATCCAGGAGGACACCCAAGTTGCGAACCCTCTCTGTGGGGGCCAAAATCTCGCCCCCGATAGTCAGCAATGGAACCAGCTGGCTATAACGGGGCGCCGGAAACCACAGCCACTCAGTCTTGGAAAGGTTGAGTCTGAGCCTGCTTCTCCCCATCCAGATCCGCACGGCCTCTAGGCACCGGGACATCACGTTAAGGGCATCATTGGGGTGATCCAGGGTAGAGATGTACAACTGAGTATCATCAGCATACTGATGGTACTTTACCCCAAAACCACGGATGATCTCACCCAGCAGCTTCACATAGATGTTAAACAGAAGGGGCGAGAGGACCGACCCCTGCGGCACCCCACAAGTGAGGTGCCTCTGGGTCGACCTCTGCCCCCCTGTCAGCAAAAACTGCGAGCGGTCAGAGAGGAAGGAGGAGAACCATCGCAACACAGTGCCCCCCACTCCCAGCCCCTCCAACCGCCGCAGCATGATACCATGGTCAATGGTGTCAAAAGCCGCTGAGAGGTCTAATAGGACCAGGACAGAGGAGCAACCCCTGTCCCGAGCCCTCCAGAGATCATCAACCAATGCGATCAATGCCGTTTCCGTACTGTGCCCAGGCCTGAAGCCCGACTGATACGGATCCAAATAGACATCTTCCTCCAGATGCTGGGGAAGTTGTTGCGCCACCACACTCTCAACAACCTTCGCCACAAAACGAAGGTTAGAGACTGGACGATAGTTTGCTAATACAGCCGGATCCAGGGAAGGCTTCTTGAGGAGGGGCCTCACCAACACCTCTTTTAGGGCCGTTGGGAAGAAACCCTCTCGCAAAGAAGCATTAATAATTCCCTGGAGCCAGCCTCGTGTGACCTCCCGGGAGGCCACCACCAGCCAGGAGGGACATGGGTCCAATAAACATGTAGCAGCGCTAAGCCTACCCAGTATCCTGTCCATGTCCTCGGGAGTCACAGGGTCAAAGTCTTCCCAGATGACCTTCACAAGACCCACCTCTGTCCCCCCATCTATACCCACCCAGTCAGAGTCCAGACCCTCCCAAATCTGAGCGATCTTGTCGTGCAGATATTGGACAAAATCCTCAGCCCTGCCCTGCAAAGGGTCTTCCCACTTTCCCTGGTGAAGTAGGGAGTGGGTCACCCTAAACAGGGCGGCCGGGCGATTATCTGCGGACGCGATCAAAGCAGAAAAATAATTGGATTTCGCCGCCTTTATCACCCCTAGGTAGGTCTTACTATAAGACCGTACCAGTGTCCGGTCAGCTAACGTAATGGTTGCCAAGAAATAACCTTTCTTTGCCCCTTTCAGTTCTGCTTCATAGGTCCTCCAGTTAGTTCTGTTACACACTCTATCAGCTTCCACGTGAGTGTTCCACCAGTGTCTCTCTAGGCATCTTCCAACCCAATTTAGGTCAGCCAGCTCCATGGTAAATCATGGGGCTGGCTTCCATCCCAAGGGCTGTAGGGGTCAACAAGGAGCAGTGGTGTCAATAGCTTTAAGGAGCTTCACGTTCCACGCTCCTACAGCAGCGTCCATAGAACATATGTCTGGAATTCTAAAATCTCCCAAGACATTTTGGAATCTAGAAGGATCCATGAGCCTTTGTGTGCAAATCATTTTCGCTGGAACCCCCCCCCCCCCATTTTCTGGGATGTTGGGGCCATATTCACTTTTGCCTTCAGTAGATGATGGTCTGACCACAGTTCAGGCCAAATCTCCAAAACTGATACAAGGCTTTCCCTCAAAGGCTCAGTACAAAATATTAAATCCAAGGTATGGCTTATTTCATGTGTAGGACCTGTCACTATTTGAGAGAAACCCAGGGTTGCCAGGGAAGCTATAAATTCTGGGTTGGACCTGATTTGGAACACTCAGCATAGATGTTGAAGTCCCCCAGAACAATAAGTCTAGGTGTCTCCAACATGATATCTGCTAGCAGTTCTGCTAATTCAGAAAGGGTGCTTATTGGGGAGCCGGGCAGTCTGTAAACAAGAAGGATAGCAAATCTTTAATCCCAGAGACAGGAGCATACAGTCAATACCAGCTATAGCTTGTGCTGGAAGTCTGCGGAAACTGAAGGACTCACGAAGAATAATAGCAACCTTTCCTCTCTGGCTACCATAGCGAGGTTGGTGTAGAACCACATAGCTGGGGGAGTTAGTTGGGACAGACAGACCATGTTGTTTTCCTGCAGCTGTGTCTCTGTTAGGCAAGCCACATCAATTTCCTCTTTATGCAATATCTCAGTAATGCATGCAACCTTCTTCCTAACAGATCGGGTATTGCATCATATTAATGTGGTGGTGGTGATGGAAGTGGCCCCATTGTTGGCAGGTGGAACGCTAGAGAGGTTAGATAAACAGCGAGTATTGTTGCTTGATACTGGTCGCCTTTGGTAAGTCCCACCCCCATATCTACCAGCACCCATCTGCACTTGAATAGTAAAGTCACCAGACATTTTGTTCCAAGGGAGAAAGCTCAGGAGTGTAACCCACAACCACATATTCAAATATCAAACATATTGGAGGCCTCAGCTCAGACAACATAGGGCTACAACCATGGTATATTTAAGCAAGCAGTGTCCAGCAGGTGTTGCATACATCCCAGAAGCAGTACATAAACAGTGGAGCTCTTCCTATGTTCTTATGTCTTCTCATGTCCTCCACCTCATGCAAGTGATATCTGTCCCCCAGCTGCACACCCCAGGCTAAAAGCCACGGACCAAAGGCCCTTATGCACTTGCCCTTCAACTCATGCCTCCTGCACGAGGCCCTTGTTAAATAGCCATCCCAAGAACCAGAAAATACTGCAAATCAACGAGGCTCTCAGTTAAAGTGCTGAACTTGACACAAACAAAATAGACATTGCAATCAAGGCATATTAGAATGTCAATTGCATTTTTGCCAAGTTCTCAGGATCTCTGCTTTTCAGAGAGTAAGGCTGTTTTGCATTGTTGAACTATTTCTTGTTGTTTAATTTACACACAGATGGTTGTCAATAATCAGGAACTTTGGGAAGAGGTCCTATGTTCCAGAGGACTGATAGGTAAGCCTTTTGCCACAAATATAACAGAGCCCATCTCCCATGCTGCTACTCAGAGGTATTAATATATACTGACAATATATAGATCAGGTTAGAAGATGAAATAGTGAAGAAATGTTGATTCTTTTGTACTTTCTAGCTCAATGATACTGTTATCAGTTTGATATTATTATCTAATCTTAACTGAAACACTTTTCCTTTAGTTATGAACCAAAAGGCTGATCTACACATTGTATAAGGAGGCTACCAAAATTAGCATACTAGCAGCAACAAAAAGTACAAAGTAGCATAATCCACGGGTCTTATTCCTTTACCAAAGCATCTTTTTGAACCATTTTGTTCCTGACCTGCCCTATTATCTGTGTTAAAAACCCTCCTGAATAACTCAAGTTTTGCATAGTTTGCAGAAAGCCAGGAGAATGGGATCCGTCTTAACCTTACCAGGCAAGCCGTTCCATAAGGTGGGGGAACACTACTGAGAATGAACATGTACAGGAAGTTGCTGATTTTGCCCATTGCAGGGTGGCATCTACAGAAGGCTCTGCTCTAGTGAGCAAAACTGCCATGGCGGAGCATAGGGGAATGGTAGCCCTGCAGATAAGGGTTCAAGACCTTGTATGTGATAACTAATATCTTGAATTGAACCTAGTAACTGATGGGCAGCCAGTGGAATGACTGCAGAATGAGGCTAATATGCACAGTCCACCTAGCTCCTAATAATAACCGAGCTGTGGTACTCTGCACCAACTTCACCAACAGCAACTACCACATGGGTCTATAACATGTAGGCCAGCCTTTCAACTAAGTCCAGATGGCAGCTTTCATAACTCCATTCAGGGAAACCTCTTTGCCATTCAGCTGCAACACACAAGGAGCATTTTTGGAGAAATATTGGCAATCAGGAATCTTCCTGCAGTACCACATGCTGTCTCTAAAACTATCATACCTATCCCCCGAGCACTAGCAAAAACTTTTCACAAGAGAGATTTATAGAGTTGTTTTGGAAGATTCAGTGAAGTTACAAGACATTGGTAATCATATGATCGAAGGACCACATAAATCAGTCATTGATGTCTATCATAAATCAACCACTGACTCAGGACACCTTCCCTTACCCACTCAAAGAGGTGGTCATCCATCTCCTGCTTTAAAAAATGTCTCTGCAGAAAAGTGATATGGCTGCTTATTGCCCTATCTCTAACTTGCCCTTTCTGGGCAAGGTAATTGAAAAAGCAGTCATGGATCAACTTCTTGGATAACTCAGGTGCTCTGGATGCTTTTCAGTCTGGCTTCAGGCCAGGGTATGTAACAGAGGCAGCACTGGTGACTTTAGTTGGTGACCTCCATCTGATTGTAGACAATGGCCAAGCCTCTGTGTTGCTCCTACTGGATTTATCCGCTGCCTTTGATACAGCAGACCATGCTATCTTGTTGAAACATTTGGAGGCTGAAGTAGGTACCAGGATATGTGCCTTGAATTGGTTTACATCATTTCTTATGTATGGACTGGACTCAAAGGGTTGCCATTAGAGAGCAGTTATCATCATTATGGGATTTATCCTGTGGGGTTCCATAGGACAGTCTTATCTCCCATGCTATTCAGTATCTGTGTAAAGCCTTTAAGAGAAATCATTCATAGTTTTGGAATTGGATGCCATGACTATACTAATGACACCCAGCTCTATATCTCTATCAAAATCTTTTGGGGATGTGGTAGATGTCTTGAGCCACAGTCTGACTGTGGTTAAATAGCCGAGAATGAACAAATTGAAACTGAACTCTGACAAGATGGAGGGAATGCTGGCTAGGAAGACTGAGGTCTTGAAGGCCATTGTGCTTCCCACTTTTGAGGGGTTTGGCTGACCTTTGCTGATTTGGTCAGGAACCTAGTAGTTATATAGGACCCCGCATTACTACTGGAGAAACACATTAATGGAGCTGCAAAAAATGCTTTCTTCCATTTAGCCTGGAAGATGAGAAAAGTGGACTGTAAATACATAAACAAATAACAATAACATTTATTATGTGTGGCATAATCCTAAGAACAGAATTGAATTGAATAGACCTGAGTAGGATTCTGAGAAGACCTGCTTAGGACGGCATTGTAAATGTGGTATGCTCTGACATGTGGCAATTTGGAATCCTCCTGAGACAGTTTGATCTCTTTGCAGTGGTAGATGTTTATCAGTGCTGGTGCGGCCCATGTAAAACCGTAATCAGCCTCTTCAGGAAAATAAGAAATGAGCATGGGGATGACCTTCTGCATTTTGCTGTGGTAAGAGGTAGCTTCAAATGTATAAAGTATATCAGTGAAAGGGTACATGTGCTTCTGCGTTGCATGAATGAGCGCTTCCCCAGCACATTGATCCAGTCTTCACAGGTCTATAACATGTTGTACAACAACACTTTGGATCACTGAAGCTCCTGCCATCCCCACCAGGATAAATATTATTGCCAGCATTGATAAACGAAAGACCAGAGTTTGGAGGGAGTAGACATGACATTTTAATTGGAGTCACAGGCCAAACTTTGCAAACTGTGGAGAGGCAGAGTATAGGAGACGCCGTTTCCCTCTCTATAATCCACTCTCAGTGACCAAAAAAAAGTCTGGAGGACCTGATGATCTCTTGTGTGCCATCCCTTCTTATGCTACCATCTTTCCCCTACAAAGTAAGGAGCACTATTGTTTGTTTGTTTGTTTTCGATTTATATTCTGCCCTCTCCACACCAGCAGGCTCAGGGCAGATTACAAACACGTACAAGTTAAAATACATAAGACAATTAATATAAGTTAAAAACCATAAAAACATCAAAAATTACACAATTTAAAATACATATAAACATGAACATAGCAGCACAAAATCCAACCGACCAAACCATAACTGTCTCCAGAGCATTTTAGCGGTAAAGGAGATTACTAAATGGGGGTATTGGTAGTAGGGAGGGCCTATTCCACCATCAACCAGCCGGGGGGGGGGTCCACCTAACACCGCCCATATGCCTGGCGGAACAGCTCTGTCTTGCAGGCTTGGCAGAAAGATAACCAATCCTGCTGGGCCTTGGTCTCATTAGACAGAGCGTTCCACCAGACTGGGGCCAGGACCGAAAAAGCCCTGGCCTTGGTTGATGCCAGGCAGGCCTCCCTGGGAACAGGGACCTTTAGCAGATGTTTCTCACTAGAGTGAAGAGTCCTCTGGGGTTCATATGGGGAGAAGTGGTCCCACAGATACGCCGGTCCCAGTCCACATAGGGCTTTATAGGTTCGTACCAAAAGCTCGAACCTGATTCGGTACTCCACCGGTAACCAGTGCAGCTGATGCAGTGCCAGCATTATATGCTCACGCATCGGCAATCCTGTGATAACATGCGCCACTGCATTCTGCACCAGCTGTCTATAACATGTTGTACATGTTTAGCAGCTAGCACACTACACATACTAGCTTTATTAATTGGGTTGGATCATATACACTGCCATCAGAGGGCATGGGCAAGAGATGGATTTTTTTCACCTTCCCTTTCTCCAATAGTCACCTGTGAGTGACTGTCAAGAAAGCAATATTGGGTAAAAAGCTACACAACATAGTTGCCTGCAGTGAGGAGGAAGTGAACAAAATCCTCCTCTTTCCTTCTTTTACCAGCACATCCTCTTATGCTTGTGAAAATCTTTTTAAACTAGCAGAAAGTAGTAATAGAATCCAACCTATTATATCCAATGATGATGATCATAAACAGTAGAATTTATTTGGGTGTACCTCTAATATAAAGGTAAAGGTAAAGGGCATACCTCTAGTATGCTCTGGGTTAAACTGTGCTGAGAGCACATCTACTACTAGATGGGGTTTCTATTGCATTAAATTGTCATGACCTTCCTCAAAGAATCTTAGGTATTATGAATTCTCCCTAGAAGCTAAAATGATGACACTGAAGCTATCGTACTTTGGTCACATCATGAGAAGACAAGACTCACTGGAAAAGACAATAATGCTAGGAAAAGAGGAAAACCCAAAATGAGATGGCTGGACAATAAAGGAAGCCACATTCTCCAGTTTGCAAGATCTGAGCTAGCAAGTCTGTTAATGATAGGACATTTTGAAGATCTTTCATTCATAGGGTCACTATAAGTTGAAAGTGACTTGACAGTACATAACACACACACACACAGTTAGAGATATCTCTCTGTGATCTTTGTTAGAAACCACTATCTCAGTTTCACAGAGCTATAATTCACAGGGGTCCCTGGGAAAAGGAAATTACTGTTAATTTAGTTTTAGCTTGTAGAGAAGGTTTGTGCAAGTATCACACAAATGAGTTAAAGTAACATTTAAATGGACAAAGATTCTGAAGCATAATAAACAGCAAGTATTAAACACTGGGTGGGAAATAGCTCTGTCTTACTTAAATGGTACCCCTGTAGTCACAATGTGAACATTTGCTTTGAATAAACTATGATGTTTATTTTTTTATTTAGGCTGAAGTAGATTCAATCGATGCCCTAGAGAAATATCATGGGAAATGTGAGCCTACATTTCTGTTTTATGCTGTAAGTTAGTACCAAATTCTGACTTCACATTTGCAATTTGGAAATTCTTTCTAAGAACTTGTGTTCATTTTAAACATGATTAATTTAAGATTTGACTTGCGGATGATAATTCAAATCCTGGTTTGCCTTGATCAATGCTGGTCTTATCAACTTTGCTCTTTCCCTGTCTCACCTGAAGATTCCTGACTGGTATTTTTCATTATGGTGATGGCAGCCTTGGGGAACAAGCAAGGATTAAACTAAAATGGTCATATTCATACATCATGCAAAACCATAATTAAGACTAATTGTGGCTAATAAATCAATTTCAAGGCATGATTTCTGATGATGTATCCTGTCTCTGACTAACCACATTTAGAGGAGTTGACAGTCACATTGATTAATTTAATTAGCCCATGATTGTGCATGACATCTGAACTGAGCCCATGATTGTGCACTGACATCTGAACTGTTGGCATGAATTATATTTGTAAGTAAAATTGGTTATTTCTGCTTCCTTTCAGGGAGGAGAGTTAGTAGCGGTTGTAAGAGGAGCAAATGCACCATTGCTACAGAAAACTATTGTGGAGCAGCTAGAAGCAGAAAGGAAGGTTTTGGATCATGGGGCAGAGAGAGTGGTGGTAATGTAATCCCTAGACACTTTTTAGATTGTATTAATTTTCAAGTTGTGCTTGTGTAAGATGCTAACTTAACCCCAACAAATCTTTTTATTTAGAGCCAGAAGTAGAAGTTTCAAGCACATCCTAAGCCTTATGAACTAAGGCTGAGAAAGTCTGCATAGCTCTTAAAGTGGTCGGTCCATTCTTGGTTTCTGCAGGAATAAATGTTCTCTGCCTCCAGAAATGTCCAAAAGGAGATAATGCACCTGAGTGTTGAGCCCCAAATCTTCTTAACAGTACAAGGGCTATCAATTTTACTTTTTAAAAAGTAAATGAAAGTGCTCAGTTTGTTTTAAGACACATGTATCCTGCACTCTCCAAAGTTTGCCCCAAATCTGTGCGGAATTTTGCACATACTAAATCATGGCAGTGAAATGACTCTTGTCATACAACTAGAAATCACAGTGCAGGACATCATAAGCTCAGGAATGTTGGGTTTATTTAAAAAGTTGTGCAATGACAAAAACCTTTTATACCTATGGAGATCTATCATGTCCTTCTCTGGAGATTCTCCACAAACAGTAAATGTAGCATGTGTAGCTTCTTCTTCTTCTACAAAACAAAACAAGTTCCCAGATAAAACTGTAAAACTTTTACATTGTGGTGCACCAATGAAGATGAACAACAAACATTTATTAACAGACTATAAAAGGTGCAACACAGTAAAGGTTTAGTATGAAATTCTTTGGTAAGAATGTACAACCTACTCTCAACTCTTCCCACTAGGAGTAAAGGCATTGAAACTGAGCATTAGTTACCAAACACAACCACTAAGGGGAGATCGGATTCTTTTTTCCCCAGACGGGGTTCCTCAGCATTCAAGAGTCAACTGTAACCTTTTTGCCACAGCTGACAAGCTTACTATTCAAGTACCACTCAGAGAGAGTCTGGTTATAGAACCTGTACATGGAAAGTTAGAGTTGATGGGACTTTAACAGGATGTTTATTTCACTAAAACAAGTTTCCTTCCTATCCAGTGGCGTTCCAGGGGCTGGCAATCACTTCAATTTGCATAAGGCATAATTAACTTAAGGCTTAAATCACAAGGATTGGTTCAGAGTCCTGGAGAATAGGCAGGACTTTGGGGGTGATTGCCACAGTGTCACATTCTGAAAGGTTAAAACCATCTGTTACTAAAAATGGCCATAGACAGTTACTAAGACCGTTTCCTAAAATGGTCAGTAAAGAGCATCTCTCATCTTACCAATGACAGATCCAGGATGAAGCCTTTCTTCAGGAAGAAGAAAATACTGCTGTGGAAGAAGAGGGGGAAGATGAAGAGGAAAATGAGGGTGAAGAAGACAAAGCAGGTTGTGGGTCTGCTCAGTGCCATGGCCAGCGTTACTATTATTTCAATTTTCTTGGTACACGACAGCGAGAGCATTCCATAACTTGGGATTTTGTCATTGTTCTCCAGGGGTGGAGTGGAATGTTAAAGCAGCCCTGTAGGAAGCAGAGCCATGTGGTCCCTGTGATGCTTCCAGCACTGTGATGCCAGCTTGACATCAAATTTGTCTTTTAGGAAGACTCTTAAACTCAGGCCTTTTCCTCATGACAGTGCTTTCCTGTTGAACCCCTGGTGTTGCCACAGCTGCTGATGCAGTGCAGTGGCAATGGGGCTTCCAGATGGCAGCTTTCTCCACATTTTCCCTGCCCCTGTCCCCATGGTGGTAATTCCTCACCCCTCCTGAGGTAATTTTTTTTAAAGCTGGTGACAGACACACTGATAGATATTATACTGATATGTCAATAGCTGATTTTAAACAAAACTTTTAAAAGTCCCCAGGTGACATGCAGGGTGAACGATTGCTACTGCAGAAGCTAGGGCAGGGGAAATGGCTACTGTATGAGCAGGACTGGGAGAATCCAGACATTTCCCGCACACAGCAGCCAGCCTACCACAATGTTGTAGGGAACCAGGAAAAAGGTCCACTTCCCAACAGCATCAAAATAATCTATGTGGAAATGGCCTCAAATGCATTATCCAGAACATCTGAGGGAATGCCTATTGTCACGTCCCTTGCTTATTGAGGTCAGGAAAGAGGGCCTAGTTTCCATTTCCATCTTGGCACCACTGACTGAAAGCCTTGCTATATTTGTTCAAAAGACTTCTTTGTAGAGTCTTTCTACATGAGACATCCTACACAAGGATGCCCAAGTGAAGGGAGATACAATGTTAAGCAGGAAGCATAGTTTAAAGACAGAGCCAAAGGGTCTGTCAGTTTCACCTCTCTACACTAGGATAGTTTAAAAAGATAAAGCTAGCAGAGAGTGCTCCTCAGAGGCTTTGTTAATTTCATCTTCCAGTCCTGAAGGAGCTGTGAAATTGACAGAGCCTTCCCAGAGGTGAAATCAAAAAGAGTCCAGTAGCACCTTTAAGACTAACCAATTTTATTTTATTGTAGCATAAGCTTTCGAGAATCAAGTTCTCTTCATCAGATGCCTGATCTGAACTGGTCAAATACAGAAGAGGAGGGGAGGGGAAATAAGGGGACATATATCACATCAAGAGGACAGGGTGCAATTAGTGTGAAGGCAATCAAAACATTCCTTTGCTTGTAAATGTAAACATCTCCTTTTGGTGTGGAGTCAGTTTGCCGTGTTAGTTAACCGCAGTGAAGGTATCCAATTCCTATATTCCCAGAGGTGAAGATCAAATTAACAAACCCTCTGAGGAGCCATCTCTGCCAGCTAAACTACCTTTCTGTAGAGAGGTGAAAATGACAGAGCCTTGGGCTCTATCTTTTTAAACTACCCTTTCTGGCATCTCCTTCACTTGAGCATCAGCATTTTTTTTATTATTATCATGTTTTAAATTATCATGTTGTACACTCGTTTCTGATAATCAATAGGCTTTGGTTCAGGTGAGTTTCTCCTAACAGTTCCAAAAAGTCAAAGATACGTGTCTCTCTACACGAGACATCTTATATGTCTCATGCAGAGAGACACGTATCTTTGACTTTTTGGAACTGTTAGGAGAAACTCACCTGAGCCAAAGCCTATTGATTGTCAGAAACTAGTGTAAAACATGATAATTTTTTGAAAAGCCAAACATTTAATGCAATCCAGTGTAATCATATGCAGAATTACTTTAGTCTATGTGCATTAATTTCAGTGGTCTTAGACTGGAGTAAGCCTGCATTGGTTTGTGCTGTTAGTATATTTGCTTTTATTAAATTTTACCAAAATGTCATTTTATTTTTTTTCAAAATTCTGACACTGAATACATGGGTCTAATTAAACTTGGCTCCAATGATGTAAAAACTGCCTTGGAGACAGATGGTGTTTCCTGGCAATCATCTGCTCGCTACTCTGCCACCCCAGCCTGCCTCCAGAGGTTGCCCATGGCTAATATCTCATGCATGATGGATCTTGTGTCTCTTACTCCATAGTTATTGAATTTTTTAAAAAACATCCTATGACAAGGTAGCTAATCTTATATATGAAATCAAGTGTTTTGTTTATTTACTTCATTTATCGTCTACTTTTATTGTTGAGACTCAAGGCAAACATATGCAAAAAATATAAAATACTGATTTAAAAGATTAATTACTGAGCATGTGACTTTGTTAAATTCAGATGTGTCACATACTGACTTCTGTAAGTAGTCAAGCACTTTGAATGGGGTAGACTAGGAAGTTAAAATGGCCCTGGAACAAGCCAAGCTGAGTGGCCCCTGTTGCACAACAAGCTGGTGCTGCAAGTTCAGTCCGCTCAGCAGGACCAACAATGGGCATTGGCTCACTGATGGCCTTCCCCCACAAACAGGAGACAGTGCAGGAGGAAGCAATTGGTGAACTGACAACAGTCATTGCCATTGAAGGGCCCAAGCCAAGGGGCCTCCAAGGCACTGGAAGAGTCACTGGAGCTTGGCTCTGCATGCTTCTTGCCACCAATGGCCTTCTAGGGCAGCTGCCCACTGGGAAATTTCCCTGAAGTCTACCCCTGACTTTAAACATTAAAAGACTTTGTGGGGCCTGTTTTTGCAAAGAAAGGAGTCTTTCAGCATCAATGTATTTAATGCAAGGGAGGAGCAAGTTGAAGGCACTGGTCTAGGCTCCGGTACTAGTAACCTTGGCTTCCCTTCCTTACAATATGTTTGGGCGGGGGGGCAGTCTGTCTTTGCTATAATTTGAGTTCCAGTGTCATCAGATGCTGAGTGTAAAAAATTATGTACAGACTGAAAGTGAATGAGTATTCCATTTTACTGTCATCCAAATTGCTCCAAAGGCTGAAATTACAACTTTACGATTTAAAAATCAAACAAATATTGTTCCTTTGATTTTGCTTTCAATATTTACATTGCTTTCTTCTTATGGTAATTTCTTCCTCTCTTTTCTTTCTAGATTAAATCATTTGGATTGGCTTTCCAGCTGCCATTGGAAGATGATGAAAAATGTTACTTTTTTTGTTAGAGGCAAAAAGAAGGATAAAATTGTTGGCAACTTATTGTCAAAAAGGGGAAACTGTGTTTCAGGTAGAGGCAGTCTTTTTGTGTCAAAATTCATGTTACTAAGGAAACAGTCCTAAACAGGTCTCCTTGGAAGTAAATCCCACTTTATTCGATTTAAATTATGGCTTTTCTACTCCCAGGAATATAACAACAATATCACTTAATATTACTCAATTAAGTAGCCTTAATAATACAATATCACCATTAAGCACAATATATTAGTCTTCTCAGTACTGCTACAGGTATCTGAGAAACTACCTTATGCCAAATTTATGCCTTATTTATTTGTACAATTCCAGGAGGTGTAATTTGGTTAATTGTTGGCTTTGAACCTACTGTGAGGCATAGGATGCATACCTGGTATCTCCAAGGCTTTGCTGAACTCAGTAATGTTATTTGTTCCATTGTAATGTTTGCTTAAGAGTAATAAGGCTCTTACTGGCAATCTCCAGCAGATCTTTCCATGGTGAGGTGGGTGGTGGGTGGGGTGGAATTCACCGGTACTGAGTACTGGCACTTTTTTTTGAAGACTCTCCCAAGTCCTGATCCTTATGTGCCAGTGTGCCACTCTCAGCCAGAGAGAGAGAATGGATCCTCAGGAACCATCTCTAGGCCGAAAAAAGAATTGGTAGAAACTAGCACAACCTTATATATGAGTTCTGACACCTTTAAAAACTATGTTGAGGTAATCTAAAACAGAACAGAACTGAGTTAGCAATTTTGCAAACCTTTAGGATATCAAATAACAAAACGTTTGTGGCAGCCATCTTTAACCCTATCATAATATTACAGTTAATCTCAGTTTATAACATGTACAGTTATTATCTAACTGTAGTAGAGGCTGAAATATTGATCTAAATCTAAATTATGAACTGTCATCTTGGATTCCAGTATGGCAGCTACATTCAAATTGGCAATATGACTTTTCTGATGCAGGTAGAAAACTTGTGACTGAAATCTTGATAATGAGTTGACATGACAAAAAGATTCAGGGGACATTGTTGATCACTTTATGTGCTACTAGTATAACATTAAACTATGTATATGCATCTGATTACTGCTTTAATAAAGAAATTTAAATATATATGTTGTTTTCTTTAAGCTATCTGACCATAGTAGAAAGCCACAGTATGCTTTATAAACCATACATTTATTTATACCACACTTTTCTCTCCAATAGAAACTGAAAGCAGTTTACATCATTCTCCTCTTCTCCATATTATTCTCACAATGAGGTAGATTAGGCTGAGTGAGTGAGACTGGCCCAAGGTCCCCCAGCAAGCTTTCATAGCAGAGTTGGGATTCAATGCTGGCTCTCCCTCATCCTAATCTGATATACCTAACTACTACACCACACTGGCTTGTAAGGATTCCTTTGACCAGAAAAGATTAATCCCTAACACTGCAGTCCTTTTTCTGGGAGTAAACCTCACTGAACAGAGTGGCAGAATTGTGACAGGTTTTTAACAGTGCAATCCTAAACAGAGTGACATTCTTCAAAGACTGTTGACATCATTGGATTTAGAATGCTGAAACTGTTTAGGACTGCAGCGCAATTTTATGCAGTTATTACTGTCCATTAAAGTCAATGGTGTAACATTGTATAGTATTGTATAGTTACCACACAATCCTATGTGAACTCAGAAGTAATTTCCACTGTATCCAGTGGAGCTTAGTCACAGGTGAGTTTGCATAGGATTGCCCTGTTGGTCCCGTCATACAGGAACTTTGCTGTTCAGAGGTTGCTATTCCAAACACAGGAAGGATGAAGTCTCTCTGAATTTAATGGGATTAGTTTCTAACCATACGTTTATAGGATTGCACTGATACATTCTTACCGAACACAGCCTTCCTAAGAATTCTAGTCAAATGTACTCAGTGGGGCTTACTCTCAGGAAAGTGTTCTTTGGATTGCACTGTAAATAGCATTAAAGGGATTGATCAAAGCGTATCGCGCCATTTGCGGCTGGAATACGCCGCACAGTCTTGAAACCTCTAGTAGGGTTTTTGTTTTCTAGTTTTGGGTTTTTTATTCCATTTCAACATAGGTACATTTTACCTTCGATTTTAGCTTTCCATTTCTAAGGCGAGGAATGACGAAGGAACGAAGATAAAAAACCTGGTTTTATTAATACATTTTAAAAAAACATATTATTCAATAAATTATGTTTACAGAGCATTTAACACTGCACGCAACCCCTCCCAGCTTTTCGCCAGTCAAAATCCCAAGGAAATTGAACCACGACGAAAACAAGGCGCTCTGCGCAATTTCCGGAGTTCATTTTACTCCGGAGCCAGAAGGGGGCGCGACGAAGTCTAAAGCTTAGTGGCGAAGCGCGCGCGCGGTCTCTTTAAGCAGACGCCGGGCCAAGAGGCTGCGTTGGTTCGGGCGGAAGTAAATGGTTGAGGCTGGAAGATCCCGAGGGTGAGGGCGGCTGGATTCTGGGGTTGCTAAGACGCCTCAGGGATGTAGCCGGGTGGGCTCCGTCTGCGTCTTTTCTTGATCAGGTATGAGCTCGAGGGGGCCGGGGAGCTTCGAGCGAGCCCCGTCTTGCTTAGCTTGACTGAGTTATGGTTTGTGGAGCTCCTCTTTGGTACAGCCAGCCTCCTGTCAGAGGCCAGACAGCAATTTTCTGGCTCTGTTGGTTTATCTTAAAAAGTGCTTTTGTACACGTATATATAAAATTCCCGAAACTGTGCATCATTGTGTGAGGTGGGTTACCATAATTAATATTTCTTATTGTCGGTATCTTTATACTGCGTTTCTCCCCAATGGGGATCTCAACGGCTTATGAGTTAGGGACCCTAGACTTCATCACTATATTGCCTTACATATTATCTGCTGCTTTAAATATGTACTCCTGTGTACCACCTGTGCTCCATGTTGTCTAATGTTAGGCCTAGAATTGATTATGTTCTGCTTTAGTATTTTTTCTACTCTGTATTGGATTCTTGTTACTACTATGTCTTTTAAACTTGTGTCTATTTACCCTATGGTATTGTTTATGAAATGTCCTTGATACTGTATTGAAATGTACTTGATATGGATTGTACTAACCTCATACTGTGTAATCCGCCTTGAGTCTCAGTGAGAAGGGCGGACTATAAATGACATTAATAAAATAAAATAAATAAAATACGAAAATTCAGTTTATTAATTTGCAGTTTAAAAACAAAACAAAAAAAAAACCCTTGCAAATAGCAATGTACACCCTGGAGTGGTCTTAGATCTGCTGGACCCTCACTTGGTGTATTTTCTATTTTTTATAATAAAGTTTTATTTAAAATTTTAAATTTGATTATAAAAACATACAAAAGAAAAAAAAGATATATCTCTAAAAGATAAAGCAAAGGAAGAAAAGAGCAAACGAGGGGGGAAAAAGAAAAAATATTATATGAATAGGAATACATACCAATTTTCTCTTTGAAGAGGTATAGCGATATTATGTATTATATACTAACTCTAAAATTACCATAAGTAACTCCTCCTCCTTTCAATCTTCTTTCCTTCTCCCTAATCTTTGAAAGAACAAATTATTAGGTCATCTCTTTCTGTTTCTTGCAAAAAGTCTATAAGGGGACTCCAGATAATCTCATACTTGTCTAGTGTCTTTTCCCTGATCTAAGATGTCAGTTTAGCCATCTCAGCATAGTCCATCATTTTCTCCAGCCACTCTTCTACTATAGGTAATACTGTAGCTTTCCATTTTTGAACAACCCTCACTTGGTGTCTCAGGCTGTGGGTTAAGAGCCTAGAGCGCTTTGGTCTGTGCCTTTGGCCTTGCCAGGCTAAATATTTGCTAATAGTGGAGGAGCAATGCTTCAGTCCAGATTTTATTCAGCTGTCATAAAGATACTGATATGGGTTGAGAGTGGCAGGACATCTTTGCCTGTCAGTCTAATGTGTGTCTCGTTTTGTTCATGTAACTTGCACCCTGTTGTTACTCCAGGGTCAGGGCTACCACTCTGCTGTCCTGGAGCATTAAAATGCCTCTTTATGTTTGTTACAATGCTTATATAGAGAGAAGGATGTCAGGCTGTCGGACTTCCTATAAATCCATGCATGAAACCCAACCCATCTTTCCAGCCCAGACTTTGGCATAACTCCTAAGTCCTCCTCCACTATTGAAGTTACAGCTGTGTTCACGCATTCCCTCTTTTCAGCTCTTCCTTGTTGTTTGTGTGTATGTGTGGAAAACATTTAAAATTGTGCTTATACTTTGCTCCTAATCAAATTAAATGCCACACAGGAAAGTTGATCTGCAATTGCATTTCAGTCTCCCTGTAATTAACAACTCAAGAGTGATTTGGGTTTGAATAAGTTTAAGCAATTTTAGATTGTAAGAGCCCTGTTTTCCTGCAATTATTCTGTAAAATGCCAGATGCATTGATAACATTATATATAGATAATATTAGGTCTTATATTTACTGGTAGGTACAGTAGCATATATCCATTTAGTGCATATTCTCACAGCTTCTTGGGAGCAGGCTTGATGTGCATCCTGTGACAGAGTTCTGAAAAACTGTGATGGCTGTCATCCTATTTAAACTGGAGAATCAGGATTGCATTGTGGACAGCTGCAATGTGTTGGTGGCTATTGGAAGTGTATGCTTAGAGTGGAATGTGGGAATCTGTATCCAGCCATGTACTGATGGGGGAAGGTGATGCTGAGATGGGGGAAGGGAGTTAGTTAGGTTGTGAGATAGCTGGGGGGAAATGAGTTGATGGAGTTGTTCCATTTCAGTTTGTGCATTTCAGTTCATGCTGATCGCCTGTCCATTAATAAAAGAGATGGGTCTCCTTAAGAGACTAGAATGGACTGTACAGTCCATACAGCTACCTTCTGAGATATGCCTCTGCTGACACCCAGGAAAATATACCTATTTTCCTTTACATACTTCTGATTTAACAATGAAGGACTGAGCTGAGAGCGTAAGAAACTACCATATAGAAATATTCTGGCTGTTAAATTAGGGGCTTTTAGTCACAAAGAGTGATCCATTCACTTACAGTCTGAACATTTATTTGCTGCAGGCTTTCTGAAGTGACAGTATAGGCTTCAGTAGGGTAGATATGGTATGTCAGTTGATGCATAGCAATTACAAGTATGTGGGCCCTGAAAGTAGACATGCTTTAAATCTCCTTTCTTCTATGAACATTCTCATTTTAAAGAGGTGGGGACAGGCGAGATGGAAGATGAAACAAAGATGGAGGGTCAGAACCTTGATCCAGACCACGGCTCTTGCTCTGTGACAGATGAATTAAGTCAGCAGCTCTTGAGCCAAGAAGCCTCTTCTCCAAAGCTGTCTGTGGTTGAACTGAGCAAGGAACTGGACTCCAAGAGTGATCTAGTAAGAATTAAGTTAATTCCATTTTTGTTTGGGGAGAAAAAGTATTCTCAGTGTGTGACTGTCCTGTACTTTTCACAGCTCCTTTTGTACTATATACCTGCTTTTTCTATTGCCTATTTGTCAGATACGCTAGTTTCAGGTTAATAACATTGTAAGTGTGCATGCTAAAGTAAATTTATGTAGGAATATTCTTTGTGATCTTCAGACAGTTTGATCAGATTATAGATATGAAAAATCTCTAACCTCAGAGGTATGCAATCATTTTTTGTAAAACACTTCCTCTGCATTCCCCTGCTTATAGGATGGTTTTCCAGTGCTGCTGATCAGTATGATCAGTAAAATAAATACAATTTATTTTTATTAAAATATTTGTATGCTGCTTTTGTACCCAAAATAGGGACATCAAGGTGGAGAACATTAAAACACTAAAAAGAAATTAAAACATTTTGAACTTAAAGGATAATTTAAAATGATTAAAAAAACCAATTCAATAAACACACACACAACACAAAAAAAGCGAGGAGGCCAATAACAGTGTTTGGCATGTCAGACAAAACAAAATAGCCCTGATTTGTGAGGGTATACTATATGTGCAGTAACAGAAGACTTTCATCATCATCAAACTGGTTATCTTTCATATATTGTATTTTTTGTGCTATAATTCATACTTGGAATGTTTCTGAAAAATTTAATATATTAAAACTAAAAACTGCATGGCATATTTAATTGTGAAAGCCTGTGAAAGATTTTAATACGTTTTCTTCTTCATCTAGATCGATGACAAGGAGTTTGATATTCCCCAGGTTGATACTCCCCCAACACTGGAAAGTATTTTAAATGAGGTGAGTTGACAAAGGCACAGAAATTACCCCTTTCTCATATTATGCCAAGAGATTCGAAAGAAGATGCCCAAATCAACTGCGCATTCACTTCTTTTTGCTTCCTGTAACATAAAGCTCCTCTCAAATTGCATTAGTAAATGAGACTATATTCTTATGACAAACCCTAAAAACCAGTTTGTGAATCAGCATTGCAGGGCATTTTTTTTTGTTTCTGACATTTTGTAAACTTCAGGTATATTTTATGCAGACCGAGAGGTCTTTCTAATTGAGGACTGTCTTCCTGCGCTGCATTTACCACTGTGCCTTACCTATAGGTAATAAATTGTGGCAATGCTTGCTGCTGGAAGTAGCTTAACATGTCATGGAGTGACTAAGAAGCTGTATATTTTCTCTCTCAGACAGATGATGAAGAGGAGCCTTTTGTTCTTGAAGATCCTTGTCTTCTAAACATAGATAATATTGACACCCACTCCTATGATACCTCTTCTGTTGCTAGCTCTGACAGTGGGGATAGGACTCACTTGAAAAGGTGACTAATTTGGCAAATGCCTTTATATAGCAGTTTAGCGATACAGGCTTAGATGGAAATCGTTTTTAGGATTGGTGAGCACATCCTGAAATTTATGAATCAGATGGTAGCCATTTATAAGAGAAATATAAATCTTTTATTTATTGTTTGAAGTGGGCAAGGCCAGCTGGATAAGAGAAACAACATGGAATATAAAGCTATTGCAGCAGCATGGACTGCACACATTTTTCTTCTGTCTTTAAGCAATATATTTCTGAGTTTAGGACTATAAGAAGGATCAGGATCTGTTATTTCATTAGCCTGATGCTTTGAATGGTTAAGATGTAGTATTTCTTTTGACTTCATTTTTATGCTTTAACTAAGTCCTAGGTTTTTCTATTGATGATCCTCCAGGTTAATAATTGAATAATATTAAGATCATCTGTGTGAGGAACTGATCTAATTACTCAGATAAAATATAGCCTTCCTTTTTACTGATGTGTGCTCATTTAATCTTTGTTTTAAATGTCTTTATCAGTTGATAGAAAAGATTATTTTTATTTTCTACTTGGGCTTAAACTTTTTTCTATATATTTAATATTTAGGCAAAAAGCAATATGGCACCTTCAGAGTATGGTATGGTAAGGCTTCTGTCAACTTGCATACTTTACATTGGCCTGGTGCCTAAGTGCTTGGATGTAAATCTGAAATGGTGTTTCTGCAATTACTTTGAGCACTTCTCTTTGGCTGAACAAAGGGGTTTATTTAAATAAGATGCAGGGTTTTGCTAGGTGTTTCAATTCCTTTGTCCTGTTTGTATGCTTGCAAAGAAGTTTAATAGCTCTCTGTCAAAATACTGGGGCATGTTGCATCTTATTTGGTTGTACATACATGCAGAGTGAAGTATGATTATATTCCAATATATCCTTCTTTCTTTACAAAGGAAGAAGAAGCATCACGATTCTTTCTCTGTCCATGGATCAGTAATACGGCTGTCACTTTTGAAAGGAATTTCTGCACAAATAGCATCTGCAGCAGTAAGCTTGTTTTTCTTTTCTTTTTCAGAATTGTTTATTGTGGCAGATGGACAACATAGCCATACACGTTTCCAGAGGGGCAGTAGCTCAATTTCAGAGCATATGCTTTGCATGCATAAGGCCCCAGGCATTTTAGCTAAAGTATCTCTAATACTGATATTAGGAAAGACCTGTATCTAAAACTTTGGAGAACTATTTCAGGTGGAATAGTTTTGAGCTAGATGGTCCAATTATATGACTTCTTAGGCTCTCATATGCTTCCCTAAATGTTTTAGCTGGAATAGCTAGCTTTGGCACTAGCTATTACTAGTGTAATCTTTGGAAGAGACTCCTTAGGTGTGAAAAATGTTGATGTATGCTATTGAGATTTAGCTCTTTCTCCTTTATAAAGTCAACTTTCGTTAATGTCTGTCTGTGATGCCTCTGTGGCCAAGGGGCCCATCCCCCAGAGGTGTTCCATTGTATCCACGTTGTCAAAGATGAGTCAACAGCAATACTCAAGAGATGCTGAGGTTGTTCTTTTTAATGATTAGCTCAGTTCTAGCCAGAGGTTTCTAAGGTTAACTGTTGCCCTTTAGCTGCGCTTGTTTGCCCCCTAATACCTTCTTTCCCCCAGGTTTATAGGTCTGGTTCCCCTGCGGAGGTCTTTCACCTAGTCTTGGTTGTTTCTAGCTCTGGCTACTGCCTCTTCTGGCTTGGCCACAGCTGGCAATAGTTAGCACCCCCCCAGGCCTGGCCAACAAGTAGTTGTGGCTACTTTGCCAAGAATGCCACCTTCAGGGAAGTCCTGTGTTCCTACCCACTGTAGAGAACTCAAGCCAGGCTGGCTGTAGCATGATGATTACGTAGTTGGGCTACTAAGCAGCACTTTGCTGATTCAAATCTCACTACTGCCATGAGCTCAGTAGGTGGCCTTGGGTAAGCCACTCCTCTCAGTCCCAGCTCCTCAGTTGCATAGTGGAGATAATAACACTTAGTTTGTTCAGCACTCTGAGTGGGCACTAATCAGAAGAGCAGTATACAAATGAACTGTTGTTATTATCACTCTTGTTCCTAGCTGGTGCCAGCCAGGTACTTCTCCCCTTGCCTCCCTCAGGTGGACAGTTTTAATCCTCCTGGATCTGCCAATTTCTTGCTGCATTATGCCTATTCATGAGTAGGCCTTTTCTTCCAAGGAGAACTTTGCCCTTGAGTAGGTCATTTCTCCTGTCTTCTCCTGGCATGCTCTTACTGGCCCTCTGTGTGCTTCTTTCTGCCCTGTTACAGGGCTGCTGGCATGCTTTGGACAGTGCCTATGTTCCACCCCTTCTCCCCTAGGGCTCAGGTGTCCAGGGTTATGATGACACTGTATTATTGAAAGCAGTGCAAAGGAAGAGTTATTGGAAGTCACTGAACATTCAGTGTGATGCTGAGGCTAAAACAGGCAACTTCTTGTTTCATTAGGAAGGATCTAATTAGTTTTTGTAAAATAATAGCAAGATCATTGTGCCAGTTACTATATTAACATGGCTGTGTACTTGAAACGCTTGTTCACAGTGCCCTGCGGTCCAGATGAGTTTCTACTACTTTGAGAAGTCTGAAAAAACAGGTTATTGGAGCAGACTGGGTTTGCTTTTAACTAAAAATGCTGAATCCAGGTCGAGAGTGCAGTGGAAGAACAAGTTTGATTCCACATCTGAATCCCTAATTCTGCAGTTACTTGTTTGCTTGACCTGGGCCCTATTAGTGATGCATCTACAGCTTTGTGCTTGGGATATTTTAAGTTCATGGGCAAAGCAAAATCCACTCTTGAGTATCCAGTCATAGCCACTTGGGTTCTCTCAATCCTTAATGGTACTTCAGAGTATGTTTAAGTTCAAGTTTTTGTTAATGAGAGCTGTCTATCAAAAAAGATGAACAAGACAAGCACATAGCCCAAAGAGGGTGAACTTCAAATAGCAAGTTGGGAAGCCTTGGAATATATCTGGCATGCAGATGACTATTTATTACACGTTTAAGAAAACCTAACCAGCTGTTATTTGCATTTTTGAAGCATTATTTGATTTCATAATATATTCTCTCTTCCAGGCCAAGGTGGATGCTGGTTTACCCACTGCAATAGTAAGTGTATAAAGAGTTAGAGAATATCTTGTGATTATTATTAATGCTTGTTCTAATTTTCAAATGCTTTATTCAGTGCTCTGATTGTATTCAGTTCTATTATGTTTTGTGTGCCTTATTTTTTCCAAAGCTATTTAATTCCATCTTCTGCTTACTCTGTACTGACAGAAATAAAACTGTACCCAAAGCTTTGGATACAATTAATGGGGCCATAGTAGCCTGCTGTAAACAATATTGAAAGAACTTCTAAGGAAAAAATCAAAAAGTCTTGATACAATATAATCCAATTACCTGTTCCTGCGATAAGATTACTAGGATCAATTTGTGTAGTTCTGTTTGTGGAATAATCTTTAGACCCTCTGTGTTGGAGCAACTGTCTGTGGCTTGGCTACTTTGAAAGCTTACTCCTTTTGTTAATATAATTTAATCTCTTTCTGATACCCATTTTGTTGACTCAGTGTCATTACCCATTCCTTGTATTTGGGTATTGATAGATGCTTAAAAGCCATGAGAACACTTTTCAACCTGAATCTTTTCTCTGTTTTGTTTAGGCAGCATCAAGTCTCATAGCAGTAGGAACATCCCATGGGCTAGCGTTGATATTTGGTATGTATGTATATTCAGGATTAAGAGTTATTTGGAATTTAATTTCTATGGTGTGTTCTATATGTTACTGTATATTAGGGTATATTAGGGTGTATTAGGGTGTGTATATATATGTGTGTGTGTGTGTGTGTGTGTGTGTGTTTGTATTGTATTGTATTGTATTGTATTGTATTGTATTGTATTGTATTGTATTTTGCTATTTAAAACTTCTGAAACTGGCCAAGTTGTACTGTAGACTTAGTAGGAAATACAAGTAACTAACTTTTGTAACTGTTCCAGCTACTTATTTAACATCACATTGGCTTGGAGACTTTCTGTATTTAAAAAGGCTTTTGTCTACATGCCAAAAAAGAATGTGCCATTTTTATCTCCTATTGTTGAAAAAATTATATGTACCATTCCAAGCAGAAATGTGTTGGCCTCTTGCTGAATAAATATATTTTGTTGGAAATAACAGTGGATTGGATACAGTCAGCTTTTTCATTCCATCTCACCTACTATGTGTTCTTACTAGAATTCTCATCTTACATGGCTTTTATCCATGCCATCTTAGGATCCCCAGCATAGCATTTTGGGTGGTTTAAAGGGATCCATTCTCTTTTGGCCAGTGGAAAAGCTGGTCGAATCCAACCCAATATGTTGTTTGTTATTTCTGTCTCCTCTTATTTCTTCCATATTGATTTCTGGCTTTTTTTCTCTCTTGACTTTGTTTCCCTCGTGGACTGAGAAGGCAAAGGTATAGTACTGCTGCATTGTGCATGTAGCCTGCATGAACAGCTCCACATTTCAAAGTGTGCTATAGTGATGATCTGAAATGATTTGTATTCAAGCTGCATATGTTCTCAAGTGTTCTATAGGCTATGGTTATCTGTTAAGTAGATACAGTGTTTGAGACTATTCCTTGTGCTAGAAGTCAACAAAAGAAGATGAAAATTTTCCCATGGCCTCTAGTACAAGACATTTTACAGTTCTTGCAAGAGGTGCTATGCTTGACCTAGGCAGACATTTGCATTGACTTAAGTAGTCAGGCAGTGTCAATAGTGAAGTGTCTTATTTTCTTTTTGTGAAGGAATGGCAGTAGCTAGTTCAAATAAGTGTGGTGACTATCTGGACAGCACTGCCATGGTTAAATCAGTTTTCTAGCTTGGTGTGTGCGCGTGTATATGTGTGTGTGTGTGAGAGAGAGAGATGCAGCAGAATTCTGTCTTTAAAGACCTACCAAAGATAATAGAGTCTTCAGGGTGCTACTGCACTCCAATTTGGTTCTATTATCCTTTTGTTACTGTATTAGAAATCATCTTAGCAAGCATCACATTTTCTCTAGTATCCAATACTGGCAATCCATCTCATTTACTTGTTTAGGATATCTGATTTAGACAGTTCAGACAGAGTTTCCTCTACTGGTGACCATAATCTTCTGCAGCATGATATAATTAAAGTAAAATGCTTTTCTGTTCAGTTGAGTTAAGCAGAAATCAGTGGAACTAAAAATACTTAATTTTAGTTGGGTTATATCCCTGTATATCTTGCAACATAGCAGGGATTTGCAGTGGAAGAAAGCATGCAGAACATCATCAGAATATAATACATACTAGTTCTGCTTCTGGCAACCATGTCTCACAGAAAAGTGTGCATGTGACTTAATTCTAATTTATTATTAAAGTTAATCCTAATAGCACATGTTAAGTATTGGAAGTCTTCATGATAAAGACTCTACAGGGTTTCTAATTGCTGAGCTCTGTTAAAGCTTGCTGAGCCTTAAGCCAATAATGGAATGAGAGTGGGGCGGTGGTAGAATCTATGCAGTGAGCTTGAATCATTCCTCTGTGAGGACCATTAGGTATGATGCAGTCTATTTTTCCACTTTTGGTGGACAGATGAGTACTGGCCATAGAGGCCACTATGGAATTTGTTCATTAATGAAGTGGAGGAGTCAGACTGGATGGAGATATAGGTAGTGTGCACAGGTGGGGATGGTGAGCACAGATAGTCTACATATATTCTGCTTTTTGGTTCTAAACCCTTTCTAAAACTGCTATAATAAATCTCAAACACAAATGTGCATGTAACAGTTGGTTGGCCCTTATTTAAATCTTTTTAAATAGAGCAGAAGACCTCTGACTTGTGTAGATATCTTCATGTGACAGAGTATTTGTCTGGGTTGTATATTGTGTGAGAGAGTATTTTCATGATCATACTGCAAAACTGCTGGTGTGTCAGAAGTCGTTCCTGTTGAAAAAAAGCCTTGATTTCTACTAGTATGATAATTGAGTGTGTCAGTGTAATTGGGTTTAGTTTTTATTTTAATAAAGTATTATAAATGCTTATTATAGGAAGGTCTGGTCTCATGTGAAAGCATACTATCTTTCTTGCATATAGGACACAAGAAAAATAAAATCTTTTTTTTCTGATACTGGTGCAAGTATAATTGATAAGGTTTCTAAACTAATGGTGGGTGGAAAGTCTAATAAGTGTAGATATGTGATGCAACTACATAATGGAGAAATACTAAAGAAAATGTTGATTGTAATCAAATGTGCACACTCTTATTAACAAAGCTGTTAAGAGTGTTTTACAAAGATTTTTTTCCTTCGGGAGGCAATGGCTTCCTGAAGCTCCCATGTCTGTGGGAGAGACAACACAGCTGTTTTTTATCGGCTGGAGAGTTAATTTCCATCCGTTCATCACTCTTGATAGAGAGTGATCGGAAGATACCCATTTGTGCCTCATTTGGTCAGTTCAATGGAAGGATTTACTGCCTGGGCCATGTTGGGGCAGTGTCTGAATGTTGAACAGCTGAGATCGCTGAAGCTGCGCTGGAGTGAAAGATGACCACCTCCCATTCTTAACCTACTAAATTTTCTCACTGAATTTCTAACTACAGTCTGGAACCTGTGACACAGAATGAAGTTTATATGGCTTGGGTGAAAAACAGTCTCTCGTCTAATTTGGATGTGCTTTCTATGTTGAAAAATAAGAATTAAAGGAAATGAATATACGAAGGAGTTTATACTGGAAAAAAGAAAGATTTAAATGGATATAAGGTGACTCTGCTGCGTCTGATGAAGGCTATGTTTAGTCTTGGCAAGTGTAAAAATTTGGCTTGGAGAAGGCGAAAAGCAAGGTGAAGGAGAATAACTTTGAAAGGAGATAAGCTGGGGAAACAGCATAACTCACACTGGAAAGTCTCGGTCTCTTTTTTCCTGAAACTATTTTACATTCCTGACTATAAAACTCTGGCTTAATAAAATTCCATCCTGGATATGAGAAATAACACTATTGGACTTTTATGCATCAAAATAATTTGACTTTACTGGAGTTTGAGAAGGAATTTACTTTGTGGGAGCAAAGAAAGAAAAGCTGAAGGTATTAGGCAAAGAAAGGTCAAGGTATTTGCTGGCTTTTTATAGATATATATACCCAAAGAGTGGAAATGGAATGCACAGGTTTATACCAGATTTGCAACCCAAAATAAATTTAACAAGAGAAGTCATAGTTCAGGTTGTGAAGAAGGTTATTATAAAAATGGAGATTTTTTGGATCATCCTGGAAAAAGTGGGAAGAAAAAGGAATATCCTAGACCAGAAGAGGAATAAGAATAGAACAGTTATGAGGAGTTGAGCAAAGAACTTTGAGCAGAAATAAATAATGGATGAAAGGAAAACATGTGGGCCCCAAATTTATTGTGTTAAATTCCTAAGGAGAACTCCCTGTAAAATTATCGATGGTATATACTTTTAGATAGAATAATAAAAAGGACTAAAAGTATATAAATTAAAGATTGGAAAGGGGAATGGAAGGAAGGATTATTTTATTATTCTTGGTGGAGTAGAGTGGTACCAAAATGAAAAAAATTGGCTATAATTATATAATGCTAATGAGAATTTGAAAGATCAATTTATAGTCTAGACTGGAGTTTTATATGTTGGGAAATACGGATAAAAATTTGGAAAAAGAGTATGTTTTTTTAAATGTCATATGGGGAAATATTGAAATGGTTTATTTACTGTCAGTGGAGGGAATGGATTCGAAAGATGTGGGTTTTAGTTGAGACAGCCAAACTCATAGTTATAAAGAGAGATAAAAATATTGTTTATATACATTGCAAATTGGAAACCCTTGATGACTCTCTGCAAATGAAGAAGAAAAATGAACTAATGATTGGTGTAAGTAAGAATAAGGAGCTGGGATGTTAAGGAGATGAGATTACACACACACACACACACATGAAAAACATATAACACACACATATAAAAAGAAATTAGACCACAAGCTTATTGATGTGAAAAGGCTGAAGTGTCGTAGAGGAAAAACTGTAATAACTAAATAATACAACTATTAAGCTAGTTTTGTCTTTATTTCTGTTAGTATGTGTAGGCCATTGTAGGCCTTTATTAGTTATATGCTTTTTTCCTTTCTGTACTATTGTTTTAACTTTTTCACAATAAAATAAAAATTGTAACAAAAAAAGATTTTTTTTCCTGCAGGGAGTCTAGATGTAGCGTTAGTTTAAATCTCTAGTAGCTGAAAACAGGGATTTGTTGTTTGGTAACATTAATTTAACAGCGGCTGTTCTGTAGCCATCATCTTTTGTGTATGGTTTCATATACATATTTCCTTTTTATGCCTGTATAAGTGTCACACTAAGATGTAGGTCTAAGTGTGTCATTAGTACTTATAGAAATTTCATGTGTAGTAAGTGAATAGTAAATGCCAGTCATTTGACCTTAAGTGCTCTCTAATATTCTGTAAGAGAATCTGGTCAAGATTGGAAGAATCTATTAGCCTTGCACAAGAGACATGTGCTCGTCTGATGGAATGTTTGACTGTCATTTCTTGGAATGGATGATTTCAGTGAAAAATCACAAATTGTCTTGAAACTCCCCTCACAAGAAGAATTTGCCACATTGCAAGAAGGGCTGCTGTATGAGTTAAAAACCAGCCTAGGGTCTTACTTAAAGGTTTTAGTTTAAGTGATCATAGAACTAGTTTTATAGCTCTTTGCATTTGAGTTTCTGAATAAATGGAAGCATAGCTTATACAAGAATTAACTAAGATGCAAGATGCTCACAATGTGTGAGTGCCTGAACTGCAAAATGTGTGTGTGTTGTGTGTGTGTGTTTCCATGGATTGATGCTGCAACTTGTTGAAAAGCGCATAATATGCTGCCCAGTTCCTTCTCCTCTGTTGTTTTGGCTTAATCCAGCAAACTGAGATGCACTTTCTGCTGTTCAGTCTGCTTTGGGTCAGCCTGCTTCTTCTTTCCTCAGCCATGGCTCACGCCTATTGGTTACTTCCAGCCAAAGCTGGCTTCAGATGTTTGGGTCCTGAGCAAGTGATATACATAGATTCCCTTCATACATAATGCATGCTGCTTCTGCTGGACAGGCTAAGGCATACTTGCTCTTATACTCCCCCTTCCACCACCCTTTTTTCTTGCTGCAAAACTGGGCTGGCTGGTCTGGGTCTCATTTCTCCTCTCCCAGGATGACACTAGTGATGGTCCAGTTGAAGGAGCAGAGGCAGGAAGGAATAAGCCCCAGGCTAGCCTGCCCAGCTTTTGTGTGTGCGTGTGCGCGCGCGCTCAGAACATCACATCTTTGTTGTAGATTGGGTAAGAGCCATAGCACATGCTCTTTGGGCATATTGTTTGTCCAATATTGGTAGTCAGTTGTAGGAGTTCCACTTGATAGTAGATTCCATGCTGATTCATGGCCCCTGATAGATGCCTGATCATGCTGATCACTGGCACTGGACATGATTCTGGTTCTGTTGTTGTGCAGTTCTGGTACAAGATTGGTTTTTATTCTGATCTTTCATTTTTTTTTTTTGCTGCTACTAATTTTTCTCTCACTTAAGAACATAATACAGGAGGTGCTATGCTGAATCAGACTAGCAGTTCATCTACTCAGCATTATGTCTCTTAATGTGACCAAGCCGCTGCCCTAGAGGACCAATGAACGGCATAGAGGCCAAGGCCTTCCCATCATGTTACCTTCTAGCACTGGTATTCAGAGGTTTACTGCTTCTGGATTTGAAGGTTCACTTTAGTCATTTGACTAGTAGCTCTTGATGGACCTATTTCCATGAATCTGTCTAATCCTCCTTTTTAAAGCCCTCTGTGCAACTGCCAACTCTACATCCATTGATAGTAAATTCATGATTTAATTACTTATTGAGTGAAGAAGTACTTACTTATTTTTTCCTCTGCTTCATCTTCTTCTTCTCTCAGCATTATTTCCCCCAATTTTTCATTGCCAAAGTTGACTAGATGCAGCAGGGCTTTTTTTCAGTGGGAACGCGGTGGAGGGCAATCTAAACTCCCCTCTGTCTGGAGATCAGGGGGCGGGGCCACCGGCCATGTGACCATTTTCACCACGGGCAATTTTAAACTTTAAAAAAATCCCCCCTTGTTCCAGCTGATCCAAAGTGACGTCATTGTGCGGTCTTGAGTTCTACCACCTCTTTTCCCCAAAAAAAAGCCCTGAGATGCAGTGTTTAGTGCTGTTTTTTTCTCTCCTCTCTTTTTTCTTCTTTGACTTGCTGACTTCCTCTTCTCTTATCTATAGCTCTTGCTGACCTTTTTCTTTTTTGGCTCTCATGTATGTATGTCTTTGTTCACTCTACCAGGCTCAGTGTCTGTCCTCCGGATTCCATCACCTTGTGTTTCTTGGTTTCTGTTGCTCCTGTAGTTCTTTCATTATTTGTTCTTTTTTATCTTTCAGCTTGGGAGAAGGGAAAAAGTGTGTGTGGTAGGGTTGCCAGCTTCAAATTGGGAAATTCCTGGAGATCTGGGGGGTAAAACCTGGAGAAAGTGGGGTTTGGGGAGGGAAAGGACCTTGGCATGGCATAATTCCATAGAGTCCACCCCAAAAGTAGCCATTTTCTCCAGGTGAACTGATCTCTGTGGCCTGGAGACCAGTTGTAATTCCGGGAGATCTCCAGCCACTACCTGGAGGCTGGCAACCCTAGTGTGTTGTATCTTTCTGACACTCCAGGCCATGGTTGGGAGGACTGGGAATGTGGCATCTGAAGTGAGCCAATTCAAGATATATAGAATTACTGTTGTTTGCAGGGCAGAGGTTCTGATCTTCTGTTGGTCCCATAAACATAATGTTAACTAAACTTGCCTCTTGTTTAGATCCCAACCAGGCTCTTCGGCTTTGTTTGGGCAGTACTGCAGTTGGAGCACAGTATGGAGCCGTATCTGCTCTTAGTATCAACAACGATTGTTCAAGACTTCTGTGTGGTTTCGCAAAGGGACAGGTAATACTAAAATGTAGTGTGATCTTGTTCATGATTACTTTGAAAACAATTCCAAGAAGTTCAATGGCACTTGGTGCTGGATAACTATGCATTTTCTATGGTCAGTTCTTATTTGCTCAGTTAATTTGATAATGGCTTCTCTCCATTTCTAGTGTACTTTGTCTGCCAACAGCCTATTATAGGAAGAGTGTTATCTAGGGGATGTAAGGGAAGGCATGTAGGTACCCCTGGAAGAAAAAAGGATCATGTGGTTTCTTTTAGTTCTCCCATCACCATAATCTCGTATGTGATATCTAAACTGGGCCATTCTTATGCTTACAAGGCGGTTGTAAGGGGCATACTAATGGACTTAAATGGTAGAGCAAGAAAGAAGAAAGAGGAGAAAAGACAAGAGATTGAGGAGAAAATAAAAGCCAAAGAAACACAGCTAAAAAAGAGACCAGGGAAAAAGAAGGTATACCAGGAAATTAAAATACTTCAAGAACAGCTAACAGCAATGAGCAATAAAGAATTGGAGTGGAATCTCAAAAGACTGAATCAAAAAGCGTTTGAGGGTGCTAATAAACCTGGGAAGTACCTGGCATGGCAATTGAAGAAGAAAAGGGAAAAGAAGATAATAAATAAAATTTGCGAAGATAACAAAACGTATTTGGAGCAGGCTACCATTAGTAGAGCCTTTTATAAATTTTACGCTAAGCTGTATAATAAAAAAGAAGTAAACAAAGAATCAATAGCGTCATATTTGGAGGAAACCAAACTTCCAGAAATCTCGGAAGCTTGGAGAAATAAGTTGAATAGTGAAGTAACTGACGAGGAAATAAGTAAGGCAATACAATCTGCAAATCTAGGAAAGGCGCCAGGGCCAGATGGACTTACGGCTAAATTCTATAAGACAATGGCTAATGAACTGGCACCATTCCTAAAAGAGGTGATGAATGGGGTTTTAAGGGATCAAAGGATTCCAGAAACTTGGAGTGAAGCGAATATATCATTGATCCCAAAAGAGGGCCAAGACCTGACTAATGTGAAAAATTATAGACCTATATCGCTACTCAACAATGACTACAAAATTTTTGCGAAGATATTGGCGGAGAGATTGAAGGGGTGGCTCTCGGAAGTCATAGAGGAGGAACAAGCAGGCTTTTTGCCAGACAGACAAATAAGAGACAACTTAAGGACAGTGATCAATGCTATTGAATATTATGACAAGCGTTGTGACAAAGAGGTTGGTTTCTTCTTTGTTGACGCTGAAAAAGCGTTTGACAATTTAAACTGGGACTTTATGTTTGCCACTATGGAAAAGCTACAATTGGGAGAAAGATTCATCAGAGCAATTAAGGAAATTTATAGAGACCAGACTGCAGCAATTGTGGTGAATGATGAATTGACCAAGAAATTGACGATAAGTAAAGGAACAAGACAAGGTTGCCCGTTATCTCCATTGTTGTTCATTTTAGTATTGGAGATTCTGATGATACAAATACGTCAAGATGATGAAATTCGTGGAATAAAAATAAAGGACTATTCATACAAGGTCAGAGCATTTGCGGATGACATAATGTTAATTGTAGAGGACCCATTGGAGAACATGCCAAGAGTGATAGATAAGATCAAGGAGTTTGGAGACTTGGCAGGTTTCTTCATTAACAAAAAGAAGTCAAAGATATTATGCAAAAATATGACTAAGCAGAAACAACAATTGTTAATGGAAACAACGGATTGTGAAGTAACAAGTAAAGTGAAATATTTGGGAGTCGAATTAACTGCAAAGAACATAGATCTATTCAAAAACAATTATGAAAAACTATGGACTCAGATAGAGAGAGACTTGATTAAATGGAATAGATTGAATTTGTCGTGGTTGGGTAGGATTGCAGCAGTTAAGATGAATGTGTTACCAAGAGTAATGTTTTTGCTACAGACAATACCAATCATCAGAGACTCCAAACAATTTGAAAAATGGCAGAGGAAAATATCAGATTTTGTTTGGGCAGGCAAGAAGCCTCGAGTGAAAGTGAAAGTTTTACAAGATGCAAAGGAAAGAGGCGGAATGCAACTGCCCAATCTGAGACTTTATCATGATGCAATCTGCCTAGTTTGGTTGAAAGAATGGATGACATTAAAGAACAAGAAACTATTAGCCCTAGAGGGATATAAAAAAATATTTGGATGGCACGCATATTTATGGCATGACAAAGTAAAGGTCAACTCGATGTTCCTGCATCACTTTGTTCGGAGAAGTCTATACATAATCTGGAAGAAGTACAGAATTTATCTACAAGAAGGAACCCCTTTGTGGGTGGTTCCATATGAGGTGATAGACCCGAGAGCTGTTGATAATGAACAACAATGTTTAACGTATAAAGAAATAACTAAAACTGAAGCATCCAAACTTAGAATAAAGACACAAGAGGAACTATCACCTAACTACGATTGGTTCCAGTATAGACAGATCAGAGACTTATATAATTCGGACTCTGTAAAGGGAGGTATACGAATAGAGAATTCGGAACTAGAGCAGACCCTTCTTAAAGAAGATAAGAAAAGAATATCCAAGGTATACCAAGTACTGTTGAAGTGGTATACCGAGGATGAGATAGTTAAAACACAAATGGTGAAATGGGCTATAAACTTTAATAAAGAAATAACAATGGAGGCATGGGAATACTTGTGGAAAACTACAATGAAGACAACGACATGTATTAATATCAAAGAGAACATTCATAAAATGATCTATCGTTGGTACATGACACCAAAGAAGATTGCGCTAGGGAATTTGAATACTTCTAATAAATGCTGGAAATGTAAGAAGCATGAGGGCTCCCTCTATCATATGTGGTGGTCGTGTGAGGTAGCCAGGCAGTACTGGGGGGAAATAATAAGAGAAATGAGTGAAATTTTACAATTTCAAATTAATAAGAACCCAGAACTCCTGCTACTGAACTTGGGAATGGAGGGAATTCCAGTCCAACACAGGACGTTGATATTTTATATGACAGCAGCAGCTAGACTTTTGTATGCGCAAAAATGGAAAGTACAAGAAGTGCCAACTATGGAAGATTGGACTTACAAATTGCTGTATATGGCTGAAATGGACAAGATGACAAGAAAATTGAGAGATCTGGACTCAGGGCAGTTCAACACAGACTGGGAGAAGCTGAAACAATACCTGGAGAAGAAATGGGAGGTGGGAGGAAAACTGTGGCAGTTTGAGAACTACTGAAGTATTGAAGTAGAGGGGGGAGACTTTACCGGGGGGAGAAGAGATAAATGTGAATTAATAAGCAGTCAGATTAATAGATTGACATATATATAGATATATGTAGGTTAACAAACAGAACATAGAGAAAATAATTAATTATAAGGACTAAATATAAGGAGCGATTAACTAACAATATTTTCTTTTTTTTTCTGACAAGTTTTGTACCAAACTGAATGTCTGAAGATATAGATGGGTCAAATTGATTGACTACGTGAGGAGAGATATATAGAACTATTATAAAAAGATAGAATGAGTAATATATATAGAGAATAAGTCAAATTGTTTGATATAAACGAATGTATGATCTATATGGTTTATGATATATAGAAATACCTGAAATTGAAAAATTGGGATAAATTGTTTATCTAAGATAGAAACAAAGGCTTACAGTTTGGGCATATAATGTTAAAAATAGTTAAGGATGTACTGCTTAGAATATTGGAGAATATATATTTGTTTTAGATAGAGGAAGCTAATAAAAGTAAGGGAAAGGGGACAAAGGGTTGGAAAGCTGTTGGAAGTCAACAAAAAGGGGGGGGGGGAAAGGGAGGGGGTTAGAGATGAAAAAATTGGGGAAAATTGAATGTAAATGTGGAAATAATGGATTCTAACCCAATAAAAATTTTTCAAAAAAAAAAAATAAACTGGGCCATTCTTTTCCTGCAATGCTGTTCAAGATACAGTGTTAAAGGTTTTTAGATTTTGTACATTAATCAAATGTGAGATGCCTTCTGTGCCCAAGAACATAAGAAACGGGAGCCTTATGCATTCAGTTATGCTTGATTGCTTGTGAGGGTGTTTGGCAAATCTCTCATAATTATCCACATACATTGGAAACTTGTACTAAAAAATTAATAATCTTTACCTGTAGATTACCATGTGGGATCTAGCCAGTGGAAAGCTTTTGAGATCAATAACAGATGCTCATCCTCCAGGAACAGCAATATTACACATTAAGGTAATAAATGTTCACCTGCTTTGCTTAATGAATTGTATCTAAAAAATTACACATTTTGTTACGAGAAAACCCGTACTGTGTGGTCTTACTGATGAGAATAAAATGTGTATATGTGTGTGTGATTCTTTAATTACGTGGTGTTTGCGTTGAAAGAGGAGTACTTGAATATTTTATAGGGTTGTAGAGAAGAAAGATGCTGGGTTGGATCCTGTGGATCAATTTCACTAATGGCAGAACTATTCTCTGATATAAGGAACCTTCCACAGGCACAAGAAGGCTCTTCTATGTTGAAAAACTTCTTGCACTGGAAAAAAGCTCTGCCATTAGCAGAAATACAGGATCCTTCCTACTAGTGTGAGGAAGTATGAATAAGGCCAGTGGGTCTTAGGAAATGGAGAAGTAGAGAGTAATGGGCAGATAATATAGTTTTGGCAAACAGGAGAGGGGCATGATTGGTAGAAGGATATTGAAAAATGTTGTGGGAGGGACTTTGTTTTTACCATGCAGTTTGGTAGTTTTGTGAACATTTTCATAAGAGAAAAATTAATGTTCTGTTCAGTTTACAGATGACCCAACTCTTGCAATTTGCAACGACAGCGGAGGTTCAGTTTTTGAGCTGTCATTCAAGTAAGATTATCTCTGTTTATTGTTAGAGGAGCACAATTTCAAAAATTAAATCCTTAGAATTAAACATTTTATAAGTAGTAAACCCTGAGATGCAGTATTTCAAATACAATGGTTTGTTCAAGATTTCAATATTAATGGGAAGGAAAAGCCCAAACAAATTGTTCCAATAGAGAGATAGTTCTCTGTAATTTTGATAATCCTTTTCTTAATTACTGATCGACTTAAGAGAGTGCCTGGTATTCAAAGACTGAGGAACAGTTGTTTGTAAAATCTCACCTTAAAAGGTTCATTGTTTGTACATGTATAGAAATGCTGTCTGTAAAGACCTAAATGCTAGGAACATGCTAATATTATATGGATATATGTCTCTTACGTATTGATTAGGTAATTCTTGAAGTGGTCCTGCATTAGATTCCTTGACCTCTGCTCCCTACGGTGCTTGCAACTCTGATGTCATGCAAAGCATCACTGTTCACACTAGAACAACAGTTTTGGTACATGACTTTTCTGTGCATTTTTTAGCATATGCTGTGGTGATTGAGGGTATGGAGTTGTTTAGCATTCCAATCTGTCCCATCCTGAAATGAAGGGCATCTCTATAAACAAGTACAAATTATTTCTAGGAGTGTTTCTTTGCAGCCCAGATTGAAATTTGCTCCTATCTTAGCTAATTTTTTGGCAGCCTAGTTTTCACTAGTTGCCTCCTGCTATCAACTGGGGACACTTCTCAGAGTTACTGTGGAAGGGGAAAAAATTGTAAGTTTGCCTGTCAAGTATCATTGGTATTGGGTTTGAACATGCAATTCCTTCCAAGAACAGAATGCAGCACACTTAATTACTCAATTTTGCAGTTCTTTTTTCTAAACATGTAAGTGCAGTGGCACATTGCTAACTCTTTACTAAACTGTGTGCTTTGTTCTCAGGAGAGTTATGGGGGTACGAACATGCGAGTCACGCTGTTTGTTTAGTGGTTCCAAAGGAGAAGTTTGCTGCATTGAGCCATTGCATGCAAAGACTGAACTGAGAGACCATCCTATTACCCAATACTCTCTGCTGGCAATGGCTTCTTTAACAAAGGTGACTTGCTTTTTATAAAGCTAACCTTTATTAAAATAAACATGAAAAATATATCCTGAAACACAAGATGTAAAATATTACTACTTTATCTTTGTACTGCAGATTCTTGTAATTGGATTGAAACCGTCTTTGAAAGTGTGGATGACTTTTCCATATGGCCGTGTGAGTAATTTGATGAACTTGTCCTTTTTGGTTCAAAGCATTGTGATAATGAATGAGGGAATATTAAGGAAAACATTAATTTGGAAGTGAAGAGCAGTCTTCCATAGGCCTACAGAAACTTTAGTTAATTATTATATGTAGTTCTTGCTGAACTGCACTAAAGCGTAGACCATTGAACAACCATACTATATTAAATTAATTCTTGAGTTGGTCCAGATCCATCTAATGTGGCATACCTTATTCAGCCCTTTATTCTGCTTGCGGTGTACTATAATTTAGAAGATTATTTATGTATTTAATAGAGAGTCGATTTCTGTCTTTAAAGGCCCCTGATTAATTGTCTGCTCCTGTGTGAAGTTATATGGCTGTTAAAATCAGTGGGCTTAAAGATGTCTGTCTCTGTGTGGAACTGGGCTGGTTATGAAGTAAGTTGCAAACTGAACCATATGTATTTTGTATTTTATTCCATTTATATGGAATAATAGTTTTACAGTGTTAGATGCCTGTTATAGAGCAATGCTTCGCTGCTAGTTGAATGAGCAAGCTTTCAGAAACCTTTCTTCAATTTATTTTGTCTATTAAGCGTTCAAAATTATATGAAAAAACAAAAATATACCGGGTTAATTTTACAATTGCATTTGAAATTGAACTATTATGATTTTTAACCACCTACCATATGGGCTTTACTTTAAAAGCCCATTTATGGTGAGAGTGGACTATACATTTAATAAATAAAAATTACTATCTAGTATTTTCTGCATTTGGTGCTTTTTTTCTGAACCTCATAGAAGCATCTGATATCTTTTATTCTCTAGATGGACCCTTCCAGTGTTCCGCTGCTGGCTTGGCATTTTGTTGCAGTGCAGACATCTGTGAATCCTGTGCTTGCCTTCTGTCGAGGAGACGTTGTTCACTTTCTTCTAGTAAGGTTCATGTTCCCTATCAACTTGGAGGTTTACTTTTTAAATGAATGACCAAAGCTCTAGAGGAACATAAAACTGACATATGGACACAGCTGTGACATAAGTCTTTCTGCTTGTCTGTTGAAAAAGGCACAATGTGTCTCTTTTATTTATCCAAGAAGCTCAGGGCTGCATTCATAGTTCTCCCCTTCTCCATTTTATCATTGCAACTGTCACCTTGGATTAGGCAGAGAGATATGAGTAACTGGTATGAAGTGACCTTTGTGGTAGAGGTGTGATTTGAGGCCAGATCTTGCCAGTTCTAGGCCCATATTCTGCTTCACATACTATCTCTGGTATTTCTTGAGTATTTCAGTATGAGTACAGTTCTGTTTGCTATCTTAATATAGATTATGGTGCATTTGAATTGCTGCTTTCTACATCTTATAGCTTGTATGATTATTCAAGTTCCTTTGCTGTCAAAAGACTAATAAATTAGTCCATCTCCATCATGGAAAGCAGAACATTTTTGTCTGCTAGGGAAGGGTCAAAATAATACACTGTCTTAATTCCATTATCAGGTAAAGAGAGATGAATCTGGAGCAATTCATGTTACAAAGCAAAAGCAACTGCACCTGCATTATGATCTCATCAATTTTACTGTGAGTGATTATACTATTTTAATTCAAGTAGGAAATTGTAATATTTTGTGGTTTGTATTCCTCAGCTTTAATGGGATATAATTCTTTATAGAAAACTACTTGAAAAAGGAACCCTTTGTATGTTTTTACAATTCTTACTTGCTAACATTTCTGAAATGTCTCATATTTCACTGTGAGCTCTTGTGTAAACACACCATGTGATGATCTCTTTTTTTATTAAATAAGAATTTTATTAAAGCAAAGAAATGGAAGTAAAGTAAGTGCATAATATAAAAATTATACAGATTCTAAATTAGACATTAAATTGAAAGTTATACAACCAATAAACATATAAACAATATAGGTATAATAGCTTTGGGAGTAAAACAAACAATACATTCCTTAAACCTAACTCCATAACATTTCTCCTTCTCTCTCCCGTGTCATCTGCACATAGGAGAATCAATATTTTTCAATCCCCCAAGAATGGTGGAAAGAACTCAGGGCCTGATAGACATGAAATAATATTGTTTCAATACAGATTGAAGTGCAAAAGTGTTTGACCCCTTGAGTAATCTCCTTTGTTAGTGTCTGAAAGGTCTACCTTAACTCTAGCAGATATATTGGAATGAAATTCTCGAATCAGGAACAATAGGTGTTTTTTAACCAATACTAGTACCTGCTAGTTTCACCCTGTGTTGGTGCCAATCTACAGAGTCTAAGGCAGCAGTTAGATCCGCGCACACTGCAAATATGGCCTTGGTGGGGCCCTTAATACTCTGTTGAGCCGGCTGGTAAGAGTCAGGCAAGTGATCAGTACACCTATGCCTTTCCTGAACTCTGCTTGTTCAGAATGGATAGCATTATTGGAGGTTTCTGAGGCCTCCAGTTTGCACAGCAAAATTTTGCTGTACAACTTGGAGCCTATGTCAAGCAAGCTAATTGGTTGATAGTTTGATTTGCAGTGCTTTTTAAATACTGGGAGTATAATACTTAGCTTCCACAGTGAGGGAAAAACACCAGTTAGATTGATCTGAATAAACAACTTAACTAAGATGGGCGCTCACCAGTCAGGAAACAACTCAGGAGGGATCCGGTCCTCACCAGGGGACTTTCCAGAGGAGAGAAAGGAAATGAAGCCTCTTGTTTCAGACACTGAGATGAGCAGCCATTGTGGTGAGGTAGATAGATCTAAAAGTGGTGTATGCCCCACTGCCTCATTCTCCAGAATGCAGGGAGAGGTGAATACCCAGCCCCAGTGAGCATGCAAGTCTTTACTGAGATCTGAATTTCTAGGAAAGTGTGTGGGGGGGGGGCAGGGGGAGGTTGCCTAAATTGAAGAAAACAAGTTTCCAGAATTGGGACTCCCTTTTTTCCTGGGCCGCCAGGCCTAGTTACTGCCATTGCAATTTCTGACGCCATTAAGTGTTTTGAAGGCTTAACCCAACTCCTCAAACTTCTGCTCTCTATTAACAGATCCCCTAAAATAACAACTCATCTTGGCAGAGGGTGGTTTGACCAGGAATGTAGAACTGCCAGGGAAGAGCTTATTACACTATACTCAACAGATTTGTCACCCTAAGGAAGGGAACGTCTATCAGTCATCTCATCTCTTTAAGACCTGATTATAAGAAGATCTTTAGGCAGAAAAAGCCTGGCTTTGCTAAATTGCAATGGCAGGAACTACTTTCTAAGGCAAACTGAAAGAAATTATTTGAAGGAAGTTTAGGGAGAAAATTATCTACATATATAAACAATGAAAACATATTTATGTGAAAAGTATTTGTTCTCATTCTGATGATCATAGTTAAATGATCCCCAGGAAATACTACAGCTGACCTCTTTTCCTTCCCCCGCCCCCCCATCCCCATGTGTCTCTCTCTCCGCCTGCAGCCTGCACAGAATGTTAGCTATAAACTGCCATTAGCTGCAGTACTCAAAACTAGGTTTTTAAGGGCTCATTTGATATACTTATTTGATCTTATAATATTATATGAGGTTTGTGCATATGAATTGCTTGTCTTTTGCTTGATTTTCCTAGTGGATAAACTCTCGCACAGTTGTGCTTCTGGATAGCGTGGAAAAACTGCATGTGATAGATCGTCAGACACAGGAGGAGCTTGAGACCGTGGAGGTTTCAGAAGTTCAGTTAGTTTACAACAGCAGCCATTTCAAATCTCTGGCAACAGGAGGCAATGTCAGCCAAGCACTGGTACTGCGGAATGAGATGTGTGGTTGATGCATGAATCACTAGTTGTTTTGGATGCAGAGGAGTTAGCTGTGTTAGTCTGTAGTAGCAAAATCAAAAAGAGTCCAGTAGCACCTTTAAGACTAACCAACTTTATTGTAGCATAAACTTTCGAGAATCACAGTTCTCTTCATCAGATGCATCTGACGAAGAGAACTGTGATTCTCGAAAGCTTACGCTACAATAAAGTTGGTTAGTCTTAAAGGTGCTACTGGACTCTTTTTGTAGTTGTTTTGGTAATCCTTTCTATCTGAAATCTGGTGTGCCCAGAAATTTCAACTAAATAAGAGCTTTAAAATAATTATCATACAATTGCTTTTGGGATACAATAGATTTTTGTATTTTCTGTATGGCACAGCTGCTTGAAATGTCATCAGGCATGTAGCACAATGTGCTGCTGCATTATATAATCCTTACCTACCAACATCTTCCTAAGGTCAACTTGATTGGCAAACAATTTTTCAGATCTTGGCTAGCATCCATATGTAATACAGAGTTGTACAGTCCTTTGAGAAATTTGAGAAAAGTCCTTTATTGTAATATTGAATACACTTTGATTTGCATCCATGATAATAATAATAGGCATGCTGTCTGTTCACTTTTAGGAACTCTGTTCAAATCTTACGGCCTCCATGTCACATGCCATATCAGCCATAACACTTGAAAGTCATTGGCCATGTGGATTCCTCCTCATTATGTTTGTTGTCCTGATCTTATGGAGAATCTCTGTGCTAGCACTAGCTGTCAGGGATATGTGGCAATGGCATGGAAATTCTCTGTGCAAATGGGACTATGTACAGAGAAAATGGTTTTTAAATGTTGCAGCATCCATGTGGAATCACCTTTTTATGTGCAATTGCACATAGCAACTAGAATATTTTAACTGGGCTTGGTAACTGTGAAATAAACAGGAACAGCTGATAGTACTGGAAGTTATGGTAGGGCCTCCCAGCTCAAATTCTTTGTGTCCAAAATGGGCAACAGGGGTGTTCAGTCAAGGTTACATTGTATTTTTCCAAAGCTTATATTATTCTGAGTTTTTGTGAGTCACAGCTCACTTCACTATTTGAAGAAGTGAGCTGTGACTCACAAAAGCTCATACCCTACCATAAATTTTGTTAGTCTTATAGATGTTACTGGACTCTTACTCTTTTCTACTGCTACAGACAGACAAACGCAGCTACCCATCTTGATATGAAGCTTATAGACATAGATGCTACTGTGACAGGGAGAGGTACATAGAAAGTTCATCTTTTACTTTACATTCATGAACTCTTCAATCCACCTCAAAATACTTTAAAGCAATTCTGCCATTGTCCTTTGCTTATATATCTTAGAAACTGAGGGGAACCTTTGTAGCTTATAATTTCCAGCTGTTATTTTGCCAGACTTTTAAATTTAGTCTAGGGAGGTACAAGTGAAATGAAGCTGGGAATATTGTGTTCTGAGTGTTACGAAAACAGATGGAATTCCTTGCCAATACAAGTGACATAATCTTCTAGTATCTTTGACTACTCGTTTTTTTCATATTTTATAAACTGGAAAAAAAATCTAGTTTCTGTACTGTAAATAATAAGACAGAAATATATCCAGTTTGTTTAATAAGTATATGTTGAGCTGCCTTATTGAACCCAATTGCTTTATTGTAATGGCTAAGTTTGGCTAACATTTTCAAATGTGAATGAATGTTAAGGATTGAAACTTCTGGTTTACTTTGTATAATAAAGTCACAGAGAGAGAGAGAGAGAGAGAGAAATGGCTGAATATTTGTTTTTGTATTTATGTTATTTCATTGCATGGTATTCCTTATACATGTTTTCATTGGAAATATTATTTGGAAATATGAATTGGAAATATTATTATAATGGTTGTTGTGGGTTTTCCGGGCTGTATTGCCGTGGTCTTGGCATTGTAGTTCCTGACGTTTCGCCAGCAGCTGTGGCTGGCATCTTCAGAGGTGTAGCACCAAAAGACAGAGATCTCTCAGTGTCACAGTGTGGAAAAGATGTAGGTCATTTATATCTACTCAGGAGGGGTGGGGTTGAGCTGAGACATCCTGTAAGAGTTTCCCAGGGTGTGGAATGCTAATGGCGGGAGGCTTCACTGTATCCTGAGGAGGTTCTTTTGCATATGGATTGGTACTTGATGTGCTAATCTTCTCTGCAGGGCTATTGTCGGGGATAGAATGTTTTGTTAGCCTGGTGTTTTTCAGAACTGGAAACCATGCTCTGTTCATTCTTAAGGTTTCTTCTTTCCTGTTGAAGTTTTGCTTATGCTTGTGAATTTCAATGGCTTCCCTGTGCAGTCTGACAAAGTAGTTGGAAGTGTTGTCCAGTATTTTGGTGTCCTGGAATAAGATACTGTGCCCTGTTTGAGTTAGGCTATGTTCAGCCACTGCTGATTTTTCAGGTTGTCCAAGTCTGCAGTGTCTTTCATGTTCTTTTATTCTTGTCTGGATGCTACGCTTTGTGGTCCCGATGTAAACTTGTCCACAGCTGCAGGGTATACGGTATACTCCTGCAGAGGTGAGGGGGTCTCTACTGTCTTTTGCTGATCGTAGCATCTGTTGTATTTTTCGGGTGGGTCTGAATACTGCTTGAAGGTTATGCTTTTTCATAAGCTTTCCCATCTGATCAGTACTGATCAGTAATATATGGCAAAAACACTTTTCCTGTAGGAGACTGTTTTTCCTTGGTTGTTTGATTCATCCTGGGTTTGATTGCTCTTCGGATTTCATTTCTGGAGTAGCCATTTGCCTGAAGTGCGTGATTTAGATGATTAATTTCCTCATTGAGAAAGTGCGGCTCACATATCCGTCTTGCACGATCCACTAATGTTTTCATTATGCCTCTTTTCTGTCGGGGGTGGTGATTGGAGTTTTTGTGTAAGTACCGATCAGTGTGAGTTGGTTTCCTGTAGAGATCTCTGTCTTTTGGTGCTACACCTCTGAAGATGCCAGCCACAGCTGCTGGCGAAACGTCAGGAACTACAATGCCAAGACCACGGCAATACAGCCCGGAAAACCCACAACAACCATCGTTCTCCGGCCGTGAAAGCCTTCGACAATACACAATATTATTATAGTTCTAATATACTAAATAAAAATATTTATTTTTCATAGGCATTGGTGGGAGAAAAGGCTTGTTACCAGTCAATCAGCAATTGTGGTGGTCAGATCTTTTATTTAGGTACAAAGGTACGTCAGGCTTGTCTATTTTTCTGTTATCTCTAATGTTATTGTTAGAGTTGTCTGTTTAGATGTTTTAACTGATTATCTGCTTATTGACTGATTGAGTGATTACATTTAAATGTTGTGAAAGCAATAGGTACTACTTTGAAATACTGAAGGACACATGGAAAATTCTAACATTATCTAACAAATAGTATCTTCCGTTTATAGAAAGCTGTTGTTGTTGAATTAGACAGTACATGATTGGTACATCTTAATGCTTGGAATTTAGTATTAACTTGCTAATATAATAAATATAAATTTGCTTTTCCTCCCTGAACTGTACTAGAATTGATGTTTTTTCTACTGCTATTATCAGAAAGTTTTTATTAGCTACTTTGAGAAATGCAATCTTGTTGCAGTTGTAGCATTTTCTTTTACTTCAGATCACAGACTTTCACCAAGATGGTACTTTTAGTGTTAGTCCTAAGAGTTGGAAAGGTCTTGTTATTACTTTGTGGTCTCTGAACATCATATGGATGGGCTTTGCACTTGTGTGGAGCTTTGATTCAAAAACTTCTGAAGTTAATTTTCTCTCCAGAGATGCCTTTTCTGAGGGCTAGGTATTTTTTTCGACAACACTACAAACAAATCTGTTATTGTCATGTCTTCTTGCCTTTATACTACTTTTCAATCATCATCATTCTCCTATCTTCTTGGGTAGTTTTCTGTGGCACCCTGGTTCCTGTTGTTCAGAAGGGAGCTTTCAGAAAGTGTCCCCAGTGTACAGGGAAGATACCTTTGACCTCAAGTGATGCTCACAGTGCATGCATTGCTATGGGGATGGGGTGCTGTCTTTGGCAGTTACACCCTCAGTTGGCCTTATTCATCACAAGAAAGATACCTCCTTACCAACTGTTTGAAGCTACTGGCATGTACAGGTCACTCTGTATCTTTCTGCCCGGGGAGCAAGCAATGTAGTGAGGTGGCTGCAGACTATACAACCACCATGCTGTATAAACAAGGTGGCAGTGCATCTAGCCTGCTGCCTGTGATAAAGATGCATCAAGCACATCTACCCAGTTGCCAGTCACATGGCAGGTAAAATCGATGCCTTGATGGATTCTCTCAGCTACACAGGGATAGCTGCCCATGAGTGATACTTACCTACAGTGTTCCTTCTCTGGGACACACCAGAGGATAATCTCTTCACCTCCCCCAAAACAACAAGTGCTCCAATACAGGCATTGGTCATTGCTCCCTGGGAAATAATTTGTCCTTCAGTGGATAGGATACTAGTTCTGTCCTGCTCATCCCTCTCATACCCATAGTCATCAGTAAGGCAGGCAAGTACCACACAAATGACATCCTAATCACTCCCTATTAGTCAAGACAACTTTGTTTATCACTGTTCTCCATCTATCCAAGGAGCACTGTCTTCAGGTGCCCTAGGAAGATACTACTGAACATGAGGAAACCATCCATCAGCATGACCTGTGAGTGCAAATGGAAGCACTTCACTTTGCTTGCCTCAGCATAGGGATGAGATCCATCCATCTGTCCAGTAATTTTCATCCTAGAGCGCCTGCTACACTGATCTTTGGGATTGGCATGGTCAATTCTCAAAGACCATATAGTTGCCATCTCAGCCTTATGGCCTCTCATTCAAGGTTATTCTTCACCCAACCTCTGGTGAAGAAATCCCTCAAGATCCTCATAAGGCTGCAATCTCTTATAACACTGACAGCTATGTGGGACCTTTAAGTGGTGCTCATTAAAGTCATGGGCAAAGCATTTCAACCCTTAGCTGTATGCAAGAAGAGCCAATGAATTCTGCACTCTGTGCTTTGACACTCGCTACCCCCAGACAGAATAGCCCTGTGTCTAGACACTGCCTTTTCTGCCTAAGGGGGTTCTAGCTTTTATCTGAGCCATAAGAATATAAGAGGAGCCATACTGGATTTGACCAGTGGTCAATCTCATCCATCTACCACGACTCTAGGGTCTCCCTCTCTTTTGGTCTTAGAAAGTTCTGACCCCATTAGCATAGGCTTGAAGTTGAAATTTTTTGATCCAGTGTGCATCACCTTACACTTACCTACACTGAACTTCATTTGCCACATGGTTGCCTACTCACCCAATTTGTAGCGATCCTGTTGGACCTCTTCACAGTTGACCTTGGTTTTCACCATCCTGAATAATTTTGTGCCATCTGCAGCCTCGGCCACTACACTGTCTCCGCCCCTCCCTTCCAGATAATTTATAAACAAATTAAATAGCGCTGATCCCAGATCTCCTCCCTGATAGCTGAGAGAGATCTGCAATTCTTTGACCTTCCTCTCAGGATAGAATTACTTCCTTTAGGAAAGTTAGTGGTCTGTTCCTATGCTTCTTGGGCCCAAATAAAGTGCAAAGAGTGTCTTCCCAGCAGTTCAGCCTTTGGGTCACAGATACCATCAAATTCTACTGTGAACTGATCCACAGACCTATTACTGGGATACTAAGCTCATTCCACAAGAATTGTTCCTGAACCCTCAGACTTCAGCAGAATAGCTGCCTGTGCCCAGCCTTCTACCTTTATGAGGTACTGTGCTTTTGACAACAAAGCCAAAGCAGACACAAGGTTGTGCTCGAGGATCTTTTCCTAGATGCACCTTTCCCTGCCTCCAGATTGTTCAGCTTGCCAGTCCACACTCATCAGTGTGATGCACAGGAACCACAAAAGTAAAAACGGGTTAATGACCAGCATTCTCTGAGTGGTCATATGTGCATTCACACAACCTTTTCACCTTACCTGCAAAAGGTGCTATTAACTTGCTGTGGTGTACCTTACATTTGGAACAGATTCTGTAAGAATGCATGACAGCACAGTTACAGCTGCGTCTCTAAGGGCAGAATACTTTTTTGCTTAAGAGGTAGCTCTAGAAGTTCTGTAATCTAAGCTCTGCACAGGTGCAAAGCCTATCAGTGTGAATGCACAAATGACTACTGGAAGAACAGCAGTTAGAGGTAAACAAACTGTTTTTCTCTTATGATAGCCTGCCAGGTGTCATTCTGGCCATGTGCCTGTTCATAAGAACCACTGTGGTAAGTAATATGGATAGTGATGAATTAAATAATTCCTAAGGGAAATGTTCTTGTTTACTTGGAAGGAATTTGTCAGCCCTAGAGAGGCTCCCTGTTTCTGCCAGAAGTAATAACTTCTGTGTTGAAAAGAGCTACACGCTTATTGCTTGTTAGTCTTCACTTGCAAATGATTCCCAGAAGGACAGGCTACCCTTCTTCCCAAAAAGGCAGAAAAAGCGTTTTATTTTTTGGTTTAGAGTCCAGGGCCCGGGGCTACCAGGTCAGTACCAGAGTCAGAGAACTGCTGTAGCGTAGTGGTAGGTGGCTGGGCTTTGAATCAGCACTCTGCTGGTTTGACTCCCATGACTGCCATGAGCTCAGCAGGCAGCCTTGGGTAAGCCCCTCCTCTCAACCTCAGCTCCTCAGCTGTATTGTGGGTTAATAGTAAAACTGATTTTGTTCACTGCTCTGAGTTGGGCGCTATTCTGTCTGGAAGGGTAGTGTATAAGCTTGTTGTTGTTGATTTCCTCCTTATGAAGAACAAACATACAGACAGGCATAATCATCCATACTTTAGATTCTGGAAATAAATGTAAGTCACTTTATTCAGAGTGTCAGGGCTTGCCGCCGCTGCCGCTGGGCGTGGCACTGGGCGGTCTGCTCCTGACGTCACAGGGGGGCCAGGGATTCTGCAGGACCCTGCTCTGTGGAAGGAGGGGCGGTATACCTCACCCAGACTCCCTCTCAGTCCACTCGCTGGCCTGCTCAACCTGGCCTGCTTACCCTCTGCGTCCTCCTTCATCTCCTCCTTCCAGAACTCTCCTCCAAACCTCCACCCTTGCATCTTACTGCTCTCACTCCACATCATCACTCCTCACTCACACCCACCACCACAGGGCTCTTCCCAGCCAGCTTTTATAGGGCTTCCTTCTACTGCCCCACCCCTCTTCCAGCCTGGCCTTGGGCTGCACCAAGCAGTTGCAGCTGGGGTAGCTGATCTGGCCCCACTGACCAGCACCAGCTGTGCCTTGTTCTCTGGCTGCCCAGCCTCCCTGCCTTGGCTGATTGCTGAAGGCATGTCCAGCTGCAGTCCCCTGGCTAGCAGCCCAGCCTCCCTGGCAGAGCTGATGGCTGAAGGTGGGTCCAGCTGCGGCTCCTTGGCTGGTTGCCCAGGGCTTCCTGCAGAGTGCCTCCAATAGCCCCACCTGGAGTGGCTTGGCTTTTGGCAACTCCTGGGCCAGGCTACTATTTTCTAGCTGGGGCATGGCTTTGGGTTGTTGGGGCTGCTGCTGCTTCTCCTCCTCAGGTAAGGTCTTTGGGTGGGTGACTGCTGGGCTCCCAATCCCTCTGCCCTTGCCCCCTTCCGCCTTGCCTAGCCCCCTTTCCCTCCCTAGGGGAGTGGGACTCGCTGGCCTCTCTCTGTCTCCCCCTGCCTCCTGAGGCCCTGGGCTTTTGCCCCTTGCCCCTGGCACCGGCAGGTTCTGGCTCCATTTGCCTGTGGGAGGGGTTGACCTGCTGTCCCCCAGCTGCCCCCTCTGCCTGCCAGTCAGACCGGTTGACCTGCTGTCAGCTGGCTGACCAGTTGACCTGCTGCCTGCTGGCTGCCCCCTCTGTTTGCCCGTCAGCCCGGCTGACCCGCTGTTCCCTCCTACCAAGTCTGGGGGCTGGGACCCAGACCCCGGACACAGAGGACCATCTGGAAGAACAGGAAGATTAAGTAAATCTTTCTTGCAGATGTCCCATGGCATTGCAAGTCCATATTTTCAAGCTATTTGCTTCATGGGTTATAAGTAGTATAACAGATGTCTTTTGATCCATAGGCCATAAAATGTATAGTGCTGCCTGCTTACCTGCAACAGTTGTACGGGTATAATGACTCCAAATCCCTAGATACTTGATTCTTATCAAATGGCTGGTTTCACTGAGTAAATGATCTCTGTAGCACCTGCTAAAAGGTCAAAATGGTTTCTTGTGTGTTCAGAAAACTAAATAGAGGCTGGAAAGCCAAAGCCAAATCTAAATCCAATTTATTACAGCAAAAGCCAGCAATATAAAACAATACGATTACAAGCAATAAATCAATATTATCAATACAGGAAAACCACAGGCATAAAGGGATAAGAGTGAGAATGGAATAACAATAATGAAAATAGAAAAAAATTAATGATGTTTTTTCCACTAAGAGAAGTTTACGTTTTCTGATAGCTAAAGAGCAGAATTTGGCCACAGCATAGGTTACTGAGCTCTGAGAATCTTATAAAAGAAATTTGCGCAGAACTTCTGGTCTAAATTCCAAATAGGATTGCAAAGGGATGAATTTAGACAAAAGAGGTAGTATGAGGCGAGACCGTTCTTCACAATAAAATTCACAGAATAAAAGTATGTGAGTAACCGATTCCACCATATTGTCCATGCATGGACATAAGCGCTCATGCATTGGTATCTGCCAGAATTTGCCGTACAATACAGCTGAAGGCAATGCCTCAAACCGGGCTCTAGAAAATGCCCATCTGTAGGACTCATGGGTAATACTGGATAAATATGGGGCAGCTGAAAAATTAGGCCAAGATTTTAAGCACCTGAAGTTCTTGGGAAGTGAAGCTTCTTCATTTTGAAGTTCAATATCAAGAAGCCTCTGAGTAATAGCTGTTTTTGCCATATTCAGGGTTCCATTAAAAAGATCTTCAGGATTTAGGCCAATTTGCTTGATCTTGTTAAAGATTTGTGTGAACCAAGGTGGATAAGGGTTCGCAGCTAGGAGATGAGTTATCATTCCCTTTGGATTATAATGAATTTTCAGCCAGAGGAATATTGCCTGTTCCCATACTTTTAGGCTGGAAAGCTCCATTCCATGAGCTGAGCTCTGCTGATGGTTTTCTGTATCCAGCCGTGTTTGAAATCACTGGTTTAAGCTGTACTGCTTTGTTGCTTGTCATTATTACTTACTATTTTATTTATTAAAAACATTTCTTAGCCACCTTTCTATCATGCAAGAACGGCGGCTTATAATATAAGCCATTATGTTTGCATCCTTACAGGAGTCCTTAACTATTTCTAGTAGGCACTTTAACTCTGTTTTCACCTTTCTGCCTTCTTCTGCTTTCAGTCTGTTCATGTGATGACTTTGAGGAGCTGGAGAGAAGTAAGTTATGGATGCTTATTACAATGCTAAGCTTTATCACTTGATGTAAACAGAAATGTTGTTTCAAGACTAAATATAAAGATTATTTTTGAAAATTCTCACTGTTTTTAAGTGTAATATTTTGACCAATACAACAAACTACATGCCTTTCTAAAAGAAGACTCTTTTGTCTGCATTCTGTTTAAACATCTTCTTGTTTTCTTGCACTGCAATGTCCACTTCCACTTGGTTCTGTACAGAGGAGTGTAAGAAGATGGAAACTTCCAAAGAAGGCAGGAATTGCTAACTGGAATACCTTTTGCTAGCAAGATTCATTACAATGGAATGGGCTGAGTGCCAAACTAGAATCTGCGGAACCCAGGTTCTAATCCTCACTCTGTTTGCTGGGTGACTCTGGGTTAGTCATACACTCTGTCAGCAAAATCTGCCTCACATGATGGTAGTAAGGAGAGGGGAATGATATTGTAAGTCACTTTAGGCCACCTTTGAGAAGAAAGGTGTGGCAAAATGAAGAAAATAAATAATATGAATTGACCGTGGAATAGTTCTTTGTTCATTGTTAATTTTATTAGAGAATGGCAGTTTGTAACTGTGCTGTAACAGTCATAATGAGGCAGTTATATAATCAAGTGTTGTTGTGATTCTGTAACAGTTGTCTGGAGTAATTGTTGTTGCCCTTTTTTAATGAAAGGTTGATGGTTTTGATTACATTAATTGGACTCAAGCTTCGGTTTTTTAAGGAATGATTAGCCTGGCGGATGTAGGTATGCCTCTGAGAAAGGCCAGTGATGTTTTCCTTAGTTCAGACCAAGCAGTCTGGAAGTTCATAGTTACAACTCCTATGCTAAACACTTTGTTGGTATCATGATGATCCCCTTTGACCAACCCTCCAACCAGGCCAGTGGCTCAGACCTGTAAGAAAAGCCTGAGGACCAGCAGGGTCAGAGGAAAAACGTGAGGACCAGCAGGGTCAGGATGGGCCTGGTGCTGCAGAGGCACCAGCTGACCAAGCGCCAGCAATGCCAGAGACCACTCTGCTAGAACCTAGAAGTGAAGCAATGGCCTACCATGCCCCAACAGCACCAGAGGCCACCACCCTACCAGAACCTGCAAGTTCCTTGCTGTCTTCCTCAGAGATGACTACTGGGCTTCTGCCAGGCAGAACCCAAACCAGGGCCCATAGCCCCTGTGGATCATCTCCCACTCCACAGGAAAGGCAGCAGAGAAGGGCCCAGCCAGAGGTGGCGCAAAGGAGGTGGAAGATGAGGCTGGCAGTGTGCCACTTCTCTGCAGATTAGGCTTGAGTGACCTGCTTTGCTGGATCAAGTGGTCCATTAGGCATAAGCCATGTGTTCCAGCTCTGGCCAAGTGACTGACTGACACCTGACGAGTCCAACTGACCAGGCGCAGGACAATTAGCAAGCTCAGTTCTCATTGAATAACATTTGTCTGTATTCTTGCTTAAACTGTGATAACTTTTTTTTAGCGAATAGATCATCTTCTGAAACAAGAATGCCTTAATGAAGCCTTGGCACTTGCTTGGTCCTTTCATGAAGGAAAAGCCAAGGCTGTTGTAGGTAAGTTTATTATCCTGATGCTGAACCATCCAAATATATTGTCATGTGGATAACTTTTAAAAATCCCTCCTCCTTTTATTACAGGGAAAGTGTGTAGATTTGGCGCTACATTCATAAAGGTCTATCTAATCCACCACCCTCTTTCCAACAGTGACTAGTCAGATGATTCAGGGAAGCTAAAATGGGATTCAGAGAGGGATGTACTACCTCTGAAAATGGAGATTCCAGTTAGCTCCAGTTAGTAGACTTTAAGAGCTCAGTCTTCCATGAATTTGTCTAATCCACTTTTAAAGACATCTAAGCCAGTGGTGATTGCTATCTTCTATGGCAATGTGCCATGAATGCTATTATGCATAACTCTCCTTTTTCCATACTAAGCACAATTTTATAAATGTTTTTAATTTTGTGAACCATAATAGAGGTTTATAAAATAAAGCATGGTATGGAGAAAGTGGATAGAAATAATTTTTCTCTAGCCTGTATAATCAAGTGTCTTTCTGAAGTTTGTCATTGCCTGGTTCAGTACGTCAGTTTGTCTACCCAGTGTGATATAGTGTCTAGGTTGTCAGACTAGGGTCTGAGAGACCCAAGTTCAAATCTCATGAAACTCACTGGGTGAACTTGAGCCGGTCACTCTCTCTGCACAACCTATCTCATTGGACAGTTGTGAGGATAAAAGGGGGGAGAGAACAATGTCCCTGAGCTCCTTGAATCTCAATGTCGTATATTTGAGTTGTAGAAGGTAAAATGAGATTCTGCATGAGTGTGGTCAGTGTTCAAGCTCACTAGGCTACTTTTGTAGACATGACTCTGTGCATGTTGTAATGTTACTATGAATAGGGCTGCTCTTAAGTATTTTTAAACTTGCTTTGATATGGTGTTATGTGACTTTACAGGAAGTAGAGGGAACAGAAAAATTGTCATGAGATACAAGATTCTTTTCATTTCCTGGTCATGAAAAGAAAGTGGTATTCTTAATTTTTTAAAAATTTTTCAACAGGTTTGTCTGGGGATGAACACAAACGAAAGGCTGTTGTTGCAGACAGAGTAAGTCTTTTTCCTCCTTCCTCATGACTCCTGCAGCTGACCCTTGGCACATGTCTGAGTAGCTACACTTTGAAATGATAACTTTTAACCTTAAAAACGTGACCTATTGATGCGTAGGCCCCTCCTCCTGCTTGCAGTGTCCCTCTACATATTCACCCATGTTGGCACAGGCTGACATGCATGTATTCTTTGTGGTGGCCTCCACTTTATGGAAGTGGCCTTCTGCAAATGATGCAAAACTGAATTATTCAAGGTTTTTTTTTATTTAGATAGGAAGTCTGTGCTGTAAGGAAGTGGTCTCATAGAGATCCATCAGTAAAGGGATAGGGAGGGACCACAGACTTTTCTACTATTGCTGTAAATATTGCTGGACCATAGACCATACTATTGCTATAAGTATGATCCTATAAGTATTGTCACGTTCTGCCAGGGCCTTGCTGGGGCCAAGGGTGTGTGCACCCTCCAGATGTGTGGAGGGTGTGTGCACCCTCTGTTTTCAGTCCTGGCCCCAACCTGGTGGAACTCTCTGTTGGGAGACACTCAGGCCCACCAAGACCTTATATCTTTTCTGCAGGACTGTAAGACAGGGCTGTTCCACCAGGCATACGATTGAGGCTAGCCTTTGATTGTTTTAGGAGCCTCCCTAGTGGGAGGCTCCTAATCATCACCCCCCCCCCATAAATGCAGTCATTAGAATATTATTAACTTTGGCCCCCACCCACCCCCTTGTGTTTACATTATGATTGGGGAAATTGGAGGGGGACACCATTTTGAGATGCTGTTCTATGGATTCGTGTTTTTGGATTTTTAAATGTATTTATATGTTTTTAAATGTTACTGAGCACTTTATTGTACCCCTCCCTGAGCCTGTTCACGGGGAGGGAGGGCTAAAAATCGAATGAATAAATGAATGAATGAGTCTTGGCGTGGTCAGGTTTGGGGTAGACCTCTGAATATTGGGAGGAGGGGGATTATACCTCACCCTCACACCCTCTCATCCTCTGGTTCAACTGGCTCAACCACCTCCTCTGTTCTCTCTCCGCTCTCTTCTCCACTCCTCTCCTAGTCTCCTTCCTGTCTCCTTGCTCTTTCCCTTATCTTCTCCTCCGAAACACTCCAAACCCTCCACCCAACCTTCCCTGTTGAGCCTGTCTTTATAGGATCTTCTTGGGGTGTCCCCACCCTTTTCAATGGCCCCGGCCCTATCAGGTGGCATTCCTCCATCCCTGTGGTGATTGCCAGTGCTGCTGGCTTGTCTAGGTGTCTCTGGGGAATTTCTGTCCTGGCCCCTCCCTTCACCCTCATACCCTGCCCTTAGCATGGGGCAGGCTGGGCCACTCCAGCTGGCTCAACCTGACCTTCATTCTCCCAGGGTGGCTGCCTTGGCTTCCTGAAGCTGCACTGTCCTTGCAGTGGGCTGGCCCAGTGTGTGGAGCTTGCCAGGTGAGTGGGTGGTACCTTCCCACCTGCCGTGGTGTGCAGAGGTGGTCTGCACTGCCAGGAGAGTGTCCACCTGCTCGGGGTAGCACCATGCAGCCTGGGTTCTGGCAGGCTCTGTGGGTTGTGCCTGGCCCCGTTCTCCACCACTGTTGCTGCTGCAAGGGTGTCCTCTGAGCCTCCACTACTGGTGGCTGGCTCTCTGCTGGTTGGCACTGCTTCTCCCCCCATTCTGTGTGGCTACACTGCCTCCTCAATCTCCTCCTTGGCTTCAGCTCGGTCCCCGCTGACATCTCTGGGTACCAAATGCTCAGGCTTGGGTAAGTCCAGGGGGAGTGGGTGGCCATACCCAGACAAGTATGATCAAGCCTGAATTCTCCTTAGAAGCTAAAATGACAAAACTGAGGCTATTGTACTTTGGTCACAACATGAGAAGACAAGATTCTCTGGAAAAGTCAATAATGGTAGGGAAAGTGGAGGGCAGTAGGAAAAAAGGAAGACCTAGATGGCTTGACTCAATAAAGGAAGCCACATCCTCCAGTTTGCAAGATCTGAGCAAGTCTGTTAACGACAGGACATTTTGGAGGTCTTTCATTCATAGGATTGCCATAGGTTGGAGGTGGTTTGACGGGACATAATACACACACATAATCCTACTGAGTTGTTTCTATGTTGTTTAATATGTCAGTCATAGAATTACTTATGCTCTGTTTCAGCATTTCCTCAGCTCTATATTGGATTTCTGCAGGTTTTTAAATCTTTGCAAATTTTCACATATATACCCTTTACATGTTTTATTGAAATGTCTTTGATATTGACTTTACAGACTCACGCTGTGTAATCTGCCTTGAGTCTAAGTGATAAAGGCTAACTATAAATAGCATAAATAAATAAACATAAATAAAAAAGATTTGTATGTACGTACATATGTACATATGTATGTACATAGGCTCCATCCCTGTGAGGGGGAATATTTGTTCCCAATAGTTCCCCAACATGGAGATGTGAGTATATGTGCATAGACTCCGTACTCCATAGAGCAGTTGGAGGGTGGTTAGTGAACTTGGTAGTTAATGAGGATGGACGCCCTGCGTGTTGCCAGTCTTGTTTAATGTTCATTGCCCTGTAGTGTGCAGAATGCTTGTAAAATGCTCCATTAACATATCAGTATTAAAGTTAAATCTTGATAGTCTCCCAAATATATTTAGGAGTTGAACACGAAGGTAAGTTGAACTTGGCTTACATCCTCAGAATTACAAAATTAAAAACTAAAACCAGTACGTCTTTTCTAGAGACGCCTGGGAACTTGCTTTAGTGCTGCTTTGAGTATTTTTGATTTCAGGATGTGTGCGCGTACTGTGGGTCTTAAAATGCCTGGTATGCAAAGGGCAGCGTATGTTATTTTAGAAAAGGTATAGATTTGGTAAAATGCCAGAAAGCATTTGATTTATGTCTATGATAATTCTCAACCATAACAGCACTGAATGAATTACCCTGAGTATTTTTCTCAGGCTCAAGACATTGCAGTTTGTGGACTGAGGAAATGAAATATATCTATGGCATCAGCTCCCATGGTGGCAGACAACATAGAATGAATCTAGCGAGTGAAAAACACGTGCACAGTTCTTGTCCAGAAAAGCCTTGAAGTATGTAGAAGATGGTAAAAATTGGTATAACAGGCTGCTTCTGAAATCTGATGAGTTGAACTATTTTCACATACTGTCTCTTCTCCCTGTCATAAGCAGCACTTTCCTTTAACGTAAAGCATTTTATAAGCATTCCCTATTACTGTTACCTTCCCCCCTTATAGATGGTTGAAATCCTTATTCAGTATGCTGATCGAACTATGAAGAAATGTCCTGAACAGGGTAAAATCCAAGTGATGGAGCAGTACTTCCAGGTAGAGGACTTCGGAGCATTTTCTTTTTTAAGAGAGAGCTCTTTTTCTGCTTACAATTTAGAGAAAAGCAACTACAGCTTCTGAACAATTTCAACTTATGTTCAAACCACTGTACCAAAATCTTACCCTGCCTAGGTTGCTATCATGCTGCCCTTTGGTATCTCATAACAGTGGCTGGGTAAGTTGTGAGACTAGAAAAAAGGCACTGGAAAGCCCCAGCTGCCTGTTTGGGGATAGTGTTCAATTAATAATTGCTTTTCTAATTTCCTGAACTCTTTTATTTTTTTAGCATAAGACTCATTTTGCTGCTTTTCATGGTACTTGCTATAGCAGTGATGATGACGAGACATCTAATTGTACTTTCAGATTGTCAGTTATCTTTTCTACCTGCTCTTTCCACAGGATATGGTGCCTGTCATTGTTGACTACTGCCTTCTGCTTCAGCGAATGTAAGTGAGAGCTCAAACTTGTGCCTACTGAATTCAAAGAGCTTGCCATCCATACAGACTTCATGAAGGCAGCAACCTATTCAAGTCCTGTGGGCTGCCTTAATGACAAGCAGCAGGTGTTCCAAAAGAAATGTTACACCTGATAGCTGATGATTATGGAATATTTGGGTGTAGGTATCTTGCCTGTCCTGAATCACAGCAGTGCATTTTAAGTTGCTTATTTGCAGAACAGCAGGAGATTAAATGGAAGTTCCTTTAAGATCTTATCTTTTTAGACTTTGAGCCTGAATGCAGAAAATATTGTTCCCTGGTGGTTTTGTTTAGAAGTGAATGATGGCTAAGTACATGAAGTTATGGATGTTCAGTAATATTTCTCTTAACCTGTTGTCATCCTCTCCTTTTTAGGGATCTGTTGTTTAGTCAGATGTATGACAAGATGAGTGAAAATTCTGTGGCAAAAGGTGTCTTTCTGGAATGTCTTGAGCCATACATTTTAAGTGATAAGTTGGTGGGAATCACAGCTCAAATTATGAAAGACTTGCTGCTTCACTTCCAAGATAAAAATTTAATGGCAAACATGGAAGCTTGCATTGTACATATGGACATCACCAGCCTAGATATACAGCAGGTGAGATCAGTATCTTATATTTCAGAACTGTTGTGAATATCTCATTCTGATTGTAGTCCTTAATTAATGCATTCAGCATTTTTAGAGTTATACATTGCATTGTGCTAATGGGTTCAGCAACCTCAGTTTAACATTCTTTGAGTTTTCTAGAATTGGTGAAGAAATCATCTGCAGTAATCCAGCCTACGAGGTGTGCAAATTGGCTCCAGGAACTGCCAAAAAAGCTGGATTTATGCTGATCTGGCATAATCTGGCTTTGCTGATTCCTCAGGCCAAACCCCCAGATCTGATTCAGGGGCTGAACTCTGCTGGATTGGGTTATCCAGCTGCAGCAGGGAACTGCAGGCAGCCACTGCAGACAGTGCCTTCACCAGCCACCTTTTAAACTCTGTAGCTCGGCAAGCCACCTCCCCACCCTTGCTTCAGAGATTCCCCATGGGATTTTCTGGTTCAACATTGGAATTGTATGGTTCGACACTGGAATTCTTTAAGCTTGCAAGGGAGTCAAACTGGAGAATCCCAAGCAAGCAAGAATCCCAAGTGGGCAGAGGGGCTAGCCATGGAGTTTAAAAGCCACTCTCCATAGGAAACAAGAGAGAGTGGCTGGGGGCAGCTTGTTCAGGGACCCATAGAACTGGACCCTGGAGTACAATAGTCTTGAAATTGGGGCTTCTTTAGGGGAACAGTCAGGAGTAGGTTCCCTCCAAATTTGATCAAGTTACCTAAAAATACCCTTGCCCCTGCCCCCTGGCCAGTTACATCCAGGATTCTCTAATCTGATTTGGATTACAGGAATCCTAAATTTTTAAAAAGTGAAATCTAGATACAGATCACATGGAATTTTTTTGGGGTGCACAGTCTTAATCCAGCCTCCATTATCTTTATTAATCCCAGTTCTTAAAGAGTCCAGTATGGCACTTTGAAAAACCCACAAATGTATACAAATACTTGTGTTCAGAAACTTGCACTAGCATGCAAGCTGACTACTTCTGTAGCAAGGAAAGCGGTTTCAGTTCTGTGTATAAGTAGTGGTGAATATTTTCACTCTGAAGCTACCCATTTATAGTTCTTAATGTATCTGTAAATCTCAACACTTTCTTTTGTTCTTAGGTTGTGCTCATGTGTTGGGAAAATCACCTGTATGATGCTATGATCTATGTCTACAACAGCGGAATGAATGATTTTATAACTCCTATGGAGGTATATGCCAATTACCTGGAGTGTCAACCATATTTCAACTAGTATTATATTCAAATAAGGGTTTTTTTTCTACAATCATTGTGATCTGCTACTCAGTAGAACCTGGGTCTTTAAATACTTCATACAGTCCAATTTTGTTCTTCCTCTTTAAGAACATAAGAACGTAAGAGAAGCCATGTTGGATCAGGCCAGTGGCCCACCCAGTCCAACACTCTGTGTCACACAGTGGCCAAAACCCCCCAGGTGTCATCAGGAGGTCTGCCAGTGGGGAAGGGACACTAGAAGCCGTCCCACTGATTGCACCCCCCCACCCCAAACACCAAGAATACAGAGCATCACTGCCCTGGACAGAGAGTTCCATCTATACCTTGTGGCTAATAGCCACTGATGGACCTCTGCTCCATATGTTTATTATGGCTTCTCTTTAATTGCAATTGATCTCTCTCTGAAAAATAACAAATGAATGGGCCTTTGGAAAACATGAACTTATGGTTGCCTGGATTTGCTCTATTGCCAATTCTGTCTTGGTGAATTAATCAACACAGTGTGGGAGTAGATGATATTGTTGCAAGTTTTGCTTTTGGTATTGAGGCAGATATGTTTGAAAAATGATGTGACTCAACATGCTGCAGCCTACACAGTGTAAAGGTCAACTTTTAATTCATGCTGTTTTGAAAGAAAATAGCATGAAAATAATGACACATTTGTAATGGTAAATACCATCCACATAATTTTGTTGACATTTGTTAGGCAGCGAACAAATCTCTTTATCCCTAAAACATAATAATATAATTGCAAGTTCATTATTTCCTCTTTAGACGGAAAGTAAGCAGCATATGGGTTGTTTCTGTGATGATGTCACTTTAACTAGTCATCAGTGTTCTTTTTATTTTGGGGAACATCAAGATACTCAACTAGTTTTATTGTGGGGAAATATGCTTTCTTCTGTGGCTATACTTTAGTGGTCATGGTGGTGAACAGGTTGTTTGATAACCTGGTTTTTGTCTGAATTAACGGTAAAACATTTCTAAAGGACACTGCTAAGTATTATATAAACAATCTGATTCAGTGTTATAGAAAACCCTGACTGTTTTATGTGTCTAGCCACTTAAAGGCTGCTTTACTAATAAAGAATATTTTGTGTGTTGCAGTGTTCAGGTATACCATATGTCACATGCAGTATGCATACATATTTATTTTGGTACATGTACTCTACTTTTGTATTCAGGAAGGGAATATGCAATTGTGTGGGCTACAGTTTTTATTGAGAATAATTTGGCTGTTCCAGCCTGGTCTGTCAGTCAGTGATACTGTGTGATGCTTGCTATTGTGATTATTCGTCCTTTTCGTGTCCGCAGTAATTCCTGTGCTGGTCCTTGCATTTTAATAGCCAGATTGCCCACAGAGACAGCAGTGTATAACAGAAGGAAAGTACTTCTCCCATCTAGATCTTAAAGCTAATAGGCTGTTCGACCAGAAAAAGACAGCAATATAACTAAAAAGTTATTGCTATACAATATTAATTAAAAACCAAACGTGTAATTGCAGCAGCTATATATTTACACACATCTAACTTTATATTAAAATCCAGGTCCGGTAGCAGAGTTATTAAATAATAGTTAGAAGAGCAAACAAGATTCTTATTCCGATGAGGATCTGGAAATTTTCTTCTCAGATCTGAATAAATTACAAAGAAGAAATGCTCAATAGTTTCTACCAAAACTTATCACACATACCCTCTTCCTTTTCTGCGTAGCCAATTCGGTAGAGAGTCAGAATATTGGTAAAAGGGAGCGACTAATTCCACACTGGCCTGCTTTGGGGTAAAAAGGGGAAGGGAGACTTGGAAGGGAGACTCTGCCAGCTGAATAAGATCTAAGGTGTGCTTATGTTTCCCTTCCTGTTACAGGTGTACAGGGAGTGGCCATAGGTTGCAAGCCTTTGGAATGAGCGGAAGGGCAAGAGTCCAAGGGCTCTTAGCCTGTGTTTGCTTGCTTGTGGCTGTGAATGAGCTGGGCCAGCAGATTCGGGATAAGACCAGTGTCTGGGTTTTTCCCTCTTTATTTGAATTGTGCTTTTGCATTTTGTAAGCCATTTTGGGTCTTCATTGGTAAGAAAAGTGGTGTAAAATTATTTAAATAGTGGACTGCTGCTGGACCTATGAGGAAATCAAGGCAAAATTGGCTACAGGAAGATCATTTCATATGATAAATTATATAGAACGTTCAAACTATTTCCCACATGGAAACAATCTCATGTATGAAAGTTTACCATTTGGTTGTGTGAAATGGCCTCGAACCACAAAAAGTCCTTGAAATGAGCTTCATCTCATCATGCCTGAAATAATTTGTACGCGTTGTAATAAAACTGGCACAAGCCTAAAGACCTCCTACTCACTCTGGCCTGTACTTTAATCATCTGGTAACTTTTTCTGTTGGACAACTCCCTTTTCCAAGGTTTTCTCTGTTGTTACTGTCAAATCATTAATATGTATGTGCATAGTCTGCAAAGTCATGAATGATAACAAAGGAAACAACTGGATTAATTTTCTTCCTTTCCCCATTCTTTCAATGTTGTTCCAGAAATTATTCAAGGTCATTGCTCTTCCACTTGCTGCTGGCAAGTCTCTCTCAGGTAATGGATGTCTGATCAATACTTTTTCTGTCACACTAACATTTTGAGGATTTTTTGGAGTATTGTTCACTTCTTAACTGAGAGTGTGTGGGATAATAGGTTTTCTTTTTTCTTATGCTCAGTCTGTTCTCTGATATCCTGTGCCCGCTGGTAATTGGCTTGTTTATTTCACATGAGAGCAATTTTGTCAGGATTTGTATATGAAAATGTTTTTCATGTACAAATTTGTGTGAAATTGCATGTAGTTTACCATAAGCACTGATCCTAAATGCATGTTATCTGCAACAATAGCTGTGGCTTCCCTGTTTGGGTGCATAAGAGATTGTTCTATTGGTAAAATAGGCCCTTCAATCAGTGGGCATGTGGAATTTGGTCAGCTATCCTCAAATGGCTAGAATTAATGAATTAAATAAATAAATATCCATCTTGCAAAGGAGTAAATATACATGAAATAAAGTGTCATTTCACAATTTACATACTGTGTTCTTAAAAATTTCTGCATGAAGTGACCTTACTAATATAAGCCTTCTGAGAAGGTAGTGTAATGTCTGTGTTTTATTGTGTTTGCTATTTATTAAATGTTAAAATAGCAACAGTAGTTCTTTGGCATTGTCAGTCTTGCCTGGAGCATGGGTTTTTCTCATAAACTTTCTCAAATCCTTAACATACAAATACAATGGCTCTTGCACAGTTATCTGTTACAGCAATCTTGAGATTGGCAAACTGCTTTTTATTGTACGGCTATATACAAGTAGTGGCAACACTTCATGTAATTTTATTTCATCTACAATCTTCCTGTGCAGTCCCACACGGGACTGCGCCCATGCAAACCTGCCGACTTCAGAGATTTCTAAAGCTCAAAGCCACCAGGGGGCACCCCTGCCTCTCAGCACGCATGCGCGGCTGTCTTCCCGCCAAAAACGGCCCCTAAGAGGCAGGATGCCCCCGTCGTACCCTCAGTTCCTCTTTTGCCACCGACTCTAGAGGTTCTAGCTTGCTTGTTCCATTTTTTGATTGAAGTGTCTTTCTTCAATGATGTCAGGGAAGGCTTTATTCAAGCGGTGTGTATCTTGCGATTGAAAAATGACCCGTTTGGACGGTCATTCGAACTGCCACTATTGTTTGGGGGAAACCCACAACACACAGGCCTGCAAACACTGTCGTACCTTCACCCTGAAAGCCAGAGCAGAACGTGTGGGTAGATTGCAAGCGTCTTTATGGCAGCGGGCCATGGCCGCTACTAATCCACTGGCCACAGCAAAGATCCCTGCCTCATCTGGATCATCTACCCAACCTGGTCCCGGGTCCTCAGGAGCTAAAACACCACGGTCTCGCTCATCCATGGCCCATTCAGAGTCCTGACCACCATCAGATCAAATTGCTTCGGCCCGGAGTTCCTCAGAACCAGCCATACCTACCTCTTTGAATCCGATTCCATTGGAGTCGAGAATACCTTCGGAACCTCCTTGGAGCCGACATGATGATTCTACAGTTTTGAGGGCTTCAGCCCCGTGAACCCCTCGGAGTGGAACACCTTTGGTGTTGACTACCACTTTGGACCGACAATCCCCTCGGAACCAGAGGAGCGCCACTTTGGATCTGACAACTGCCCCGGAACTATCCGAGCCCAGTCTGGGGAAGAAAAAGAAGAAGAAACATCACTCTTCCAAGCACGACAAGCAGTCCTTGAGAGTGTAATCTCACCTCAACCATCCGCTGAGCGTGGGAGTGAGGTCGGATCCGAACCCCTCAGCAAGAAACATTGGGGATCGGGGGACCATACATCATCCCGCAATACTCCCCACTCCAGGTCCGGGATGGAGGAAGTCGTGATCCTTATAGAAACCGCCCCCTACTCCATCGGGACATGCTGGATCACCTTCTTAAGGCTCCTGGTTGTATCATTTGTCTCAAGAGGGGACAGGGCTCTCCAGACGTAGGGTGAGTCCTTACACTCAGGAGGGACATCCCTTACTCCAGAGATTGTCATTTGCTTGACGACCCAGCTCCCTACCGTCACCACAGGGAGGGCTCTTATTATTCACAACACTTGACCAGAGAATATTCCAGGTCCCCTTCTGTGAGAGCTTATTCCTACGCTGGCTCCAGGCAAACCCCGCTTCTGTCTGAAATGGAGCTTGAGGGGAGTGCCCCTACACCCCAGGTGCAGTGACACACCCCGGTCTGACTCTCCAGAGGGAGTGATTGGTCCATCTGAAGAGGCCTCCCCCATGGATGACTTCCGTACATACAATGAGCTGCTCCAGCACATGGCTAGAGCCTTGGAAATTGACATGGCATCCACAGAACCAAGATCTAAAGATAAGATCCTGCAGCATATTTATTTAGGGTCTATTCCTACTGTCGCCTTCCCAGCGATTGAAGGTTTTGTGGAACTTTTGACTGGCCTGAACTTGAAGCCAGCCTCCACTCCTGCCACCAACAGGAAAGTCTAGAACCTTTATAGAACAAAGGATGATCTCTGCCCACTCCTGTCTGTACATCCTCCTCCTTCTTCACTCGTCACCGAAGAGATGCAAGCCAAGCCTATGCAAGGGTCTCTATCCATCCCCTACGATAAGGAGAGAAGAATAGATGTGATGGGACGGAAGATCTATACTTCTGCCGCTTTTGGCATTAAAATCGCCAATTATGTGGCTATGATGGCAGCTTACCAGCTGTTTCTTTGGAATAAAGTGACTACCTTCATACCTCAGTTGCCTGAGGACCAGAGAGTCTTCCTCAGAGTTATTCAGGAGGAGGCGGTCCGATTATCTCACCATCAAATTAATGTGGGACGAAACATGGTAGATACCTCCACCAGGTCTTTGCTTTTGTCTGTCGTGCTTCGTAGGTTCGCATGGCTGAGAGCTACAGCATTACCGACAGAGATCAAAAATAAAGTTGAGAATCTCCCTTTTGAAGGACAGTCTTTATTTTTGGAAAAGATGGATGAATATTTATCCAAGAAATGAAAGGACAGTTTTATGGCACGTTCGTATAGAGTCCTTCCTCAACAACATCCTTCCAGCAGAGCTCGGTATAGATCCTTCACAAAGAGTCACCAGAATCGCTTCCACCTGTACCAGGGGTATGCCTACCAATCCCAACAACCCTACCAGAGCCAGCAGTTGTCCTTTTCTATAAGGAAGCAAGGCCATAAGAACAAACAGGGAGCTCATCATCAGCAGGCTAAAGAGTAGACCCACTCCCATAAGCAATTCTGACAATTACAGGGCCCTGACCCAATGTTTGGGGTCATGCTGAGTTCTTATTTTTTTGAGTGGTGTAATGTCACCTCTGATGTTTGGGTGTTGCAGATAGTTCAAATTGGTTATAAAGTTGAATTTTTACAGTTACCTTGTCTGCGACTCCCTACTTTCTCTGTTCAAGGATCCCAACCTGGGATACTGGCTGAACTGTCGGCCCTTCTGGAAAAAGGGGCTATTGAGGAGATTACGAATAGTTCCTCACTTTGGGGTTTTTACTCCAATTTGTTTGTTGTGGAGAAAAAGGATGAGAGTCTCCATCCTATCCTGGATCTCCGTGAGTTGAATAAATTCATCTGAGTTCGTAAGTTTAAAATGACCACCTTATAGGCTGACCTAGCCCTGATACTTTCTCAGTCCTGATTCGCAGTCATAGACCTGAAGGATGCTTATTTTCACATTTCAATTTTTCAGGAGCACAAGAAATTCTTACGTTTTACTTATGGGACTTATTTTCCAGTATAGGGTTCTCCCCTTTGGATTATCTACTGCTCCGCAAGTTTTTACAAAATGCATGGCAGTAGCCTATCTGAGAGTCCAAGGGTGTTGTATCTTCCCCTATTTAGATGACTGGCTGCTTGTTGGACATTCAGCTGATGATGTCAACAAGCAAGTTTCCACTACACTATCTACCTGCCTAAAATTAGGCCTGTTCATCAGTCAAAAGAAATTCAAGCTTACCCCTTCCAGAGTTATTCAGTTCATAGGAGCTGTTATTGATGGTGCCCGGGACACAGGGTTCTTACCTTCAGAGAAGGCTCTGAAGATAAAAGCATTGATTAAAAAATTCAAGAGGTGCAGGTTCCAGCTTGCCTGGCTCATTCAAACTTTGTTAGGATATGTGGCCTTTAACACTGCGGTGGTGCCTTTGGCAAGGTTGCATATGCGCCCCTTGCAGCTTTGGTTTACCTCATGTTCTTCGCTGAGAGAGATTCTCAGGACAAGAGATTTAGTATTCCCCGGAAGGTCCTTACTTCCCTAGACTGGTGGGTGGATGATTCTAACCTCTATAAGGGTATTCAGTTTGGTTACAGGCAACCAGATGTTTCTGTAACTACAGACACATCCAACTTAGGTTGGGGTGCCCACCGTGAGGGGTCCTATGCACATGGCGTGTGGGATGATTCTGAATGTCACTAGCATATCAACTTGCTGGAACTGAGGGCAGTGTTATATGTGTTGATTTCATTTACAGATACTGTAAGGAACAAGACTGTCCAGATACTTATGGACAATACAACCACTATGTTTTATATAAACAAATGGGGGCACGGCATCTGTCACTCCGTGCAAGAACTAAATACAAAAGGGCAACTCTGTGCAAGAAAGCAGTGAAAATCTGGAATTGGGCCACAGATCAGTCAATGTGGCTGCAAGTGGTTCATATTCTTGGCATAGACAACACAGTAGCGGATCATCTGAGCAGCTTACAAGTGGACAATCACGAATGGTTCCTGTAGGACACTTACCTACACCCTGTTTTTACCGGGTGGGGTTTTCCTGACATAAATCTGTTTGCCTCTGAGGAAAACTGCAAGACTTCCCGTTATTGTTCCAGAGGCAGCATGGGCCGCGAGTCACTTGGGGACGCGTTTCAACTCAGGTGGTCCAATCGCCTCTTCTACATGTTCCCTCCGATCCCTCTTCTGGCCAGGGTGCTCAGTAAAATCCAGGCAGACGGGAGGTCGGCCATCCTGATAGCCCCATACTGGCTGCGGCAGCATTGGTACCACACTCTCCTAAGGTTGCAAACCCAAGTGTACCATTTTCTGATGAATGGCTTGGAGAGCTTGGAGAGGGGTGTTACACCACAGAGTAGACAAACTCAAACTGACAGCCTGGCTGATACGTAAGGACAGACCTTCTCTGAGGGAGTGACTCGTGCTAGAAAATGCGAGGCGGCTATCTACCCACCAATCGTACACTATTAAATGGAATAAGTTTAGTGTTTGGTGTCATGGGAAGGGTTCAGATCCACAGGCATCTTCAGCAGTTCTCCTGAGAGGTGTTCCACTCCAAGATACCTGCAAAGCAGCGACGTGGGCCTTGGCAGACACGTTTGTCAAGCACTATGCCTTGGACATCCTAGACAGGAAAGAGACGGCAGTGAGTACAGCAGTCCTACAATCGATCTTCCTGTGACAACATTTTGCTGCCTCCATCCAGGTATTTAAGCTTTGTAATCTCCCATATGGGACTGCACAGGAAGACTGTAGATGAAAAACAGTGTTGTACTTACCTGTAACTGTTGTTCATCTAGATCTTCTGTGCAGGCACACATACCCTCCCTCCTTCCCCACTAACACTCTTGGTATTTACCTTGGGATACGGTGGTGAAAGAGGACTGAGGGTACGACAGGAGCGCCCTGCCTCTTAGGGGAAGGGAAGACGACCGCACATGCATGCTGGGAGCCGGGGGCGCCCCCTGGTGGGTTTGAGCTTTAGAAATCTCCAAAGTTGGCAGGCCTGCGCGTACACAGTCCCATGTGTGCCTGCACGGAAGACCTAGATGAACAACAGTTACAGGTAAGCGCAACACTGTTTTCCCACTTAAATAGCAGAGGTATGCACAGTGGAAATGGAGCATCCATATGGCAGTTCCCCCCACACTTTCCTTGTCTCAATCCCCTGAAACTTCCATTTCTTGCTCCCAGCAACACTGGAGAATTTTTTAAGCTTTAAAAAAAATCAGCAATTGACACATCACTGTAATCACATCACATCATTATAACGTTATAATTATCTGTACAATAGATCTCTGAATTCCCACCTTTCATGTTTTGAAAAAGATGTCTGTACCCCTTTCGTTGCAGATATATTTGCCTTTCCTCTTATCTTCACAACAAAAAGGGCTAAAACCTTTTAAAATGAAAGCTGAAAATTCGAAGAATCTAATAGACAGATCATTATAACATTATAATGCTATAGCAATATGTCAATTGCTTACTCTTTTTGAAGCAACCCTCCAGTGTTGGGGGAAATTATGACCTTGGGGAGGATGAGGCAAAGAAAATGGCGTTGATGTGTGTAGAACCTGAAAAAATTCACATTTTCCTGTCCACAAGGCTTACAAACACATTTTGAATGATATTTTTCCAAGAAGATTGTACCAAACTATGCTTGGGAAAGATCTTAGTAAAATGAGAGAAAACAAAATGGACAAGTAGAGGTGACATTCTGTAGATTGTAGGCCAGTGCTGAATGGGGAAGGAGAGCAGAGGGGGGCAAGGCAACAAAAACACAACAGACAACAGTATTGGAGTTGAAAGAGGCCACAGCTTTATTGGTATTACAGCTTGCGGAGCATTGACACTGCATAGGGCACTGATCTGAGCATTGGCTGCTCTGTCTACCAGCCAGTGACCCCCATGCCCCCTCAGACTGCTGCTGAGGGGGAAACCATGGGATGACGGTCTGTGGGATGCCACATGGGTGTACACCCCTGTGTGGATCATCCCCTGCCATCTGAGGCGGATCTGACAGCCCCCGAGCTGGGCATGCACCTGCTGTGCCTCGCTCCCCAGACCCCTTAAGAGGGTCCCTATAATAGGGAAACTGAGCTTGTGGGCCCTGTTTCCCCCAAATGGATTGGTGCCCAAAACCCATCCCACCTGTTCGCTCTAAAGTTGTGACAAAAAGGAGGGCTGGGTGGGATGCCGGCCAAAAGCCAAGTGCTGAGGGGTGGTGGCCAATTCCCGTGACTAGGTCTAGCGGCAGAAGTGCACGGGAGTGCCTCCCAGGCCCTGCGCTTCTCCCACCCCTCACCACAACATGGTGGCTGCCATGCCCTCCCTCCTCACAACCTGCAACCTGGGCCCCCAGGTGAGTCTGGGGTCCAGTGTTTCTCAGGGGAGGACAGTACTACTCTGGCTTGGATGCCAAACTGGAGCAAAATCTCCTATGTGGAAGCAGCCTGATAAATCTGCATTTATTTATTTTGATAAAGCAAAACATGAGCCTTTAATAATTTTGATTTATTTTTTGTTTGTTTGTAAGATAACAATCTTTTTTCCTTTCTTTGTGTTTTTTTTAGATGAGCAGGTCATTATGGGCAACAAGCTTCTTGTTTATATCAGGTATGGTGCTTCTAGCATTATAAGGTAGTTAATTGCTTTGTTTATTGTCTGGAGCCAGAGGCTAGTATGTCACACAGTTAATTGATTTAAACATTATACACTGCTGTTAGGTTTAAATTTCTTTGCTGACATTCCATGAGCCATATCATTCACTAATAGTGCTGTTCTGTACACCCTTCTAATCCCCTCTGCTTCAATGCACTTAGAAGGGTGTAACTCTGCTTAGAATTTAACATTATTTGATCAATAATAAGCAATGATCAAATGCTGAATGGATCCTTACAAGGTTACATACCAGAGGAGGTTACACATAGAGAGATATAGCATGATGGTTTTGATCCAAATGCACGCATTTGCTAGTATAGTAGAAGGTATCAGGTATATAACATGCAAGGTGACCTGCAGCTTGCAAACAGTTTCTTTGCTTAAATTTGAAGGCACTAGGATAGTATAGTAGTTTTGATTTCTCATTAAGTATTATTGCACATGTAATATTGGCTTGCTTGTGAAAAGATTATTGAAGGAGCACATATTTTGTCATAACTTATAGGTTGGTGAAAATAGTGTCCTCATTGAAACTTGTTAAACTACACTTGATCTTAGCCAAAGGGCCAAGAAGCAATGAAGCTTGTTATATATGTGCAAAAATGTTAATGATCAGTATTTCAGGGATGAAAAGCTATGGAGAGTCTTAAAACAAATGGGGGTGCCACAACATCTGGTTATTGTGATGCACAACCTGTACTCTGGACAAGAGGCTAGTGTCAGGACAGAATATGGGGAAACAGAATGGTTTCCAGTTGGCAAAGGTGTCAGATACGGATGCATATTATCTTCCTACCCGCTCAACCTCTATGCAGAGTATATCATAAGGAAAGCTGGATTAGCTCTAGAAGAAGGTAGAGTGAAAATTGGTGAAAGGGGGTGTGTGACTTGGCGCTGAGCATGATGGCAATCTAAAATCTGAGCTCCTCACCTCCTCAAATCTACAAATAAATCAGACTGTCTGCTGAAATCAAATACCAAACTGAAGGGGGGAAAGCCTACAACACTTCAAGATCAAATAACATATTTCCTGATCGGTAGAAGAATATTCTCAAGAAGAAATCTGAAGAGACAAGCACAGAGCTACAGGTGGCAATACACACAAAATGGCCACTGAACATAATGAAGCAGGCCCGATGGAGACAGAATCCACAAAAACAGAGATGATTACAGCAATAGGAGCCATGGAATCCAGAATTCTGGAAATGATGAGATCCTTGATTGAACTGCTGAGAGCTCAATTAGAGCAAATGCAGCTTTCCTCTCAGGAGACAAATCGGAAAGCAGAGCACACCCTCACTCTTGGGCAAACATTACAGGAAGACATCAAAGCCCTACATCATGACAAAGAGGAACTGAATTTTAGGGTACTTCAGGTGGAACTAGATGCTCGGAAATTAAATGTAAAGGCAAATAAATTTCCGGAACAAATGGCAGAAAACAAAGATGTGGCAAAGATAATAGATGAATGGCTCAACACCCAAATACACGCTGGGAAAAATGGAGATGTGATGGTGCTTAGAGCATATAGGGTCAACTATGAATCTTTGAAGAATGGAATTGATAGACATTACAATTCAAATGAGAGATGTTAATCTGAAGCAACAAATACTGATGGAAGCCCAAAAATGGGGGCACTTGTCTATCTACCCAGATTTACTTTGAGAAGCAGTACAGCACCGAAGAAATTTAAAGCCTATCATTATACAACTCCATGCAGCTAATCAATGCTACAAATGGGTAGCAGCGGCCAAGATCCAAGTGCTACATAAAGGAGAGGTGTTTTGGGCAACATACATAGAGTCTGGGCTACACATGCTACAACAGCTTGGCATTCCTGCTTCATCAGAAATAGAACACAAAGGAAGACAAGAGGAAAATAGACAGAGCTCTTTCACCAAAAAAAGTGGCAAAATAATTATCAGAAAAAACACTCCACAAATGGCTTAACCAGGAAGAAAATCAAGTCCGTGGTAAACTCAACTGATAAGTCAGAGGTGGCAAAAATCAAAGTAAAGAAATGAAAATACTATTACAGAATGTGTCTTAACAGAACATCCACATGGGGTGGGGGAGTGGGCTGTCGTCCGGTGCCTTCAGCTTTCACTTAGTAAAGAGATTCACCTTTTAAAAAGTGGGAAATACGGGTATACAACCAACCCATTTTCTCTCGGAGAACTCATCTTAAGGAGAGTGGTTGAATCTTAAAATTCATAACATACAGCTGATATAAATGTATTTGCTATTGGTGTTAATATAAAAATAGGGAAGGGTAGTGTTATAAAAGTTGATTGTTAAGTATTATAAAAGTTAACTATGTGGGGATCGGGGGGAGGGGGGAAGAGGGAGGTGTTTCTTTTTATAATTTAATGAAACTATTACAAATCATTGATATAAACGTATAAACCAAAACTTAATAGATAGTGTAATAGTTGATATTTAGAGTATTGCTAGAAAGTGGGTGTAAGGGGGGAGGTGGGATAGAAGCTAAAGGAAAAAACTGTGACAATTTTAAATTGGGCCTCTGAATACCAACTAAATATATATTTATGGATCTCTATTGATTTAAAACGCAGCGAAGTATAATTAATGAATTGTGTAATAAGTGGGAGGTAAAACTAACACACAGTAAAGAAACAGATCAAATTTCTATAAGGGGGAGGGGTTGGGTAAGGGATTCACTTTTAATTAGATTAGACAAAATTTGATATCCTAACAATCAAATGAACATTCTCATGCACTTAAATGTTCATTTGATTGTTAGGATATCAAATTTTGTTAAGTACTTAGATTTTGATAAACAATTGAATATGTATCTGATAGCTTTTTGAGGCTGATCCAAAAAAGTGGGAAAGAGAGCGGGAGATACAAGTATTCATCTGTTATTTTATCATTAAACCACTAGGTAGAACCATAATGCAACCTTTTACATATAAGTAGTTCAAACAACAAATATTTCACTGATATTAGAGCTCAGTAGAGAACCTAGAATTACATATCCATCTGGCTAGGAACTCAAACTTTATCAAACATCTAATATAAAAACAACATCATACTACATAACAGAGAGATACATTGGGAAGTAAGTTATATCAGGCACCTACTCACTTAGATAGCTAATTTGATTAATTTCCATACAAAATTGAACAATTCATTAAATAGACACAAGACACAATAACAAACAATGGCAGAGGGGATCTCTTGTGTCTCTTATAATGTCCGTGGATTAAACATTGTAGTTAAAGGAAGAGAATTTGGAGCCAAATAGTAAGAATAAATCCAGACATACTTTTATTTCAAGAAACTCACATGAAAACATCTGGGGAACCTCTATTTAAAACTAATAAATTTGAACACCAATTTCAAGTAGCAGGAAATTCCAAATTGAGGGGAATGGCTATTCTGGTAGCTAAAAAATTGAGGTTCAAACCTTCCAAGGTGTTAGCAGAGCCAATAGGAAGATACCTATTTGTAAATGGGCTAATTGAGACAACCCCAATCACACTGGTGACAATATATGCGCCTAACAAGGACCAGATTCTCTTCATCGAGGAAATACTTCAAAAACTAGAAATATTTAAGACTGGAGAGATAATATTAGGGGGAGACCTCAACTGCATTATAGATCATAAAATAGATAGGTCCTCTACACAAAAAGACTAACTTGAGAAAACAAGAACAAACATCCAAATTAAAGGATATACTGACACATTAACAACTCATTGATGTATGGAGGTGTACACATCCTTGAGAAAGGGATTACACGTATTACTTGGCTAGACATGGCACATACATCCGAATAGACTACATACTACTATCAATGTCACTTATAAACAGAATTTCAAAGACTCAGATTGGGTACCAGAATGCAAACTCTTCCTTGTAGAACAAGTTAAAAAAACACACACATGGTCATTAAACAAAACTTTATTAATGAAAGAAACCATATCTGCAGAACATGAGACACAAATTAAAGAATGTTTACAAAACAATCAAATGGGAGCAATATCTTCGGCAATGATATGGGATGCACTGAAGCCTGTGATGAGAGGGTGGCTTATAGCAAAATGCTCACATCTTCTGAAACAAAAGTAAAAAACAAGATTAGACTTAATACAAAACATTTCTAATCTGGAAAAACAACATAAACTGGAAGCAAAAAGTCAGATAAACAATTATTAATGGAATGTAGGAAATTAGAATTGCTATATATGACTAATTCTGAAAAACATACTATACCTTAAACAAAAATTCTGGCAGAAGTCCCCAAAGCAGATGAAAATGTTAGCTAAAAGGGTGTATCAGGAGAAGGCAGCTAAATTGACTACACAACAGGGAATATGCATTATAGTACAGAAAAAAAATTACAAATATTTCTAAACTTGTATAGATCCAAAGAGATTCCAACTACTAACATTGAAAATTACTTTCTGAAACATCCCATGACAAAGATACTATCAGAGGAACATAAAGTCATAATGGAAACACCAACTCGAAAGAGGAGATTAGAGAGGCCATCAAAAACCTGAAATCTAATGAAGCCACAGGACCAGATGGTTTTCCATCTGAATACTATAAAAAATACTCCACACTATTAGCTCAACTGCTAACAGAGGCCTGCAACTACATACTAAATGAAGGAGTCATGCCTCCTTCGTGGGCTCAAGCTGCAGTAATAGTACTGCCAGAACCAGGTAAAGATACTACAGAAGCAGCATCATATAGACCAATCTCACTCCTCAATATGGATTTTAAAATTTTCACAGCCATTATAGCTAAGAGATTAGCTTCATTTATTAAACAATACATAGATCAAGATCAAGCCAGTTTTATGCCTGGATGTGACATTACAGACAATACATATAAGGTTCTCAACATACTAAACCAATGTACTCAGACTAAACAGAAGGGAGCTCTTCTGTCCCTAGATATCCAGAAAGCCTTTGATTCAGTTGAATTTTCTTCTGACAGCTGTGCTAAGGAAAATGGGATTTGGGGGAAAATTCTTAGGGGCAATTAATACCATATATACCACTCCAACAGAAAATTTGTGAATAAAAAATACAACATTGGAAAAGCTCGAGATTAAAAGAGGGACGAGACAGGGGTGTCCCTTGTCTCCACTTCTATTTGTGATAGCACTGGAACCCCTTGCTGACAGAATAAGGGCAACTAAGGAGATTAGAGGAATACAAATCCGAGAGAAAGAGTATAAACTCTCAATGTTTGCAGATGACATATTATCGTTTGTATCACACCCATCTTCTACAATTAGGCACATACAACAGGCCCGGAAGGAAATAGGAGAGATATCAGGCTTACAAGTGAACTTAAAAAAATCGCCACTGATGCCAATTAATTTAGAGGGAGACCAGATTTTGGAAATAAAGAGTACAACTTCTATACACTATCTGAGCATAGAAATACCAAAAAACCTTAGTGACATTCAAAAGCTTAATCATGATAAAGTTATGAAAGACATACAACACCTATTAAACAGATGGCATAAGACAAATCTGACATAGTTAGATAGGTTGCACATGATTAAAATGTTCATGCTTCCCAAACTTATTTTCCTATTTCGAGCTACATCTTAAAATATTGAAGAATTGTCAAAATTGGCAAGAATTGGCAAAAACTCTTTTTAGATTTCTTATGAGCCTACAAGAAACACAGGGTTAATGCTGACACACTACAACAGATCTCTAAATGGAGAGGGCTAGGATTTCCTGATGTGATTAAATATTATAACGCCATTCACCTTTCAAATACAATTAAATTGCTGGAACTAAACCATGTAGTGGGTTGCGCTACAACTTGAATATACTGCACCATATGAAGTACATGAAGCTGTATAGCAAAGAACAGCTGACAGACCCAATAAAATACAATCTAATCAATTTCTAACCCCAACACTGGAGGTCTGGGATGAACGTAGAACAAAATTGCTACTAAACAAATCCAGATTACAAACCTTCCTAAATCAACACTGGTTTCCACCAGGGTTGGGCAATAATTCCTTCCGAGAATGGAGAAGGGCCAAGATCCTGCTACTTCAGGATCTCGCAATCAATTGTAAATTAATGGATAAGGCACTATTAGAGGACAAATTAGGTACATCGATTCCATGCTTTCAATATCTTCAGGTAATGCATATGTGTTCTCAAATAGATTTGCAAAACATTCTTAGGCAACCTCTAACAGACTGTGAGGTAGAAATTAAAAAAGCACAGGAATAAAAATCTTATTTCAGCCATTTATAATGTATTATCTGACTTGAATAAAACATATGCTCACATATCAAGCAAACTGGCAAAAAATCTGTGACACACAACTGACAGAAGCTGACTGGATATCTATTTGGAAAATACCCCCATTTAAATTTCCTATTGTAACTGAAAGTTTACATGCATTCAAAATCATCTCGCACTGGTATGTGACACCTCAAAAATTAACCCACGTCATATCAGCTGCCAGCCCAGCTTGTCGGAAGCGATGTGGTGAGATAGGAGATTACCTTCACTGCTGGCTACACTATCCCAAAGTAGCAAAATTCTGGGAAAGAGTTCTAAATTAAAACACACAGGCATGCATATTCCCCTTTCACCAAATACCTTGCTCCTTAACACATGGGCATTAACAGGAGGTACACAGATTAAGACATGAACTACGCCAATCTTGTTAACAGCTTCCAAAGCAGCCATTGCCACCCACTGGAAAAATGTAAAGGCTCCAGATCTCTCTCTGGCATAAACAAAATGGGACAATTATACTATGGCTGCCGTTACAGACAATCTCTCATGTATAGACCCCCAGGTGACATCAAGAGACTTTATGCCTAGCTGGTACCCAATCTTAGAATACCTAATGAAACAACAAGAAATCCTCCAAAGACTTAAAGATCTAGATCTGTGGTAAATTGGAAGTATATAATTTCTCTATATCACCTCAAAACATGACTATTATCGATATCTCCACTACTAGTTATACACATCCACTTCCACATGCTCATGTACAACAACACATAATAGGAGGGTATTCAGTACAGGAAGATATAATCATTGCTATTTGATCAAATGTGAATTGTAAATATATGTTATTTATGAATGTATGAATGTAGAAAACCTATACTGAATGTAATAATTGTTTATAGATACCTGTCATTGTAAAAGTTATTTGTATCGTTGAGATTTTTAAAACAATAAACAATTTGGAGGGAAAATGGGTGGAAGGAACATTAACAATTTGAGATATGCAAATGACATCACGTTACTGGCAGAAAATAGTGAAGACTTGAAATGGCTACTGATGAATGTTAAAGGAGAAAGGGCCAAAGTAGGATTACAGCTGAACATCAAGAAGACAAAAGTAATAACTACTGAGGAGTTACACAATTTTAAAGCTGACAATGAGGAAATTGAAATTGTTGAAAATTTTCTATTCCTTGGCTCAATCATCAGCCAAAAGGGAAACTGTAATGAAGAAATCAGAAGAAGATTGAGACTTGGAAGAGCGGCTTTGAGGGAGCTAGATAAGATCCTTAAAGATAAAGATATCTCTCTGGGAATGAAGATCAAGATAATCCAAACTATGGTATTCCCTATTACTGTGTATGGATGTGAAAGCTGGATAGTGAAGAAAGCTGACAGGAAGGAAATTGATTCATTTGAAATGTGGTGCTGGAGGAAAGTTTTGCAGATACCATGGACAGCCAAAAAAATAAATAAGTGGGTACTAGATCAAACCAAGCCTGAATTCTCTCTAGAAGCTAAAATGACATTCAACTGAGGCGATTGTACTTTGTTCACATCTTGAGAAGACCTCTGGAAAAGTCAATATTGCTAGGAAAAGTGGAAGGCCTAAAACGAGATGGCTTGACTCAATAAAAGAAGCGATGTCCTCCAGTTTGCAGGATCTGAGCAAGACTGTTAATGATAGGACGTTTTGGAGGTCTTTCCTTCATAGGGTCATCATAGGTCGGAGACGACTTGACACACACATTTCAGGGAATGAACACACACATTTCAGGGAATGAACTTTCTTCTATTGTCTTTGTTTTGTGTTGAATGCATATCTGAAGTATCAAGGGAAATAGTTTCTTTCATATGGAAACGATTCCCCATTGTGAACTTTCCTGTACATACTGAGACCAAGCTTACTTTGCATATGATCATTCAGGCAAGATTGTACTAAAATATGTTTGGGAAACTATGCATTGGCCCTGGGGAACATCCAGAAGATGAATGTTTTGCATGATATATTGTGTGAAAGACACCCCACTGCAGCTTGTAGCGGAACGTGGATCAAAACCTCCACATGGAAACAATCAATGATTGTATATACTAAGGGTCCCCAAGCATTTTGAGTCTGCAGGCACCTTTGGAATTCTAACACAGGGTGGCACAAGTACAAAATGGCTTTTGCATTAGGTGGCGCTAACCACAGAATGTCCAGGAGTGATATCATGCATAACTCTAATAGTAACTCTTCAGCATTTCTGATTGAAGCTCTGTTCAGCAGGATGCCTTTTAAAATGAACATATTGTTTTACAAATATTTTCTTGGATACACACAGCTTGCTTTCAGTCATGCTGAGAATATCCTTTTGCTCTGGTGACAGCTGTTGCTGAAACAACTTTTTAAAAATCTACCAGTCAGAAGCCCTGCTGGCCTCACCCACTTTCTAAATATACTTGGTGAGTGCCAGGATAGGTGATGGTGCTTCTGGTATAAACTACCAGGGGACCCCTGATATAGACTACATTTAGTAAAGTAGGAATGTATAAAGAAATGAAAGTCTTTTCTCAACTACATTTAAATCTGTGGACTGTGGCAACTGTTTGTTTATAATACTATAACTTTGTAGTTTGTATTTTCTCACAGTTGTAGTTTGGCAGGTCGGGCTTATCCATTGGGCAATATTCCTGAGGATCTGGTGCCCTTGGTTAAAAACCAGGTAAGTTAAAATATATTGCAACATGCACTACGGCAATTTGTTTTTTTTCAAAGATGAAAACACTGCATGTGTATTTAAGGAAATATATTATTAAAGGACTTTTTTGCAGTTAATTACTCTTCCCCCCATCACTGATGAATACTAACCATCCACTCTTGCAGTAGCTCTCCAGAGTTTTCTGATCGTAGCTTTCTAGGCTATGAGACTATGGTTACAAATTGAAGAATGTTTTTTCTGAAAGTAAGCCCCACTGTATGAAATAGAACTTACTTCTGTGTAGGCCTGCTTAGGATTGCACCCTGTGTTTCATAATCTAACCAAAAAGGAAAGAAGGAAGTCTGTAGAAATAGAAACAAGCATAGAAAGCAAAGCTAGGAATAAGAACAAATACAAAATACAAAAGCTAGTTTCTTCCCCTTGTAATTTCATTTATGTCTTATTCTTTCTTTCCTTAAGATGATGCACAAGTATAAAAGCTATTGGTGCTGGTAGTCAACCTCATCATATACACTGATTTCTCTTTGGTAATCATTTAATAAGAGTGATAATTTTTTTAAAAATCAGATATCTACATTGGCTTTATGATTATCTTTAAAATAAGTACTTGAGTGCCCCCCTCCATTCCACTGAGAAATAGTAAATCTACCAACTAACTGATATCCTTTCTTGGTTTTGTTATGGGTACCATTAGAATGTAATATCTAAGGTGTATTTATATATGGCTCTTCCTGCATTTGCTGTACAGAGCTTCATTTAAATTTTGGTATGGGGAGAGGGGTGCATATATGTTAGAACATGTTACATTGCACATAGCATATGCAAATCTTAATGTTAATAATACAAGTTTAAACTTAGGGATTACATCACTGGTCTAACCTACATTCTTACTTTTTCAGTTCTTGGCCCATAGTTCACCAGATATTTATGCCCTATTTCCTGTTTTAAATGCAGTTAATGATGTTTTACCTATCTTTTGTTTACTATTATGTCCACATACCAGATTCAGCATATTAGGAAGAGATTCATTTTGTCTAATAAGCTAGAGAAGGCAAATGCCTTTCTGCCCTTTGCCAGAATGCATCATTTGGGAAAACCTGTGGCGATAATCTCTGCTCAAATACCAGCAAGCAGCAATAAATGTCAATAATTGTGAAAATGCGTGTAAAAAACAATGGGATACATTAAACTGAAGTACATCGCTTACTGCTAAGTTGTTGGCCTTGTGCCATGAAATAAATTTCCAGCATAGTAGATAGTTCTTAAGGTGCTGGGCAATATATTGAAAATTCTGTCTTTATACTCCAGAAGGTTTCTAAAATTGATGAATTTAGAACAATTTCTTCATGTTGTTAACTGTTAATTATAGGGAGAGATTATCAATCTTTTGTTGCAGGTCTTTGAATTTCTTATCCGTTTGCACTCTACCGAAGCACCAGTAGATGAAGAAGTTTACCCCTATATACGTACGCTGTTACACTTTGATACTCGGGAGTTTCTGAATGTGCTTGCATTGGTATGTGACAACAGAGCTTCCAAAAAGTGATTATAGAATAAATTCCATTACTTTCTATGTTACATTTATTTTATATTTTCTAAGGCGAGCTTTTTACTAATCTAAAAAAAATCCATGTCATTGCTTTTAATTTTGTCAGTTACAATGCTTGCTAATCTTTAATGGCAAGATTCAAAGTCATTGCAGAATCTAGTTATGATGTAGTATTCCCATCCTTGAGGAACCAGCAGTCCCTTCCACTATTCTTCGAAAGACTTTAAGAAGAAAGGAGATTTGAATTACTGTCATACTTTCTGTGCTGGTAGAGTTTATCTAGTAGTAAACTTCTTAAAACAGTTTAGTCACATTGTATATTGAGTGTAATGAATGCATAAATTAAGTAACTGCCAGATCCTAAACTTTCTGTAATACAAGCACAGGGAGCCATTAAACTGTGAGCCCCTAACCAAAATTCCTGTCTCTGAATACACATTATTATAAAAATAATGTAAATCCTCTGTCAGTAATACATACTGCCAGACAGTTACCAATATGTCCAATACTATGGATTCCTTTACTCTTTTCTGGGTAAAGTATAAGTTATTATACAGCAGAACACATGCTCAGCATATAGTTTTAGAATGGGGATCTCTGCAGAAAGAATTGAGACCATTTCCTGCAATTGCTTCTTCTGGAAGCCAGAGGCTGCCCTGGCTCTAAAAATGGGAAGAGAGAAACAGAAGACTCCCTTTGTTTCCACTTTTCATTTCAGTGTAGATCAGAAGATACATGTGTGAAATTTAGAGATTAAGGTGGCAAGGGCTGATTGGTGGGGGTGAGGCACAGGGGTAAAAGGTGGCATTGTGACTTTAGGCCCTTTCAGATCATTTTACTGGATATCATCTCCTAATCACACTGGTATGCAGAGGCGACACTGCAAATCATGGTTGTTGGTGACTGTTTTGCCTAAGGTGCACTTTGCCATTGCTGACTACAAAGGGAAGAAAACTACTACTTACACTGAGTTCTAAATTATTTCATTCCTATTATTACTCCTTTCATTGTTGCCTCTACTTCCACTTGTATTTGCATCTTGGAAGTAGGGAGGCTGCTATGTAGGAATGAAACTAAAAATCATGGATCATGTAGACAAATTACACCAATACAAGACCAATGTTGTAATATAGCTCAAATGATTGTTACTCTTGAAACAAGCATCTGGAAGAGTAATTGAGTCAATAGGCTTAGAAGGGTATAAGTCTGCTTAGGATTTGCACTGTTAATTACCTCTCAAGTCACTGCTACTAATTAGACATCTCTGTAACAAGTTGTTTATAAAATGCAAAAAAGTTGTATAATGCTACACTGGACAGATACGGCTTCTCTGTTGTGAATAGAATATCAATTAGTGCCAGTGGTCACTCTAGAATCTAGGTCAGCACTTGAGCATGTGGCATTTAGAATCTTATTTGGTAAGTTAAATTTTAAGGACTCTAGATTTTTATATTTGGGGTTTTGCTATTTTTAAGTTGATTCATAAGACCCATCTTCGCCTCCTCTAATATACCCTTATGCCTCACCCTTATGCATCTCATTCCTGACTACAGTGATTCTTGGAAGCATTGCTCGTCTTCTGTTGCTTCTGCCTACCCCTTAGACTGTACAGTTCTGCCTTCAGCATATGCCTGTTCTTAGCTCTTTTTTTATTCTCTTGATATGAACTAATCATTCTTCTGATTCTCAGCTGTGGGCTATCCCGGTCCATTCAAAACCTGTCTCAAACATAATGTCTCTGGGTCTAGTACAAAGCTGTATCATCTTGCATGTATAATCATACTCCATATATGAAAGGGAAAATGACAAATTCATTTCTAAAATTATATAAATGGAAATGTGTTTGCAGCCATGACATTCCAGGTCCCAGTCCTGTAGTTATCCCTTTCCTCTTCAAATCTGTGCATTGGCCCTAGATGATATTTTCATTCAGATACCTGTCAGGTATCTTGGATGCCTCTGAAGAACAAGAGATTTGGCACTGTAAGTCATAGTCACTATTAGAGTGAGGGAATGTAGGAAGTGTTTTATTTTTAATCCATGCTTACTGTTGTATTTTGTTTATTTCATATTATTTTGGGGATAAAATTGTGAGGTGTTGTTTTTCCTCTTTTCCTTCTCTGTAACAGACATTTGAAGACTTTAAGAATGACAAACAAGCTGTGGAGTATCAACAGAGAATTGTGGACATCCTTCTCAAGGTAAGTCCCCCCCCCTTTTTTTGTTTTAGTTGTTCTGAAGTATTTGCTGTGCAGGGACCATGGTAAAGGTGTATCTTTCTGGATTGTATGCAAGCCCTGTCAGTGACTCAGAGTGCTTCCTTTGCTAAGATTTGAGTCCAGTAGCACTTTAAAGACCAACTAGATTTCCAGGGTATGAGCTTTCAAGAGTCAGAGCTCCCTTCATCAGGTACAAGGAATGGAAGCAGGAAGGGGTCCTTATCATCCAGGCAGAGGGTGGGAGGGCTTATTGGAAATCAGAATGTCAGGAAGCTAGCTATAATACATGTTGTAGTTGGCTTTGTAGAGCTGCGAAGTGCAGAAAATTAGCCTCTGTAATGAAAAACCTGTCCTGATTCAACCAAGCAGGATCTATTTTTCCAAATTTGCAGGTAGACTGAATTTCAGCCATCTCCAGTCAAACAATGAAATGTCCTGGCAGATTGAAATGTTCTCCCACTGTTTTTTGGATGTTGTGATTTTTGATATCAGATACTCATCCATTCATTGTTTTGTGAAGAGGCTGATCTGTTTGTCCAATATATAAAGAGTTGAAGGGCACTGTTGACACTGGATGGCATATGTAACATTAGAAGATGAACAAGTGAATGAGCCTGAGATGGTAGAGCTGGTGTTGTTAGGACCAGAGATTGTGTGGTTGGAGTGAATATGGGAGCAGAGTTGGCAACTGACAGCAATGCACTTCCAACATGGACACGAAGTCTTAGATCAAGATGTCAGCTCTGCCCCCATATTCTAACAGGTATGCAGTATGAGCATGTTCTGAGATTCGTTCTTCTACACTTCAGTTAGCAGAGCAAACACTTTGACTGTAGGATCTTGTATATCATGTGCTGTGCTAACCTTATTACCTGAGGACACTAAGGTTTTCTAGACCGGTGTGTCTGAGCTTGTATGCTTCTTTTGTACAACATAGTTCCAGTTTGTCAGATTGTATCAGCAATTCAGCATTGGTGTAGCCAGAAAATGGAGGGTGGTCTTGCTGACAAATTAGATCTGTCTAAATGTTCTCAGCAGGGGAAAGACAGCCTCTGACATAAATTGTCTGAGGGACTTGGAGTAGACTCTAAAAGAGTGGGAGAGAAGAAACAATATGGGAACAAAGAGACAACTGACTATGGCAGTTACTATCACCATATTAACATTTTATGCCATTATAGGGTTAGTAGAAAGTGCACTCTACTGGCTAACATGTTGTATAGGTGATGTACTAGATAAAGCAAGGATGTTGGGTAGATATCATACCTGGCTCCACCCCTTGTTCTCCAGGGATTTTTCAACCTGGAGTTCGTAATTCTAATTTTTATAGGTTGGGAACATTGCAGAAACTGACTCTGTTTTAGATGCCATCATCATCATGTTTAATATGGTCAAAGTCCAGACAGGTAAACTACATACAATATAATTAAAACATACAATCAAGATAAATTGTGCTATTAAAAATCTATGTTTCAGATGCATCCACGGTTTCGAAAATTATTAAGAGATTACTCAGGTCTTGATTAGACTTTAAGAGACAATACTTTATTTTGTTAGTACACTTTTGCCAGTTGTATGTGCATTTATGTTCTCCTTTCCTCTTCCTTTGAAAATAACACTGCAGCCCAGAACATCTCTATTATTTTGGCTTCCTTCCCACTATGATCTTAAGCAAAACAGCAAAAATTTAGAGTGTCCACAGTTCAGCGTTAACTAAGTGATTCGTGTTATTGAGTGCATGTAACAATGTGCTAAGCAAGTTATCCATAGCATTTAACCCATATGGTTAGAAGAAGAGCAGGGGAGAGGTAATGTTCTGCTTACCATATGGGCAAGTATGACACCATTATTATTATTTCATTCATTCATACTCCACCTTTCTCTGCAGGGGGGGACTCAAAGTGGTTTACATCATTCTTCTCTATTTTATTATGTATACATCATTAATAAATTACTGCTTAGATTTATAAAATGCAGCTGAAAGATTCTTTTAGCTTTATGGAGTACTTTATTTTAAACACAGCAATAATGCTGTATGCCTAACAGCAGTGTTTTCAGTGTACAAAATGTGTTGATAACAGCATCATATGCTCAGAAATAACTGAGCATGAGCAAATTGTTTGCAGAAGAGAAAAACTTAAGATGATAAAACCTAGTATAAATCACCCAAGAGAGTGATTTTAAACTCTTGGTTGGTCTTCTAAAAGCTTTAAGTTAAAGTGGGGGGGGGAGGGATAGTGAGAGAAAATAGGAGAGAAACAGAAGGAAAAATCCAGCTTCCTTCCTGTCCACTCTTACTTTTCAGCTAATTATATGAACTACTTGGTTATTTCAGACTGCACAAGCTGTGCAGCTGTTACCTTGCTGATAAATTCAGAACAATGTCAGTGCCCACAACATTCAGACACAGCACACTGTAATATGACTTCTTTTTGCTGATATGACTTTATCTGCTTTCAGTGATAAGGTTTCAGAGACAATGTTTACACCTCGTCTGTGATGAGCTGAATTTAAGTTATGGTGAACATAATGAAAACTACAGATATAGCAATATATTACTTGCCTTTGCAGCAAAAAGACTGCAATGGCAAGTACTGTCATGTGCTTTGCTTGAAATAATGTTTTTGCCTCAAGCTTACATGAACAAAACCCACCATATTAATGATTTAGCATATATTGAAGAGGCATATATTTTTGTAAAATAATTTGTTGGTTGGAATGCTTCTTTATTGATCATATCAGATTTCAGGCTGCTGCACAGCTAGGCATGCATTTTATTTTGGATTCTTGTTACTTGCTGTCTGTTTTCTGTTTCACGTGAGAAAAGTGATAGAATGTGCTAAAATGTGTGAACCTAACAAGTTCACTGCTTTCCCAAACTAGGTAATGGTAGAGAACTCTGATTTTACCCCATCACAAGTTGGATGCCTCTTTACTTTCCTTGCCCGGCAGCTTGCTAAGCCCAACAACACACTGTTTGTGAACAGGACACTATTTGACCAGGTAAAATGGAGAAGCCAGTTGTTTCTAAGCATTATATTATGTGACGCTCTGATAAAACTACACGTTTATGTGCAGTTGGTTGGGATGAAGCATGAGAACTCTAATGGCTATGGTTTTGTAAAGAATAAATGGAGAGGGAACCCAAGAGACACATCGGAGGATTTCCTCAGAAGTTTCCCTTTTTCTCATCTACTCACTAACTGCTCTGTGTTCTGCCCTATTCACATATCATGACATTCATTCTAGGTATTCTAAAGACACCACTATTTTTTGGAAATGTTATAATAGTCCCAATGCATCTTTTATCTAGAGTCCTTCCTCTTTTTCCAGGTCCTCGAATTTCTCTGCAGTCCTGATGATGATTCACGACACTCTGAAAGACAGCAGGTATAAATTCCTAGAGAAATAATTCATGCTATGAGAGTGATGCATGGTAGAGGTGTGCACACACACACATGCCAAATTTGATTGATCCAGATTTCGGGAATACCAAAAAAACACGGTATTCCTGAAATCCAGATAAAAATCTGTAATGCAGTTTGGGTCCCAGGGTCCAATCTTCCTGAAACTTGGAGAGTCTTTAGTGGGCAGTCAGGAGTAGGGTCCATGCAAAATTGTTGGAGTTTGCCTGAAAAACACCACCCAGCCACCTGGATAGTTTTCCCCATAGGGTATAATGACCAGATAAATCTGGGATTCCCTACTCTTCAGGAATCAAACAGCTCCCTCAGACCTAGACTACAGGTCAGTCTATCACTAGTTCGTTCTTAAAGCACCTGAACTGGCTCACTGAAACCAAGATACCCAGAGCAATGCAGCAGCCTGGTTAATTTTTTTACTAAAAGGGAGCTATTTTTCTATTTAACTAGAACACAGAAACACCCGAACCCTTCTTAATTCCTACACAAGCCTCTTAAAGGGAAAACTCTGTTGGACCCTACAAGCTTAAAATTAATTTGTGCTTGTTTAACAAGGCCTACGTTAAAAATTTTTTTTCATAAGTTCACCTAGTTCTCTGAACAACCCACAGGAGCCCCCCAAAGGTCCACTAGTGACAAAAACAATAGTAGCAATAATACCTGCAGTAAAATAACATGCCTCTGACTGGTGAAAAGCAATTCCACTCCCCCCCTCCCAAAAAAACAGAACAAGAACTCTCAACAACAACTAGCAAGCAACTCTCTTGCTTGCCTTTAAACTAGCATACAAGCAACAATGAGAGAAAAAGAGTGCCTCCTAGAAGAATAGTTTGCAGCAAGTAACTAAACAGCAACTGCAACAATTTAGCTAAATCCAGAGTACCCCCTGCCACAATAGAAAAAGCAATTATTACAGATAACCTGTAAGAAAACATTTGTCCCTCCCTTCCCCCGTCTTACTCTCTCTCTCCTAAACATCAGACCAACCCCCTTCCCTCAAAAGACAGGAAAAAACAGTCCATATGACTCTCAACCAGATAGAAGTCTGCCAGGTTCAGGACAGGTCCTCAGGTCATCCTCCACTCCAGGCAGGCCGTGATCCAGAAGATCCAGGCAGGCCAGGCAGTGAATCCAAGGCAGAGAGCAGCTGGAGGCTGAGCAGAATTCACACAGCTTGGTCTCTCCAGTTTCCCTCTGACTCAAAAATGGAGTCTGCTCTGAGCCAGGCTGCTTCAATCCTCTCCTTGCAGATTGAAAAAGGTTGTCTTCCATAGAGAATCCTGATTGGCCAGACTACACTCACTCCCGTCTCTTTCGTACCTCTGCCTCACTCATCCCCTCTGTCTTCCCTTTCCCCCTTGGAAAAGCCCAGGAAGACTCTGGAAGCTGCATTTGCCAGATTAAAATGAATTAACCCAATTTGATCTGGCTATTTTGATTCAACTTCCCAGAGCAGATCTGGGATTCTTTGATCTGAATCGATGTAGCCAGATTTTGCCAAATCAGCATAAATCTGGTTATAAAAGCCAGTTCAGAAAGCCAAATCACATAACCCTAATGCATTGTTAAAGAAGGAATGTAGCTGTTAAGAATGACCTGACTATAGAGTAGGAATGCCGTATTGCAGGGTAAATTTGCTTGTGTGCCAATGCATGAATGCCTTTGCCCATGCATGACCAACATGGTAGAATCGGTCACTCATGTTCTCTTATTCTGCGAACTATATCAAGAGGAAAGGGCTTGTCTTATACTGCCTCTCTTGTCTAAATTTAACCCCTTGCAGTCCTATCTCAACTTTAGACCAGAAATCTTGCGCAACTTCCTTTTAGAAGACACTCAGAGCTCAGTGACTTATGCTGTGGCCAGATTCTGTTCCTTAGCCATTAGGAAACGCAGACTCCTTTTAGCTGAAAATGTGGTATAATTGCTTTTGCCATTTTTTTCTTTTATCTTCATTGTTTTTATTTCATCAATTCTTCCAGCACTAATGCTCTGATCTTATTGTTATGCCCTGATGTAATAACTTATTTTTTATTGCAGATTTGTTTTGTTTTACTGGCTTTTGCTGTAATAATAAATGACTGACTGACAGTAGGAATGCTAAGACTGGTTCTGTAGTACACAGTGAGAAGTTATCAGCAGCTGGAGAGTCAGAGACAATTTAACCATTTATGAATGCAGATAAACAAAATGTGCATATCTATTGTATGAATAGTATTTGAGTATTTGTACAGTGGTGTACATTGGTGATGCTAAAACACAAATGGACAATATGAATGAACAAATATAGCTGGGAATAACATCCGTGCTTACAATTCTGGTCAACCCTGGAAGCTGCACCGCAGCATGATTTTCAGTTAATAGAGCTGCTGCTACTGAGTGTATCTAGAGCTATCTATTGCTGAGTGGTACTAGTTGAGACTGCATGTGAAAATAGCATGTGTGAAAGCTGTCCTGTGAAGAAATCCCCTGAGTGTACAAAGCTAGCATTCCCGGGAAAGAGTTCTAGCCCAGCCTTCTTCCTGGAAATCTGATAAAATCTAAGGATTTTAGTTCAGGAAGGGCAAACGTGCTCTCCCAAGCAAGGGATCTCCTACATAGAACAGTGATAAAGCAATGTCTGGAAGTACTACATTTAGCTTAGGAATTGTAAATGATTTGATATAAGCAGTGGGTTTTTTTGTGCAGAACTGATGGGCTGGAGTCTCTGTTTGATAACACATCTAATGATTTAATGCTCACAGGTTCTTCTAGAATTGCTCCAAGCTGGAGGCATAGTACAGTTTGAAGAGAGCAGACTCATTCAAATGGCAGAGAAAGCTGAATTGTAAGTCTGTTCCTCCCCACACACATTGTTTCCTACAATTTCATTCCTTCAACTATTGTAAGCTACTTCTTTTAAACCACATTTTGTTTCACTGTTGCATTCATGCATGAAAGTAAAATAAACCTAGTTTCATGTGATAGTTTAGATTCTGTCCGATTTTGCACCAACCCTTTGTGGCCCTGGTGAGGCAAGCAGCTAAGAGAATCTTTGATTTCTTACCTGTCAGAGAGTGGGTCTTTTGTTACTCCTAAGGGTAGGGGTATTTTTCCCAACTACAGCTTTATTCTTTTGCCTCTTCCTTGTTGGATAGCTGAGCTTAATTTGGTGCTTAATGAGGATGGGCTTCTTGTTCCTACCCATTTCTTCTAACATGTCTAAAAGCTCCAGTCTGATAAATTTCTGTTGAAGATGGATAGAAGGAACTAGTAAAAGCACATAAAGTGGCTGTTTGGCAGCTGCTTTCAGAAAACAACAGCTCCCAGACTTACCTGGGGGCCCAGGTGGTGGGCAATGCGGGGAAGATGAGCGGGGAGACAGTATGGCAGCTGCCATGTTGTGGAGGGGCAAGGAATGACCAGGGGCCAGGGGAGCACGCCCAGGCACATCCAGTGCAGGCCCCTGGTCTGGGAAGCTGGCCCCTGCCCCTCAGCACTTGGCCCTCCCTTTCATCACAACTTTGGAGTGAGTAGGCTGCGGATTGTGGCATTGGACACCAATCCGTTTGGGGGAAACAGGGCCCTCAGGCTCAGTTCCCCTATTATGGGGATCCCCTTAAGGGGTCTGGGGAGTGAGGAGTGGCCGGTGCATGCCCAGTAGGGGGCTGTCAGTCCGCCTCACTCCCAAGTGTCAGGGGATGATTCACACAGGGGATGATTCACCCACATGGCATCCCACTGACTGTCATTCCATGGTTCCCCCCCTCAGCAGGGGTCTGAGAGGGCATGTGGGTCATCGGCTTGGCAGATGGGTCAGTTGATGCTTGGATCTGTGCCCTATGCGCACCTTTGCTTCCCCGAGCTGTAATCTCAATAAAGTTGTGGCCTCAACCTCTAGCACTGTGTCTGTTTTGTCGCCGTGCCCCCCCCCCCTTAGTACTTGCCTGCAATGAGCTGAATACTATGCTTGTATTCAGGTTGCCTTGCTGTTTGGTGTTAGAACTGGTTTGTCTGCATGCTATATTATATAACCATAATGTGATGTTTTTGGAAAGATCATAGCAAGGCTGGGGTGTGAATATCAAGTGAACAGGAGATTCTGGATCTTCCCAGTCCTTCATGGCTGGAACTCCCTCAAATGCCACTGGAGAGCTTCCCAAGTTTTTTTAAAAATCAATAGTTGACATACTGCTAGAGTGTTATAATGCTATAGTGATATGTCAGTCATCAGTTAATACCCCCCCCCACAAAGGCCTCCAGTAGTATAGGGTGGGTGGCAGTTGCAGGGGGATGGGGCAAGGAAAGTGTAGGTAAACCTGCTATGTGCAACTTTGTACCCAGGGTGTTTAATTGGGAGCTACAGCCAATTGTTGTTGTCTTAAAGTTTGCAGACTACCAATTCTGCAAGCCTTAAGATCTATTTTCTGTTTGATTATAATAGCAGGGCACTTAAAACTCCACAGCAGCAATTGTGTTATAGAGACTAGAACATTTCTATTCTATCTGTAAAGATTTTTTCTTTAGTATTTAAATTGCCTTATTCCAGTATGGTATAGCATTGAGATTGCTGGATTAGGTCTGAGAATACATAGGCTCAAATTTGCACTCAACCAAATGGTGGAACAATCCTAAACAAATTTACCCTCTTCTAAGCCCATTAATTCAGTGGATTATACTTTGGTTGTTCTTGGACCAGTCATTCCTTCCTAGCCTAACCTTACTCAGTGAGTGGTTGTGAAGTAGGTGGAAGGAAAAGAATTATGTGCACTACTCTGAATTCCTTGTAGAAAGAGCAGGTTAAAGATGTGATATATCTGTGCAATATCTTAAATCAGCAAGAAAGAACTGTTTCACAGCTACCACCAAAAATGTCTTAAGAGTAATTGGATACCACCAAATGAACATAAACCATATAAAAGAACTGGTTTGATATCCTTATTTGTTGTTGCTAAAGATTTGGGCTCCCTTTTGTGATCTGCATTTAATCAAGCAGTAAAATGTGAATACAATTTTTATAACAGTGGATAAACTTTTATTGCACAAAATGGGATGCAAGATAAAAATATCAAAACATAGCAATACTGAAACTTTGCTTAGCCAGGAAGTGCTGCAAAGCAGAACATGAATCCATTATTCAAAGTATCTGAATTGAAGATACTTCATGGTTCCACTCATGTCCTGGAGCAATTCCAACATGCCCATGTGTCCTCTAGGCAGACATCAGATAAAGGAATCTCGCACACCTGGTCCCAGCTCTTAAAATAGCACACACACAAACCAAACTAAAACCTCTCACCTTGGTAATCTGATCTGATTTCCAAGCCCACTATTGCTGTAAGCTCATCAGAGGCTAAGAATCATTATTAGCATGAGGCACTGGAGCTGAATACTTGTAAATCCTCCAGGTCGCAATTAACGTTAATGTTTTAATTGGGGATTTCAGTGGAAAGGAGAAATACAAACAAATATGCAACTTGCTCCCTAGGAAACCTGATTAGTGAAAAGTGCAACCAGCAGCTTACCATGTATGACAAGCAAGCCCAGACTTTAAACAACAATGAAAGATGCACATCAGTTAGAACTGACTGGCTTGGTAAACTTTATTGCTTCCAAGTGGAGTTTTGAGTTTTAGGAAAACAGCAACTGGCGATGTCAGGCAGGCAGAGCCGGCGCCCCCATGGAGGCCAGGTAGGCGGTGGCCTCGGGCGCGCGGGCATTGGAGGGGCGCCGGAGGGGGTGTTGGGGCGGAGGCGCGCGCAGCAAAGCTGGTATGACTGGGCTGCAGCTACTGCTGCAGCCAGCCAGCCAGCTCCGTGCTGCCACCGCTGCCGTTGCCGCCACCACCACACACCCCAGCCAGGCGCAGCCTCTGGGCGCCGCCCCAGCAGCGGCTCGCGGCTTGTGCACGCAGCTGGGGTGCGTGGCGGTGACGGCACGGAGCTGGCTGGCTGGCTGCAGCAGCAGCTGTAGCCGGCCATGCCAGCTCCGCTGCATGCTCCTCCACCCCAGCCGGTCGCAGAAGCCGTGAGCTGTTGCTGCGGTGGCGCACAGAGCAGCCTCCGCGCGCCGCCCCAGCGGTGGCTCGCAGCTTCTGCGCTCGGCTGGGGCATGTGGCGGCGGCGGCACGGGCTGGCTGGCTGGCTGTAGCTGCTGCTGCAGCCAGCCACGCCAGCTCCGCTGCGCGCTCCTCTGCCCCAGCCAGGCGCAGAAGCCGTGAGCTGTTGCTGGGGCGGCGCACGGAGCAGCCTCCGTGCGCTGCCCCAGCAGCAGCTTGAAGCTTCTGTGCTCGGGGCTCTGCAAGCTGCCCAGCCCCCCTGCTGCACGTGATGACATCTGCAATGATGTCATCACACAGTCTGTGGCATGCGCGCACGCGCACAGAGCTCGTGCACGCCGCCTCGGGCGCCAGAACCTCTGGCACCGGCCCTGCAGGCAGGACAGAAATAGGCTCAGGCTTACCACAACAGGATAGATAGTGGTTAGGAATGTAAGATGAGTATTTAGCCTTAAAATATTAAGATGGGAAAATAAGTCATGCTACTGACAAAGCTGTTACCTTTTATCTTGTCAGTGCTTGAAAACCTGACAACTCTCTTTACTACATTTGTCACCCGCAAAAAGTAGACATTCTAAAATGAACAAATACATCTGTGTTGTTTCAGCTACCAAATTTGTGAATTTATGTATGAACGTGAACACTGCTACGACAAAATCATTGATTGCTATTTGCGTGATCCATTGAGAAAGGTAAGGGGAAAATAATGCAAAAGAAATTGTGGGGAAAATCCAGATTAATTCTTATTATCCATTCAATATTTATCTCTGTTTTCAGTGGATATGGACACATCTTGGCATGTATGTGTGGGCAAGTTCATTTTCAGAGAGAACGTGGGGGCAGCACCTAAAATGTTTTGTGATACATTTACCATACAAATTTAGTTTATAAATGAACTTCAGCGTACAATGAATAATATGGAAGCTGATCCTCAGATTTATTAGGAAATTGTACCGTCAAATTATGTGCAACATTTTTCATTTCTATCTCTCCTTCCTGCCCTGCAGGAAGAAGTTTTCAGCTATATCCATAATATACTCTCCATTCCTGGGTACAGTACAGAAGAAAAGCAGTCTGTGTGGCAGAAAGCTATGAAACACATTGAGGTATGACTTGAATAGTTAGTTTATCCATGTTAGCATAAAACAAATTTTTCTATAGCTGACCTAAAATTACTATCAAGTAGATTACATTGTATCATCTTATCATATTATTTATAAATTGTATTTTCTGCCCAGAAACACTTTAAGTGATATACAGGATTTAAAATCAGAACTTAAAAGTTTAACATAAAAAGCTTAGTTGACTTAAGGTCAGCTAAAATAATGGTGGCAGCAGCTGGAAGCAGGAACACTCTCAGAACAGATGACACAGTTACTTTGGATTTATAGGTACTAGTTTTACCATAGTGTAAGGAAAGGCTGTAGGTGAGATGATAACTGGTTAGAGACTCCACAGCCACATTGGAGTGATTGGTTATTTTAAAGACGTCCAAGTAATTATATAATCGAAGAAGCAACCTTCCCTTTTAAATCCAGAGTGGTAGCTGTGTGAGTCTGTTGCAGCAAAATAAAATATAATTTCAGTAGCACCTTAAAAGACTCAAAATTTATTCTACCATAAGCTTTTGTGAGTTAGACCATATGTCACCAGATGCATTATTTGCTCAAGCCAGTAGAGGACACAGCTTCTTTTAGCTGACTCTCACTAGTAGAGATGGGCACAAAATGAACCACGGAACAAAAATCCGTACAGAATGGCTGGTTCATTTGCAATGAACCACGCGTTCCATGGGAACGTGTTTTAATGGCACAAGTGCATTTTTCCAGCCGTTCCATGGCTGGTTCAGAGTTTCACAGACCCTGTGCCAGTTTCAGCCCATAGGCTGAACCCAGCACGAGGTCTGTGAAACTAACAGCCCCTGCGCAGGAGAAAGGGGCTGTCAGTTTCACAGACCCCACACTGGGTTCAGCCATGAGGTCTGTGAAACTGACAGCCTTTTCCTGCTGCCCGGGCTGTCAGTTTCACAGACCCCGCACTGGAACTAGTGTGGGGTCTGTAAAACTGACAGCCCGGGCAGCAGGAGAAAGGGGCTGTCAGTTTTACAGACCCCGCGCCGATTCCAGCACGGTGTCAGTTTTACAGACCCCACACCGGTTCCAGTCGGGGTCTGGACTGACAGCCTCTGTGGCTGAACCCAGTGCCCAGGCAGCAGAAGAAAAGGGCTGTCTATTTCAAACGCCCTGTGCCAGCTTTAGCAGCCAGTACAGGGCAGTTGAAACGCCACGAACCATGAACTGGGAAAAGGTCGGAAGTTCATGGTTCGAAGTTCTGTGGAATGCTACAAACCACAAATCATGTGGTTCAGGTTGTTTTTTGTTCGTACCCATGTCTACTCACTAGCCAGAGTAGCTTTCAGTCCAGTTCACACTTGGTTGCCAGTGTTCCACCAAGATACTATCTGGCTTGGAAGCCAATGTTAATGAAAATTGACTGAGACAAGCAAACTTTGATTCTTTCTCTAAATTGGTATTTCCCACAAGCTGAATTCAACAAAGAGATCTTTTCTGTCTGTGAAGCAGATAAAGGAACACTGCAAAGCAAGCAAATTAAGAATCAGGGTTTTTGAAGCTATTCACCATCCAGGACAACTAAATAATCCTGGTTTATCTGCTGTTGATCTGCAAGTTGATTGACAGATTAGCTGACATGATCAGTAGTAAAATCTCTCTCTCATTGTAAACCTCCAAACTAGTCTTCTCCCCTCCTCCCCCGCCACAATGGAGGCATATGAATATTGGAGATCTGTGATTTCATAAGGTCCAGCTTTAACAACTTAGGTGATTTTGATATTTCCAGTGATTGAATCGTTGGATTTTGGTATTAAGAGAGCCAATGTAACAGACACAGCGAATCCAGGACTCCCCAGTTCAAATTAAAAAAAAAGATCTAAATGGCCATTAAGCAGCCATCATCCTCTAGAGTCTACTTATGAAATACACATATTTCCATGTATCCTCAGTTCTTTGGGACACAGTTCTCTATATAAAAGTATACCAAAGTATTGCCTGGAAGTATATGTTAGCCTAATTATTTGGGATATGTCCATGATTGACTTAAGGTTCCATACTAGTGTAGAAGAGCCCTGTTAGTATATAAATTACCCAGAATAGTAAGAAATATATAATAAAATAATTGAAAAAGAAATACTCTGTTGGATCAGTCAGTGACAGAGGTATGCCTCCTGCAAACTGGTGGCATTGTGGAAGCAAGCACTGGTAAGATGATACTAGTCATCAGTGCCACTGAAGGTTGCAACCCCAGTGGCTACTGAAATACTGAGATAGCTGCTGAAGTTTAGCTCTGCTTGTTCCAGGCTGCCAGTGGCCCTCTCGAGTTCCAGCCCACCAGGAAACCTCCTATAATCCCACCTCTGCTAAGGAGGCAAACCTATGAATACGCAGACATAAAAATCTGTTTGCAGGCTTCGCTCGTTCATTCGTTCGTTTGTTCATTCATTGTTGCGATCCTGAGACCAAACATATTAAAAAAAATACATACTTAAAATCCAGGCCTTAAAATCCAGGCCTATTATTGTACTTCTATGCATAGAGGCAATGTGTCTCTTGGCCTACTTGGATTGCCAGTGTGTGTACCTTCCTCATAGAACACACTAAACCAGAAGCCTAATGTGATCAAGAAATGAACATTGAAAAGTACTTGAGGAGTAACATAGTTGTTCTTCAGGTTGCATTACAGCTATGAAAAAACAGTTCATCTCATGATCCCAGAGAAGAGAGAAACCTTATAAACAATCCCAGTTAAGTTCACAGCAAGTCCTGTTGAGGACAGGTAGAAGAAATCATTAACAATAAAAATGGGAAGAGAATATGACTGAGAGAGAAAAAAACTGGCAATAACTTTTAGCTCCTGTTTATGTTCATGTAAGATGAAAAATGGACTGAGTGAATTTGAATTGCGCTTGTAATAGGCTAACAGTAAAATCCTAAGCAGAGTTACCTTTGAAATCAATGGGCTTAGTCTGGAGTAACTCTGCTTAGGATTTCACTGTTTTATATATGTAGCAATCATCCTTATTTCAAGTACTAGTTATGTGTGAGAAGGGCTATCACTAATCTGTAGTAATTTAACAGATGTTAGATGAAGACAAAATAAGCATGAATGGCCAAGATAGGAAAGTGAGAACTTGTATGCACACACACAATTTACAGTGCAATCCTAACCCCCCAGGCTGCACCGTCGCTCATGCGCCAGTGCAAATGGAGCAGCGCTGGACAGCACCCTAATGACTTTTGCAGGAAAGTCCCGCCAGTGTCTGAGCGTGGCAAGGCAAAATGCAGCAGCCCCTGGGAGGTCCCGCCCACCGTTCCCCTGACAACCCTGCTCACACCAGCCAATGGCCACACCCCTCCCCTCACATCCCGGCGAGAGAACAGCAGCAGCGCAGCCAATAGGCCCCCATCAGAGGGCAGGCATCCCTGCCAGGGAGGGGGCAGAGGAGACAGTGAGGGTCCAGATCAACCCCCCCCCCTTGCCTGTCCAGCCCCCATTTCTGATGAGGGCCAGGCCAGTAGCTGCAGCTCAGTGCGCCTGCACATACCCACTTCCACTGCTACCACCAAAAGAAAAAGGTTCCCCCCCCCTGAAAAGTAGGGCCAGACAGTAGGGAGCTGATCTCTGTTGCCTGGAAAGTAGTTGTACTTCCGGGAGATCTCCAGCTACCACCTGGAGACCGGCAACCATAATCAGTCCCCAGATTCCGGAGAAGCAGGTGGGGGGGAGGCGGGGCCGGCAATGAGTGACAGGAACGCTCATTGGGAACCATGTGGGAGGCCGGGAGGCCGTTTGGAAACGGGAATGAAAAGCGCACTCAGACTTGCTGCCACGCAACGGGAACACATAACTGCATCTCTACAAAGCGAGAGCGGGGGCTGGGCCTTGACAGCCATGCCCCCCCCAGAGTGAACTGAGAGACCCTCCCCATGCCAAGCCCATCCCTGCCTCCGCTAACACAACTCCCACCCCCTGGCAGCAGCTTTCCATCTGTACCCCGTCTTCCTGGCTTATCAGATGCCAGCCACTCAGCCTACCAGAGAATGAAAGTCCTCGGTGCCTCCCCCCTCCTCGCAGACATTCCTGGGCCACAGTTCAAGTCCTACTCCTCTGCCTGACGTTACATTGGGGGGTGGAGGGGGGTGGGGAGGCTGAACAGTGTCTGCTTGATACAGTTGAAGGGATGTGCGAGTGGAAATATGTGATGGGGTGTTGGGGGAGGGGCTAAGGCCAAAGTCAGGCACGCAAACACAGATGTTTGTTGATTTCGACTCGTTTTATTAAACTGGAAAAAACACCATTGTTTCTAGGCTGGAAAGGGAGCCAAGGCATTTCACACAGCCCTCCTTCTTGCTCCCAGGGGCAAGGTTGAGATGCGGGCTGTGGTGAGATATTGCTTCCTGGGCTGGATCCGAATGTCACTTGCAGAGGATTGGGGGAGCGGGGCAGGGAGGAGCAGACATGCTTGGGACGTGCCAGCAAGAGAAAGACACACATGTGGGCTTTGCCTCAGTCCACGGCCGAGGCAAACCCCACACTCCAAAATCTGAGAAGATGCACATAGTAGAGAGCAGTAGCGGCAGTGACCAGCTGATGCCAGACCGTCTGGCGAGGATGCACTCTGCCTTGGGGTGCTTTTACCTTTAAGGGAGGAAACAAGCTGGTAGTTACAAACACCTGGTCAAGAGTAGCTTTCTGGGCAACTGCCTCTGGGGCAGGCAGGGACGGCCACCGTCGCCCACTCCCCTGCTGAGCCGCACCTGAAGAGGCTAGTGGTCAGGTGGGTTCAGGTGAAGGAGCAGTTAGCACTAATCAGCGGGACAGGTTCGCCGTCACCCCGTCTCCTCCGTACCTGTCAGCATTCCCTTGTTGCTTAACGAGCTGAAACTTCAGAGTCAGGACACCTGCAAGGAAACAGAAGTGGCTGCTGTTAGTTAGCCAGATATTCCAGACTTTGCCCTTCTTCCCTTCAGCGAGTGCAGTTCTCCCTCTTTTCTTGCGAAGTCCCCAAAGTGCGCGCAGTGCCTGCCACTGTGCGACCCTCTCCCCTGCCTCAAAGTGGCCACGGCACACAGCAAATGGGTAGAGATTCCTGCTATGTGCTCACTTACCTGAGGGGTGTGGGCGGCGCTGGCCGGATGTTTTATAGGGCGCCTTCATGGGTGATTGGGTGCGGGAAGGAGGGCTCGTCCACGCCAGGCGCGCATGCTGATTGGCCCCTGGGATAGTTCTCATCCTATGCTCCTTCGGGCCACGGGGGTGGGGGTGGGCACTCGGAGAGGGGTCCAAGTTTTTGCCGTTCCATGGGCTCCTATGGGCTACGCCTTCTCCTTCCGTGGCGTAGCTCCTTTGCACCGCTGTGGGCGGTCCCGCTTCTGGAAGGGCTTAGGGAGCAAACTAACTCCAGCCCCGCCCTCCTCCCCACCCACCCCTGTGCCGGCGCAGGGCTCTACGCCACTCCTCCGCCTCCGCCTGGCCGCCTCTTGCTTGCACCGGTGCCAGCCCGCCAGTGGTGCAGCGCCTCGTCCCACCGCTGGTGGAAGGCCATTTACGCGCACGTAAGAGCCAGATCCGCTGTCGCAAGCCTTAGTTCAGTTCCTATTCACTTTCCCCGCCCCTGTTAGGATTGCGCTGTAAAAACTTTATCTACAAATCAATTAAATCAAATTGTTTGAATTTGTTGGATTTAGTGGTATTCTAGTCTGAACATAGCTGTGAAAAACTACATTCAGTTGTTTCCAGATAAATTTAATTTCTTTATGTATATTAAGATAGCAACCCAAGCAAATTTGCAACCAAATTAGCTGTTAGTCTACTTGCTTTGTACTCTGAAAATCCACCATTGTAGTGGTTACTTCTTGGTTATTTAACACAAAATTAAGCTTAAACCTTTTGAACAGAAGGTAGTGAGACAATTATGAGAGCTCAAAATGAAAAAAAATGCTGTTCTGGAACATTCTGAATAAGTTATTCTTGAATTTATTCTATATATCAGAAGTTTCTTTGATGCTGTTATGATCTCTTAATGAAAATGCACAGACAATATTTTTTCTTTGTTTGTCTAGGAGCTGCTATCAGTGAGTCCCTCCAAAGCAGCAGATCTGATTTCTGTTCACTTCAGTGACCAAATTGAACAAATCATTCAGAACTTGCAGGTAAAATCTTCAGGCTGATGTGTCTTCTCTTTTGAACAAAAAGGTCAGAGCATGATAGGCTGCAGTGAGGGGAATGGGCAATTGCCTAGAAGTTAAAAACTGTCAAACCATGTTGGGAAAGGGGAGCTTTAAAAGAGATGGTACCCTGCTGATAGGCAGAAATCACTCATGAGCAGTAACAGAATGTCCCACCTCTTGGGTCATCATAATTTTTTTCTGGAGACTGTACCAGTATCTATTAGACTAGTGTGTTGCAGATTGTCAGGCTCTGCCATGGGCGCTGTTATATTGGGTGCTGGCGTGCCTGACCTCGATTCTGGGAAGTCGTCAGGGACCATGCAGGTTCTTGCTCTGTGGAAGGAGGGGGGTTATACATCACCCTTGCTCCCTCAGTCTACTCAACTTGACAGAGTCCCAGCTGCCTCCCCTTGCTCCTCACCTTCCAGAGCCTCCATCCTCCTTGCCTCCTCCAGGCTCACTATTCCTCCTGTCCTTCATTGATCTCCTTCCTTTCAGCTTCTCTCCCAAACTCTATCATGCTCTTACACTACCCACCATGCCCTGTGGGTGGGCTTCCCTTATATCCCTTCACCCATTCCCGGCTCCACCTACCAGCCACACCCCCCAGCACTCTAGCCATGGCCCTGACTGTCCTAGGCAGCCACACCTGGGGCTGCTCTGGGCAGCCACACCTGTGCCTTCTCTGCTGGTTGCCAGGCTTTCTTTGCTGCTTGCCTCAGGCAGCCCTACCTGTGGTTGCTTTGCTCCCAGCCTCACCTGGTCTTTGCTAACCCCTTCTAGCCTGCCCGCAGGTTGGGGTGTGGCTTTGTGCTGTCTTTCCTCCACTGCTGGTAAGGTTGCTGGCTGGCCTACTGATGGCTGGCTGTTTCCTCTTCCTGTGCTTTCTCCCTCTGGTCTGGTCCCCTCCTGGTTGTCCTCACTCTCCCTGCCTGGGCTCCTGACCTCCCACTAGAGGGTGGGGCCCCTCTGTGGCTTGGGTGCTTCCTTCCCCCCTCTGTTGCCAGCTTGTTTGGGACTTGGGTGTCCGTCAGGGCGGCTGGGTAGCTGTCCCCTGGCTGCCTCCCGTCCCCTCCTCTCGGTAAGTCCAGGGGCTGCGCCTCAGTCCCCGGACACAGATGACTACACATTCTGTGAACTCTGGGCTCTAATATGGATCCCAAGATCCTTACCTAATACTGGTTTACATGTGCCAATCATGGCTTCCAGTTATCTTTCACATGTACCTTTTCTTACTCTCTTCATTTGACACACTTTAATCTACTGTCCACATCTTCACCTGTTTACCTTCTGTTATGCTTCTCCCTATTCCTGAAATAACCTCTCTTTTCTTTATATCATTCCTTAATGATTCTGCTTTAGCAAAAAATTTCTTGAGCCACTTCTCTTAATTTTTTGTGCTTTCTCCATAGTCTTCTACTATTTTGTCAGTCCTTGCCTCTCCTCTGTCCCAGTTTGATCAGTTTATTGTAGGATGCAAGTCTTCTAGCCAAGGCTCATGTCATGTTTTTTTGCTATATGGTGCTTAGCATGCAGCCTTGTTATCGTCTGGTATTACTTTCTCAGTTAGCAAAAGCTGTATTAGCAATAATGTGTGTGCATGTGTTTATACAATCTTCTGTATTTGTAACACCTCAGCTAATCAGTGCAGGTAGAAGAGGCATGAGAACTCTTTCACTGTCTGATCCTATTCTGGAGTTAGTCTGTTGAGTTTGATTTTTACCCAAGTAGGTGTATATTAGGAGAATGTTGTTAGTTACATATTAGCTAGCTAGAAGAGGAGGGTCATATTTTGCAGGAAGATATAACAACAACAACAACAACAACAGATTTATATACCGCCATTCAGGATGACTTAACACCCACTCAAAGCAGTTTACAAAGTATGTTGTTATTGATGGTTGTTGGGGGTTTTCCGGGCTGTATTGCCGTGGTCTTGGCATTGTAGTTCCTGACGTTTTGCCAGCAGCTGTGGCTGGCATCTTCAGAGGTGTAGCACCAAAAGACAGAGATCTCTCAGTGTCACAGTGTGGAAAAGATGTAGGTCATTTGTATCTACTCAGGAGGGGTGGGGTTGAGCTGAGTCATTCTGTAAGAGTTTCCCAGGGTGTGGAATGCTAATGGCGGGAGGCTTCACTGTATCCTGAGGAGGTTCTTTTGCATATGGATTGGTGCTTGATGTGCTAATCTTCTCTGCAGGGCTATTGTCGGGTGTGGAGTGTTTTGTTGGCCTGGTGTTTTTCAGAACTGGAGCCCATGCTCTGTTCATTCTTAAGGTTTCTTCTTTCCTGTTGAGGTTTTGCTTATGCTTGTGAATTTCAATGGCTTCCCTGTGCAGTCTGACAAAGTAGTTGGAAGTGTTGTCCAGTATTTTGGTGTCCTGGAATAAGATACTGTGCCCTGTTTGAGTTAGGCTATGTTCAGCCACTGCTGATTTTTCAGGCTGTCCAAGTCTGCAGTGTCTTTCATGTTCTTTTATTCTTGTCTGGATGCTACGCTTTGTGGTCCCGATGTAAACTTGTCCACAGCTGCAGGGTATACGGTATACTCCTGCAGAGGTGAGGGGGTCTCTGCTGTCTTTTGCTGATCGTAGCATCTGTTGTATTTTTCGGGTGGGTCTGAATACTGCTTGAAGGTTATGCTTTTCCATAAGCTTTCCCATCTGATCAGTAATTCCTTTGATATATGGCAAAAACACTTTTCCTGTAGGTGACTGTTTTTCCTTGGTTGTTTGATTCATCCTGGGTTTGATTGCTCTTCGGATTTCATTTCTGGAGTAGCCATTTGCCTGAAGTGCGTGGTTTAGATGATTAATTTCCTCATTGAGAAAGCGCGGCTCACATATCCGTCTTGCACGATCCACTAATGTTTTCATTATGCCTCTTTTCTGTCGGGGGTGGTGATTGGAGTTTTTGTGTAAGTACCGATCAGTGTGAGTTGGTTTCCTGTAGACCTTGTGACCTAACTGAAAGTTTGCTTTGCGGATGACCAAGGTATCCAGGAATGAGAGTTTTCCCTCACTTTCTTTCTCCATTGTGAATTGTATGTTCAGGTGGATGTTGTTGAGATGATTCAAAAACTCCCTCAATTCTTCCTCCCCATGGCTCCAAATGATGAATGTATCATCCACAAAAATCCACAAATTCATCATTTGGAGCCATGGGGAGGAAGAATTGAGGGAGTTTTTGAATCATCTCAACAACATCCACCTGAACATACAATTCACAATGGAGAAAGAAAGTGAGGGAAAACTCTCATTCCTGGATACCTTGGTCATCCGCAAAGCAAACTTTCAGTTAGGTCACAAGGTCTACAGGAAACCAACTCACACTGATCGGTACTTACACAAAAACTCCAATCACCACCCCCGACAGAAAAGAGGCATAATGAAAACATTAGTGGATCGTGCAAGACGGATATGTGAGCCGCGCTTTCTCAATGAGGAAATTAATCATCTAAACCACGCACTTCAGGCAAATGGCTACTCCAGAAATGAAATCCGAAGAGCAATCAAACCCAGGATGAATCAAACAACCAAGGAAAAACAGTCACCTACAGGAAAAGTGTTTTTGCCATATATCAAAGGAATTACTGATCAGATGGGAAAGCTTATGGAAAAGCATAACCTTCAAGCAGTATTCAGACCCACCCGAAAAATACAACAGATGCTACGATCAGCAAAAGACAGCAGAGACCCCCTCACCTCTGCAGGAGTATACCGTATACCCTGCAGCTGTGGACAAGTTTACATCGGGACCACAAAGCGTAGCATCCAGACAAGAATAAAAGAACATGAAAGACACTGCAGACTTGGACAGCCTGAAAAATCAGCAGTGGCTGAACATAGCCTAACTCAAACAGGGCACAGTATCTTATTCCAGGACACCAAAATACTGGACAACACTTCCAACTACTTTGTCAGACTGCACAGGGAAGCCATTGAAATTCACAAGCATAAGCAAAACTTCAACAGGAAAGAAGAAACCTTAAGAATGAACAGAGCATGGGCTCCAGTTCTGAAAAACACCAGGCCAACAAAACACTCCACACTCGACAATAGCCCTGCAAAGAAGATTAGCACATCAAGCACCAATCCATATGCAAAAGAACCTCCTCAGGATACAGTGAAGCCTCCCGCCATTAGCATTCCATACCCTGGGAAACTCTTACAGAATGACTCAGCTCAACCCCACCCCTCCTGAGTAGATACAAATGACCTACATCTTTTCCACACTGTGACACTGAGAGATCTCTGTCTTTTGGTGCTACACCTCTGAAGATGCCAGCCACAGCTGCTGGCGAAACGTCAGGAACTACAATGCCAAGACCACGGCAATACAGCCCGGAAAACCCCCAACAACCATCGTTCTCCGGCCGTGAAAGCCTTCGACAATACATATGTTGTTATTATCCCCACAACAAAACACCCTGTGAGGTGGGTGGGGCTGAGAGAGATAGAAGCTGTGACTGACCCAAGGTCACCCAGCTGGGTTCAAGTGGAGGAGTCAAGAATCAAACCCGGCTCTCCAGATTAGATTCCCGCGCTCTTAACCACTACACCAAACTGGCTCTTCTGGTACTTCTGTTGTTGTTAAAGACCTTGATGCCCCTCATGACATCAAAGGGTCAGCTACTTGTTTGTTCATATGCGGGCCACATTTGCATATAAAACTGGATGGATTAGGGGAGCATCACAAGAGGGAGCTGATCCATCCCATGTTGCCCTCCATCACTTCAGGCACTTATCTCTGCAGTCCAGCTCACTTCACATTTGGGTGCTGGGGTGGGAAGACAGCAGAGCAAAGACAGGTAAGCCAGGGAATGATTCATTTAACTTTGTTTGCACTCTAATCTTCACAACAAAGGATAACTCCCTTCCCTTTTTTATATTTGAGCATGGTAGGTATATGAGCAATGCACATGGCTGCACCTGTTTGTGCCCTAATCATTATGGTTACTTTCTGACCAGACATCAGTACAGAACTTCTGCAATCCATAATCAGAAGATTCTTTTTATAAGTATCCTTTTAAATTATTATTATTGTTTTGTGTATACCACAAACATTCAGCCAAGACAAAGTACCTAACAATGTTCCTCCTAAAATTAATCATACTTTTTAATGAACTTGTCATTCAACCAATGAATCATTTTGGAAACAATAGGAAACTATTTTTGTTGAAGCATTTGGTTCACCATTGTATACCGTTCTGCTCTTAGCCAGGCTTGTGATTGACATCTTTTAAAGCTTTTAAATAGCTTTTTTAAAAATTACAGGAAATGAGGAAGTACTTACTTTGACAATTTGATAAAGCTTGAACTCAGATTTCCCTGCATTTGTGATCACATCAAACATGATCAGAATTTATACCAGACCTTTTATAATCACAAGAATTCATTATTTATCTGTCTCATTCTTTGAGGATTAATATGTACACCCTGCCAGGGCCCACCTGTTCAACCAGGATAACAGTATGTTAGGCATCCTTCACCTCTTTATTTTCTATAGTTCTATAAATCACCAGGTGGATCAGGAGGGTCATGCCCTGACCTGGTATGGGATGTATTTGTAGTGCCAGTACTTTTTATCTAAGGAGAAAATGGGGGCAGGGAAGAGAGAAAGTGAGATGAAAAGGGAAGGGAGAAAGACAAAGAAGAAAAGTGACACAGAGTAAAAAAAAAATTCTCTGGATCCCGCATTGTATGCTGAGGATAATTATAGGTTCTAGGTCTGAAGAGACTAAAGAGAATGCAAGAGAAGTGTTAGTAACCGGTAGCTTTTCATAGTAAATGAGCAGTAGAGCAAGTTTAATAAAGGATATTGTAAAATTCACCATAAGAATATTTAAATCTGTTTTAGCAGCAAGAGATTAAGGTGCTGCAGAGAATCATCAATGCAGAGCCCTGAAATAGAAGCACAGAAGTGCCCCCAAGAACACAATAAAAGGCAAGAGATGTCAGATGAGTATGAAAGACAGCTAATGGAACTTGATGAGTTTTTTAAAGAAAGCATGATATTCAAGTGTTCCATTCTCTTATACATAATTTCAAAGGGTAGTTTTAAGGAGGTATTTAGACAAGAGCAAGAAGGGAACTGAATGTTAGAGCAGAAAATCTAATTGTCAACACATGAAAATTTAAAAGATACACATGGAAGAAATTCAGCTGACAAAAAGTATCACAAAGATATCAAGCAGTGTGACTTGTGTCTCCAACAGTTTTGAATCTATTCTTCTAGGTCACTTTCATTTACATGTATAGTGGTCTAATTTTCTTGGGTTAGTGTTTGTGCAAGGGTGAAAGTCCTGCTTCCATTAAATTTAAAAACATCAGTCTATCAAATACAATGTTATATCTCCTTTTTTTCTTACCTGTTAGGATCAGTGCTTGCTTTTTCAGTTCTTGAAGAGTCTGCTTGACCCAAGGTATGTATCCAGTCTTATTTCCTGAAACTTAACATTTTCATTAGTACCTTCTTGTAGGTGTTAAATAACAGGAAAAAAACTTTGCCTCTGGAGATTGAGGAGATGCACCAAAAGCTTGGAAAGGTGCTGTTAGAGATGAGCAATCCTTATGTCAAGGGGTGTTCTTTTTGCTGGCCTGGGTATAATATGTCCTGTGGCTTTCAAGAAGTGTTGGCTGTAAAGTAGTCTCTATTCCTCATCCATTCAAAATTCCTCTCTAGTATACTAGGCTTTACTAAAGAACAAAGGGGAAGAGAATCTAAAGGCCAGGCTGAATGAACTATTGGGTGATGCTGATAGGCCACATGAGTTTATAAAAATCAAAAAGAGTCCAGTAGCACCTTTAAGACTAACCAATTTTATTGTAGCATAAGCTTTCGAGAATCAAGTTCTCTTTGTCAGATGCATGATCCAAACTGGTCAAATACAGAAGAGGAGGGGAGATAGGGGAGAGAAGGAGACATATATCAGAAGGGGACAGGATGCAATTAGCGGGGAGGCAACCAAAACATTCCTTTGCTAGTAAATGTAAACATCTCCTTTTGGTGTGGAGTCAGTTTGCCGTGTTAGTTTGCAGCAGTAAAAGCGTCCAATTCCTATGTAGTATAAGCCTTCGATAACCACAGCTCTCCCTGCCAGATGCATCTGACAAAGAGAACTGTGGTCCCCGAAAGCCCACACCAGGCATCACTGGGCTCCCCCAGAGCCTGGTGTGGGCTTTCGGGGACCACAGTTCTCTTTGTCAGATGCATCTGGCAGGGAGAGCTGTGGTTATCGAAGGCTTATACTACATAGGAATTGGACGCTTTTACTGCTGCAAACTAACACGGCAAACTGACTCCACACCAAAAGGAGATGTTTACATTTACTAGCAAAGGAATGTTTTGGTTGCCTCCCCGCTAATTGCATCCTGTCCCCTTCTGATATATGTCTCCTTCTCTCCCCTATCTCCCCTCCTCTTCTGTATTTGACCAGTTTGGATCATGCATCTGACAAAGAGAACTTGATTCTCGAAAGCTTATGCTACAATAAAATTGGTTAGTCTTAAAGGTGCTACTGGACTCTTTTTGATTTTGCTACTACAGACTAACATGGCTAACTCCTCTGGATCTATGACCATGAGTTTATGAGAAACTCTTAAGATCATACGTTGATTTATTAGGGTTTTGTATGGGATAAGAAGGCATGGATGTATTTGAAGTTACAGAGTGTGGCTGTGAATAAAGGTATATGGAACTGTCACTGCTGCTATCTCCACGTTCTTTCTCTTCATATGCACTCTTAAGAAAAGAAATCACGCCTGCTGCATATCTGTGATCCTTTTGTTTCTTATAAGAATCCAGTGAAGCTGTATTGATGGCATCCGTGATCCTAGGCTGTTGTTATTATTGCCTCAGCTGGGCTGCTGAAAGCATCAAGTATCTTCTTCTTGTGAAGGAAACAGATTTGTGACATGAAAAGAGATCTTACCTGATCGATCAGAATTTTGTCAGAATTTGATAGTGGTCATCTTCTCTACAGGATGCTATGTTCCACTAGGGACCAATACCCATTTCAAAGAAACATGTTTTAACTTACTTGGCTTTTTAAAAGTAATTTATTTTAAATCTTGTGTTTCTACTGGGCTTTTTACTACATTTGAAGAGCCACATGGTATTAGAAAATGAACATGAGCTTTTCTGGATCATTCTCTTGTTAAGAGTAATTTGGCCTCCTTCTCTCTTTCAGTTCCATGACATCTTATCTCTTAGCTAAGTAATTTTATATATTAAAAAAATCACCTCTTCTTGGGTCTGTCACTTCTGCAATGAGCACAGCAGCAAAAATAGCTTGGGATTTCTGGCATCTTTGATTACTACTTTTTAAAAAAGAAAATCCTTGAAAATATCTTAATTGTTAGAATAACTATTAGATATTGATATTATTGATACTGCTGTCGGTAACTTACAAAATCATTATTTGTACTTCAAACATCAGTTTGCATTTCCTTTCACCTTTCTAGATTTCTCCTAAAAAATCATGTGTGTTAGAGCTTTAAGTGGTAGGTGACAGACTTTTGGAGGAGTGCTGGACAGGTTTGTCAAAACATGAGATGCATGTTGGGGTAAGGGTAATTTTTAAAAATCATGCACACAAAACCAAATTATTCTTGGAAGAATGGAGAGTATCTGGAAGGAACACTTGAAGAACTGTAGATGACAGGAAAGGATTAATGGTACCACACACAAGGGCCACAGCAGTAAGGAGTGGCAGCCTTAGCAGTACTTGGCCTCAAAGGTCTTTTGAGATCATGGTCCAAATCCAATAGCACCTTAAAGACCAATTAGATTTCAAGAGTCAAAGCTCCCTTTGTCAGGTTGCTATGTGAACTGTAATAATGTGTTGTGGTATCTGACAAAGGGAGCTCTGACTCTCAAAAGCTCATTCCTTGGAAATCTAGTTGGTCTTTAAGATGCTATTGGACCCTGGATCCTGCTCTTCGACTATAGATCAACATGGCAACCCATCTGAAGCTGTCTTTTGAGATCATGTTTCTTCTAGAGGAATTTTCTAGTCCATTCATAGATAAGTTTCAGTTTGCTTGTTTGATAAAAATACTTGCTTAAAACTCTGAAGCACAGTGCCCAAGCAAAAGGATTTATTAAAATAAAGACAGCTATAAAAGGTGTTTTAGTCTCACACTCCACAAAGATCCAGACATATTAACTTGTCTGTATTGAAGTCATATAAGATGTAACTTCAGCATTCTAGTGGTTGTCAGGGAGAGATTCCAAGCCAGCATTACTATTGCTGAGCAGAGGCTAATGCTGGGCATGAAGTCTGTGTGCCAAGTGCTAGAATGGCACAATAGCTCAGTCTGATGTAGTACTTCCTTTGTGACAGGAATTTCTAGTTCAGAGAATATTACATTTGAAAAATAGTGAAGGTTGCTACATGAGTTGTAATAACGTGTTTTAGTGGTGCCATTGCTCAGTGCTTGTGGACAAAAGTGCTCCTGGTTCTGCTTATTTCCCAAGGCAATTATACAGCTATATCTCCCCTCCCCCATCCCTCTAGCCTTGTACCTACTTTAGAATAAATCTCTGGCTAAATTAAATGTGCCAGTCTAATCCCCTCTGTAATTCAATTCCCTTTGGTATAGTTACACCACAGAAAGGAATCTAGCCCAATGTGCTGTCACAGAATCAACTGAAACTGGAGACAACAGAATCCTTTCTTTGGGACAGAAACACAGTTTTAATAAAATCTCTGTCTGGGGTGGGAAACAAGGATTTTTGTTTGTACCTCTGCAAATTAAGTATCATTGTGTACAGGGCTTTTTTTCTGGGAAAAGAGGGGGTGGAACTCTCTATCACATTTGCGCGCGCTCCTGGAAATGTGTGATGACATCACTCCCAGAAATGACATCACTCATAGAAGTATCGTCACTCCTGGAAGTGATACCACTTCCCGGAACCCAGCACAATGCATTACGACGAGATAAATGTTAGTAATCCTGGGAAATTACACTATTATGAGAAAGGGGTTTTTTCCCTTTCTGTATCCTCTACAAAAAGTGAAATTTTCTATTCCCTTTCCCAAACATTTCATTTCTTTGGAATCATGTTTTAAAATATGCAAGAAGGAGGGGGCCTCTAAAAATCCAAAACCCATCTCACAAATCTAAATTCTAACAGATTCCCTCTGCCAATGTAGGAAAAAAATCCAAAATTCTTTCTCAAAATTCCACAGAGTCTAATGAATATTGAATTTTCAATTTTTCAGGGAGGGTTTTGCTTTACTGGAGCAATTCAAAATTAGATACTCAACTTTAGCTGCATTAGCTTTATACTTAGTTTAAAATGGCTTTTTTTTGTTGCCTGCCAACTCTACCTTACCAATGGCTAAGCTGTTGTGACATTGTGAAATGCTCATAAATATTCCAGTGTCCCACACAAACAATATTCATAAAAACTTCCCTAACACCCATATGTCCATTGCAATTTCAGTGATGTTAATCAGCTGAGGATGGGGAGAACCATTTGAGTTACAGCTAAGACATAAGAACACCTATATGCTGATGAATATATTGATGAAAGCCTTCTGTGACTTGGACACAACTATCCATTCCTAGCATAAAACTGGAATAACCATAACTGATATTTTAACTAATACAAATAACCGTAACTGATATATTTAACTAACACAGAACCAATCTGCATTCAAAAGCTGTGGGAACCATAACAATGTCAACTTCAGTCAACAAAAGAATGAAAGCAACACATACACACACACACACACATACATGCACAGCCCCACCCACTCCCATGAAAGAAAGCAGAATGAACTCAAAGCAGCACACACACACATCCCCCACACCCCCATGAAAAGAAAGCAGAATGATCTCAAAGCAGCACACATACACACACAGCTCCACCCACCCACTCCCCAATGAAAATAAAACAGAATGAACTCAAAGCAGCACACACATACACAGAAACCCCTGAATGAAATGAAAGCAGAATGAACTCAAAAGCAGCACACATACACCCACAGCCCCACCCACCCACTCCCCCAATGAAAATAAAACAGAATGAACTCAAAGCAGCACACACATACACAGAAACCCATGAATGAAATGAAAGCAGAATGAACTCAAAACAGCTTAGCCTCCTTTGGAGAGACAGTCCCAGCAGCTCTGCTTTCACTCTTACTCACAGAGGAATGAAAAAAAGCAGAATGAACTCAAAGCAGCTTAGCCTTCTCTGCAGAGCCCACGCTGGGTCCCAGCTCTCTCTCTCTCACTCACACAGAAATTAAAAAAAAACAAAATGAACTCAAAGCAGCGTCTACTTGCTCTCTCTCTTTCACTCAAGAAAGCAGAATGAACTCAAAGCAACTGAACCTTCTCTGCAGGGCCCACGGGGCCGAAGGAGGAAGGAATCATGTGGGCAGATTCTAAAGCTGCTGGAACACCATTTCAGAGCGTTCCCCCTCAAAAAAGAGGGGGATTGTTGTGGTGTGTTATCACCACAACAATCACCCTGTGAGATGGGTGGGGCTGAAAGAGCTCTGAGAGTGACTGACCCAGGGTCACTCAGCTGGGTTCAAGCAGAGGAGTGGGGAATCAAACCCAGTTCTCTAGATTACAGTCATTCTGCTCTTAACCACTACACCAAACTGGTTTTGTTTATAAATCCATACACTGATCTGTCCATCTTTTCTCTTACCCTTGGCTCAGCCATTTGGACATGCTAGCCAAAATCCCATGCTTATCCATGCTTCGTAGCAGGCAATGCAAGTCAGTAAAATTATATTCTGGGAATAGAAATAATATGACTTAGCTCTGAGAAGTTTTGTTTGTTGCTTACTCTGTGTACTGCTTTTGCCAAACACCTAACAGCTCCCACGTCTGTTGTGCCATTTGTTGTTTTTAGGGAAGGTATCAATCAAGACTTGCTTCAGCTCTCTCCCTCCATTACTGAACAGTTTATTGAGTTGCTGTGTCAATATAAGCCTGACCAGGTTTTAGAGACTTTACAGTTCTTGGAAGCCTACAGACTGGAAGAGACAGTTCAGGTAAGGCAGAACTTCTTGGATGTGAGACAGAATTGGAAGGAAAATAATTTTGGTGAGGGTCCTTTCCACTCAAGTCAGCCTGATTTAGTTGAGCTGTATGAGTGCCTTAGATCCATAACTGCGCTTGAACCTGAATGAAACTAGAATTCTCAATATTATGCCATTTGCGAAAGTCTTGGGGAACTTTTAGGGCCAAACAATCAACACAAAGACACATGTAACTTACTCTGATTTTTTTTTAAATGAAAAGCAACCCTGGAGGTAGAAATGTGGAAAAGAGGAAGGGTGCATGAAGAAGTGTACTTTATCCTCTTCCTGATGGCCATTTTTCCTCACAAAGATTTCTTCCGTTGGATCAAGTTATGAAGAACTCCATTTAACATATGGTTTGGCCCTTAAACAACACTGTGCCGCATGGTTTTCTTCCTGCTGCTAGGATATATTTCTGAGATCTTAACTGCTTTACTATTAAAGATTTCTTTCTGTTTACCAGCCTTCTCTGTGGCTTAGGGAAACACTTTTTTTCAATCTACAGTGGCAATGATTGGTTATGCCATGTACACCTTCTGTGCTACATGAGGTTGTATGCCAAAATATGCTTTTAAATGCTCCAAAACTCATATTCTAAATGCACACAACTAATTAAAACAATTTTGTGGCGCTTGATTCAGGTTATCCAGAAATATCAGCTGCCTGAAGCTGCTTCTTATCTGCTTGAGAAGAAAGGAGATATTCACGGTGCCTTCTTAGTTATGCTTGAGGTATTGTAGACTTGGTAGTTTACTTTAAAATACTGTGGTTGCTTTTTCTACTCATGCATTCTTTAACTGAATACTTTTATTTTGAAAGTTATTAAAAATACTGTTTTGAGAATGGATAAACTTAGCATATGCCCACATTCCAGAAGACAGTTTGCAGTACTCTTTTTATGCAGAATAGCAAATAGTTTATCATTATCATTATTATAATGAAAGACAGAACATTTTGTCTATGAGGTTATGTTTAAAAATTGGAATCTGAAGCTGTTGTTTTCTACATGAGTCTAGTAAATTACATTGTGTGTATTTTGATTAATTGTATGCAGTTGGATTTGCTTTAACCAAGAGATTTTAACCAAGAGATTATGTTGTGCCTATGATATTGAAGAAAGGATAGTGGAAGCATATGGGAAAATGGATTGTGTGTGCTTGGACTAGAGCAGCATTGATGTGTGTGTTGGCACCACATTAGAGAGGAAACAGAAGGAGCACTCTCACAGAATACAAAAATGAGCTATCAAGTAAAGGAAGGTATATTGTAAACCGCAAAATGAAAACACTACTTGAACCCATGATATGAAAAGTAGCAAGCATACAATTATAAACAATATTCAACATACTGTTAAAAAGTATGCAAATACACATCATTTAATTATGCTAATTTAATTAGTTAGTAAGTGACCCAAAATGGTTAGCTGAAGGAAGAGAAGTAGTTGCCTCATTCAGCTATAGTTAATCCCTCCTGTCACTGGCTCCACAGAATTGGTAAAGCCCTGCAAAAGTCAGGGAAACAGCAAAAAGCTATTTTGGGGAACAGAAATAATTGGTGGTAATTTAAAAAATGAGCTCAACTGATGTGAGTGTATTTTCCCCCCTAGTGGCTACAAAATAAGTTGTTGACACTTACACATGAAGATAAAAGTAAGTTTGAAAGAAATTGTACTTTTTCATGATTTTCATTGAAGAGGCAAAAAAAATCAGAGTTGAAATAGTAATTATTTTATCATCTTTATATTCTTCTGGTAGTCTTAGAGAATGTCCAAACTAGCTCTGCTTTTTGCAGTTTTGTTGCCCTCTCTCCATAAACACACTTCCTTCTTAGTGTTGCCAGTTCTGGCTTGAGAAATTCCTGGAGTTTTGGAGGTGGATACTGAGGAGTGTGGAGTCGGGAGGAGAGGGAGCTCAGTGGAAATGTGGTGCCATGGAGTCTGCACTCTGAAGCTGATCTCTATAGTCTGGAAATCAGTTTTTGTTCCGAAAGAGCTTCAGGCCTCACCTGGAGGCTAGCAACCGCTTTCCTTCTCCTGGGTTAATAGGAATCAGTTGGGGTTTGCAAGAGTTTTGTATTACTGTTAATTTCACTTTTAGAAGCTCCAGTTATAGGCCCAAGTAATTCAGACAAAGGAATAGTGTTTTTCCCCCATGTAGCAGAGGAGTGGGCTATGCCTTCCTCCCTCCACTGTACATTCATAAAGAAGTACCTGACTTACCCATTTATATGGAGACCTACTCCACTTGCTTCCTCTCTCTTCCTCCATCACCAAAACAAAGACTTGGTTTTGTCAGTTTTATGAGCACGCTGACCTCAGGTCCCCACCATGCATATGAATGAGGGTGGAGTGCACAATTCCATAAGTATATAAACCAGGCTGTTATGTATCAAACACCATTATATTAACCTAAAATAAATCACAGGGTTTTTAGAGCAGTTTTCTTGTGTAATTTGTTTAGGGTAGCAAAGAGAAGAACCTGTTTGCAGTTTCCTATAGAATTACCAGTTTTTTGAAAATAATAAACTTGTCCCTTGAGACAAATTGCTCATCAAAATGTATGAGAAAACAATTATTGTCAGAAAAGCTAATGTAGCGGGTTCATATTTTAGATTTTATCTTCAGGCAATCTGTAATAATGCTATTATTGTAAAGTAATCTGATAGGCTTTTCTTTAAGCTGAAAAACCTGAGCCAAATATTCCTTTCCAGATAAATATGGACCAAAACACCTGAGTGTTTTGGTCCATATTTATCTGGAAAGGAATATTTTAAAGTATCTCAGAATCAGCCCATAATATTTCTTGTATTTAATGAAGGGGTAATTGTGCTTGCTGGCATATGAATAACAATGAGAACAACATTTGGTTTATATACTCGATTTATATATTCGATTTATGCTCTTCAGGACAACTAATCACCCACTCAGAGTAATTTACAAAGTATGTTATTATTATCTCCACAACAATCACCCTGTGAGGTGGATGGGGCTGAGAGAGCTCTGGAAGTGCTGTGACTGACCCAAGGTCACCAGCTGGCTTCAAGTGGAGGAGTGGGGAATCAAACCTGGTTCTCCAGATTAGAGTCCCGCCACTTTTAACTAGAGGTGGGCACGAACCGAAATACGAACCAAAATTAAGCACGAACCAGGCCAGTTCGTGGTTCGCAAACCACGGTTCATCAGATCCCATTTCTGACGAACCGTCACAAACTTTTAGGCTAATTTGGTTAATTTTGGTTAATTTTTTTGGTTCGTCACTGCAGACAGCCTGGTGCCAATCAGTTTCCTAGGCAACAGGGGATGGACTTCCTGCAGACCTTCTGCTGACCCAGAAGTGATGATTTTCTGACCTGGATGTGTCGTTGTCATGAACCAAATGAGCCAGTTCATGAACCAGGGGCAGGTTCGTGAAAGTTCATGGTTCGTGAAATTTGATGAGCCACGAACCGCATGGTTTGGTTTTTCCCCAATTCGTGCCCATCTCTACTCTTAACCACTACACCAAACTGGCTCTCATAACTATTAATGCTACTATGGTATGTTTCCTAAAAATCTCTTACCAATAAAAATAAGCTTAGTTATGCCCTATGGATTTTCTTTTCATAGCTTTCATACACAGATGATCTCTGTTGAGTTCCATGTTCCTTCATGTCTAGCCATTCTAGTCAGCATGGCAGAATTGCAGTGAATTGGAATCAAGCAATAACGACATGAATGATCCAACTCACATGGGGAAAGATGCGCAAGACCCTCACACAGTTTTGTGCTATCTTTTCCCAGAAGTTGCTTCCTTTTTTTCCTCCCTCCCATTAAAATATAAAACTTGACCATAGGAAACCTTTTGTAGGTATGCCCTTAACTATGAAATATTTGAAGTTGTAAAATATTAATTTTCAGTAAAGTTGTGTGAGTGCTATGGCATTCTATAGTAAATTGCCATAAAATAAGTGCTGTTTCTTCCTTAAACTTAGAGTCAACAGAATTTCCTTCCTTAAAGAATATTGAAGATACCTTAGCAAAAACAATAGCACTTTGCCAGAGAAATTCACACAATTTGAATCAGCAGCAGCGAGAGGTAAGGTCTGCTGTGCAGTACTCTGTTTTTGTTTACCATGATGTTTGTTAAGTCGTGGCCACACTAGACTTCAGGACAAATGTGTGATTATTGGTGTACAAATCTGGTTCCCTTGTTACCTTTTGTGAAGTCTGAGAGTTTACTTTGTGTTGTAAAATCACAAGGCTCTGAGTTTCCCCACACTAACCCTGCTACTGGTATGTGTTGACCATATTATTTAATTTAGCCCTTCGTTTTGTTATTCCAGAGGTAGTAGCCTATAAGAAACCCAGTGAAGATGAGTACCTCTGTGGAGCTGAAGAAGGGTGTAGGGGGGCGGCGGGGTTGAACAGAGAATTTTGCCATATCAGTGCACAAGCTGGCACTCACTAGACTACCTTTTGGATCTTCTATAGGCACTGTGGTTTCCACTCTTAGAAGCTATGATGTCGCCGCAGAGGTTATCTAATTCTTCTGCGCTGTGCCTTTATTCTGACTGTAAGTATATTGGTCTCTTGTGGCACAGAGGCCTATTGCAATATGACTTGTGTATGTTGTTTTTTCTTTAAGTCAAATAACTGAAGAGGGTAAGAATGTGGGTAGGTTTTCCATTGCATGTCTCCTGAACCTCATAATACACCTTGGTTACTTCTGCCTCTTCCTGTCTCCCATAGTAAAAGTCATGAATTTGAGCTTAGAACATCAGGGTTGTCATTTAAAGATATTTTATGTATGAACAGTTCGGCCCCTTACCTCCCCCCCCCCCCTGGTTTTGCATTCAAAAATTTTAATGTTAAAAAATCCAAAGAAAAATACCTGGATTTTTTAAGAATTTGGTACGATCCTGCAGAAGTTCATCAAAGTAGTAAACTACCTCAATTCACAAACTATGCGGACCAGAGAATGCATTTCTATTAAAGCTGCTAGTGGTTGTTGTGACTAGAGTTATTAATAAGAATTTGTTCCTCTTGGCCATGACTAGAGATGGTAATGAACTAGGAAAATTCCGAACCATGTGGTTTGTAGTTCATAGCGTACCATGAAGTTTCACAAACTTGCCCCAGTTCGCGAACCAGTTCATTTGGTTCATGAAAATGTCACTTCCAGGTCAGCAGAAGGTCTGCAGAGAGCCCATCCTCCCTTTGCCTAGGAAAGTGATTGGTGCCAGGCTGTCTGCAGTGACGAACCGAAATACGAACCAAATGAACCGGGCTAAAATTCATCATGGTTTGTGAGAAATTAGCTCCCATGAACAGCTGGTTCGCGAACCATGAACTGGCCCAGTTCGTGACGAACTTTGGTTTGTATTTTGGTTCATTCCCACCTCTAGCCATGACTCTAATATATTTTTATTTCCCCCCAGTTTTGAAGAATTTGACAATGCAAGTGCTGAACAACATGGCAACTTTCATTGCCCTACCGTTGATTTTGCAGAGAATTCTACAGGTGAGCTGTTGAGACAGGAGAGAATGTATTTATTCAACATACCTTAATTGAACACCTTTATAATTGAACTATGTATGCTATGATACTGCTCATATGCCTGATAAACCCAGTGTATGCTTTTAGGGTTTTATACTTTTAAAAAATACACACATTCATCCTGGAAACTTAATATAATAAAAGGGGGTTTCTAGCTAATGGAGAAAGGTTAATTTTATTGAGACTATATAGTTTCTAATATATAATATATCATTTCGAATAAATAATTTTAATATCTCTATTTTTAAAAGTCCTATTTTGTGCTCAAAATATGAACAGGAATTCATATGGACAGAAATTCATAGGAACACTAACTATACATTATAGGAGAGGTTCCAAGTTTCTTTGATCTGTATGGGAGTAGGAGATGAGTCTGGTTTTCTTTTAAAAGCTAAATCAGGCTGGACAAGCTGCATATGAGGAATGGCTGATGGAGAGAGGCTGCTTTACCCTTACCCCCATTTTCCAACTCAAAATCACCATCCCTAAGCTGCTTTTTCAGGAATGGGGAAAAATTGGTTTTTTCCACTCACAAGAGCATGGAAAAGGTGATTTGAGCAGCGTTTCCCAACCGTTCTTCTTCCAAAGAGCTTCATAGCTTCCCCGATTCTTCACTATTTGGAAAAAAATCCAAAAAGCTCCCTGTACTGTGTAATTTGAGCTTTTCATTTAAACGAAGCCGAAACATATTATCCTAAAAGTTTGCCCACACTATTGTTTATGTTGTATTTAATTTCTTTCTACTTTCCTTAATTGCTTTCCCAGCAATAAATTTTATGTATTTCCTAAAGAAAGCTCTTTCTCTTCAAAGAATTGTATGCTTTTAGGGTTTTATAATTATTTTTCATAATAGTTTTAAGGTTTATGTGAATGTCACTTATCTTTGACTTTTATCCTGGAATGCCAGTTTCAGAATGATAAAAAATGAAATTAAAACAGAACTAAATAATACCAATACCAACTACTAAACACAGGTCAGTCTTTAAAGGAAGTTAAATAAGCAACAGACCAATTCTTCCTGTTTGAAGATGCCTACAGATGACCACTAGGAGATGCTTTGCTATACTACTAGGTTTTGCCTGCTGCAGAGCTGGGGGAGGGAAGTCCTCCTGACTCCTTGCCTTCTTTAAAATAACGTCATAACTGGGGGAGCGATGTAGAATGTTTTTACCTACATAGTGACAACCGGGGAATTTTTACAATAGTTGACCATGATCAAATGACTAGAGTGCCAACCCTAGAATTTTAGTAAAGGTGATTCAGGATATTTTTCATATTAAGGTCCCATTAAGAAATAATGTGTGGGGTCCAAACTCCCTCTTCTACACAAGAAAGTAAGGGAGGGGAGCAGCCTCTGCCAATACTCTCTTTTTACTGCAAACATCTACACTGAATCCTATGCCATTCTTTAGGGTACCTTGGAGGGTAGGGCCATTGAGAGAGAGGTGGGAAAGATCCACGCAGTGAGCAACACTTGTGGTTCTTTGGATCCAACCCATTGTTATATTATTAGTCTATTTAAAGAAGTATGTAAAAAGAAAATGAATTAACTTTTGTTGCACAGATTTTGTTTACAAAATATTGGAGACAAAAATTATAACTAACAGTAGAAGAGCGCATATGTCATCTGTTACACACTATGCTTATGAACAAACTATCTCAAATGCCCCTTTTTTAATTGCAAAAAGTAACTTAAATTACATGCTCTTAGAACAATAGCAGCCATGGCCACTTAGTTTGTTTTGGAATAGTATTAATTAAATGAAAGAAGAAAAACATGAGGCAACAAATGCTAGCTTTAGCTAATCATGTTGTAGTGAAACTGAGGTTTGTATTGTATTATGTGCAACATCCATTGTCTGTTATTTTAATTAAAATCTACTGCAGGATGTCTAAGTTTGCATGTCATACAAGTATTAAGAACTAGTAAATTGGTTTGTTTCTATCTTAAAAGTTAACTTTAACCCATTTACCCATCTCCAAATGTAATTTTGTCAAAGCTTGTGTTGTTTCTTTTTTTATTCAAAAATATTTTATTCCTTCCTGGAGACACAATTTTAAAAGTGGCTCCTTGGCCAAATTATATGTCTTTTTTGTGGTTTCTCCTAATAACAAAAGCTTGTGGGTTTGAATCAAATCATGATTATTTTTAGACTTACCTTCTTTGTGAAGTGTAATTACTCTGTGGTGTACTACAGTTTCTATTTGATTTATAATTCCAAGTCTCATTACATCTGGGCTTTGTAATTTTAGTATAAAGACTGAAGTTGCTATCTAGCATTCCTTTTGTGCTTTGATGAAATGTTGCTGTGAGGATTTTAACTGACACTGTTTTAATTTTATTAAAATTGGCTGCATTTCTCTCCACCTCAGTAATCGCTGTCACTGTGCTTTTCTGTAGTGTTAATGCTTTTCTGTACTGGGGGGAATAAAGATTTTCTTTTAAACCCCTCAGCATTCTTCTTTTTTCCTTCCCTAGTTTCATGCATCATAGACGAAAATAAATTCTGATATTAAAAAAACTTCCCTTCCTATATCAGTATTACCTGCTGTTGGCTATAGTATACAGAGTATATAACAACTTCTCAAACGTATGTTTAGGAACAAAGACTAACAAATTTATTTTCAACTTGAGTTATTGTGGGGGATGGTGGGTGAGTGTAATGAACCTAAGAATGGGCAGCTGTAGGAAAATGATCTCATTGGGTGTGGGTTCAGTAGAATCATTGGTCATGGTCCTGTAATGGGAATGACTGTGCTACAATTCCCTTTGTAAAAATATTTCCTTCATCTTGTTGTGTCTATTTAAATGAAGCTTGTGTGACAGCATGTGTCACATTTCATATGTATAGCACACTAGGTTAGGGCTTTGCTTTCTCTTTGTGCTCTCAGATACTGATGGAAATAATTATTGCTGGCACTTGAATAATATGTCGGATGTACCCAGCAAACATTGTATTGACTCAGCGTGCCCTCTACATGCTCTGAATATAATTTTGTGGGCAGGGAAATAGGTGGATTATCCCTTTGTATTAGGTTCTCAGCAACAGATTGAACTATAATTGTGTCTGAAGGTGTGATTAAATCAAGGGGAAAGCCGCCTTGCTTGTGTCAAAATGCTGTTAACAAGCTTCGTCCATAAAAGATAGAAATACTGAAGTGCTGTTTTCCATAGAAACACCTGGGCCATGATGTCACATCAGCTCTTTACTTACATAATTGAAACTTTATTAAATGTGATTAACGTTAGGCTTTAATTTAAATCTGTCTTACCAGAGGATTTTGTAACATGAATTTAATACAAAGATGAAACATGTCTTATGGGAGATATTAGGGAATCTCTGGGGCATTTAAGTAAAGTTTTGTCCTATTCATTGGCTGATTACTGTCTGAAGAGATATGAAAGGTAAAGCAGTAATTCTTTCTCAATGCTATAATCCCACATGAATGTTTTAAATCAGATAAATTCCAGGTCCTTGCTATATAGGGTGCTCCAGAATAAAGAAATTAAAATTCTTTATTTCTGTATAGTTGTGAGAAAGTCAAAGCTTCACCTAATGATATTTCAAGCATAAAGTAGCTCTTTAATATGATAATGAGCATTCTAAATCTTTTAAAGTAGAACAGGAGGCTCTAAGGACTATGCAGTATGAAAGCTGAAACTGAGGCTATATTGATTTTTATTTCTGTTTCTGTTATCTTTTGAATCATTATTAGGGATATAAAACCTAAAATAGAATCTTCAAACATTCTCATTAGAAAAATTACACTGCTTACCCATTTTCTTTGCAACCGATTTGGTTAGATGTTAGTACAACTAATTCGTCGTCGGTCTTCTGTGCAGTCCCATATTGGGACTGAGCAGGTGTAGGCGGGCCACTGGGAAAGATTCTCAAACTGTCAGACTATAGGAGGCACTCCCCTGTTCAGCATGCATGCATGGAGTCTTCCTGCCAAATGGAACGTTGCCAGGCAGAGCGACCCCCTCATCCCTCAGTTCCTTTTTCACCGCTGCTGAGAAAAGTTCCTGTCTTGATTGCTTGTTGCTATTACTTCTTCCAACTCCTTTTCTTCAACTGTGAACAAAAGATTTATGAAGACAGGCATGTCTCAAAAGGCACTCTTCAAAAAGTGTGCAAAATGTGACACAGAAATGCCACATATGGACAAACACGAACTTTGCCTTCTCTGCCTCAGGGAATCGCATAATGTTTCCATTTGCTGGCACTGTCAGCAATTCACCTCAAAGGCCAGAAATGATCAGGCCACTCGTCTGTAGGCAGTGATGTGAGAAATGGTGCTGTCAGGTTCCATCTACCAAGAATGGACTCGACCTCCGATCTGAATGACTTTCCTCAGTTCCAAAGTCTCATACACTGGAGCCGATGTGGAACCGTTCACCAGTTCCGACTGTACCGACAACTGAATCCTGCATCCCAGGCATCAAAACCTGTCCAATGGCCAAAATGTAAGGCGGAATCCGCTAAGTGCTGATTGCCAGACTGAGCTGAGCACACCACATAAGAACCACCAACAAAAAAATCAAGAGCAAAACCAAAACATCCTCGAAGACCAGCTTCTACCTCCTCACACCGTCATCACCACCACTCGCCAGGAAAGGAGGAGGAAATCATCACGACTCCTTCCACTCCCTTGCCTCCACCCACCCCAAGCTTGCATCATGAGGAGGAAGTGAGCCCAACAGAGAAGTTACACTCTCCCTTTACTATGGATCCATCCGTTCCAAACCCAGTCACCATCTCCCTTGGATTCGGATGAAGGAAACAAAGTGGCCTCCAATTAGATGTTACTTCTGAGTTGGCTTTGGACCCCTCCCCTAAGGAGGCAGTCAGGGAAACAGCATCATCATCTAATGACGACTTTGGCCTATTCTCCGAGCAAATGTTGAGAATGGCAAGAGCTTTAGAACTTGATGTCTCTTCAGCAATGCTGAAGCAAGGTCCTTTAGGCTATCTATACAGACTTGCCAGCATCCCTGGCTTTCCTGCAGTCAAAGACCTTTTGGACATTACCCATGGCATTTGGGAAAAACCAACATTCATACCTGCTACCTCTTGCAAGATTGAAAATTATTATAAACTGAAACAACAGGACTGTGCATTCCTCTTTAACCATCTGTACCTTTCATCACTAGCGACTAAAGAGATCCAATCAAAATATTGTTATGATTCTTACTCCTCACCTGGGGACAAAATGGAATGCAAGCTGGACTCACTAGGAAGAAAAATATATTCTTCTGCAGCCCTTAACTTTTGAAGAGCTAACTACTAAGCCATAATCGGCTCTTACAGTCTATTCTTGTGGGAATGTCTTTCCACCTACATCCATGACCTAGGTGAAGACAGAAATACATTTGTGAGAGTACATCAGGGTGAGGCCACAAGACTGGCAAACAACAAATATTGGCAGGCAAACATGCTGCAGAGTGCTTGGCCAGGTCTATAGCTTTTGCTATCATTTTACGTTACCACTCTTGGCTCCGTTCCACTGCCCTACCACAGAATAAATTCAACAAAATTGAAGTTTTCCCAATTGAGGGTACTTCACACTTTTCTGAAAAAAATGATGACTCCCTGCTGCAAATGAAAAAGAACCACCAGATCATCCACTCTCTTATTGTCCCCCCACAACAGCAGCAACAACATTCATCCAAGTACTGATACCAGAGTAGTTAACTCTACCACCAACGTCCATCAAGGTACTCCTACCAGCCTTACCAACCTCAGAGAGGTTACTCCTCTTACCCTCGTAAGGGAGGGAAGCGGTCTACCAAGCCAAGACCCAGACAACCTCAACCACAGTCTCCAAAGCCCACTCAGGGGTAGAAGCCACTCTTCTGACTGACCGTTCCACAGCCCTCAGATACCTGTTCTTTTATGGACAGATTAGCCCCATTCTAGTCAAGTTGGTGCATGATTACATCTGGCTTTGGGGTTCTCAAAACTTGTTAGCCAGGGTTATTGTTTACGTTTTTCTGAGTTACCCCCATTGTCTCCACTTTCTATTCTGTAATCATAGAGCTACTCTCCAAGGGAGCTATACAAGTAAAGCCCCATGAGATCTCCTCCCAGGATTTTACTCAAGATATTTTCTGGTGAACAAGAAGGATGGTGGATTCAGTCTTATTTTGGATCTACATGATTTGAATATCATGTACATGAATGAAGAAAGGGGTTGGGTTGTAGAAGCGACTGGGGGGGAGGACATGAACATGCTCCCCAACCACAGCCATTTTTCCAATGCAAGCTTTTCATGTCCAGAAGCTGTTTGCCCATGGTGGGAAAAATACACAAACTAAAGTTTTCTTGCCTCTCTGGTCTGTATTTGGAGTCTGTATTTCCATGTGGGGTGGGGGGCATGAATTTTCATTTTAAACTGAGGATCTGAAAACTATATAGCAGAATAACTTGTTTCCAGACCATCTTTTTGACAAATTTAACAACCTCTGAGATGATTCAATTCGCAGCAACAGTACTGAGCTAATCTGCTGCCTTGGCACAGCTGGTTAAGTGTGTGTGTGTGTGTGTGTGTGTGTGTTCTAAGACTAAAAATCCTTATAGGTTAGTTGGTGGAGAATTAAATTTTAGAATCAATAGGTATCGTCAAACAACTGAACAAAAAACCATAAATCACAGAGTTGGGCCATACAGACCTTCTAGTCAAACCCCCTGCCCAATGCAAGATGAGCCTAAAGCATCTCTGTCAAATACTCATTCCGCCTCTTTTTGAAAACTGCCAGTGAAGGGGAACGCACCACCTCCCTAGGCAGCTGATTCCACCTTTGAACTACTCTGACCTTGAAAAAGTTTTTCCTAATATCCAGGTGGTACCTTTCTACATGTAATTTAAGCCCGTTGCTTCAGGTCCTGTCCTCTGCTGCCAGCTGGAACAGCTCCTTGCCCTCCTCCAAATGACAGCCTTTCAAATATTTAAAGAGAGCAATCATGTCCCTCCTCAATCTCCTCTTCTCCAAACTAAACATTCCCAAGGCCCTCAGCCTTTCCTTGTAGGGCTCAGTCTCCAGACCCCTGATCATCCTAATCACTCTCTTCTGCGCCCTCTCAATTTTGTCCACATCCTTTTTGAAGTGAGGCCTCCAGAACTGCACACAGTACTCCAGGTGCAGCCTGACCAAAGCAGTATAGAGAGGGACTATGACCTCCTGTGATTTCGATGCAATGGCCCTTTTGATACAACCCAAGACTAAATTTGCCTTTTTTGCCACCGCATCACACTGACTGCTCATATTTAGTTTACAGTGCACTCTTACCCCAAGATCTCTGGTAAGCTTTGCATAGAAAGCCCAAATTCCATTATGGAAATAATCTTCCTTAGGCTTTTTCTGGTTTTAATTGATCTGTAAGAAGCAAACTACCATCAGTACTTTAGCTCTGATTATTCTTTTCCATCATCAAAAGGTTAAACTACACCACTGCTTAAGCATCATAATCAGATTTCTATTACTTTGGGGGCAAGAGGAAAGTCAACCAGACAAGTAAATTTTTTTCAAGGTTATGATTTCTGGTGAAAAGATCTTTCCAGCTAGCATAGTAGACTTTCCATGGGAGAATAACACAGGAAACTCCAAAAGGCTGAACTTTTTTGCCTCAATCAGGTTCTGCATTGGACTCCTCTGAGGACCTAATTAGATGTTAAAAAATTTATGTGCATGCAGTTATGTGCAGCTGAATGTGTTCTTGTGCATCTTATACTAGACATGATATTGTGGGGAGGATGAACTGCCACCCTGCTGCTGCCTTCACTAAGCACAGTACTCTTTCCTGTCCCCACCTCCCACTGAACAATCCAGACCTTCTGTTATATCAGGATTTGTTGGTCTGGGGGGAGCAGGGAGAGAGGAAAGGACTTGCAGCACATGGGCTGCTTCCTGCCCAAGCCACTTGATAGCACAATGGAGCCATTTGGGGAACACATTCACTGCCCTCCTCTTGTGGGAAGTAGCCCACTGGGAGGGGGACAGCAAAAACAGAAGAAATATTCTTGGTAAAGGCAATTTCAATAGGTACAGGTACACACGTATGGTTATCTGTAACAGTACCCATGTAAAATATAACACCTAGTTAGGCTCTCTGGAAAATTCCTGGATGAGATAGTGTATCATTGTGGAGGGTAGTACTAAGCTTGTCATAGCAGATGTATTTGCTAAGTGTACTTGGCATTAAAATATACTTAGGTGTACATATATGTCACCCGGGAACCTTAGTATCCAAAGACATGTGTACACGTGTGTTGTCCATATGTTTTACATCTTTGCTGCAGAAGACACTGGTGAGTATATGTGTATGTGTGCGTATATATATATATATACACACACACATATATATATAGTGAGACTCAAGACGGATTATAATGTGAGATTAGTACAATCAGCATCAAGGACATTTCCATATAGTATCAAGAAATTTCCATGCAGTGTCAAGGACATTTCCCTAAACAATGTCATAGGATTTTACAAAGACATAGCATTAGCGAGGATCCAATGCAGGGTTGAAGAATTGCTGAAACTGAACATAATCAAGTTCTTAGACTGACATTAGATAACATGAAGCACAGGTAGTATATAGGAGTACATATTCAAAGCAACAGATTATATGCAAGGCAACATAGTGATGAAGTATATGGTCCCTAACTCCTTAGCGAAGTATCTGAGACCCCCTCCCTACAATACTTCCCTCCTATCTGAGTAAAAAGCCTTTTTGAGTAATTTGGTTTTGCATCATTTGCAGAAAGCCAGGAGAGTGGGGGCTCTCCTGACCTCCTCAGGCACTCTTTTCCACAGGGTAGGGGCCACCACAGAGAAAGCCCATGTGTGGGCTGCTGTTGATTTCACCCTTGTGGAGGCTGGCACCTGCAAAAGACCCTGTTCAGATGAGCGAAGCTGCTGTGGAGGGACATAAGGAGAGAGGCGGTCCCATAGCTATGCTGGGCCAAGGCCATAAAGAGCTTTGTATGTAATAACCAATGCCTTGAATTGAGCACGGTAAAACTGATAGGTAGCCAGTGGAGTGACTGTAGGATGGGAGTGATGTTCGTGCTCCTGCTCACTCCTGCTAACAGTCGAGCTGCAGCATTTTGCACTAATTGGAGCATCCTAGTTAACTTAGATGGGAGACCAATGTCTAGTGCATTACGATAGTCAAATTTTGATGTTCCCATTGCATGGATCAAGGTGGCCAGGTTGGCCGTGTCGAGGTAAGAAGCCATCTTCCAGGCTAGAGTGAGATTGTAGTAAGCATTTTTGCAGCTGCCGTAACTTTTTTTCTAGTCGTTGCGCTGGATCCAGTATAACCCCTAGACTTTTAACTGAGTCTGCAAGGGTCAGACGAACTCCATTGAAAGTGGGGAGTACAGTGTCTTTCAAGATGTCTACCTTCCTAACAAGTATCACTTCAGTCTTGTGTGGGTTCAATTTCAATTTGTTATATGCAGGAATCTGGGACCACAGAGCTAAAGCAGGCCTAGTAAGAGAGCTGAGGTGAGAGAGAAGAGCTGAGGGTGGAACTCTTATCACCACCTCTTGAGGGATGTCCTGTAGCTGCACACACTCTTTCATGTATGTCCCTGTGCTTATCAGTGTCCTATTAAAATGATGCCAACTCTGCCATGTTTTCTTTTTCAAAGTGATTTGCATTGGGTTTTTTTACTTTTTATTTTTGAAGATTTTTTGTTTTTATAACAGTAACAATCATAACATTTCAAACACAACATTTCAGCATGAGAAACAAATTATCAACTGTATACAAAGGCAAAGGTGCATATGGTAATTGCATTGATGAATGTCAACTGATAGACCAAAAGTTTTTGATGGTTATTCTCTATATTGATTTAGGTTTTCAAATACTAAAAGGATCAGTTGGATATGGTTTGCAGGGTTTTTTGTCATAGCTGGTCATATAGTCCAAGTTGGTAGGTGATCTTATCCATGAAGAAATAGTCTCAGATTTTATTATGCCATAATATGATTGATGGAAGTTTGGAATTCTTCCACAAGGTGGCTATAGTAGCCTTAGCGGCAGCTAGCACAAAAGCTATAAGGTCCCTTGGTCTTCCTGGTAAGATCATGTTCCAACCAGAGATTAAGTAAAATTAGCTCAGGTTTTAAAGGAACATCACAGCCTGTAGTTTGTTTAATACTTGTTAGTACATTTAACCAAAAGTTTTTTATGAACTTTGCTATTATTGTTTTCAAGTTTTAATAAATTCTCAAAATCAGTTGTTGCATGGGCCAATGCACTTTTCACAATAGGTGGTTAAATAGGTAGTTAACTTGGAGGTATTGAAACTATGGTATCTTGCTGTTGCATTGTTTATTGAATGTCTCAGCAATTGATTCTATTAACTTACAGTGTGTAATCCTCCTTGAGTCTCCGTGAGAAAGTCAGACTATAAATAAAAATAAATTTGAAAGTAATCAAATAATGTCAGTACAACAATAGGGTCTGGAATTAAGCTTGTGCCACCAACTTTAAGGAAGGTTTTCAGTGAATTCTCTGTTTGCAAGGGTGCACTCTGTGTCTTTTAAAATGGTCATGTCACAAATGCTTGATTGACTTAAGAGATGTCTGGAGTGGTCCATACATGCAACACTTTGTACCTGAATTCCTCAGGCCACTGCTTCCTCCCTCATTTCCCCCCTCTTCAATTTGCCTTTTAACCAATGTTCCCTTAATGTGCACAGAGAAAAGTGCCTGAGAAAAGAGAAGCTGTCTCCTTGACAGATAAAAATAGCTTGCTGCATGTCATGGATCACGTACATGCTGTGCTAAGGGCCAGACATCCCAGTTGCTCTCCATAATTTATATGGTGCCTCAGCACGATGCACTTTCTATGCTGCTGCCTTTAAATTATACATACTAAAATAAAATGTACTTATTGAAAACAGATTGTGACCTAAAAAGATACCACTACTTTTGCATAGATGCACTATTGGCATGAACCAGTATTGCCATGTTTCGTTAAAGCTCAGTGGACAAGCAGTCAACAGTGTGGGTGTGTTTATGTGTAAATAAACTAGAGACTGTACAGAGACAGTCCTGTCGGTGATTTTGGCCTTCCTGAGTTTTTGTAGTATTCGTTCATATTTCTTGTAAATTAGGTTCCTTTCTGTTGCTACTCTATCACTCAATTAACACATTTATATACTACCATACAGATTGCAGCTCCTTCTACATCTGATTTTGTAGTGTTACATTAAACCATGAGTGGTAAAGAAAGATACCACAAGAAAGAGGTGTCACTTAGAGGGAGGGTTTTGTGCAGCAACTGCTGTTTTATTTATTTATTTTCATTTATAGTCCGCCTTTCTCACTGGAACTCAAGATGAATGACAAATACAATACAACTATTCAGTCAATCAATAAGTGGATTAAAAATATGTTCACATTTAAGTTTAACAGCAGATATTTGTTCCAAAACAATGTTATATAGTGGAAATGGGACCGAGGAACTAGAAGAGGGGAAAAAACACATTATCCTTTGTAAGAATCACCTCCAGAGATGACCCATTACACTGTAGCTCTGCTCCCTTTACAAGAAAGCCCTTCCAAGCAATATTATTTTGGTGCAAAATGCTAGAAGTGGGGAGCTGTTACTGGAATGGGACTCCTTGTGAGTAGGGGGAAATCAGCAGCAAGGAGGAGGCTGTGCAAGAAGGGCAATAAAGTGGGATACTCCAGCAGTTTTTATGGGGGCCTCTCCTCAAGGAAACTGATGAGACGGGTTCTTCAAAGCAGAGTAATTTTTATTAAAGGGGAAAGCTCACATATACAAGAAGTAACTCACAAGAACACAAGGTTCCTAGGAAAGCAATGGTGAAAGTGAAATAAATTTGAGGGATTTCAGGCGAGAATTACCTATCCAGGAAGTGGAGTGGTCCATGGAGGAAGAGGGCTTTGAATGGCCAGCGTTCTTGACCAGGAGAGCTTAGGGAAGGAGACCCTAAGGGTACAGCGCTTGGATCCGAAGAAGCGTGCGCAATTCAAGGGGGGTGCAAAGCCCTGGTTCTTATAGGGCAAATCAGGTGCTGGGGCGGGAAGGTGCCTTGGCTGTTAGGACAGAGACCTTAAAGGACACCTCCTGGAAATTACAAAGGTTTGGGTACCTTTGATTGGTGCTACCAGGGTGTGACAAAGAAATCAGATTGATTACTCCTGGGGCTTCACAAAGAAATGGTGTTAATTAAATCTTCCCAGAGCTTGGCTAATGAATTTAGAGTTTTGATTAGATGTTCCCAGGAAGGAGTTGATTGATGGCCCTAGATCATAGGATAGGATTTAATGTGAGGAAAGAGGGGAGATTGGAATGTACGGGGTGGTGACTCATGAGCACCTTTATTGTCGAGATAGCACAGTCTATAGCCAGTCATACCCAATCACTTGGTTTTGTATGCACATTCCATGCATGACTCATTCTTCCAGGTGGGATCTGGCAATGCTTTGTTCAGCCAGCTGGCTCTCTAATGTGAATTAAGATGCATCAGATTCAAGGGGCTTATGATTTATATCATAAGCAGCTATTAAAGATGGCGGAGGCCAGGCTGACTGCTCACAGTACTTCCTAACAGGTTGGGGGCTGCCAAAGAGAATGTACGCAAACAGGTATTTGCCAGTTTTATCTGTTTGCAGGGTGGCACCTTCAGGAAGCTTTTCTAAGATAAGCAGAGCTCTTGCAGTGGAACATAATAGGAAAGGTGCTTCTGCAGGTATGTGGGGGCCAATGCTTTTAAGGGCTTTGTAGGTGAAAGCTAGCACCACGAATTGAACCCAGTAACTGATCTGTAACCAATGCTGTGTCTGCAGAAAGCGAGTGATGTGCGGATTCCACACAGTGCCCAATCGTAACTGAGATGCAATGTTCTGTACAACTGGAGGTTCTGAGTTGTTTTTAAAGACAGACTCATGTAGAATATATTCCTTGATTTAAAAGAAAAATGTAAAAGGATTATGGAAGGAAAGCGAGCAGATTGCAGGGAAGCTCAATTAATTCTCTGCTACAATCTTCACTGTGGAAAATGTTGGATGGATTCTCTGGACTGGGCCCATTTATTTCAGGAAGAGCATCTGAAAGACTTAAGAGTACAATCCTGAGCAGAGTCACTTCATTTACTTCACTGGTCCTAGACTGCTCTACTAGGCACAAGTGGCTGGCCTAGAGAATGAGACGGTAAGGTGCGTTAGCTCCTTTTGGTGGAAGTGGTAGGGTGAGAAGCAGCAGTCTGGCAGGGGGTAGCCTCAAGAGAGCTATGCACTCTGTGCTGATTCTGGTCGTCTCCAGTCTGCTGATTTTGGACTGGCAGGTATTGACACAGCCTGTGAGGCTTGAAAGTGTTAGTACTGAATCAGCAGATCTGACACTTGGAAAAACCTTTAATCTGCCACAAAAAGAATGTGTTATCTGCTAATTTTAATTCTGTTAATTACCATATGTTACTGTAATGGTTTCAAGTAGCAGCACAGCCTTCTTTAGCTCATGAATTAGTTAAGATTACCGTGATCTATTCTAGTTTAGATATGCTGTTAGGATATACTTTCCTTCCTAAAACATGGGTTAAAAGAAGATATCTGCCTCTTTTACCCCAAAGATTCAAAGAAAGGAAATTTAAAATGTCTTTTAGTGATACATATAATTAGTCAATCAATCTTACTGTTATTTTAAATTTAGAACTAGTGGAGATTTTGTGTTCTTTCATTTTCACGATGCCTTTTTCTGAAACATTATTGAACTATTTAGCTCCTGTGACCTAACTAAGTAATAATTAAAAGTGAGTCTTACTACCCTGTTCCTAAATCTCTGGAATGTATTTCAATGCTGTGCAGGCTATATGCTTTTTCTGCTTCCACAAGAGTGGCAAACTTAAAATCAAAAGCAGAATTATCAAATGGGAATCCTGCTGGCCTTTTCTCATGAGTCAATGGGCTATTCTGGCCTAATTAAAGCTCACACATGACTAAACTAAAAATGTTTAGAAAATAATTCCAGTAGGCTCTAGGAATGCAGGAGTTTCTGTTCTCCTAGCTGCAAAAGTTTTGCAGTTTTTCTGCAAAAGACGAGAAAACCCTAAGGTTAGCTGAGATGGAATTCTAGAGCATGGTCCCTCCTAAGCAGTCTTCAGCATCATCCCTGTAAGCCCATCAGGCTGTTCTTGTAAGTAATGGAAGATCAGTTGCACTACTATTTTGTGCAGTATTTTGAAGCTGCTCTTGGAGAATTTCAACATTCTGTTTTACTTTAATGACATGGAGATGTTTCTGTTAATCCGTGGAAAACTATATTTAGATGGAGATCTAACCATTGTTTCTCCTGTTTTAACAATTTGAGACCATATATGTGGTTGTACATTTTTGCTCAAATGTATACTATTTTTGGCTTTCTGTCCACCATACCTGCCTTCACCGCTATTAGTGTATGAAGTAAGGTTCTGAATTTGTTGTAATTTGTGTAGGTTAACAGTAGCATTCAATATTATTTTCATACAGGATCCAGTCTATGGTAGAGGAAAACTCGGAGAAATTCAGGGTCTTGTGCTAGGCATGCTGGACAGCTTTAACTATGAGCAGGTAAGTAGAACATGTTTTACCTTGAATTTAGAAAGACTTATACTGCAGAAAATGAGAGAGTATTTTTCCCTTTCCTTCCTTAACAGCCGTCAAAAACTTTGATAAAAGAAGCTGTCTGACATTATTTTCACAAGGTGTCCCTTCTCTGTTTAATTAACCAAAGTACTAAATTATCTAATTAAATACATTTCCACCTGACACCTGGAAAGTATGCGTGATGAATACACATACAAACAAGCAGGTTCCTATTTCCTTAGACATGTCAATACTCTTGTTATGATGGAGCATCATCTGAAGCTGCCTTATACTGAGCCTGGCCATTGGTCTTTCTAGCCCAATACTGGTCTAGTTGGAGGGGCAATGGCCCTTCAGGCACAGGGATCATATCATCCACTACTATCTACACTGGCTGCCCATTTGTTTCTGGCCACAGTTCAAATGGCTGGTTCTTATCTTTAAAGCCCTAAATGGCATGGGGCCAGGATACTTGAAGGACCACCTCCTCCCATATTGTCTATCCCACTACTATGCCCCATAAGCCTTGCTCTGTGCTGCCACTTTCAGAGGTGAGGTGGGTAACAACTAGAGATAAGGTTTTTTCAGTAGTTGTGCCTCACATATAGAATGCCCTTCCCCTTGAGGCTTGCTAGGTGCCTACGTCGCTTGCTTTTCAGCACCAGGCCAAAATGTTTCTATTCACCCAGGCTTTTAATTAAAGAGTTGATCTTTTAACACTTTTTTAGCCTAGAAATTGTTGTTTTATGCTGTCAGTGTTTTTATGTAGGGCTGGGTTTTTAATGCTGGATTTTATTTTTTAATGTTTTGTTTTTATTATTTTTTATTTTGTAAGCCGCCTCAGGCAGAGAGGCTGCATAAAAATGTCTAAATAATTCATTCTTTCACACTGGGTGATTCTGCACTAGTGGTTTTCCGCTGTTCAGCTTCCAAATGACCTCGATTTTTCTTTGTGTTTCCACACGTGGGAAGGCAATCCTAGCAGCAGCTTAAAAGTCACTGCAGGTTTTGTCCATTTTTTTCCCATCCTGCTTTTTCCCGACTTACTTGTCCATTCGCTGCAGATTAGGGATTTTAATCATGCAAAATTCTTTATCCGATGTTCTCCCCACCCTTGCCCTTTTCTCTCGCCCTTTGAATCAACTTAATTTGATTGGCTAATCATGTTTTCTAAGCCACACCTTTCCCTTCCCCTCTTGTTTTTTTTTTTTTTAAATATAAAAACGTGGCAACATTTCTACAAGTCTATGCGGAAACATATCCTGTGTCATGTAATGACCGCTGACCAATAATGGGTCCATTTTTCAATGTGCCAAATTTGATACTTGTTGCTCGCTAACAGCTGACAGCTTCTGAGGCAGAGGGAAAGTGGGGTCATCGGTAACAATTTTCCCTCCAAATGTCAATAACCAATACTCATTCCACGATATTGGCGGGAAATGCTCTGACCTATCAGATGTGTTTGTTTGACGCAACGTTTATATGTAGCAATGTTTGGGAGGGGTGTGTGGAATTTTAAAAAATGAAGAAGATGCACGTCTGTCGACACTTCCCCCGAAAAAAGCAATGAGGAATCGATTTTTATACTGGCAAATTCTGCACGATGGACTTTGAGCATGGTGAAATGAAATGTCAATGCAAAACAAAAGCCTTAATGTAGAATCGGGGAGCGGTGGATTCATATGACTCCACTGCAGCACGACTGCTCAGAAAGTCCGATCAAAATTGATCATGCGGAATCCCCCACTATGTTTGCTTTCATCTGCCTTAAAGGCCTCACAGATTATCAGTTTACAACACAGCAAATGCCCAGTGTTGCTAAACTGCTGATTTAAGAATAACGGGATTACCTGTTTTGGACAGAATTGTGCTGCCTTTGAAAGAGAAGGCTCACAGCTCCTGTATGCTCCTGTAACCTGTTTTGTTTTAACTTTATGATGAAAGTAATGAATACATTTGATGAGCTTTGATTTGTGGGTTGGCTATGAATCTTAAATTAGGATCTTGCTACACTCATTCTTGTTTTGGTAACTTCTACATAGGGAGTTTTGCTCTATGCAGGGAGTTTGAAAACTTAATCTGGCACAGTATTCTACATCCTGTCCTCTGGCAAGGACAAACAATAGGACACATGACATGAATTGGTTTGGGTTAATCTACTTTGGCTTCCAAATCTTCCTGTTCAGAGGTAACCCCATAGGGTTTTCAAGGCATGAGATGAAGAGAGATGGTTTACCATTGCCTTCCTATATGTACTGACCCTGAACTTCCTTAGTGATCTCCCATCCAGTTACTAACAATGACCAACCTGCTCAGCTTAGGTTAGCCTGGGCCATCCAGGCCAAGGCTCAACAGCATTAACTGCATATCTGTAATTGGCTACCTTTCATTCTGCAAAGCTACTCTCTTCCTGGCTAGTAGTTTATTAGAACAAGTATGAGCATGTCCTGATTGTTTCCTGTGCATGTTTGTTTTGAAATAGAAGTAGTTTGATCTCTGCTTTGTCTCAAGTATGTAACAGAGATGTGATTGTTCAGAAACAAATAGTTCCCCTCTCTCTCTTGATTGGGTATTGGAAGTTGCTATCCATATGTTTGTTAAGTTTTTGAATTCTGGTTGTATTTTTGTAGAAGAACCTGGTCACTGTTGCTGAGCCCAAAATAGATTGAAGGAAATGGGAGAAAACAGTTTAGTTCACTTGCATCCATGCTTTCCTGTGGGAGCTTTGAGCATCCACTTCACTCTTTAGACCCATCACCTCTGAGAAATCTCTTTAACATACAAGAAACCATCCATGCAGCTTTCCCTCCAGCAGGGGAAGACCCATGGAGCAATTACACTCAAGCCTCCAGAAGGAATTCTCTTGGACTGTGGAGAGTGTTATGCCTTTGTACAAATCCCTGAGGGTGATGGAGTTTTGCTTTCCTGTAAGTGAGTTTGCCCCAGTTACTGTCTGAAGAGACATGTCAGGTTTACTACATTCCAGTTCCCGAACATTGAAGAACAGTTTCTTTTTTGTGCAATATCTTTGGTTGTTTAGCATGCAGTTTGGAGTTAAGTTGATTCCAGAGAGCTCCTTTCCTCCAGTAATATTGGTGCTAAATTGGAAGAAATTAAGAGTAATTCAAAGAAAATATGTCAGCTAGCAAGATGGGTGTTTTGCAGATTGTGCACTTTAGTTGCTGTCTACTCAAAATCTTTATAGGAAAGTGTTTGTGTGTCCATAATAGCGTGCCAACTGTGATCTTCTCAAGACCTGTTCTCTGAACTTCTTGCAAAGGTGAAAGGGGTATGATGACTAGAGATGGGACTTTTTAAAGTGCTGCCGTGTTGCCTTTGGAATGGTCATCCCCCTTGAAGCTCATCCTGGCTCCTACTCTGTTGTTTTTTAGACACGAGGCCAAAAATTGCTTTTTACCCAGGTTTTCAACTGAAGAGTAAACCACCATCTGTCTTTTAATGCTGCTTTTATGGCCTGCTTCTAGACTTTTTAATGGATACTTTTAGGGGCTGTTCAGTGTTGTTTTATGCTAATTTAACAGCTTGTTTTTAATATTAAGAATTTATGTTGTTGTTTTTAAAATTATTATACTGTATTTTTTTAAATTAGTGAGCTGCCTTGAGCAGGCCTCTGGAAGGTTAACTCTAGCCCACACTATCATTTTTATTGCTTATTTGAAGAGGAACTGTGGATTGGGAGGATGGAATCTCTGAAGTATGACAATATGTGAAACAAAGCAGTTAGAGTAGTGCAAACACCACAAGCACATTACAGTACTAAAAACTATGGACTTCATCGAACAGGACAGCTTAAAAATACTTTGTTGTGTTTCTTGTTAGCAGTATATCTAATTTGCTGTATGGCCTCAAGTGTTGATACTTAAATATGGAGATTGGAGCCATGAACTGGAAAAAAAAAGATCTTTCTACAAATCTGAGAAAAAAGCTCAAGATTTGCAGGAAAATCTGAACACTAAAACAAAAATAAACATTTTTTTTAAAAAAACAAAATAATACTTTTAAATAATACCTTGAAATAAAAACCAAAATAATACCTTGAAATAATACCTTTACCTTTAAGAAAGAAATGCCCCCTGCAGTGGCCAATGTATGAGTTCCTAGGCAACCATGGCCAAAACTATGGCCAACCTTCAAGCTTGGTTTCTGACAATTAGGTGGGAAGGGGCAGTGCCCTTTCCAGGCCTCTTTGGGACTCTGAGGGAGGTTTTGTTGGGTCTAGTTAAGGCAGTAACTATTGGCAGGCCATGCTGCTCACTGCTATTCAACATCAGCCACTGTACTACTATTCAACATCAGCCACTGCATGCAACATCAGCCACTGCATCAGCTCACTACTATTCAGCATCAGCCACTGTGTGTAGCGGCTAGAGTTTCAGACTAGGGTAGGGTTGCCAGGTCCCTTGAGTCCTCCGGCAGGAAACTGGAATCCTAAAACTTACCCTTCAGAGGCTGCTGTGTTTTTTCTCATGTGCACGCTGTGTGCGTGTGCTCCCAGCGTGTGTGATGATGAAGTGACATCATCACACGGGTCAAAGGGCAGCCTGTGAGCGCTCCTGCACTCAGCAAAGGGCTGAATCGCCATCCCCCGCAGGCCCAATTTGGCCTGAAATGGGACCATTGCAGGGCACGGGGGCACATCGCGCCAGGGTGCAGGGGCATGCCACCCAGGGGTGCACTGTGCCACCAAGGGAGGCACGCCCCCCACTGGCCAGGTAAGTGGAGGCGGAGGCAAGGAGGTGGGAGCAGGGGGTCCCCCGCCCCCGGCAAGGGAATGGGAAGCCTAGACTAGGGTCTTGGAGCCCCCATTCTGAATCCCCAGTGTGCTGTAGAAAGTCACTGGGTGACCTTGGGCAGGTCACACCCTGTGTTCTGCTATAATGCCAAGGGCTTTCTCAATGGTGCAAACCCTAACATGCTTTTAATCTGCTTTGTATAGACATAAAGCTGGAATAGCTTAATGATTAAGATGGGAAGTTCCCTGTTCAAATCTTTCATCGCTTGTGAACTCTCAAGGCAGCTTTAGTTAGCAATTCTTCTTTTTGATGTTTATGTATCAGAGGCTTTGCGCCTGTGCAGAACAAATTCAAATAACCTTTTACAGCTAGAAGTTCAAGGGCTTTGCCAATCTCCCTTCATACCCTGTACTATCATGGGACTTGCACCTGATGCAAATGTGACAGAAGGCACTAGAAGGGAAGAGGCTGCCTCAGAGTGGCCAGTGAGGAGCACAGCAAGGCTGATGATATCCAGGTCTAGCCTAAAGTGTGGAGGCTTGGACTCATTCTGAGGCCATGAGCAGCAGTGACACATGCTTCTTGTGCCCAAAGGGAAGACAGAGTGCTTCCTCAGAGGCTCAGTTAATGGGCTGCAGCTATCATCAAGCTCTGCTATGAGCTAGTCCATAAGATACTTCCTGGGATTCTCAGAGCTCATTCTTCGAGAACTGTTGCCACATCTTTGGCCTTAAGCAGAAGGATCTCTTTTCCTGAGCTCTGCAGAGCAGCCAGGTCATCCCTCTTCATAAAGCACTTTGCTCTACATGTCAGAAAGCAGATGCATTCTTCAGCAGGACAGTACTCTGTCCCGACTGCACATGAATCTGCTTTATGTTGGCCAGCTTGTAAGTCTTTACCAATCAATGCTACATTCAGAGACACCAAAGGAGAAAAACAGGATGTAAGGGATGATCGTTGAGTGGTCATGTGATGTTGGCATTCATATAGTCTGCCCTCATTCTCTCTAACAGATGCTTTTAACCCTCTGTGATGTTACTTGGAAGGGGGGGGGGGCTGAGAAGGAAGATGGAACTCCTCCACCTCAGCCATGTGTAATCGAGACTATACCTCTGAGGGAGGAGGATTTTCACTTCTAAAAGTTAGCTCTACAAACTTCCATACGGTAGGTGTGCAGGTACAAAGCCCATCAGAGTGAATGAACAAATGACCATTTGAACATCAGTTATTGGTAAGCACCCTGTTTTTCTCCTATCTTTGTCTCCTTTTTTCCCCTTCCATAATAACATGTAGAAAGCTGTAAGGATTACTGAGAGAAGTATACTCTAAATGGTAGTTGTATTACTTATCATTTTTTTCAACATAATTTTGTTGCTTATGGCTGTCCACTACTGTAAATCCTATACTGTATCATGTTTTTGTCAAATAATTATCTGTAGATTTTATCACATTGTCCATTTTGCTGAAATTGTAATATAGCAGGCAGCTTGGGCCCAGAACAGAAAACTATTGAAGTTGCTACTTCCTCTTAGCTTCATGTTGTTAGAATAGCATATAGTACTATTTCTGTCCTCAGTTAAGCTTCTTGATGTGATGAATTTGCCATATACTATATCAGCAGCATAGTAAGAGATTAAGTAGTATCTATGTATCCTTCTCTTGTTTGTCCAGACTCTTCTTGAGACAACAACTAACCTACTCAACCATGACCTCCACTGGTCTTTACGTAATTTGAGAGCATCTATGGCTAGAGGTCTCAACCCCAAACAAGATTACTGCTGTATTTGTCTTCAGCAATATAAAAGAAGACAAGAGAGTGCTGACCAAATCATTGTCTTCAGGTATGTCTAGACTTAAGTAGATTTTTAACTGTGGGCCTACTACAGTGTTTTTTATGATTATGTCTTTACAAAAGCTTGAAGAAAGAATACCATTTGTGATCTAGTCCAGCATTTCTTAGGTTTTTGCCTTTACTGTTTCCAAAAGACTAATACTATGACACTGAAGAGCTAAATACCCATCTTCCTTAATTCACTGGATTGAGGACCTTACAACCTTATCAATATTTGAATATATGGTATATAAATGACAATTGTGTATGGACTTATTTTTAGATATTTGGAAACCTTTAAGAGAGGCTTATGTGTAGATCTCCTGCTATTGTTGTCATGTTTTTATTTCTATTTTATGTGAGGTTTGTTTTAATGTTTAAAATAAAAAATGTAAAAAGAAAAAAAGAAATAATTTCTTAGACTCTCAGTAGTTGGTGCCATCCCTCGGTGTCTAAGGGGAGGTATCTTGAAAGATTTGGCCAGAATAGTCCTTGAAAGGAGGCAAAGCCCTTCTTTGGTTTCAATAATCTAATTTCTTGTTTTTGTGTGATACGTTTATTTGCCAATTAAATCTTGTGGATAAGAACTTTGTTTCTCTGTGAGAACGTCAAGGTGATGTGTCTGCTCTACAGCAGGGGCCATCCCCTTTCTCTATAATTACCCTAGACAGAACACTCTGTTCTGAGAATTTGTTTGTACTTATCTTTAAAGGTCTTTTAACGGGTTGTTGTTAATGGAGTGACTAATTAAACTGCTATGTGACGTTTTATGACTGAATTTTTTGATTATGATATTTGATCATTATATACCTCTTTTTTTAAAAAGGTGGTTGTTGATTTTTATCTTTTATACCTCACTTTGAAATATGGAAAGAAATAGATGCTTATATAATACAGTTTCTAGGTGTAGATTAAATTATAACAAGTCATACCTATTTATGGCTTTGAAACTCATTGAGCACCTTTTCTGCCAGTAGCCAGCATCTCCATAGAAGATTTTACTTTGGCCAAATTTCTATTAAAATAGATTTATTTGATTTCTTTTAAAAAATTCATTTTAAATTCACTGACATGATAAAAATATTCTGTACTTGAACACTTTTTCAGTCCATCATGGTTAAATTAATGGTTAAGATAATTTTCCTTCAAAAACTTATTTTGAATTCTTGCAATTAGTATGCACCCAAAGTGTTTAAAAGAATGGCAGCATTTAATCTAATATTGTATTGCTGTATGATAAATGAAGGGCTTAGCTCCCCTTGTATTGAATTATATGAGGAAGACATTCATTTAAAAACAATACTGTATTTTGTGGAAAATCCTGCAGAGCTGAAATGGCTAGATATAGAAAAAGAATCTCTTGGGATACAATCCCTTGAGGAGCTACTGTGGGGTATAAAGCAAAGCATGGTCTGTCTGATAACTCACATTCATCAGTTACCCACCTTGTATGGGATTACTTGATATGGCACTTAGCAGCACCAGCTATATTGCAAGTATCCCTCTTTATTAGGCTAATTTTAGATTCAGACCTGAAACTTGTTATTTTAAGGAATGGGGCAAATAAAAAATGAACAGAGTTTTTTTTTTAAAGTTATGTTTAAAAATAATATTTTTTCCAAAAGAAAGTTCTCAGAATGGAAGAGTGGCTTATGTAGCTTATAACAGTTTTTGTTTCTTGGCAGAGACCTGGATTTTTTTGAAAAGCTAATAAAGCATACTTTAAGGGAACTGTTTCATTTTTCTGCTGCTTATTAGGGTTCTGCCACTTGAAGCAGCAGTGGAGAGTGCCCCCAAGTCAGAGTTGACTTATGGTGACCTCTGCTGGGGTTTTCATGGCAAGCGACTAACAGTGGTGATTTGCCATTGCTTGCCTTTGCAACCCTGGTCTTCGTTGGAGGTCTCCCATCCAGTTACTAACCAAGGCTGACCCTGCTTAAATTCTGATGAAATCAGGCTCACCTGGGCTATCCAGGTCAGGATGTCACTTGAAGTACAGGGAAGAAATAGAACGTTTTGGAGAACAGCTGACTTGGAAAATGTGGGATAAAAATCACCTCCACTAACATCAAGTGCCTTAATGTAAGACCTTTAAGACTAACCAACTTTACTGTAGCATAAGCTTTCGAGAACCACAGATCTCTTCGTCAGATGCATGTGACAAAGAGAACTGTGGTTCTCGAAAGCTTATGCTACAGTAAAGTTGGTTAGTCTTAAAGGTGCTACTGGACTCTTCTATTTTACTACTACAGACTAACACGGCTAACTCCTCTGGATCTATGCCTTAATGTAAGAGAATGTTTAAAATGCTAAATCTCTTACTTCATAAATTTAATGGTGCACAGCAACTAATTCTGGAATATTTTGGAGGTATGGTCATGAAGGAAATTTTTACCAGTATGGGGCACTTGTACCAAGGCACAGAAATGCTGGATTGGGCTCGTTTATCATACTGAAAAATTGCTGGATATGTTGTGTAATCATGAACTGTGCAGATGATGATCACATCTCTTCAGAGCATAAGGGCCATGGGTCATGGTGGCTTTCTCTTCAAATCCTCATTACTGTTCTACTGTCCATGAATCAGCTAGCTCAAAACTAGATAACATGGTTTATGTGGTCTTGCATGCTTTGAGATAACCTGATTTATTGAGCTCTAAATGTCTTCAGAGCTTGTATGACTATAGCCTTCTGATACGAATATATGAATACATGTCTGAGAGATAAATATGAATATGTCTGAAGTGATTAAGCCTGATTTCTTGTTAGAGATTGAAGGTATTTTGGCAGTTATAATTACAGAGATTTGGGCACTGTACATGTTAATGCCAGGGAATGAGGCTGCCCTATATTTCTTACTTTTAACTGAAGCACTCAAGCCCTGCCCCAGTATCTCAAATCTGTTCTGCTGATTTTATTTCCCATGGTGCTTTTGTGACAGCTAGGGTTAGATTTTGTAGTCTGCAGACATGGATCATTGATCTTTCCTGCATTCTTCTTCCCCTCAGCAGCTGGAACCTATGACATCTAATAGCCATGCGGGTCAGGAGGCTATAGTTACAAAATCACCTTCTCTCTCTGCTATCAGAAGGATGACGCTGATGAAAGACAGAGAATGATTTCATTTTATTCCCTTCCCCTCCCCACTGCAGCCTCCTGAACTGCATCACTATTAGACCACACAGATTGTGCAACTTCTGGAATAAACTTTCCCAGAGTAGGAAAGGACTTTTGCAGGGGAGGAGGTAGTGGAATATATGAAACATCTGCAACCTGTTAGTGCCTTCCATTGACAGATTGTGGGATCCAGAATGTATTTTGGTAAGTCCTTGGTAAGTATTACCATCTGCTGCAGTATGTATACTTGGCTACATATGTGTATAATGTGTGTAATCTGTTTTTTTTCTCTCCAGCTGTGGTCACTTGTACCACTCTCTCTGTCTCCTAAGTAAGGACTGTGGCATTGATTCAAAGGGACAGATGAAGTGGACTTGTTTTAAATGCAATGCAAATAACAGAAGTGGGAAACTCAATGAGACTTCCTTGGAGATGAAGAAGGGGACCACAGTATCTTTGCCACAGGTAAAGCCAAGGCATTTTCAGCTTGCTTAGAAACTTTGGAGCACTTTTGCAAAACAGGACAAATATTGTGTCATAACTTACCATACTTCTGCTACTTGAAAACTGGTTAAGGCAGTTTCTGTCATGTTTAAGCGGAGCTACTTCTGCATGGTCCATCATCCATGCATATATATCGGGCAAAGAAAGACAAACTCTATCTCCTTTGTTTTGTTTGGAAACTTTCAGCCAACTCTCAGCCAATGACTCCTGACTAGAGGTGTGTGCTAAGAAAATGTCTGTTTCAGTTTTGGATCTGGGGCTTCTAGATGAATTCTGTTGCATTACTGGTTTGTTCTGGTGGGCTGGTGCCCGCTCAGACCTAATCCATTCAGGGGTTTTTGTTTTCATGAGTTTTGGCCCATTGTGCATGTGCAAGGCGAGTGTTAGCCACACACTCGCAGTTGCACGCTGTTCTTTTCAAGAGGGGTTGGGGAAACAAGGCTCTGGGGCAGCTGTTGTTGCACTTAACAGCACCAAAATCACTCAGAACACAGTCCTCTATCTAAATTATTAATTGGCCCATAAAGTTTGAGCACACACGATAACAATGGGGTTCAGTTACAGATCCCAAAGAATGGTTGGGGAAACCCATCAAGGTGAATGTTGGGCGGCTGTGTGTGCACACTGTTCTTTTCAAGGGAGGCTAAGGAAATGAGGCTTTATTCATCCTTAACCAAGCAAAAACTGCAAATTCATTACCAACACTAATCCTCCTTCCCAGCCCAAAAATCCATTTATCCAATGAGTTTCTCCTCAAGCACAAAACACACACACACAACAGCTGACCCTGAAGAAGGTCAGCGGGTGCACACAATGGTAGGAAACTGGCTGGAGTGGCATAGCAATGGCAGCAGGCTGGCACCCAAGCAGGATAGTGCTCCATTGCCAACCAGCACAGTGCTAGCAGAATGAAAAATTCCTGCTTTATGATAGTGCCAATAAGTTACCTTTGCATTATACTGTTGCCTGTTGATGCCATTCCTTCCCACTATGAAGGGCGAATCCTTTTGATACTCAGGAGAAGCCTCCTGCCAGTGGATCTGACTAAGCTCTGTTCGGTTCCTCTGATTTAGGTATGGGCACAAATCAAAACACAAATCAAATTTCGTGATGAATTGGGCTGATTCATGTATTGTGAAAATGTGTTTTGTGGGGCCGCATTTTTCTTGAAATCCACAACTTTTTGGGCCAATTAGTTCAATTTGTGAATGCTTCGTAATGCCAGACAGGCTGGCACCGATCCATTGATTTCCTAGGCAACATAGGCCCAGAATGTCTACAGACCTTTTGTTGCCCTGGAAAGCCCACATAAGCTTGATAGGCAGCTCTCCCTGCCAACCTGAGAGCTGAGCAAAGCTACAAATGACGAATTACATGTGGCGGGTCTGCGCAAGTTTACCTGGGAACTGTAGTTGGAGACTCCTTCCCCTCTCTGTTTCCCTTCTCCATTTTTAAGAACGAGATGGTGGAGTAGCAGTAGCAGTGGCAGCCTCAGCAACTCCTTCTGCCGCTGCTTGCTGCTTACCAGCTTCAGGATCCCTTCCTGACTCTACCTCCTGTCCTCCTGCTGCTCTGATATGCCTTCCCACCCACCCCCGCCCCCAAGCTCCTTGGAGCGGATCCTGAGTGGATCCATTCTGCTCAGCTTTTCCTGTGAGAACTTGAAGGCGGGGGGGGAGGTCATATCAGAGCAGCGGGAGGACAGGAAGGAAAAGTCAGCAAAGAGAGCCTGAAAAGAGCTACTTAGAGGGTAGCTGGAGGAGACCCTGCTGAAGTCTCCCTGCCAGTTTGGCATCTCTGGTTATGAAGAGGGCTGTTGTAGGGCCCTAGGATCTGATAAATCATTTCGTGATTTAGTGAATCATTTCGTGAAACGGGACAATTTCGTGAAAGTTTGTGTTTCATGGTTTGTGGAACACAATGAACCATGAAACTCAGGGTTCATTTTTTCCCCATTTTGTACCCATCTCTACTCTAATTCAACTCTGAAACCAAAGAGTCTGGGAATTTTATATCATCAATTACTATGGCAGGGGAGGGGATTAAGAGAAAGAGAATCCTTAGAGAAGAACATTAGATGTAACCTTCAGGACTCTTCAAATCCTTTGACTGTGTGAATGATTCAACTTTCATGTGACCTGGACTTGAGCAAAACCTTATATCCTGAAGATGTTGTGGGCCTAACTTCATTTCAGAGTGAAGGTATTCATTTTCCATGTTTTCTTCATGTTTCTAAAAGTATTGGCTGGCTGTGCTCTGTTGTAATTAATGCTGGTTTGTTCCTTTGTGATTTCCTTGTTTTCTTGTTAATCTCTTCAGTGAAAAAAACTGAAAGTGATATACAGCAAGTTCTGTAGTTATAGACAGACTAATCAAGTGAAGTCCACCATTTCCCAGTTCTGTGTGATTAAAAGTTGGGGGCCATAACTGTTTGCTCCTTGATGAAGTGTGAACGCTTGTATCCTGGGAATCTTGCTGGTCTTTAAGATGCAACTGGATTTGAGTCTTGCTCTGTTTGCTCTTGAAATGCTCCCCCCCTCCCTCTGCTGCTGCAAAGAAATGTGTGCTTTGGAGTACTCAGGGTGGATGGGAGATACACCATTAAACAACAAAAGTGACCTTTCTACTGGATACTCAAATGGTGATGGTGGCCAGGAGACCCTTTGACCAGCTTTGGCTGATCCCTCCTGTCTTGGCAAGGACTTAGCCACGCTCATCCATACTTTTGTTTGGAACTGATTTTTTTGTCTCTGGCCCTGGCCTGTTACTGTGGACCTGACTCTGGACTACCCCTTTCGACTTGAACCTGTGGGTGTTGTCTAAATTGTGCCTGAACCTTGGAACTATGATTTGGCCTGCTCTGACAACTTGGAAACTTCCCCTGTCTACCGGCTGTGTGAGTCAGTAACCAAGACACCAGTGTCAAACAAGAAAACTTAACAAGCCAGTAATACCAAGGCAGCAGCCAGACCTGGCAATAGCATATGGCTGGCAAGCAACAATGACACAGATACACATACAGTACTGCAGCCTCCCTCCCCCACTCCAGTGACTGGTAAACCTGCAAGATGGGGACAAACAAACTGCTGCAACCTTTAAAATAAGATTTCCAGATATTCCTGAATATATCTGGACTATTTGAGTATGTAAATACCAGTTTATCCAAATATACCAGAATATGGTTGTTGTGGATTTTCCAGGCTATAGCCGTGGTCTTAGTATTGTAGTTCCTGACGTTTCACCAGCAGCTGTGACTGGCATCTTCAGAGGTGTAGCACCAAAAGACAGAGATCTCTCAGTGTCACAGTGTGGAAAAGATGTTGGCAGGTAATTTATATCTACTCAGGAAGGTGGGGTTGGGCTGAGTCATCCTGTAAGAGCTTCCCAGGGTGTGGAATGCTAATGGAGGGAGGCTTCACTGAGGAGGTTCTTTTGCATATGGATTGGTGCTTGATGTGCTAATCTTCTCTGCAGGGCTATTGTCGGGTATAAAGTGTTTTGTTAGCCTGGTGTTTTTCAGGACTGGAAACCATGCTCTATTCATTCTTAAAGTCTCTTCTTTCCTGTTGAAATGGTGCTTATGCTTATGAATTTCAATGGCTTCCCTGTGCAATCTGACGAAGTAGTTGGAAGTATTGTCCAGTATTTCAGTGTCCTGGAATAGGATACTGTGACCTGTTTGAGTTAGACTATGTTCAGCCACTGCTGATTTTTCCGGATGGCCAAGTCTGCAGTGTCTTTCATGTTCTTTTTTTCTTGTCTGGATGCTACGCTGTGTGGTCCCGATGTAAACTTGTCCACAGCTGCAGGGTATGTGGTATACTCCTGCAGAGGTGAGGGGGTCTCTACTGTCTTTAGCTGATTGTTGCATCTGTTGTATTTTTCTGGTGGGTCTGAATACTGCTTGAAGGTTGTGCTTTTTCATAAGCTTTCCCATCTGATCAGTGATTCCTTTGATATATGGCAAAAACACTTTTCCTGTGGGAGACTGTTTTTCCTTGGTTGTTTGATTTATCCTTGGTTTAATTGCTCTTCTGATTTCATTTCTGGAGTAGCCATTTGCTTGAAGTGCGTGGTTTAGATGATTAGTTTCCTCGTTGAGAAAGTGCAGTTCACATATCCGTCTTGCACAGTCTACTAATGTTTTTATTGTGCCTCTTTTCTGTCGAGGGTGGTGATTCGAGTTTATGTGTAAGTACCGATCCATGTGAGTTGGTTTCCTGTAGACCTTGTGACCTAACTGAAAGTTTGCTTTGCGGATGACCAAAGTATCTAGAAATGGAAGTTTCCCCCCAATTTCTTTCTCCATGGTGAATTGTATGTTCAGGTGGATATTGTTGAGGTGGTTTAAAAACTCCATCAATTCTTCCTCACCGTGGCTCCAAATGATAAAGGTATCATCTATGAACCAGAACCAGACTGTAGGTTTGTGGGGTGCTGATTCTAGAGCTGTTTTTTCAAAATGTTCCATGTAGAAGTTTGCTATAAGTGGGCTGAGAGGGCTTCCCATGGCCACCCCATCCATCTGTTCATATAATTCATTATCCCATTGGAAGTAACTGGTTGTCTTTTGGTGCTACACCTCTGAAGATGCCAGTCACAGCTGCTGGCGAAACGTCAGGAACTACAATGCCAAGACCACGGCTATACAGCCCGGAAAATCCACAACAATCGTTCTCTGGCCATGAAAGCCTTTGACTATACCAGAATAAGTTGGATAGATCCAGATATACTGGAATAATTTTGAATAGTTATTTTTCAGGTATATATTTGGTATTCTCAAGCTGAATTTCACACCCCTGAATTTGAGATATGCAGATGACACCACATTGCTAGCAGAAAATAGTGACGACTTGAAATGATTACTGACAAAAGTTAAAGGAGAAAGTGCCAAAGAAGGATTGCATTTGTACATCAAAAAGACAAAAGTATTGACGCTGAGGAATTGCACAACTTTAAGGTTGACAATGAACAAATTGAAATTGTTAACAAATTTCTATTTCGTGGGTCAACCGAAAGGGGGACTGTAACCAAGAAATTAGGGGATTGATACTTGGAAGGGCAGCCATGAAGGAACTAGAAAAGATCCTTAAGGATAAGGATGTGTCACTGGGGATCAAGATAAAGATAATTCATATTATGGTATTCTCCATTACCATATAAGGATGTGAAAGTTGGACACTGAAGAAAGCTGACAGAAAGAAAATTGATTCATTGGAAATGTGGTAGTGGAGGAGAGTTTTACAGATACCATGGATATCCAAAAAGTCAAATAAGTGGGTCAAATCAAGCCTGAATTTTCCTTAGAAGCTAAAATGATTAAACTATAGTACTTTGGTCACATCATGAGAAGACAAGAGTCAATAAAAAAGAAAATAATGCTAAGAAAAGTTGAAGGTAGTAGGAAAAGAGGAAAACCCAACATGAGATGGATTGACTCAATAAGGGGAGCCATGACCTTCACTTTGCAAGACCTGGCTTTTAATGACAGGACGTTTTGGAGGTCATTAATTCATAGGGTTGCCATAAGTTGGAAGTGATTTGCTGGCAGGTAACACACACATAATTTTTTGTTGGTTGTAGTTGGCTAAATGAAACCAAGGTGGACATTTTAAAACCTTAAGATAAATACTAATCGGGCTACTGTTCCCTCTTCTCCATTTCAACCCTTGAGGTGCCTGGGCTTATGAAAATGAATGAACTTTTTATTTTTTAAAGAAGTCCATACACTGGAGTCTTCTTTGAGGGAGGAAATCATGTAAAATAAAATTTTGAGTTTGGGTGTTTGATTCTTTAGAATACTTAGAGAAGAACTGGATTGTTGCTGGAAAATGCCACCAAGCATCTGGGGTATTTTTCATCGTACCATTTCTGCTGTTCTGAAATGAACTGTCAGCTTGAATTTTGAAGTAATGTTGAGATTTAGATGTGAACTGACAGCAACCCAACATACTCTGTTCTTTATCTCTCTGTTCTGTGAGCATCCTTCTCAGTAACCACATTGTAAAAAACAAAGTGTCTGCCAGGGAAATTGGCGGTTTAAAAAACAATATGAGCATTCACTAGATTTGAGAAGTTTTGAGCTTTAAGTGTATTTCTGAGGTTTGCATTCCATCTCTGAGAGGTCATTCATAAGGCTTAAAAATTTCTAGGGCAGTTTTCTCCAGATCTTTTGTTCCATAGGGAAATGTAGCTTCTGTATCCTTTAAAATAACAGGAGCTGGGCTAGTAATATTTGTACTAGGTGCAAGTATAACTTCTTTCTCTGTGGGTTTGATGGGGCTAAATTAGAAACAGAACTTGCAAGACAATGTAAGTTTAAATCAAAACCTTCCAGTATTCAGAACAATACAGCAGGATTTGTATACTTAATCACATGTGCGTAACAGAGAACAGAAATGTGCAGCAGATTGTCTTTGAATTCAGTCATGCAACAGGTTATTGCTTAATAGAACTTTGTGGTGAGCGAAGTTGAACTTTTTTGGTCACCAAGTGCCAAAGTATTTAAATCAGAGGTCCCCAACATGATGCCCATGGACACAGTTGTGCCTGCTGACACCTTTTCTGGTGACTGCCAAGTGTTTTTAGAAAGTGGGTGGGTCCAGGTGGGGCTTTTGCAAAGCATGGCTTCTGATTGACCATTGGAGTATTGATTGGCTGTGCAGATTTCAAAATGGTACACCAGCTCAGAGAAGATGGACCTGGACCTGGGCAGGCTCTAGCATAAGTTCTTCAACATTTCCAGAACTAGTTAGTTCACCCACCCAATAGATTGTTTTTATTTTTGCAGCACTCCTAGGCACCTGTGAGGGAAGTAAACAGAGCAGGCAGCATGTCCTTCATGTTTTCACATTATTCTGGTTGTTTATTAACAAGTCTGCTCCCCTCCCCCCATTGGAAGTTCAGTTTGAGGGATTGAGGATGTCAACTGTAGTCTGGGCAAAGTAAAAGGCGAAAGATTTATGCGATCTGAAGAGAAACCAGAGTTCGAGAACTGTCAACACAGGTCCAGAAAACAGATAAAAAAATTACAAGAAACATTTTCTGGAATTAGAAAGGATATACAAAATGTAAAGACTGAGATCTCAACTGGATTGCAAGAAACAAAAAAAAAGGAAGAAAACAAGCAAAGTATCCAGGAAATCAAAGAACAACATAAAGAACTGAAGGAGTCACAACCAGATTGAAGCATTACAAGCACAGCAGTCATCGTCCCTAACAGATGCTGCTCAAAGGAAAGAGACATTAGAAATCCAACTTAGGAGTAAAAATTTGAGATTTCGTGATATTTCAGAATCAATAGGGGCCTAAGATCTTGAGAATGAATTTCAAAAGCTGATTCAGAATTACATGAAAGTGCAAGGAGACTTTCCAGAGATCGAACAAATCTTCAGGATCAACTCCAAATACGCAATTTGACATAAGTTCCAAAGAGAGATATGAGTCACTTTCTCACATAAGAAAACAAAGGACACCATTCTTCAACTACACAGGAAAGAACCGCTGAAAGTAGAAGGGAAAGAAATACAAATATTTCAAGATCTACCACTAAAAGCAATAAATAAAAAAGAATTTGGGACCCTGACGAAAGTTCTGCAACTGAAAGTAATAAAATACTAGTAAAAGTAGTAGTAGTAAAGTAGTAAAATCCCTTGTGGTTTGGAAATATTCTTGAGTCAAGGCAAAAAAACAGTAACAACAGCTACGGAAACAGAAGATTTGTTACAAAATTTGGACTAGGAGAAAACTGATCAAACATCGAGCTCAGACAACACCAGATCTCTCAGCTAGAGAGAAAGAAGGAGCAATAAGTAAACGGAAGCAGAAAAGGAAGAAAAATGAATGGGTTTAGGATAATCTTGGTCAATATGAATGGATTAAATTCCCTCTCCAAAAGTTCAAGAAATGATTAGACTTCCAGGAAGGAGAGATTTTAATTTTCTGAGACATGAATGGTGTCTTGGATTCCAAAATTGATAGATTGACAAGGTCATGATGAAACCTTCCAAAGTGTGTATTCAACTATATGTCAACCCTGGAAGTAGAAGATGCTTGGAAATGGCTACATAAAAAGGAAAGAGACTATACATTCTTCTCAGACAGGCATCAAACATCCTCCAGAATAGGTATATGTTGGATATCCAAGAGCCTTCTGATAAAGGTAGACAAAGCAGAAATTAATCCAAGGATCATAGCAGACCATAATCCGATATAGTATGTCAAACAGGAAATAAAAAAGATGGAGACTGGACAAAACTCTATTGCTACAGGACGATGTATTGCAAAAACACAGGGAAGAATTGACTGACTATTTTAGAATAAATACTACAAAGGATGCTGATCCAATAACAATTTTGGAAGGTAGCAAAGCCTATGTAAGAGGAACACTGATGGCAATAGTGTCCAAAAAGAAGAAAGTTAAGTTTGAAGTAAAAGACAATTTAACCCAAAAATTGAAAAAATTGGAACAAGACCACAACAGAACAAGGGATAAAGGAAAATGAGAAGAAAATAAGTTGCTAAAGAATCAATTAGATTTATTGGAAGCAGAAGAAATTCAGAAAACACGGAAATTTCTAAAGCAAAGACACTTTGAAGCCACAAATAAACCTGGAAGATACTTAGCATATTGTCTGAGAAAGAAGAGAGAGAAAAGAAGGATACTGGGAGTCAGGGAAGGTAATCAAGTAATCCATAGACAGCAAGAAATGAAAGATCAAATTAGAGTTTTTTTCTCCAATCTCTAAAGAAGAATCAACAATAGAAGAAAGATGGAGAAATATTTACAAGAAACTCCAATTGAAGAATTCATGACTGAATTCAATAACGATACAAGAGATAAATTCTGCAATTAAAAAGCTGAAGGCTGCAAAGCCCCAGGTCCAGATGGATTCATGGCCACTTATTACAAATCCTTTGAGGATATATTGGCTATACCTTTGCAAAAAGTGATGAACGAGATTCAAAGCAAGAAGAACTTACCATGGACCTGGCAAGAAGCTAATATAACTTTAATACATAAAGAGGGAAACGATCCATTAATACTACAATCATATAGGCCTATCTCTTTATTGAATGTGGATTACAAGATATTTACAACAATAATGGCAGAAAGATTAAGAAGATGCATTTCAGAGGTAATTCATGAAGATCAAGCAGACTTCGTCCCGAAGAGGTATATGAAAGGTAACATTAGATATCTCTTCAGTGCAATTTAATATTCAAGAAGAAAAGGCAAAAAAACTGCATTTATGTTTCTAGATGCTGACAAAGCATTTGATAACGTTTCTTGGAAGTTTCTTATGAAAGCATGCAAAGAATGAATTGTGGGAATGAGTTTCTGAATTGGATCCAAAGTATTTACACCAATCAGCAAGCTGCAATTTTAGCAAATGAAGAAAATTGAATAACAAAAGGAACACATCAGGGATGCCCAATATCACCACTATTGTTTATTATTGCACTGGAAATTTTGGCAGTAAGAATCAGACAAGACAGTAAAATTTCTGGAATAAAGGAGGAGAAAGAAATATATAAGATGAAAAGCTATGCAGATGATATGGTCATATCAGTGACGAATTCACATACTTCCCTGATTTATGTAATGGAAAAAATACCAAGATTTGGACAGTATTCTGGATACAAATTGAAAAAAAAAAAGATAATGTTACTTTCAGCAATGACAGAGGAACGTGAAAAGATTGGAAAGATAATGGACTGTGCCATTACTACAACGTCGGTAAAATATTTAGGGATCTGACATTGACAGAGAGGTAGGGGAGAGGCATCTGGCTGCACTGGATGAATACAAATCCCCTGGGCCGGATGGGGTGCACCCAAGAGTGCTGAAAGAACTTTCCAGAGAACTTGCAGAACCCCTGTCCATCATCTTCAAGGCCTCCTGGAGGACTGGGGATGTGCCACAAGATTGGAGAAGAGCGAATGTTATTCCAATCTTTAAGAAAGGGAGGAAGGATGACCCGGGAAACTACAGGCTGGTCAGTCTGACTTCTGTTGCTGGGAAGATATTAGAGCAGATTTTAAAGGGATCAATCTGTAAGCATCTGAAGGACCACTCAGTGATCCGGGGAAGTCAGCATGGTTTTGTTCCTAACAGATCTTGCCAGATCTGTTGACGTGATTTATCTGGATTTCAGTAAAGCTTTTGATAAGGTTCCCCATGACATTCTGATGGGCAAACTGGAAGACTGTGGAGTAGACTATAGGACAGTTCGGTGGATAAGGAACTGGTTGGAGGACCGCACTCAAAGAGTGGTGGTCAACGGTGTTTCATCAGATTGGAGGGAGGTGTCCAGTGGGGTGCCGCAGGGCTCGGTTTTGGGCCCGGTACTTTTCAATATTTTTATCAATGATCTGGATGAAGGAGTGGAAGGGCTGCTCATTAAATTTGCTGATGATACCAAATTGGGAGCGGTAGCAAACACCCAAGAAGATAGAATTAAAATTCAACAAGACCTGAATACTCTGGAGAAGTGGGCAGCTGTGAATAGGATGCAATTCAACAAAGACAAGTGCACAGTATTACATCTGGGCCACAAAAATGAGAAGCACAAATACTGGATGGGGGATACACTTCTGGGCAGTAGTATATGTGAAAGGGATCTTGGGGTAAGAGTGGACTGTAAACTGAATATGAGCAGTCAGTGTGAAGCGGTGGCAAAAAAGGCTAATTCAATCCTGGGTTGTATCAAAGGGGCCATAGCGTCGAAATTGCAGGAGGTCATAGCCCCTCTCTATACTGCCTTGGTCAGGCCACACCTGGAGTATTGTGTGCAGTTCTGGAGGCCTCACTTCAAAAAGGATGTGGACAAAATTGAGAGGGTGCAGAGGAGAGCGACGAGAATGATCAGGGGTCTGGAGACTGAGCCCTACGAGGAAAGACTGAGGGCCTTGGGAATGTTTAGTTTGGAGAAGAGGAGGTTGAGGGGGGACATGATTGCTCTCTTTAAATATTTGAAAGGCTGTCATTTGGAGGAGGGCAAAGAGCTGTTCCAGTTGGCAGCAGAGGGTAGGACGCGAAGCAGTGGGCTAAAACTACATGCACAAAGGTACCGGCTGGATATTAGGAAAAACTTTTTCACGGTCAGAGTAGTTCAAAAGTGGAATCAGCTGCCAAGGGAGGTGGTGAGCTCCCCTCACTGGCAGTTTTCAAGAAGAGGCTGGATGAATACTTGTCAGAGATGCTTTAGGCTGATCCTGCACTGGGCAGGGGGTTGGACTAGATGGTCTGTATGGCCTCTTCGAACTCTATGATTCTATGATTCTATCATCACAAAATAATAAAAATAATAATATTTTATTTATATACCACCCTTCAGGATGACTTAACACCCACTCACAGTGGTTTACAAAGTATATTATTATTATCCCCACAACAAACACCCTTTGAGGTGGGTGGGGCTGAGAGAGCTTCTAGATGCTGTGATACACCCAAGGTCACCCACCTGGCTTCAAGAGGAGGAATGAGGAATCAAACCCAGTTCTCCAGATTAGTCCCGCGCTCTTAACCACTACACCAAACTGGCTCTCAATGAAATGAAAATCTCTATAAAAATAATTACCAAAAAGTTTGAATAAGTATTATTGAAGATTTGCAGAGATGGGAAAAATTAAATTTTTCATGGCTAGGAAGAATCTCAGCTGTCAAAATGAATATTTTACCTAAATTGAACTTTTTATTTCAAATGATTCCAACTTATATAGAACAAAAGATTCTCAACAAGTGGCAGAAAATAATAAATGACTTTATATGGAAAGGAAAGAAACCAAGGAAAAGATTTAAAGTATTTCAGGATGATAAAAACCAAGGAGGACTGGCAGTACTGAATATCAAATTGTATCATCAAGCAATGGCATTAGTTTGGATAACAGATTGGATTATAAATCCAAGTAGCAGAAATGCCAAATTGCAGACAGTGAAGAAGGCATCCGTAATTATTTAATGATCAAGAAATCATAGAAATCTATTCACAAACAGGATGGGATCCATATTATAAGAGATGGATTGCTTAAAATATGTTTTCAATGCAAAAACAGATTCAGTCCACTAATCTCCCCATTGATGTTGCCTGTTAATACTCACTATGACGCAGCCATGAGAAATAGAATTGATCAGCTCAGCTATGAATCAATGATGGATAAAAAAGGAAATATAAAAACCTGGCAAGAAATCTAAGCTCAAGGAAAAAATATTCCATGGCTGATGTATCATCAAACAGTATCAAGACTAAAGGAAAAAACTCTTAAAGAAGGTGGTAGGTTGAGAGAAAAAATGCAGTATGAACTATTAATATCTGGAGATCGGAAGCATCTCTTGGGGAAGATTTACAAAATCTTATTGCAATATCACACAGAAATGGAGCAAGTTAAAACTTGTATGATAAAATGGATGGACAACTTTGGGGAAACTATCCCAATGAACGTATGGAAAAATTTATGGACTAAGGACATAAAATTTACGGATTGTCAGTTACTGAGAGAGAATTGGTATAAAATGTTCTTTAGATGGTACACTACTCCCAAATACATTGCGATAATTAGTAAGGGTTACTAAGTGGACAGTGTTGGAAATGTCAAAGCATGGATGCAACATTTTATCATATGTGGTGGACCTGTAAGAAAACTCGAAAATATTGGATAAAGATACATGAAGAGATACAGAAAATTCTCAAACTTAGATTTGAATTAAATCTGAAAAATATGCTCTTAAATATCCTACCAACTCATGTTAGAAAAGAACAGGGAGATCTTTTCTGTTACATGGTGACATCAGCAAGGGTATTATTTGCAGAAAAATGAAAAACAGATAATTTGACCTGATGTGCTAGAGTGGAGAGATAAGATTCACAAATATGCATCAATGGCTAAACTCACTACCTATCTACATAATAGACCGATAGTCGAATTTTGGGGGAAATGGAAGAATTTCTTTGACTACTTAGGTAGAAATTAATTTCAATTAAGGCGACTTAGTATAAAGACAAGAATTAAAAGAAAAAAAGCTGATATTGTAGTTCATATAGATGAAACTAACCAAGGAGAGGGAAGGAGAAATAGTATGCAAATATATTTAGGCATAGCAAATTTTGAATGTATTCCTTTATTAGTTCAATGTAAGTTTAAGTGTAGTGCTTGTACAGGTCTCAAAACAATTCTGTGTGTACTGTTTATATAAGATTGTATAAGTCTCAACTCAATTTCCAATCCTGGCCGTTCCCACACGGCTTACCTGAACCCGGAACGCTGCGCAGCATGCCGAAAAAAACGTGGATGATCGCGTTTTCTCTTGCGAGTTTTTCGCAATATTGCGCAACATCGCACAAAACTCACAAGAGAAAACGCGATCTTCCACGTTTTTTTCGGCATGCTGCACAGCGTTCCGGGTTCAGGTAAGCCATATGGGAACGGCCCTAGTATTTGTATAATCTTTTATTATGCACTTCCTATTTTCACATTTTCTTTTTAAAATAATTTTTTAAAAAAACAAAACAAAACAAATATAGTTTGGGCAAAGTAAAAAGTTGGGCTATGGCTTCTAGCCATGATGAAGTCCTATCCTGGATTGCCATTTGATTTTTATTAAGGTTTCTCTTATAAAGTTCTACATTGTAGAGCTATGAGCAATATATGGAGGTGATGCAAGACTTTTAATTTAAATGAGCCTTTAGCAGCCTACCCTAAACATATCAAACAGTTCTTGGAGAGGCAGGGTCCAAATAATCCAAGTAAGTAATAGAGATGTATAGCATAGGATATAAAAATGTTTATATCTTAAAAAATATATGAGTGTTCTTACTACTGAACTGAAAACTGGAGAAGACTTGAGCTGGGGGAGATCCTGCAATGCAGCCTTCTCAAGCTTAGCCTAAATAGCCTGGGAATTATCCTGGTTCAGCTGCACCTGCTGTCAAGCATTGAGGCTCCTGAACTGTGCTGTGTTTTGGCCTGGATCCTGTGAAGAAGTATTAGTCTCAGAGCCCTATTCTGGATCTAAGCTAGGATTGCATGCTGCTAGTTTGGCACTTTGCCTCCTTTGTGCTACATTGGCTTGGGCCTTTCACCACTGCTGCTCTTATGGAATGGGAGTGGGTTCTGAGTAGACATGGGCACGAACGAAAAAACTGAACAAGCTGTTGGTTGTTTTTTGCCATCCACGAACAATGAACAGTAATAAAAATGACCCTGTTCACAAACATGTTGGTTGTTCGTGGCCCCTTAAAGATCACTTTAAACTATCAGCTGGCAAGTGGCACGGGGAATTCCCGCCTGCCAGCTGATAGTTTAAAGGGCCCTTTCCTGCCACGTGCAAGGGGCAGGGCCCTTTAAACACCCCACAAACTGACCTTCCCAATGTCCAATACCCACCAAATTTGCAGGGGACATAGTCCTCACTGTCCTCCGAAGACCCCCCCCAAGTTTCAGAGAGATTGCACCATAGAAAAGGCATGATCCATGTGTCCCCCTCCCCTTTGCTGTCATTTTCTCTTCACAGTGGCAAAAACGGGACTGCCTGTTGGAAGGCAGCTACTTTAAGGGGTTACAAACTGACCTTTCCAATGTCCAATACCCACCAAGTTTGCAGGGAACATAGTCCTCACTGTCCTCCGAAGACTCCCCAAGTTTCAGAGATACTGCACCCCGGGAAAGGCCTGATCCATGGGTCATTCCCTTTGTTGTCATTTTCTCTTCACAGTGGCAAAAACGGGACTCTCTGGTGGAAGCTACTTTGAGGGGTTACAAACTGACCTTTCCAATGTCCAATACCCACCAAATTTGCAGGGGACATAGTCCTCACTGTCCTCCGAAGACCCCCCCCCCAAGTTTCAGAGAGATTGCACCATGGAAAAGGCATGATCCATGTACCCCCCCCCCTTTGCTGTCATTTTCTCTTCACAGTGGCAAAAACGGGACTGCCTGTTGGAAGGCAGCTACTTTAAGGGGTTACAAACTGACCTTTCCAATGTCCAATACCCACCAAGTTTGCAGGGGACATAGTCCTCACTGTCCCCTGAAGACCCCCCAAGTTTCAGAGAAATTGCACCCTGGGAAAGGCATGATCCATGGGTCCTTCCCTTTGTTGTCATTTTCTCTTCACAGTGGCAAAAACGGGACTCTCTGCTGGAAGTACTTTGAAGGGTTAAAGCCAGAAGGAAAGCCAGAAGGAGTTCAGACAGAGTTCAGTTCCTACCGTTGCCAGGGGAATTGATTGAAAGGCTCCAGATTGTCTGGCTTAACGAACGGCTGACAAAGGCAACGAATGAGGCTTGCAACGACCACTTGTTCGTTTAGAATGGAGCCTCATGAACAGACAAATGGGCTGTTTGTAGGTTTTTTTCCATTCATAATGCTGTTTGTGCCCATGTCTAGTTCTGAGGAGCTATGGGCCCAGGTTTGCATCCTGCCCAGCAGAGATCTGGGGACCATCTTGGGAGTTGGTGGCAAGGTCTCCTTGCAGGCTCTGGCAGGTACCTTCTGGCACTGCTGGAGCATGGTTGGGAGGTGCCTCTGCAGTGTCAGCCCATCCCTTCAGTCCTCCTGGTTCCCTGGCCTTGGCTCCTGAGGCTCTTCCTATGAGCACTCTGACTCAGAGTCACTGGGTTGGTCAGAGGGGTTCATGACACCAGTGTATGCATGCATGCAAGTTAGGGCATTTATACTCCATACAATGACACAGATGTCAGAATTGCAGCATGGAATAAAAAGCTTTCCTTTAGTTAAAGGAGGAAGTGCCCTGCAGCACTTGTTTCCATGACAACAGGGAAAATTGCCTGCAATATATCAGCTCATCATCCTCAAGAACAATCTGATTGATAGTTACATACAAGTGAAGTAACAGCAAAGAGGAGCAGTTACGTTGCTTTTTTTTGGTGGGATTTTTGTGTGTCTTTGGATAAGAACCAATTACCACTGATCCCTTGTTCTTTCCATTTCCCTGTGTGTCTGTGGCAGGCCTCTGAAGAGAGGGCACTCGTCACAGAGCTGCAGTAGATTTGTAGCCATTATCATTGTTTTGGTAATTTGAAAACTTGCCTGTTTTTTAAAGTGTGACTTGTAACATGCACACATACACGTACACTTTCTCTCTTCCCCCCCCTCCCTTCAGCAATATTATTTTACTTTACATATTTACAATTAAAAATGTAAGAAATGGATGATGGTGTGAAACACGGGACGATAAGCCCTCTAGCCAGAAACTGTAGTTCTTATTCTGTATGGGTGAAGCTCTATTTTTAACCTTGATGAGTTCTTGGCACAGGGTTCTCTTTCCTGAAGAGCAGTATGACACAGGGTTTAGAACAGACCATTTTAATTCAAGAGAGGGTGTTAAACTGGGATTTTACCCAAACTGTAGGACCAGTGAGTTGTGCTGGCAAATCGGATTCCCTCAGACTACTCTGAGGGAATGGGTGTAATAATCACCTTTCCCACAGAAAGACAATGAAGAGGTGAAAGGTGAGAAATGTAAAGATTGCAGCATTCCTTCCCCCAGGAGATGAGATCAATGCCATCCCTACAGATCTTTCCATCCAAACTAAAGATTTCTTTTCTAAAAGACCTTCAGATTGAACTGAAATAGGGGACAGTGCTTGTTGTTTATACTCTAATTAGGGTTGCCAGGTCCCCTTCACCTCCAGGCGGGAGATGGGAGACCTGGCACTTACCCCAGTGGTGCGTGTGCTCCCGGCCTGCAAGATAATGTCACTTCCAGGAAGTGATGTCATCACACAGGTTGTGTGCTGCCCCTGGGCATGCTGCCACGCTCACTGCGGAGCACAGGAGTACTGCCAGGGCCCCAGGACAGGCCTTGGAGTGCTCCTGCGCTCCACAGCAGCCCGATTTGGGTGGGATCCAGGCCAAATTGGACTAAATCCAGGCCAAATCGGGCTGCTGCAGAGCGGGGGAGTGCTGTCGGGGCAGCACAATGGGCCCTGGAGTGCTCCTGTGCTCCACAGCAACCGGATTCAGCCTGGATTGGAAGCACTGCCAGGGCGGCTGCAGACCGCAGGAGGCATGTTCCCCCGCCTTTTCCCTCGCCGGCAAGGTAAGCTGGGGCAGGTGGTGGAGGGTGGGAGCGAGGGATCCCTTGGCACCAGCAGGGGACTGGCAATCCTAACTCTAGTTCAGGAGTCAACAACCGTTTATACTTAAAGAGCCAAGCTACTTTAAAATGCAAGTGATCAACAAAGAACCAAAATTAAAAGGCCATGTGCATAACTGAAAACATACATCTTAATATTACTCATAATTGAAATGTTGATAATCCATACAATTTCTGCAGCCCAAACACTGGCTGTTGCAAATCCTTTATTAAGAAGTAGTGCACACATAGTCTCACAATAAGTAATATATACAGGAGCACCCTCTGCAATTTTTTTAAATGTACTGTGCAAGGTTGGCATTTGGCTATCTGGTTCACCTCTATAATTTCCCTTTTATGCAAACCATCTCTAAGAGGCCCTTTAATCCCATTAAAATCTTTTCTTGCCACTTTGTTATTCTAACATCCCACTTACCCCTTCAAAGGCTTAACTGAAAGATTTCATTTTCTTTTTTGAAAAGCCATATTTGGTTCCATACTGAGCCACAGTTGGCTCTAGAGCTATAGATTGCAGACCTCTATTCTGGGGCCTGTTCATCATTTTTAGCTGTTTTATAATTTTATCTTAAATTGTTTTATATCTTAATTGTTAGCTATCTTGAGGACCCAGGAATGGATGGAGATACATTCAATAAAAACACAATAATAATAATAGTGTGCTTATGTACCATTCTTCTAAACAGGTTAGTGCCCACTTAAAGCAGCAAACAAAGTCAGTGCCATATTATCCCTACAGGGCAGCTGGGGAGCTGGGGCTAAGAAGAGTGAGTGGTTTACCCAAGGCCACCTGCTGAACTCATGGCAGTAGTGTTAGTAGTGAATGGTGTTAGACGACATCTGGATTTTGCAATTCTCTTTCAATTTGGAAGCTTGTTAGTCTGGAAGCATGTTAGTTACATGGCTACATGGACAATTCTTGTCATAGAGTGCTTCAGATATGACAGATATTTCTGGCATGGCATTACATCTCCCACACCACTGAGCAAAGTCCTTGTGCTTTTTTATGTATATGTGTAGGTAAGCAGCCATATTCAGCCATAGTCCTTGCCTGGTTCAGAACTGGAAATGCAAAATATTTAATATAAATTAAAGATACTATAATTATTCTTGCAAGAAGAAGATTCAGCTTTCTGAGGTAACTTGGAGTTACTTTCCAATTTCAGTATGAATAAATCCTTTCCTTTCGGTTAAATTTTTGCCAGGGTGGAAATCAGCAAATGTCTATTTAGCATTAACTGTTTTTGTGGCTTGGGCCAGGGTCAGCATCGGAATATCTGTAGTTTATTTCTACTAAATACAGTTTTCCAGTCCTATTAGTTTTGACTACTACTTCAGCAAGTTTTAATAAAACTTTGGGATATAAAAACCTTAGTTGATATTCATGCTTTGTGTTGGTAACACATTGAAATTTTGTTCCTCAGACCAGTTCAGAGTCCCTTTTGGATCCCCAGCAAGCTCAAGCTTTTGACCAGCTCTGTCGTCTGTATAGAGGGACATCCAGGGTAACATAATTTTATGTCTTGTTTTTAACAATAAATCTTGGAGCAAGCTTTGGTTGTGTTCATTATGCCAACAGTGTTTAAAAAAACAGAAGGGTGATAGTTGCCATTGTATTTATGTTGGCTGGGGAAGGAAGAGTCTTCTCTTCAGAGGCTGTCCTTTCACATACCTGTTGAAGTATGTATGTGCATTATAATTCTTGAACATTTATTTCAGCATGAGAATGATCCTTAGATGCACATTATTCATTGAGAGTTAAGGTGGAGGCAGGTTCATCACACCACCTCATCCTTTCACCCATCTTTCTTCAGCATCTGGCAGTGGCGTAGCGTGGGTTGCCAGCACCTGGAGCAACTTCCAGCAGCAAGTGGCTCCCCTGGCACCACACACGCATGTAAAGTACATGCATGCTGCCGGGACTGCATGATGATATCACTTCCAGGAAGCACACGCAGGGCGCTGCCACCTCCCCAGGAGCGCTCCCACGATTCAGGCCTCTCTCCTCCCCATCTTTTACTGGCAGCCCTCTGCGGCAGTCGCCTGCGCCAGCCTTGCCAGTTCTGCAAGATGGCCAGCTCAGTGCCCAGCAAGCCGGCTGCCCCATTGGCGCAGGGGGTGGCCAGGACGCCGCAGGTGACCTCCCATGGACTCAGCGCAGGCTCTACTCAGTGTAGCGCCCCCTAAAAATTATGCACCTGGGCCAATTGCCTCTCTGCCCCCCCCATGCTATGCCACTGGCATCTGGTCTTTGAGGATCTGTTCTGTTAATGGTGGTACTTTCCTTGTACTAGAGGGAAGGTGCCATTGTTATCAGAATGGATCCATCTCATAATTTGGAACCTTGTGATATCACACAGATTGTTTCCCAAAATTAGGTTGCAGCCAGAAATGCATATAGCTTTTGCTTAGCTACTTGTAACATTCTTCATGTTTCCTTTAAGGAAATGGATTACTGGGTGCCACTTTCAACAGATTAATGCTTTTTTTAAATAGAATTTTCTTTATTTAAACTATAAACAATAAACATAGAGGATAAAAAACCACAACATTCTGAAGACACACTAACAATACATAAACAACAAATTAATGCTTGAAGTGCTCATATATAGGCTTCCATGTGAACTCCATTAGCTATGAAGTACCAAGTGGTGTCTGTCTTTTATTTTGTAGTTGGCTCTTCTAACTGAACTCTCTCGAGATCGTGGTGGTGAAAAACATGGACTCCTCCATGTCTCCCAGGGTGATGCTGCTCTGAACAGCGTCTTTCAGAATGAGACCTTCCAGCTTCACCTCACTCCTCCTCCACTTCTGGACGAGTAATCCATTTGCTAGCATTCCAGAGCAGCAGTAAAGCAATGTGAGAAGTACCTGATGTTACTTTGGTACCACATCCCTGTTGGTGGAACTAACCCAGATCACTCTATATGCAGACTGGAGGCTGCGACAATGCTGAGTCTTTTTAAAAATCATATGTTTTTCCCCTTGTGACTTGCTTAACAAAGCAGAAGGAATATCAAGAAATGTCTTTGGAACTTTGTTTTTTACAGTGGGGTTGGCTGTAAGCTTTGAACGACTTTGTCAAGCCTATGCTTTTCATCACTAGAGTCAAACACATCAGTACACGGGGCAGCTACACTCAGCCTCAGGGTTAGAATGTCTGCAGCTAGAGATTATTTCAGTAATTGGAGGTTATTCCCTTAGAGAACAGAATGAAAGGGGAAACAGTGAACACCCCTTCCAAATTTGACATTTTTCAAACTTCCCCAAATATCTTGTTTAAATTTAGAACAAGCTATGAAACTCCATAGTCAGAACTTCAGTGACAGCTGGTTGAAGGCAAAGCCCAGCCTCTTAAGTGCCAAGGACACTATCTGTGAAAACATTTGCAAAATTACTTTCTGTAGTGTTCCTCCCCTGAGTTCAGCCATCCTGGTAAATACTTGCCCTTCTGACATGGCCTAAATGCAGATTAGGAAAGCATTGCTCATTAGCATCATTAACCAGAGATTCTGCTAACAAAGCATATTGCAATATACGATTCAGCCAACTTGACAGAGACAAATATTTGGTGCCAGCTTGTGTGTGTTCTGAAGTCTGCACTAGTTATGTGCCAGCATTTCCATAGATCTCTCACTGTTCCTAGCAGAGCAAAATAAAATAGAACATTCATCATTACGATGACTGCTGCTGAGGCACTGAGCTGCATGGGAAGTTCTTGTTCATTGTCTCCTACCCCAAACCATATCTATAATTAACTGCACTAAATTAAAAAGATTCCAAGGGGTATTGGTGCATTTCCCCCCCTGTGCAGATCAGCAAGTGCTTGCTGTAAGAATGTGTTGTAGTGCAATTTGAAGGTGAATATCTCTGGTTTCTAAACAGTAAAAGCACAAGCTTCCAAGATGCATCCTAATGTCTTTAACATCTCCAAAAGCTCCTAGTTGGCAATTTCCCACTGCCTGTTGAGGAAGCTTCCTGTTTTTATGAAATCTGGCAGTAAAGAGAATAGAGCTTAAGGGCTATATCAAGGTGAGCAATTTTTCACATGATCTGCTACAGAGATTTGAATGAGTTGAAGACAGTGTGCATCATATTTCCTGATCTCTCATCATTTAGTGTTCCTTTTCATTGTGAGCAGTCTCATCATTTACTCTCTTCCCCAACCTGCTTATTTGCCATCCTGGAACACATCTTCACACTCTCACCTCAATGTCCACCTCCCCTTTTGCTAAGTGTATAGAATTGATTGGGAGTGGAGTTTTACACAAATTTAACATTAACAAAACAGGATAATGGCAGGGAAAACTTCAGAAACTTGCTTCTGTGTTGCCTGTATTGAACAAATTAACATGAAGAAGAAGAAGAACAAAAAAACCAGTTTGTGAAGTTAGAATTCTTGGCTCCCTCTCTTAAGCAACTTTACTGTTTAATTTTCAGTGATCATGTGAATAGTTTCACTGCTTTCCATAAGGATGTGTATTACAAATCTTTACAGTGCAGTCCTAAGCAGAGTGATATCTTTTTAAGTTAATTGAGGTCAAAGGGGTTAGAAGAGTGTAACTCTGTTTAGGATTGCACTGTTAATCTCCTTAAATGATTTAGATGCTCCCACCCTTTCTCTCCCTTCTCAGAATTATTTTGAACAAGGCACCTGTTCCCACAGAACCACTCATGTAAAAATTTCTGGATGGAGCTTGGGTATCTATTGCTGCAAGTTAATAATCTTTCTAGTCTATAGGTGTATGTTTTGGACTGGACAAATTGAGGAAAAATGCACACACACTTTTTATCATCTCTTGTTGCCACTAAATAATTGCTTAAATTAATTTCTGCTCATTATGGTGTTTTTGTTTGCGGCAGTGCATGTGAGAGAGATTAAGTAATTGTCTCTTATCCAAACTTGGGAAGGAAACCTGGAAAAAAGGATGGACAGGATTAAGTTGGAGAAAGGAGAATTGGAACGTGGAGGCAGACTTAACTCTAGGGCAACTAGCAGGGAACAGACTCATTGGGTATATGACAAAAAGGATGAATAAATATGAAGATGAAAATGCTTTCTCGTTTAGTGGGGGAGAAAAGAAAGTTCCTTGAGAGAAGTGGTGAAAGTTTCTCTGTGTACCCCTTCATGCTCAAGCTGTGGGCTTCAGATTATCTTCCTTAGCAAGCCAAACTAGATAATCAAGGCCAGATCATGCCATCCTTCTCATTACTGCTATTAGGACTGGTAGTTTTTAAAGATAATCCTTTACATGTTCTCTGCCCTGAGCTTTAGGTATAACATGGTTTTGTCAGAATGTAATGCAGCTAAACACTACCTGCATAACTAACCCTATCATTTTTAAGCACTGGTAACTGTCAAAATTACCTCCAAAATGGAATGAGTTATATACACGAACAACTTGCTTAACTATACGATTCTGCATTTCTACTGGGAGAACCCAAACTCTGTGGTGCCACTTTCACCTCTAGTCCCTTGTAGAATCATTCAAAATTCTTGATTTTTACTACCTTCAAGCTAGCACATATTGGAAATGCTTTTATTAGTTTTTATTGCATAGCAGAGAGAGTAATCTGGACTCTGCATTCTTTAGGTAATGCATGTTTCTCATGTCCCCTCCTATTTTACTCCTTATGACTGAGTTCTCCCAACTTCTTCTGGCACTTCTTAGATAGTATTTATAGATGCAGTGACAAGTGTATTTCTAATAAAACAAAACCTGCCAAGGAGCTCATAGAAAATAGAGCCTAACAAGGCAACTTTGATTATATATTACAGACTCCTTTGAACATGTCTTTGTTAGATGGAAAAGCCAAATGTTAACATTCGTCTTTGTTTAATGTGTATCATTCTACTTTAAAAAAAAACCCACAGGATAATGAGCAAAGAACTCATCTGTGAATGTTTTGTTCCATTACAGAGAGGAAGAGGAGCAGCAGACAGTTTTACAGATAAAAATAGTAACTTCACTAAGCTGGCCATGGGCTTTTGATAATTGCCATGTTGAAGCAAAGTCCTTTCATAAGAGAATGCTGTATGCTAATGCACAGTTGAAAGATTAGTAAATCTGAATAGGAAAAGTTTCAGGAATTTTTAGATATTAAAAAAACCCTCGAGTGTGGTAGCACAATACCCTTTGAGCTGTTTTGTATGTTTCTGCATTTGAAAGTCCAAGGCTGCCTTTTCCTGCAGTTAAATGAAGCAATCTGCTGTGTTTCTTGAAATACCACATAACAGCTCAGCATCCTGTGGCTACCAGGTTATAAATGTGCATACAGACAAGGTTGAACTCCATCCCAGAATTCCATACCTATGGAGGAAGTGATATGTTCTTAATCTGGATTCTTGTAGGAATTGGGTAATAACATTCTCTACTATGTTCCACAGTATCTTCTTTTGCCTGAACCTGAGTTGTTGATATTTGTTCATTTGGCCAGTTATACAATGGAGTGTAGATAATGGCAGCTAGGTAAAGGACGCTGATGATGTGTACTTCTCTCCATGAGGAATTGCATCCAAGGGTACTAAAAGAACTCACTGATGTAATTTCTGAGCCTCTGTCTGTTATTTTTAAGAATTCTTGGAAAGCAGGTGACAGAAGATTGGAGGCAGACAAATGTCCCCATCTTCAAAAAGGGGAAAAAGGAGGATCCAGGTAATTACTGACCCTTCAGCTTGACATCTATACCTGGAAAAGTTTTAGAACAAATCATCAAATGGTCAATCCTTGAGCATTTAGAAAGGATGGCAGTGATTACTAAGAGCCAGCATGGATTTCTCAAGAACAAGTCATGTCAGACTAACTTTATTTTTTCCAAGAAAGTTACTACCTTGCCGGATCAGGGGAATGCTGTAGACATAGTTTATCTCGATTTCAGTAAGGCTTTTGATAAGGTTCCACACATAATATCCTTGTTGACAAGTTGACAAAATGTTGTTTGCATCCTATTACTGTTAGGTGGATCTGTAATTGTTTGATAGATTGCACCTAAAGAGTGCTTGTTAATGGTTCCTCATCCTCTTGGAGAAGTGACAAATGGAGTGCCTCAAGGATCGGTCCTGGGACCTATTTTGTTCAATATTTTTATAAATAATTTGGATGAAGGAATAGAGGGAATGCTTATTAAATTTGCATATGGTACTAAATTGGGAGGGGTAGCAAATACAGTAGAAGACAGAGTCAGGATACAGGATAATTGGACTAAAACAAAGTGAATTTCAACAGAGATAAATGCAAAGTTCTGCATTCAGGTAGGAAAAATCAAATGCATAATTATAAGATGGGAGAGACTTGTTTTGGCAGTAGTATGTGCAAAAAGGATCTAGGGGTCTTAATAGACCATACACTGAACATGAATCAGCAGTGTGATGTGGTAGCTAAAAAGGCAAATGCGATTTTGGGCTGTATCAACAGAAGTATAGTGTCCAGATCACACAAAGTGATTGTATCACTCTGCTCTAGTTAGACTTCACCTAGAGTATTGTGTTCAGTTTTGAACACCATAATTTCAGGATATATACAAGCTAGAATGTGTCCAGAGGAGGGCAACAAAAATGGTGAGGGGTCTGGAGACCAAGTCCTATGAGGAAAGGTTGAAGGAGCTTGGTATGTTCAGCCTGGAGAGGAGATGACTGAGAGATATGATAACCATCTTCAAGTACTTGAAGGGCTGTCATATAGAGGATAGCACAGAGTTGTTTTCCACTGCCCCAGATGGTCAGACCAGAACCAACAGGTTAAGATCAGTGCCTGCCATTTCAGGTAGCAAGACAAGGAAAGCCCTCTGTCTGAGGTCCTGCATGCTTGATGTTCTAAGAAAGGCAAAAAAGTTCCAGAATGTCGTGTAAGAATTATAATTAGCTACAAATTAAACAAGTTGCCTCTTTAAGCCATTTATTTATTTATTTTGCTTTATTTGCCCTTTCCCCACCTTTCTCCTCAATGGGAATGCAAAGCGGCTTACATCATTATCTCCGCCTCCATTTTAACCTTACAACAATCCTGTGAGGTAGGTTAGGCTGAGAGTGTATGGCTAGCCCAAAATTACCCAACAATCTTCCATGGGAGAGCAGGGATTTGAACCTGAGTCTCCCAGATCCCAGTTCAACTCTCTAATCACTACACCATACTGGTGTGATTTTTACTTCCTTTCCAAAAACAGCACCAGGTGTTATATAGCAAAATGCAGGGTTTTTTCCCCTTGAAGTAGCACAGCGGTGTGGAAAAGAAATGTTTACTCTGTGCTTTTGAAAAAGCAGTCTTCACATTTATTATTTTGTGAGAAATGTACATGAAACATTAGGATACCTTAGAGGGTACTTTGAGACTCAGTGTCTTTACACAGTTGTGTGCTAAGTCATCTTACCATAGCTTACCCAGACAATTGCAGAGAAGCCAGGTTCTATAGGACTTTGCCCCTTGTGCTTAAAGAGTTTTAAATAAAGCAAATTTAAGATATTAATATGGTATACAGCTATTGCTAATTATTAATAGTATATTTAATAAAGTGTGTTCCATAGAAGTCTGTACTGAAATTTTCCCCAGCCCAGTTCCTCAATGCAGAACATACTGGGGCTACTCTTAGCTTTCATTAGATCATGACTGCTAGCCTGTAATTTGCAATTATTCCTACAGTCCCGTCTGCTGTTGCCACAGCTAGAAAAACCTGACTCCTTTTACACACAAGAGGAGAACGAATTGCAAACTAATACAGTCAGATCATAAAATGCATTTCAGATTCCCAGGCACAAGAATGTAACACAATCTTATTTTATGCATTGCCTTCTCTTGTCAAAACTCCAAGAATGCTTAACAGTACAACATCTGAGAAAGAACTTTAATGTGAAAAACAGTACCAATTTTAAAGAAATTGTCATGAACCAGTGTTTTTCTTGAAACATCAGTGGACTGGCCTCCATATCCAGAAGTGCTGAGAATCAGTTATACCTGTTGTTGGGCCAGAAGCAAATTTCTTAGCTCTTTGCTAAGGTATGAATTTTAATATAATTTCTCAGACTGATAAATATCTCCTTTTTTTTCTTCTCAGGGCATTTTAAAAATATTTTAAAGTACAGTATTAGTTTATATAATAATTCATAACACATTGTAATCTAAATACTTTCTAAAAGGTGCCTATGTCAGAGCGTATGAAAAATTAGTAATGTGTTAGGACAGTGCTGAAGAGCAGCATTCTACATCACAGCATAAGATAAGTTAGTACTGAGAGCTACAACTATACATATTTATACGTCCCCATTCTCAAGTCTTATGGAAAATGAACTAACCAAAAGTATTTTAAAAGGGCTGTATTTACTAGTAGAAGCCCTAATATCATAGCAAATCTTCCCAGTTAAAAAGAACATCTCATACAAAGCTTAATCATAAAAGATGCAATGAACTTGTCATGGCAAACTATTGGGGGAAGGACTTGTGTCAATCATTGGAACCTGACTGCCAAACTATACTTGAATTTTCTAAGACACAACATACTGTTCAAAGGGTACCAAGCGTGCAATTATTAGCAGGAAATTACTCCCCAAGGGGTGAACTTGTCTGTGTAAGTCTAAGTTTGAGGCACAAATACACCAGGGGTTTAACAGATTTGTCTGACCACAGTATATTTTTCATCTGTTCCATATCTATTAATTAGATGAAATTGATCAACAGTTGGAGGGACCCAGTGCAAGAAGGAAAAGATTAGACCAATTAGCCACTTCCTTTTCAAGTGCTTTCATTAAATGCTTCCATATTGAGAATGACAGTGCCAACTTTTCTTTTAGCTGGCCACATTAACGACAATGACCCTTAGAAATCTTCGGGTTCACATGGTCTGTCTCCCCCCACACCCATCTCTGACACAGCTTAGAAGTTTCCAGGTATGCAACAAACACCACCTTGTCTTTATGTCATAACAACAAGCTGACACTTGTTTCTTGCCTGCACACTAGGATTACTCTAGCCCTGTTCATACATTACATGAATGCATTACAATCAGAGCACAGCATGTGCTTGACTACTTTGTGCATGCATTAATTCTCACATTATAGCCAACACCTACAAACCTAAATATGTGATTGAAACCCCACGTTTATTCAGGTTTTGGTCCCTAATTTTATTTTCCGTGTACATGCATTGGCTCTTTCTTACAAACAGATGTACACCTGTACATGTATGCAGTAACATGAACAGGGCTAAGATGTTTAGGATGCAGTGACAAACTATGGTTTGCTGCAAATCCAGAAATTTCTAAGCTGTGTACAGAACCCTACAATTTCCAAGGTTTGTTCTTGTAATGACTTAACCTTTTCTGAATATTGCTCAACATAACCTGGTCCACTGGCAGTGATAACAGCCCTCCCTGCACAGATTTCAGCTCAAGCATATCTGCCATTTTCTTGCATTAAAAACAGTGTTCTGAGTATGCAAGGTGCATTGTGCTTATAAAGGAAAACACCATGCTTTACTCTACAGCTGCCAACGCAATGGTGGTGTACATAGGCAATTTAGAAAGGGATACACCAAAGGCAGAGCCTGAGACAAGAGCAGCATGGATTTGGGTCTCCTCCATGACAAACCAAAGTGAATAATGACCTTTTTAAAATTCAGCTCCACTTCCCAGATATATGGCTTAACCTACTGATGTTGTTTTGCACAAAAAGCATTGAAGGCTGAATCCCTGTTCCAAAAGAAAAAAATATCTGAAACCAATTTGTTATTTCACAACTGGGTCCAATCTCTGCAAATTACGTGCCCCTTACTGAGATCAAGCACATTATGTTATTAAGGAATCTGTAGTACCTGACAATTTTTTGAATATACAAAAAAGATTCTTGGAAATTAATTAGTAGAATTAGGATCAAGCAACTGATGCAGAAGTGCCTAATACTGTCATTTGGAGTGGGACAGGAAAAAAAAGACCTGTGAGGAGGGAAAAAGCCAGTATAAATGCTAGAAAACCAGTATTATTTTAAAGTATACCTAGCTAGTCGCCACCTCAGCATTTCACACTGTGGTTTCTATGGTTTCAATCACTTCTAGTTCGCACTGTGAGGGTGACAGGAGGGGACACTCATCCGGTTCCCAGCTACTGTCTGGACTATAATCTTCTTCTGAACTTAGCTCTGCCCCTTCCTCTGTGTCCTCATCACATGACTCCATATAGTGAGCCCCAACTGCATTGATCCCAGAATCCTCAGAACTGGATGGAGAAGAGCAGTGATCTATTTTTGGTGTGTTATTCTCTCTCAAAATTAAGGCATTGCGCGTGGGGGCCTCCGGAGGCTTCATTTTATGGGTGAGAGCAGGAGGCTGCCTCTGCACATAACACATCTTCCCGTTGATGCATTTCACACGGTAATTGTCAATAAAGAGGTCTGAGATTGTGCAGAACCGTGGGGAATCGGGGGGCAATGGTGGCTGGAAGACTGGTGCAAACTTCAAAAAGTGTTCCGTGAGTGAAACAGAGATCTGAATGGTGTTTGTGGTTCCCCGAGGCTGAACAGGTATTTCGGTGCTTGGAAGCAGTTCTACTGGAGTCATAGGCTGATAAACATATTTACCTGTGAAGGACATAAGAAGAGGAGTTAGAAGCCATGGTCTATTGTGTGAAAATAAACTAATTATCCCTCTTCATCAACATTCCGTAAGATTCTCCCAGAGACACGAATACATTCATTTTCTTTTTTGGAAGGCATGGAGTTTTCCCTCTTGCTAGTAATGGATGCTGTTGTGGATTCAGCTGGCAACAGAAGAAATTTAAAAGCAGCAAGCGAAAGGACTTCAAAACTGTGAATACTTCAGGCACTCTGATAATTCAGCTAAGTAAGAAGAAAATTGGATTATGCTGGCTGTAAAATGGACACTCATGCTATACTGAATGGAGAACTGAAAGCACACTAACGAAAAACATGGAAGGAACAGTAAAAATCAAAACTCCAGTGCAAAGAATGAACCACCTGTGGACAATTCAAAAGAGCAATGTTTAGTTCAGATTAAAAGCCTTCTAGAAAGGCGACTTACTAGCAGTTCACAATCAATCTGGTGACTGAAATGTTACAAACATGGAGCACTTAAAAGGACTTTCTGTTCCAATGTCACAATAGTAAACAGTCAAAGAGAATAGTTTATTGTCCTTACCCACAACTAATGGTATCTATTTCAAGAGAACACTTTCCATTCTCTGACCTCTAAGTTCTTTGCACAGTAATGAGCTGGAAAAGTTCTTGGGTAAGCAAAACAAAACAGACATTCCTCCTTTAAGTACCTTCCCCATCTCCATTTCTTATCCCCTCCTGCACAGACTTGCTGCCAGCATTCATTCTTCAAAGGCTCTTAATTGCTAGCTAGAGGCATATGACCTTATAGGATATGAACTTATAGGAATAAATGTCTTGTATTTATCATTTGAATTTCAAGCTCAGCTTTTCAGCTTGCATCAATACAAAATTTTATTTATTTATTTCAAATTTCTATTCTGCCCTCCCCACGAGCGGGCTCAGGGCGGATAACAACATATTAAAACACAATAAAAATTCACAGGAAGGGTTAAGATTTTATACACCCCTTTTTTCAGACCGACGGAGGCACAGCCTTAGCCATATGCCTGGCGAAAATTACTGACAAGTCTCTATTTCCAATAATTTACCAACATTAGCCACAGAAAAGAGTATACTGTATAAATCAAATTGTGCAAATGCTACTCCCAATACTTTTATTTTTACTTACTTCCAAGTAAATTATTTTAGTCGAGATGCAGAAGACCATAAATATAAGTAACTACAAAATAACAGATCCATAAACGAATCCATCTAGCCCCTTAATTAACCATCTGTAGAATGCAGACCATATTCATCCTTTTATGAAACACAATGAAAAACTCATGGCCCTAACTACAAGATACATCATCTGCCATGGGTCCTATCTCCTAGACGTGCAGAGAGTTCCAGGGCCAGAAGTGAATTTCTGGGCATGCGGAGATGCAATTAAGCTTGTGACTGTGGTTTCATGGAGAATGGGCTTACATACTATCCCACCTGTTTCGTTTTTACAACCTGAAATGGTTTTAGGGAGTTACTATTTTCCCTGCAAGAGAAATATGCGTGTAACAATGGTCTCATGTGTCCTCATGGACTATATACAATTTTACCTGCAAGGTCAAATAGCAGCTCTTCGATTCCATTTCAGCAAAGGACAGAAGGTAAAAAGCCCCCTGTCCCTGTGTGTCATGATACCACTCCAAACCAGGTCCCTGCATGCCTGGGAATTCAGTGCTGAGCATGGAACTCCCCAAGCACCTCTAGTAGACAGGACTAGTCTTGGACATGGGGGGAGGGCGACACAAGGACAATGTATAGTGTAATTAGGCCCTCCAGCTACCCTCTCTACAGAGTCTGCTGTTTTCATATAAGGAAGGGTTGAAATAACGCTACAGACATTTACTATGATCACTTGCAACAGATTTCTTACACATTTTACCTTAGTGTACACAGTTTTCATAAAAAATACCTAATATCAATAACTGAGAGCAGCGTGGTATAGTAGTTAAGAGTGCTGGACAAGGATTTGGGAGACCAAGGTTCAAATTCCCACTCTGCTGTGGCAGCTCATTGGGTCACTTTGGGCCACTTAAACATACCCAGCCTAACTTACCTCACAGGCATGTTGTGAGGATAAAATAGAGGAGAACAATGTAAGCTGCTTTGGGTTCCCATAGGGGAGAAAGGCAGGATATACATGAATTAAATATATAACTATATTAATAGCTATTACATCAATAGACAGTAATAAGTATATTAGTTATAACATAAAAATGAGGGTTACCATTACAGCCAAAATAAAATCAAAAGTATTGATTGAGCTTCTTCCTGGGTTAACATGCCAACCGAGGAACTGGTAACAATGCATTTAGCCACTGCAGCTTCAGCAAATCCGATTACAAGCAAAACATAAAGGCCCCATCTACAGTCTGTGCGACTTGGTTTTTCCTTTATAATGTTATCATCCATGGCAGAAGAAAAATGCAGTGAAGTCAAATGCTCTTTAATAAAATTGAGATGCTTGAAAAGCTGCAAAAGTGTTCTGGAGATACGGTTGCCAGGACCCCTGAGGTCCAAGCTGGGGGATGGAGGGGTTCATGGAGGGGCACACATGGTGGTGGGGGGGGGGACTTACTGTGTGCATGCGTTTTGTGAGCAAGCACTCCGGAGCCTTTGTTTTCATGCCAGAAATGACGTCATTCCCAGCATGACAACAAATGGAAGGCCCACCCCACAACAATGAAGGCTCTGGAGCGTGCTGCTGCACCCATTTCCCAATGAATGTCCCTAGGGATAGAGTTGCAAAGTTTTGGTGCCAAGACTGAGAAGGCCCTTTCTTGGGTTGTCACCTGTCTAGCCTCAGATGGTGGGGGCACCCGAAGAAGGACCTCTGAAGATGACTAGAGTGAACAGGTAGGTTCAAATGGGTGAAGGAAGTCCATAAAGAATGCTGGCCCCAAGCCATACAGGGTTTTAAAGGTCACCAGCACCTTGAATTGGGCCCAGAAGCAAATTGGAAGCCAGTGCAGACAGAACAAGAACGGAGTGATATGATCCCTAGGACACACTCAATTCAATATTCTGGCCACAGCATTCTGCACAAATCGTAGCTTCTGGATAGTCTTCAAGGGTTGCCCCATATAGTGTGCACTGCTGTAATCTAATCTAGATGTTAGATTAGATTAAACATCAGATGCTTTCATTCATTGTCTGCTTTTTTTGTTGAGCCTCAAGGCAGATTAGTTATAAAAATAATGCCTTTAAGACACATAATACATACGATGAATCATGCAACAAAACTGGAATTTAGAGACCTATGAATTAAGACAGTATTAATACAAGCCAACAATGCTGTATAAAGGGGGAGAAAAAAGAAAACTGCCTTAAATGTTCATAGGCAATTAAAACGGCAACACAACTACCTTTATAGAAAGTGCTCTACTGCGAATTCCATCCATATTCCATTTATAACCCAAGGGGCTGATACATATCCTGATAACTTTTGAATTTAAATACAGCAACAGCTAACATTTGCTCCTGCAAGCATTTGCTCTTTTATCAAACATACCATTATTTCTCCAAGTTGCATGCATATGGTTCCAAAGTGGTCTTTCCTTCCTGCCAGTTCAGAGTCAGGCCTGCTTAGTACCCACATACAATCAGATATGTATCTCATATGACTCCTGAAAGTTTCATGAAGGCAACTTCTTTTGCTATTCAACTACATTTGTTCAAAAAGTACAGAAAATCAAGAGAGTTCAAGACCGATTAGGAACTACAGTACATACATTGCATGTATGAAAACAGCCACTCTAGCACCTATTTAAAGAATGAGAGAAACGTACTGGCTAAGTGCTGTAATAATAAAGAGAGAATGAGAGAAACAGCCAGTGCTTAATTTCTGACATAAGCAGTTCTGGATCTCAACTTGTACAGAAGATGCACCCTTTGATCTATAAGCACTCTTTCTTAATCGAGCCATTGTTGAGGCAATATAATGACAAGAGAAATACACTCTGCCCTTGTTCAGATGCACTCCCCTTTATTACACTTCATATCTTCATAGTGTTCGAAATATGCTCAAAGTCAGAACATTGGATGAAGCATTGGAAACAGCTTCTGTCAACAAAAGGCTACTTACACTGAACAATTTGTCCCTTATGATAGCAGAAGATATGTTCCAATAGAAAGGTTTAACTATATAGATGTGAATCTCTTGGTTTAAAAGCACCTGCAAGTGCAACATTTCAGAACAGCCCCCCATTCAACCAGTGTGCTAGCCAGGAAAAACATTATTTCCAATGATGCTTTGTATTCGTTTTCTTTTTCAGATGCTAGGGCCTGCAACATTTTAATTACCTAGGGGTGCTTCTCTCTTTCATTTCCTCTATTATTTCAGAAGTGTCTGCTAAGGCTTATGGTTTTGAAGTACCTGACAGACTTGTATGCCAAGTAATATAGACTGTGGGAAGTTATAGGAGGCCAGCAGTATCAGCTCACACCGCCACTTCAGCAGCTTAAGAGAAGATTAAGTGGGGTGTATGACTTTAGAATTAGCCTCCTCTGTTAGAAATTTAAGGAAGAACCAAGAAAATCAAAATTAAATTCTGCAGCTTCCAAAACAATGGATGAGGAAATCCCCCTTCACATTCTGGATTCACAACTTGGGTACAGCATCTGGGCTGTACTCTTCTCTCTCAATGGTTTGATGGGGAAAGAGGAAACCCCAGCACAATCTTGCAAGCATACCTCTCTGAATGTGAGAAGAGATGGAACAAACCATCCATCTTTTCTTTCTGCTCTGGAATTTAAAATCTGGTTAGAAGCAATACAACAGCCAGATTATCAGGGAGAGGCAACAATATGAAAGAAACAGAACAAAAGAGATGCCTGGCAGACTGTGTGTGTGTATGTATGAGGTGGCAACTCATGGCAACTCATAAGGTTTTCAAGGCAAGAAACTGAGGTGGTTTGCCATTGCTTGCCTGTGCACAGACCTTGACCCTTCATACTCTCTCAGCCACAGGGTTGCTGTGAGGATAAAATGGTGGAGAGGAGAATGATGGAAGCTGCTTTGGGTCCCCACTGGGAAAAACGATGCAAATAGATAAACAAATACTAGCCAGGGCTGACTCTGTTTCCAAGATCGAGATTGGTCTAGCCTGGACATCCAGGGAAGACTTTTAACTGGTGCAAAAAATGACAACAGAGAAGCAGTTGCATAGATCTCTCTCAGGAGGAAGATTCACAAATATTGTACAATCACAGAAAGAGTCCTCTGTTGGGTCACCACCACCATCTTACTCTCAGAGAAATGTATCATTTATTATGTGAGCCAAAGGGTCATAGCCTGGAGCTGGGAGAAAGATCTGCGGGCACAGAGAGGGAGAGAGAAATGTGCCCTCTACTATACTCAGAATCCCTTTCCCCCTTTCTGTCTGTTTTCATTGTTTTTCGGACCTTAAGTTGCTTTGGGTTTCCACTGGGGAGAGAGGGAGCAGATCAATGCTTTAATAAATAAAATATAGAAGTTCAGGGTCTTTTCCCCTAGAACCACCAGAATTCAGTTTGCAATGTTTAATTCTACTAAGGGTGAAATTACTATATGTTATAAGGAAAACAAGTTCCCAAACCTTCGTTCGTTGAGATAATTGGGAGGGTAGATGATGGGACATTTGAAAGGGAGAAACAGTGGACTGGAAGGAATGGTTAACTCTTTCCCCACATATTATCCTTCCTTGGTAATTCCTCTCAATAACTTTTAGAATATTTTCTCCAAGACTGGAAGTGTACTCAGCTCAGGGGACAGACTAACTGGAGGGGAGAGAATTTGCAAGAGAAAATTGATAGTAATGGGAAAGCTAAAGGATCCCTCCTTGTCTACTGATTCTCTCCTGTAACCTTCTCCCAATAATTTGTGTTTTGTCTTTTAGACAGCAGAAATGATAAATATAATAGAATGCCTGTAAATGTATAATTGCCATTCTTGAAAAAAGCAGACATTTTCTTGTTGTCACGGCGGGATTCAGCTTCTTTGATACAGTGACTGGTTAAGATATGAAAGGTTTAGAACCACTTTCCTAAACCAAGTGTAGTGACTGCCAGAGATCATTTTGAGAGCATAATGGTACAAAAACAATTCTAAACATTAAATAATTATTCAGTTCTACACATTAGAGGTCTACTGCAGTGCAACATTCTGAGAGGTAATATATTAATTTTGTCCACAAACACTTACAAATAGATTATCATCAGTGAATAACTAATACCTGTTTAGAAAAAAAAAACCCTAAGTACATCTTTATCAAGTAGATTGTAAGTGAATATTATTTGGAAATCATATCGGTAATATTATCTAGACTTAATGCATTTTGTTTAAACTCATGCACTTCTTATGTAATTCAGTATAAAATAAAATAAACTGCCCCTAGGGAATTAAAAACAGCCAAGGTCGTTTTTTTAAAAATGACCAGATGAAAATTCCAGTGGTTTTTTTGATGTTCAAAAGGAACTGTAAACATTAATGGATATAACAGAAGAACATTTATTTCCCAGGCAAATAATAAAGTGCTTTCTATCAGAGCTCGGCTTTTGTTCAGGGAAATGGATTTGCTTTTTTTCCATTAGAAGCAAGCAATTCAATATCACCACTATGGACCACCCACAAGTAGCTAAAAAAATTCTGTGAAAACTTGTACTCAACTGCCACAGGAAATGGGAGTAATAGTTTGTTGTGACAACAAAATGCACTACAATATTGCTAACACGCTATTTCCTAATTTCCAGCACTACAGTCCCCACCCCCTAAGATTAGCTAGACTAATCAGTCTATATGACTTCAGAGAGATGCTTAACCTTTTGGATTACAGTGGGTATACCCATCTATCAGATTTTTAATCTGCCCTGCAGCCAAGCCCTCAGGTTCCTGCTTCCTATCTGATCCCACAACCACACTACAAGATGGGATAGGCTGGAAAAAAGCAATTGGCCAAGATCATCCAAAGAGTATCATGGCTGTGTGGAGATTTGAAAATTTGGGGGGGGGGTCATTTATCAGGATATCTAGTATTGAAAAATTAGAAGCGGGTTCTGAGGTGCCCCCATCCCCAACCTGAAGATCCTCCTGTACTATCACCAAAAAACAAATCAGACCAAAATGTCTGAAGGAAAATAATACTGTGAAGTGTCTCAACAAATGCTTGCAAGAGTCACAGAATCTCATTCCCAACCACCTTTGAGATCAAAAGTGGCATTTTTTAAAGTACCTGTATTTTGAACAGCTCCATAGTTCATAAGACAATAACTTATTTATGCAGGCATCCTTTTAGACTTATTTCTGATGTGTGGTATACATTGTTAATTTTATTTAAATCTCCTGTGTAAGTATTATTCATTATATATGTACTATCATTCCAACATTTAATCAATAAACAGGTTATATACAAACGTGACCCGAATTAGTCACATTTTTAAAAGTCTTTAATACAACTACATACAAAGCTAAGATAACATATCTACTTCCTGGAGAAGAGGCATTCCTCCTGCACTCACATGGGACGAAATGCCCCTTCTATAATAATACTGTATCAGATGCATACATCATATACAAAGTATGCTTTTTTCTTTAGAACAATTATCTTAATCCTTTGCAAATTTATGCCAATTTGATTGAAATTAATACAATTACAGTGCAATCCTAAACACTGTTACACCCTTCAAAGCTCATTGACCTCAATTGACTATCAGATAAGGTTTAACTGGACAACAGCCCCAAGAAGTGTGTGAGGCTTCTCTCTCACGGGCACCCCCACCTGTCTGCCATCCTGCCAGTTTCCCAGACAGGTGTCCTCTGGCCTCAGATGGGCAGGGAAGGGGGTTGCACCGCCTTGTTCCTGCTGCTGCCGCTCCCTGCAATTTCTTCTCGACCTTCCCAGGAACCTGACTTTAAAGGCTCCCCCTTGCCCCACCTCCCTGAGTCTTCTCCCAATCTTCACCCAGCGTTCTGATGACTGACTTGCACAGACGGCAGGCAAGGGAAGTTCCCCAGTTGTCAGAGCAGGTCAGACAACACTCACAGCTTCAAGTCCAAAGAACCATTCCAGAACCAAGTCCACAATTAACAAGCCAAGGTCAGAGATGAGAATCAGTTCTAAACACAAGCAGCAAGGTCAGTAGTAAGTGGATGCATTGCTTCCACACAGCCACACTCCTTCTCTGCTGCTTTTAAGTCTCACACTGCACAGCCACTTGTGCTGCATCATGCACCTGCCAGCTGTCTCAGTCCTGCTCCTGCAAGCACTCATCATCACTGCTGGGATGGTGCTGTGCTGCTAGCCTCCTCTGACGGTGCTTTCAAAGCTCTGGTGATGAGGGGGGAGAGCAGGCAGGTGCCTGGTTCCCTGTTGCCGGACCAGGGATAGGAAGCTGAGGGGCCAATGTGCTGGGCCCTGGCTATGGATCTATATCTGAGCCTTCAGAGACTGCCTCCTCCTGCAGTGTCTCTGCCACTGGCAGTGGATCTGGGTCAGGTTCACTGGCTGCCTCTTCCTCAGAAGAGTTCTCAGTGTGTCTCTGCTCTGCTGGGCTAGGATGGTCTTTCTCTACGGACTGTTTCCCCAGCTGCTTCTTCGGAGGCAGAAGGTTCGATTCCCACAGGAACGCTTTTAAGCGGGCAGCCCTATCATTTCTCACCTTAGGTGTAAATCCCTGGCAGATCGAACAACGGGGAACATTATGACCCTCGCTGAGGCAAAATAAGACAGATCATGGCAATCAGATTGAATCATTTTCGTGTCACAGTGCTGACACTTTTTAAAAAGTGACGACTGAGACATTTTAGAGCAAAAAATCCGAAATCACTATACCAACTGGAAGATCGCTAGAAAGGATCCTCTCTTGACGGAGGCAAAAGAAGCACTGAGGGAATGTCAGGGACGCTCGCCCTAGCAACCGTGTTTTGGCGGGAACGCTGCTGCGCATGCGCAGTACGGGCAAGTTTCCCCTTTAACAGATACTAAGCTAGAAAAATCTCTCCACGGCTGACCTGCGCATGCACAGTCCCAATGTGGGGCTGCACAGAAGGACGATGACAAACTGATAGTTATAATGCTATAACGATAATCAATTGATTTTAAAAAAATGTTCTTGTGCCAGGGGCCAGCCTCCACAGGAAAAATGGTGCCAATGTAGATGCAGCAGATACAGACCTTCCATTTCTACAGGGATGCCACCCTTGGTCTGCTGTGATCTTTCCCAAAACATCACAGCAAAGCAGGTTTGTGAAAGGTCAAAGGAATAGCTGGGAAAACCCAGAAGGTGAATGGAAGGATCATGATGCCAGGGGAAAGTTGGAGGGGGGATAGCATCTAAGCCAGGGTAAACAACCTATGTGTAAGTGATGAACTTTATCTCCCCTAAATTGTGTGGGCAAGTTGCTATCCCCACATGGAAAAAAAATAAGGAAACTTAGTTGGTGAGGTGGTTTTTTTGAGCAGGCAAATTGAAGTTGGGGAGGGGGAGTAAGCATGCCTTTCCCTGGCTTCTGTCAGTCATAGCATCCTGGTACATCCTGGTTAAAAACAAGCATCAGGGAAACTGTATATTATGTAAACCAAAACTCAGCCAAACAGCTACTGAAAAAATGCACATACAGGCTGCAATATCATAAATCTACTATAAAGACAAGATGCATTGCCCCAAAGTAGAACGTAAAGTTCTGTTGCTATGTGATTCCTACACTGCTCTAACAACCCATGGAATGAAGAGATTGGCTGAGTACTTTTGTAGTAACATATGGAATGGGGATGGGTGGGGTAGGTGACACAGTTCTATGGAAGAAAATAAATAATGGGTTTGGTTGAAAGGTTGCTTTCTATTTAGAAAGCAATCTTTCACGGAAGAAAGGCCCTTTCCACACATCCTTAAAGGAATGGCCCACTCACCAAATGCTGGCAGCTTTCCCCCTTTTCCCAGACATCTCCATTTTCAAAATGGTTGTTTGGCTGGCTGTTTGGCTTCCGTTTTTCCAGCACCTTTTCTGGGACTGTGGGCAAGTGCCTATGTCTCCATCCATTGAAGAAAAAAGCCCTTCCTCTGTTGGAAGATTCTCCATTTAACAGAAAGGAACTACTGGATCCAACACAATAGCTTTGTCTTAAACCCCAAAATGTTATCTATGTCTCAAAATGTATGTCTCAACCTTAGACATGTGAAATACATGTGAAGTCCAGACCAAACTTATTCAAGGCAAAAAAAAAAAGACAACACACATTTGAGACATTGGCCGTCGTCACACGGGCATTAATTTAGCGCCAAGATAGCGGCGTATCCCGCAATTTGTGCGATTTATACCGGCTCTCTTCCGCTTACCCCATTCTCTCTGTACCACGCATTCCTACTCTAAATCTCGAACTAATCCGCTACCGTGTGGCTGTCCGTTTACGGAAATGAACCGTTTGTTTCGGGAAAAGTTTTTTTTTTTAATTCACAACTCTTATAGCGCTATAAGGTAGTTGCGCGATAATGTTGAAGTAACACGACAGTCTCCAGCACATTTTCTGAAATGCATATAAGCCCGTCGCCGCCATTAAAAAAATATTTATCTGCCATTTCCTCCCCAATGACCTTCCCTCCCTCCTTGACAATAACCCACAAAAATCCCCCTGCCTATCTTCATATGTGCCTAGGAATCGCCATTTGACAAGTGTTTTTTATATTCCGTTATAGCGCATTAACAAGTTAAGAGCCGTTGATTTTGGCGCGCAATTTGACCGTGAGGGATTTTTTTTAGCTGGCACGCACAGTCAACTTCCGCTTTTACTGTCTCCGAGGGTGAACTGAAATTGCTGTCGTTTGGTTGGTCTTCCGCAGCGTGAGTAACATTGCTGAGGGAAATAAATTTCATCTGTACATGTCATACCATATATTTTTGAGATTCTCTTTTGCTATAAACCCACACTTGATTCTCCCCCCCCCCGCTATGACCTCAGTATGTTAATTTATTTATATTTATATAATTTTATTTATATTTTAATAACTGTTCTGGGATCACTGTATCACAAAGGCACTGAGACTGCACCAATATGTTACGGAAATTGGATAGACGTCAATAATAGGAAAACTGCCGAGCCTTCAAATTGAAGAAAAGTTATTTGCATTTTTAAAAGCAGTGCCACCAAAGGGAACCCCATGTCACTGGAGCTGAAATTTCTTCCCTTTGAATTCCCCCCCCCCAAAAAAGGAAAAGGACCTGTTGTTCAGTTCTGGTCCTGGAAAGGGGTGGCGGGAGCAGGGGGCAGAACAAATGGACTGAACTTCTCACCAAAAAATTGGTGAAGTATGCTTTTTGAAGGTGCCACAAGTCAAGGGCTTTCAGCAACTCAGGGGCTGGGGAGGAGACAGGAGAAGATTAAAAACAACCCTTGCCCCAAATCACAATATACAAAGATGGATGCCTAGAGATTGACTGCTGCCCTTCATGGACTTCATTCCACATAGAACAAAGGAGTCCATCTGTGAAAATGTGAGATTCCACATGTGTATGGTGTACTCTAAAATAATTTTTAGAGTAACACAGAAATTCCACACAAACAGTTATTCTGTTTGCATTTGAAAACAGACACCATTGTGGTATGGTCCCTCCGCCATTTCTCACTAAGGTTGCCAGCTCCGGGTTTGGAAATTCCTGAGGAGTACTTGGTGAAGTGGAAGATGGAATTTTGGGAGGGGAGGAAACTCAGCTAGGGAGATGATTTCGAAGACTCTGATATTAAATGCTGCCATTTTCTGCAGGGGGACTGATTTCTCTCTGCAATTTGAATCTGTATAGGTTATAGCTTATATTTTGGAGATTCACCTTCCAGAACAGCAATGGCTCAGAGTGGGGACAGACTTGTTAAACGTGGTATCTCATGGAGACATAGAGAAATAATGGATCTTCTGCACTTCTGGGGAGAGGAGAAGATCCAAGAGGCCCTAAAGAACACCCATCGAAATCTGGACTACTTCGAAAGAATATCAGAGCAGATGGCAACCCGGGGCCATAGGCGATCGGCTCTGGAGTGCCGCTCCAAAACTAAGACCATGCGGCTAGAATATAAAAAGGTTGTGGCACATAATGGAAGGTCTGGAAATGCACCCATCACTTGTCCATACTACAGAGAGCTGGAAAGCATTCTTCGTGGTGACGCCAGCGTTAAGCCAAAACGACTTGCAAGAAGTATGATTCTACAAGTGATGGGTCAGGTGCGACCTGAACCCTTGGTGCTCCAGGCAGGATCGGAGGAGCTGTTCTCACACGAGCTGGAAACCATCAATGTGGTCGACATCAGGATGTCCTCCCCTTGTCATTCAGGTAACAGTGGTGTGGAAGGGGTGGGGGTAGTGGTGTGCAATCATCCAGGGAAAATCATAACATTTCTCTTCCCTTTTTAAGGGACTAAGCCAGGCAATGTGTCCTCTGCTGTGATTCCATTGCCAAAGTCCACCTGCATGCTTTTGCTGATCAGTGATGCGCTTGAATGGCAGATAATGGAAAAGACAATTTTCATACTGGAAAGGTCAAAAATTTCTAAAAGAAACAATATTCTCTACTTTTCATCTTTTACATCTATTTTCTACTTATCATCTTTTCAAGGAATGCCCAATAACACCGGAGATGAAAACAACAGTGATGTGGAACATGAGCTGGATGTCACACCTGACGGTCTGCTAGAACACGGTTAGTGTGAATGCTTGTGCCAAATACAAAACATTTTAAAGGAAATTCTCATGGTACGCGGTATGGTGTGGCACGGGCAACGTGAAACTCTATATGGAAGCACAAGGCAAAATGGAAATTTGTGGTGTTTGTGATGAAGTTGAAAACAGGGCAACATGCGTGCCCAGCGATAAACCGTGAAAATTTCCAAAGTTAAAATGTAAGTAGACATTCCACAATGTGTTGTGGTTCCATGTGTGACTGGACTAACACGGAGCGTTGACTGCAAACCATGTATGCTGGCACTGATGCATCGATTATTGACATCTATATACACTTTCTGAAAAATACGGTGCCAGTAACAATGTTAGAATTAACACTAAAAGTTGACATAAATTTTTAATTTTGTTTAAGAGACCAGTGATGTCTGCATAAGCGCTCCCACTGATGTGTCTGAAAAGGAAAACAACCGTCCCTCACCTGGTGCAAATTCAGAAGGTAGGTGGCAGATTATGAGGACTGATATCTGAAATAAACACCTCTATTCTGTTCAAATCAGAGCAGGAAGTATTCAACCCTTGGACAAACACAGTGTTGGAGTCCATCAAAGCCACCAAACCTCTGTGGTGCTCTCATCTATAGATATATATTAAAGTGGCTGTTTTTCCGTTTGGTTGCCGATTGAGATGATGGTTGGCAGTGCATGTCTTGGCTGTGTTGTATAATGGCTCTTTGAGAAGCTCATGATTTCGGATGGAAGAATGTTTGGTTCAAAAATGTCATCATCAATTCAATAATGCTGCAGACGCGTGGCCTTTTCAGAGTGAATTTTTGACGCCTCACAAGCATCTCTCCTTGTCATTTCACAACTCCCAGGAGCAAAGGACATGGGTTGAGACAGCTTCGTGAGGTGACACTTGGAGAACAATCTGCCACATCAACCCTCTAAGTGAAAAAACACAACCACACTCTCAATTGCAAACACTGCTGCACCTAACTAATCCTAAATTGATCAGGGGCGGGGGGTGGGCTTTGATTTGAAATCCTTCTTGACCACAGTGACATAGTTGTAAGTTGATGTAACATGCTTCACCATAAGATTACATCGTGTTTGATTTTGTTCCACACCCACCTAAAAATTTCTTTCCCCCCCCCTAATCAGGAACCCCCACAAGGACAATGGTGGAACTGTCGCCTGGAACACGGCTAGCAAGAATCAGGTCTAGGAAAAGGGGTGGATCTGCAATCCACAATGCTGCAGACCGATTTCTGACACAGGCCTCTGAGGAACATCAGGAAGAGATGGAGCATCGCAGGAGGGAACAAGAGGAGACCAGGAAATGGCGTGAAGAGGAGGGACGCCGGCACAATGATTTTCTTCTGGAGACCAGAATGGAGCGCCAAATGTTCCAAGAGGCCTGGTCAGAAAACATTGATGTGATGCGATCATGTGTGGGAACGCTTAGAGAGTTAGGGAACGCCATTACACGTCAACAGCAGCAAGTTTCCCAACAGTTGGTCCCTGTCACTGTGCAGGAGTGCTCCTCTGACTTAGGCAGAAAGGGGGCACCCAAGAGATCTTGTGTGGGAAAAGCAAGGGATCGTTTCACACCATAGGATCACACATTTGGAACCACTGGTCAGTTCTTGTTTACACCAAAGAACGTCCACTTTATTTTCCAGGGCACTGTGTGATCATTGTTATCAAGAAAGAAAAACCACACCAGTCACTGATATGTTCAACCTTTAGGGGGGGGGGGTTCAACTGAAAATGTTTAAATTTGAAAATGTTCCACACATGCACCGTATTTTCTCAAGTCAAGTAAAACTATATACAACGATCAGTCCCATAAAATCATGGGTCCTGGGCCTGTGAAGGCGCAGGGGTGCCGCTCCTTGACCGGTTGCGTTCCCTCCTCTCCATTGCCAGCAGCCTTCGCCCATGCCTTGATACACGGGCCTGCAGAGTTCTCACTTCTGTCTGCAAACTGCTCACTGAAACACAAACATAGAGCACTGTCAAGATCTCAAATGCTTGCTGATGATTTGGGCATTCTATCAAGACAATTACAGTCCTTACCGGAGGCCACAAGTCTGCCTTCCATTGCATGTATCGAGGAAAGGATTGTCTCCAAAGTGGGAGGATCTTGGGTGGGCTGTTGGGTATTGCGGCCGCTTGTGGATGGTCTCTCTAGATCAGTGCCCCGAGCATCACCACCTGCAGTTTCTAGGGAAAAAAAGGGATTCAATTTGATCATTATTTTCAGTGCTTGGTTATCAAAGAACAGGAAACAGTAAAGTTTTTTAAAATGTCAGCTGCTGACTGCCCAGTGTTTGTTGATAATATTGCTTTGTGTGGTGAATATGTTGCAATGTTGTTGAAAGCTCCTTCCTCTTTAAATTTATTCTTTGTAGATGTTCTGTGGTCTTTAATAAAAGATTGATTGTTTCATCAACCACTTGTTGCCTCTATTTAGCCACCTTGGTAAATCATCGTTTGGTTTTTCTTTCAGTGGTGCAGACACCCACCTCCCCTCTGGAGATGTTTTTGAGGATGCAATTTTTAATCATTATTTTTCGGTCTAGATATTTTGTTGTACAGCTTGAAATGAAAGTCACTAAGCTTACCATGTGGATCATCAGTGGATGCTGTGGGAGCGCTTGTTGGCTGCTCCTCCTCAATGACAGGCTCTGTTCTGTCTTGGGAAGCTTCAGGCAGTGATCCTGCCTCATGCTGACTGTCTCTCCCCCTGCGCACAGCTGTAAAGAATTTAGAATGCAGTGGATTAGTTATCATGTCAGTGTAGCTTCTGTCCCTAGTAAGAAAACAATTAATGGTTAGCATGTAAATAGTCATCGCATCCAGGCATCGTATGATAAGAGTGGCATGATTATTTCTCAAGCACTAGGTAACCTTGATAATTGCAGCTGTTGTGTGCATGATAAAGGGTGAATCCAGGATCCCTCATGTTGTGACCTCAAGACTGCAGCACCCGAAAAATATTTAATAATTTTCCAAATATTTATTTGCCATTATAATTTGAAATAATTGCATCCACTGTGTCTGCTCATCTTTCAATCTGAAATGAACACCACAATATCCATGCTTTTTTGTGATTCGGAAGACATCCTGGAGCCTAGCATGGGAGCTTTTCATTTTGCACATAGCACTCCAAGAATTGGCATGCAGGCATTGTCTGTAGACATAAGCAAGTGCAACCATCCCCTTTTCATCATACTCAGGAAAACACTCTGTAGGTTAACCTTTCAAAAAAACAGCCTCATAACGGATTTCCCCATTTGTCACATCTTATTTTCCACTGTGGTCACTCAGCAATCCAACACCACATATAGGACACATAAACTGCACACTAACTATCCAACATATCACAAACTAAAAAGTATAATTGGAAGCTTGACACACTCTCAACCCCCCCCCCCCCCCCAAAAGGCCATTGCACACAGCAAAATTAGATTGACTTACCGGCATGTCGCCTCTCCTGCCAGTTTGGTCTGCCAGCCGCCTCCCAAAGACGCATCATTGTGCCGAAATGTGGTGGTCTCCCACTCTGGCGTGGGATTCCCTGCCAGGACTCCAGAGCGGTGAAAAAATCTCCCTTTGTTCTTTTGAACTTCGAGCGACACTGTTCAGCCGTTCTTTGGAAGCCACGTGCTGTAAGTCGTCGTGACAGCACCACAAAAATTGCCTTTGTGGGTAGGTGGGTGCTGCTCATAAGTCTCTCGACCTTACCACTGCGCAGAATAAGGTCCAGCAGCGCCTCCACCTCATCATCACACCAGAAAGCGCCGCGGCGTCTGGGAGGCATTTTTTTTTTTAGAGAAATGTGTCATAACGAAATAACATTTCTGAGCATGCTCAGTTCAGCCATAACCCGTATTTTGAGCGGGAAAAAATGGGGTCAAGGTTCGTGCCTTAGTGTCACAAGTGAAATTGACATTATTTTCTAGTGTGTCTAACGTATTTTTTTTCTTTGTTCGGTTATACATGTTTTGGGGATTGGAAAATAAATGGGGAAAAAACTATTTTAAAAAGAAAATTCAGGCGGCATGGCGATCTAACGTCCATTTTCTCCCACCTACATTCTGTGCAACATCCCTTGTATTGAACCCCCCCCCCCAACAACAAACAAGCTAGTCTCCGTGAATTGTGTGTTTAAGTGGTGTCTGTACAACTTTTCAAAAAAACCATGAAACAATCAATGTGTTGTCTGAGGCTTTCACGGCCGGAGAACGATGGCTGTTGTGGGTTTTCTGGGCTGTATTGCCGTGGTCTTGCCAAGACCACGGCAAAACAGAACGGAAAACCCACAAGAACCATCGAAACATTCAATTCTCCTGCTGTGAGAGCAGCAAGTAACACTCTCATGCGTGTTCCATTTCCCCTATTCCCGCTGAGATTGGAATCTAAATCCAATCCAAACAGGATTGTTTACTCTGGCAGGAGATTTTACTGTTGACACATCAGCCATTGCAAAAGAAACATTTTCGGGGTGCTCTGAGGGGACAGCAATTTATCAATCATTTTGCTACGATGTTATAACGAAATAAGGTTAAAAAATCAATTTTTGAACCTCCCACCTCTCCAATCTCGGATTACGGAGTGGCTTCTCTAATCCACAATAGTTCAGTTTACCCCTGCTGACCTTTTATTATGAGTCACTTTCCAGTACTCTTTACAAAGCTCCAACGCCAGACACAGTCCCATTCACCATCCTCTTTCATAGTAGGCAGTAATCGGTTTCCTATTCCCTCTTTGATAAAGAAACACATGCAAAATGTCTGTAGGTGATTGCAGTCGAGATTGCGTTCAGCAGGGACACAATTTTTATATTCTGCCACTGAGGGAATTGATAAAATGGGATGATATTGTCTGGTGAAACCGATGTGAGCTCCATACATGCCGTTAACACAGAGCAACCTGGCTTAAACTACTTGAATCTTTGGTGTGCTTTGATAGTTCCCCTCACCGCCACTGAAGCTTTATCATCGGATCAGCATTGACTCTTTCTTCTTATATCCCCCTCTTATATCAACTCATTACTTGTTTCAACAACAATTTCAAGAATCCACCATTGTAAAGGGAGTTCTAGGTCTAGTCATCAAACAACATTGAAAAAAAAGAGTCATAAGAAGAAATCTTTAATGTAACACAACTTCCTATGGAAAAAGGTAACCATCAACATTTTTTTCCCAAAAACAATTTTTTTTTAATAGACAACACATACATGTCACAGTTTCCACAGTGGACATTTCACCGCTGCCTCCTTTGCATGTCCATAAATTTGGCGAGAGCATCCCTGACTTCCTTTCCAGCCTCTAGCAAAGAGTTATTGTTATCCATGTTTTCGGTGTCCTCGGGAGGAACAAACACTGGAGTGGGATCTCTTAGCTCTCCAAGAACCCGCTGCCCCTTGGCCTCGCAGATATTATGAAGGATCACACAGCAAGATATGATTGAAACCAGATTTTCCTCCCTTGCCTTCAGTCTGTACAGCAAGCACTGCCAGCGCCCCTTCAGCCTCCCAAAACATTTTTCGACCTGGTTCCTACACCTGGACAAGCAGCGGTCAAAATAAATCTCTCTTGGTGTTGTTGCAAGCTTGCCATACGGCTTCATGAGCCACGGCCGCATTGGGTATGCCCCATCAGACAGGATGATGGGTGGCACAGACACTCCGTCCAAGTTAAGTGTGGGGTTTCCGGGGACAAACGTGCCGGCATCCATTGCTGCGCAAATGCATGAGTTTTTAAACACAAAGGCGTCATGGTTTTTGCCACTCCAGCCTATCTCCACATCTACAAATCGGCCAGAGTGGTCCACGGTGCCCTGCAGTAGCATAGATGAGAAATTTTTACGATTTCCATACTGTTCTGGGCTCCCGCCGGGTGCACAGATGGGGATGTGGGTGCCATCAATCGCTGCTATGCAGTGCGGAAATCCCATTTTTGCAAATCCATCCATAATCTGAAATACAAAAATATAATGCAGAGAATGTCACCAGTCAAAAGGATTGTTTACTCTGGCAGGAGATTTTACCGTTGACACATCTGCTATTGCAAAAGAAGCAGTATCGCGGTGCTCTGAGGGGACAGCAATTTATCAATCATTTTGATATGACGTAATATCGAAATAAGCCTTTAAAAAAATTTTTTTAAAAGCCTACCTTTCCGATCTCGCCGCCGAGACACACAGTTCTCACAAGAAGTTCAGCTTCTAGTGCATGGCAAACTTCCAGAACAGCTGTTGCCACTGTAGACGGACCCAGTCCAAAGTGGTCCCCAGCGACGCGGTAACAAGCACCTGTGGCCAAAAACCAGAGTGTGACTGCGACACGCTGCTCCACCGTCACAGGTTCCCGCATGTTTGTTCGTTGCCGTTCCAGTCGTGATTGCAGAATGGCAACCAAGTCCCAAAATGTTGCCCTGTCCATCCGGAAACATTCGAGCCACTGTTGGTCGTCCCAAGTTGTCAGGACAACCCGTTCCCACCAGTCCCGACTCCGCTCGCGGACCCAGAATCTGCGTGGAACAGCCATGCTGGCAAGGGCATGCCAGCGTTCGTGAATCCTCCGTCTTCTATCCTTCCCAAAACGCCGGTTGGATGTTGAAGGTGCATCCGAGCACTGGAAAAGAATAGATGCGACTCTTCTCCTACGTTGTATGGATCGCAGGTGTGCTTGGCAAAGGACAATGGTGCTCTGAGAAAGACAGCCTACCAGCTGGGCCACCAACGGAAGCAACATCCTTTGTAGGTCCATGGTTGTCGTTTCTGAGAGTCTCAGAAGACAAGGCAATTCTGGCATCAATTTGGCTATTTACAGGGGTTCAAATTTGGAGAAAAGGTGAATCAGCCAATGTCATCGCTATTTCGTTGGCGGGAAAGCAATTCCACCAATCCTTTCAAAGCGCAAATATTGAACAACATCACGCTGTTATGACGAAATGGTGTTATATCGGAATTAATCGCAATAGTTAAAAAAAAAAGGAAGGGCGAGGGGAGGGACTGCATTGGAGTGCCCGGATGTGAAGAGGGTGTTGATAACGTTCTATATGCGCATTCCCTGGATAGTGAGGCTGGCTGAAAGTGCAAATAAGAGGGGAAAGGAGGTATGTTCCACTCTAATTCCGATAACAGAGAACGCGGTTTTGGACGCTAAAATTGCGAGAAAAGAGCCCGTGTGACGACGGCCATTGTTATAGAGGGGGACATATCAGATATTTAAAGGATATGTATCTAACTAGAATAAATACATCTATGTTAACATCTATATTAACAAAAGGCATATGAAGTTTGAAATGTGAATGTAACAAGGTCTTATTTCTCTTTTTAATATCTGCTGTATTTCCCTCCAGCATTATTATCCATTTGCCCACTGAATCATCCAACAATAAAGTTGTTTAGTTTTAAAGGTGCTACTGGACTCTTTACTATTTTGCGACTACAGACTAATACGGCTAACTCCTCTGGATCAGGTGGTGGTTGGAGATCTTCCAGAATGACAGCCGGTCTCCAGGTGATGGAGATCAGATCCACTGGACAAAACTGCTGTTTTGGAAGCTGAACTCTATGACATTATACCCCACTGAGGTCCCTCATCTCCTCAAACTCTGCCATCCCCCAGGCTCCATCCCCCAAATCTCCATGTATTTCCCAACCTGGAGCGGGCACCCCTGGTTTAAAATGTACATTATAGCCAATTATGATACTAAATAAGAATGTGTATAAAAATTGTCTATTTTGCTAAATGTTTATGATCCATCCTACACTCCTTATTCCCCTTGAAACTAAGGGCAGAACTAAAAATTACTCTGGCAAAGGTAATGATTGCTTGCAATAAGATGAATATGCAGGAACACAAGTGTTTATGGGGAAAAACTGAAGGAAGGGGAGAAGATGAGGTGCTGAACCATTCTCACGCCTGCAAATGCCCTCCCCTGTATAATTTCTGAATTCAGAACCTAGCTAGGGGAGGAAACATTTTAAAAGGTCTGAAAGAATTTTTATGGAAGAACTGCCCAACTAGGGGCGAAAAACACCCTCTGCTCCTGCCTGCCAATTCTCCCTTGTAAGTGCCATCTGTGTGGGCTTTATGAGGAAAGCAAAAGGTTCCCAAATTCCAGACTTCTCGAGCATTCTTTAGTTCTGATATACCTCTTATTACCAAACATATTGTACATGCTATAAGGAAAAACTAGAGGAGACTACAATAAAAAGGGGGGGGAGAAGAAAAATGGAGTGAGGCCTTCCTTGCAGATGTTTCAGGTTTGCCCTTCACCTCTACTCTCCACTTCCAGTATTTCTTCAACTCCTTCAGTTAACAGAGTGCAACTAGATTTTCAATCTGACCATATCAACCATTTTGTAACACTTTGGAAGACTGGCAGCATTTATTTTGGTAGGGAGTTGAAGAAACTGTTTTTCCCAAACACACATTACCCCCCCCCCCACACCCATTGTTACTCCTAAACTTCTGCCAAAGGAAGAAATTGGGACAGGGCCACAATATTGTATTATACTGTATTATAACACTACATATAACCCCTAGTTTTGCAAAATTGTAGTTTCCTACAGCACAGTTAATGACAGTTTGATGGGTAAGTCAGACTCATGTAATAGTGCACAGGTAATGTAGTTTAATGTTTATTGGCTATTTCTGCCTCTGTGTTGTATTGCCTGGTTCTATGTTCCATTTATCTGTCACTTGTTATTCTACCCTTTCTCTAAGGAGCTCATAGCTGCTTACAGGGTTATGCCAGCCTTCATTTCATTCTAACAATAGCCTTACAAGTTAGATGAGACTGAAAGTGGCTGGCCCAAGATTGCCATGGGATATTTATTGCTTAGCAGAGATCTGAAGGCAGGGCTCACCAGTCCAAGTTCAACACTAACCACTATACAACACTGTCTTCTCCTGGATCTACCTTTGAACATATGATATTATGAGTCAGACAGCATGGTTATTTGGGACACCTAACCATATATGTTTACCCACCTTTCTCCAAGAACCTCAGAGAAGTGTACATAGTCCCCCTCCACGTGGTCCTCATAATGACCTTGTGAGGTGGGTTAGGCTGAGAGAGCTACCAACCTAAGGCCATTCAGTGAGTTTAATGGCAAAATGTGGATCTGAAAAATGGATCTTCCCAATTCTTTTTTGCCTCTTGACTCCAACCACTGCACAACATTTAGCTCTCATGTGTTCTAAATGACTCCCAGCCTTCCCAAAAATTACAAGAAGAGTTTCTTGACAATATGAGAACATAGCAACAGTCCTAATGGAGCAAACACAGGTCTAACTAATCCAATATTCTATTCACAGCAGCGACCAGGCAAATATTTTGAAAGTTCCCATACAGGGGAACTTTCAAAGGCACATGAAGGACTTACATATAGTTAACATCATTAACAGCCACAGATGCATACACACCCCTTTTAAAGCCAGTTATGCCAATGACAATCACAATATCCATCTCTATCATGTAACATGCATCCTTTTGCCTATGAGGTGCTTACTGATAATGGCATTATTTTTTTCCTTGCCGACATACAGAAGCATCCCTGTCCAGTAATGCAAATGCCACAACATTTCAAAACACTGGCACAATGTGCAGTATCTCCTTCCTGATAATTCTGAGATTTCCCCCTTCCTTTTTTTTTTTTAAGATTTTTATTGGGTGAGTAAAATTTAATATTACAAATTTTTTGATTAATACCCTCATTTCCATATTCCCCCACCCTTTCCCCTCCCCCCTTTATCTCAGACTTCCAACAGTTTTCCAACCCGCTGTCTAAATCTACTACTTATATCTCTTTTTCCTTTCCTATTCATTCTAATATACTACTAAAATAGATATTATATGTTAAACTATAAAAAACCTAATATCAAATTAACAGTTACAGCATGTTTGTAACTTATCTCTTCTCCTCTTGTAAAGATCGCCCTCTCTTCCCTTCTGCCAAATTAATAGTTATCTAGCACCCACATTTCTCCCTTTACGTCCCACTTCTTTTCCAAATACTGTTTTAGTTTCCCGCAATCATTAAAGAATTCCTCTGGATTCTGTTCTCTCAACTTTCTTGTCATTTTGTCCATTTCTGCCATGTACAGCAATTTTTGTATCCAATTTTCAATAGATGGTACTTCTTTTGTCTTCCACTTCTGAGCGTATAGAATTCTCGCCGCTGTTGTCATGTAAAATAGTAATGTTCTATATTGCCTGGGAATCCCCTCCATATTCAAGTTCAACAACAGCAGTTATGGGTTCTTGTTTATTTGAATTTGTAAAATTGCAGTCATAGCTTCTATAATATCTCCCCAGAACTGCTTTGCTACCTCACAGGTCCACCACATATGATATAATGAACCTTCATGGTTTTTACATTTCCAGCACTTATCTGACATTTTGTTATTCCCATATGCTATTTTCTTCGGCGTTATGTACCATCTATATATCATCTTGTAAACATTTTCTTTAATATTAGTACAAGTCGATATCTTCAATGTATTTTTCCATAAGTGTTCCCATGCCTCCATTGTTATATCTCTATTGCAGTTTATAGCCCACATCACCATCTGGACTTTAACAGTTTTGTCTTCTGTATACCATTTTAACAAGATCTTATAAACTTTAGAAATCTTTTTCTTGCCTTCTTGTAGTATACATTCTTCCAATTCCGAGTTCTTCCATTTAAATCCCGATTTTAACGATCCAAGTCATGTAAGTCTTTAATCTGCCTATATTGGAACCATCCGTAATAAGATACTTCATCTTCTGTTTTAAGATTAATCATATTCTGCTCCATTTTCAACACCTCTTTATATGACACACATTGTTCCCTGTTATAAATTATCCTCGGGTCAATAGCTTCCATTGGCACCACCCATGTCAGGCTATCTTCATCCAAATATTTTTTATATTTTTCCCAAACCGTGAAGAGACTTTGCCTAATATAATCATGCAGAAACATAGAGTCCGCTTTAATTTTATCGTACCATAAGTACGCATGCCAACCAAAAAATTTTTTATATCCTTCGAGAGTTAAGAATTTAAGATTCTCTAACAACATCCATTCTTTAAGCCACACCAAACATATTGCTTCATGGTATAATCTTATATTTGGTAATTGTAATCCCCCTCTTTCTTTGGCATCACATAAAACTTTCATCTTCACTCGAGGCTTCTTCCCTGCCCATACAAAGTCCGATATTTTCCTTTGCCACTGTCAAATTGCTTGTTGTCTTTTATTATTGGTACTGTTTGCAGTAAAAACATAATTCGTGGAAGTACATTCATTTTAATTACTGCTATTCTTCCCAGCCACGACAAATTCAACTTATTCCATTTTATTAAGTCTCTATAAATTTGTTGCCACAGCTTTTCATAATTGTTCTTGAATAAGTCAATATTTTTAGCAGTAAGCTCTATTCCTAAATTTTTTTATTTTGTGTTACCTCACAGTTGGTAATTTCCGTTAATTCTTGTTGTCTTTGTTTCACCATATTCTTACATAATATCTTAGATTTTCTTTTGTTAACATAAAATCCAGCCAAATCACCAAATTCTTTTATCTTATCCAACAATCTTGGCATATTTTGAATTGGATCCTCTATAATAACCATTACATCATCCGCAAAAGCTCTGACTTTGTATGTAAATTCCTTAATCTTCATACCTCTTATGACGTCGTCTTCTCGTATCTGCATCAATAAAATTTCCAATATCAAGACAAACAACAGTGGAGACAATGGGCAACCTTGCCTTGTACCCTTCCGTATTTCCAGTCTCTTGGTTAATTCGTCATTTACTATGATTGCTGCACACTGGTCTTTATATATAGTTCTTACCGCTTGGATGAACTCTTTTCCCATCTGTAACTTCTCCATTGTGGCGAACATAAAATTCCAATTTAAATTGTCAAAAGCCTTCTCTGCATCCACAAAAAAGAAACCAACCTCCTTTTCACAGTGTCTGTCATAGTATTCTATTGCATTTATTACAGTCCTTAGATTGTCTTTAATCTGTCTGTTTGGTAAAAATCCTGCTTGCTCTTCTGCAATAAATTCAGCCAGCCATTCCTTCAGCCTCTCTGCCAATATTTTCGCAAAAATCTTGTAGTCATTATTTAACAGTGATATAGGTCAATAATTTTTTACATTACACGGGTCCTGTTCTTCTTTTGGAATCAGTGATATATTAGCCTCATTCCAGGTTTCCGGAATCTTTTGTTCCTTTAAAATCCCATTCATCACTTTTTTCAGGAAAGGCACCACCTCTTTTGCCATTACTTTATAAAATTTAGCCGTTATTCCATCAGGTCCTGGTGCCTTCCCCAATTTAGTCGACTGTATTGCATCCATAATTTCTGTTTCTGTTATTTCAGCATTTAGTTTTCGCTTCCACTTCTCAGATAGCTTTGGTAAGTCAATTTTGCTCAAATATTGATCAATACTATCCTCCTTTACCACTTTACTCTGATACAATTTGGCATAAAATTTATAAAATGCTCTACTTATGGCTGGATTGATCCATTAACGTCTTATCTTCTTCTATAATCTTAGTTATCACTCTTTTTTCCCTCCTCTTCTTTAATTGCCAAGCTAAATATTTCCCCGGCTTGTTGGCACCCTCAAATGTTTTTTGTTTTAATTTCTTCAATTCCCATTCCAATTCTTTGTTCTCCATTGCTTTTAATTGTTCTTGCAGAATCTTTATCTCCAGGTGTAGTTTCTTTCCCCCCGGTCTTTTCTTTAATTGAGTGTCTTTGATTTTTATCTTTTCCTGAATTTCTTTCCTTTTTTCTTCTTTTCTTTTTTTGTCTCTCGCATTTAAGCCCATTAAGACACCTCTCATTACAGCTTTGTACGTATCCCATACTTTATACGTTGGTACAAATTTATCCAAATTATATTGTATAAAAAATCTGGTTTCTTTCTGTAACAAATCTAAATTGCCCTCCTGTTGCAGTAAATCTTCGTTAATTCTCCATCCAAATTTTTTAATACATTTCCCAAATCTCCACATAACTGGATTGTGATCTGAGCTTACTTTGGGCATAATTTCAACCTCTTTAGTCCATATTGCCAATTCCTTAGAGGCCCAGATCATATAAATTCTCGATAGCGACAAGTGCCTTGCCGAATAATAGGTAAATTGCTTGGCTTTGGAGTTATTTCTTCTCCACACATCCTCCAAATTTTCTTGTTTTTGTATTTCAAAAAAAGATTTTGGCAATAATCCCCGTTTCTTTTGAGTCCCCTTTGTTTTCTTGTCTTCCTGTAAGTTTACCACTCCATTAAAATCCCCTGCCAGGATTATTTGTGAATAAGTCACTCCGTCTAATTGCTTCTGTAATTCTTTACAAAAATTGTCTTTAGCTCCATTTGGTGCATAAATCCCTACTATTAGTGTCTTTTGGGAGTTCCAAATAATTTCCACCGCAAGATATCTGGCTTCAGAGTCACTAAATATCATTTTAGATTGCAGCTCCTCCTTGATATATAACACAACTCCCCTTTTTTTCTGTTTTACCGCAGCGACAAATTCTTTTCCTAATTTGTAATTTTTTAAGTACTTTTGATCTTGTTTTTTAACATGGGTCTCTTGTAAACAAATTATATTACAACGTTGCTTGGATAGCCAATGAAAAATAGTTTTAGGCTTGGAAGGTGAGTTAAGTCCATTTACATTCCATGATATTACTTTACACTCCATAATCAAATTCTGGGTCTTTTAGGTAAGTCTTTGTCATTGTCCAACAAGAACATTTCCATCTCATGCCGCGATCTAATAGTTCTCCTAGTTGCTTGGAATTCAAAACTCAGACCCTCTGGAATCTCCCATCTATATCTTATATTCAACTCTTTCAAAATCTGAGTCAGATTTCTATATTTTTTCCTTTCTATCAGGATTTTTTTAGGTAACTCCTTCATTATTCTCACCTTTTTTCCTCCCATTACCAGTGGGTTTTGAAATTGCTTGCTCACAATATCTTCTTTCATTTTTTTGGTAGTAAACTGCACAATCATATCTCTAGGCAGATTTTTTTGAGCTGCATATCTTGAATTAATTCTGTACGCCACGTCCACATGTCTTACGATCTCTTCCATGGTTTTATTCAAGAATTCTGCTAGTATTTCCGATATCTGTTCTTGGGATACTTTCCCCTCCTCCTCCGGAACGCTACGAAATCTAAGTTGTCTCTCCATATATTTACATTCCATCACCGCCACTCTTTCATTCAAGCCTGTGGTTTCTGCTTTAAATGTAGTGGTTAGCTTCTCCGTCTTTTCTTCCACCTCGTTAACTTTTTGCTGCGTCGTCTGTAGTTCCTTCTTGACCTTGTCGATACTCTTTGTTAACTCCGCCACTTCAGATTTAATTGTCTCCTTGAGATCCTTCATCATCTCTTGTATTACATCTTTTAGTTCTTTGTTGCCTTCAGCCACTTTCTTATCCAAATTATCAAATGCCGACTGCCAGTCCTTTTTCGACATCGTGGGGCTCGATTTGCTCCGCTCCCACGAGTCTGCTCTCTTTTGCAATTCCGTGGCGTAAATATTTAAGTTCCCAAATTAAATTTCTTGTTTTACTAGTATTTTGTCCAAAAGTTAGCGCTTTAACTGTCCAAAATGACGGGCGTCTTTTCTCTATGGTTTTAAATTGAAGCTTTGCCCTTACCCTTCGCCAAGATGGCCCACTTCCGGTTGCAATGAGGGCTTGCCCTTGCCCTCTTTCAAAATGGCGCACTTCCGCTTCTGCCTTTCCCTTCACAGCCGCTCTAGCCTCACATCTCAATGTTTATGACGCACTTCCTGTTCCTTCCCCGTCATCACACCGCTACTTTCTCTCACGATGTTTCTCCGTTCCCACAGTTCGCTATCTCTTTAAACCACAGGTATGTAAATAATAATCCTTTCTTCGCCTCTAATTCTTTTCTAAAAGCTTCTTTTCATACAATTCTTTTACCGGGGTGAACTTAATTAGTCCTTTTAAACTTTCTACTTCAGGTTTCTGCTTGAATTTAAATCCTCTAATCCAATTTCAAACTCGTAGAAGAGATAACGATCTTTACCTTGCCGGGTCTTTTCTGGGTTGTAATAACTGTTTCAGATATTCAGATTAGTCCAAATTAGTTACTGAAGCTTGGGTACGGCGATCCTATGCCAACTTAATGACTCCAAAGCTGCTGCAGAGATTTCTGCCACCCTTCTTAGAGCAGGACATCAAGGCTGGGAGGGAATCCTTTGCGCAGAACCCCCCCTCAGCCGAGATCTACACGCCCTCGGGGTCTCAAGCGTTCTTGCCTGCTCTCCGCCTGAGAGCAGGGGGCCGTGGGCGATCTAGCACCCCACCAGCCCTGACAAACAGCAACTTGGACAGCTCAGCTCCCCATACTGCGTCACACCACCATGATTCCCAAGCCGGAAGTTCACATCAGATTTCCCCCTTCCTATATGCATGACTTTCCAACACTGAATGTCAATGAGTATCATCAAGCTCAGTTAATGCTTGGGGGTCCAAGCTATCAAGGTCTACTAACTGGTACATTCATGGTTCATAATGTTCTACACCCTCTAGTTACAGCAGGAATAGAAATCCATGAAATAATCACAGAACTTTAAGAGTATGATAAGGTTATCTAGTTGAAATCCACGTTTTGCCCAAAGGCAGGATAACAATAATTCTGATCAACTTTTTTTAAAGACCAAGGAAGAAGATTTCACAACCTTACTAAAATAAATCTGCCCTGTTGTCCAATCTCTCGTATTCTTAAGAAGCTTTTCATAATATTTAATGTCAAACTACCCTGAGGTTATGAAATCCCATTGTTTCTTTTCTACCCTTAGTAAAAATCTTTCTGGCACTGTCTTCTTTTCAAAACTGTCTTTGTCAAAAGGGAAAGCTTTCTGAAAGTGAAGGACTTCAAAACCAGTACTTCTGTCTTTCCCTTTTATATTTTTCAGTTGCAACAGTACCCCTGAAATTTATAACACACAAAGAGCTTGTACATATGCCTGCTTTTCAGAATGAGATGGATGTGATGAGAAACCAAAGTACTTCCTCATTCTGAAAGTTTCATCGGACATTAAGATTTCAGACACCAATGTGTGAAACTGCCAAACTACAATCCATGGTTAATTCACATTTCCTCTCTGCTTTGTATTCTACAGAGAAGTTATCTGCTCTCACTTCGGGACTGATTCTACTAACAGCTTTAACAGGATCAAATATGACCTCAATCTGTTTAGTTTAATCACAAGAGAAGAGGCAACTTGATTACAAAACTTTAAGCACCTATCCCAAGAGATGTAATCTGATTGCAGAGGGCCCTTTTAACATATCAAACAAAAATCTGAATACATTCAATGGTTGGAATTTGAAATAATAAAAATTCAAGATGGAAATAAAATGTTGCTTTTTAACATCAATGGTAATTAAGAGAAGAAGAAATGCAGGTGGCACTTTATATTGCAGACTGAACAAAGTGTCACTGGAATTAATCTACAAGTGATTTAGGCTGGCTTTTTCTTAAGTAATAAATTTCCTCAAGTGCATGAGCCACTGGCTGATGCTCCCTGGGCTGGCCTCTATGGTCAGTGTGGTCCCTGTTGACTCTCTTAAGACCAGTAAATCTAAAAAAAAAATCCACTCAAAACAATGCTGCATGTGCAGAACACTGCTGGAATCAAACCCATAGATTTATCTATCCTTATAACATTCCTATGAGGTAAGGTGCTACCTCTATGTCATATGAGACAAGCATAAATACCTGAAGTCCATGAAAACTGAAAGACTGTTCATCAACCAGATCTTATGAAAAATGGCACCTGATTTTAATGAGCTGATTTACTCTGTTATTTAATTTTTTTCACAAGAGATCACTTCCAGTTTGAAGCAAACTGCCAATTAGAACTGAGCCATATTTTCAGCCACATTTTCAGAACTAGAAGTTTACTGTTAGCTGGCATTCCCAAGGTGACCCAGCACTAGTTAAGTCAATATCAGATAATATTTTGGAAAGCTATTTTAGGAGATGCATCATGTGTGTGATGTTGCATCCTGCTGCTTTGCATTTAGAAAAAGACCCTTAATTGAAAAACCTATTACAGAACTCTGAAGCAAAAATCAATGCTCTGTACAAAATTAATCCTTCTGGGTGAAGGCATGAACTGAAGGTTTGATTTTAATCCTTGATATTGTTCCACATCTGTTCACGCTTCCCACTCGAACAATCCAGACCTTCTTTTCCTCATCATAAACATAAAGGAAGCAGGTGTCAGCTGTGAAACAGATCTTTTTCAGAACAATTTACAAAAGTTGATACATGGTAGTTACCATATCGAGTTTGCCTTCCATTGACAAGGACTGTTTTAATATGCTAAAACTCTACAATTTGTTTGTAGCTCTTTGATGGTATGACACAGCTTATTTCACAAATGTTTCCATTATGTAATGAAAAACCTGGTTATATGAATTAGTCTTCCAATAATTATGAAAGAAATAAAAAACATCATTATTTAGTGTTTACAGGAATGACCTGCATATTTATGGCTGATTGCAATTAACTGTATATATTCAGCCCCAACTAAAACAATTCTACTGAATGGATCCCATTTTTAATCTCCATCAACTAAAGGATACAACTACATCTTATAGAGAGTATCATGATCATTTCTCACTTAGAAAAGAGTCCAGTAGCACCTTTAAGACTAACCAACTTTACTGTAGCATAAGCTTTCAAGATTCTCGAAAGCTTATGCTACAGTAAAGTTGGTTAGTCTTAAAGGTGCTACTGGACTCTTTTCTATTTTGCTACTACAGACTAACATGGCTAACTCCTCTGGATCTATTTCTCACTTAATTATTTTTGTTTTATACAATGCAGCTACTGATGGTAGTATAGCAATTTAAAAGGGAAGACCAACACTGCAGGAGGGGAAGACTATGTAAATCTTTTCATCTTGCCCCATTTCCATAGAAAATCATCACTCCCAAACTGGTTTTAGCCTTTTTAGAAAAAACATAGGACATGTACATTTCCCCAGTGAGGGTAAGAGCAGTTTGGGAGTGGTGATTTTCTGCAAAGAGATTAACAGTCCTTTGCCTCCCCTCCCCTCTTCCATCTCATTGCCAGTTTTCCTCTTTAAATTGCAGCAGCAACCCGAGTAGATACATTGCAGGAAATTTTAAAAAGAGACTAAAAGAATCACATTAACTACACACAGCATGTAACTCCATCCTAAATATTTGCCCAAACAGAGGCATTTTATGTTACTCATAGAAAACACTTGGACTTTGGACATTCTCAAGAGATCCACACACATGACAAATTTCAGAAGGTATATTCAGAGAGACAGAAACAGATTTCATGCCCCTCAGTGGCAAAGGGACAAAAAGTTGCCTGAAAACAGGCAGAGGAGCATTCAAAGGTAAACTCACTATCAGAGAATCAGACTACATCTGAAGGTCAGGTGCCAAGGGGAAAAAATCTAAAGATTAGCCATCGTAAGTATGAGCAGAAATCTGGAATGTTCTCACAGACTGCACTGGGCCATCGAAGAGATAGTCTGCATGTCAGTGAGCTCCAATGTGGCACTCACACACCCATTAGCTCCTGCCATGCTTCCTAGAGATAGCCTGCTGCCCAGTTTCCCAACACCTTCCACATTAATTTCTTAACCTTTCCTCCTTTTTTCTCTTTGCTGGCCACCTAATTCACACTCCCTTATTTTTTATTCTTTCCTTTGTTGCCTTTCATACACTTTCCTTGCCCTTTCTCTGACCCCTCTTTCTTTGGAGTCTGTCTGACCTTCACAGATGCTTGAGCTCACAGCTTGGCTTAGTTTGTCTTCATCAGGGGCATGTGTTTGCTTGAAATTACTTCAACACAACCTCTCAAGCATCACAGTTTTGTGACTGGTCCCACTCCCAATGGCAGCAATTTTTCTCAGAATTCTGAAAGTGCCGAAAGGCTCAACAAGGCTGGAGATCTCTGATCTAAAGCACGGAGGGTATAAGCTGTATCAAAGTTTGAACATGTCCAAACGATTATAGGAAACCAGCTAAAATTATCAGGTACTATGTAAGAACAAGTCCTGGTGAGCACCATCTCAATCATTTTGAAAGTTTGTCATAAGTGCATAATCAATGTAAGGCATCCCCATGGAACTCCTACCGTTTAGGCAGTATAGCAGGGCAAGTACTCACATTTGTATTGCCATGCCGAAGTCATCTTTGTGCCTCCCTGTACTTGACCCTGTGATAAAATTCATATTTTTCAGGCTCAAGACTCTGAGGACTGACTTTCTCAGACCGCTCTCCATCTCCAGCCTTCCCAAATATTCCATAGGACTAGACTTTCCATTGTCATGTTCAGAGCTTGCACAACTGCAAGCGCAATCCCCAAACTCATTATTAAAAAATTAAATGCACTTTTTAAAAAAGAAATTGTATTTCTTACTGTTCAAGCAAGAAGGGGAAGGAGGAAGAGTTGGGAGAATTGGTAAATGCCCAGCACCAGAATTCACACTGCATTGCATAATACTATGAAAGCTTTGGTCTTTTGACACATGTATGCAATGCTAAGACAATCAGAAAACATTACCTGTCCATCATAATAGTACAGGAAGATACTATGAATTACTAATCAAACTAATCAGAGTTTCAAGGATTTAAAAAGCCACCCTCAGACCAAGGGAAAGATTCCTTCCCAGCCCCATTTGCCTTGGTCTTGCCATTAAGCCCTTGTCTAAGACCCATTCATGGTACAAGAAAGCTTAAACACTCTAACTATGGAAAAGGTTCCAATCGGTCACAATATTCATCAACTGTTCCCAAGAACTCCAAAGAAAACCAGAGCTCCTGCAGTAATATGCTGTGAAACTTCTCCAAGACACTTGGCAATAAAAAAGGCAACCAAGTGGCTATACAAGATACATTTTCACACAGGCACAGCCCTTGCCCAGGTTACAGCCACATAAGGTCATAAGCTTACAATGGAACTGGATGTTGCCTGTCACAAAAAGGGGGTGGGGAATTTCTTTAATACTAACACTGGGGCCTGTTGAAAGGGCTGTTGAGAAGGGACCAATAGGACTCAGTTCTAGGGGCCCTAGTCATCCATAAGGGGGGGGGTCCATAAAACTATGCAAGACATGTGATTTGTTTTGATGTTGGGCTGAGTTGGGGAGATGTGAGAGGGTACCCAGAAGGAATCTCTGCCTGAGGTGCTGCAATGGCCCTTAGCAGCCCTAACTGTACAGGTGGCAGAAACTGCTAGTTATAGCTATGCCAAAAATAATAGTAAAACTGTTCATACTGTATGTTGAAAATTGCTCTCATTTCCAAAATATTCTTATAAACCAATAATTGGAATCAAAGAAAAATGACAGTAAAATGAATTTTAATCGAATAATCAAATATTGTGGAATCATGCATTTATACCAATTACCCACTTCCCACATCTAGAAATTGCAAGTAATTTGTTAAAAGTATCTTTAATTCACACAATATTCCTGAGGGATACATGCAGACTGATTGTGTTTTAGTGCTAAACTAGTAAGAAGCATTCTGTAGGTCCTACAGTATGGCCTGAAGATCCACAGTGAAGAAGCTTAAAGAAGCAAGATTAATATAACTCTGGCCCAACCCTATTTCTTCATGGAAGCCTGACACACAGTATCAAAATCAAAAAGAGTGGATCTATGACACACAGTATGTGACTTCATTCTACTATTCCAACAATAGGTGCTCAGCTCAGAATGTTCTACAGGATGAATAACTTTTATAAACAAGTCTATTCAGTTGCTTATTTGTCTAGCCAGCTACCATGCCCCTATTTATACTTATGAGATTCATATCCAATACCTTCAATACTAACTCAATTTTTCTACTGATATCTCTGTTTCTACAACATCAGTCACACTCAGAGATGTAGGGTGGAAAAGTTTCCATTCAGAAAAATTCCCAGGGCTTCATTTGTCCATCGACAATTTTCCATTTCTAAAGATTCACTGTTTAATAAAATAACAATAAATGGATAACATTGCTAATACAATTTTAGACAAGCATGGCATGTTCAAAGTTGTAATTAGTTTTTCAGGTGATTATCCCTGGGAATTATATGAGAGAGTATGGGGAAAAAATGGAATCCAGCCCTCAAGTCAGAGTTGACTTATGGCGACTCCTGGTGGGGTTTTCATGGCAACAGCCTAACAAAGGTGATTTGTCATTGCCCACCTCTGCAACCTTGGTCTTTGTTGGAGGTCTCCCATCCAATTACTAACCAAGGCTGACCCTGCTTAGCTTCTGAGATCTGGTAAGATCAGGCCCTCCTGGTCTATCCAGATCACAGCATAAAAACCTATATGTAATGTTCTATTGATCTGTAAACAGTAAAGATGAGAAAACACCATAAATATATATGATAATCCAAACAAAAATCCAAGTTACAAATTTAACTGATTGGCTGTGCAAGTTAAATCAAAATCAAAGCTAAAATTCTTATTTTTGTTTCCTCTTCCACAGTGATACTTTCAGATGGGTAGATGTGTTGGTCTGTAGTAGAAGAGCAAGATTCGGATCCAGTAGCACCTTAAAGACCAACTAGATTTTGAGTCAGAGCTCCCTTTGTCAGATGGGAAATCTAGTTGGTCTTTAAGGTGCTACTGGACCCAAATCTTGCTCTCCCATGGTAAAAGGAATACTGTAATCGCTAAACTGATATGGAACTAACAAGTAAAACCAGCAACACTACAAAAATTGGCAGTGAAAGTGAGGTGCCCCACTGTTAAAACATATGAGTGGACAACTATGTCCATGGCATATCAGTTTGGAGAGTATGCTAAAATTAGTGTGTCAACACTTTAAGTGCCTTTGGCTTTTTTCCTGAAATTTTCACAATGTAAAGGAAGTACATGCTCTATTTTTAACAGCCTTATTGCAATTAAAAATACTTTCCACATAAAGCTCTGAATTTGTTTTAACGTAATGTTTAAAGTGCATATGATTTCCCCCCTAATCAAATATTTCAATTCAAGCATTTGTTCCTTACAGGGCACCTTACTGGATACTTTTAAAACTGTGTGTACTAAACATAAGTAAAAATAAAAATGCTAACACCGATCATGCTCTATTTAGGGCATTGGAAAATTTTCCAATTTTCTGGAACATCCACATCACTGCTCACACTGTTCCGGTTTCCACTGTAAAAATTACCCACAGGTGTCATCAATGTGGCACCCTAAGCATCCTGTGTCACTGGTTCAGCACTGAAAGAAGCCCCTTTTGTAGGAGCTAATAACTTTCTTCTGTGTTGCCTCTGTAACCAGCACTAAATATATAATTCTCCACATCCACTAAATATACTGCTCTGACCTGGATGGCCCAGACTAGTCCGATCTTGTCGTATCTTGGAAGCTAAGAAGAGTCAGCCTTAGTAATTTGATGGGAAACCACCATGGAAGTCCAGCTTAGCTACACAGAGGCATGCAATAGCAAACCATCTCTGTTTGTCTCTTGCCTTGAACATCCTATGGGGTCGCCATAAGTCAGCTGCGCCTTGATGACACTTTACACACACTGTATATATTACTGCAATCAATACAGTTACCATGCAGCTAGTAGATACCTTCCCTTCAAGTGTAGACATATTGTCAAAGAACAGTGCTACATTTTCCAAGGGAAATAATCCAACAGCCAATTCTGATAAACATCTGCTGCACACTTACACCCCTTAGAGAGAAACGTCAAAAAGACAACCCATGAATTTTTAATAGTATACATGCAGTGCTCTAGGAAGTTGCCAACTGGATAGGGAACTGCAGGTTCAGGCAAAAATACGAGAGCATCTGCAATTAATGTTTATGCAAAATCTTGGACTTACAAAAGAGTATTCCGAATTTCAGAAGAGGTACCTAGCCATGTTGTGACTATAGCAGTGCGGGGGTGGGTGAATCTACTCAGCCACTTGATTAGAAGCATCAAGGCAGCAGTTTCAAATAAGCTTAACAGTGTGCTTTATGGACAGGAAACCAAAAACATTTTCAGAAAGCACTTAGTGAACACTGTTGTGTATGACATCATTACAGCTTTAGTAGATCACAGTTCCTAGTAGTAACAGCCTAATTTTGTAGATGCCAGGCAACAAATTATGTACAGGTTAAGGACAGTAGCTAATAGGACATCTAGGAACCATAGCAGGGCTGAGGTGGGTGAAAAAACCTGGTAATGTCAGCCATGTTACCAGTCTCAGGAGAGCAAAAGAGTTATTCACATGTTGATGTATCACTAAGTAGCTAAGATATTTCATCAAAATAACAGTGGACAAGTGCAAGATCACAGCTATGAAAGAATAAGGTTATCAAATGAAAATATAGATTTCAGCAGCCTAGCAATTTTGTCAGGGTCAGGCAGTTTTCTGAAGGAGATAATGATACCACTCTAATGTGTAAAATGAGGTTTGATTTCAAAGCCAGTTGAAAACTATGAAAAATTCTTTCTTAATTTAGTCCTCAAGAGACATGAACTGGGATGTCAGCCCAGAGCACATGACGTTCTGCAAGTGGGGTGAAAAGCCATCGAGATTTGGATGAGAACAACACTACACTCAACCGGAAAACAGAAGTGCCATTTCCCTCCTATAAACAAGCCTCATGTGTCTGTCTTTCGTTTCATGGCTCTAGATAATGAAATGGCCAGAGCTGGTAGCTGGAATGCATTTTGTGACTAGTTCCAGTTAGATGGTAACTGAAGAAGTATCTAATAGATGGTATCTGAAGAAGTGAGCTGTGGCTCACAAAAGTTCATACCCTACCACTAATTTTGTTAGTCTTATAGGTGCTACTAGACTCTTGCTCTTTTCTGCTGCTTACAGACAGAATAACACAGCTACCCATCCAAATAGATAGTGTGAATGTCAGTACAACGACACCCACAAATGGGGGAAGAAGGCTCCACACATACTATTTTGTTATCTATTTTCTGTGCCATGGTTTACTCCACTTCGTGTCAGCTTAGCCTATTAAAGAGCCATATTAATAAACTCAGAGCCTTTAACTTTGGAAGAAAGGGAAAAAAGAGCCAAATAAGCCTTTTACAAACAGTACATTTAAACAAAGCCATATTTCTCACAGCATTTTTGGAAATATTCTTCTAGCATAGACATTAATTCAATTCCTTTCTGAACAGACTGGAAATTAGATACAGAAATTGCATCAGGGAACTTTCTGAGAATTAATTACGAAGAATACTGTTTTTTTAATGCCACAATGGATCAGCCCATCCTGGAAAGCGTATGGTATTTCTCATCAAACCCAGGAGCTTTGTTTTAATTACTAAGATTTATAGTGGTGGAATTATAAACCTTGGTGTAGACTCAAGCAAGACATTTTTAGACATTTCATTGCTTAATAAACGTAAAGGATGGATCGATTTCCTGTCTGAACATCTGTACTTATATATGGAATTTACAACTCCAGCGGTTATAGTAGAGTGAAACCGGAGAGGGGGCTCCTTCCTGTGGCAAAGAAAGAGGATGGAATCATATGAGACGTTTTCTGCCTTCACTCTACACCCAGGGGGAAAAACAGGGGGGATCTGCCTCAGGTTTAGTAGAGAAGGGAGGGGGGATGCACTCCTCTGCCGTCTTCCCAGATTTTACCCACTGGATATCACAAAGCACAGAGCCAGTGCAGCCCTTCTTAGTTCGCCTTCACCAAAAACATGCAAGCGATCTCCCTTCCCCGGGAGGATGGATAAATCTATCCGGCGTTCCGAGCGCCAGGCGATCAGTCACCATCGATCCCGTGTCAAACCTTGCCGCTGGGGAACAAACGCAGAGCCGGCCGGAGAGGGAAGAAAAGGTGGCAAGAGGCCGCCCTCCACAGAAAAAGGCTTCCTTCCGACAGCAGACGGACCAGGACCCGAAAACCAGCCGCAGAGACCTCCCCCGAGGCGGGATGCTCGCCCGGTCGGTTTCGACAGCCAGCAAGCGACCGCGCCAGAAGACTGCACGCCCTCTCTGTTGGCTGCGTCGCGCCCAGCCGGGCATCCTCGCCCCGCAACCGCGTGGCAGGAGCTCCGACGCCCCTCTCGACTGCCCCGATCCCTTCGCCCCGTCCCCCGTACTCACAGTGGCACCAGCCCAGGTGGCAGCACCAGTGCAGGCGGAAGCAGCGGCCGTGGCTGTGCGTGGTGCACAGCGACAGCCCGTCGCAAGGCTGGAAGTCGGGTCTGCCGGCGCAGCTGCGGGCCAGCGCCTGAGCCTCGTCCAGCTTCTCGCTCTTCCCGGCCGGGCCCCCCAGAACAGCGGCGCCCGCCGCCCCGGCCCCGCTCATAGCGCCGCCGCCTCCGCCGCCACCTGCAGCAGCCCGCGTGCACCTCCGCCCAGCCGCTCCCGCTCGCGCGCGCCACAGGCGCAGCAGGGCGGAGAGCAGCGGCCGCCCAGGCGGCGCTCGTCTTGCCAGCCAGAGGGACGCGCCACGGGCCAGCCCAGCCCGGCCGCCGGCCCAGCTCCGCCCCTCCGGCGAGAGAGTGGGCGGGAGCCTGAGCGAGCGACGGGAAGTTTGCTGTGGGGAAGCCTCAGAGGGAAGGGGGAGGGCTGGAGAGGCGTCTCTGGGCTGCGTACCCCTCCCCGGGACGGAAACGCTGGGCACCCCCGCCTCTCTCCGTAGAGCCCGGCGGCCCAACAGCCCTGGGGCGGCGGAAGCAGGCAGGGAGGGGTTGCCCAACCGCCGTCCCCTCCTCACAGTCGGTGGTCAAGGCCTGGGGACTCCCGTTTGTAGGGGAATCGGTTTCCAAGGAATCGCGTTTACGAGGGGAGGGAGACAACCCCCCCCCCCGTTTTAGCAGATAGCCCGCCCCCGCGCGCTGGCAGCCACAGCGAACGCATTGTCGGCCCGCTCCCAGCTCCGGGGCTGCCGCCTGCATCGGGGTGGGGGGGGGGGGTGCGCGGATTTTTTAGATAGCGGCAACCATTTCTCTCTTGGCAACACACTTGCTTCCATCTGGCATTGAACAGCAGCCCCATTCCCTCCATCTCCTTCCCGTCCGGCTCCAGTCTCTCCACGCCCCTCTCGAGAGACCCTGCAGGCTTACAAATCCGCAACGTGACTATGCTCTGCATCTGTTCTATATTTCTCAAGACGTAAAAAATAGCAGCAGGCGTCAGTATGCAAGTGCCTATGGCAGAGCTCCATCCGCTGTGTAAATACATAACAAACGCGGTTGGACTAGAGCAAGCTGGTTTTGCAGACCCTTGGCTATAGTTCCTTGCTCAAATTCACTGGGGATGACATTTCTTTCTCTTTGGATCAGTGGATGGGGGAGCTAAAGGAAGGGAAATTGGAGTTTGCAGAAGAGGCCATATGACAAAAGACTGCTAGTGTATTATTATTACTAAATTGTTATTAACTACTGATTTTTTTGCAGTCTACTACCTATCCTTATGCCCACTGTATCTAGATTTTTTGCACAGCCAAACTACATCCAGTCTACGCATCACTTTGCTCAGACCTAGGAATCCCATTTGCCATTGCCGCCTCATTCCACTAAACAGTTTCCCACTCCTCACCCCCAAACCATCTTGAACAGTGCCTCTTTGCAAGGACAAACAGGTCTTAGGCAAACTCATAAATATACAGTTGCATTGATATCACCCCCCCACCCTGCACAGTTAAAACAACTTTCCACTCACATTCTAGTAAGCAAACACCCACTCTTGAGTATGCTGTTGTGAACCTGAACAGCCTTCTTGGTAAAGTTGAAATTAAGTAAATAAATACATAATTGCCTCCCGTATTTATATCCTCACTTGATGTATGCAAAAGTGTACCAGAATTAGCAAGATGTTAAATCATTGGAAGTAACATAAACAGCTGCTGCATGGGAGTTGCAGTGAAAGATAACCTACAGTAGTGAAGTCTTACAGACCTAACGTTCTTAAAAGTGCACCATGCAGCAAGCTTGATTATCAAAAATAATATTATCAAAAATACTCTATAAGTGCTGGGTGCTCAGATGGATTACAACCATGAATATTAACAAATACTTTGTTCACATCCAAAACTCATAGCAATATATTAATATACGTATGTACATTTCCCATTCAAAACAAAACAATTGAGCGCAAGCCGCCTGCAAGTCCTAGAGTCACCAAAAAAAGTCCTTCCTTGAAAGATTCACAACCGGAAAGCACTCTCTCTTCCTTGTTCTTAACAGCTGCAGATTATTTATTTTATTCAATTTATACCTTGCCCTCCCCACAAATGGGCTCAGGGTGGTTAACAACATTAAAAAATACATTAAAATCACAAAAACAAAATAATTTTTTTAAAAAATCATTAAAATAGTCCAGGAGGAGGCTGTTTAGACAAATATTGGGAGTCCATATACAGGCATAGTAGATGGCCGAGGGCAGCCCCAGCAGAAGTGGTGGTCTTAGATGGAAGAAGGAGGACATCCACGGGCACTTGGCCGAAGGCCCGGTGGAACATCTCCGTTTTACAGGCCCTGTGAAACTGTAACAAGTCCCGCAGGGCCTGGGTCTCCAGCGGGAGAGCGTTCCAACAGGCCAGGGCCAGGGCAGAAAAAGCCCTGGCCCTGGTTGAGGCCAGATGGATGTCCTTTGGGCTGGGGACCAGCAGGAGTTGCTTGTCTGTGGAGCACAACACCCTGCAGGGGACGTAATGAAAGAGGTGGTCCCGCAGGTATGCAGGTCCCAGTCTGTGAAGGGCTTTAAACACCAAGGTTTTATCCAACCCAAGCAGCAGGTTTTATCCAACCCAAGCAGCAGGAGCCGATGCGGCAGCTACCTCCCAGGCGGGAGAATCCACAGGAGGAGACGGGACTCGCAGGGAAGAATTCCACAGCCCCCAAGAAATGCTTAACAGGGTGCTAGCTGTTCTCCTGTTATAGGTTCCTATATCTGAGTTCCCAGTGTGGGTTTGGAGAAGTGAATTATAGCTACGCATATTTGGAGCTGAATATGATTGCCGTCTTTGAACGCCCTTGAAAAAGCTTTCCCCAAACAGTACACTTAAGAACATTGGGTCTGTAAGACTTCACCGCTGTAGGTCGTTATCTTTCACTGATTAGTATACTACACAGTGCCCCTCCTGTACCTCTTGCATGGGAGCTGCAGGCAGATATGATTATTTTCCTTTCTATTCTGCCTTGCAGCTGGTACTTGGTAGAATGGACTCTATGACTATTGATAAGATGGTGCGCAGAAATGTAGAAACCAACACAAAAAGCATAGATAGCTGGAACTTCTTTGAGACTTGTTACTACTTTTACTGTGCTTTCATCTTTATTTATTGATGGCGTTTATGGTACGCCTTTCTCACTGAGACTCAAGGCCGATTACACAGTGTGAGAGTAATACAGTCAGCATCAAGGACAATTCCATAAACAATGCTGCAGGGGAAATAAAGACGAGGTTCCAAAGATGACAGGAATCCAACTGCCCTTGATGACACCTATATTTCTTTCAGGCTAGGGCATCTGTTTCAAGTCATGAGGACCTACGAACTGAACAAATGGAAGTCCAGGAAGATTTTGACCATCTGGTTTTGATGGTGACTTTTCTCACAGGACTTGGGAGACAGGCCTTTCCTTGCTTATAGACTACTGAAATCTAAAGCAGCTTCTTACCAAAAACCTAGTAAACCAAATACTTGGGGGCAATATCATGGGAAGGTTTTGGCCTCAGTTCACCCTTCAAGGCAACTGGTTGGTGATTGTGTAAAACAAGATGCTTGACAAGATGGACCACTGCTTTGATTCAGCAAGGCTCTTTTATGTTCTTAACAATGGGCCACCTAACAAAGACACAAACTGAGGGATCCTGTTCTGGAACAAGCCAAGACGTCAACTCAGGCAATACTATTACAGGACCTAAAAATGTCAGCCATGCATGCCATCTTGGGCTCTTGCTCCAGTGTGATAGATGCCATAATGATTCAACACTGCCTTTCTCTCTACTAGAGATGGGCACGAATTGAATTATGACCCAAAAAAACACATGAACCAGGCCGGTTCGCGAACCAGTGGTTCGTGGAAGCTCATTTCCACGAACTTCCACGAACTGGTCTACTGGTTCATTGGGCTGTATTTAAAGGGGCGGTTTAAATGGCCATTTCTCCAGGAAAATGGCCATATAAACTTTTCCTGCCGCTTGCAAGTGGCAGGTCCCTTTAAACTATCAGCTGGCAGGCGGCAGGGGGGATCCCCCCCCTCGCCGCCTGCCAACTGATAGTTTAAAGGGACCTGCCGCGGCAGGGCCCTTTAAACTGTCCAAACTGCCACTGTGGCAGCCATTTGAGGGGTGAGAAGGCCGTTTTCAGCCTCCTCTGCCACCCTGTGGGCCCACGCAATGGTGGAAGAGGCCGAAAATGGCCTTCCCACCCCTCGCGGGAGAAGAGGGAGGACGCCACACCACAGGGGAAGATAAGCCTGGGGCTGGGGGCTGGGGTTTGGGCAGTTTAAAGGGCCCTGCCACTGATAGGTCCCTTTAAACTATCAGCTAGCAGGTGGCGGGAGGATTATTTTCCCACTGCCTGCCAGCTGATAGTTTAAAGGGACCTGCCACTTGCAAGGCAGGAAAGGGCCCTTTAAACTGTTAAATGCTCCTTGTCCTGCTGCTGCTAAGTGGCCGGAAAGGGGCATTTAATCCCCACAAACCACGAACTGGTTCGTAACTGGCACCAGTTCCGTGCCAGTTCGTGGTTCCTGGTTTGTGAAAACCCAACAACAACAAACCTCATGGTTCGGGTTGGTTTTGGGGGGGGTTCGTGCCCATTTCTACTCTCTACATAGGAAAAACAGGAAACAATATATGGACTCAAATCAGACAGAAATGGAAATGTTCAGGAATCAGTGTGATAACATTTCAACAAACTGATGCTTATTTAAATTTCATCATTCTCCAGTAGAAGAATCTCAAAGGGAGATTCTACCATGAAACTGCTGAATTAGAATTCATCAAGATGTTTGATCTCCCAAGGCAGACTCACGTGTATTCATCCCTGTTCACTTGTGCTCCACTTGATCACTATGTGAGTCTGTTCACTTGCCGTTCAAGTGTCATTCGTCACTTGTAGCTTGGCCCTGAGATTCCTTAGATGCTACAGATGTTAACCAGAGTAGCAAAACTAGGAAGAATATGTTACCACCAATTACCGTTTGGAAACTAGGTACTCATTTTACTGGGATGCTACAGATGTTAACCAGAGTAGCAAAACTAGGAAGAATATGTTATCACCAATTACTGTTTGGAAACTAGGTGCTCATTTTACCAAACTTGGAAGGATGGAAGGCTGAGTCAACCTTGAGATGGCTACCTGATGGCTTGAGATGGCTTCTGCCAGGATCAAACTCAGGTTGTGAGCAAAGCTTGGGCTGCAGTACTGCAGTTTACCACTCTGCGCCACGGGGCTCTTACCATATAAGTGTAGATGACTGGGGAAGGCAATGGCAACCCACCCAGTAACAGAAGTTTGCCAAGAAAATGTCGTGATGCAACGTCCCTCCATGGGTCAATAATGATTCAGTGGACTACCTTTACCTTTATACATATATATATATATATATATATATATAGAGAGAGAGAGAGAGAGAGAGAGAGAGAGAGAGAGAGAGAGATGCCCCATGAGGACTGCCACATGCATCTAATGAAGGGGCTCTGGTCCATAAACATTTATGCTAGAATAAAAATGTGTTTGTCTATAGGGTACCATAAGACTTCTGCTTAGTTTTGTAGCTGGAGATAAGTGTATTATGTCTTGGATGACAGGTCCTTATGCTATTAAGGGCATTGGAGCTGATCTAGAAACACAGTAATGTCAATGAAAAATGCAAATACAGTGTTAGGAATGATTAGGAAATCAGCACGATGCATCCACATTTAGAATATTGTGAGTAGTTCCTATTTCCATACTGTGAAAACAATAATACGGCTGAAGAAACTGAGTAAAGGAGAAACTGTGATTTAGTTAAGCAAACAACTAGTCACATGACACATAATTATTATGGAGAGACTGTAAAGATGGTTCACCCATTTCTTTTATAGTTAAAAAAGAGGGTAACATAGAACTGTATTTGTGAATGAGTAGCAGCCAGTCACAAAAGTCCTGCATGTGGACTAAAGCACGCCACCTCCTCCTCAATTAATTTTGCAGGGATTAGAAAAATGGAATATTTTCCCAAACTCTCAAATGCCAGAATACTTTTTGATTACGTTTTTTGATAATGGGGAAGGACCTATTGTTTCATATTCCTTTAAATTATAATTTGGTACTCTGTACGGGCAATGGTCTTGAATCTAGTAAAGCTGTTTTGGTGAAATGTAAGGTCTTATCATGTGGATAGTTAGGAACATGCTTGGGTGCTAGATACATAACAGAATATGACTACAGGGTTTGGTTTGGACTTACACATGAAGCTGCCTTTTATACTGAGTCCAACAAATGGTCTACCTAGAACAGTATTGTCTGTTCTGACTGGCAGTGGCTCTCTGGGGTCTCACATAGAGGTCTTTCACATCACCTATTGCATGATATTTTTAATGGGAGATGCTAGGGATTGAACCTGTGGCCTTCTGCACCCAAAGCAGATGCTGTACCACTGAGCCACAGTACCATGTGTGCTTGTGTCTGACCTGAAGCAGAGCTCTATACACTAATTAATAATTTAAATAGATAGCACAGCTACAGTTTTTTTTTCCCTTTGTTGATTTTTAAAAGTTTATTTAGCCAGTATAGTGAAATTCTTATTGGAGGCTGGTGTGTAATTCTTAATTCTTTCATGAAGCACTTTAGGTCTTTAACAGTGCAATCCTAAGCAAAGTTGACTTCAATGGGCTTAGACTGGAGTAACTCTGCTTAGGATTGCTCTGTTAACGTGATTACTATTAATGACCAACATTTATTGAAATAATATTTGATTTATATACCGCCCTTCAGGACAACTTAATGCCCACTCAGAGCGGTTTACAAAGTATGCTACTATTATCCCTACAACAAAACACCCTGTGAAGTGGGTGGGGCTGAGAGAGCTCCAGAGAGCTTTGACTAGCCCAAGGTCACCTAGCTGGCTTCAAGTGGAGGAGTAGGGAATCAAACCCAGCTCTCCACTACACCAAACTGTAAAGGGAACATTGACACTTTTAACCTATGCTAAACTTTTCAAATGGAATAATTTTGACTACCAATTTAACAGGAATGTTGTATGTAGAAGATCTTGCCTGTGGATAAAGAATTAGACAGGTGACCTATGGATCATCTACCTCAATTGTTCTATCATTCTGAGTGAATCTAATGCCAATTACTGAGTGCCAAGTATTATTCTTTCTCTCACTGCAGTTTTTCATTGTTGCATGTCCTTGAACTTTTATTAAGCTTATATTAAGGCATTCAGCACTTTGTTCTGCATCTGGGCTTTCAGGACTGCTTGCTGATGCTTCTGAATTTATGGTTACACCTTCAACTGGCCTTTCTCTTGACCCTCTCAAGCTGCTGCTGGTGACAACGCAAACTTTTGCATTTCCATTGCTATCTATAATATCTTCATTGATTTCACAATGCTTCCTGAGTCTGGATGCCACAGTAGTGAAAGACTGTGACAGCAACTGTAAGGTTACTTTCATGGGAGTAATATTTATTGAATAACATGGGACTTAATTCCAAGTAGACTTGCTTAGGATTGCTCCCTCAATAGTTTTTTCTTTGGAGGCATTGATCTGTTAAGAAAATTGGTGTGGGGGAGAGGGGAGAAAATCAATGTTTTCACTAAATGATTTTTAATAAAAAGTATGAGATCCAAAGATGGCACAAATGGCATACGTGGTTAAATCTGTATCACTGTTTGCCACTTGCTTTGTGCCTGAAAACTGCAAATGTTGACTCTGCATTCTAAAAGCTAACTTTTCATAGAATTGCTGCACAGTGAATCTCAGAGAGAATTCTAACATTCACAAACAAAGCTATGCTAGCTAAAGTTTATGCTGTAGCCTAACTTTAGGTAGCCTGTGGAACTAAAAAGAACCATGAGTTCAAAGTGATTAGAGACTATTTGGCATGCTCTAGTAATATACTATTTTTCTTCCTGTGCTCATTTAACACTGAAAAGAAAAAAATTACTTTCTGTAGAGGAAAAGTTTTTGCCAATCTTGATTACATTTGAATTGAATAAAATGGCTTGGTGATTTCTAGTCATTACTATCTTTATTGATTTTTTTGTTTTAAAATATATGGGCTTGGATCCAGAACAGTGTTTCTGTAGGCACAAGGATTTCTGCCGAGCACAATTTTCCCGTCTCCCACTTCATCTCTCCCACAACAGCTCGAAAGACTCCCCCAAATCTTATTCCTGAGAGCCCCTTGTTCCCCAGAAACAGGAATTCAGGAGGTGTTTCTGGGTGCCACAGAAGGGAGGAGGTGAGAAGCTCTCATTCTGCAGACAAAAGTCCATGTGTCTGCAGAAATACTGTTCTGGGTTCAAACCATCATCTATCTCACAACTCTCCTCAAGTTGTTCTGTGTTGCATTAAACGTAGCTGGTTTCAATAGTATATGACGGTGTTTGGGGCAGCAAGCAGAAGGACCCAGGGCAAACAAACAAATGGTTAAACAAAAATAAGTTTTATTCAGGAAGATATAACAAAAAATGTAAAAAGTAGCATAATAGCATAACTACTAGATGTTAAAATCTATGTCAATGCAGTGCTCCAGAGTTATACATAACCTATTAAATTTACCTATATCATATATGCAACTCCTATCCTATGCATAGATTCCTATGCATACTTCCTTGGGAATAAGCCCAATTTAATTTATATATGTGGTTTTTTTTTTTAATTTTGAAAGCTATGCCAGAAGCCTTGTGACAAGCGTTTGTGGTTTTCAGTATATTGATAAATAAATCCAAGGACTATAGGATTGGACTGTATTAAAACAACGTTCTGTTTCATCTGTGCAGAAACTATCAACAGCATGGAACCTATGAAGCAAATATCTTTAAAATCTTATACAACTTCTCTATTATCAAGAGAAAAGAAACTCTGCAGGGGTACAGAATAGTTTAAATGAGCTAGAGCCCATATTAGAGCCTATTGCATGGTGATTCCAGCAAAGAAATATTTTCCCTTACCCATTGCTACCCAGTGGTGTCGTTTGTGGTACTATGGATTGTTTTATGTCTTGGTGTCCAGGAGGAAATGGCAAATTCCTCAGCAACTTGATGTGATCACTTTGCAAAGTTCTTTTTGGATAAAATTGTTTGTATTCACTCCAACTTGGAGCCAGACTACATGAGACGCCCAACATATCAGTTTCTTAGCGTAGACATTCTGTTGCTCTGTATTAACACTGTCTGCTTGATATGATTGCGAGTGTGCTAATTATTGCCTTCAATAAACTTACTGTTGATTGCACTCTATACAAGATTCTTAATACTTCTTCCAAGCTTGCACAGTGAAATTCATCACTTTGTCAGCAATCCTTTTATAGCTATTTGTGTGTTTTTGCCCCTATGAGGTGCGTTTTTTCAATCTGGGAGTAAAACCTAAGCCAGCAGCTCTTTTCACCGAGAAGTGAGAGGTGTCAAAAGAGGGATTTCTGCTTATGTTCAAAATACTTTAAGTGTGTCTTCATCCATATGAACCTGTCAGAGACTTCCGGTCAGCTGGTGGTGAGGGAATACTTTATTGAAGAAGCTTGAATTATTAAGATACCTGTTAAAGAAGTCATCTCTTTATCTTGAGAGAAACCCCACATCAGCAGAAAAATATTATCCACCTTATGCCCCAAGGAAACAACTCCCTTTCCAATAGGGAGACAGGACTGAGTATGTGTGTGGTCTTTGAACTCTGGCAGTATGAAGAGAGCACAGATACAAGTCCTTCCTATGCTGGGAGGCAGATGGGCTGAAAGGAAAATTGCCTTCACCCTAATGGGGAGGGAGGAAATTTGGGGCAAGAAGATGTATGCCTGGCAATGTGTACTGCCTAACCCCAATTTTCACCTTCTTTAAATTGTTAAAAGATCTTTTCTATTCACATTTAGATACTTGAGCTATATAATGGTTTAGTGCGCTGCCTTAGGCTGTAAATATATCTGGCTGCTTGTTCTGGTACTCTTTTTATGTTTTCCCTTTTGTTTATGTTTCCCTTTTCCTCTCATGTGTGGAGTAGGGCGAGTGGGTTGTATGAGCCATCTCTGTTTGCGTTTCTAAGAGGAATAAAATCTTAACAAGAATAATTACAATTTGAAGATACAGTTCCAGCTGATTCTTATTTCCATTACATCTCTCTCCTAGAAAGAGAATTCAAATGCCAAGTTACACACATCATAAATGTTGCTTACAAAATAAATAAAATTGCATTTGAATATAGTAAAGGCATTTTAAAAAGTTTTCTCCCTCTCTAGTGATACTTTTGAGAAAGGCTTCTATTACAGCATAGTCTCGTGCTTTCTGAAATAATGACAATCACAAGGATAGTAGAATATGGCCCCCCTGACCTAGATAGCCCAGGCAAGCCCAATCTTGTCAGATTTTGGAAGCTAAGCAGGGTCGCCTTGGTTAGTAATTGGATGGTCAAAGACCAGGGTTGCAGAGGCAGACAATGGCAAATCACCTCTGTTGGTCTTTTGCCTTGAAAATGCAACCAGGAGTCACCATAAGTCAGCTATACTTGACAGTACTCTCCATCACCAGAATATGGCTAGTTGGAAGATAAATTCTGGAACAGAAGAATAAGGCAGCACTATTGATGAAGAGTAAGGTCTGGTTCATACATTTCAGGACACAAGGCAGCAGATCACTGAACGGACCACATGACTTCAGACTGCAGGAGGTGGAGTCAAGCTATGAATGTTCTATGGCATTAAAAAATCTTGCAAATGGAAAATTAGCACAGTAAAGAGAAACGTTCAAAACCTACTCATCACTTGTGCTGGCTTTCTGTTTGCAGAGAGCTTTTAAACATAGGGAAACATTCCCCAAAATGTGATCCTCTCCCTGCTGACTGAAGTGGTGCAATCCACTTTCCCACTGCATTTCTACCTAATTCTCCTGCATTCATGAACCAGGATTTAAACTTACTGGTAGAAATCACCCAGACATTGGTGGTGGTGGAAAGTGCCTCCAAGTTGCAGCCAGCTTCTGGTGACCCCTGCTGGGGTTTTCAAGGCAAGAGACTTAAGAGAGGTGGTTTGCCATTGCTTGCCTCTGTATAGTGACAATGGTCTTCCTTAGTGGTCTCCCATCCAATTACTAACCAAGGCCAACCATGTTTAGCTTCCAAGATCAGGCATGAGCTGACCATAAACTCACCTTTCATTTAAATAATAAATAATATTGATAAAGGAAACAGCAAACGCATGCCTATGTGATGATAAAGTTGCCCAGAGGTTATATTATATCTGCAGTCTTTATGGAGGAAGAAGGGTACTTTAAAAATATGCTTTAAAATACTTTAAAAATATACTTTAAAAATATGCTAGGAAAGTTAGGTTTCAAGCTCCAATCATGTGTTGCAGATTCTTTAAGAGCAGAGTGCTAAGGAAAAAATCCTGTTTTTAGAGAGCTGATTATCCAGTGCCAATCTCAGCATTATATGTAGACAGCTCATTGGACATCCTTCCCTGGGAGTAGCTAGTAAGAAGCATATGGGTGTGATAGGATTCAATCTGTGAGCTCAGGTTTTTGCTAGATCAAGCTAATCGGAACTCACAGCATGAACAGAAAAGCTGTCAGTCATTTCCAAGCATGCAGCATTCTAAGAGAGTTGCTCTCAAGGACAGATTTCATTGGAGGGAGGGGAATAGATATAATTAATCAGTTAGAGCTAGTCAAAGATGTCAAACTACAAGGAATTCATTTTATGTTACATCATTAAATATTTTGCAAAACAGGTATGATTTTAACCTTCCTTGTCAAGGCCAAAGAAAATAACATGCGGTTTGCAATATGGGCAGAGTTAGATGTGCAATACAATCCTGCTGTGTGCAGAGGATAGAGATTCATCGAAATTGCCTTTCCTCTTGCTCCTTCACAAGCACTGCTGTGGGGTTGCTAGCTTAATTTCAGTTCAAAGTCAAATAAAAACAGTGGATAAACACTGTATTACATAAATTTATTAAAAATTCTTCTGACAGATCTTAAATGGCCTTGTCCAGTTCTCTTAGGTACTATGAGGATATAAATGGCTCTAAGTGCCATTATGAATGTAAGGCAGAGGTTCCCTCTGGAGGCTTGGTACTGCTGGGGACAGCAAGAAAACTCAAGGCTTTTCTCTCTGCCAGCATGCCGATTCTTTCCTTGCTCCCCATTCATCTTTGGAAAGATACCCATGGGCTAGACCACTAATGGAAGAAGAGTACACTGACTTAACTCTATCTAAAAATTCCTTAATAGTTTGCATAAATATTGGGCATTTGCGCAGAGAGAAACTAGGAGCTTCAGGGCCAAGAGGAAAAGTTTCCACCACGTGGAGAAATATGTTAGCAAACAAATTATAGTGTTAAAAAAATGAGATATGCCTGAATTTACTTGTGGAACCCAAATGGCTTGCTATTGCTGCTCACCTCTCGAATAATGTCATATTACATAACAGAACAACATCTTTTTTGTCTCTACTGGTATATGACCATCGCATTGGTTTTGGTTATTCAAATGTTTATTTTCATATCAAAATATAATTTGCAGTGATTCTGCTAATAAATAAGCATTACTTTTAAATAGTATGATTAACACAGGGAGATGGTTTAGAAGCATTTCCTAATACAAAATGCTACAACTCATATTTGGCCCAACTATGAGGTAAGGTATCTATGTGGTGGCTTCCACGTGCTTCCCTCATTCATTGTGATTCTCTCCACTTGCATCAGCATCTCTTTGCACTTCTGAGACTGGCTACAGAAGTCTATAGAACTAGAGTTCAAGAAAGACTGGCTGTCTGTAGGCACTGCCATCTTGTACATAAGAACTCTTAGTACCCCTCACCCAGAAAATTGGAATCATAGGCTCTTTCACAGCTAGGCAGGCTCCAGAAACTCACTCACTGACTCCTAATTCTCCTCCTAGTTTAAAAAAGCTTGTGCTGGAATGCTCTTAAGATTTTAAGGTACCACTGGAGTTGTTTATTTTGCTGTAATGGAGTTATACAGCTGCTCCTATTGAATTCCTCACTTGAATTCCTTATCATGTATTGACAAACTATAGGGATTTTTCATATTAATTTTGAAGGTATATGTATGCAAGACAAAGATAGGACATTACAACAAAGATGTGGATACTTAAAATAGCTTTATTTCTATTTTTTGGGTTGGATCTCAGTGGTTTTTATTTTGGGGGTTTTTTTTGGACTTCAGAAACAATTACTGAAAAAATCGGGTAATCTGATGACATTTCTGTTATCTAAGGATCTCTAAGTTACCTCATCAAAGGTCAGACAGTTTAAAATAATTCTTCTATTTTTGAAGGCTGTGTTTGTTAACAGTACCATTAGTGTCTGCAGAATCCCCAAGATGCTTGCTGTTCAGCATGTCTAAATAATACTCTTCTCAAAGACGCGGATCCTGTACTTTTCACCTTAACTGCATAAGAAGCAGGAAGAAGACACAATCTGATGAGTTTGGACATAAATGTTTTAGAAAGAGGGCACATGAGGTTTAGAAAGAAGAAGGTATGAACACTTATGTTTTCTAATTCTACTTTTTTTCTTTCCACTTTATCAGCAACTCTTAGATCTTTGGCTAAGGACCACGGATCTAGGGTCTAGGTACCTACAGAAGATAGGAAAATGGGCTGTCAAGCAAGATCCTTCATGCAGCGTTTCAATAAATGGTATAGTGAAAGGCACATTTGGTACTTTGCATTGAAATCAGAAGAAAGAGTGGCATTGTTCTACAATGTGCTACAGTGCAGTGTAGATTGAACCATAGCTTTAAGAATATCTAATCTAAACCCATGAATTGCAGTCTGATTACAGTTTACTGTTCTGAGATCCCAAAAGTGATGACCACTCACTCACAGGAGGACTACCCAAGGCTACAAGCTTCTTCAGAAGAGGACTGGGCTGTAGTGTGGGTATGTCAGGATTAGCCTTTGCATATTTCTGCAGTTTTGCAAGAACTGTAGATAAACCAACCTCAGAGGCATAAAACATAAGGCCACCCCTATGTCGAGGCCACCCATAGCCATTGATATAGATGACATCAATGGCTTCTGGGCATGATGCTATTCTATCAGACAATATCTGGAAACCCTCATTGATAAGGGAATACAGACAACGCTCCAAGATCTCATCCTGTGTTATAGTGCGTGTTGTAATATTATGGGTGCTCCTATAGTCAGAAAGAAAATGATGAAGCCATGGATCTGACTCTGGGACTCTTCCACCGGGCTTACCATATTGGTACCATCCCTTGCCAGTTTTCTGTCCGTATCTTCCTTTCTCACATAACAAATCAGGGAGTGGGCTGTATCGTCTGCCATTTCGCTGGCGAGGAGGTGTGCCAAGAGGCAGGCTGTCTCCAGTCAGGCCTTGCCCTTTCCTAGATCTCCAACCCACATCAAGCCCAGCAAGATCTGATACCTGGAAGGGCCCCATTTTGAAACCAAATTCCTTTAGAACTTTGTCTACTTCTTCAGGTGTACTGCCCTCTTCTATGAGGAAATACGTTTGCTCACTATAAGGAATCAGCAATCGATTCCCAACAAACCCAAAACAATTCCCTACTACAACCCCAATTTTTCCCATAGCTTTGCCTAGACTCATCACAGTAGCAATGGCAGTGGGGGACGTATGCTGACCATAGATGACCTCTAGCAATTTCATCATATGAGCTGGTGAGAAAAAATGTGTGCCAATGACCTGGTGTGGACGGTTAGTGACAGAAGCAATCTCATCAATATCTAAACAAGAGGTATTTGTACACAGAAAGGCTTCGGGTTTGCAGATTGTAGACAACTTGCGGAAGATCTCCTTCTTCAGCAGCATGTCTTCAAACACAGCCTCAATAACCAGATCTACATCTTGCAGGGCACTAAAATCCAGTGTAAAGTGAAGCAGTCCTGGCTTATGTACATCCAATGTTTGGCCATTCTGTTGCATTCTTAAAGCTTCACGGTCTAAGAGGGCCATCACTGTTGTTCTTCCTAGCTCTAAGTGCTTCTTATCCTGCTCCAAAGCCACAACTGGAATCTTCGCCTTCACCAGAGAGGCCACAATGCCTCGGCCCATTGTTCCCAAGCCTTTTGGTTTAAAGAGAAAGAGGCAAAAGTAAAGAAATAATTAGAAACATTTTGCTAATAACTGACAAGGAGAAGCTCTCTTGCTAGCCTTTTAGCTTTCAACATGGATGTTTGTGCTAATGAAAAAAGAACTTTCTTGGGGAAAGTGTGGTCAGACACTCAAAAAAAATCACATTTGGATTAATAAATGTTGAAGGGGTCAAGCAAAGCATCTACTACTACAAGGATTAATATGGAAAGCATTCATGCATTATTCATATATAAGGCTGGATCTCTGGAAGTTATTTTCCATATTGCAATGCAATACAAAACAAGAAGGCCTTTGGTCAGGCATTCCTTCATACAACCCGTCCAAACTGGATTAAGTGTTACTTGTTTCAGAAAACAGAGTTTCAGAGTCTCTTTTCAGGAGTTAACATAGAAGCTTTGGTAACAAAATGACTGAGAGCATATAGAAAATGTCTTTATCACTAAAGGTGCATTCTTATGCACATTTAAATTCTGTATTCAATAGGACTCACTTTATGCAGCAAGAAAGAAGTCTGGGATTCTTTAGGCAAGGAAGTTTATTTTGGGAAGAGAGAAGCTCCAGAATTTTGCCTTAAGTATGTGTTAAGTTCAACAAGTATTATCGAAGCAATTTCCTTCCATAACCTTTCTTCAACATCTCAGAGCCGTGAGAAAGCTGAAGGAAAAAATTCTCTTCACACCAAGAAGGTTCTGCAGCCGTAAGACTTTATTGTGAGACGAACATACCTGTGTGACTCCTCTCGAGGCTTTCCCCGCTTGCCAACAGAAAATAGCTGCCTCCGTCTGGCTTTGAAGGTAGGAAGATGAAATTTCCTGAGTGATATCGGCATTTTAGGTGGGGGGGGGGCGGAATCCTGGATTCAATCTATTGTACAGGCCTGAATCTGAACTGGGGGTGAGAGGATGGAGACCATACACGAGTTCATTGGGATTTTGGTAGCCATAACATTTTCTTCATCTGAAAGAGTCCCTGATTGTAGATTCCAAGTTAAAATTCAGTTATTTTTCCAGGCTTTGTGCTAGTGTGTTTTATCTTGCCCTGATTGCCACTAGTATATTTCTCTTTTTCAGCTCTGAATTTATTGCTTTAAAAAAATTACTGGTATCTTTGACCGTTCAGTTCTTCTTCTTTTTTAAAAAAAGATATAAATAAGATTGTGCTATATTCTCTGCTGCTGCACTGCCTAAACAGATTTTTTTTCCAATAAAAAAGAAAGAGTCCAGTATAAAATGTGACACAAGGATTTGATGTGAACCACCATGGGCATTCTTACCAGAGGCAGCAATATACAATCATTTCAAAATAAGTAAGACAGAGTTGCTCAAATGACAGTCATGTTTTTTGTTAATATTGCTGCTACTACTACTACTACTACTTATTTAGTGCACTAAAATGTTATTTTAACTTGTGGTAAACCTTTCAACATCCTTGTAAGGCAGGCTAGTATTTTTTCCATTTTTATTGGGGGTGGGGTGACTGAAGTTATCTTGTCACAGTCCGCTTGGTGAGTTCATGGCAGAGTCAAGATTCCAACTGGAGATGTACTATTTCGTTACTGAGTCTCACTGACAGTACATTATAGGGTTGCCTCTTCTAGAGACCAAATTTCTTTTATATTGCTTGGGCAAAAGACTGGAATGAGCAAACATTTCCTATATCTTCTTATGATAAACAGGATTTAGGGCTACTGGATTCTAGTTGTCTGTCACTGCCCAAAGTTTGCTGAAGGGATCAAAATTGTATAAGAACAGGCGTCGTTTCATAGAAAAAGAGCTGGAGGAACTCATTAGCATAACTCATTAGCATAACTCATTAGCATATGCCATGCCCCTTGACATCGCCAGAAGTGTGTCATTACCGTAACTGATTTGCGTATGACACACACCCTGACATCATCTATCCTGGCTGTTTTGGACCCAATCCTGGCCATTCAGGGCTGAAATTGGGCCCAAAATGGCAAAAAAGGGCTGGAAATGGCAAAAAAGGGGCCCAAAATGGTCAGGATTGGGCTGCTGCTGAGTGGTAGAGTGATCCACCACCCATCAGAGGCCCGATCCGGGCCGTTTTGGCCCCAATCCAGGCTGAAACAGGCCCAAAATGGCCGAGAGTCAGGCCACCTGACATGTGACCTCTTTGGGGAACTGCCAGAACTGCGTTCCTGTGCGTTCCCCCTCGAAATGAGCCCTGCATAAGAAACACATCAGCTTCGTAGTAATTCCATTTTTTTAAAAAGAGCACAGATTATCAATTCACAAATGTGAATTGTTCAGTCAGATTAAGAAATGCAAACCAAAGGATTAAAAAATTAATCTAAAAGCAGGTTTATGAAGAAGAGCGGAAATTATGTCATCAGTAAAACAAAATCAATTCCTAATGTCACAGGTCAAATAAGGTACTAACAAGTTTCCACAAGCTGTCTATATATGTGATTTGACTTTGTCCATAAGGCCAAGTACCTGCTCCACAAAAACTGCATTGTGAAGCACAGCAACTATGTGAAAATGCCAACGTACACAGTTAGCTGAGTCCAAATTAAAATGGGAGTTATCACTAAACCTCATTTCTAGTATCCAGTTCCTCCGTCCAGAATACAAAAGATGTTGAATGAGTACTCAGGATGACTTTATACAACCAGAGACTTAAAAAAGAAAAACAGTTGATCATTTGTATGGAAACCTTCAGAAGGATTCTCCTTCAGAATCCTCTTATGTTCCTTCATAGTTCTTTCTGTTTGAGGATAGAAGCAATCAACCACAGGATACGTACAGACTCTATATAACTTGAATGGGGAACTCACTTTGGACCTGCCTTCACCCTTTCTGGACAGACAAACTTTCAAGCTCAGAACATCTGATTCTTCTTATTTCCAGTAAAAAAAAGCTTGCACAGTGCTGATTGGCCGGCCTTTGAGATAATCACAAAGACACTTTCCCCCTTACCCTGCCTTAGAGCACTGTTTCAAGTTTATACTTGAAACTTCTACAAAGCAGCTGGGGGTGGGGGGGTAGGGAGGGTAGGAATCCATGTTGGAGCCAGAGCCAGATATTTGTACCAATACAAAAGTTGATGCAGCAGAAAAACCTGCAGCTACTCCTGTAGGGAGCTAAAGATAATTGTTGGAGAAACTGTTTTGTAATTCCCTTTTCTCAACACATATCTCTTTATTCGCTACTATAACCTGTTGCTAGGTGCTGCTGTAATACTGTTTGTAATATCTGTGTACAAGGAAAACTATTCTGGAGCCAGGAATACTATAGTGACACCTTGTGACAGAGTACAAGCATTACAGATAAAGAGAAAGGAGGAAAATACACTTGTTTTCGTATCTAGACAAAGTATATTTAAAGGCTGAATTCACAGATCTTAGCTCCTAAACTCAGGTAACACACCATAGAGTCTGCTAGATGCTTGTTTTGGATCTTGAATGCAATCTATAGTACATCTAAATTTGAAAGGAAACAATTAGAAGTATAAAGACATATCTGTCCAGTATTTACTCTATTATGAGATATCTGAGGTGGCACAGTAGGGAAATATAAGGATGCTGTATGTGCTCAGAAAATTCATAGCCTGCTTATGAGAAAAACATTCTCAATTCACACACAGTATGGAAGTTCAAGTCACAGGTCCCAACCCCACCTTCTTTGAAGAAATTCTAAGGCTTTACACCAGTAAGCCCAGGTTCAAATTAAGTACCACATGTTGTGAGAATGCCAGTGAGTTTGTTTACAAACGTACTACTTCTACATTTGTTGTTAGTCAGTACACTTAAGATTGCACTGAGATATTGCTGTCATTCATGAAACTGTTCTTTTGCATTTCTGTATACAAGAAATAAAAGATGGACCAAATAAATCTGTTAGGTAGCTGAGCACCAGAAATACTCAAGCTGCAATCAATCATACAAGATCCATTCTAGGAATGCCTTAAAGGCATTTCCGATTCAATTAGCTTGAAGGAACTAAAGAAGTTCGTAGCAGTACACAGCAACCCATGTTCAATTGTAGAAGATTTCTTATACAACATTCAGTGGGCTTAAAATATACTAAAATATATTCTTGATTATATATGTACAATTAAAATGCTGTTTGTTTGAAGGTTCTTTGTAATTTCTGAAGAATATGCAAATAAAGTTCCAGCACGTGGAACAGATGTTGATAGATGCTAGTGCTTCTACAACTTGATACCTGTAGAATTAGTATTAGTTTGGAGTAAGGTCCTCCTCTGGGTAAACTAGTCCTGCTCAATTCCATTCCAATGATAATTCAGAGTTAATATTTCTAGCTTGACCTGTATTTCCATTACAGACAATGTTTTTACGTATGTATCACTCAACTTGTAGCATACCTGTCACTCATTCCTTCCCACAAAGCTCAAAAATAGGCCTTTCACTCCAAAGCCCATGTGGTTATGCAGATCAGGCAGATACACATTCAGTCTGCATGCTCAGAAACAAGATACATCCCGCATGTGCTAAGCCTCAGGCTCTATGCTGCTTTATATGACTGTCATCTCTCCAATGAATGAGTTCATTGCAACCTCAGGGTTCAAGCTTCTTGGCAGATTTAACTCGCTACCCGAAGATTTATGTGCTAAAGGGGTGTGAATCATGCAGAGAACTATAATTAAGATTGGAAAGAGGAAGGGGTCATTTGGAGACATATTCCTCAAGGCTGTCTTGTGCAAAGATGAGTTCGTAGAGGGCTCAAATTGCACAGGGTGCAGCAAACCACATCCTGTATCTAATAAGTAGTGGGGGGAATAGAGGGACTAGATAGCTGGCACTCTTTTAAAATCAAAGGGGACATTGCTGAAGGCTGGACTGCTTAAGAGAATTGTCTCCTACTGAGTACATTGATCAATATGCAGAATAACAAGGGGCTGTTGAGAAATATGTGCAGTGCATCAAAGAGTTTTATTTCCACTGCCTCTATACAAAATTAATGAAGGCATTATCTTCCAGAAAAGGGGGTGGGGGAAGAGTAGAAAATGTGAAAACGGGAAGAGTGGATTACCATTAGATGAAAGCTTTTTAAAAGGCAACTATAAAAGAAAACATTTTGGTATTATTACATCCCAGAATGAGTAGGTATGTTTGTAAATTAAAAGAGGATACATTTTTGATTCTGACAGCCTCTAGCTGAGCTTCTCCTTAGGGTGGCCAGAGGCAAAGGACAACAAGCCCTGTTCCTGTACCTTTAATGTTTGTGTAGAAAAGGGAACATCTGCCTAATGTATTGTACCAGATAAAATCCCCCCTTCTGTATATATTGCTGCTTTCAAAAATCATTACATTATGAAAGTAAGAATTAAATTCAGAAGAGTAAAAGCTTTTCCTTTGCTCAGCCCAGGGCTTTTTTTCAGCAGGAACACGGGGAAACGGAGTTCCGGAAACTCTTGAAAATGGTCACATGGCTGGTGGCCCCGCCCCCTGATCTCCAGACAGAGGGGAGTTTAGATTGCCCTACGCGCCACTGAGCGGGGGCGGGGCCACCAGCCATGTGACCATTTTCTCCAAGGGCAACCCACTGAGTTCTGCCACCTCTTTTCCCAGAAAAAAAGCCCTGGCTCAGCCAATACATAACCTTGTTCTACCAGTTTTGTGGGTTTATCACAGACATGGCAGGGAGTCAGTTCAGACATCACACCAAAGCACAGCTCATACTAAGCATGGTTAACAGGCAACTTGGGAATCAACTCGCCAGAGTTAGGGTCATCCCTTCATTTCTACCACGAAGACAAGAGTCAACAACAGAAGATGGAAAATGAAAGTGGGCTAGCAGGAGTCTGCAACCTATGGCTTTAGAGCCAAATATGGCTCAGTATGGACCCAAATATAATTTTTTTAAAAAGAAAATCAAATTTTCATTAAGGTATATTGGAGGGTTGGGTAGGATGCTAGAATAACCAGTATGTGTAGGGAATGGCAGGCAACGATTTTTATGGGACTAAAGGACTTTTTAGAGATGCTTTACAGAAATGGGGAATGATAGCGGTGAACAGCTGCCAGTAATCCAAGTTCAAACCATGTACAGATTTATGCCAGTGCACTGAAACAACTTCACAGGGTGCTCGTGTTTATTTATTTCTCACTGAAAGCCCTTGTGGGTGCCACTTCCTAATAAAACACTGGCAAAAACCACTGTCTGGGCTGTAGAAACTTTGTGGGTTGTTAATTAACATGTTAATTTTCAGTAACAAGTTGGAGTTCATTTCCCCCTCCCCCACTGTTTCCTCTTTCCATTCCCTGAAATCCCCCATTTCCTCTACATGCTTTCTTCTCTCCTTCCCACCCACCAGCCAACCTACCTTCATCTGCACCATCACTGCTCCATGGTCTTCAGCGTTCCCTCCTTACCTCCCTCAATAGCCTTTCTGTGTGAAAAGTCTGGCCAAGCTGCATGGTGCTGGCTGAGCCTGGGAATCTGTAAGGACTCGCAAGTGGCATTTCACTTTCCTCCATATCTCTTTCCCACAATATTTCCCCTTTTCCACTTTTTGACAACCTTCATACTCACCTTTCCCTGCTTCCCTTTTTCCTTCCTACCTACTAATCAGCCTACCTTTTATCTGCCCCCTCCCAATTTTCAGCTATATTTTTAAACTTCATTTATATCCCACTTTTCTCCATAATGTGGACCCAAAGGAACTTACATAATTTTCCTCTTCTACAATTTATCCTCACAACAACCCTGTGAGGTAAATCAGGCTGAGAATGTGTGACTGGCCTGAAGTCAACCAGTGTGTTCCCACAGCAGAGTGGGGATTCAAACCTTGGTCTCCCAGATCCTAGTCAGAAACTCTAACCACTACAATGACTTTCATAGGGGTAGCAAGCAGCCAGGCCCAAGTGAATCACACAAGTTGCATAGAAGCGAGTTGCCCTGTGATTGCTAGCCCCAATGAGCCCTCCCTCAAAGGTCAAAGTCCTCCCCATCCCCCTGCTTTTTTCTGGCAGAAACAAAGTCTTGAATACTGTTGTGGTTGCCTAGCAACAGCCACCAATGGCATCTGTTGATAAAACTACCATTTAGGGTTTTTTAAAAAATGTTTTTTCTCAAGTTTTCCGATTTTTCTGCAACCCTGGGGATTATCTCAGGTTTTTAGAAAGAGATGTCTTGTCTGTTCATTGCTCCAGTCTCCAAATTAAAGTATTGACTGATTTTGACATATTGAAAATTAGAGTGAGGTTAAGCTGGTATCTGGAGGTTGGCAGGCTCGCCAGGACCCAGGCCAGCCTCCAAACAGCTGGGATCATGGCAGCTGAGGCGACTATATCTGGCTCTAACAACCCGGAAGCAGGGGGAAGCACTGCTGTCAAGGCAGCTGCCGCAAGCTCTGATGCTTGAGGGGTGGGCAGACATGTATTCACCACGGCCACTGCCTCAGACTTGGGCTGCCCAGGCACTCCAGGTGCAGTCAGCTGCATCACTGCCAAAGCCACCACTGCTTCTGTGAGGCTGGTCCATCTCTAAAAGGCAAGACTTGCACTGGCTTCAGCATGGCCAAGCTGACAGGAATGAGCCCATCCAAGCGGGCATATGCCTTGACTCAGGAACTGCAGCAAGGCCGGGGGGGGGGGGAGAGTCAGCAGGACAAGGGTGAGTTCAGGCCCAGCTGGGCTATGGACCCCCCAATAGGTAGAAGGGACACCCTAGCTTCAGGAGAATGCTGAGACTGGCTGATGGGCAGGAGTAGCCGTCCCTGGGGGAGGATTTAAGGAGGGCCCCAGAAGCAGGCTGAAGAGGAAGTGGCTGGCTCAGGCTATTCAGAAGGCTTGGTCCAATAGATAGGAGGGGGAAAGAGGTGATGCAAACTCCCCGCCTTATTCTGAGACCTTGCAGGCCCACTGGGACATCAAGCTGACCCAGTCACAGGTCAGGATTCCACACTGTCCCTGCAGGAGCCCCACAGCTGTAGATTTTCAGTTATGCAAATAGGGTTTCATATACTGGCTGTTTGTTGATCTCTTACTCTGAATTTTGACATCATTTGGCTCTTTAATTATAAAAAGTTTCTGATCCTGACTTTAAACCATGCTTTTCTTATGGAACATTTAAAAGCTCAAGGCAGATTTGGCATAATGACTGAGTTGAGCCAATGGGTCTTGGTACCCGGTTGTTGAGAAAGACTGATTTTTTTGTATTCAATAGTTGTGCAGCCACTGAGAAAGGAAGCCAAGGCTGAATGGATAAGAGGATTATTTCCCAATAGGATAGCAGGATAATGCTATCTTTGAGGCTGGGAAACATCCCTGAGGGATGAGATTAACAAGAGTGACTCCAGAAGAACTCAAAGTTGGCTTCCCTTCATCCAAACCTGCTTAAGACTGAACAGGGAGAGATACGAACTTTACAGCAGCTAAGTGGTCCCTGAGTAGGAAGCCAATCTTGCATATCTACAGAGAGTGAGATGGCTTTCTTGGTCTTATTTTTGCAGCCCCCTAAACAGCTTAAAACAACTCACGAGACTCACCTATCACAGCAGCCCTCCGGATTGGTTGAGGGGCAGCAGTTTTCCAGGATGCTCCACTGGGCAATGTCCACTTCTCCACGGCTCTCTGTGCAAAGAAGGCATATTGCAGTGCCTTAGCCTGGCCTGAAGTCAACAGGAAAAGAAAGAGTTCTCTCTCTTTGCGAATTCCTTCCTCAAAGGGCAAATGCAAGGAGGCTTCTACAGCTCGGAAGCACATTTCTGGTGCAATACACCCTTGGGCCTGCTTCTTCACTTTCACAAGTGCCTCTTCAATGATGCTTTCCAAGTTGGGTAGCCTGGGAATTTCTTTAGAGCAGAGTCTGCGAGGTCCCACTGGCTGATCTATTACAGTAAGAGAAATCCAATTAGTCTCATGACAAACTGAAAGTCAGTTTTATTGTCCCGTTTTGCAAGAGAAATCCAGGGCTATAAGACTTGCTTCTTAATCCTGTTCATGCTTTCTTAGAATTAAAATTCTCAGAATCCAATGGCAGGTACTCCCAGGTCCCAGAAAGAACTGCCTCCATCTTGCGTCTTTTCTGGGTTCAGCCTTTAGAATGGGATGCCCTGCAGCATCTTTCATGCTTTTCGTTTTTGCAGACTTGAAAGCATTGAGGATAGGAAGGAACCCTGACTCTGAGAATTCCATCCGCTTGCAAAATGAAAGAACAGGCTTTATGTAAAATATTGTAACAGCATATAACACAACAAGATAAGACAATATTCCACACTGCAGTAATAACAAACTATACCGCTGTAACCCTTTGAAAAACTCAGTAAGATAGGCCTGTATTTTTATCTCCATATTGCAGTGAGGCTGGTGGCCTGAGGCTGAAAAAAACTAGTTTGTAAGTTTGTAGTAGAGACAAGATCAAAACCAGGGACGCCCCCGCCCCCAGATCATTATAGTTCATTAGCTATTAGCCACTGTGCTAGAACAGGATATTAGGGTGCAAAGCTTGAACAATATGCATCAGAAGACCCATTTAATAACCTCTAAACCTGTTCCATAGGGTTCATGGTGAAGGCACGATGATCTATGGAGCAAGAATGTCTCTAGATGCAGGAAAAGATGCATAAAGTTAGAACATGTGTTTGATCCAGAAAAGCCAGATATATACTCTGCTGTCTTTGAGGAAAATACTTTGAAGCGGAGATACCACAGTTGCTATGGTACTGACTTCAGCTCCTTGCAACATGGCAGTTGTACAATAAATTACATGTTCAGGACATGAGGGTCTACCCTATGCCTTTCATTATATGGATACCATAACTCATGCTGTGTCTTCTGTAGGCCCCATCTTCCATGCAAATAGGCAAAGGATTATCTCCACACTGAGGACTTTGGAAGTCAAATGTGTTGACTGAGTACATTTGATCTCTAAATGAAGTTCTGTAAAATCAGCCGTAGAGCCACTGTTGTGTGGTGGTTTAGAGTCTTGGATTAGGATGTGGGAGACCCAATGTTGAATCCCTTACTCTGCCCTGGGGCTCACTGAGTGACTTCGGGCCGGTCACACCCAAACACAGCCTAACCTACCGCACAGAGTTGTGAGGATAAAATGGAGACAAGGAGAACAATGTAAGCCACTCCAGGTCCCCGTTGAGTAGAAAGTTGTATATAAATAAATATAAAAGTAAGTAAAAAATAAAAGTAAGTAAATATAAAAATCATAAACATTCTGGTCCTTCTGTAGGAGACCTGGATGCCTCTTCTGCTCTCTCTCTACTCGTCCCTCCTCTTCTAGTCCCCTTCCAGTCTCCTTCCTCTCTCTCTCACCTTCTGCTCCCAAACACTCCACACCTCTTTCCCTGTTGAGTCTGCCTTTATAGGGTCTCCCACAGGTGTCCTCACCCCTTCCCACAGCCTCGACCCTATTGGGTGGCATCCTTCCCTCCCTGTGGGGATTGCTAGTGCTGTTGGCTTGCCTCAGCGTCTTTGGGGCATTCAGTCTGTCCCAGCTCCACCCCTCTTCTTTGTACCCCACACTGGTTAATTGTATGGCCAGGCACTGAAACACTTCTGGCTTTGTTTTGTTGTAGAGATAATGCAGAGAATGACTGATACCCAAATAGCTATTTGTTAAATTCATGTCTTATTTTTCTTGCAGAAGATCATGTTTTATCTGAGAGTTGGTGTGTACCTTAGGTTGAGACAGAGAGCTGAACTACACAAGATGAATTACACATGTGATTGCACTTACATGTGTCTCCTCCATTACTTTCCTGTTCACTTGCACACTTCAGCCACATGGCAGTCGATCCCATGTAAGGACTGGCACGGGTTTCCTCCCTGTTCCTCACAAGATGAGCAAATTTATTAAAATTCAGCCATTGTTACCAATGAGGCTTTCCAGGGGCCTGGGGGGGGGTGCATTTTTGGCCCCCCAAAGTCCAATCTTTATAAAACTTGGGAGGTCATTACAGGACAGTTAGGAGTAGGTCCCCAGCAAATGTAGTCTTTGGTCCAAAAACGCCCCCCCAGACTCCCAGAAAGTCCCAAATCTCATTTCCCATTGGAAACAATGGTCGAATTTTACCAAATTTGCTCTGTACTGCCAAGGAAAATTTGAGCATGCACAAAAAGAAGGTGCATCGTGGGATACAATCCCTCATCTCCCTCCATGCTGCTCTGCACCAGCGACTTACTGATTTTGACCATGGACACTTGCAAATGCAGCTACATGAAGTTACAGGACGAATGCAGGGACTGGAGTTACAGGACACGTGCTCAGCTTGGGGAAAAGTCAACATGGGCATGTTAGAGCACATGTGCTTCTAAACACTCTCACAAACTTGCGTAAGTCATCTCATGTGGTTTGGCCCAGAGTGATACCTAGTGAATTTCGGGGTGTTCAATGCCAGTCTAAGCCTGGGCCTCTCATCTCCAATCCCAGCATCCTAATCACTAAATCACCATGCAGAATATCCTCAGGGAAGAACTGTTAAAGAAACATCACATTGAAAAGAATCTTATAGCTATTGATACAAAGATAGACAATGACTTTGTGGTATAATAGGACAGCACTCCATGAAAACAACGGCCAGTATTAGCTTCTCTGGGCTGGAGCTGAATATAACATTATTTTTCAGGGTTTGGTGCCATCAGGTGGACAAGCGGCACAGCATGGTGGTATCTGCAAAAACATTTGATGTAAAAATATTACACATTCAGTTTCTTTCTCAAAATGGACATCACTGAGTTTAATAGGAAAGCACAGAGCTTGCGGGATCTGTTAAATCGAGAGGAAAATTCATGGCTCAGTTTTCAGTGACAGCCTAAAGCGAGCCTTTGTGAAGTGTGGACCTTTGAGCCTAGGAGATGTAGGACCCCAATGATAGTTTCCGAAGGAGCAATAGTGGGTTCATTGAAGAATGCGTGCTTTTATATATAATTTTTTTGTGTAGGAGAATTTAGTTCAACCATTTTCTTCCAGGTGCTTATAGAAATCCTTTAATTACTATAGACATTGTGTTTTGTAATTACTTGCTTCTTTAAAATGATAGTGTAACCAGATCATTTAGTTCAGTGTGAGAATCAATATTTTTTTTTGTCAATTGTGTTTGTTCTTCTTGGGTGTCAAGTTTCAGTAACTCTGAATATATCAATTTTCATGACATAATTGAACTAAATAAAACAGTGCTCAGTGATTCAGTCAGATCTCAGGTTATCCAATAGGATCTGGTTAGCTTTTTTTACTTCCAAGTCACTGCACAATATATGTCTAACTGTCAGCAGATAAGTGAACAAACAAATGTCTGGAACCTGCTTTTCACTGCAAATGGAGGAGGAGGAGGACAGTTGATTTATGCTAAACACTAAGAAGAAATTCATAACTACAAGACCAGCTCAGCAGTATAACAGGTGTTCTGCGATGCAATCTCTTCTCTCAAGGGTTTCAAGGGAAAGCTAAGCAAGACTTGCACAATGTGTGGTGTATCAAGCCAAACTTCAACCACAAGTCATGTACACTCCCATATTTCTGCAGTACTAAGAAGATAATAAAAAGAGGAGGATTATGAAGCTCTTAATGGGCCACAATGTCATAGTGGTGGGCCGCATTTGTCTTAGTGGGACTAGAGTGGTGTGGGCTTTATATACAGAAGACAGCCTGATTCAGGGCAAGTGACTGAAGCTAGATGACCCAGGGCTTTACCTCACACTCAGCTTATCCCTGATTTTCTTAGCAGTCAGTCCCCAAGCATTGGAATCACTTGGATATGGCTCTTCTGCATGTCTGCCCTCCCTTTGCAATTTTACAATTGTGGAGTTGGTTTATTTTGTTATGAACGTGCCTTAAATAATCAGGATTTCCAAGTGAACGCATTGTTGTCATCAGTGGCATCATTGGTGACGTTACAGCTCCTTCCCTTTTCATTTTTTCTGCATGCTTATATTGATATAAGGGCTGATTTAAAAAAAAATAAAAAATGACCGTATGGTAAACCTAAAAAGGGAGCAGCTCTGCCACCATTCCTAAGACCTCCCCCCGCCCAGTCCAAACCAGAGTGCCACACTTGGGCTGACCCAGAGCCAGGAGACAGAGGCCGGCACTGGGGTGTGTATGCAAACTGACTGCTGCTGGGACGGAGCCTGGGAAAGCAGGCAACGTGCTTTTCAATCTGCAGTGCTTCTTTTCGCACCAGATGTGGCCACACCCCTGGCACTTTGGCTGTTGATGAGGATTCTGTGAAAATGGGTCCAGGTCCAGTGATCAGCTACTCAATAGCCATACTTCAGCTTGGTCTTCATTATGTCATATAAACCTACAGAGCTACCTGTTCTTTGGGACCAAGGAGACAAGGCAGGCTCTCCACCCAAGTTGTTGCTTGGGGCAGCATAATAAGGAGGGTACTGACACGCTTCTGGTGGCGGTAGTGAAAGAAACAATGGTCATACTCTCTGCCTGCTGTTGTCTCCTGGAATCATGTTACTGCTGGCTGGATCCAAGCCAAGCCCCAAAGTATATATATTTTGCAACTCGGTAATATAGTCTTTAATCTTTTAACAATTCTGTACATCGTCCTTGTAAACAATAAAATTTGATTGCACTTTTTAATAAAAACAGATTATTCTAACTTTATATCTTAAGTATTTATTGCTGTTCTTTTTCTTCTCTGGCAGACTCTCATCTTTTGGGTACAGTCAGGTGAACTGCAGAGAGCTAAGTTCCCCTTCTCCTACCTTTTGTTATAACTCTGTTAGCTACAGTTTTTAGAAAATGAGAGGAAGGATGAGAGAAATTGTATATTTCATTCAGGCCACATATTTTTCTCCTCATAATTGCAGCACAGCTTCAGTTCCTGCCTTTTGCTCCTCACTGCTGCCCCAAGACAGTCAAGGATTCTTACCAGACACTTTTTCTGCTAAACTTATTGCCACTTCAACTGTATTTTCTTCTGCGATTTCATCGATGATTCCCAGTTTCAGTGCTTCAGCAGCCTGTATGTGCTTTCCTATTATAAAGTAGTAAGATATTTTGAGATCATTATTTGCTTATATCCCACCCATATAATCAACTTGTTCATGGAATTTATTGCTCACTAGTAGAAAAAAACTGATTTCTGCATTGTTTAACATGTCACTTAATGCTTATGCTTTGTTTCATCTCTGTTTCAGATTTCTGCAATCCAAACCCTATTGCACTGTTTATTGGACATCCCATTCTGTGGATTGTGTTGGTTTAAACTGGGTAATCCACTTTGAGTCCTGGGAGAAAGCCAGTCTATAGATGACATAAACAAGAAAACAAACCATTGCCCAACCACATGCTGGAGCACTAAGCTGAAGATAAGGCAGAGACAGGCAAAATATAAATACAAGTGCAGTTGGACTAATAAGACAGAATACTGTGAGGCCTCAGAGCAGTGATTCCAGCAGGTAGTCCCAGGTGCCTTACGTTCTGCATCACCAACTGCAGCTTCCTGGAGGACAGCACTACTGGCCGGTCCTACTTCTTGTTGTCTTCTATCAACACCACTTTTGATGGTCTGAGTGTAGTATTGCAGATGCCAACTTTGCTGGGATGACACACAGGGCCATTAGAGTTCTACCAGCTTGGTATAAAACTATCAACTATGGCCTAGTTCCTCAGTCTGAGCACGTCTTCAAGTCATGCTGGTCTTGAACTCCTTCTAGCCTACTCGCTGGCCTCCAGATAAACTACTGTAAAATAGTTTTAGCATCAACAAAGGATGTTAACTGGATTGCAACCAAAAGTGAACTATACTGAAACTGTTCAATCCTATTCCACTTATACAGAAAAGGAGCTGCCTTATATTCAGATAGACCAAAGGTCCATTTGCCTTGTCTAATACTAGCTTAACAGGTCTTTCCTGCTCTGCTACCCAAGATTTTAAGTAGAAATGGCAGGAACTGAAGCTTGGACCTTATATATGCAAATCACTGAACTATATTTCCTGTCTAATATATCACTGCCAGTTATGTTCAGTACATTTTAATGACTATGTACACACCAAGAGGACTTGGTAGCATTTGTATGTGTAACATTTTGTGCGTGTGTCATCACATCTAAAGGAGGTTTACCTGTTGTGATGATATCAAGTGCAGTTGGCACTCCAGTCAGTCTGGGAAGTCGTTGAGTCCCACCAGCACCAGGAAGTAAGCCCACTGTCACCTCAGGCAAACCTACCCATGCCTGCAGCAAAAAATGTACAAGATATAGGATCAAAGACTTTCGGTCAAGTAACAGAGCATTCTTATCCTGTCACTTCAATTCTGCTAGAAACCTGGTGTGGGTCCATCTTGCTCAATTTAGCTTGGCAAAAAACGGATTCAGAGGACTGAACTTCTTTTTTACTTTTCTTTCATATTTACCTCATACCTTACTTCCATGACACTTAAGACAGCAGGCAGGGGGTTCCCCAGCTGGGCAAGGATCAGAGCCAGTTCTGCTTAGCTACTTCAGGTAGTTGTTTTATATGCCTTCAAATATTTCTTGAATGATTTTTCTCTTCTTGCTACTAAATTCCTTAATTTAAAAACCCATTTGCCTTTGCATAATCATGTGCCCCAAATATGTTTTATTCCGAATGCAATACTCCTACATGCCTCAGTCCCTGAGCAAAGAGTACAACATCCCATCCTTACTTAATGGATTCTGCTGAGGAGGACAGGCTTGCTAAAAAGTTATGTCTGCTGGATTACAGAGATAGCTATACTGCTATTTAAGATTTTTGTTCAAATTGAGTTGAGTGAACAGGAAGACTACAAGTAGTAAAGAAACTGTAAATGAGTAGATGTGTAAAGAGTTCGGAAATTTGGGGATGGGGAACTGTATTGCTACTCTTTGGACTGAGTTTAAAAAAACAGTAATGAATAATTACTCCATTGAGTTTGTTTTTCCAGTATCTCAGGGCATAACAAACAACCTGTCCCATTAAAAAAAAACAGTTTGCAAAGTGACACAGGAATATGTATGTGTGTTGTAGGGGGGGGGGTACTTATTTCAGTCAACACAGGATTTCTCAGACAGTAATAAGTAGGTACCTATGATTGTTGAGTAATAATAAGCATCATTTTGAAAAAACACAACGGTCTTGGATGCATCAAAGTGTATATTTTTCAGATGAAAAACTGAGTTAATCCAGTTTTGGGGAAAATCTGTTATAACTTATCACCTACAACAGATGTACAGCTTCAAGGGACTGTTAATTTATTGTGTGAAAGTTGACTGTGTAGAAATCTCCAAGTCACAGAGACATGCATGAACTAAACACAATCATATAATGTTGGCATCTTTATATAATAGTTTAAAGTGGACTAAATACTGCCAGCTATCTCAGACCAGGCCATGAAGACTCAGATTCTGCTGTCATGAAATTAAAGAATAGAATAGGCTGCTTCAAATTGTGATTTCAAAAGTGGGTGGCAGGTAGAGATATTGTGTAACTGAAAAAAGTGAAAGGATTTGAGCCACATCCCTTATAGAAAACAGGAGCCCAAAACAAGCCATTAAGCATAGTGCAAAAAACCACAAAACAATACGTTTCGGTAGTATAATGTTGGGTGACATCTGCTAAGGGCAGCTCCCATTTAAATAGGTGGAATTCAACAATGCTTAATTTGGGCTGCTTTTACAGTAATCTAGCCCTTAATTCTCTTATCAGACACACAGTGCTGCACAGAATTTTATCATATCACAGAAAAGCAGATGTGCATCATGTGCTGTCTGTTATGTACTGTCAAGCTGCTTCCAACTTATAGCAACCCTCTGAATTAATGACCTCCAAAATGTCCTATCATTAACAGCCTTGGTCAGATCTTGCAAACTGAAAGCTGTGGCTCTCATTTTGGGTCTTCCTCTTTTTCTACTGCCTTCAACTTTTCCTAGCATTATTGTCTTTTCCAGTGAGTCCTGTCTTCTCATGATTTGATCAAGGTACGATAGCCTGAATTTTGTCATTTTGGCTTCTAGGGAGAATTCAAGCTTGATTTGATCTAGAACCCACTTGTCTTTTTGGTGGTCCACAGTATCCTTAAAATTCTCCTCCAACACCATCATCAGGTGTCAAGAAAGGACTCCCAACTCCTACATTAAATGTTTAAAATTGGATTTATATATCCATGAACTTAAAATCAAGCCCCTCTTGCCTTTTGAAAATGTCTTCCTTTACTATTCCTAAAGCTGTATTTTTTAATCTGATATTGGAATAAAAGTTGTGGAATGATTCAGACATGATAGCAAACCATTGTTTGGCACTACAAGAACTGGTCTTGTGCTCCCATCTCTTCAACGTGACATCTGAATCATCTCTCCGTTGACATTTTCAGGGAGCTATCTGTAACAATATTTACAGCCTAGTCCCAAGATTTTCTTAAGAAGGAGCAACAAGTAGACCAGCAGAATATGTTAACATATGGTGCATTTTGAAGCATGTTGCATATTTATCTGTGACAGATTCTCCCTTGGCTTCCTTAAAAAGAAAACTTCGTATGGGTATCCTATCCCCAGCATCACATGCAATGAAAAGCAGTTTGAGAAAGGCATTTAGTGTATAGGCCTTATCTAGAGTCCTTTTATTCTCAGTGGGGAAATGCTTCTGTAGGTAGTATCCTGCTTCTTATGTTTAAAAAAGACTTTGAAAAAATTTGCCAGTTTCAAAAATGAAGTTGGGATTAAAATCAATTTAAGTGCCACTTGAATATTAAAGACAAAACGTGCTGTTTTAGTGAATGAACATCTCTATGAATGTATGTAAGTGCTGAAGTTTCATATGATGGTGTTGGCATAGTCTAACTTTTCTAATCATCATACAAGGGATTCTTTTGGAGTTTTGCCCAAAGAGGTAAAAGGTGCCAAGATTTCTGCAGCCGGGATGCATTCAAATAAAAATGACACAGGGATTCTGTTACACAGAACAGAAAAATCCACCTACACAGATATCATCTTACTTGTTTCATCTCACTTTCTGAGGATAACATAATGTAATCTACACCATAATATCACGATAGAACAAGAAAGAGGGACTTTGTGTATCAATGAGAGTGTTTGTGTGATGAAACATACAGCCATTTAGCCATACTCTGCTCTAAAAGTGGCTCCCGCTACAACCTAGGCCTCCAGAGGAATGCAAGCAGCAAAAGAAGAGCTTCCAGTCACAGGCATTCTATGTAAGTAATAGCTTGGGGCTGCTTTTTCTTCATCATTCAGGTTTATATTTGTAAAAGATTTGCACTTCAAGTGTATCAATGCTTCTTTTGCTGAGCAATCTATAGTTGTTCTTTTTTTAAAGAATACCTGCACATGTGCAATCCTGTAATGGCAGCCCAATGCCACCTCCAGGCCTCCTCCCAAAGCCAAACCTTCAATTGCAGCCACCATCGGTTTTTCGCTATTCTCTATTAAAGCAACCACCGACTCCAGACTGGGAATCTTTCCCCAATCAAGGCTGGAAAACACTTTGATATCAGCACCTGAGGAAATTAAACATAGCCATGAGAATCTACCAGCATTCCAAATAACAAGACTTTTAAATCTTTCAGTAGATGATGGCCAACAGCAGTCATGATTTTCAGAATACTATAATAATAACATTCGATTTATATACCACCCTTCAGGACAACTTAACACCCATTCAGAACAGTTTACAAAGTATGTTATTATTATCCCCACAACAATCACTCTGAGGGGTGGGTGGGGCTGAGAGAGCTCTGGAAGAGCTGTGACTGACCCAAGGCAGGGTCCCAGCTAGCCCAGCTGGCTTCAAGTGGAGGAGTGAGGAATCAAATTAGAGTCAGATTAGAGTCCCACCACTCTTAACCACTACACTAAACTGGTCAAGTGTTCAACACATATGTTCATTCTGTGTACAGAAATTGCCTCTTGGAAAAATTGATCCTGTCACATATAACACAACAATTGCAATTACAACATTTGCCTGATTAGGTTTCAGTAGCACCTTAGAAACCAACTAGATTTCCAGCTACTGGACCCAAATCTTGCTCTTCTACTACAGACTAACGTGGCTACCCATCTGAAACTATTTTTCAGACTGGATGTTATAATCATTGACTGGAGAGAATATCTTAGTTGAATCCCATTTTGCAGAAATCTCTTGACTTTCAATGTGACCAAATTTGCATGTTCCAATGGGACTACAATCAGCATTCTGTTTGCCGCTCCAGGGCACTGGTTGGCCAGTCTATGAAATAGTATGCTGGACTATATGGATCACTGGTCTGATCTAGCAGGAAATGCCTTCCACCCAACAATGCACCTCAATATTTCAACAGTTGGAACTGTACTCTGTCCATGCACTGGAATGCAGCTGTAAGCTTGTAGCTGGCAGAAAAGGGAGGTTTGAAGGAAAGAGCCAACCTTCATTCGTTATGCTAATGACTCTGGCTGAAGTAGGACAATGGTTTACTACTCTAAATACTGCTGGACGTTGACAGGGAAACAGCCAAAATACTAGAACATACTCTCTTCCTCTTGGGGAAGATCTGATTAATTCGGGGAGGAGAGGGTATGACGTTCTGAGAGGGAAAGTATTGATGTGATTCTATGGATGGGAACATATATGCGTACACTAGAGATGGGCACAAACCGAAATACAAACCAAAGTTCATCACGAACCAGGCTGGTTTGTGGTTTGCGAAACAGCAGTTCGTCAGAGCCCATTTCTGATGAACCGTGACGAACTTTAGGCTGGTTCATTTGGTTCATTTTTCAGTTCGTCATTGCAGACAGCCTGGCACTGATTAATCAGTTTTCTAGGCAACCGGTGATGGGCTTTCTGCAGTAGAGGTGCAGGGACACCCCATCAGCTGAAAAAAGTGGCTGGCATTTGAAAGCAGCAACATTTTTCTTGCATGCAAGAAAAGTGTTGCTGATTTCAAACACTGGCTACTTTTTTTAGCTGAGGGACCCCCTCCTCCCTCTCCCCTCAGCTGAAAAAAGCAGCCACATTTGAAAGCAGCTTTTTTTCAGGCCTGTTTCGTGCTTACAGTTTAAACCACCATTTATGAGCATTTGCTGGGATTGCAATGGCTTCAGCATGGCACCCCCATGTTCCACACTGTGAAGCAGTTTCAATTTGGCATCTAGTTTTTCATTTTAGATGGGCTTTGAAGCCTCAGTGCAGTTTTAGGCTTTCAGGGCTTTGCAATTCACATCACATGTTTTGGAAAAAACTTTGAGCAGACATAGTAATGTTGCAATGTTGGAATCCATCCCCTCCATTTGCTGACTGGGCTGTCCCCTGCCCACTGGAGAGGCAATTGATGGTGGAGTTCTGGGGGAAAACATGTACTTTTCATGCTTGTTCCTCTCTCATTTATCTTTTTTTTTTAAAGCCAAGTCAGGAAAGGGTTAAAATGATGCTGCTTCATCCCCACCCAGCAGCTTCCCTGCCACTTTGTTTTCAAAGGGCTGTGCAAAATGCTTGTTTTTTTCCCTCTTTGGCAAAGCCCGAAACATTCCTGGGAGGAAGGGAAAAGTAACTGTTTAATCCTTTCTTGGCTTTTAAAGCCAGGAGGAATGTGCAGTAATGTTACAATGTTACTATGTTACAATGCATTCTTGTCTTAAAAAAAAAGAAGTGTGTGAATACCCAAAGGAGGAAGGGGAAAGCAGCCATTTAACCCTTTCCTGGCTTTTAAAGCCAGGAAGAATGTGCAGTAACGTTACAATGTTACATTACAAACCATTCTTGCCTTTGGGAAAAAAAGTGTGTGTGCACATACCCCAAAGGAAGAAGGGAAAACCAACCATTTAACCATTTCTTGGCTTTTAAAGCCAGCAGGGAATAAGCAGCAACATTAGGAATTGTTCCTGGCTTTGAAAAAAAATAAGAGAGTGCTTGCATACCCAGAAGGAAGGAAGCAACAGAGAAGCAGGCTTATGACCATTACCTTGCTTTACTGATAAAGAGTTCAGATAGCTGAGGAGGGTGGGAGTGATTAATTCTTCACAGACCAATCAGCTCTCAGGGAAAGGGAGAGCAGTGGGCGTTTGAAAGCAACAACATTTTTCTTGCCGTGCAAAGAAAGTGTTGCTGTTTCCAAATACTGGCAGCTTTTTCAGCTGATGGGGGATCCCTCCCCCCGTTAGCTGAAAAGCAGCCAGCGTTTGAAAGGGGGAAACCGGAAGCACACACCCCTATTCTGCAGACCTTCTGCTGCCCCGGAAATGATGGTTTCACCAACCAAACAAACCAGTTTGTGAACCAGGGCAAGTTCATGAAAGTTCGTTGTTTGCGAAACGTGAACCATAAACCACATGGTTCAGATTCTTCCTGGTTTGTGGCCATCTCTAGCGTATATATATATATGTCAGACAGGCCAGCCAGCCTGCCTGCCATACCTGTGAATGTATATCTACTGGGGGGGATGGGTAGTAGTTTCTTCCCTCACTGTATCTTGGCTATGCTTTGCTTGGACTGTGTGGTGTTATCAATGCAGCTGGAATGCCTGGGAACCAATCTTGGGAAACTCAGCTCTGTATCTCTTTCAGAACTTTCGCTAACTTCAACTGACTCTTGTTTGAACTGTGGGGAGGAGACTGGAGGTATAACCTCTCATGGAAGACTTTGCTTTGGCATTCCAGGCAATTACTATGTACAAGTGCAATACCTATTAAAGACCTTTAACTCATACAACTGTGTTTGATGAAGTGGAGAGTCTGAGGAAATCCCCTAGCCAGGCCTGACAATATAGAGATATTATGCTTGGTGCTGAGTAAGATCATTGTGTGGATATTCTATGCCTATTTTTTTATCATATTGGTGTTGCCCTCCGGAAAGTCATCTGTAGGTGTCTAATAGCAGGGGTTGGGCACAATGGCATTTTGGTCCCTTTCAGTTCTCTTATTAGCCTCTGAAAACTACTGAACTACATTAGTGTAAATGGAAAGTGTATGACATACAAGTGCCCTTGTATGTGTGTTGTGTTGTGTTGAATATTGCAGGATGGTTTAATTACTGTACAAAACCAAATATCTTGCTCCATAAACTTTATAATGGCACTGTAACAGGTCACAAACTTCCTATGGGTCTTTAATGGAATTTTGTACATATTTATTCTTGGCTCAATTATCTTCAATGTGCCTACTGAAAGAGAAAAAATTTTGTAAATTCAAAACAAAAGTAATAGATATGCTGGAGAAAGTAAGGGCCTCAGGCAGAAGGATGAAGAGACATTCTGTATGACACATGGCAGGAACTGTAGGCTTTGTTTTGTCTAAGGCTGGTCCAGCATTATGGCTTGGATACAACAGTAATTTCTATGATGGGAGGGATTTTAATCTGCAAAGCAAGACATTCATCCTTCCATTCCCACTAGAGTCCTAAATGCCCTCCTCATGTTGCTGGGGGTGGGGGGAGGCAGAAGTCATGCCCCACCTCAGGGACAGCATGGGAGGTGAGAGCTAGAGGTCTGTAGTAGGAGAAAGGAATCACAGAAAACTCTTCCCCCTTCTGTCCAGAGAAGTCCTTTATTAGATCAAAGCTCATATATATCAACATAAATCAACTTTGACATTTAGCTGTAATATTTCAAGCAAATATTAGACAATTGCATTGGCAAAGCCACACACCTGCTAAACTTCACCATAAAAGTAAGTGATGACACATACACAAACATGAATTCAGATGCTCTTACCTGCACTGAATTTGCCATTTTCACCACAAATCACAACAGCTTTCACAGTGGGATCTGTAATTGCATGTTTCACTTCTCGCTGTAAAGCCAGTAATGTTTTACCACTAAAACAAATAAGAGAGTCACTTTAAAAACTGCGGGAATAATAGCTGAGGGAGTGTGTGTGTCTATCATGAAGCAAATCCCTTAAAGGAGTCTCAGAATGAGAGTTCAAATAAACTATAGGATCTATGCCAGAAATTTCAGTGGTGGCTACCTCTATCTGTTTTAGCCCTTACCTGAATTGGGAGCAGCCTCCACAGATGCCAAAAGATCCAGGCAATTCAACATGGAATTATATGCTCAACCAATAACATTTGTAATTTTTTGAAGCCTGACTTGTTCTCAAGTTCTAGAATATATGGATTGGATCCAAAGAACCATGACAAGGAAAATAGCGGGTAGTGCTATTCTGCAAGAATTGTCACCAGAATTCACAACAGGAAGGACGCTTCGTAACATGTAGGTTTTATAGGGTTCTTATGTTCCCACTTTAACAAACTATTATGGAAGCTGGTATGCAACCTCTTGCACAAACATATCTGGATTTAGTTTAAATTTTCTTTCACAACAATCCAGTCCAAGGTATAAAACAGTTGTTCTGTAAGAAGTTTTGTACGAAAGGGCACCTATGGACCCAACATATATTTTTAACTGGACAATGAGCAACTTTAGGGCAAAGATGCCATATAACATAGAAACAAGCTTAAATCTACATGTAAAGCTTTATAGGTAACAGAGAGTAGGTTGGATCGAGTGGTAATTTTTCTGCTAATGGTAGAAACTTCCAGAAGTGGAATGGAACCCCTGCCTCCCTTCTTCCACAATATCCCAGAGCTCCCTGAATTGCTGTTTCTGGGAGAAGGGAAACCCTCAGGAGCAGCATGAAGAATGAACTGGGTGTTCGCAGTGTAAGAGGGAATCAGTGGAAATCAGCTTCTTCCATTAATAGAAAATTACTCTTTGATCCAACACTGTAGGTATTACAGAAATTCGAATGTTCCTAAAATACCCAGTGAGCAGGTTGTTTTGCAAAAACATAGCCATATGTATGTATTGAAAACACAGCTGAAGAAAACCATATAGCCATCTTGACTCCTCTCATTTTCTTACGCCTACTTTAAAGGCTTGGAGAAAACGTAAGTCTCATATGATCTCTGAAACTTAACCCCCCCCCCCAACAAAAACTAGTATCTAAATGCCTGAAAATGCTTATTATTGCTATGCCAGCCAACTAGGCTAAGTAAAGTACAGTTGCTCTACTATATTACTTGCACATGACTGTCTCATTCCTGTCTTCCAAACCCTTCCCCCATTTCTCTACTTCTCTCATCCAGAATTTTCAACAATCTTTATACTTTTTCCAGCACAACTACTGATGTGCCATTCTTGTTTTTCCACGCTGCTCCTGTAGTCAAACTTTAAGTGGTCTATGTTACATTTTTAATGAACTGCTTCCTCTGTGATCCTCAGTTTGTCCTTTATCTTTTCATTTAAATTAATTTTCTCAAATAAATTAACATGTGTCAGGGGTCCCCCATGTGGTGCCCGTGGGCACAATTGAGCCTGCTGACACATTTCATGGGGCCCGCCAAGTGTTTTAAGAAAGTGGGTGGGGCCAGGAGAGGCTTTTGCAAAGCATGGTTTTGGAGTGGCCATTGCAGTATTGTTTGGCAGTGCACATTTTTAAAAACATTGCTTTAGCAGAAACTGCTTTCATAGCACAAGGAACTTCAATATGTGACCGAAAGTAAGCCGTAGCAGCCACTTTGTGACTAGCTCCATCTCCAGCAGCAACCATTTTGTGGCAGCCATTTTGTTGCTGTGTCAGAATTCCAAATATGCCTGTAGGCTCAAAAAGGTTGGGGAACCCTGACATATGGCATTGCTAAGAATGCAGAGTGATGCATATTCCACAAAAGAAGTGAACTACTTCTAGAATGAGCTAAAACAGCAGCAAATATTTTAAACTAAATGCAAATCTAACATCCCCTCCCAAAGATAAAAATCATAGGATTTTTCTTGCATCATAGAGCTAATTTTCTGCACTTTGCACCCCTGCTTTATCAAGCTAATTAGCTTCCTGACACTTTAATTTACAATACCTCTCCCACCCTCTGTGTGGATTTCTCTGTATCTGACAAAGGGAGCTTTGACTCTCGAAAGCTCATACCTTGAAAATCTAGTTGGTCTTTAAGGTGCTATTGGACCTGGATCTTGCTCTTCAAGTGTAGACCAACACAGCTATCCACCTGAAACTATCTCAGAAATAAGAGAGCTGATGTTTGTAGTTTAGCTTCCCCACTTTCTTTGCCAAACCTATCAATGTTACTTTAATTATCATTAACCATAATGACTACAGAAACTGAGAGTGTCCGTTTTAAGGTAGTTTGTTCATTATCACTAGCTTGAAGGCAGGTTGCCTGATTCACATTCTTATAGCATGAACAATACACCACACATTTCAGTAACGCAAATTAACACAATCACAGGGGAGATTGTCTCCATGTAGCAAAAGAGTACTGTGTGATGTAGTCAGTAATAAAGTGGAAGTAGCTTTGTTTAGCTGGTTGATATGACACTAATTTCCTAACACTAATTCCTTCATGGTTTAGCTCTGTTAGTGTGTCACAGGGGGCAGGGGGACCCAAGACTTGTTTTGTTTTTGTTCCAGGTAATCCTTGAAACATTTAGATATTAGACAAGCTATTTTATCTTAAGCAAAATGCTAGTTAATTGTTGTTTGTCTGTCTTGAAAGACAAACAGAAGTTAGCATTTCTCTCAAGCATTTATTTTACACATATCTGCTTCTATTCTTTTGCAAGATCAATAACTGCCTGTACATGTGCTTTCTCGTTGTGGAATGGCCTGCCTGAGGTGGTCAGAAGGGCTCCTACACTCTGTCATTCCACAAAGTATGTAAAATACAGTTGTTCAGGAGAGTTTTCTATAAAAGTAATAGGGCTATACTATAACAGAATAGTTCAAGAAGCTGTTTTATAAAGGGAAAGGGACTGTAAATTATACCATGGTGTGTAGGATGTATTATCAGTTTTCTGCATGTTGCTGCTTCATCGTTTTCTACTCATCTAATACCATTTCCCTTCATTATAGCCTCTTGCTGTATCATGTCTAACATGCTATTTTGGTAATCCTAGTCCTAGTACATTGCTCATTGGATGTCTCATATTGATTATATTGACTTATACTGTGTTTATTAGATGTCTCTTTGTATAGAATGTTACCAACCTACACTGTGTAATCTGCTTTGAGTATCACTGAGAACGGTGGTCTACAAACAAACAAACACACACACACACACACACACACACACACACAAACAAACAAACAAACAAACAAAAACAATTTGGGTGTAAAACCCATTGCACTAAGTGGAACTTACTTCCAAGCAAATGTGTAAGATTGGGCTGCAAGACTAACAGAACCATTCTAAGCAAAGTCACACATTTCTAAAAACCATTGCCTTCAATTGACATAGAGTACAACTGTTTAGAGTGGCACTGTAAAAGGAGGAATAATGACTTTTCAAAATGTGAAAGGCAGAAACGTTCTGTTACATATTTCTAGTTAACATAAATTAATTCAGCAAACTGCAGCTCTATGTTGTCTGTCTTGCATTTTTGAAGTTTAACCAATTTATAGCTAAAAGAAATTCTTAAATTGATCTAAGTCAATGTGAATCTTCTTCCTGATTGCAGCTACATTATTTGATATAAAGCATTTCTTAGGGAACCCTCAGTTCTTTGAAAAATACAAGCCTGAGACTGCATTGGATGAAAAAGAAAAGCAGTTCCTTTAATAATAAAACAATAACCCAGTACCTCATAGTGGGATCATTAACTATGGCTTAGACCCTGGATCCAAAGTGCATTTCCTTTTATACATTAACCAATTCCCAGTCCATGATTATCACTTGCTTCTGGAGAATCTGCCAACAGTGCAATTTATTATTAAATGTGGAATTTATCTAAATTCTTTCTGATTAAAAGAATTTATATATATACATATGAGAGACTAGAAAATACCACCCAAAGACATACTGACTTGCTGCTAAGGTACCGTCTAGCCTATTGGGTTTTGAGACGTGACCCTGAGTACAGAGTGTTTTCAACTCAATCCTCATGTTGGGTAATGTGCAATTGCATCCTTGCATGCATGTTAATTAGTTAACTTGCGTAACAGAGCAATGGCAAAGTTTCTCCTTTGTGAAGTTGGTGATCCTATGATAAGACCATCACAACCTCTAAAGTAAAGCAAAAAAAAAAGGCTATTTAAACTCATGGAGTAGGCCTGAACTTCTCTACTTTGAAAGGAACTGAGGCATGTGTTTTGAACCTTTTATTTGGGATCTTTAAGCTTGCAGAACAATAGACTGATTACTGTCTTCCAAAGATATACCTTTTGAGATTCTACTGAAAATTCATTCATATCTCAGAAAAGCTTCTGAAAATAGCTGTGCGTTGGAGGTCAACTAAAATTAGCCTGGCAGCTTTGATAACTCAAACAGTGTATACAAAATTACATTCTCACCCCTGAGAGATCAGGACAGGAGTCAGCATTAGAGATGAATTTTGTTACGTAATCCTCCTGCAAGCAGCAAGGACAAGAACAGACTTGCGAAGCGTATATAGAACTATGAGAGGTTATGAAAGACAACTGGATGAGAAGTCAGTGATCCATAACAGAATGGCAGTAATATAGGATTGGGGACACAGGGTCAACCCAGGAACAGCTGCCAAGTCAGGCATAGATTGCCTGGAACGTGTGTATTCAGTACTGAACTTAGGCAGAACATGAGGGGCACCATAAATTAGTTGCCCACCTTTTACGACTAGGGGCTGCAGTGGATATATAAAAGGAGCTGCATTTTTTGAAATTCTACCTGTCATACAGTTATAATAGGCAAGCGATCTTTGCCAAAGGGGAAACATATGTTAACCCTTTTTATTTTATTTTTATTTTATTTATTTACGTTTTATTTTATTTTATTTACATCCACCTTTCTCACTGAGACTTAAGTCACATTACACAGCATGAGTCAGTACAATCAATATCAAAGACATTTCAATAAAACATATAATAGGTACGTACATGCAAATTTGCAAAGATTTAAAACCCCCCACAGAAATCCAATACAGAGCTCAGGAAATCCCAAAACAGAGCATAAGCAAGTCTACAATTGACATATTAAACAACATCGAAACTATCAAGTAGGATCATACTTATAGCAATAGTAGCGGAGCCTATGGTTCATCAATATTAACAGCAATAGTAGAAAATCTGTGGTTCCTCCCTATCCTTTTACTGATGGATCTCTATGAGCCCACTTCTTTACAGTACAGCCCTCCTATCTGAGTAAAACCCCCTCTAGAATAATTCTGTTTTGCATTGTTTGTGGAAGACCAGAAGAGTGGGAGCTTTCCTAACCTCCTCAGGTATATCATTCCATAAAGTGGGGGCCACCACAGAGAATGCATGGGCATGGGCAGCTGCTGCTTTTGCCCATGTGCAAGGTGGCACCTGCAAAAGGCCCTATTCAGATAAGTGAAGCTACCATGGCAGAACATAAGGAGAGAGGTAGTCCTGTAGACATGATGGAGCAAGGCCACGAAGAGCTTTGTAGGTTATAGCCACTACCTTGAATTCGGCTTGGTAACTGATAGGCAGCCCATGGCGCAACTGTAGAATGGGAATAATGTTCATGGTCTTGTTAGCTCCTGATAATAGCCACGTTGCAGCGTACTGCACCACCTGGAGTCTCCGGGTTAACTTAGAGGGAGACCTATTTACAGTGCAATACAGTAGTCAAGTCCCGATGTTACTATGGTATGGATCCAGGTAGCCATAGCCTTATACTGAATTAGACTCTTGGTCCATCAAGGACCGTATTGCCTAGTGTCTGCTGAGACTGGCAGTGGCTCTCCAGAGTCTCAGATTGAAGTATTTCACATCGCTTACAACCTGATCCCTTTTAACTGGAGATGTCAGAGATTGAGTCTGGGAGTTTCTGCATGCCAAGCAGAGGCTCTTCCACTGAGCCATGGCCTCCACCCCTAGATGGCAAAATAGATCCTACACCAGCTGGAAAAACTCGATGGGAAACTAAGAAATAAGCATAAGGAGGTTAACTACAGCTCCAATTCGAAAACATTTTATTTGGAGTAAGCCCGATTGAATAAAATGGTTCTACTTTTTAGTAGACCTGCTTAGAATGGTACCCTATGGCTGTAATGCTCTGCAAACTTATCTGGAGTAAACAAAAAGAGTAGGCAGCTGTGTTGGCCCATGACAAAATCCAAAACCAGAAGCCATGCAGTATCTTTCGTTAGGAGACCAACCAATAAGAGATATTTTATACACCATCTTTTAAAAAATTTTTTTACCTGACAGCAAGCCCATCTAGATAAGCGGGACTTGCTTTCCAGTGTGTGTGCAGAGTTTTGTGCAGAATTTCTATTACTCCCTGGAATAAACACCACCGAAAAAGTGGGACTTTCTCATAGGATCTAGTTGATCCACGTCTGGAGTGTCTTTTAGGTACCGTCGGTGCCCGATCCTTGGATCAGAAATAAGTACTGCGCCTGAATCCAGCAGAGAATTTCGCACCCTCATCCAGAAAGACAAGACCTAGCCGAGCCGAGCCTGTCCTTCTCCAATCCCCGCAATTACCTGAGCGTGTTGAGCGGAGGGTTACAAATTCGGATCAAGGCCACCGCAGGTGACCCCCGCAGGTACTGAGCCATGGTTTCCTCGCCTACCCTGCTAGCCTCCCAGTTCCACCAGCGACGCACAGTTGAGGAGAGTGCAGGGGGCGGGATCTGCGGAAACAAGAGCAACCGGACTGCTCCCACTTCTTTGAGAGCTTTGAATTCCGCCCCCAGGAGGGGAAGCTCCAATTGGCACAGCGATCAAGCAGGGCTGATTCTCTACCACGACGTGCTTTCAGGGCTGCAGTTGCAAATACACAACTTGATTGTATGCAGATTTACTCAGAAGTAAGCCCTACTAGGTTCGACGGGGTGTTCTACCCAGTAATAGCAGAAAAGAGCAAGAGTCCAGTAGCACCTATATGGCTAACAAAAATTTGTGGTAGGCTACGAGCTTTCATGAGCCACAGCTCACTTCTTCAGGTGCTATTGGAGACTTGCTCTTTTCTACCGCTACAGACAACACGGCTACCCATCTCGATCTCTCTGCCCAGTAATAGTTTAAGGATTGCAGTCCTCGTAGGAAACAATTGCCATTTGACCTCAGTGGAATAAACGTGCTTTACAGCAGCAGGTTTCAAGTCTCAGTTCTGTCAACTCTTTGGAACGCATAAAGCACACATCGAGTGTGTTAAATTGTTGCACAGGACATTTTCCTTATCGCGGAATAGTGTGGGATTCGGTGCCAGGATTTACAGGCAGGCAATCTCACCAAACCGAGGAGCAAGCCTCCTAAAGGGGCGGTAGAGTCTACTGTTACCGTTTTGTTTCAGACACACCCACATAAAAACACACGATTCGTTTTAACGGTGGTTGCAAGATCCGATCTGGCTGCTTTCACACATGCTGAATATTGCACCTTCATTTCACTTTCAATGCAACTGCATTTTACTGTGTAGAATGTGAAAATCCACTTACAAACCATCGCTGAAGTACCTTATTCAGCACTATGAAAACAGCATGCAAAACAGGGAAGCTAAGGAGGACCCGGAACACCCAGATCTCTTTCCTAGTTTCTAGGGTGTTCATTTTGAGATGTTGTGGATGTTGGTCCCAAGGAACAGCGAAACAGGAAAGGAAGCAGTTTAAAAAGAACGTTTTATTTAGTTAGTTTAACAGCCAACACCGCAATCAAAACAGTTTATCATCGTTAATGACTACCTCTGCATCTGAGGAAGAGAGCTGTGGTTCTCGAAAGCTTTATGCCTCAATAAAGTTGGTTAGTCTTAAAGGTGCTACTGGACTTTTTACTATTTTACATTACTATTGATAAAGATGGTATCTCAAGCACTAACTGATATTTGCCAAGCAGCTATTCAGCTTGAAGAGTTTACAAGTAATATTTTCCATACGGGTCCTTCTTCCTTTACATTAAACTCTAGGACGCCGTCACAGCTTCAATCTATTTTTTTTTTAAATTCGGCGTGAGCATCCAAGTTTCTCTTCATCCCCGCGTTTCATGGTCGTTAATGAACACTAGACAGCCGAAACGAGACGACACGTCACAACCCTCTTAAGCAAGACTACAAAGAATACGCGAACATCACGCCACTTCCGCAGACCTTTGTGAGTCGGAAGTGCAGCGATCACGAGCGAGGTTGTTTGCTTGTGTGTCAGGTGATGCCGGTAGTGACGCGTATTGACGCTGGCCGGGAGAGGGAGGATCAATGGCCAGAATGCCTTGAAGGCGGCGGTTCGGCGGTAAGTCACGGGTGCTTTCAGGGGAGCTATTTGGAGAATGTGTGTAGGTGGCTGTCGGTGTTGCACGTCCGGGTTCCCGTTGTTGCCTCTGGTATTAAAATCACCCTGCAGAGTCCCTCCCCGCAGTCGCTACACTCTGTTGACCCACCGTTGACCACGAGCGCTTCTTCCCCCTTGATACGGACACCTGGCTACGTGGTGTGGGCTGGGCTAAGGTTTGGCGTTGTAGTTGGTGGGAGCCCTTCCCCCCCCTTCCCCCGCACATCAGTGCTACCATATTCACGGCTCAAACCTTTTCAGTCCTTTCACAGATGACAGCAAATATATGCCCTGTTTTACTGAGGCTCACTCTCTGAAGTGCTCCCCACCCCACACACATTATGACAAATTGATGAAGACTTTTCGCTGCCTGCTTTATGGCACTCGTATCTCAAAAGCTCATTCCCTGAAAATCTTGTTGATGTCTAAGGTGCTACTGGACTCAAATCATGCTGTATGGAGTTTTCGTTAATCTTTGATCTTGTTTTCCAGTTATTTAAAAGCTGACAGTTGTTTGTCTAGTAAAAATAGATTAAAAAATGTTTTATGAGTTCAAAATATCTCAGCAGCAGCACTATTTGAAAGGGCAGATTGTGTATTGCATGGTGACTTTTTATTTATTTATTGTGTTTATAGTCTGCCTTTCTTGTTAAGCTCAAAGTAGATTTATATAGTGTAACTTGCTGCAATCAATATGGTGAGACATCTAATAAGCAATGTACTGGGACCAGGATTATAGAAATCTGAACAAACACAGAATATTAGACATGATAGAGAATGAGGGTACAATGCAGGAAGATTGTATTGCATTATGGATCATGTTTACTTAGAAGCATGTCTCCTTGAGATCAATGGGACAGTCCCAGGTAAGCACATGTAAGACTGCAGCCTGCTCTTCCTTCAATTGGGAAGCAGTCCTACTTTTTATTTATTTGCTTTATTCATACCGGGGGTACCAACCTCTAGGTGGGGCCTGGAGATCTCCCAGAATTACAACTAATCTGCAGACAGCAGAGGTTAGACCCTCTGGAGGAAATGGCATCTTTGGAGGCTAGACTCTGTGGCATTATACCCCACTGAAGTCCCTCCTCTACTCAAGCTCCAATTCCAACACCGCTAGGAATTTCCCAACCTGTAGTTGACAATCCTATTTATACTATACTTTTCTCCCTTATGCGGATCCAAAGGGGCTTACAACATTCTCTTCTGCTGCATTTTATCATCACAATCTGGTGAGGTAGATTAGACTGAGTGTGTGTGACTTGCCTGAAGTTGCTGAATGAGCTGCTGTGGCGGAGTGGAGATTTGAGCCTAGGTCTCCCAGATTCTGTTCTGTAACTGCTACAGCACTTTAGCTCTCAGTACTCAATTAATTGTTTAAAATTTTGTAGGGAAGGTGGGAGGAAGAGTTTTTCTGAATAAGTTTTCATAAATAATCCTAAGACTGGTGCTACTGAGTTCTTGTGACTTACCTCAGGTACATATTTGCAGAGAGGTGATGGTGAAATGTTTACTTTCAAGGAAGATAATTGGAATATTTTCCTTACCCATGGTGCAGTAGGCTAGAACTGCTGAGCTTTGGAGCTAGGTGACTATCTTTCGTTCAGTTAGTTCTGAACTTCCCACTCTGGTGTTATATTGCAATTTCCCTTACCTAGCTGCAAAGGCTTGAGGCTAGGTAAGCAGAAAGCTGTTTGTCTTGTCCCAGACCTGGACAGTATAGTACATGAAAAGGTATATTTCTATCATGCTCTGTATGTGCTCAGGGCAACTTTCTGAACTTGTTTTCAGTCCCTCTTTGGGGTCACTTTAAGATGTTAGGGACTGCTCCCTTTAAAAAAAAATCCCTCCGTGAAGGATATAGTTGGTTTAGGATTTGTGGGAGCTCTTTTCCTCCAATCCTAGTTAATCATTCCACATTCTTTTTATCACTGAAATTGTCATATCTGTAAAAAGAGCATTTTGAGCTGGCAGGTGTGTGTGTGTGGGGGGGGGACCAAAGATTGGGAGAGAATCCTTTACCATCTGCATTACCTCAGTCTCAATCCTCCCTTACTCCTCTGGACTCTATACACTGTTAAGTGTTTATGATTATCAGCTTCTTCTCTCAGAGTCTGCTCAGTCTTCATTAAGTCTCTTATTTCTGTTTTTAATCCCCCCTTTAAGTCAGAAACCAATACTTTCCTGCTCCAGGAGAGTTCTCTGAAAACCCCCATCTTGGTTTATGGTGGCTCTGATTTGCTGTACTGCTGATAGGTACTGAAGCATGAAATTTACTATTAAAGGAAATATTATTACACAAATAGAAGCATTCATATAAGAGACTGCTACTGATCATTTCTCCGTACCTTCTCATTGAAAGTGCTGCACTTGTTTTCTCTAAATAAATAGAGTAGCGCTTATTAGGTTTTTAAGAGCAATTTGGAGGAGTATAATTTGGCAATTTAATGCTTTATATGGCAGTTACTTTATGTTAAATAATTTCATCAGTAGCTTAGATCTTTGCATTGTTTTCTTGGGTCCTGTTGTATAGGTGTCACCTGATTAACATTTATCTTATAATATCATTTGCATGTCCCTCCTGCTAATCTGTAGTACTGTTTTTCTTAAAACCTGTAATAAAGATGGGCTATAAATTAAGTAAATAAATATGTAAACGATAAGGCAAACAATCCTACTGCTGTAAGCAACTGTGACTTTAAAAATGTGCCTATTTCATAATATTTTATATGCTTTATTGGGGCCAAATGACACAATTTTTCATGAGATTATTTTATAGTAAACTTAGGTTGGAGTGTGAGACTCTAATAAGTGGTTTTTGAGGTTTTGGCAAGTTAATTATAATGCTAAAATAGCTAAAATAGTCAATATTTTAATTGGTTGCTATCAAAATATATCTTTTAATTTGTAAGCAGTGTGACATATTCTTGGTTAACTGGGATATAAATTAAATGATCAAATGTTTGGAAGAGAGTTCCAGAATAGATTTTAGCATCACTAAGAACTTTTCTGTATCCTTTCTATTTGTGCTTGACATTTCAAGTGCTGTAAAAGACTTGAAGGAGTTAAGTTATAGAATGGTTTCTTAATGAAATATGCTAAGCTAATTAATGTAATCAGTTATTTTTGTTTATTTCCTACCTCATCTAACATAGTTAGGCTGTGTGACTATATATCATCAATTTTTGCCTCAGAAAGAATTCTGTGAGAGAGATTAAACTGAGTGTTATTTGTCTAGGATCACAGGGTGACCCGCTGAGCAAAGAACTGAAATCCATATCCATACTGTGATTTATTTTAAAAAGAACCTGATACATTCTGAGGTAGTATTGTATGACTGCATCCATAGCTAATTGGAATACTGCAATTTTTTTACATATAATATTCCTAAACTTGATTTCTTGAGTTGATAGCTTGCACAAATTACATTTGGAGAAGAGATTTCAGGTGTATATTTCCAAATTTAACTTGCTGCCAGATGTTGACAGTGCTTTGTTAGGAGCCCTGCTGGTAAGAATGATAGTTGAAATGCACGGTTTAATACTGTTTTGAATGAAGTAGTCTGATGAGCTTTTTCTTTAAAAAAATATCATAGTAATGACTTAAGTAACAGTAACACTATAGTAAGATTCATAGTGGAGCTGCCCCTTGTGTTGCAATTTTCTTTTTAGTGTCTTAATCTAGAGACCTAGCTCTACACTTAATGGAGCTTTCTCTTTTGAATATATAATCTATAGTTTATAATGCTAATCATAATATTCCTTAGGACTGAGCAAGATATATTCCGGTCTGTTCACAAATCACAAATATGCAGGTAACATGTTTTTAACTTGTTGAAATTCTTTTTTTAGATTGCTAAAATTAAGACTTTGGAAAAGAGCATCACATATATCCAAGCAGCAGGAATAAATGGATAATTAAAGCTTCCAAAAATGAGCCATGAATTGTTACTATTTTACTGGAATCCACAGCAATTTGAGAAAGGTAAGTGCCTATTTATGTTGTGTCTGGAGACATATAATTCTGCAAAAGTAAATAAACAAGCCGTTTCAAAAATCCCATTTTAAAATGTTGCATAGGCCAATGAGCTTGCTGATCAAGGCTTCAGTACATAAAAAAAACATGAGCTTTGCTGAGCTGATATTCTTCTTGTGTTTTAACACAGCCTTTGTTTCAGAAGACAATGATACCTTTAAAAAAGAAACCATTAGTTGATACACTATTGCCAAAACTACACACACAATTAAAAAGGTAACCCTTGTTTCTGAATTACACACAGTAGATTGTGAAAAACATTGCCCATGTGCAGTGTTTCTTTTGCATTCTATGGTATGGGCCACATTCTTTGTTAATGGTGTGCAAGGTTTACTGTGGTCAACAATCCTGCAATTATTCACTGCTTGCTTTCACAACAAAGTAATGTGGACAAGTAGTTTGTAGGACTGCATCTCAATGAAATGAGAAAAATTATTCAGAGATCTGTATATTCTGCATTGTAAAAATCCCAAGTGGTCTGCTGAAGAATCTCAAGCAATAAATTATACAAATTAGCTGAATCTGTGCATGGTTTGCATAATTTTGTTTCCAGGATTCCAGTGTCCAAATATTTTTTTAACAATTGGTATGGCAGTGGTCAAGGAAAAAAGGGGAATGCGTGCAGAAGATGATGTAAGTAATGTGGTTGATAGCCTTTAGGATCAGAAGTGTAAGGAAGAATGCCACGAAGAGTGTGAAGGTACAATACAAATCTGCCTTCCAACTGCCAGAAGCTTTGGACAATCATTTCCTTACTGGAGAGTTTTAATTAGGCAAGAATATTCTTGTATTTCAAAGCTTGCTTTCAGAGTTACTGAGAGTAGAAATTGGCTTTTTAAAAAACTGTAAATGTGGAAGATCTGGTTTTTAGATGGCCATGTTTTGCACCAACTCCCAGTTCTTGTATAATAAGATGAAGTTTTTAAACGGTTGAATTTCTGTTAGTTTCTTTCTAGCCATATGTTTTTAAGGTTTGCTTTGCTATTAGGAAAGTAATAAACTTTTTTTTTGCCTTGTGTCTCCAGAAAGTGATAGATTGGATAATACCACTTAGAATCATAGAGTTGGAAGGAATTTCTAGGGTCATCTAGTCCAACCCCCTGCACAGAGCAGGAAATTCACAACTACCTCCCCCCCCGCCCCCCCCCCCCCACACAGTGACCCATGCTCCATCCCCAGAAGATGGCAAAACACCATCAGGATCCCTAGCCAAATTGGCCTGGAGAAAATTGCTTCCTTACCCCAAGGTGGCGATCAGTATTACCCTGCTTGTATAAGAAGGAGCCATGAGAATTACGTACTGATGTATCCCCTTCTGCCCTCCCTCTCATGATCTGCCTAGGTTCACAGAATTAACATTGTTGTCAGATGGCGATCTAGCCTGTGCTTAAAAACCTCCAAAGAAGGAGAGCCCACCACCTCCTGAAGAAGCCTGTTTCACTGAGGGACCGTTGTAACTGTCAAGAAGTTCTTCCTAATGTATTGTCGAAGGCTTTCACGGCCGGAGAACGATGGTTGTTGTGGGTTTTCCGGGCTGTATTGCCGTGGTCTTGGCATTGTAGTTCCTGACGTTTCGCCAGCAGCTGTGGCTGGCATCTGGAAGATCCCACTTCTCTCCTCCCTTCCTGGCTGTGGCTAGTTTGGCCCCCAGGGGGGTGCCAGAGAGCACCTCCAGCCACTGCTGGCTCTCTAGCTGGGGAACAGAGCAGAGCTGAGTGATCGGGTCTGGCTGACCCATGCAGCCTGAAATCGCTAGGATCCCCTGAGCCCCAGAGAGCGGAGGAGAGGAGGTAGCGCCTCAGCCGCCACCATGGTGAAGGCGTCATTTAACTTGGCCTTGGTGCAGAAAGAGGCTGAAGAAGTAAGCATTGACTCACAAAAGCTCATCCTGAAATAAACGTGCTAGTCTTTAAGGTACCATTGCGTGTCTGCTTTATTTTGCAGCAACAGACTAATACAACTACCCCTTTGTAATCAGCATGGACATATCCATTTTTATGCAGAAGTATACTCTGATTTTTGTGGCCCTTTCACCTAATGGCTTTTATTGTTAAATTGTTTTGATTGTAATCAAAATAATTTGATTGTAATTTTTTTTTTAAAAGGAGGTGCACTCAAAACTTTAATAAAAATTATTTCGGCTCACAGAGTAGATTTTTAGCTCACAACACTGCAAAGCTTAGAGGGAACATTGGTGGGGTCAGCCCTTCAAATCAGCTCTTCAGTTGACAGAAGTAGTGAGAAGTCACCCTGCTGTGTAGCAATGCTTAAGCCATGGATGGTGGTGCTAAGGGAAAGCAAACTATTCTTAAAAGTTGATGGTTGTTGTGGGTTTTCCGGGCTGTATTGCCGTGGTCTTGGCATTGTAGTTCCTGATGTTTCGCCAGCAGCTGTGGCTGGCATCTTCAGCCCGGAAAACCCACAACAACCATCGTTCTTCCTAATGTTTAGCTGAAAACTCTTTTGATTTCATTTCAATCCATTGGTTCTGGTCCAGCTTTCTGGGGCAGCGGAAAACAACTGCACCATCTTCTATATGACCGCCCTTCAAGTACTTGAAGATGGTTATCATATCACCTCTCAGTTGTCCCCTCTCCAGACTAAACATACTGTGATCCTTCAACCTTTCTTCATAGTATTTGGTCTTCAGACCCCTCACCATCTTCATTGCCCTTTTCTGGACACGTTCCCGCTTTTCTATAGCCTTCTTAAATTGTGGTGCCTAAAACTGAACACAATATTCTAGGTGAGGTCTAACCAGAACAGAGTAGAGTAATCACCATCACTTTTTGTGATCTGGACACACTGCGTCTGTTGATACAGCCCAAAATTGCATTTGATTTTTTAGCTACCACATCACACTGCTGACTCATGTTCAGTATATGGTCAACCAAGACCCCTAGATCTTTTTCGCACATACTACTGCCAAGGCAAGTCTCCCTCATCCTATAATTATGCATTTGATTTTTCCTACCTAAATGAGAACCTTGCATTTATCTCCATTGAAATACATTTTATTTGTTTCAGCCCAGTTTTCCAGCCTGTCAAGATCATCCTGTATCCTGACTCTGTCTTCTACTGTATTTGCTACCCCTCCTAATTTAGTATCATCTGCAAATTTAATAAGTATTCCTTTTATTCCTTCATCCAAATCATTTATAAAAAATGTTGAACAAAACAGGTCCCAGGACTGATCCCTGAGGCGCTCTATTTGTCACTCTTCTTCAAGAGGATGAGGAACTTCTATTGAGGATGAGGGCTTACCCTTTTAAGGCTTTCCCTACATTAATAATTTCCCAGTAAGTGAGAAATTAACACAGCATGCCAACATATACGTATGACCGTTTTAATGGTGTGCTGTCATTTTCTTTTCGGTGTGTGTTTGCATAGGCAAGCATGAAGTATATGATTTCCACCTTCTTTCTAAAATAGTACAGCCCATTATACCATGACATTCTGCTGCGTTTATAGACCAGACCTCACTCCTAGTGCCTGTCATTCACTAGCTAATCTTTGTTGCTCAAATCCAATAGAATTTAATGTATTGGCATCCACCAAAGATAGGAAATGTATGCACGATCTGCTTAATGTTTCCAGCCCTTGAATCTGTTGGAGTTAAAAGGTTTACTTAACCTTATCATGTTAAGATACCTATGCTATACCATTTTATATCATTTTTCTCAACACAAAGAAAATAGTTACTGTCCAGGGTCTGAGTCCCAGCCCCCAGACTTGCCAGGAGGGAGCAGTGGGAGGCAACTGGGAGGCAGTGGCCCTACCACCCCAGCCAGCAACCAGGTCCAGAACCTGCCCACTTCAGGGGGAAGGGGCGAAAGGCCAAAGCCTCAGAGGGCTGGAGGGAGCAGGGAGAGACCAGCCAGTCCCACCCTCCAGGGCGAAGAGAGGGGGCTAAGCAGGACAGAGGCAAAAGGGCCAAGGTAGGGGGAATAGGGGCCCAGCAGCAGCCCAAACAGAGCCCTTACCAGCCAAGGAGGAGAAGCAGCCACTACAGCCCAGAGCCACACCCCGGCTAGAGGACAGCAGCCTGGCTCAGGAGTTGCTGGGAGCCAAGCCCCTCCAGGTGGAGCTGCCACAGGCATTCTGGGGGAGGAGATGGGCAGCCCCTCCCCGCATCAATGAGCAGGCAGCCCAGAAGCTGGCCAGGGCAATTCCTCACGAGCAAGGCCAAGGAGGCTCAGCAGCACAGCAGCCGGCTGGGGCAGCTCCTCGTGAGCAAGGCCAGGCATGCTCAGCAGCACAAAGGCCTACTGGGGCAGCTCCTCGTGAGCAAGGCCAAGGAGACCTCAGCTGGGGATGGCTCACATTCAACCCCACCCTGCCAGCAAGGCAAGGAAGCCAAGAAGGGATTAGTGGTAGGAGGGAAACACCTGAGGGAAGGCACAGCTGGGCCGAGTCAGGAGAGGGAACAAGCCTAGAAGGAGGGTGGGGTGGGGAAAGGAAACCCTATATAAGGTGGCTAGGAAGAGCTCTGAGGTGGTGGGTGTGATTAAGGAGTGATGGTGTGGAGTGAGAGCAGAGTAGTGCGAGAGCAAATGTAAGGAGGAGAGTGGATGAAGGAGGAGGAGATGGCAGAGGCCAAAGAGGGTGCGTGGCATAGGTTGAGCAGGCCAGTGAGTGGATTGAGTGGGAGTCTGGGTGATGTATACTGCCCCTCCTTCCACAGAGCAGGGTCCTGCAGAATCCCTGGCCCCCCTTTGATGTCAGGAGCACACCGCCCAGCGCCCTGCCCAGTGGCGGCTGCTGCAAGCCCTGACAGTTACCTTGAAGTAGAAATATCAGTTCATGTCAGAGATAATAAATTTTATAAAATCTATAGTTTATAACCATGAAAATTCTTATTCCTTGTTCCAAAATTAATCTCTACATTGAGATCTCATGCCTTTCTTTCCTATGGTCTCTACACTAATTCCTCACAGGTTTGTTGTATGTCTGAACCTGTTCCTAGTTTTTGCATGGCCATTTCTCTTGTGGAATGCCTGAAATCATGGTGGTGCCCAAGTTCATGCTTTCAGCCTGATCTCTTACCATGCAATAAAGTTATCTTTAATTATCATATCTTTAGACTTACTGATGTGGATTTTTTATTGGTAGAAGTATTTCCTATATTCAGGGCCGGATCTACATATTTTTTGAGGGGGGGCAAAAGTGAAAAAATGGCACCCCCTTATATTTTTTCTTTATATATACATATATGATCAATGTTTTAATATAGATATATAATAAACAGCTCTGAAACCACAGAATAAATTGTGTTGACTTCTATGAATTGTTAATAATAACAACTTTACATTATCTTATCCATCATTAGCTAAGCATTCCTCCTAGAATTCCTTTTGTTGTAGGGAGCCAAGGGAGTTCATAGGCAGACGTGCATGTTAGATATTAGGAAGACAGACTTTAAGGAACTCAGAGGCATGACGAGAGTCATTCCATGGCAAAAAATACTGGAAGGGAGAGGAGCAAGCGAAGGGTGGGCTCTCCTAAAACAAGAGCTATTGCGAGCTCAAGCTGTCAGTGTTCCAGTAAGACAAATGTGGTAGGGAAATCACAATGACAGGGGAAATTTAAACTCCAACAATGGAAGCCCACTACCCAAATAAAGAAAATAGATTCAAATTCTTAATTCTAGAAAAATAACATTTATCGGTTAGCCAAGGCAAGTTTCTGACACCCAAAAGAATCCACAGCAGATGCAAAGTAGAGATATATGAAAAGTAAACTCTCTTGCTAGGGCATCATGTCCTTAGGAGAAAATGCAGATAACTACTTAACTTCAAGTAAAAGTGAACTTTTCTGCCTTTTTTTCCTGCAAAACCTCTCACAGCATCATCATAATTTATGGTATTTGCCACACCACTTTCAATAGACAATATAGCCAGTCTTGACAAACACTCCTGATACATTGCTGACCTGAGGTAATCTCTTTTGGCTGGAGATCAGATCTAATTCTGGGAGATTTCCAGCCTGGAAGCTGGCAACCACCATACCATAAGGCTGGGTGCTAAGGACTGTTCTTACTAGTGGTGTAAAATTTCCACAAGTTTTGAAGCCATAGGAAAAAGGTCCCCCTCCTTTTTTTTTTTGCTACATAACCTGGGAAATTTGGGGGGAAATTGATATGTATGCAATTCATTAACTTACTTTCCTGACAAATCATGTCTTATTTTATTGATTTAACAACTTAGCATATAGAAGTGTGCTATGTGGAATAATTAAATTTAAAAGTATAAAGTATATTAGTATTAGTATCCCACGCCCCTACCTTCCTGCCTTGGTTTGACCATCTCCCTCTGTGCTGATCTCTAAGCAAATACAGCAAATAGAATGGTGCCTGCCAGCTGGTGGGGTGATGGAGGAGCCCCCCCTCCCCCTCCATGTGCACCTTTTGGCGCGGTGGCACTTCAAGCTCTTCTCATCCCAGGCAGCAGCGCGCACTTGCAGAGACAGGAAAAAAGCAAGTTAGCCAGGCACAAGCGCCTGTTTGCTGGGAAGAGAGGTGAATGCAGATCCCCCTCCTTGCCAGTGCACAGGCTGCTCTCTCTTTGATGGAGCAAATGGAGGCGCCTGCTGGCTGCCGGGGCCTGGGGGGGGGCAGCAGTGGAGCCCTTCCCCTTCCCCTCCCCCTTCACACACACATGCCTTCTGCTGGCTGTCCCACCGTTTGGTGTGCTTTGCTCTTGAGAGTTGAGGCAGAAAAAAAAACAAGAGGGAGAGCTGGGCACGAGCGGCTGTTTGCTGGGGAGGAGAACTCGGATTCTTCTCTTTGCCCATTTGCCGCCCCCTCTTTGATGGCGCCCGGGGCAGGCAACCCCCCTGCCCCCCCCCCCCCCAAGATCCGGCCTTGCCTATAATTCAGATTCAGTCCAGTGCTGAGATCTTCTTTGGTCTTTCATTCTAAGGCTTGAATCCTAATCTCCTTTTCTGCTTGTGGGATACCTCTGCCCATGGTTAAGGGAGTATGATTTAAAAAGTAAAGATCATCCCACTTACAGTAGACCTCATTTTCTCTTATGTTTTCACTGACATCCAAATGAATGATTTGAGAAGGGCACAGAGGCTGCAGCAATAGTGTGGTGGTGTGGGGGTATGGGGCGGGGGGGAGAAAAAATGAGTGATAGGTTATGTTGAACAAATAGCATACACATTGGATGTGCTAATGTAAGGGGGGAGAATACAATAAAATGGGCTTTACAGGAAACGTTGCATTTTAGTGGAGCAATAGCTCCTGGTCTTTCTCACAAATATTTGTTTAACATTTTATAAGTTTTGATAGTTCTAGTTTCTAGGGTTTTTTAAATCTAGTATGTCCAACAATAAAATCTTTAAAAAAGAAAAAATGGCTATATACAAACATATATGCACCTGTTTTTTTATCCCCACATCCTTAACTGGATGATTGGTTCTGACAATGGGGAGAAACTGTAGCCAATAAAAATGGAGATAAAAGACCATCCTGTTGTGATCCTTGGTTGAGTAGAAAATATTCTGTTCACTCTGAACTGGCTGAGTATCTTTGCAATTTGAAAATATTAAATATTCTTCTTAATAATTATAGATATTTGAAGTGAGGGGTGAAGCATGTTCCAGTTTAAATCAATTCAATATGTACTGTTCTACTTCTGGCCAGTTTGTCAGCTTTTTACTGAATTTGGGCTCCAATACTTCCAAGTAAACTTGCTTAAGATTGAGGTATACATTACTGTGCCCATGTTTTTGTTGATATATACAGGAATTTGACATATTTAAATTCTGAATCCTTTGCCAAGATGAATTGTAACAGCTTGATCATTTTTTCCTTGTTTGTTCATTTCAAACTGTTGGAAATCTTTCTGAAGGCTAATTCAACATTGCCTTGTTCAGTAAAGGCCTCATATGGATTTGTAAGTGTGACATTACTGGTTATAGCAGGATATGTGTGCACGCACACACGCGCGTGCACACACACACACGAATGATCCTACATGAAGCAGCAATTTTATCCAATGGTACAAGAATTAGAAGGTCTGACAAGGCAGTTGCTAGTTTTATTTGAGCAAGTATTCATCATATGATACACTCTTAAAGACATGTTCAGTGTGATAAAAATCTTAATGATACCTTAAAAAGGTTAAACAGCAGGCCCATAAAGGAAAGGAAGCTTGCACATCTTGCCACTCGACTGAATAATTAATTGAGTTGTATCTAAGTTATGTCAACCTATTTGTTTTATACTGTATGGAAAATCTCTGTGCACCTAGGACGTTAACCTCAAGTGGACTTCTCAGAATTTTCTTTGCCTCAGTTGAGTCAAGAACTATGGCAGCTGTCAAGTGTGTTACTATATATAGGTGTTATGAGGTTCTGTCTGCAACAATAAATATTCTGTAACTTGGTTGCTGGGAAAATATCCAAAAAAGATTTTTAAAATCAACTTTTTACAGGTAAGTATTCAGTATCCCTAATGACCTCTTACCCTTTTCTCGCAGGTCCTTCTAATATGATGCTGGTATCTGTTGCTTCAGGCTTTAATTCAGAAATAAAATGGAATTATAGCTGAATATCTTTTGTAGTCTTATTTTGTTTTAAAGTTGCTCAATCCAATATATCACAGAGCTTATGAGCATTTAAAAGCTGCATAGAAGGGAGAATTTCCTATTACCTTCAGGCAATTGTATTTCAAACTGCCACAGTATGTTCTAGCAATCAGTTGATAGTTATATAAAGGGCTTACATAAATGGGGATTTATAAAAAAAAGAAAAAAAGCTGCAAAATGATGCTGACCAAAATGCAGAAAGTTATTTAGGTAGTAACCTCTGTTGTATTGCAGTTAAGGTTACTAGATTCTATAAATGAAAGGACATCTGTTCCTTCAATAGGCCCTATAATGGAGAATTCTGATAAGTGTATTTGCAGTGTAACTCTGGTAGGAATGAACTGCACATACCAAAATTCTACATTTTTTTCAGCTGATAAAGGGCCAGAATCACTGTCTTGTCTCAAAACTGACAACACTAATCACATGTATGGTACATACACATGTATGTATGGTACATGAAGGGCTGTAACATAGAGGATGGAGTGGAGTTGTTTTCTGTTGCCCCAGAGGGTTGGATCAGAAATAATGGGTTAAAATTAAACCAAAGGCATTTTCAGCTAAGCATGAGGAAGAACTTCCTGATAGAGTGGTTCCTCAGTAGAACAAGCTTCCTTAGGAGGTGGTAGGCTCTCCCTCCTTGGAGGTATTTAAAAAGAGGCTTGATGACCATCTGACAGCTATGATGATTCTCTGACTCAATATGAATGTACACCGATCAGGAGAGAAAGTTCATGAAGGGATGAGCTGGTGCTAGGCTCCTGTGGTCCTTTCTTATATGTCCAGGATAATGCTGATTGCCACTTTGGGGTCAGGAAAGAATTTTCCTCCGGGCCTGATTGCCCAGAGATTCTGGAGGTTTTTTGCCTTCCTCTGGGCTTAGTTGTCACTGGGAGAGGTGAGGGAGAGAGATAACGGTGAATTTCCTACATTGTGCAGGAGGTTGGACTAGATGACTATCTTCCAGCTCTCTGTTTCTATGTATGTAATATGGTGGTTCTGGTTTTTTAAAAAATGTGCTTATTCTGCTTACAGGAGTCCTGTGTCATTTCGCTTATGCTAAATAGAGATATGATTCTTAGAGTGCTATTTTTGGTGAATTTTCTCCAAATTAATACCCAGTTCAGTTAATATTTGTTTTATTCCTGGTCAAGGTCCAAAATGTACTGTGAAACCATGGTTTATTTTGTAGAACTATGCCCAAGGGACCTGTATTGGGAGACACCAGTGGAATTTGTTGGCTTGCAAGCCAGAGAGGCTATAGAAACATGCTTTAGTCAGCATGCATGTTATATTTAACCTCAGTTAATGCAAACTGTAATTTGTAAATATCCTTCAAACCATGCTTCATGTGGTTAATCTTTTGACATGTTTTACAGTGCAAATCCTAAGAAGAGTTACTGCAGTCTAAGCCCATTGAAATTAATGGACTTAGACTGGAGTAACTCCACTTAGGATTGCACTGTTAACTATTCAAATGTAACTTTTAGATATACTTGAAAACCATTTTATTTTAGAAAATTTATATTCTACATCTTTAGAGACTTGAATGAGGCAGCTTATGAATAAAACTATAAAACAAAATATTTAAAATTTGTAGTTAAAACAAGCCGACACCATTAAAACAAGACAGGACAATAATAACTGTATAAAATACACAGTGAACAACCTAAAGTGATGTAGATAAAATGATCAGTCAGAAGCAAAAGTCATCAAGCGCTTTATATATCTCCCCTTAGTTAAAAACCTGGATATAAAGGAATGTTTTAGTCTGGCGCCTAAAGAAAGTAAGGTAAGTGCCAAGTAAGCCTCAAAGAGGAGGGCATTCCAAAGGTGAATTGCTACCCATCTCATCTCTGAAGGCGGGGATAGAGAGCAGGGCTTCAGAAGAGGATCTTGACTGGCAAGGTAGACAGTACAGGTGGACATGGTCCTTCAAACCATAATTAAGTTTGTTTTGTGTAGTGATGATGCAAAGTATTGGAGAGGCTGACACAACTGTGGTATGCTCTGGAGCTGGGCTTGTGGGAGAGAGGAATCTCATTGAGAACTGTGAATAGTTTCCCCTGAGTGGCAATTTAACTTCAATACACAATGTTATCTATGGACACTAGCTTGTTGATTATAAGGTACACGAGGTTCATTTCCACCCCCACCCCCCTCTGTTGTGGGGGCTGTCTCTGTCTTGATCAGAATGTATGAGGTACGCACCAACCCAGTACAGATGGGAGCTGGTAGATATGGGGGTAGGTTTTGTTAAAGATAGCCAGTGCTGGGCAAGGTTGTTCACTGCCTGTTCAACCTCCATAGCCTCCCTAGAGTTGATGATGCAAGGCCCTCTTCTTCCTCCACCTTCCCTCTAATGCTATACAGTGCCACATCAGTGAGGCATAAACCTGCCTGCCTGATTGTGCTGTTGCTGGAGGAGGGAATTGACCTGGCTTGCATAACTGAGACATGGTTGGAAGAAAATGACATGGTGTCCCTGTCCCAGCTAACTCCATCAAGCAATGCAGACTTCCACCAACCCTGCACAGCTGGCAGGGGAGGTGGTGTTGCTATTGTACTCTGAGATTTTCAGCTTCTGCCGAAACCCAGTACACACTATAGTTGGCATTGATTGGATGCTCCTTACACTGGGAACTAAGGATATATTGGGTATTCTATTAGTCTACTGGCCACCTAGCTCCCCAGCAAGCACCTTTTCTCAGCTGGCAGAGGTGCTTTCAGACATGGTGCTGGAGACACCTAGACTGATAGCTCTGGATGACGTCAACATCCATGCTGAATGCTCCACATCATGGCTGGGCCAGGACTTCATAGCTTCCTTGGCATCCCTAGGCCTCTCTCAAATAGTGACAAGCTCCACACATGAAAAGAGCCACACCCTGGACTTAATCTTTTGCTCTGATCCTTTGAGAGAAGGTTTCTTTTTGGAGTTGAAGATGTGGCCTGAACCATGAACTGATCATTACCTGCTGAAGTCAAGGGTGAATATGATAGCCCACAAAATGGGGGCCCAACAAAAATCATCTGCCTATGAAGGTTCATGGACCCTTCTGAATTCCAGAATGCGCTGGGGGATTTTAGAATTCCAAACTCAGCTCCTATTGAGGCTGTGGTGGAAACACAAGATCTGAAGCTCCTTGAAGCCATGAACAAGATTGCTCCTTGCTGACCCCTCCCTCCCTTGCAATGGAAACTGGCCTCGTGGTTCGCCATAGAGCTGGGTAACCTAGACCTAAAGAAAACTGGCAGATATCTGGAAAGACGGTGGCAGAAAACTCATGCTGAATCTGATACATCATGCTACAGGGCCCATTGGAATACTTATGAAACAGTGGCAATAGCAGAAGAGAAATGTTACTTCTCTGCAACCATTGCTTTGGCTAAATCACATCTATCCAAACTATTTAAGATCTCTTGACATCTTTTGACCCCTAAATCTAATCCTTCCCTGGTTCAAGAACAGACAACTGGGACACCTTTGCAAAGTTTTGTACTAATAAAATAGCTTGAATGTGGTCTGTAATAAAGATGAGCCAGAAGTAATGTTTAACACACTAACTAGTCCATTTCTGAATCATTTTGACCCAGTCACAGTAATGGATAGTGATGGAATTCTAGCATCTGTGAAAGCCACTACTTGTACTCGGGATCGTTGCCCATTCTGGCTACTAAAATCTTGCAAAGACTACATAAAGGAGCCCTTATGTTTGTCCTAAATCTGTCACTAACCCAAGGTACCTTCCCTCAGCCCCTGAAAGAGGCAGTCATCCACCGACTACTCAAAAAGTCATGCTGGTTGATAACGGGTAGGCTCCTAGCAAGAAATCTTATGGAATGGGGCATGAATCTGAACTATCAGTAAATGTTCTAATTGCTAAAAAAAGAATGTATGTCAGACATTTTATAACTGGAAAGTAGTATTTCTGTAGGTCTTGACAGGTATAGAAAGAAAATGTCATGTTTAGAACACCAGAGGTTCTTACCCTAATTTTGGTTACTGATTTTTGTTTTTCTTTTTACTAGTATCATAGACTAGAGTAATGTAGTAGGTCAGAGGCTGCTATTTTGTGGCTGGCTTTGTCTGCCGAACTGCGATTTGGCAGCTCTTAGTGCTCTTGAAAACAGTTAAGTAGCACCCAGAGGCCTAAAGTCTGGCCTCCACTGCTCTAATGTATTTATAAATGCATGTCTTCACCGTATACCTTCATAGTGGGGTCCAGTGTTCCCGCTAATGTGAGCACGTGAGCAATTGCTCACAGATTCTGGCTCCTCCTTTCACAGCTTCTCAGATGTAGCTCACAGATACTAACCCTCAGGTGGCCCCGCCCTCCCACTCAGCCAGCATCTGCAGGTGGGCCCTATAGGGATGGAGCAGGGATGGAGCCTCATCCCACTTCTCTCCTCCCTTCCTGGCTGTGGCTAGTTTGGCCCCCAGGGGGGTGCCAGAGAGCACCTCCAGCCACTGCTGGCTCTCTAGCTGGGGAACAGAGCAGAGCTGAGTGATCGGGTCTGGCTGACCCATGCAGCCTGAAATCGCTAGGATCCCCTGAGCCCCAGAGAGCGGAGGAGAGGAGGTAGCGCCTCAGCCGCCACCATGGTGAAGGCGTCATTTAACTTGGCCTTGGTGCAGAAAGAGGCTGAAGAAGTAAGCATTGACTCACAAAAGCTCATCCTGAAATAAACGTGCTAGTCTTTAAGGCACCATTGCGTGTCTGCTTTATTTTGCAGCAACAGACTAATACAACTACCCCTTTGTAATCAGCATGGACATATCCATTTTTATGCAGAAGTATACTCTGATTTTTGTGGCCCTTTCACCTAATGGCTTTTATTGTTAAATTGTTTTGATTGTAATCAAAATAATTTGATTGTAATTTTTTTTTAAAAGGAGGTGCACTCAAAACTTTAATAAAAGTTATTTCGGCTCACAGAGTAGATTTTTAGCTCACAACACTGCAAAGCTTAGAGGGAACATTGGTGGGGTCAGCCCTTCAAATCAGCTCTTCAGTTGACAGAAGTAGTGAGAAGTCACCCTGCTGTGTAGCAATGCTTAAGCCATGGATGGTGGTGCTAAGGGAAAGCAAACTATTCTTAAAAGTTGATGGTTGTTGTGGGTTTTCCGGGCTGTATTGCCGTGGTCTTGGCATTGTAGTTCCTGACGTTTCGCCAGCAGCTGTGGCTGGAATCTTCAGAAGATGCCAGCCACAGCTGCTGGCGAAACGTCAGGAACTACAATGCCAAGACCACGGCAATACAGCCTGGAAAACCCACAACAACCATTGTTCTCCGGCCGTGAAAGCCTTCGACAATATTCTTAAAAAGTCCTCAGATGGGAAAGGCTTTGTGATTGAAAGAAAGTACCTGAAAAGTCATCAAGGCTCACTAATAAGGAAATGAAAATAGATTCCTGGCTTCCTTGATATTCTTTGATTCCCCCCCCCCCTCAGTGAAACTCAACCTTTGTGTACTTAGAGATAAGACCTTATCAACCAGCAGTTAAATAACAAACCCTTCCCACTTTGCTGAGTTGGATAGAACCTTCCCAACTTCTGAGGCCAGAGTAAATGTGTACAAATGTTACACCTCTCAGCCTTGATGGGGACAAAGTTTATTCATTGAAAGGATCCTCTGCAACTCAACCTTTGATTTGTTTTGCTTTGCTTGGTGCAGTAAGGTAAGTGTACTGATGGGAGTACTTTATTTCTAACTCTGATTGTGAACCAAGGTTGGTGTCCAGATCCTGTTAGCATGTAAACAGTATAGAGTGACTTGCAATGAAATGTAAGAGTTTTTATTCAGAAAAGCAGTGAGTGAGTTGATTTAGTAGGGTTTCTCATTGTTGGCTATAGGAGAGGAAAGTGCTATACAAAAATTTATAACTAGCAGTGGAAACTCTATGATAGATTAGGAAGAATAATCTATAGTGGTACAGGTTTTACATTTCCTGTTTTCTTGGGGAAATTAGTAAATGTTTTATGAACCCTTTGGAATGTTTTCCTTCCCAGTGACTTAAGTGTTCTTTTTATAGAGCTTTTCATTCTTCTTGTTTAAGCACTGATTTTTAAAGTTTTCTGCATTGTGAGTATAATATTTACTATTCAGGATTTTTTGCATGTGGTATTCCTGTTCAGCTGTAATCCAGTTTGTTTCTGTACCTCAAATAACAAACTGTCCCTGTGACAGATTGCATTTTTAAAAGCTTGAAAGTGCTGTATAAACAGCTGAAGGACTGTTAAGGGTTAATTCTACACAGAACCAGCCTTAAGTGACAGGTTACTCCAAGGAATCTGATTGTGTAGCATAAGCTGAATAGAGTAAGACTTCTGAACTGGATGTTGGAGGAGAGGGGAGCCTGATCTTAGCCCTAGTACTGAGAATTTGGAGATTCAGCCCTGACTCAGAGCAGTTTAACAGAGACAGGAGAACTAGGAGAAAGTTGGCAAGGAAGTTTGGGATGTACTCCCATCGGGCCAAAGAAAGGGGATAGATCTTCCAGTGTGAGGTGAATTTCCCTACCTAGTCAATCAGGGAGTTAGCTCTGAAGAGTAAAGAGAGCCCTGGTCAGGTGTAGTTAGAAACCACCTTTAGAGGCCTTAAGAGTCAGTTTAAAAACTGAAGACAAGTACTGGTGTTTCAAGAGAAGGGAGTTGGGTGCTGGAAAGAGGATACCAGTCTTCTTAAAACCAAAGGAGTACGAGAATACTCAATGAAAGTGTATTAGAGTGATTGGGAAAACACTGGAACAAAAGCCTTCCAACATGCAGATTTAAGTAACTGCAAAGAGCTTAAGAAACTCTGATTAGTCTGAAACATAAGAACTAAAGTCTGTTCATGTATTTATTTTACCTCAGAATTATCTATATTGTTACCTCAAAAATTTTCAACCCTTGATTTCACCTAACCTTTCCCTTCTATATTAAATAAAATACTTTATTTTTGAATTTAAAAATGCCTCTAGTGCCAATTAAATTGTTTAAGACAAAAAAGGGGAGGGGAATCATAGTCCCAAATTAATATTTTCTAAACCTATACAGCACTCGCATCCTTCCAGCTTTAACAGGGTACTAGCTTTTAGTATGAGAACTGAAAACAAATTAATTCAAGCTACATGTAATTGCTTTCTCTTTATAATACTATGTTGTCAGTTGTTTTAAATTTGTCACACATTTGTTGTAGCTTGGGTAAAAAGTTTTCCTTCAAACATGGTTTGAGCGAAATCTACATTTTTTAGATGAAGCGATTTTAAAATGTTACTTTGGAGAATGTGATACGTTAAAAAAAATTATTTGCACCTACTTTTACGAAGTTTGAATGGCTTTTGTATGAAATTTTTCAGGTATCACCTTACCATCAAGGAAGTATAACCTTTAGCAGGAATCCAGAGGAGTTAGCTGTGTTAATCTGTAGTTGCAAAATAGTAACACCTTTAAGACTAATCAACTTTATTGTAGCATAAGCTTTTGGGAACCATAGCTCTCTGATGAAGAGAGCTGTGGTTCTCGAAAGCTTATGCCACAATAAAGTTGGTTAATCTTAAAGGTACTACTGGACTCTTTACTCTTCAGCAGGAAGGCTCTGCAGGCCTGTGATGTATATGGCTTCAGATTTGCCATCAGTTTTGATTTGATCAGTATAGTTTATAAATTCATCAGGATATCTTAATTTGGAAGACATGCCTTTTAGACACATTCTGGATGCTTAAAAAAGCATGCATACTGACTGACCTTTAAAGACAAGTGTTATGACCTGTACTTTCTCTGGGGTAGATTTTTCTTTTAATCTTCCCCTTACACCCTCCAGGTAGTTTGCTGCCACTAGGAATTTATTATTCCAAAATATTTTATTCAAATTTCCCCTTTGGTAACATGTTTAAGTGTCAGGCTCCTTCGTGGTTCTATGTGGCCCTGAGGATATGAATGGGATATAGCAATGACAGGTACACTGGGATATAACAAAACAAAATAAATGTTTATTTTTCAAGAAGCGTATTGGTTTCATAAAAGTAGTTCTTAGTTCTTAAAGTTACATCCTATAAACTCATTCACACAGATCTCTTCTAAGGCTTCACACACAGTTAGCCTCCTTCACTAGCCTCAATAGTCCTCTCACAAATACTTCAAATATAGGCAGCACACAGCTAGCCTCTCTTTCTCTTACTCACAGAAATATTAAACCTGCTCAGGCAGCACACAGCTGGCCTCTCTTTCCCTGACTGAGTGTCCTTTCACAAACATGCTCAGTTCAGGTTCCACACAGGTTATATTTCTCTCATAAATACTTCAATATACTCAGGCAGCACACAGCTAGCCGGCCTTCTTCTGACTGCCCCTTTGCTCTCTGCACAGTCAGTCTAAACTGCATTCACTCCCTCCACACTTTCAGTCATCAACCAATCATATCACTCACTTATCCCTCTCTCACCCCCACTCTTCACCTAGCTCAAACCAAGCATTTAAAGACACATGCACCCATTTACTTGAAATCATTACAAGTATAAAATTCTCCAGAATGCTTGCATGCCTTAGATGATGATGATGATGATGATGATGATGATGATGATAATAATAATAATAATAATAATAATAATAATAACCGATTTATATTCTGCCCTTCAGGACAGCTTAATGCTCACTCAGAGCGGTTTACAAAGTATGTCATTATTATCCCCACAACAAAACACCCTGTGAGGTAGAAACCATTGTAGTGTTAAAGCGGGCTCTTGGGAGGCAGTATAAAAAATCTCCTAGATAAATAGATTTCTTCAGAGTAGGGTTATGTATTCAAAGACAGTAGCTGTTTGGAATCATAAAGACTGAGAGGCTGATTTTGCTGTGTTTCACATTGCTCTGAAGAAAGTTTCCTTTCTTCCTAATTAAAACTTCTGTGTTGTCACAAATGTGAATATTGGAGTAATTCCTCATCTTTGTGTGTTATGAAATTCTCTTTGATGCTCTTATCTTTAGAAGACATGCCATGGTTCAACCCAATTTAGAAAGAAATCTCATTAGGCTTTGACTCTTTTCAGGTAGAAAAATCTGGTGTTGGAATGTCTTACTCTTTTTGAAACTGCACTGAGTGTCACTCTCACTTGAAGAGCAAGTCTGTGCACATGAGGACATGGGATATTGTTGTGCCAGTTATCAGGTACCAGAATTAATCTTGTATTTGAATTAAAATAATGTGAACAGCAGAAAACCATGCAGTTGATGAAAACAAAGTTTGATTCCCCCCACATTGGTCTTCCATAAAAGGTTTCTAATTCATATTTGGCATTTATACCATATGTGCATTCCTAATTAAAAAGCTCAATCTTGCATGGGCAAATGCTCCCCCCCCCATGTTTAGTTTATTATAAAATTTTTATCTGACTGTTCTTCCAGTAGGGATTAAAGAGAATATTCTCAAATTGACAGGGACTACACGTAAATAATGCTGTTGTCATTTCATGAGATTAGGTGTTTCTGTAGTTACTTAGTACAAGGGTTAGGGGAAATTTTGTTACATGTAGAAGTAAAAACAATAAAGGTGCTTTGGTGAATAATTAACACAGGGCTTCTCTGCACTTATGGTGATTGGGATTCAGTAGTATAGATTGGCTGCCAAATATTCTGGTATATTAAAAATAATCTCCCAATTTTGTACAATAAGATTTTAGGCTTTTTTATTTTTTAAAAAATCTCCATCAAAACTCACATTTTTTCCCTACAGTTAATAGTTCTTAATTTGTCTGTTAATGCATCGCTAAGTGTGACTATAACATTGTAGGGAGAGGGAAAATGTTGCTTTTGCATGTCCAGAAAGGACTATACAATTAAATGTGAATTGTGTATGAATGGCCAAAAAGGATAAGCAAACATATCCTGTAAAAATATGGACCTAAGAATGGTAAAGAAGCTCCTAACTATAAATGCAAACACTCTCTTTCTCATGCCAAAAGATACCCGCTACCCTTACCATCAACCCCTACACTCACATCCTGTCTGTCATTGTTTCCCAATCACTTTTCTTCCCAACAGTATGTTTGTATCATGATTGGACCATAATTGTTTTCTCCATTCTTCACTGTACCTCAGATCCCATAATCTCCCTCTAAAGGATCAGGGCTTCATTTTCAGTCAGGGTCTAGCCACTAGAGATGGGCACGAAATGGGAAAAAAATGAAACAAGAATTTCACATTTCATTGCGTTCCACGAATCATGGAATATGAACTTGCATGAAATTGTCCCGTTTCACAATAGGATTCATTAGTTCCGTGATTCATAAGAACACAGGGCATTTCAACAGCCTCCTTCATACCCAGTGATGCCAAACTCGCAGGGAGACTTCAGCAGGCTCTCCTCCAGCCACCCTCCAAGTAGCTCTCTTCAGGCTCTCTTTGCTGACTTTCCCCTCCCATCCTCCTGGCCTCCTGCTTTCTGCCACTGCTGGAAGAAAAGTCAAGCAGAGCAGATCTGCTTGGGTTTTTCTCTTTTCAGTTCTCTTTGCTGACGGTTCCTTTCTGTCCTCCCGTCCTCCTGCTGCTCTGACATGTCTCCCCCACCTCCAAGTTCTCAAAGGAAAAGCTGAGCAGAGTGGATCCGTTCAGGGGGTGGGGGGTGGGGGTGAGAAGGCATGTCAGAGCAGCAGGAGGATGGAAGGTAGAGAGCCAGGGAAGGGTTCCTGAAGCTGGTAAGCAGCGAGCAGCGGCAGAAGGAGCTGCTGAGGTTGCCGCTGCTACTCCACCATCCTATTCTTAAAAACTAAGAAGGGAAACAGAGAGGGGAGGGAGTCTCTGACTACAGTTCCCAGGTAAACTTGTACAGCTTACTCAGCTCTCAGGTTGGCAGGGAGAGCTGTCTATCAAGGTTATGTGGGCTAAGATTGGGTTTTCCACAGCACCAAAAGGTCTGTAGACATTCCGGGCCTATGTTGCCTAGGGAATCAATGGATCGGTGCCAGCTTGTCTGGCAGCACAAAGCATTCACGAATCGAACGAATTGGCCCCAAAAATCGTGGATTTCTTGAAAAATGCGGCCCCACAAAACGAGTTTTCACGATACATGAATCGGCCCAATTTGTCACAAAATTTGATTTGTATTTCAATTCGTGCCCATGCCTACTAGCCACTCCATCTTTTCTCTCATGGCATGAGGCCACCAGCTCCTTTCTCAATTGAAGTTTTCTTCCCTAGACAGAGGGAGCCACTATTGAGAGCTACAAGAAGCTTTTGGGCAAGCTTAAAACAGGAGTCCAGTAACACCTTATTCCAGTATATTTCAACAATGCAAAACGATGTACTTCCATATCTTTTTCTAAGTAATGTGAGAGCGTGGTAGGTATGTGAAGAAAGTTCCTGAATTGCTAATAACACCAATCAGAGCAAGTAGTCCAGTTAAATAGTTTATTAGAAGTACAGATGGTAAAGTTAGGGGGAACTTAATAGAGTAATAAACTGGAACATGCCTTGCTTATTTAGTAATCTAGGCAGGTTCTAACTCTGTACTCTCAAATCACATGTGCAACACAACTGTTTTTATTATAAGCATTGACTAATTTTCAGTGGTCGGACAAGCTGGTTTCAACTCTGGAGTCTAGGGAAGATCTCAGGGAAAAGCTTATCTAGATGGCTTCTAGGAAGTAGGGAAGTGGGGAGAGGTTTCCTACTTAGATGAAGACCGTGCAGAAGAAGATTTTTCACACAGTCAGGTGACAGTAGCACACACTTAAATCCATAACAGCAAATGGATAACAATGTCTATAAAAGAAAAAAAATCCATATATAAAAAAGCACAGTTTCACCATATTCCACAACCTTATCAAGCAAAAAGATATTAAACAAGTGCTCTCATTGTCAGTGTCACAGATTAAATGACACACTTTGCAATTTACCTACAGGGCATTTATTTATTTATTTGATAGCCTGCTTTTCTCGCTGAGATTCAAGGCAGATTACTCAGTGTAAAACAATGCAATCAAATAATATGAGACATCCAATAAGGAATGCAGTGGGTCTAGCTTTATAAAATTAAAAACAATACAGAAAAATATCAGAAGAGATATAGCATAAAAATGCAATGGAATTACAAAACTCAGAGTAAATGCAGTAAGAACAAGATAATACATACTATATACAGTGGAATAGGCTACAATCCTGTTCCCTTTATAAAAGTGCCTTTCTGTACCTGAAAAAATGTATTTTATTAAAGGGAATTAGGGCTGTAGTATAATAGAATCATTAATATTATAGCCATATTTCCCTTTATTAAAATGCCTTATTTTGTAGGGAGAATGAGATGTCCATTTCCAGTGCTGGTGACAGCTGGTTCCAGAAACCCAGAATATTGCCTTTTACTGGTAAAGACTGAGCTGCTCCTTTCCTTCTTTTTGTTGCTTATTCTTTGATTATTGTTATACCCTTGAAGATATTAATCTCATGGTCTTTTGTCATCTCAAAATATGTTTGCCAAGGAAGCAATCCTAGCCCACAGTGGCTAGCTATGAATATAAGGATCCTGTTAGATTAGACTGAAGGTTTTAGCATCTTTTTCCGTACAACAACCCACTAGTTGCCTCCAGCTGGATGAGAAAGTAATAGTCTCTCCCCCACCCCAGTGCCCAGTGTTGCCGCCCAGCAATAAGTATTTAATGACATGCTGACACTCAACTTGGCGGCATCTTTAGTCATTACTGTTTCTAAAAGTAAAGTGCATCGATTGTGCTTAGTATGTAGAAACCCCTAATATATCTATGGATTGGCCTAGTTTTATAGCTGTCATAATTGGCAGGTTGAGTGGGTTTTTTTTCTTTTTTAATCTACTGCTGATCAGTTTAATTGGGTGGTAGTGAGTTGTTTTATGGGAGGGGGGAAAAAGTACTACCCTTTTTTTTTACATCATGCATAACATTGAGACTAGACTACTGCAATGTACTCTACATAGGTCTCCTTTCAAAGTAAGTTCGGAGATTCCAGTTAGTTCAGAATGCTGCAGCTCATTTATTATCAGGAGCTAGGCAAAGCATGCATATTGCTCTCTTTCTGCAATCACGCAGTTGACCATCAGTTACTAGACTTAATTTAAGGTAATGGCTATCCTATACAAAGCCCTCCATGGCCTTGGTCCATCACATCTGCAGAATTGCCTTCACCTTATGCTGTTTCACAACAGCTTCACTCATCTGAGCAGGGCCTTCTGCAGGCACCACTCTGAAGATGGACAAATGAACATGTGCTTCTCTGTTGTGGCCCCCACCATATGGAATGGCCTGTTTGAAAAGGTTAAAAAGGCTCCCGCTCCTGGCTTTCCACAAACTATGTAAAACTGAATTATTCAGGAGGGTTTTTTACACAGTAAGGGGAAAAGATAACATTAAGTTAAAAAAACAAAAAACAAAGATGAGCAAACTTTTTATAGCACAAATTCTCCTCAACATTTTAATGTCTGATTACTGGTTTCATACCATTCTGTTGCATTCCTCTCAGCTTGAGTATGTGTTGCTTTTGGTTGGGTACAAAGGCAAGGGAAACTTCTTTGCAAGCTTGACGGTGAGTGAACTATAATGTATGTATGCTGGGGCAAGTTGAGACTGAGGGCCAAGCTACACATGACGAATGACACTTGAACGGCAAGTGGATTGAGTGGAGGGCAAGTGAACAGGGAGAAATACACTTGCCGTTCAAGTGTCATTCGTCATGTGTAGCCTGGCCCTTAGTTGCAGTATGGAATTCTTTCACTTGCAGTTCTGAATGTTTTGGTGTGTATTGTGAATGAAACCTAAAATACACCATTTGGGTTTAGTTTTCAGTGAATGTCTTTGAAAAGGCTCTTGTTTTTTCTGTATTCACTAAGGGGTTTTTTTTACATTCAGTTTTAGTTTATTCTTTTTATATATATTTGAACATAATTAGCATTGTGGTTTACATACATTAAAACTATCTAAAATAAAATTAATAGTAGTCACTACTATACTAGGTTCCTTTGGATACTTGATAGTATCAGTCATAAGATCTGTTCAGGAAACTAATTTTTATGTTGCACCCTGTGTAGTAAATACCCATAGCTTTTTTTTTGTTTTGTAACTATATGGTAGCAATCATCATGCTTTTTCTTTGCATTGTTCTAATATTCACCTCACACATTACCATTATTGTGTTAGCATCTGTTTCCATTGCTTACTCTCTTCCCATCTGGCAGTATGTATAACCCTTTGAGGCTGGGGTTTGCAGGGGTTTGATTGGTGGCGTCTGCTTGTTCTGTGATCAGGTTCCTCTGAAGAAAGGCAAGCCATAGTTGCCTCAGCCTGTTTCTGATTGGCTGCCCTGTGTGACTCTTCTCTCCCCCCCCCCCCGCCCACCACAGCAGGCTGTTCTATGAAACCTAAAACAGCCCCGTATATATCCATTCATGAATCTGTGACGTCAGTAAGCCTCTGTGTTCTCCTTTGCAGCAGGGTTGCAGGATTGTGTGGGTGGAATTTCCTTGCTGTATTTTTCAAAGCAGTTTTTTATTTTTGCCTTCCATCTCCAATGCAAGAAAATGGAGCAAGAGTGTAGAAATTATACATTGTTGTAAGTATCTTGACAAATCTGTCTTTTTTGAAGCGGCTGAAGCAGCCGAGTTTGCAGAATGACGGTATTACCTTCTCTCCATTTATTTCAAATAAACAGATGGATGGTGCATTAGGGGTGTAAAAGGACGGGGAATAATGTTTAAAAAACATATTAAAGCCAAGAATATTTATTTGTCTGACAGATGTTTATCCATTTATTTGTCTGTACAGTGATTGTGGCCATGTTTCATTTGCAGATCTGGAGGTTGTTTAATGGTTCTTGTTTCTAAAACTGGAGAATACAGATTTCAGGCAGTAGTGGCTATCTGAAAAGACAGAGGTTATGAATATTGAAGGAAGGATGTAAAAATGATCATAGGCAAAACAGAATAATTGTGATTTCAGAAAGGCAACCTCTCTTTCAGGTTGTAAAAATATTCTGTTGTCTACTCGTGTAGTTTGGATGCCATGCTGATAAAACTTAAAATGTAAGTAAATGAGATAATGAACAAGCAATCTGGCTATTAATAGGGGCGGAGGTTGACATGCATTAGATTTTATCAGTTGATTTCATAGCAAGAAAAACAAGTATTCTGTAAATAGTTAATAATTTGGAATAATATCACATGATTTTAACCATATATGTAACTATGTTCTGTAGTACAGACAGAACATCTTCCCCAAAAATATTCCCTATCTAATCTGACTCTTTTTACTGACCAATTTGTAATATTCTTGCATGGTACTTGACATAATATTGGGATTGTGCTCCGAATGAAAGAGATCACAAAAAGTAGTTATTGACTGCAAGACCTGGAAAGTCACTCCTCACCTTTTTTTGCTATGGGGGTGCACACCCCCTTATTGGCACATGGTTCTCTTTGTTACCACTTCCCGAACAACTAGGTTCACCTTTTAAATTAGAGAAAAGGCATGTCAAGTTTTCATTGCTAAAGACATTTAGGTCTATGGGCTTATAATGAAAATAGATTTTGCATTTTGCAAGGGTAGGGTACTTGGATTTTAGCAAGCATAGTGGCAGACTTAAATCCAAATATTTTGATTATCTTTGGATTTGATTCTTGAAAGGGAGCACTGTATTTCTTCTCTGCAGTGGTCATAGTTTCTTTTTAATGCTACTGTTTGGTATTGGCTGGGTAAATTTTCTGCTTTTGAAGGCAGAATTCTAGATAGTGTTCCTAAACTGTGGAAACTGAAGTATTGAAAATTTTTCTCTGAAGTAGTTGAGATTGATTAATTTCAGGTTACTTATTCCACTTTTCTTCAGATTTCATGCTTAAATTTTGAGGCGCTAAGCCTGTGCAAGACTGGAAATGTACAAAAAAAATTTCAATCACAGCATCATGTTTTTAGGTATCTGTATTGACTTGGTACTTGGGATTTTTCTTTCCCAATTTTTCTGGAGACTACCAAGGAAATCCTGGGTTCCTATGCAAAGGAAGGCAATGACAAACCACCTTTGCTCATCTCTTGCCTTGAGAATCCCATGAGAGGTCACCATGAGTTGGTTATCACTTGACGGTAATTATTCTTCGCTTTACATATGTTTTCGGAAGCATGGTGTTATGAAAGATTTCAGAATGGTTTGTGAATTTATTAGAGAATAAAAGAATTTATTAGAGAATGAAAGATAAAATTTCAGTAATTAAAATTATGATACTCAAGCTGTAGTTTTATTTTAAGTGGCAATGTATAAAAGTGTTCAGTATTCCTTATTAGTTCTGGAGTTGTCATGTGGTAGGTAATAGCTTTTCAAAGAATAAATCTTGGGAGGGAAAACTTTTCCCCTTTTACAACTGCAACAACTTTTATATGTAGAAATAAGGTAGTATCATATCTTACTGGGAATTTCAAGATTAAATTTTCCCCCTGGTCCTCAGATATTCTCAGGTATAAAAATGGTACAGGTAGTTGCTTTCAATGAGATGGAAGAGGTATGGCAAACTTAATTTATTAAAACATGTACGTCCCACATTCCTCAGCCAGTACAGTTTCTTCTTTTTATTATTATTATTTTCTTTTTTCAGAACAAAGAGGGGTACAGAAAAAAGAAGATGGGATAATAGGGTCAAAGGAACAATAAGATTTTACACTACAAGAGTTGTTATAATAAAATACAGAGTACACAGAACATATCTTAATCAGAGTTCATCAATATTACATCTCCTATTCCAACTCCTGTGTATCTTCACAAACTAAATACGATCTTTTTCCTACACAGTATTCAATTTTAGATCGACTAAAGGTCAAAACAAGCGGTCTCCATGTACATTCTTAGTGCTATATCTTAATATGGTCTAATGCTTCTATACAGATCATTTCTTTTTAACTTAACTATTATGCCAAAGTTTCCATATCATGCATTCTACCTCATCACTAATATTTAATGCCCATACAGTTTCTTGAGGCAATTTACAAAACACAAGGTATCTTCCGAACTGAAAATAAACATCATACAGTACAAAGAAAATACAAACTGAAAAAACTTAACAAGAGATGGGGGGGAAGGACATTTTAATTGATAGGTTCCATCTTTTTAAACTATGTTTGCAGTCTGCTGCTGGTCTGGAGACTGGTATCATTTTAGGCTGCTGGAATGTTTATTTTGTGTTTATAACGCTGGCATGTTATGGCTTGCTCTAGTGTTGAGAATTCTTATGATGGGTTTTTAATGTTTATATTACTTTATTTTTGCTGTGAGCCTTCTTGAACAGGTATCTGGGGAAATGACATACATTTTCTAAATAAGTTCCCTAATTGGGGTACCGATCCAGAGGAGTTAGCTGTTTTAGTCTGTAGTAGCAAAATAGTAAAGAGTCCAGTAGCACCTTTAAGACTAACCAACTTTACTGTAGCATAAACTTTCGAGAACCACAGTTCTCTTCGTCAGATGCATGCATCTGACGAAGAGAATTGGGGTACTACAACTAGAGATGGGCACAAACTGGGAAAAAAACAAACCGTGCGATCCATAGTTCGTAGCATTTCACGAACCACGAACTTTCATGAACCTGCCCCGGTTCATGAACTGGTTCGTTTGTTTCTTGAAAACATCACATCCAGGTCAGCAAATCGTCACTTCCAGGTCAGCAGAAGGCCGCTTCCGGGTCAGCAGAGGATGCAGGAAGTTCATCCTCTGTTGCCTAGGAAACTGATTGATCTGTGCCAGGCTGTCTGCAGTGACAAACAAAAAAAAAATGAACCAAATGAACCATCCTAAAGTTCATGGCGGTTCGTCAGAAATGGGCTCTGATGAACTGCTGGGTCTTGAACCACGAACCGACCTGGTTTGTCACAAATTTTGGTTCATATTTTGGTTTGTGTCCATCTCTAACCACAATTGAAAAGATAATTTTGTTTTGATGATTCACGTTTTGAAGTGAAAGGACCACTCCACAGAGGTAAAAGGAAACAGGAATGAGACTACATTAAAAAGGAAATGTACAGTTTAGGGATTGCTGGTGTGGGAGAATGATAGCTTTTAACTGTGGCACTTCTCCTTTTGTTATTTCTTTCAGTGCATTTGTAAATCACCTTCTTGCTATTGTATTCAAAGAGGCTTACAGTTCAAAACAATTGCCCACAATATAATATACACAATGCAAAAGGAAAAGCAAAGGAAGAAACAGCATATTTGTATATGTAGTAATTGGAATGTTGGATTAGGATCTGGGAAATCCAGGTTTAAACACCCACTCTGCCATGGGAACTTGCTGGATGATCTTGGGCAGTTCACATACACTCAGCCTAACCTACATCACAGGGTTGTTGTGAGGGTGATATGGAGGAGAGACTCCCCATTGGGAACAAAGGCAGAATAAATGACGGAAATCATAAAACTGTTACATGATGATCAGATAAAGTAGCTGCTGCAGGACATGGGTCTTGGAGGGGAAGAGTCAAGTGGCAGTCCAGCCCCAGGCTGGTCTTTCTTTGATCTGCTCCTTCTCTGTCATAATTGTCCAACCCTGCAAAAGTTATTAACATCTCCATGAAGCAAGGGCTGGTGGTACTGAGCAGGTGAGTGTTATCTATGAAGTATAGGAGGTAAATATCTATGTTTCCTGATATTTATAATTAAAGTGCTGAGCTATTTGCAAAGATCAGATAGTTGCTAGGCATAAAACAGGAAGGGAAGGTCTCCTGGATGGTTTGGTGGGTGATTTTAACTATCTTTGGCCCTTAGTGTCAAGTATGCAAAAAATGGTGTTTAATTGACAAAGATGTTTTTCCCACCATTTTTTCAAAGGAAGGCAGTCTTTCATAAGAAGGTCATGAGTTCACTTTTATGTGATTATATCTTTAAGTTCAGATTTAATTTTAAATCATGTTTTAAAGAAAAATTTGTTATAGCTGAAACCTTTTAAAAATCCTTGATCTAAATTTTAAAAATATTTTGAAAAAAATCATTAAAAATTTACCCTGTGTATTGCACATTATTATGCAATCTTATTCCCTGAGATACTAGATTATGCAATTGTAGAGCCACAGGATTGTGGGCATGAAAATGCTTTGAAATGGTGCTAAAAATATGTGCATCACACAGAAAGTACATAAATATAGCAAATGGATTTTGCAGAACAAGGGGTACATTTCTTTTGGCTATTCTATGTAAAGATGTCTAAAGTAATGACTTCATAATGAACAGTTGGTTGGAGACTCCTCTTTCCTTATGGTGGGAGCAGAATTCAACCCTTCTGACGACTTTTATTAATATTTGGATTTCTTCTGTGCCAGAGAAAAGTAGATTTTTTTCTTCTAGGAAAAGTTTACTGAACAAAAGTGGTGTCAGTGGAATGTGGCTTGTAGCAAGACAGTGACTTAACATGCAAGACAAAATTAGGACAGATAAAACATAGAGATGGGCAATCTTAGTGATTTTTATTTACTTTTATTCATTATATCCCGCCTTTCTTCCCATTGGGGACCAAAAGCAGCTTATATCATTCTCCTCTCCTTTGTTTAATCCTTAACAGCAATCCTGTGAGGTAGGCTAAGCTGAGTTTGTGTGACTGGTCCAATGTTTCAGCTACTCAATTCTCACTCTCCCTTCTTCTAAAGTCTGACCTTGATCATCTGGAGATGCTTTAAGATCTTTTGTTGAATATTTGTTAGCAACAAGGAGGGTCTTTAGCAGTATATTTTTGTCTGTTTTTCAAAATGTAGTTATTTGAAAAAACTCTCTCATCTTGTATTAAGGGCAGGAGTCAGAAATACTCAGATGAAGTTTAGACAGTTTTCATCCACATTGTTTTTGTTGCATGTTGGGAAATGACTGACACATCACAGAATACTACCCTCTAGGCAGCTAGCTTTTAAAATCACTTAAGTACAAAAACAATGATTATCAAACTGTACTAACTCTTGTTGTCTCTGCCACCTGTATAGTAAAACCCAGTCAGCAGAAAAGTATTATTCCTCATCTGGTAAAGCAATCATACCTTGAAATCAGGTTTTACAATTTTTCTTATCTGATAGTTCCCAGTTTGCTATATCTGCATAGTTATCTTGCTTGCCAGTAGCTCCCCTGCTTATACTTTGTCCTTTGTCAAGGCTATTTTGAGATGGGCTTTGGCTTTTGAGTCATAATAAAACAGATATTTCTGATACAATAATTGTCATTCTGCATAACCATGGATTTAATGTCACAATTTTTAAAAATTTTAAATTACTTGGATTCCCAGTTTGTGCTATAATATTGAGTAAATCAAAGTAATTAACATGAAATAGAACTTTCTCATGCTGGTGTAACTTTATGGTTATCTGAAACATTTCTCTTGACAGAATGATAAGCTTTATGATAGAAGAGGCACTGAGCTTACACTGAAGACCAGATAAACAGTTTAGAGGAAGGATTCTCAATTTTAAATTTGAAGTATAATATTTTGTGTTATTCTTACATCCTGCTCTCTGTCTCTTTTCAGGGGCCACTTGCTACAGTAGGAGCGAGCATATTTTTTTGTTTACATAATATATGTGACTTTCTGCTCCATGCACACTCACAGTACAATGACCAGTTCTCAGGAACCCCTGAGCTGGTCTTCATCTACAACTGTGATCACCAAGACCCTAAGTGAAGACAAAGACTTTAGTGGAATGCATGGAGAACATATGCCTGCTGGTCTCCAGTCTTCACCTGAGATCATAGAAGATGTACGAGACAAGGGTTTGTTTCAGAGCAATATATCAGAGAACATTAGCAGCCCAATTGCCACGACAGTACTGACCAGCATAAGTGAGGATTCTAGGGACCAGTTTGAAAATAGTGTGCTGCAGTTAACTGAACAGGATGAATTAGAAACAACCATTCACCAGGACAACAGTAACAGCGTTGGGAGGGAAACCAACAGTGGAACAGATGACATCAAGATCCAGTTCAACAGATCAGGCAGTGGAAATGTTGGATTTCTTGAAGGACTCTTCGGCTGTTTGAAGCCAGTATGGAATATTATAGGCAAAGCATACTCCACTGACTACAAGCTGCAGCAACAAGGTAAACTTAAGTGGCAAAATCATACAATCTTTTGTGGGTTGTTTTAAAATATGTTTTCAAAGGTAAACTCAGTGACAGAGGGGAGGGTAGTCTCTGTAGTGTCATTAAATTGCCATTTCCTCAAGTTCTTCTTTTTGCATGTATGCATCAGTGTTTCGTATGCCACTAGCTCTAAAATAAGGCAGGGATCTTTCATTCAGAAGTGGGGATGTACGCTTTGGGTTTCCGGTTCGGGAAAAATACCCAAATCAGACCCGATTCGCAAAGATTCAGGGTTTCCAAAACGGCCCCAGCATACCTAGGCCGTTTTAGAAACCCTGAATCAAAGATTCCCAAAGTTATTTGTGTAGCTTTGGGAAGCTTTGGGGCAAGGGGTTGAAATGTCCCTCTCCATGCTGCTGTGTAGCAGGAGGGAATTTAAACCACTGATCAGCTGTTTGTCGGGGTTTCCAACAAGCAGCTGAGTACGGCATGCCGGGGGTTAAATTTCCCACTCCCTGCAGCTGCGCAGGCAGGAAAAGGGACATTTAAATCCTCGACTCAGCCTCGGGGGTTTCCCTAACAAGCGGCTGAGTGCAGCCTGCCCGGGTTAAATGCCCTTCTCCCTGCAGCTGTGCTGTGGCAGGGAGAGGGCCGTTTCACCCCAGACTTAGCCACTTATCAGGGGTTTCCCTGACAAGCAGCTGAGTGCAGCCTGCCAGGGAGCTGGGGGGAGACTGTGAAGGGAAGGAGGCTCCCTGCGAGACTTGCAGACGGCGCTGGGAACCTCCTTCCCTTCAAAGTCTCCCCCTTTCCAACTGGCTGGAGGAGGGGGGGACTTTGAAGGGAAGCAGATTCCAGGCTCCATTTGCAAGCCGCACGGGGAACGTTGCAGCGGCCATTTGAGGAGCAGGAAGGGCCTTTTGGGCCTCCTCCACTGCCATATAGGTCCACAGGGCAGCAGAGTAGGCCAGAGCTGCTGCTGCTGGGTTGTGGCCTCCACCACAACAGCAGCAGAGCCAAGGTAAGTGGGGGTGGGGGTTGTGGGTTGTGGGTTTTGGAGTGTTTAAAGGGCTCTGCTGCTTGCAAGTGGCAGGATAGGGGCAGGCAGCAGGGGGGGGTCCCCCAACTGCCATCTGCCAACTGATCGTTTAAAGGGACCTTTAAAGGGCCAGGTAAGTGGGTTGGAGGGGACAGGGGCTAAATGGGGGGTGAGGGGCTGTGGCTGGGGGTCGGTAGGGGTGCTGGAAGAAAACCCAGCCCCTTGAATCACTTTGGAATGCTCCGAATCTTTACAGAACATTCTGAAGCGATTCAAATACCCGGATCCAAAGCAGCTTGCTGCTTTGAGGTATTTCCAAATGTTTTCCAAATGGGGTATTTCCAGGTTTCCAAACCTGAATATTTTCGGGGAGCACACCCCTATTCAGAAGTCCTATAAAGCGAAGCAAATATGAATCAGTGGTACCAAAAAACAGGTAGATTGCCTGATATATTTCATTTGTTATGTATAACTATAGAATTCTGTTACGTATAGCTACACTTGATTTATATCAGCTCATCTGTTATATATAACCATACCTGATTTATACCAGGTCTCTTTGCTCACCTCCTCCCCCCTTTCCCCCTCTTCTTTTGCAACTTTTCTTAAAATGAAGTAAATTATTTTATTTCCATTATATTAAGTGAACTCTGTCTCACGAACCCTCTTATTGTAATAAATTTTATTAGTCTTTAAGATGCCACCTGGCTTCTGTTTTGTTTTGCAAACAAATAGGACAATCATGGGCTACCCATTTACTTGATAGCTGGGGAAAGCTATCAAGTAGGAATAAATGTTCAAGGCTTCTGCCTAATGGTAGAAATGTTTAAGGCTTCTTTGTTGAAATAGGGTATCACCTCCTTCCATGAAGTGTGCACCAAAGCAGTTGGACAAACTATATCTTATCTCTAAAATCGTGCCACTGGGTAGGTAATATTACAGTATTTACCCAGGTCTCAGAGACTTAGTGAATGCTTTTTGGACATTGCATATCCTGTAGATATGCGCAAAAAAAAGTTCCTGGTAGCAACTGACATTAGGGTCTCCTTCCCCACACCAGTGTTTGTAGTGTTAAACTGTAGTCTATGCCCTCCATAGCCTGAATCCCAAGCCAGGATAATGTTCTGTTTTTCTGCAGGACAGGTCCTAAGAATCCATCGCATACATGATGGTGATATATCAGAGTATAGGCTTCTTCTTCTTGCCTTGCTCATGTCTGACAAACATAATAGGTAATGGATGTAAGAATGTCTTCATAGGCAGACGACTGTTTTTTTCCCCATACACCTTAAGGAAGGAAAGAGAAAGGGGACTTGGACTATGAAGTCAGAGAAGTATTCTGATAGCTCTCAGAACTTAGATGGAAGAGAGGAAGAATCTTGTTTGGGCTCCAAAAGCAGTTTGACTTCAGGTATCAGATTTCTGTTATCCAGATAGCTTCCAGTCACCATCTCTAGCTGCTAATATGAGCTATCGGCATTTTTCTGAAGGTTAAAGAATTGGGAAGTTCCTCTTCCTGTTTCAGGCTTTCCTGCTTGGGTTCCAGGAGGATCTCAAAGTCCCTGCCTGTCAGCCCCTAACATCTGTGGAAGCACAGATGAAGAGACAAGTGCCTGCTCTTCTTTTCTAGTATTCTGTATGTTAAGTTCAAGGTAGGAGACCACAAGGGTACTGAATAGCCTATTAGTTGGTTGCTTTCTGGGAGTTATAATATAGTGCTTGTTGTTATCAGATACATGGGAGGTTCCTTTTGAGGAGATTTCTGAACTGCAGTGGCTGGGCAGTGGAGCACAAGGAGCTGTTTTCTTGGGCAAGTTCCGAACAGAGGAAGTAGCCATCAAAAAAGTGAGAGAACAGAGTGAAACTGATATCAAGCACTTGAGAAAGCTGAAACACCCTAACATCATCGCTTTCAAGTACGTCAAATTTTGATTATGAAGACTATTTCCAGAGGAATGATGTCTATTCAGACTTAGTGGGTGTCCTCCTGGGCTGAGAAATTGTGCTCTGAATACAGCAATGTCTTTTTATCATCTGATCTGCATTTGTAACAGAAAAATCTAATTTACAAAATGCTATATCCATGCATGTTGGTGCTATACTGGCTTATTTTTCTGTAAGGATGGTAAGGAGAAGGAAAGTAGGTAGAAGGTTGTAAAGTTATTCATCTTCTGTTATTAATGGTGGAAGTAATAATGAGCTATTTGAGAGCATTATTGTGTAATTGGTTTCCATTGTATAATGGAATAATGGTTATCTTCAGCAATATTGATCATGAGTGAAAAAAACAATGGGTTGGATTCTACCGCTCTGTTTCACTGGTGGTGGTGTCACCCAAAGGGAAGGTCTCCTTGCGAGTTGAGGGGAATTAGCAGCAAGGAAGAAGCAGTGAGAGGGCATAACTGAGGGATCTCCACCAATATATGCGGGGATTGTCCCAGCTAGAGAATTCCTTTTAATAAATAGACATATATTTCAAACAAAAAAGGAATTTTTATTGAGGATAACAAGGATCAATAGTACACAAGACACACACACACACACACACACACACACACACACAAACGTGTTCAGGGCTAACTAGGAAAGAGAGTAAAAGTTGGGTGATATTTACCGTCCAGACATCCAGGACAGAGGAGGAGCGTTGAGCGGCTGGTACTTCAAGGCAGAAGGGCTCAAACAGAGGTTCGAGGGTGGATGCTGGATCCAAAGCATGCACACAGATTTGGGCTGAGGGGCCGCCTAATTCATACCATGGATCCTACCCAGGGGCAAGATTACATCTTCAGTCTCAAAAATTAAGACTTGAGTGGTTGTTCCTGGGGTGGGATCAAGGACTGAGAAGTTGTCTCCAGGGCGAGACAAAGAGTTGGTGAACTGTCTCCAAAGTGGGACAATAAGTCAGTAAACCATTTCCTGGCTGTGATGAAGGAGGGTATGATTGGGTTTTCCTTGGGCAGTACTAAAGTTATCAATTATGATTGACGACCCGCAAAGTAAATGGGTGAGGCTATCAGTTCTCAAAATCACTTAAGGATAGGAAAGTGGTTAAGGTGAGGTTGATAGGGTGTTGAGATGATTAATTCAGGAATGACAGGAAGGCCCTATTGTATCAGATCCTTAGTGTGCCTCCAGGTGTGGGACAGGGTGAGTTGGCCTCACCTGTCATCCCCATGTTTGCATGTTTCCAGGGCTGTTGCCAGAGGTTCTGGCGCCCGAGGCGGCGTGCACGTGCTCTGCCATGGACTGCATGATGACATCATCGCAGATGTCATCACACGCCGCAGGGGGGCTGGGCAGCTCGCGGAGCCCCGAGCACAGAAGCTTCAAGCTGCTGCAGGGGTGGCGCGCGGATGCTGCTCTGTGCGCCGCCCCAGCAACAGCTCATGGCTTCTGCGCCCAGCTGGGGCAGAGGAGCGTGCAGTGGAGCTGGCGTGGCTGGCTGCAGCAGCAGCTGCAGCCAGCCAGCCAGCCCCGTGCCGCCGCCGCCACATGCCCCAGCCAAGCGCAGAAGCCATGAGCTGTTTCTGGGGCGGCACACGGAGGCTGCTCTGTGCGCCACCCCAGGAACAGCTCACGGCTTCTGTGACCGGCTGGGGTGGAGGAGCACGCAGCAGAGCTGGCGTGGCCGGCTGCAGCTTCTGCTGCAGCCAGCCAGCCAGCTCCGTGCCGCCACCGCAATGCACCCCAGCTGGGCGCACAAGCCGCGAGCCGCTGCTGGGGCGGCGCCCGGAGGCTGCGGCCGGCTGGGGTGTGTGGCGGCAGCGGCGGCGACAGCACGGAGCTGGCTGGCTGCAGCAGTAGCTGCAGCCCAGTCATGCCAGCTTTGCTGCGCCCGCCTCCGCCCCTGACACCCCCTCTGGCGCCCCTCCAATGCCCGCGCGCCTGAGGCCACCACCTACCTGGCCTCCATGGGCGGGCCGGCCCTGCATGTTTCATCTCCCTGGTGGGATCTGGCTTTGGGCAGCAGCTTCCATGTTTTCTGCCTGCCTGGGCAGTAGTTTTAGTGTTTGAAGCACATTCAGAGAAGGGGTTTCCGCATTTCAGCTACCTGACTGCTGTTTTTTTCATGTTTCCACATGATGTTGTCCTGTATTTGTGCATAGGCCATTAACAGCTTTATTTTAAACCTGTAGAAAATGTGTTTCCTTGACAAGACAGTGAAGAGCTAGTCTTAATTCCTCTTTTCATTTGTTGGTGACTGCAAGGTGCTAGTCCCTTGCAGCAATTCTTATACAGAAGAGAATCATCTGCCTTTTAAACACAGGAGGGAGAAGAGATGTCTGGAGGTGCCTCTGTAAATAGGTGGAGGATTTTTTAAAACAAAGTTTTAAAAGGTATTGTGTTATTCCTGTGTAATGTTAGGCGTGCTTTTAGAGGTTTTTTTTAAAAAAAGACGAAAATCCCTCACATCTTAGCCTGTCTTTTGAACAGAGGGACAGGAGTGGGTTGCTCCTCAAAATAAAAGAGGTTGGGCAGAGAGTCCTGAAGGTCACGTGGTGGGGTTTCAGTGCACATTGAGTATGAAAGGGAAATGACAACTAGCAGCTGAGAGAAAATAAACCCTCCGCTGTCTAGACTCTACGTTGCAAGAGCAGTTTCACAACCCCATCACATTAGCAACCAGACCACCATGGAAAACCACCTGGTGTAGAAGCAGTGTTTCATCCTCTGCGTTCTGCCCCATGAAGGCTAAATATTACATTATGAAAATGAGTGGGGAATGTTTATAACTGATTAGTCTGATCTGGGAAGGGTCTTTACTTCCTTTACTATTGAGGTATGCATCTGATTAATAACAGATAATGACTGATTTCATAAATAATCAACAATGTAGTGTATGTTGCTATTGAGGAGAATGAGTTAGCCACTGGGTTTCAACTTGTAAGGTCCCATTGTTTTTAGTTTGGTTCTTTCATCTACAGTTCTATTTTCTGTTAGGGGAGTTTGCACTCAGGCACCCTGTTATTGTATAATAATGGAGTACTGTGCTCATGGACAACTGTATGAAGTCTTGCGAGCAGGCCGGAAGATCACACCCCGACTGCTTGTGGACTGGTCCACAGGGATTGCTGGTGGAATGAACTACTTACATCTTCATAAGATCATCCACAGAGACCTCAAGTCACCTAAGTGAGTTTCTCGTGTGTATCAAGAATAAGAAATACAGTTGAATGTAAATTAAGGCTTGAATTGCTATAGCAGTAGAAAACATTCTTACACTTCATTCTGTGTTTTTTCTGTCTTCAGTGTATTAGTCACTCACAACGATACAGTAAAAATTTCAGATTTTGGTACTTCCAAAGAACTCAGCGATAAGAGTACAAAAATGTCCTTTGCAGGAACTGTAGCCTGGATGGCCCCAGAAGTGATTCGCAATGAACCTGTCTCTGAAAAAGTGGATATTTGGTGAGAAATGCATACAAAAGGACTAGACAATTTCTGTGTTCCCAATAGAATTTAATTGTTCACCCAGTCAGCTATCTCATGAGTTGGTATTGCTATTGGCTTTCCCTGTTTAGAAGTCATTTTTTTCTCATGGTCTTCCTTGCTAAATATAGTTTTCCAATGTCTGTATCTTTCTGTTTGCATCAGGTCATTTGGGGTGGTTTTGTGGGAACTTCTCACTGGAGAGATTCCTTATAAGGATGTAGACTCCTCAGCCATCATCTGGGGTGTAGGCAGTAATAGCCTGCACCTTCCTGTGCCCTCCACTTGCCCAGATGGATTCAAACTCCTTATGAAGCAAACATGGTAAGAATTGCTACTTGTACAATTTGCAAAGTTGATAATGTAACCTACATTTCAGTTTGCTGTTCTTGTTTTACACCACGGCCTTTGCAAGTATCCATTAGGAATCTCCTTCCTGCCCCTTGCTGCAACCATGACTCTTGCAAAATTCATACCCACAACCCAAAGCAAAAGTGTTGACTGAAAGTCAGTTTAGTAGTTGTGGGAGCAATCTTTACCTGGAGCAGGATGTACTACTCCAGTGCAGATGGGAACTGGGAGAGGTGGGGGTGGGATTTATCAAACACGGCCAGTATCAAGTAAGGATACTTGCTGCCTGTCTGATCTTTGTAGCATCCTAAGAGTTGATGATGCAGGGCTCCTTATTTTCCCACCTCCTTGCTAATACCATGCACTGTCAGATCAGTGAAGCACAAAACTGTATGCCTCACAAGGATGTTACAGGAAGAGGGGATTGACCTGACCTGCATAACAGATGAGATTGGAAGGAAATGATGTGGTATATCTGTCCCCACTAATTCAAACTGATTATGCAATCCTCCACCAACCATGCACAGATGGCCAGGGAGGAAAGTTTGCTGTTATTCTCCATGAGTCCTTTAACTTCTGCAGACTCCTGGTACAGCCTATAGCTGGCATTAACATTATGTTGGGTCCAAAGGATAGATTGGGTGTTCTGCTTGTTTACTGGCTGCCTAGTCCTCCTGTAAGCACCCTTCCCGAACTGATAGAGATGCTCTCTGATGTGGGCTGGAGACAACTAAACTGATCTAGGTAACTTCAGCATTCATGCTGAATGCTCCTCGTCTGGGCTGGCACTGGATTTTATAGCTTTTTTGGCTACCCTGGGCCTTTCTCACGTAGTGACTTGCCACACCTTGGACTTAATATTTTGCACTGAGCCTTTGTGAGGAGGTCTTCTTTCAGGATTGGAGATTCAGCCTGAACCATGGTATGACCATTATCTCCTATTAAAATGGTCTGCCTGCAGAGGATCATGGATCTTTCTAGATTCCAAAATGAAAGGAGGGGGTTACAATTTCTAATACATTCTCTGTTGAGGCTGCAATGGGAACTTGGAACGTGAAGTTCCTTGAAGCCATTGATAAGATTACTCCTCATCAACCTCTCCTGCCGTTGGGGTGGAAGCCAGCCCCGTGACTTACCATGGAGCTGGGAGACCTACGCAGGGCTGGAAGATATCCAGAAAGATGCTGGTGGAAAACTCACACTGAATCTGATAGAGCGTGCTATAGAGCCCATTGGAAGCCCTCTGATAAGGTGGTAATAGTGGCAAACAAACATTATTTCTCTGCTACAGCTGCATCACTTGTTTCACCTTGATCCAAATTCCTTAAGGTATCTCGACATCTAACTCCTAAGTCTGAACCTTTACTGGGTCAGGTGCAGACAGCTAGCTGTGCTGTTTTTTTAATTGATAAAAATGCATGAATATGCTCTGATCTGAATGCTGCCTGTAATATAGGCAAGGCAGGAAAAATATTTAAAACACCATCTGGTTTACACATGGACCATTTTGACCCAATTACAGCAATTCATTCACAGATCATGGGATCTATGAAGGCTGCTGCTTATGCACTGGATCCTTGCTTATCTTTGCTGCTAAAATCATGCAAAGGCCAATAAATGAGCCTTTACTGCCTGTCATAAATCAGTAACTAAATCAAGGCACCTTCCCTCGGCCACGCACAGAGATGGGCATCTGCCCATTGCTTAACAAACATCCCTATACAAAAATGATGTAGCCTTTCTAGGCAAAGTAACTGAGAGAGCTATAGCATTCCAACTCCAGGTAGTCTTGGATAACTCTGATGCTCTGGACCGTTCCCATCTGGTTTTAGGCTGATTACCTCTGTCTGAATGTAGACAAAGGCCGTGTTTGATTGTTGCTCTTTTTGAATCTACCGGCAGCCTTTGATACAGTAGATCATGCCATCCTGTAGAGGGATTAAGAGGCAGAAGTAGGTATCAGAGGATGTGTTTTGGAATGCTTTGAATCATTCCTTGTGGAATGGATTCAAAGGGTTGCTGTTGGAGACCAGCTATCTTCAGTGTGAGAACTATCTTGTGGGGTTCCACAGAGTGCATTTTGTCCCCCATATTATTCAACCTCTGTGTAAAGCCTTTAGGAGAAATTATCCATAGCTTTGGAATTGACTGTCATCAATATGTGGATGACACCCAGCTCTGTATCCTATTATCTGTCTCCTGGTGATTCAGTAGAGGTCCTGAGTCATTGCCTGGCAGCTGTGGTCAAATGGGTGAAAGCAAACAAATTGAAACTGAACTGGCTGGGAAGGCGAGATGTTGAAGGACGTTGCACTCTCAAATTTTGATGAAGTTCAGTTGACCCTTGCAGACTTGCTTAAGAGCCTAGGGGTTATACTGGATCCAGCGCTGCTGCTAGAGAAGCAAGTAAATCCAGTTGCAAAAAATTGTCTTCTCCAAACTCAGTTATCCCAGAAGATTGCCCCCTATCTTGGCACGTCCGATACGGCTACCTGGATCCACACCAGGGTAATATCAAGATTAGGCTACTGTAATGCTCTTTACATAGGTCTTCCCACAAAATCAACTTGAAGATTCCAGTTGGTGCAGAACACCACATCTCAGTTATTATCAGAAGCTAGGTGAAGCGTGTGTATTACTCCCTTTCTGCAGTTTCTTCATTCACTTCCCGTGAATTACTGGTCTCAGTCCAGGGTTTTGGCTGTCACTTACAAAATCCTCCATGGCCTTGGTCCCTCATACTTACAAAACTGCCTGTCTTCCTATGCCCCACCCCTATAGCTTCAGTCATCTGAACAGGGCCTTCTGCAGGTGCCACTCTGCACATGAGCAAAATCAACAGCTGCCTGTACACATGCATTCTATGTGATGGCTCCCACCTTATGGAATATCCTTCCTGATGAGGTCAGGAAAGCTCCCACTCTTCTGACTTTCTGCAAACTATGCAAAACTGAATTATTCAGGAGGGCTTTTTTATACAGGTAATAGGACTGTTCTGTAAGGAAATGGTTCAGAGAGATGTATTATAAAGTAATAGGGTCTGTTGACTATACTACTGTGTACTGTCTGTTGCTGTAAGTATACTCCTACTGGATGGTTGTGTGTCAGTTTGCTTATGTTTTGTTTCAGCATTGTTTTCAGGTCTGTATCAGATTTCTGCTTGTTTTCAAATTTCTGTTATCCTTACTCTATTGTATTGTTTATTGACTGTCTCAGCCATTGATTGTATTGACCTACACTGTATAATCTACTTTGAGTCTCAGTGAGAAATAAAATAAAAAATAAAATAAAGTGGACTTAGGGACGTATCATGTGAAAAATGGTATTTATCTTGATTGGCTTCTTACTAGTAAAGTATCAGGAAATGTTTAGGCATATGGATTTTGAGTGTTTCTTGGATTAGAGGAATATGCTGCCATTAGTAGAATGTAGTGCTAGGATACAGGTTGTACAAGATGCTTGTAGCTGTTTATGGATGGCGGAGATCTTGCATAACCTGCAAAACAGATGGTAGTGAGCGTAGTGTAAGAACTACACTGTCAGGTGGGGAATCAGTGTGAGTGCAGTAACCATGCTGCTCTAGATTTGATGCACGTTTCCACCTTTCCTCCTGCATTGGACCCATGATCTTTGCTCTGGATCCCACTTTCTTTAAACTGACAACCAAAATTGAGATCGCTGCCTGTATATACCACTCTAACAATGCTACATCTACTCTTGTGCAGATAATGCATAATTTTGAATAATGTGTTGATTTGATAAAACTACTTCAGATTCATGAATGTGTTAAGATTGCCACAAACATAGAAGTCTACTTTTCTACTTGAAATCAAACTGTAAAGTAGAATGGTTGTTGTGGGTTTTCCGGGCTGTATTGCCGTAGTCTTGGCATTGCAGTTCCTGACGTTTCGCCAGCAGCTGTGGCTGGCATCTTCAAAGGTGTAGCATCAAAAGACAGAGATCTCTCAGTGTCACAGTGTGGAAAAGATGTTGGCAGGTCATTTATATCTACTCAGGAGGGGTGGGGTTGAGCTGAGTCATCCTGTAAGAGTTTCCCAGGGTGTGGAATGCTAATGGCGGGAGGCTTCACTGTATCCTGAGGAGGTTCTTTTGCATATGGATTGGTGCTTGATGTGCTAATCTTCTCTGCAGGGCTATTTTCGGGTGTAGAGTGTTTTGTTAGCCTGGTGTTTTTCAGAACTGGAAACCATGCTCTGTTCATTCTTAAGGTTTCTTCTTTCCTGTTGAAGTTTTGCTTATGCTTGTGAATTTCAATGGCTTCCCTGTGCAGTCTGACAAAGTAGTTGGAAGTGTTGTCCAGTATTTTGGTGTCCTGGAATAAGATCCTGTGCCCTGTTTGAGTTAGGCTATGTTCAGCCACTGCTGATTTTTCAGGTTGTCCAAGTCTGCAGTGTCTTTCATGTTCTTTTATTCTTGTCTGGATGCTACGCTTTGTCCGGCCGTGAAAGCCTTCGACAATACATGTAAAGTAGAATATTCCAGATGTTAATGATTATATTTTAACTTAACTGCATTGATGAGTTCCTACTCCTTTTCCAGGCAAAGCAAGCCGCGGAATCGGCCCTCTTTCCGACAGACACTTATGCACCTTGATATTGCATCTGCTGATGTACTGGCGACTCCTCAGGAGACTTATTTCAAGTCACAGGTAAAGCTAGAACTGTTACTAGCAGCAGAATTGCACAAGTAGTGTCAGATCTCTTTGTGGTCTCCACTAGGCTCTATATACTTGGAAGGGGAAGACAAAGTAGGCAAGGATGGATGGTACTAAATTGATGAGGGAACATGAAGAGAAGAATTCTAGTTATGAGGCTCAATGTACTTAAGGTACCTAAAAAAACAGGTACAGAAACAAAAACCCAAATTCCACTACAGAGTGACATTTGCTCTGGCACCTTTGAGATTAATGAGTTCATAGTACCATAAAGTTTCATAAGCAGCCTACTTCGTTGAACGCATTACATGAATGGAAAAAAAGGCACGTATACCAAGAGGTTGAGATGCAAGAAGGGATAAACTTAAAACAAAAGTAATTTCCCAAATAAAGAATACACCCTTCATCGTCATGTCTTCCTGTGCAGTCCCACATTGTGACTGTGCACAGGCAGGCCACCTGCAGCGAGAGATGTCAAAATCTAGGACCTCATGTAGGAGGACATTTCCCCTGACAGCACACGTGCACTCCTTTTCCCGCCTAAACAGTGTGTTTCTCAAGGCAGGGTGTCCTCCTCTTCCCTTAGTTCTTTTGCTGCAATTGAGAGAGGTTCTTCTCTTTGCTCCCTGCATTTTTTTCCTCTTCACCTTTCCTCTGCCTTGTGAGTTCTGTCCTACCCCACCCAATGTCTTCATTTGTTGCTCGTTGGGATGTCTCAAAAGCAGCCATCACATCAGCCAGAAAGGTTGGGGAACTAACTGGATTAAGAAATGATCTACTTTTTACTCAGTTTTTCTCCCAAAAAGATGATTATGTGTGCAAGCATGAGGTTTCTGCCCAAAGTAGTTTCCAGATTTCACCTGTCCCAATGTATCACACTACTCGTGTTCTTTCCCACACCAAGTTCTGACTCCGAATGCACATTACTCAAGTTAGACATAAGGAGAGCTTCATTTTATTTGAATAGGACTAAATGGTTCAGAAAATCTGAAGATTTCTTTATTTGCCATGCCAGCGCACATAAAGGGCAGATGGCTTCAGCACAGTCTTTATCAAGATGAATAGTATCTACTATTAAACTGTGCTGTACATATGCCCAAGTCTCATGTCCTGACATCAAGACAGATGTCATTCCACCAGCGCTCAAGCTTCATCTGCTGCCTTCCTCAGAGGTGTGCCACTCTGTGACATCCGCAGATCTGCAGCATGGTCCTCAGTGGACTCCTCCATCAAACATTCTGTCAATAGAAGTTCGAGACGAGAATCAGCAGTTGAGCAGTAGTTCTACACTCCTTGTTCAACTAACAGACTCACCCCACCTCCACTGGTGACGAGTAGCTCGTTATACTCCCAATGTGGGACTGTACAGGAAGATATGACAACGAAAACACTTACTTGTGACTGTTCATGAAGTATTTTTGTGCAGGCACACATTCCCTCCCTCCTACCCTGCTGTGAGCTCTATTTATTGCCTTAGGCTGTGGCTCCAACAGCTCAGGAGAACTGAGGGAAGGGGGATGCACGCTGTTTAGGCAGGAAAATAAGCGCATGAGCACTGTCCGAGGAGGCATCCCCCTCCACAGTTTCCTGGAGCTTGACATATCTCTCTGCAGCTGGCCTGCACCTGTGCTATCCCAATGTGTGCCTGCACAGAAGATACTTGATGAACAACAGTTACAGGTAAGTGCAACTCTGTTTTATCACTAAAGTACAGTTAGGAATACAGGCGAGTGCATCTTGCTCAAATATTGTATGGAATTGCTATAACAAGGTGCAGGATATCTGCAACAACAAGAGGCAGTCAGGTTCTTTTGATTTTCTGTTGGATTGTTGCCAGTCAGGCCAAGTATGGCAGTGGAGAAATATATCTTCTACAGTCAAACATCACTTCAGTAGTTCAATGAAGCAGATCCCTGTGCTGAAGTGTATCTGAATGCACATCTGGATCCCCATTTGCATCATGCTGTACAGCTGGGCCTTACTGAATTAGCTAGATATAAATAGCATTGTCTATTTGTAAACAGGAATTGCACACCAGAATTTTAGGTAGGTAGCTGTGTTGGCCTGTAGTAGAAAAGCAGGATTTGAATCCTATAGGACCTTAAAGACCAACAAGATATTCATGGTATAAGCTTTTGAGAGTCAAGGCTCCCTTCTTCAGATACAGTGAGGTGCAATGCAGTTTGATTAGAGCAGAAATCAGCATCAGAAGTGAGATGGGAGTGGTGCCTAAATAATGTACTTCCTGTGTGGATTGATTCATGGTCAAGTCGATGGTGGGGTGGAAGTTGCTATCAGTGCCCCCAGTTATGTGCGAGACAACACAGATTCCTGAGAAAAACACAATCTGTTGGCAATCTTCCAGGTAACACTATTTTGGTCTCTAAGGCGCTGCTGGACTCAACTCCTGCTGTTACACCAGAGTTGCTGGTTGTTCACAGCTAATTGACCACAACTAGAGCTGGATTGTATTAAATACCCACATCAGCATTTTGCATTGTCATGCCAACTTTCATAATTCTTCTTTTTAGAATTAGCGAATTAGCATTAAAATAGATGTGTGAACAATTTTTTTAATGCCTCTCGCCTATGGACTGGACAGTGTAAAAGATATTAAATTTAGTCTTACAAAGTAGAGCCTAAAGAATCATAGTAATAGCAAAAGAGCTTCCTTTATTCCCATGTATTTACCCATGGCTGTAGTTTCAGGTCCAGGGAAGACATGTTAGCTTCCTTTATTAAAAAGTCTTTATTGATAGTGATTGCCTTCAGACATCTCACATATTGTAATGAAAGAGGGCCAAAATCTGCTTGCTTGTATCCTTCTGGCTCTGTAATTTAGAGTCGTGGTTTGTAAGCAAGAAACAAAGTCTAATTTATTAAAGTATTCAATTTGGACAACACATCAAATTGCAGTTTATTGAAGGCTTTCTGGTTTGTAGTTTTGGAGCAGCATGCAGTTGAAGGAAAAAAGGAAAGGGGAGTATGCAAACTGAGGATTTTGGCTCTTTCTTACTACAAATAAACTCTTCGTTTGTTTTGATATTTGAATGGAGCCACTGTTACCCTTCTGTAGATGCTGGTATTACTATGTTATGAACTACTTTACTGCAATTATCATTGTATATGCTGTATTCTAGGGAAATCCACAGGGGTTGTGAGTTTAAAAATCTAATGCCGAATAAGCCTGTGTTGATTTTGCTTTGCTTTATGTATTTCCTTTGAACAGCCCTAGAATTGAAAAGTAGATGGTTACATATCTAGGAAGAAGGAATTGAACTAGATTGTCGTGAAACAGAATCAATTTTATAGACTAAGACTGGATCCTTAGAGTATTGTTCCTATACCTGACAGATGAGCTAGTGTTTGAAAATCAGATCAAATTACAGGTCAAGTCTTGGTGGCATGTGGCTTTTCAGAGTCTGAAATGGTATTGCTAATATAAAGATACCAAACAGATAGCAACAAGTTATGCTGGGTAATCATTTAATTGTAAAATTACTCTTGCAGGCTGAATGGAGAGAGGAAGTGAAGAAGCACTTTGAGAAAATTAAAAGTGAAGGGACTTGTATACATCGGTTAGATGAAGAACTTATTCGCCGCAGAAGAGAAGAACTCAGGTTTGTTTATTTCTTAAGGACATAAAAGAGACCTGCTGGGTCAGACAAGGGGCCATCTGTTGCTGATGCTCTTTCAGCATTTCTTCAACTCTGTATTGGATTTACTCCTATGTTCCTTATTGTAAATAAAGATTATTTTTGTTTGGTTTAACCCAGGTTTAACATTCTAGTCACATGGAAAGGGCCTAGTGAGTTAAATAGTGGCAGCGCATGAGCGCGCTCCTGCGCGCACGCGTGCGCGCACACAGACTATTTTAGCAGTATAATATACATAGACTAATATATAATTATCAGAATAATACACATATATATTCCATATATATATGGAAAGTAACTTGAGTTTCCTTTTCCCCAATAGCCCTAGGCTGTAACTGGGTGAGGGGGTGGCAAATACAGGGAACTGGCTGCCTGTCTGGTGGAGCCTCTGGAAGAGGAGAGAGGGGACCCTGTGAGGATTTGGGTCAGGGCTTTCTGCCTGCAACAGTGGAGACTAGACAGGTAGTATGTGGCGCTGGACTCCTGACCTTTACCTGCCTTGGAAGCCCCAAACCTGTGAAGAGGGACGTTTCAGAGTCTGAAATGGTATTGCTAATATTCAATTCAATTCAAATACCTTTAATGGCATACAAAGATCTAAGACGTATTGCTAATATAAAAGTTCCAAGTAGCTGCCGTTAATTATGCTAGGTAATCATTTAATTGTAAAAAAAATTTAAAAGTCTTTGTAAACTTTTATTTATTTACCCTATGGCATTGTTTACTGAAATTTCCTTGATACTAAATATACTAATCTCACATTATGTAATCTGCCTTGAGTCTTGCTGAGAAAGGCGGACTATAAATGACATAAATAAATAAAATTAATACTCTGATTTTGTTTATACCACTTTTAAGCAGTTAAATATTATCAGTTTGTGAGAGCAAAATGTATAAACCTAACTGTGTTGTGCAAAAGAATATTCTTTGTTTGTCTTGAATCTAGTGCTAAGGCTTCATTGGATGACCCCAGATTCCCATATCATGAGAGGAACCATAGATTACAATTATTTGTATCAGGTGCTTCATTCATAGCTAAGCCTTGAACTTGTGTTTGCAGTTTGCAGAAGTTTTAGTCGTTCTTGCTTGTCTTAGTAATTGTATCGGGTATGTTGAATTCAGAAAAGTTCTGCAAAAGTACAATTGTCCTTTGTTTTGCATATATACACTGCCACTGATGGCAAAGACCACTTAACTACATCTTTGAAATTGGTTGTCCTTTCTTTTTGCACAGGCATGCACTGGACATCCGTGAACATTATGAGAGGAAACTGGAGAGGGCCAATAATTTATACATGGAACTCAGTGCCATCATGTTACAGCTGGAGGTTCGGGAAAAGGAGCTTATTAAGTATGTAATCCACCTATGTGCCCAGAGTCATGTATGGGAGATTACAAGAAGGGGATGGGAAGGATTGTGACAGATCTTTCCACATCTTCCCCTTCCCACAGCAGCCTTCTGTGGCCCCTGGAGGCATTGTCAGTGGTCACAGGACTCCCGTTGACAAAAAGCCACTGGAGAGGGGGTCCATTTTGTCCAATTTCCTCCTTGTGCCAGTAGAAAGCTTGATCTGCTAGACCTGCTCTGTGAAGCTTTCTGTCGATGCAGCCATAGGATCTCAATACCATCAGTTTTCAGACCTGGGTGAAGGATAGAGTAGTTGACTTCAAAATTGGGAAGAAGTGCACCCTTTAGGTTTACCATAGAAACTATCATGAAAGAATATTCCTTGAATTTAGGAATCTGAAGTGATTTGTCTGTTCTAAAACCCTCTGTGTGTGTGTGTGTGTGTGGGGTCACTTAATTAATGTAATGGGGGTGGTGAATCGTTTTTCTTAGAATAGTATACTTCCTTATGTTTTGAATTTTGATCTGATCCACAATCAAGACTCCCGGTATTTTCAGCAGTTGATTAGCAAATAACTAGCCATGCTCCATTGCCGAGAAAAAATTGTGAAGCTGATTTGGAGAAAGTCATCACTCTGTATTTTGGTAACTTTCTTTTATGGTGGGAACATTAGGGATTTTATTTTCATTCCAAAATACAGACGGGAACAGGCTGTGGAAAAGAAATATCCTGGGACTTACAAACGTCACCCAGTCCGGCCCATAATCCATGCCAATACAATGGAAAAATTGATGAAGAGGAGAGGAGTCAACCACAAGCCTGGAGGTCAGATTAAACGGTGAGCTAAATAATGCAACAATTTTGAAGTTCTTTTTTTCTTAATTAACAGTTGTGTTCCCCTTGTATATACACAGAAGTGCTTATTACTGAAGTAGTCTGAGCAAAATGACCAAATTGTATTCAGTTTAGACTAAACGCATTAAAGTATTGTATAGACTGCTTTAATTTGGGGGACTGGATATGCTTTTAAAGCTTTTCATATTCTGAACTACAAGGAATGAGAGAATTCCAGTCTGTGGTGGTGATCCACTAGGAGGTAGTGAGTCATATTTACTCAAAAGGAAAATGACCCTGAATGTAAGACAACCCCCCCCCTCTAAAAAAAAGAGGTGGTTTTCATTACATAGTAAACAGTAATAAAAGACTACAGGAGAAAATAATTTCTTTCAATTTTTTATCTTATCATTGTAACAAGTAATATTGGATCACATTTTTTCAAATTTAAAAAGGTAAGAGATTGGCCCTTTTATAGCCAGTCGAACTACTAGGCCTCAGATTGACCATCTGGCATCACAATCCTAAACAGAATCACACCTTTCTAAATCCATTGATAGCAATGAATTTAGAAGGAAGTAAAGGATGCATTGTTTAATCCCACCCTCCATTTACAATGCTTTCTGTAGGCTAGGAAATCAAACTTCCAACAGAAGGTGTTATATTTCCAGTTCATCAGGACATTTAAAATTAACTACTTGCCTTATTCTTCCATATCTGAAATGTCCACAATCTCATAACAGCTTGTGCTAAATTGCTGTATACCCACCAGCTTTTTGACTTTCTCTCTCCTGGGGGGAAAGAAAGTACTAGGCAACTTTGTCCTGAAACATAAGGAAGACACAAAAGCTGGTGTGGAGAAACATGGGTCAGTAGAGGAGCAAATCCGCCCCTGCTGTTCCTACCACTTCTTAGCATTTACCAGGTAAGGAGCTGCAGTTTCTAAAGCTAGCCCAAGTGACTCCTCCTCTCTTCCGTTGAAGCTCCAGGCAGCTTGAAGGCAGCATTTGTAGACTCAGCAGTCGGTTTCACTGCCAATCCTCTCTGCTGGTGAATGAATTGGTGTGCTTTCTCCAGAGCTCTCCTAACATGTTCAGTGACTCACTTCTCACAGTCAGCAGAACTTTATACCTGAGTGAAAGACTACTCCCCTCCCCTTTTTAAGGAAGCAAAAAAGGTAAATGTTGTCTTCCTTTTGAGTAAATTCAGCAGTACCAGCCTAGACAAATGTCTGTGTTGCTGTCAAATGTTGGGGTTATCATGCCCTGAAAAACTTGCCCTTTATTATGCTTCAAGAAGGGAAATCCAGGAAAATTGGAAGACACCGTCACCCCCGTATTTTTTTAAAGGAATGTTTTTCTCCGGCGGTGGGGATTGAACCCTCAGGAAACATTAAGGGGATATCCTGCTTCTCTTTTGAATTGAGGACAATACTTTTTATAAGTAGTGTTTTAAAATACGTATTTTTATTCATGCTGCTGTGAAAGTGAGGTCCAAGGATTAAAAAATAGTATTAGTGATAGTACCGCTAATTCATTTGTTGGTCTAGATCACTAAACAGGCAGGATGCTTATCTTGATGATGTACTTGCAAGTGTTACCAAATACAGAACATGAAAGCTTTGTACAACACAGCCTCCTGCTCCTCTTGATTCTTGTCTTAGATTCCTCTGTCTTCTGCAGTGGTTGAATGTTTGAAAACCAGACATACACAATCAAGGTGTAAACTAGCATATGAAAGAGTTGAGAAGTTTCTTTTAATTATATAAACCTTTCAAAGTCCATGAAACTTGAAGTAGAACATGTATGTCCATAAGCTGTGGATCCTTCAGTCTCTGATTAGAGGAATAATCTGGTTTGTGCCATTTTCAGGAGTATACTAATTACTAACACCCAATTCATGTATGATGTCTCCCATGTGGATTTTAGGACACCTTTTTGGATATCTCCAGCTTGAATGCCCAGTACAGATCACAAATGCAGTACACAAGCCTTCAGTCTTCTTCCTCTGCTGTTTTTCTGCTCAGGAATGGTCACCAGTAGCTGCTCATTGCTCTTTTGGGGAAACTTGCATGTAGCCATCAGTACATGTAAGCTTCCCTGGTGGGGCAAATATTGATGCAGGGAGAGCAGGCAGAATCCCGTTCTCACATGCCAGAGTCCCAATCCAAATCAGGCTTGTGTGTTCCCAGGAGTTCAATTCCCAGCATGGAGATCCACTTGCCTGTCTGGTGGAAGTCTTCGTGCTGTCCATGTGTCTGTCACTGAACTTTTTAATGAATTGTCCTGAAGATTGAGCAGGCATGAATAAAATATTGGTTCAGTGTATGGGATATGAAAATATTAGTTTCTCTCTAATTACCATGGGCACTTGCAGCATCCTCTGATGCATATTTACCCAGAAGATTACATGAAAGCTCATCTTGCATTACTATTTTGTTTATATGACTTCTAACAGAGAAAATGCGTTGTTTTGCACCCTTTTCCAGGCCTGATCTGTTGAGGTCTGATGGCATTTCCAACACTGAGGTGGGACCTAGTGGCTCTCCCCTCTCAGGGAGTCCCAAGATGTCTACTGTTAATAGCAAAGGCCGTTACCGTAGCAAACCACGCCACCGACGAGGAAACAGCAAAGGCAGCTACAGTGACTTCACAGGGATTTTGAAAAGCCAGCCAGCCCAGGAGGACTCGGACCAGCCATCTCACCATCCTCAACATCCTCCTCCTCATCATGGGCATCACCCTCGGCTAAACACACATGGGCAGGACATAGCCAACTGCGCTAACAACCTCCGGTATTTTGGCCCTGCTGCAGCTCTGCGTAGCCCTCTTAGTAATCATGCCCAGCGGAGGATGTCTGGCTCTAGCCCTGACCTTCTGTCTGCAGCCATGGAAGCTGATTCACGAAGAAATCTGGAGGGGGATGAGGGCAGCAAGGCTAATAATTGGGAATGCTGTGAAGGAGACATGTACAACCTCTGTCCAGAGTGCAGACTGGGGTCAAATCATTCCAACAAAGGACAGTCACTTGAGCCAGGGCCGGAACAACCAGAGGCACCAATGCATGACCCGTTGTATGCTAATGTGCAGTTTCTTGGAAGGAGTGAGGGAAGTGAATTTAGCACCCACAAGTCAGTGTCCTCCCATGGCTCCTCCCGCCCTGCGAGCACTCCAGGACTGCTGTGTAAAACACGACCCCTCCCAAAGGTAAAGTTCCTCTAACCTTCCGACGAACACTGGGCTGCTATAAACTTAGCTGTCATAGCATGCATGCTACGTTACAAGATTTCGTTTTGTTAACATTGCTGTGTGATTCGCTTTTATATTGGAGGCCATTTTGCTGCAAGTTTGTTGTAATTGGCAGTTGATAATAATTGGCAAACAACAGTAGTCTTTTATCTTCCTGCCAGAGTGGTGATGACTCTTCAGAAGAAGAAGGAGAAGTAGACAGTGAAGTGGAATTTCCTCGAAGACAAAGGTGGAAATCTTAATTCTTTATTGCGTCATTATTTCAGTAGTTGTTAAGCAACTGGCTAGTTAATGGAAGAGAGAGAATTTTAGTGAGATTTAATTTTATTGTGGCATGGTAAATCAGAGGGTTGATTCTCCTACAACGTTTTTTTTTTTTTAAAAAAACAAAAACGGGAGATTTGCTGGTCATCCTGCACACAGGAAAAAATGTTAGCCGGTAGTGGGATAACACTTGCCTGTCAACAGGTGGCCTCACCATATCCTAAAAATGCACTCATCCACGAACAGGGAGCAGATCCATGGAGTACTACTTCCACTTTACTTTCCAATACACATTTATACCAAAAAGTGTGGCAGAGATGAAAACAGCAGGTGCTTCCTCTTTCTTTTCGGAACACAAGGGACACTCGGCAAAGGACAGTTGCAGGATTATTTTTCAGATAATCTGAAGCTTCAGGGCTTTGAGCTGTGAGGATAGAATTATGAAAATTGCCGATTTAAGTTTAGTGTAGGGTTAAATATCCATTTCTCCTTGATGATAGAATTCACTTGATTATTATAGGCAACAGGATGTATGCTGCACAGGTAGAATTGCATTGCCATACTTGTAATTAACTCTGCCTCTCAGGAGGTTTCAGAGTAATTGGTAGTGCTTCAATGGATAACAGGTCAGTGTGCTAGAATGTTGAAATCACAATAATTGTGTCACATTAGCACCTTGTAGTGATGTCACACTGACTGCTCAGGCCTGTATTGGTTCTAAAAAGTAAATCTAACTGCAAATTACACACAGACAGATGCATGTAAGTAAATCCAGTGAGTCCTTATTTCCCCTGGCACAGCTATTCAACCTGTTGCTATCAAAGTAATCATGTCTCTTGTTGTTGTGCTATTGTTGTGGGGAGAGAGGACAGTAATAGAAGAGCTGGATGCATGAATGCTGCATTCAACAGCTGAATCTTTAGTGTAGCAACTAGTTTGGCTGTGAAATTTTGCAACCTTGATGACAGTAACATCAGTTTTCCTGAAATCGTCCATGTTGTTGTTTTGGAGATGGCAGAGAGCTTCATCTTTTCCCTCTTTTCCCTTTTAAAACTATTACTCTCTAGCTAGATCTCTGCTGAACCGAATTCTGCTTTGCATTTCTGAAATTCCCATCACCTGTAGTATTCTCTAGAGGCTCCTCCCCCACATTGGCACTAGACTTCAGAAGCTTTCTCCTTTTAGCTTGAATAAACACTTTTCAGTTGTCCTACTTCCTTGAACAGTGTATTCAGACTTCAGTAGGAATTAAAAATGACTTTTCATACCATAAAGAGCTAATTCGGATCTAACAAACATGGATGCTAATAAAGCCACTTTTGCTAGGCTTAGCATCTACTGAATCCCATATATGCTATGAATTATTACCTGTCTGTAGCAGTATGGTAAAAATGCATGGAATGTAGAAAAGTGAACAGTGTAGGGAAAGCTAGCCTGCCTTTTCTTTTGGTGTGTTATATTATCCACACAATAAAGGACCTAGGGACAGGATAATAGGTTTGCAGAATGTCTCAGTCCAGCTCCTAGCTTATCAGTGTGCTTCTTGAACTGAAAGGAACATCAGCTAGGTGAAGGAGGCCATTAAAACACCAGAATTCATCATGAAGGGCCTTCATCCAGTTCAACCTATAGATGTTGCCTAGAGAATCTCCCGGTAATTCAATTGGAATGAATGGGTGGGCAGAAAAATCCTATGTTGCCCTTGTCTGTGCTACCGAACTATAACTGACTCTTCAGAGATGGTGCTGAACTCTGTGAAGAAGTGGTTGCCAAATCTTGGTAGAAGGACTTTTTTGTGAGAACCACCATGAAACCCTGGTGTAGGTATTGTTGTATGGACATTTTTTGTTGATGATGTGTGCATTGGGAAGTTATGTTTATAACATGGCAGATTTTGACCCACAGTTTTAATCAGTCAGCATAACAGACATGCTTTTAGGAATTTAGCTATCTTCCTTGTGGCCTTTAAGCCTTGTCAAACTGACTAACCTTATTGTGCATTTGCAGGCCACATCGCTGCATCAGTAGCTGTCAGTCCTATTCAACTTTCAGCTCTGAGAACCTCTCTGTGTCTGATGGAGAGGAAGGGAATACCAGTGATCATTCCAACAGCCCAGATGAGCGAGCCAACAAGCGAGGAGGTCAGTTGGCTGAGAAGCTGGATGAGATGCTGTCACAGACTCCAGAAATCCCCATTGAGATCTCTACCCAGTCTGATGGTCTTTCTGATAAAGAGAGTGCTGTACGCAGGGTGAAAACACAGATGTCCTTAGGCAAGCTGTGTCCTGAGGAGCATGGCTATGAGGTCAGTAGCTTATCTTTTCTGCCTTCTGCAGCTGAAACATCAATTGGCAGCATGGAAGTTAATGCTGTTACTTGACTGCCTATCTATTAAATGTACATAATATTGTAATTTATTAAAACCTCGGTATAGTTTTGAAACTTTGAAGTCTTAACATTTAACATTTAATTTAACTACCGCTCGCTACTGGAAGAAAAGGCTGTATTAATTTTTTTTAAAATTTTATTGGGTGAGTAAAAATTAATATTACAGAGTTTCAATTAAAACCCTCACTTCCATATTCTCCCACCCTTTTCCCTCCCCCCTTAATCTAAGACTTCCAACAGTTTTCCAACCCGCTGTCTAAATCTACTACTTATATCCCCTTTTCTATTCTTAACTATCTTAACACCCTAGTAAAATAGATTATATTAAACAAAACCTAACATCAAACTATCAGTTACATTGTTTCTAACTTATCTCCTCTCTTCTCTTGTAAAGATCAGTATCTCTTCCTTTCTGCAAAATTAATAGTTATCTAAAAACCATAATTGTCCCTTTACGTCCCACTTCTTTTCCAAATACTGTTTTAGTTTACCCCAGTCATTAAGAAATTCTTCTGGATTCTGTTCTCTCAACTTTCTCATCATTTTATCTGTTTCTGCCATGTACAGCAATTTTTGTATCCAATTTTCAATAGATGGTACTTCTTGCGTCTTCCACTTCTGAGCATACAAAATTCTTGCCGCTGTTGTCATATAGAATAATAAAGTTCTTTGTTGCCTGGGAATCTCTTCTAATTTCAGATTTAGCAACAACAGTTCTGGGTTCTTATTTATTGGGATTTGTAAAATTTCAGTCATAACTTCTGTAATATCTCCCCAGAACTGCTTTGCTACCTCACAGGTCCACCACATATGATATAATGAACCTTCATGGTTTTTACATTTCCAACACTTGTCTGACATTTTGTTGTTCCCATGGCTGTATTAATTTTTTTTATTGTTTATTGCTTTAATGTATATGAACCTAAACTAGCCCCAAAATTAATGAGTATCCCTTTTGACTTTCAGCTTTCATTGATTTAAAATTTTCCCTCAAGAATTCAAATAAAGCTTCTGTTGGTTAAATAGCTTATATCCCACAAATTAAAAATGTTAAATATAACAATGATGCTTCACTGGAAGTGAATCTTGTAGAGAAGTCTGATCAAAAAGATACCTTAGCACAAAAGAGATGCAAACAGTTTTTAATTTAGTCACATATTTATACTCCACTTTTCTCCCTCATGGAAACCCAAAGTTTACATCATTCTCCTTTCCTACCTTTTATCCTCACAACAACAACCCTGTGAGGTATGTTAGGTTGAGAGAGTGACTGGCCCAAAATAACCCTGGTGAGCTTCCATGGCAGAGCAGAGATTTGAACCTGGATCTCCCAGATCCAAATCAAACACCAACCGCTATACAATGTTGCCTCAGGCTAACAACTTATTGTGGCATAAGCTTTTGTGAACTAAAGTCCTATTCATCAGATGATGGGCAAAAGTATATCTGCTTGGGTACAAGCAAAAGAAGGGCAGAGAGGAGGAAGGACAATGTTACAAAGTGAAGCCCAATAATCCAAGAGTTGGGATTGTCTCAGTTACTGTGCAGAGCGCAAATTATTTTCTCATACATTGATTGCATAGCTGGCAAGAGAAGTTTAACTTCCTGCTAAGAAGGAAGGGTAATTTTGTTCAAAGAGCAGAATTGTTGCGCTCCGGCTATTCATTTACTTTTAGGCAATGCTCTCCATCAAAGGCACTACAGGCAGCTTCTAGTATATTAAAAACAATATAATAATACATTCAAGCCAAAAATAGCATTAGAAAAGATAAAAATAAACCAAGGATAAAAATAGTAGCAAGCGTTAATCAACGAGTAAAATCAAAACAATACATACAGTAACAGGATAAAATAAAACCACCTGAAGTATGACAGTCTAGAACAATATAGAGATTGGTTCCAGCTACAGTCAGAGCTCCTTCCCAACTTCCCTCTTTCTCTGGTTTCAGTTTTCTTTAGTTCTCTTCTTACATAATCCTCTATTTTGCCATTTCCTGAGTGTTTTAATAAGGAGACAGCTTTTCTAGGGATCAGCCAGTTAATCCTCTTGAACGTCCACTTGGTGAGCAACTAACTTGCAGTACCACAACTACCTTTACTTCCTAACTCCTCCTTTTGGGGGGTGGGGGTGGAAGGATAGCACCCTTATCTGTAAAGAAGACTCAGCTGAAAAGGCAGCAGCTTTCCTCACCCTCTACTGATGAGCAGTCGGTTGAACAGGAGGAGAAAGAAGTTGTTTGTAATGAGCACTCACAGAAAACAGAATTAACTGTTGGCTCTAATCAGGATTCAGTGGTCACATTGGGAGAAGGTGCCATGTTCCCATCAGTGTGCAGGAGGTGGTCCACCCCAACAATTTGACAGCTCAGCCTCATGGTAATGCTGCCAGTTCTTATCTTGCCCATTGAATAACTGGAGACATTTCCACTATGACTTTCTGATTCTGTACTTCAGCCACATTGCTAAAGATGCAGCTGTAAAATGGCCCCAGAAATGAGAGATGGAAGCCCATAAAAGGGAAGGGGGGGCAATTGTTACTAGTCACACTCCAGGGAGTGTGGCACAGATGAATGCAAGGTTGGGGCTACTATAACTCCCTGGAATTATCCAGCATCATAGCTCCAGCTGCCATCCAGGCTTTGGGGGACTCAAGATACTTCACTCCTCAAAATCCACTAGAGGTTCAAGCTAAAAAAAAACCCTCCACAAGATTTCTAAGCACTTCAAGAGACTTCTGTTAGTGTCAATATCATTTATGAACAGATTAAAGAGTAGAGGGGCTAGGACACACCCTTGCTTTATTCCCTTTTCTGTTGGGATTTCCTTAGGGAACCTGATATACCGAACTGCTGTTAGTGGAACCTGAGCTAACCGGAAATGAGGGATTACAGAAGCACTCCAAAGGTTCCTGCAGTCTCTGAAAATGACAACCCCCTTCCCTCTTTCATTAATATCAACTTTTTTAGGCCTGAAAATTTCCTTGTCATTTCTGTCCAAAACCACTCGTATCCTAAAACCATCAGGAGCACCCACACCTTCTGCCCAAACTTTCAGTTCCCAGCCCTAGGGAAATTCAGGGGTGTTAACTAGCAGCAGCATAAAACAGCACAACCTCTCTCCCTGAGGTCTTAAACATGAATGGAAGGAAGCAGTTAGGATAATGTGTCTTGGTTTACCTAAAAGGTAAATTTTTTGACAGTTCCATCAAAAGTTTTTAAACAAACTTGTGTAAAACTGGATGGAAACTCTCAGGCCCATTGCAGAGACTGGGTTCCTCCTGCTTTTTGCTTTCTCTTCCCCATAAGCCCCTTCTGACTTCCACTTCCCCCAAAAGTTATGCCAGGGATCAGATAACCGAAATGGGAAAGGACTAGCCACTCAGGATGGAGGGGGTGCAATGCAGAAAAGGTTTGGGTTAGATCACTCCCTCTTATGCCTGTGGAAAGCTGGTAGGATGAAGCTTGCTGTCTAGAAGTGAGATTAATGATAAGTGAGATCGATCTGAGGTGTACCTCCATATTCAGATTCTTCCAGTTTGCCTTCAGGAAGCAACAGTTTTAACTTTTGGTCTGAGTTTCTACAGGAGCTTTACTAAGCTAGTGGTGCACCTCAAACACAGAAGGATTCCAAGATGAAATTGTCGATCTCATTGGATCCCTCAAACCTAATAAGGCCCCTGGTTTGGATGGGCTCCCAGCGGAGATATTGAAAGATAACATTGACTGGTGGTCGCGAGCTCTTGCACACCTGTTTACCTTGATTGATCAGAAGGATTCACATGATGCACCTACCCTGAAATTTACTAACCAGGCCACTATTCAAGTGAAAAGCTTTGCAGCATGTGTGAATTACTCTGCAGTGAGTTTGTTCTGAGTTTTCTGTTCTGTGCAGTGGATCCAGAATATAGGAGCCCTATTGAATGCAATGCCAATAGAGAGGGTTTTTTCCTGTCAGAGGAGGCAAGGAAAGATCACTAGCACAGCAGAGCTGCTCCCCATGAGGAAGTCAGGAGATCTCACATAACTTGCTCACCTGCAGAACTCAGTGACAGAAAAATTGGTTGGTACTCGCTCCAGACATGCTGATTTTCCAAGTACAGGAAAACTTCTAAAATTGTGGATTCATTTTTACAGTCCCAGTAACTGTGTTCTGTGATTTAACCATGGGCTGGGAATCTGAAGCCTAATTCTGCTGTGTAGAATTGAACACACTGCTAACTAGTAGATAGGGCAAGAACTAAAACAAAATGCTGTTATAGGGTTCCATCAGTTAAAAAAAAAAGTTTAGGAGAACTATAGAGCACCGTCAGTTGAAGCAACTGTTTTTGACCAGGAATGAATGCTTCAGGTTTGCTGGAAAATGTTGTGTTATCTACCCAAGCCCTTCCCTTGTCAGAGAAATGTGCGTATTCTGCTTTAGGGAGAAAAAGATCTGGTGGCTCTTTTCTCGAAGACCTTTTGTATGTCCTTTCATTATGCGTTGAGGGTTGCCATTATCTGATGTGTATGAAAATACTATTCAGAAGAGTCCAAAAGTCATTTCAGAAGGTTGTTCCCTGCACTTTGTGTTGCAGAATCCTGGGGAGTTTGGAGACTCCGGTGGTGACTCTTCAGCTGGGGAGTGCTCTGATGCAACCGTGAGGACCAGTAAAGCTTGTAGTTCTGCAACCTGGTAATGATGAACTCTGTTCCGCAGTCATTTTATCAGCTGGCGTTTTGATTCCCTCATGAACTCTTTCATTTTCTTCTCTGAGAAACTGCTTCTTAACCCCATCACCAAAATGATCTGCAATAACTTGAATCTTTGGAGAAATGTTCTGATGAATCGGTTTTTCTGTGAGCATTTCAATCAAGAATGGCAGGGATGTATTTTATTGAATAATTGAGCTACTGTACCATATTTTTGGCATTTTAACACTTTTTACTCTAAAGAGTGAATTGTATCATAGACAAAATTTGTTGCAAAAAATTAAGATAGGTCTATGAAAAAGAATAATCTTTTTGAGTCTTAGATTGCATGCGTAAATAGGCTAGGATGTGATGCTGCTATTTTGGCATGGGACCAAGCCTCATGGCCCTGAAGAAGCAGGAAATAAAGGAAGTTGACTCAATGACATGGTCTCATCCAATGGGTGAGGTTACCAGTGAACAAAGAAGAGCGTTAATGTAAAGAGTGTACCTTTAACAAAGTTGTTCACCTTCCTGGAAGTTTTTGGTAGCAACGTGTATCTAGTCACTGCACACCTGGAATATGAGAGTGGGAGCTAATCGTATTAGTTGATCAGTCTTCAGCAGTTGTGACATCCTACAACTATATTCTAGCTTCAGCTTCCCTCTAGCACTTTTCACCATTCTGCTACTGTGAGATCTGAAGATGCAGCATGGAGTGGCTGCTGAACAGACAGAAAAGAAGGTGCTGTAGCTTTGGTTACCTTCCTCTTCTTTTCAACCTGCCTTTTTGTTTGCTTCCTTCAATTAAAAACAAATCGATCAAATTAATTTTCATATAATGAGAACTCACACACTCTGCACATCCTGAGGAATACTAGAGGAAGAAACTGAAACTGTTCCTGCCATGGCTGACATTTGCCAGTACACAATAACGGAGGATTATACTTGGATGAAGTCAGAGGAACAGTCTTACTTGGACAACACTACTGGCCACCCCTTTGTTTTTAGTGTTCTCATATGGGAGTATTTTGGGGCTGATATAAAGTAATATTTGGAATACAGAGATGAGTAGAGGATGTCCTTCATTTTGGGTCAGAGAGAACCTAAGCCATATTTCCATAGTGATGAATTTTGGACTGGAAAAGGCCCAAGGCTGTTGCCTTTCCTAAGAGAATGGTATTCCACTTTCCCCCTGCATTACCTCATTCTTACTAAGCCACTTTCTGGGGTTTATAATAATGAATTGGAATATAGCCTCCCCTCAAGCGCTGAATCTCATTTTATAGGCAAAGTGCTGCTGTTTGCTTTTACCTGGGTGCCCATAGCATGCCCTGTAATTTTTACATTCACAGGTGGAAGGAGCCTTGTGTGGAATGTAAACTTGTAGTAGGACCTATATTTTAGTCAGTGATTTAAGAGTTGCACCTCCACTCCCAAAATGAAGGACAAGGACAGTTTGTATGATGTGCTGCTGTTTGTTTACATATGATTTGAATTTTTTGTAAATGTATAGCCTACTGGCAAATTGAAGGGAAATTCTTTCAGAGAACAGTATTGTATGAGTTAAATTATTCCATATTTTTTAAAAAAATTGTAGCTGGACTACATGAATCTTAAGTTATGTTATTGTTGTTATTTATTGTAATTGCTATAGATTACTGGCAGGTCTTATCATAGCACAATTTTATTGAGTCCTTGCTCAGTTGCCCCCTGGCTCCTTATTGCAGGAGGAGGAGGAGCCAGGGTGCTCCTTGCTGATGGGATCTAATCTCTTAGAGGCCACAGCAGATTATAAAGCAGGGAGTAGGTCAGTACAAGTAGATTGAAGCTGTGCTGGCCTGCATGTGCATATAGTATAAAATGGGCAGGATGCAGATCTTGAATCCTGACATGCTTTAGCCTCTCTGCTGTGCTGTGTTAGAGAACAACATTCATCAAATCAGTCATGTTCACCTGAAACAACATCCTCTTTGCTAAAGCCAGGAATACCACTAGTTACATCTTAGCATGCTTATAGCAGACAGATCAGAAATCTACACACTCCAGAAAAGTTGTTCCTAGCAGTTTATACCTAGCTTGTGGATAATAATACCCTTATTTTTGAAGTCCCATAGATGTTGATTGTTTTCACAGCCTAATAAAGCCATTCCATTGAGATATGGGATAGGCCAGTGGTTCTCAGATTGAAGTGTGACCAGCTTGCAAATAACTTCCTGGCTACTTTCTTCCTTCCTGACATAAAAAAAGACTCTCCCCTCCGGTTACATTTAATTTTTAATGTTCAAAAATGTAGTATTATTGAGAAATGCACTCTATTACATGACCTTTAAACTTTCCAGTCTCCTTTCCCAGCTCACCGTTTCACACACACCCATCCTGGCCTTGCAACTAGGGTTACCAGCCTCCAGGTTGGGCCTGAAGTTCTCCTGGAATTACATCTGATTATAGAGATCACTTCCCTAGGCAGAAATAGCAGTTTGGTGGGTGGAAACAGAAGTCCTAGCGTGACATCACATCCCTGCTGAGCTTCATCTCCAAACTCCATTTTCCCCAGGCACTGTCCCCAAACGACTAAGAGTATCTGACTTGGCAATAAACTGAAGCTACCCAGTGGCAGGCTGATTCCAGTTTAACGGCCTATGTTTAGCTGACAAGATTTAATTTCTAGTGAGTTTTTTTTTAATACAACAAAGCAAAGAATGGTGTCAAGAATGAAAAAGGAGCTACGTGCTGTGTTTTCTACAGCAGTAAGCAGTTGACTTTGTTAGCTCAGAAATGACTCTCCCAAAGGGTTCCTTCTCTACAAGCCAGTTTAGTGTAGTTTAGCCAGTTTAGTGTAAGAGCATGGGACTCTAATCTGGAGAACCGGGTTCGATTCCCCACTCCTCCACTTGAAGCCAGCTGGGTGACATTTGGTCAGTCACAGCTTCTAGGAGTTCTCTCAGCCCCACCTACCTCACAGGGTGTTTTGTTGTGGGGATAATAACATACTTTATAAACCGCTCTGAGTGGGTGTTGACCTGAAGGGCGGTATATAAATTGAATATTATGCTATTATTATAAGGAGTTTCATAGCAATATCTCCTGACTTGCATATAAGGAATTGTACATCCAATGTTGAATTGCCAACTCTGACAGGCAGGTGTTGTCTAGAATTTTGTGCAATTTTGTTTAGCAGGTAAACAAAGATTTTAAGCAGTCTTGAGTCTAAACTCCAGCCATTCCAATCCCCCCCTCCCTACAGTTATGCCTTTTGTTATCAATCTTTTAGAAAGGTGCATCTTTAAATGCACAAATGTATTTTTTTGTAAACCTAGAGAATTTTAACTAATATGGCTGCAGAGGCATTCAAGTGGGAGGCAAATCAAAGAAAGTTTCATTCAATTAAACCAAGAACTGGGTTTTACACTATGTTTTCTATAGTGATGCTGCTGAAAATGGCATCTGTGGTGGTATCTCCCCTTCCTGCTGTAATGTCCAATAGCACTTGCCATATGATGCAGCATTTTTCCTGACACCCAGTCCATGTCATTGAGTGGATGGTCCCTGGGACCGAGGTAGTTTGTCCAGGGATTATCATTGATAGTATTGCAAAAATGCTGTAGATGTTCTGCCTCAAATAGGACAAAATTTCTAGTCTTATAAGATGGAGGGTGGTGAATTGGGCTCTAAAATTGTGTTGGCTTAGAAGGTGCTTAAAGATGGTAGTTCTCTTTTCTTGTCATAGTACACAAATGATGTTTTTAAGGTTTTCTGTGGGTGTGAGGGCTAAATCCTTTTAAATGCGGAAACAGACTCTCAGGTATTTGTGTGACTTTGGGCTCTTTAAAAAGCCTACTCTGTTGTGAAGGTCCAATAAAAGGTACTGATGGTACTTATTTCCTTATTCTCTGGGAACAACACTCCAAAGCACTAAATAAGAAAGACAGTTAAAATTATGAGATTTGGTAATGGTGGTACTAAGAAAAACACACCGTATTGTCTGTTTCTCATTTTCTAGAAAATTGGGCCTATACTGCCTGAAAATGGTAGGCACCATACTTCTTCCCATTTCATTTGAGGTTGTGTTCTAGGAGCACAAGAAACAGTACACCACCAAAAAAGGTGCTTTTTTGTTGCAGGGTAGGGAAGTAGATCTGTCTTTAACATTCTGCGAGCATCTAAAGATCTTCAGAGGAACTGATGGCTTTGTCTTGAAGAGCTTACATTTAACTCTGAAAAGAAGTCTTTTGCTTTTTAAATGAAAGCCATAAACCAAATAATCTCATTCAGATTATCGGACAGTATTACCCGTGTGGTTATCAATGATGAACCTTGCTGTGTGTTGCCTGTTTCATGTAAGGGCGTTACAATAATATAACTGCCTGATTGTGGGCCTGCCATTAACTGCCCAACAGTCTGGAGCATGCAGTGCAAACTGGAGGTGTTGGTTCTAGAGGCAATCGGCTTATTTGGGCCATTTTCATTACTCTTAGAATATCCTCTTAAAACTACTGGGACCAGTTATGGCACAATCAATGTGGTAGTAAACAATCGTTGGGAATTAATGGTTTTATATGTCAAATGATCATTTCATTCTCCTATACTGTCTTTTCTCCCTACTCTGTGGCTTCCTGAGGTAAACTTGATTTTTTGTTTTTGTACTGAACAGTGTATAACAATTGGGAACAAGACTGACTATCCAAACAAACAGATGCATGGAATAAAAGCCAGTGTACCTCATATGCTTGCAGGCTTCTGTATTCATTGTGGTGGTAATTTGTCCTTAACACTGAAAAGATGGGAGTAATTGGATTGTATGCTAAATTACTTGTACTATTGGATGCACTATTTCTGGCGAAGATTCTTTTTCCAGTACAATCATGAGAACAAAACTTTTATAACAACTAATCATATCCTCAAAGGTGATAACAGAATGAAGCTGACTCCACAAAGCAAACTATGATTAACCCGAAATCCACATTAATGATAATGATAACAATAACAACATTCAATTTATATTCCACCCTTTGGGATAACTTAACACCCACTCAGAGTGGTTTACAAAGTATGTTGTTATTATCCCCACAACAATCACCCTGTGATGTAGGTGGGGGTGAGAGAGCTCCGGGAAGCTGTGACTGACACAAGGTCACCCAGCTGGCTTCAAGTGGAGGAGTGGGGAATCTTCAGATTAGAGTCCCGCTGCTCTTAACCACTATACCAAACTGGTTCTACCCTGACACATGGGGTTTTGCCTCCCTCAATACATAGTCATGCCACTATCTGGCTTTTGCTATCTCTATGCAATTTGTGTTCTTAGACCAATCTAATGCTGGAAATGCTCTGTGTTTTCATGGCTCCTTTCTCAGGTAAGCTACTTAGTTATTCTTACAAAGATAGATGCAACTAGCTATCGCTGCTTGCACATACAGTGTGGCAAGCCTGCCTTTGCTAATTAATGGATGACAGGTTCTGCTTGATAGTAAGGGCGTCAAAAACAAAAAGTTCAATTAAGTATAAAACAATTGTTTCCTAATTGCACATGCATATTTCAGATCTCTTTTGCAATACATTCATGGTTTTCAGTATGAAGCAAACCTCTGTCAATAAGTACTTATAGTATCAATCCTTGTTGCAGATATGGGTTCTGTGTGTGTTAAGGCAGTCTAAGAGGCATAGTGTGACAGTCAGTGTTACTAGTTCATTGATTTCATTAAGAAACCATTTGAAACAACTGGCATTCCTCACCCTGTAAAAGGACACTACAGGCCTCTGTAGTATTCTTCGGCTCAACAACAACTCTAATTGTCACTTGTATGTATTCCTATATAAACCAGGTTTTTCTGGCAGAGGAGGACATATCCTATACACATTTCAGAAGCCTGGCTTCATAACATGATACAGGCTACTTAAAAGAGCTAGCCTCCGTTATCATCCTGCTTTTCCTTGCTGAAAAGGGTAGACTAGTGGCAGCAATCGAGAGAAAATTGTTCTCTCTTCACTGGGTGAGGAGAAATATATAGGGGCGAGGTGCTGTGTGTATACTAGGCTCCCTTTAAACAGACAACACATCATGCTAAGATGTTTTCATATTAACACGTGTGGTAAGGCACTTGATAAGGACTACTTAGTTCAAGCTGTATGCATTTTCCTTTGTCTGTCCTCTGCTCCAAGTTAAACAAGTTATAATTATCAAGTTATAATTATCAGAGTATTCCCTGAGATTTTTCCTGCCGTATGGTAACAAAGCTCCCCATTCTAGCGCAGATGACCTCAGTTAGGTCCCCGCAGGAAGAAAGATAACCCGAGCTGGAGTTCTTGAAATATTGCACTAATTTACTGAAGTGATAAACCTGGGTTTGGGCCAAATCACTTCGTACTGCACATACGAGTTTAGATGACAATATTTTTCACACTTACAATTCCCTCATTGAGGGAAAGTTATCTAACATGCCTTTCTTGCTGACATCCAATTTTCTACAGGAAGGAGGCATTTTTGTAAAAAAAATATTCAATCATGAACATTATCAGCTCAGTGAGAATTAGGCTGTTACCAAACAAGACACATGACTATAATTGATTTTTGTAATACCAATCTGATTGTTCAAAACTATTATTGAAGATACTGTTAAAGGCAACTGTTAAAAAAGGCAAAGACCTCAAGTGTAATAATCAGCTCAAAGAAAGATTCATTCAAAGATATTCCTATCTGAAGCAATGGATTCCTCCACTGAAGATGCAACATAATATCTCAGCCCTACTATGTCAGTTCTTCGTGGAAGAGAGAAGGCAAAGTTTCTGTGTTAATACACAATATAGCAGAAAACAGAAACTGATTTTGTGAGGCAAAGGAAAGTCCTTGCTTTCTATATAGCTCCATGTTGGGCGCTGTCAAAATGTTATAACAATTTCCCAAGGTACGTATTGGCATAGAAAAATAAGTAGATGGCTGCCTTCTAGTTACCAAGGCTGAATTTTTCAAGAAATGTGCTTATAGCCACTTTGCCTTCCTAATGGATTGAATGCTTTTTCAATTATTTTGGAATCACAAGTAGGGAGAAGACCTTCTTCTAGCTGCAGCTAGTAGAGGTTAGCAGCCCCCAGCCACATAATAAAAGAGGAGAATGTATAAGAAGTGGCAATACAGCTCTGACTCTGGCAGCACTGCTGCCCTCATTGTCTGGACTCTATCAGAATTTTTTTCTTGTGTGCAAGGAAATGCATGGACCAGTTTGGTCCTGCAAATCTCTCCAGTTCTCTCTTCCTATACCAAGTTCTGGAATACTTAAAGAGTCAGGGGGAAGGAAAAGGAATGATGAAAGGAATGATGCTAAAAGAGGGTAACAAGTAAATCAGTCCTCAGTACATTTAGCCTGTGAGCCCATTCTCTGGGAAGAGAGCTATAACTATCAGCACTTACAATTTGTTTTATTAGGCACTTTCCTCGCAGAAAGCAGCCTTGATACAACGGTACTTCCAGGCAGCTACTGCCAGTTGGAATTCCTCAAGCTTTGCAGCAAAAGATTTTCCATTCTCCTTAAGTTTTCTGATTCTGAACACAACGGAACAGTCACAATTACCAAATGAAAATGAGACTTGCCAGGCTCTGTTATTTCTTAAAGACAGCATTTAAGAAAAATTGCCATCTGCCACCTGTTACTGAGAGGAGACAGCCAAGCCCATCTTAGGTATTTCAAAAGTTCAATAAAAACAAAATAACTGATAGAAAAAGACTTGCACCTTCCCTATAAGCAGAGACTTAGTATCTGATCCTCTCCCCGTCTGTTCAATTGCTCTTCCATCCATTGAGCACATGAACACTCTTCTCACTTTTGTCCAAGTTCAGATGCTTTTGACTGTATTTCTTAATGATAGTCCCAGGAATTAATGCCACGATGGCTATAGCCAGCATCTTGAATAAAGTGGTCCAGGAGAAAATGGCATCAAGGGAGGAGATCTGTGAAAGGATCGAACCTGTCTGGACACAGATGAAGTTATATGGCATGAGACCTACAAAAATAAGAGGGGAAAATACTTGCATTAGAAATCTCTTGCACCTCATGAATTCACCTCAGACCTGTGTCAAGAAGATCCACCTATCTACACACAGATTGACCTATAAAGTTCTGAAACATGTTTATGGCTGAACACTACACTGCATAAAGTAAGAAGGGCTTGAATGTACGGATGCCAAGGAAACATGTTTGAGGATCATGGAAGAAAATATGCATACCCAAACTTTGACAGGTCAACAGAACAGAAAGGACTTGTGCTTTTGACCTAAGAGTTTCAAGGATCTGTTTCTCCAAGGAAAAGGCTAGAAAGTTTGTAGACACAAGGAGTTGGGCCACTACCACAATACTGAAACAATGCTCCGTGACGTAATTTGATGGGTAGGTATTGTTTTGCCTGTAGACATTAAGACCCAAATGATTAGTGCAATTTATGTAACTTCTGTTCATTCTGATCAGGGAAAAGTCTTTTTTGGAAAAGTCTTACTAGCACAAGCTTGCTACTCAATGGACTCCTTTTTCAAGCCTGCTCCTCCTCCTATTCCTGAATATAATGAGGAATATTGGTCATATTCTTGGCCATTGGTCATTTTAACATTATTTCACAATATCCTGCCCAGCAAGATGGTGTGGCAGCATCGGTCACTTTTCTGAGCTATGCAGGCGCTCTTGGGATTCTACTAGCTACACAGAGAGAAAGTAACAGAAGACATACCCACTATTTGGATATCTAATTTCAAGCTACTTCATGCAATTATTAGCACTGTTTATTCTATTTTGCTTTCACAACTTTTGGTAAAGAAGTGTTTTATAATAATAATAACAACATTTGATTTTTATACTGTCCTTCAGGATGACTTAACACCCACTCAGAGCGGTTTACAAAGTATGTCATTATTATCCCCACAACAAAACACCCTGTGAGGTGGGTGGGGCTGAGAGAGCTAGAAGCTTTGAGTGACCCAGCTGGCTTCAAGGGGAGGAGTGAGGAATCAAACCCTGTTTTCCAGATTAGAGTCCTGTGCTCTTAACCACTACATCACAACTTGCTTACACAGTTAAGAACAGCTGCGTTTTGCTAGCAACAGCTGGTTCAATCCCAGATAGCATTTTAACCTGTTCTCTCAGAAGCATTTTTGTTCTCCCTTTTGTTCCTTAACTATCTTTAGGAAAAGTAAAAGGTGACAGAATTCTAAATGCAGTTTTTCAGCAACTGGCACACAGACAGAGAACTGTTATAACCAGAGCAGAGAACTAGAAGACAACAACAGTAAAGAAAGAACATAAGACCTGTTCCACAAGATCCAGGTAATCAAAGGAAAATTCAGACTACGGGTAGGGATGCTGAAATGAAATACACTATCCGATCAGGACAAAATAATGAAAAAAGGGAAATAATACACAGAAGAGATTGAAGGATGATAGAGTTCTTCAAAGAAGAATCTTTTAATTAATAACCTACAGTTTTAGAAAGTGAAGTAAAAGCTGCACTCAGCAATTGGGAGAAACAAATCATCTATAGCAGATGGGACATCAATAGAGCTATTTCAAGCTACAGAAACTGAGTCCATCAAAATCTTAACAAGAATATGTCAACGTATGGAAAATGAAACAGTGGCCCAGAGCATGCTCAATCTACCTTCCAGTTCCAAAAAGAGATGGCAAAGATTGCAACAATTATTGGACCGTCACATTAATTTCCCACACAAGCAAAGTGACACTCAAGATTCTATAACAAAGACTATCACCATATATGGAATGAGAAATGCCAGATGTTCAAGCTGGATTCAGAAAAGGAAGAGGAACTAGAGATCATATTGCAAATTTACGATGGTTAATGGAGCACACCAAAGAATTTCAGAAGAAAATCAGCCTGTAGATTACAGCAAAGCATTTGACTATGTGCAGCATGAAAAGCTATGGATAGTGTTAACAGAAATAGGTGTTCCACAACATTTGATTGTTTGGATGTGCAATCTATACTCTAAACAAGAGGCTACTGTTAGGACAGAATATGGAGAAACAAAATGGTCATCAATTGGCAAAAGTGTCAGACAGAAATGTATATTATCTCCCCATCTGTTCAACCTAAATGCAGAATGTATAAGGAAAGGTGGAATATAAATTTAGAAGGTGGAGTGAAAACTGTTGGAAGGAACATTACCAATTTGAGATATGCAGATGACGCCACATTACTGGCAGAAAACAGTGAAGACTTGAAATGACTACTGATGAAGATTAAGGGAGAAAGAGGCAAAGCAGGATTACAGCTGATCAAGAAGACAAAAGTAATAACTACTAAGGAATTAAACAATTGAGGCTGAAAATGAAGAAATTGAAACAGTTAAATATTTTATATTTTTGGCTCAATCATCAACCAAGAGAGAGACTACAACCAAGAAATCAGAAGGAGATAGAGTCTTGGAAGGGCACACATGAAGGAATTAGAAAAGATCCTTAAAGATGTGTTGCTGGAGACCAAGATCAAAATAATTTATATTATGGTATTCCCCATTACTATATATAGATGTGGAAGTTGGACAGTGAAGAAAGCTGACAGGAAGACAGTTGATTCATTTGACATGTGGTGTTGGGAGGAGAGTTTTATGGCTACTATGGACTGCCCAAAAGACAAATAAGTGGGTTTTAGATCACATCAAGCCTGAATTCTTCCTCCAAGCTAAATGACAAAACTGGAGTTATCATACTTTGGTCACATCATGAGAAGACAAGACTCACTGGAAAAGACAATAATGCTAGCAGCAGGAAAAGAGGAAGATCTAAAATGAGATGGCTTGACTCAACAGAGGAAGCCATGGCCTCCAGTTTGCATGGCTGTTAATGTCAGGATGTTTTGGAGGTTGTTAATTCATAGTCACCATAAGTCAGAAGCAACATGCCAGTACATTAAACACAGACACCTTTAGGAGAGCTGATGTGGTTCTGAAGTTGGTCATTTTTATATTAAGAGAGAATGTAGTGTGTTTGTGTGGGTACGTTGTGCTTCCCTCTGGCTTTTTTCACCTGTAGTGCTTCCAGAGGTAGGAAAGAAGGGAGGGCCTATAGAAACAGCAAGGGAGTTAATTTTTTCTTTTTAATTTGGACATTAATTCTGTTTAGCCTCTCTGTCTCTCTACTTTACCAGTGTCCAAAGGAACTAGTTGGAAATGAAATCTTTAAGTGGTTCTCAGTAATTGCACGTCTGAAGTGACAAACTGCATTTCAGCTTCCACTGCATGGTTAGAACGTACTCTGTCAAATCTGTATGCACATGATGACCATACAGTGGAGACAGATGGCCAAGCATGCACTACTGTGCCACAGATTACAAGAGGAAAGAGAAAGACATAGTAGCATTGTTTGGCTAATATATTTATGCTGAGCCTCCTTTAGCCTTTCTTGTCTTACCTATGAAAACAGAGATGAAAAACAGAGTCACGGGAATGTTCAAGATGGGAGATGTGAGATTCAGAAACCAATTTGGGCTCATAGGGAATAGCCTCAGAAACAACAAGAAGAAAAACAATGAACTTCTGTTCTCTTCCACCTGCACAAACAGAAGACAGTCAGGCTGAACTATTTCCCACTTTCAAATCTGTATAAAGATTGTATTACAACCAATCTTTGGTATGGTATATAAGGTACTTTAATACGATTTCATTAGAAATGATGACTCCAGATTTGAGGATTAAACTACATCTGCAGACAGACTTAATAAACAAAAGGCAATGATAATCCAGGAAATCCTTGGCCTCACATACAAAGGTGAGATTGAAGACTTCCTCGTTTGGGAAGAAGAGACAGTTTGTTCAGTCATGTTACTCAGGTGCTTTAGCAAATCATGGCTTGGTTCTTGCTTACAAACAAGAATTGTAACCCTGGTTTAGAATTCTGATTTGTAGGTCAAAAAACAAACAAACAAACCAGGAGGTGCATAAAGCCAAGGGTTTCCAGGCATGTTCTCTTCACAAACCGGAGTGTATTATACCTGAATGCAGACTATATAAATATGCTACACACAATATGGAAGCTGAAGAAGAAACAGTAAAAGAATGAATCCCCCCTCACCCCCATAGTTCAATCAAATAAGATCTCTAACAAGTGAGATTTCCAAAGTTTTCCCCTGCTCCCAAGATGGCTGAAAATAAAAGGAAGGGATTCTAAATTCTAACCAGACTTTAGGCTGGTTGTTGTGGGTTTTCCGGGCTGTATTGCCGTGGTCTTGGCATTGTAGTTCCTGACGTTTCGTCAGCAGCTGTGGCTGGCATCTTCAGAGGTGTAGCACCAAAAGACAGAGATCTCTCAGTGTCACAGTGTGGAAAAGATGTTGGCAGGTCATTTATATCTACTCAGGAGGGGTGGGGTTGAGCTGAATCCCTCCTGAGTAGATATAAATGACCTGCCAACATCTTTTCCACACTGTGACACTGAGAGATCTCTGTCTTTTGGTGCTACACCTCTGAAGATGCCAGCCACAGCTGCTGGTGAAACATCAGGAACTACAATGCCAAGACCACGGCAATACAGCCCGGAAAACCCACAACAACCATCGTTCTCCGGCCGTGAAAGCCTTCGGCAAGACTTTAGGCTGCCAGAATGCAATTCTACTAGTGGCCTGCTGATGGCAGCAGAGAGTAAACCCTCTGTGAAAAAGAATAGCTCAAAATGGGTAGCTGTGTTTGTCTGTAGCAGTAGAAAAGAGCAAGCGTCCAGTAGCACCCATAAAAATAACAAAATTTGTGGTGGGGTATGAGATTTCATGGGCTGTGACACACGAAAGTTCATACCCTTCCACAAATTTTGTTAGTTTTATAGATGCTACTGGACTCTTGCTCTTTTTTACTGTGAAAAGTAATGAGAGGGAGCTAGCAGCTTGATGCCTGGGCCAGGTGAGTAAATTCCTCATTCTCTATGGTAAAAACAAGGGCCTTAAGGGTTGTTTTACCACAATTTGGTAATCTGCAAGTGAATATTTAGTAAACTGACTGAAACAAAGATGGGTAGAAAATAACTGACTTGCTTGATTGGAAACTATCATATTTTTTATTTTATTGTAGGTCTGAATTTAGCCAAAGAGGGGGCAAAGTAGCCTTTGAATGCCTCTTTCACTGCAACATATATCATGATCAAACATTCACCTGTAATTATACATCTCACTGGCAAGATGTGTTCCAATTTCAGCCCATGCTATTTAAAATACTGGGTACAGGCAACAATTTTCAGGGCTTGTCACTTAATTGGTTGCAAAATATTGATATAATGATGGAAAGCCAGTAGTGATAAGGTCCTTCTTACCTTTCTTTGAAGCATAGCTACTTTATCAGGAAAATAATAGATGACAAATTGTTTTCCAAAGATATTGGACAGCCCATAGCAACAGGTAGCGCCCACAGAAGTCAAGGTAGAACACAACAGGAGTCCCATCCATGGTCCAAAGAGAGCTCCAGCAAGTATGTTCTGTTAGAGCAAAACAAGACAATAATCCAGTCTATAACAAACTGGGGGGAAAGCACGAAGGACTTTGTGAATCATCACAATTCTGCTTGATCAGAAAAGCACCAAAATTCTGTTTCTTACAGCCAACCGGGTACTTCTGGGAAGCCCAAACACAGGGCAGCAGTAAATAGCTCCCACTACTGCTTGCTGCCCAGCACTGGAATTCAGAGCCACATGTTTCTGAGGATGGAAGTTCCACTCAGTTGTCATACTCTGTCCTCCATGGATTTGTCTAATCTCCTTGTGAAGCCCTCTAAGGCCAGGGCCATCACCACATCTCGTGAATTCCTTAAGTGGTATTTATGCATTGTATTTGCTACATTTTTATCAGCCCCCCACCCTGAACTCAAGGTGATGGTACAGTGTCCTCCTTGCATTTTATTCTAACAGGGTAGACTGCAGCCAACAGAGTGAACAACTGGCTCAGTCACCCAGGCTTTTCAGAGCAGGAATTTGAACCTGGGTCTCCCCATCTGAATTCAACACTTTAACCCCTGCACCAGTGTCTAAAGCGCTACTGTCTTTTAATGTTCTGAATCTATTCCCAATCAATTTTACTGTATTCTAGTGTTATGAGTGAGGGCAATTTTTCTCTCGATACTTTCTCAACATTCTGCATAATTGTGTAAATCTTTTTCTAAACTATAAATTCCCAAATACTTTAGCCTTTCAGTAGAGGGCAGGTGATCCATTGACCTTTATCATTTTTATTACACCTTTTTTAGCACCAATGATGTTTGGAAGAAGGGATGACCAGAACTGTACACAATATTCCGAATGTAGTTTCACCATATATATAAAAGCATAATGCTACTAATTCTTTTCTATATCTGTAAAATGGAGCTCTTACTCTTGAAAGTTTACACTCTGAAAACCTTGTTAGACTCTAGAGTGACACTGGACTCAAATCCTGCTGTTCTACTGCAGACCAACACAGCTTCCCACCTAAAACGATTTCCACCAATAGTTTTTATCTATTACTCTGCTGGAACAATACATGCATAGAAAAAAGAGGTGGTACTGATTAAAGGGGGGAAACTCAAAAGAAATCAGTATTTCTCCAAAACCGAAATACATTTATATTAACATTGTATTTTGTTTTCCAAATTAAATGGAAATCATATCCACAAAGAACTCTTTTCTATCTTTCCACTATAACAATTTCAGATATTTTGAGCAATATGCTAACATTTGATGATTCATTCTTTGACTGTCAGGGTTTACTTTTACATCAATTCTTCACAAATTCAATTTTGGCCACTGCTAAGAGCTGAGAAACTAATAATACACTAGTAACAAAGCCTGTTGTGGGAAAAAATACAATGGACTCTAGAAAGGGGAGGGCAGGCATTGCCGCCTCCTCCATGACTGATCCCAGCCAGGTGAAGGGAGGAGGGCATTGCCTCCTGTTCTGCGTCTGATTCCGGCTGGGTGAAGGGGGGGGGGAGGCATTGCTGCTTGCTTTGCACCTCATTCTGGCCGAGCGAGGGGGGGGCAGGCATTGCAACCTGCTCCATGCCTGATTCTAGCAGGGTGAAGGGGGGCAAGCATTGTCACCTGCTCTGCTCCTGATCCTGGGTGGGCGAAGGGAGAGCAGGCATTGCCGCCTGCTCCGCGCCTCATCTCAGCTGGGTGAAGGTGGAGGGTGGGGCATTGCCGCCTGCTCTGCTCCTGCCCCTGATCCTGGCCGGGAGAACAGGGGTTGGACATTGCCTCCTGCTATGTGCCTGATCCTAGTCAGGTGAAGGCGAGGAGTGGTCATTGTCATCTGCTCCGCTCCTGATCCCAGCCAGGTGAAGGTGGGTGGTGGCTATTACTACCTGCTCCATGCCTGATCCCGGCAGAGTGAAGGGGGAATGGGCATTGCCACCTGCTCTGCTCCTGATCCCGGCTGGGTGAATGGGGGTGGGCATTGCCTCCTGCTCTGTGCCTGATTCCATCCAGGTGAAGGGGGGGCAGGCATTGCTGCCTGCTCCGCATTTGATCCCAGCTGAGCGGGGGGGGGCAGGCATTGCTGCCTGCTCTGCGCCTGATTCCAGCAGGTTGAAGTGGGAGTGGGCATTGCTGCCTGCTCTGTGCCTGATCCAGGCTGGGTGAAGAGGGGTTGGACATGGTAAAGGCAGGGGGTGGAAATTGCCTCCTGCTCTGCGCCTGATTCTGTCTGGGTGAAAAGGATGGACGTTGCTGCCTGCTTTGTGTCTGATCCTGGCTGGGTGAAGAGGGGGCGGGCATTGCCGCCTTTTCCGCACCTGATTCCGGCGGGTTGAAGGGGGGCGGGCATTGCTGCCTGCTCTGCACCTGATCCCACCTGGGTGAAGGCAGGGGGCAAGTATTGCCTCCTGCTCCATGCCTGATCCCAAGTGGGTGAAGGCTGGGGTGGGCATTGCCATCTGCTCCGCTCTTGAGCCCAGCTGGGTGAAGGGGGGTGGGCATTGCCACCTTCTTCACTCCTGATCCCAGCTGGGTGAAGGCAGGGGGTGGTCATTGCCACCTGCTCCGCTCCTGATCCCAGCTGGGTGGGCTGCCTCATCTGGGCTTCCCTCCACAGCAATGTCCTCTGGAGGTGCACCAGAATAGTAAGTGAGTTATCAGAACATGGTTACTCTTTTATATAGAAGGATATTTCTGTTCACTCTACTTCTAAAGAACCCAATGGGTTGAATGCTTTGACCTGCTCATGCCAAGATCACTGATCTCCTCTGTTTCTTCTGCCCCCAAGCAACTATTTCCAACCTGCCAAAAGTTCATTCCTGGAGAATGTGGGGCCCACAGAGCCATATGAGCTGGCAGGCTGCAGTGAGGAGGGGAAACAATGCAAAATAACATATATGATCTTATCAACAATCAATCTCTAATGATGGAAGAGGTGGCTTCTCTGCAAGAAGAGACATGGGTGAGAGTGCCAGTGTGGTGTAGTGGTTAGAGTGTCAGGATCTGGGAGAACCAGGTATGATTTCCCCTTGCTGGTTGACCCTCGGCCAGTCTCTCTCCCTCAGCCTAACACACGTCACAGGGGTGCTGAGAGGATAAAATGGAAAACAGCACTTTGGGTTCATCTCAGAGAGAAAGGTGGGGTATAAATGAAGTAAATAAATTTCGCCACTTCCCCCCTCCTTACTACAGCTCACTGACCTATGTGCCTTCTATTTCATGCAAGTCCCATGACCAGGATTCATCTTTCCTGGGATCAGAAATGGCTGCTGGTGAAAGCAGGAAAGATCTGTAACCATCAGCCCCTTCCACTGATTAATTGCTGGATTCAACCTGAGAATGCTAACAATGGATCCAAATGGCACATCATACGTAGTCATTTGTTTTATTCAATAACTTAATGTAATTTTATTACTCAGACATGATTTTATTACTCAGACATGAATGAATGTGAGTTACAGCTCATACATGTATGTACAATGGTTGGATCAAGGTAAAGGTAAAGATAATCCCCTGTATGTGTACGGGTTGGTTCCAAGTAGAAGAAAAATTAGTTGTTAGTGCTATTCTACAAGTGGTTGCTGAGGGTCTTTGCAGGTGTTCATGCAGTGCTGCAGTAGGTTAGCTCTGTAACTGTTGCCATGCTTCTGCCTGTGCAAGAGGAAAAGCATCTTTGGATTTAGTTTTACTCCTCATGTACTGCATTATAGTGTGAGGTATAAAAAATTACTTTCATGAGCAGAAAATAACATATTCACATGTAGCAGGGCACCTTTTAATCCTGCAGTCTCTTTATGTCTGGCGAAAAACCAGATGTAAAAAGATCTCAGCTTTTCAACAACGTTGATTGGATTATGATAGAAACGTAACATGTGGAAGGAGAGAAAAGTATAAGGGTGCAAATTAGGGCTTATTTGCATGCACGCACGCACACACTCTCTCTCTCTACACAGCCCTTTAAAAGGAACCTTTAGAATTTCACATAACCAGGTCCTAGGAGTGCTGTTAAAAGAGTGGCAGGATCGCACTGTTACGGATGAGCAATAACTCAGTTCAGAGAGTTACAGGGCAAGTCCTCCAAATCTAAGAACAGCAGGACAAAAGATTTGTGTATTGTATACATACCAGAAAGCTTGAACCAGGGATGGCAAAGCACTGTTTATACAGGTAGGCACTGCAGAACAGCAGCAGCACATATGCATGGTGCTCTCTGTTATAGTACTGTAGAAATTCTGCAAGTTCTTGCAGTTCCTCTAGGTCTGAAGGGAACTTTAACAGCCTGATAAATAAAGAGGGTCATCAGTTCAGAAGTAAACAAATCATATGCTGCCAGTGCGGTGCTTTTATTCTACAGACAGTCCAATGGATAATAAGGTATAACAAGAAAAAGTGCTAGGGCTCCTTAAAAGATTAAAAGGTTTATTGCAACATGGGCTTTCAAATGACAATAAACAGTTATGTCTCAGAGGTGTGGTAGCACTTGTCCTCTTGCTACAAACTCAATATGCCTTCTCTTCTACAATGAAGTTAAAAAGAACTGCCACACTAAGATTTGGTTTACCTTTTTCTGGAAACTGAAAATTAACTGTTACTGTACCACTTCAGTCCAGTATCTTCCAACTTAATATATCATAAGACAAAGCACCTATAAGACAGATGAAGGGTGGTTGTGGTAGTAAACTAACAAGTGGGCAATGACAGAATAGTTTGGCCTATATTACATCATTGTGCTAGCCAGGCAGACTACAATTTCAGAGCTGGAAATACTTAAGACAGCCAAGGAGAATTATAGCATCAATGAGAGAAAAAGTTGTAAATAGCCATATTGGTCCACACAAAATCCAAAATCAAGAACAAAATCCATGTATACTTTTTTGTTAGAACCAACCAACCAACTGGATACAAAACATTGTGTACAAACTTTCAAGCTCACCTGAACACCAGGCTGAATGTTACAAATTTTTAAAGATAGAGGGGTGGGAAGCAGATTTTTTAGGCCATGCTGTTACAGTCTGATCTTACAAGCATCTTCTGTGAAATACATGCAGGCACAAAACGTAACTTTATTGCTGGTGTTAGGTTACATCACATTCTCTAGGAAGAGGCATTATGATGGTATTGGTGTTTTGTCTATGTATTGGAAATACAGAAAACAGCAATAGTCCAACAAACATGTTCCTCTCAAATGCCAAATGAGACACACTATCCACTTGCAGGCTTAGACCAAATGGCAGGGCTTGGTAAACTTTAGATTAACAATATTCATGATCAACTTCAGATGATTCACAAGTTATACAGCTGATGAAAACCTAACTGAGCAGTTTTACTTTATGCTACATAAAGTCTGTCTCCAGGTTTTCTGTCATTCTAGAGAACAATTAAACCCCATCACAGTACATACACAATGTGAACACAGCCAACAAAACAATTCAATTACAATCCTCCTCTGCCAGAAGAAGGAAGGATGTGGCACTCTTGATTCAAACAGCAAGTTTGCAGGGAATCCTGGCTTCAATTGCAGGAACAGAGTTCCACTGTTTTCTTCACAGAAAACCCTGCAACCAGTCTGAAAACCTCATCAGGCAGGTGGACCCATGCAGTCAGATCCTGTTGGCTCTTACCTACATTTCCCTTCTCTTGGAAGGGTAGGGTGGAAGATCAGCTACACAGTCCTCAACAAATCTCCAAGGAGATAGAATAGTGGAGTTTATGATAGAAACAAGTAGTCATAAACATATTGGAAATATACAATTTATTTAGCACAGTTGCTCATCCTTAAAGAGAGCCATTTAAATAAAATAAAACTCAACTTGACAGGCTTTGACTGCCTGGCCTGAATGCTAACTAAATTCAGTCTATATTTATCACTAAGATAAAGAACATAAAGTTCAGGAAATGTACTGAAAGGCTAAAACTTACTAAGTTTGCTACTCATCCTAAAAAAATTCATGCATCTCATATCATTACTGTCTTTCCTTTAGCCGCAGCAACAGAGCTAGTCTCTTTGTTCATTCATTGCTTGATTTCAGCAAGCCAGCTAGATACATTCCAAGCAGAAAAACAGGCTCTTAGTATTTTATCCTGTGGCTCACGCTATCACAGAGCCATTTGGATAAAGAAAAAAGATACAATGCATCAGTAGAATAAGTAAGATACCAGTTAGTCAAATATTGATCATTAAAATTAAAATAAGCCACATGTTAAATTATTAGTGAAATTATTAGTGCAGTATACTTTAAATGGATCAATCAAACACATTAAAGCAAAGTTAGATTTTCTCTTGGAGGAATTCTAATGCAAAACGGAAACTATAACGTAGGCTGCATTTTTTTCTGTGTTTAGAACTGCTCTATGAAATCCATCAGTTCCTGCCCATGAAATTTTTGAATGGTTAATTTTCAACACCTGATATCTTTTTGGTAAACAAGCAGCTATTCACCCTAAAAAATACAGCCTTAACACAAGACACTTTGCTGAGTTAGGAACTGTAGTCAAGCATTGCAGTGAATTCTGGTACCTGTGGGGTGAGATGGGCTACTGCTTAGCTTTTATTTTGTGGTAAAGACAGGCTGCTGGTTTTACAACTGTTTAAAACTTATCAGGACTTTGAATAGCTGTTCTGTTATTTATATAACCTAAAGTCAAAGGAAATGAAAAAGAAATCAATTACTTTCTCCACATCAAGGTCTCTAAGTCATATTGACAAAAGTTGAGCATGGCAATCATTCTAATTATGCTATATTCATTGTTCTGGGAAGACTCATCTTGGTGCTTTGAGAGCTCTACAGTTCTTCCTTTACACTGCTTTTAGAGAGAAAATTGTTTCTTAATCAGGCATCTCAAAAGCATAGTGTTCTTTATTAAAGACTGTTGCATGATAAGCTACCAGTACAAGTTTCTGGATGAACGAACATTTTAAATAAGCATTAAGGTACCTGCGATTAAAGAAAGTTCATTACTAAAGTCATCGCCTGAGCATTTGGGAGCCAGCATGAGATGGTACTGGCTACCTACAAAAAACATGTTATGCTCTTTCTGCCACCGTAGGAAGGCAACAATAAACCAACAGTGTCTACCAGGCTGCACAAGAATCGTTTTATTTGTTGACTGCGGCAGTAGCATGTTGCACCGAAACCAAAAAGGAGTCTTAGGGCATCTTAAAGACTAATACATTTTAAAGCCGCTGCATGCTCACAAGAAATCCGTCAGTCTTTGAGATGGCCCAAGACTCTTTCGGGGGAGATCATTCACCGGGTACTCGAAGGAAGGCATCAGATCACTTAAGATTCAGTTGTCAAAAGTGAGGGGAGCTGCTAAAGCTCCCTCGCCTAATCTTAGTTTAGGCGACAGCACGTTTCTGCGCACTGACCTTGCCGACATCACCAAGGGGCCGGGCGAAAGAAGCCGGACTTCGAACTCGCTGACACGCGGCCGCTCTTTGGCCTCCGCCCGCCTAGCCTTTTAACCCAAGCTCTTCACGCAGCCCCCTGGCGGGGTCCGCATCGTTTCTGCCTCGAAAGAGCCACTCACCCGCCTCCCGCGCGCGGCTCTCCGGGCAGCCGCACCGACAACCCATAAAGTCCCGCCGTGGCTGCCCCCCAAACCATCAGGAACCCGACAAGCGACCGCATGACCGGCTGCTTCTGCCGCTAGGACAGCTGGGCAAGGCTAAAGGAGAGGCGGAACCAACGGCGCGGGACCGGGGGACGCTAGAGCAGCGTACCCGTGATCACATGACAGTCCCCTAAAGGCAAAACACAGCACGTACCTTCCGGTAAAAATCGAAAGCCGCTATTGGCCATGGTGCTATAGCAGCTGCGAGAGGGTCTGCTCCGTTCTTGCGCTCCATTCCTTTGCCTTAGATCGGAAGTGCCGGCAGGGTGCGCGAAGGTTTTTTCTTCTGCTTTTCATATGTCCGCGTTCTAAATGTGCAACAGAACCGGAACAGATTGGGCCACTTAAGAATTCAGAGATGGATCACATTTTTTTAAACATAGTTTCAGGTGGTTAGCCGTGTTGGTCTGCAATGGAAGAGCAAGTTTCGGTCCAGTTGCACCTTAAAGTCTCATTGTTCCTGCAGTAATCAGGTGCTGGGTAGCAGGAGACTGTGCGGGAGCTCTGACTCTTGAAGGCTCATACCTGGGAAATCTAGTTGGTCTTTAAGGTGCTATTGGGCTCGAATCTGTGTCATTATACGGGTTTTGATGCAAGAGAATATTAGAACTGGTTTACCATTGCTTTATTTTGTGTACTACTAACCAGGGTTAGCTGAAGTGTCACTGCTGTTGTCTATGAAAGATAGTCACCTTCAACAACTGCTGCTGCCCAGTAGCCACCCTTCACAGATTCCTCTGTCACCATCACCACTGGAACTCCCAATTCTCTTCTGCTGATGTGACCATCGATTCCTGAAGGGGGGAGTGGATAGTCTGGTGTCTCAGCGGTGACCATTCTGCCTTGAGTAAATCTGCTAGGAGTTTAGATTATTGTCCAAGTCTGCGCTCCTGATGGTATTGCTCTTAGCTTTACTGACACACTCAAATGTCTGTAACGGAGTAGATTTACAGATATCATGGACAGCCAAAAAGACAAGTGAGTTCTAGATCAAATCAGGCCTGAATTCTCCCTAGAGGCTAAAATGACAAAACTGAGGTTATTGTACTTTTGGTCACATCATGAGAAGACAAGACTCACTGAAAAAGGCAATAATGCTAGGAAAGATGGGATGCAGTAGAAAATGAGGAAGACCCAAAATGAGATGGCTTGACTCAATAAAGGAAGCTACAGCCACCAGCTTGCAAGGGTATGAGTTTTTGAGAGAAGGGAGCTTTGAGTCTCAAAAGCTCATACCTGGAGATCTAGTTGGCCTTTAACTTGCTACTGGACCCAAATCTTGCTCATCCACTGCAGACAAACATGGCTACCCACCTGAAACTATTTTTATGGAAGACACCACATTCAGCTGCCTGGAGTGGATTGGTATCTGACACACAAAGCTTTGATTCTCAAAAGCTCATACCCTGGACCCAAATCTTGATTTTAAAAAAAAAGTTTCTCTGGGTTAAAAAAAACAAACACTTGTGCAGATGAGAAATTAGCATAGCACAGATTGAGTTTTATTAGAGCCTTACTTCTTGCTAAGGTCCCCCTCCCCCTTGCAGGGAGTTTTTTCATGTAGTCATGCCATCTCAGGTTCATACTCCTGCTCATCCTCCAATGTGATTTATGCCACCACGTATCAGCAGTGTCCCTCCACTCTCTACATTGGACAAACTGGTCAGTCCCTTCAACAAAGAATTAATAGACATCAGGAACCAAAATCTGGTCCCTGACATCAAGAACTAAAACATTCAAAAACCAGTGAGGGAACATTTTAACCTTCCAGGACATTCAGCTGCTAACCTAAAAAGTAGCAGTTCTCCTGCAGAGGAATTTCAAAGGGAGATTAGAAAGAGAGACTGAATTGCAACTGATAAAGTTCAAGACTATGCATCCACCTGGACTGAATCTAGACAAATGCTTCCTGTCTCATTACCAATGCTAATTTCTCCTCACCCACTACCCCTCTGCATACCTACCCTATTCAATGACACCTGCCTTTACCATTCACCAGCTATAATCATTCAGTTTCTGTTATCACTCTATTCTCCAAAATATAAGGACAGATGGACTCACATCCTAGCTGTATCGGAAGAAGTGAGCTGCGGCTCATGAAAGCTCGTACCCTACCACTAATTTTGTTAGTCTTATTGGTGCTACTGGACTCTTGCTCTTGTCCACTGCTACAGACAGACTAACACGGCTACCCATCTTGATCTTTATATGTAGATCAGATAGCCGAGTTAGTCTATGACAGACAAATAAAGCAGAAAAAAGACACATTAAAGACTAACAAAATTAATTCCAGCATGTTCCGAGATTCACTTCAGATAGATTTTTTTTTTCATTAGACAGATGAACACGCATCAGTACGCTTTGGTTCACGAAAAACGTGTGCTGGAAAACATTTTGTTAGTCTTTAAGGTAACGGTTCCAACGAAGTCCTGTTTTATTGCGATCCAAGGATGGTACAGCTGTTCATTGAATTAGGGTAGCGTTTGCCTAACAACATCCTAGACTCTCCGTCGCCCTTTAACGACTAGCAGATTTACTGCAGCGTTAAACAAGCCTCCTCCCGTTTTTTGCTTCAGCATGATGTGTAACTCGCCCGCACGCCCACGCGCCGGCCATTCCCCGTATTTCTAAATTATAGTCGCTTCTGAAGTGATTAGAACTTCACCATGCGCATGCGTCAGAAGAACACCGCCCGCAGCCAAGGCGAAAGTCTTCCGGAAATCAGTTGTTTTTGCTGGTTACATACCTGACGCAGAAAAGTGAGGTGTTTCCGGCCCGACTGTTGTGGTTGAAGCCTATGTTCAGATGGCTCCCCGAGGGGTTGCGGTCCTGGTTGTTTCCACCTTCCTCTTGCGGCCAGGAAGTGGAGCCTTCGCTCCCTCGGCCGCGGAAAAGACGGTATCCCAGGTCAGGAAATGGGAAGTCTCGAGCCTGGAGCCGAAAGAGTGGGAAGGGCTGGGTGTCTTCTTCGTGCCCAGAGCCTCTGGCGTCGGCCTGCAGCACCCGGGCACCTCAGGCTGCTGGGGGCCCCTTTGCTGGCTAGTCAGAGCACAGACTCTTCTGCCACAAGAATTAGAAGTTCATCTAGTTCAGTCTCCCTTCCTGGGCTTTCTCCATTTCAATGCACGTGATAATCTCTTAGTTTGGTTTTATCTAATCAAAACACTCCGCCCTTTCTGAAAGCTTAATGTAGATTACCAATCAGTTTTTTAAAAGGCAGTAAAAGCAAAGAGAGTAGCATCCGTGGAGTCGGAAATAATGTCGAAGAAATTCTCATCTAACTAACTCAAATAGTCTGTGCTACATTACATTATTTTTCCTACTATAAGAATCTTTGGTACAGGGGACAGAGGGCTGGACTTGGGAGTTGCGGGTTACTGGCAGTATAAATTCTGTTCAGCCTTTATGGCTTTAGGGAGGTCATTAGCTACTTGTTGGGCTTCTCCAATAAACGTTTGCAGATCAAAAATGCTTTGATCCTATTGCTGGAAATATCTCTTTATAACTGATTTCCTTGGAGTAGGGATTAAATTTAGTGTTGTGCTCTTAAGTTAAATGATTATGTTAACCTTTCTTCACCATCTCTAAAGTGGGGTTTGGGAGTTGTGTATTGCACTTAGTTGTGAGAACAAACAAGGTGAAGTCATTTGTACATTGAGTCCTGTGCATGTTTACTTGCGAGTAAGCCACAGAGAACTGTAGATTTATGATTGGGCTGCACAAGTGTCTTGTAAATAATTGCTTTCTGTGGATGGAAAAAGGGGCAAGTGAAGAGTTTTTATAAGAGCTAGGTTTTTTATAAAAAATTCTTACACCTTTGGAAGTAAGCAGTGTTGTAGGATGGTAAGAGCTCATGTGCTGTACACAGTTGAAAAAGACTGGTAACTTTTCTTCAAGTGCCCCTGTGCTGATAGCAGTTACTCTTTGACACAGATTGCACAATTTGTGCCAATTATAGCTGCCCGTCTTACCTGTATAGATGCTTGAAAGCCTCAGTACACGTGAAATGTATGTGCTATTTTAATGCATCTTATTGAGAAATAAGCAAATAAGCACCACATAATTGTGGCCATGCTGTGCAGTTTTTTAATAGCCATGTTGTAGTAGCAGAGGTGTGGAAAAATACCAAAAAAATGGTGTTTCTGGCTTGTGTAAGTAACAGGTGGCTTTACAATTACAACACAGTACCAAATGTGATTTGAATCCTTTTGAATCTGTGAATTGGCAACATTGGCAAAGTGTGACAGATTCATTAATGTACGGGGTGGATGATTAAGAAAGTAAATGTGTGTTCCTTTCCCCACCATCCAAATGTGTTTTGGCATTTCCCCACAAATAAAGGAACCTTTAGTTAAAGTTGGTTCCTTGTGGTAATTTTTAAAGACGCTCCATATCATGTATATGTTATGGAATCATCCAGTATTATTCAGTATCACATCTGTAAAAACAAAGAAATCTGTAGTATGGTTGCTCAGTATGCTTCAATGGGAAATGGGAAGTATTTGGGTTGTTAACAGACGCGTGCCCTGTATGATGCTGCTCAGCTGTCATTGCCAGAAACAGAGAGAGAGGAAAATGTAAATTATTATGCCTCACAAGAGGATGTGGTGAAAGTCTTTGTTTTAAAAGCACAATGAATTGTTGCTGAGGACATAATTTTAATAGCATTTAATGATGAAACATAAAAGTTACTTTATAACTTTAATAGACATAATTGGAGCAGTGCAGTGCTCTAAAAGTTGAAATTGTAGTGGCAGTTTCAGCCTAGGAACCAGAAAACAGTGATCTGTGAAAAACATTTTACTTGTGAACAGGAGCAAGCTCAGAATAAAAAAAATACACAGAGACATGTTGACATACCTGTGGGCCTTGCACTGGCAAGAGGGTTCTGAGGTACCTGTAAGCTGTACCAGCACACATTATATACCTTTTTACAGGCAAACAACTAATGTAAGGATAGTGATAGATCACTTTATCTCTTGAGCTCAGATCAAAACTGCGAGTTCAGTATTCCTGATTTTAACTAACCATGCTGCCTGTTTGATTAGAAATTCTACATCTCTGGTTTAGGACAGAACATGATATTTGCATGCTTTAGTGTTATAAATGACAAGCATTTTATAGGACAAACAACATGTTACAAAGAAAGATAAATGCATTATAATAAACTGGCCATGTCACAACAGAATGTCTCTGGACATATGTACAGAGGGGCAAAAATAAAATGTATTTGTAGCATTACATGTTGGGTTTTCTAAGTTTTGAGCTCTTGACTTGTGTAGCTTTCTAATATGGAAAGATATTTCTCTTGCAGTGATAAATTTCTTTACCTTTGGGAGTGAGGTCTAACTAATAACTGGCATGTTTCTGTTCTGGGAGGGATTTTATATTTGTGCAGTGGCAGTATCATAGCTCATGAAGTGAAATACAGGGACAGATATTACTAAATGAAAACTTTTTCTTATGACTGCTGCTTGCATACTTCAGTTAATGACTCTTAATAGACTTTACCATTCCCCCTCCACCCACCTGTAAAGTCAGACGTGTCTTAGGTAGATTTCAGTACAGTGTTTGTTGGATGCCAGTTATATAGGTGTCATTACCTCCTAGCACATGGTTAAAGCATACAGGTGCTTACTAACTTTCGCCAAAGTATAGTAGTAGAATTTATTGCAAACAAAGCTTTTACAATCTTAGCTAAAATTGAGAATACATAAAATCCAATTGCTGCTAGGGAATAATAAAAAGTTTGAAAGAATTGATTAAGAAAAACTGATAACATTTCCTAACCCAATTAGTATGGGAATGTTACAGATCATGTAATATGTCATGCTTATTGGTGGGTGGTGCTTTTATGGGAGAAACTTTCTAGTGTGTATATGCATGGTTGGCAATAAAATGATATTTTCAGTGGCTTTTGAGGACAGGTAAATCAAATTTGGGAAGAACAAAGGAGTCTCTGCCTTCTTATAGTATCTTGAATACCTCGTTTCTTAAAAGTATTTAAATGTTTTCTATCCACAGTAGTCTGTTAAATAAAGAAGACCCTGACCAAGAGCAAATGAAACGGCAAAAACTTGGTAATGCTTGTTCAGTCTCTTTTCATGTGATTTCTTTGTCTTGAGCTATATGTCTTGAAATGAAATATAAAGTTATTTAATAACAGCTTGCTTCTGAGAGCTTGCATTCAGTGCAGTATATCCAAGCAGATCTTTGAATGCATCTCTCTTGATACCCTCCCTGTCAAGAAACTGGCCTCTCTTAGCCCATTTCTTGGCTAACAAAACTTTGGTTCAGGCTTTTGACCTAGTCAGGCCACAAGAGAAATCTCTGGAAACTTGCTGAAACTTAACTGCAACTCAGAGATAGCTGTGCCCAGAGAGATCAGTTCAGAGATGGTGTTGACAGAACCCAGGTGTGGATGAGATCATTAAGGTCAGAGACCAGCAAGGCCAGGATCTAAAGAGTGAAGTTCATTCCCTGCTTAAAGCACTGGTGGGAGTTAGTTGCTCTGATTGCAAATATGTCTCAGCGGCAGAGAGACATGGGCATGTGTCTTAGCAACACCCTGATTGGATCTTCATAATTAGGCCATGTTGTGGGCGACATGGCATAAGAATGACATCATCAGTTTGTTCTTTGCTGTTTGCCCTGCCTTTAGCCATCTTGCTATAGAACTAGCAGTTGGTCAGTTCTTGGTCATTTGGGGGTGTGTAGTTGGAAAAGTGGGACCCTGGAGTTCTGTTTGGACTTTGTGGCTTGACCTGACAAGGTAACATCTGGAATATTAGGTAACAAAAACCTCTTTTAGGTCAGCAATTTGACTTTGTTATTTTCTTTCCTGTCTTTTGCGCAATTCTTAATAAGCCTTATTTAATCATTCTTTCTGTGGTATTGTTGGGTTTTAGGGCTTCAATCTGAATCCAGTATCTTGGCCCATTTGGCCTTAGCTACCAGATAACTGTTCTTGTAGAACTTAGTCTGCAGGTGTCTTACATTCATACCAGTCTTGATAGGTGGCTATAACTTGTTCATATATTAACATGATACTAATGGCGGCCCTCAATTTATTGTAAATATCAGAATTATGAAACTATGGAAACCCAAGTTCTCCATGTTCAACAGGAAATTATTCAAGTATTTTTTTTTAAGTACAGTAGCATGGAAGACATTGTTTTAACCGGTCTGTCAATAGAGGAACTGTTGTTTGTGTCTTATTGTTATGAGTGGAATCTCTTTGTGTAACCAGTGATAATTTGGCAGGGTGGGGTGAAATCTTAACTCTCTGTTAATGTTGCGCTTAGTTACAGAAATAAGATATAGTTGCTATCTTGTCCTATGTGATATTTAGAAAATAGATTTTCTTTTAACTCTGGAATGCCAGAGTTTCTAGATAGAAGGAATGTCACCTTAATATATGTAAGTAATTTCAGTGTAATATGTTTACCTGTTCTAGGAATTTTCTGTGCATTTACCCAAAGGATTGTCAGTCTAATTAAGCTACCATCACAGCTGACGGCTAAGTATTTTCTGACTGGAAATCAGGAAGCAGAAGCTACCAATGAGGTTTGTAAGGATTTTGAGAAAACAGAGTTAGTATGTTCAAGCCAAATTAACTTAGTGGAGTCTTTGTTCTGTTTTTTTAAAATTAAGAGTTTTATATGAAGAAAATGACAAATTAACAAAAAAGACAACTACATACACAATAACCAAATAGAAAATAACAACTAACAAACAAAAAATAATCACAAAACGAACAAAGCAAACAAAAGAAAGAAAACTATATAAACTAACAGAAGGCTTCTGATTTTCTCCCCAACAAATATAAATATAATTTTCAATTTTTCTCTTACTTTGTGTCACAAAGAAAGCTGGGATCTTTGTCCTGTTTTCTGTGGAATGGCAGTGTAGTGTATGGACATCTTTTTTGCTATTTAGCTGTAAGATGATTTTATGAACATCTTAGTTGACCAAACTCACATTTCATGAACTGGGCTCTTATCACATAAGCCTAAATGATTTCATGCCTGGATCCACGTCATATTTCCAAAGTAGGACAACGGAGAACCATCCACAATTAATGGTCCATTGCAGGGAAATTTTCCTCAGCCTCATGACTGTAGTATACAGTGCCCGGGGGACATTTGCAGTTTCTGGCTTCTGACTCTGTATACAGCCCCAGTTGTGCAAAACTCTAACAAGCATAGGGAGAATGGCTCATTGGTCTAAACCTTGGAAGATGGGCCATTTGCTTCCCCTCACACTTTCTGTCTGGTCAAAGGTGAACCCCCTCTCTTTCGTGAAACCCCTAAAGTCTCATTGAGACTCAATGCGGATTACACAGTGTGTGATTAGCACAGTTGGTATCAAGGATATTTCTATAAACAGTGCCATAGGGTAAAATAAATACAAGTTTACAAAGACAGCATTAGGATTAACAAGAAGGATGCATTTGTCTCCTTTCAGCTACGAATTTTGAAATGTTTGGTCAGCCTCACTAGGAAAGCTTGAAGACCAGAAGTCCTTAGAACTTTAAAAATGGCTTCATTTTTTTGTTTTTTTAAGTTCTCTGTTTCCCCTCCCCAGTTGCTCTTGTTTGTGTATCTCTGTGCTTAGAATAAACTTTAAAAATTGGGAACCTAGTCTCGACAGTCCTCCCCCATCTTCAGCTGCTCAGCTCACATAACATATAGGGCAGTGTTTCCCAAATTTTTACCATGGAGGAACCCCTAAATTTTTCAAATGCTGAGGAACTCTACCTGTGAAAACACTTACAGGCCAGAAATCCTTGGTGGCAGGGAGCGCAATTCAGTTACTGCTAAATTATTGTCAAGAAAATTTATTTGTAAAGAGCTGCTACGTACACATAGATCAAGATGGGTAGCCGCGTTAGTCTGTTTGTAGCAGTAGAAAAGAGCAAGAGTCCAGTAGCACCTATAACACTAACAAAATTGATGGTAGGGTATGAGCTTTTATGAGTCACAACTCACTTCTTCAGAAGTCTTAGATGCTACTGGACCTTTGTTCTTTTCTACTGCTACGTACACATAATCAGCTGACATAACTTTAATCATGAAATTTTGAGGGATATTTGGAATTTTTCAAAATTTTTATTTATTTACTGTTTTTCGCTTAATCCCTGATGATGTCCTTTAGAACTCCTGGGTTCCATGGGACTCTGGTTGAGAAACACTGATAGTTGGGAAAGGCTAAGCAGGAAAGCCAGTTGCCTGCTGGGGACCAGGGATTTGCTTGGTTCTCCCTCTTGTGGCATTGAAGGTACTTTCTTTCACACACAGGCACTCTGAAAGCTGAGACTCAGGATTGTCCTGGGCCAATCAGTCAGGGCACCTATGACTAGAGGATCTAGACATATCACACATCATGCATAAAGCCTCTGCCTCTATACACAAACACACACATGTTATCAGCGGATCCCCAGTCCTTTATAGGTAGCTTCATTGAATTGAGGTTAGTAGAGATGACTCAGTAACAGGGTGCTGTTCTTCACTAAGAGATTCTTTCCCCTGTGCAGTTGTACACTCCTGCCATATCCTCAACAAAGAAGCAGACCCCAATTAAGTCCTTAGATGATAGTTTAAGACTGTATAAAGACTTGTGAAATGTCTAGGTAAGTATTGTACAGGCACTAGTTGTTCAGTGGCAGGTTATGAGACAAATTTTCTACTCTTAGATGTAATATCAGGCTACTTTCAGTTTTGTTGGCAGCAGATTGGGGAGCACATTGGTGTATGTTCTTAGGTTAAGGAGGTATGCAGTTGCTCTGGCAGGGCTGTCAACTAGAAAGGCCTGTGGAAATCAAATGTGTTTGTTACAAAAATAACTTTAACTCAGCTCTGTGGAAAAGTTCTGCTCTGAGTGAATATAAGTGCTGCTAATAAACTTCAAAGTGTTGACATTGTTCTATAGCAAATATCTGCTGATTTTGTTTTTTAATAAATAATGTGCTCATTCAGAGATCAGAATGCTCAGGTACTTTGTTGAAAAAATGGATCAAAACTAACCAGGCATCTCATATATAAGGTTTAGCAATTTGTTTCACATTATTTGTAAGTATATCCTCTCTTGTACTAATGTATTTGAGTAAAAGCTGAAGACTTTGCCAATCTGAGCTTGATGTGATACATCACATTATGTTTTAATTCTTAAAGGTTGTGCAAGCAGCCCTGAGTTTCATCAGGATCATAAAATGAAAGAATTAGAACATTTTGTGTTCTAAGCAATAACAATGGATGTGGGAACAGTCTGAATGTTGTACATTTGAAGTAACTGGAATAATACTTATGCAGACTTTCTTTAAGTTTTTTCCAGATGCTACTGATGCTTTGGCTGCTGAGTTAATGGAACCTACCTCTGGGATGCAAATCATTGAACTGGGTAAGTCAGATAATGCCTTAGTTCCATACGCAATCTGTTCGTTCTAGCCAACTATTGCATTTCATGCAGTGTTATACATCTCACATTAACTGAGGCAACAGAGTAAAAACATTCAAAGCACTGCATCATGTACTCCCATCCTCTCATAGTTATTGCATTCTTTCTTCATAGATGTTTTTATATAATAATTCTGTTATGAAGTACTAGTATTTATGTAATGTTTTATATAACAGGATAAACTATGAAAGTGTTAGATTTAGGCTGTAGCTGCATTCAGATATCACAAGTCTCTGTTTATCTGTGATGAGAATGAACCAGAGAGTCCTCTGTTTCCTCATGTGCCTCTCAAAGATTATTCCACATTAGGAAGTATTCAAACTGCAGCTTGTTGTGATGTCTGAATCAGTTGAAATGACAAAATGTGTGGCTTATTTATACCTTTCTCCTAGGCATTCTGAGGCCCATTGTAGAAACAATTTAATAAAATTAACATTAAAAACAACACAATAAAAACAAAAACTAGAACAACTGCTCCAACCAACAGGCCAGGCTCAGGCTACTGCAAAACCTCTCCAGAAAAGCACTGTGTTGCAGCCTTGCTGTCAGCCAGGAGGCAGGAGCCTCTGTTGCCACTTCTAGGAAGCTCTTCCAGAGCTGTGGAGCAGTCACTGAAAACCCCCGAGCTTGGACCATGGCAGAATATGCCTTAGACAATAGCGGGGACTGATAATAGATCTTGGTGGGAAGATCAGAGTTGCCACACAGGAATATGCAGGAAGAGGTGATCCTTCAAGTCTGTAGGCTGCAGATCTTGAAGGGCTTTAACAGTGACTACCAGCACCTTGTATTGAATCCGGAAACTAACGGGCAGCCAGTGAAGGGATCTTAGAATAGTAATAACATGGTCCCATTGTCTAGTCCAAAATCTCAGACGAGCTACTGTTTTTTGTACTAGCTGCAGTTTCTGGATTGTTTTCAAGGGCAGCCTCTTCTAGAGTGTGTTACAGTAATTCAGCCTCAAGGTTATTGAAGCATGGATTGAACTGGCGGAGACTGACCAAGAGAGAGATCTTGGAGTCATGATAGATAACTCACTAAAAACGTCAGCACAGTGTGCGACTGCCATAAAAAAAGCTAATGCTATGCTAGGGGTTATTAGGAAAGGGATTGAAAACAAATCAGCCGGTATCATAATGCCTCTGTATAAATCGATGGTGAGGCCTCATTTGGAGTACTGTGTACAGTTCTGGTCGCCACACCTTAAAAAAGATATCATAGCACTGGAAAAAGTACAGAGAAGGGCAACTAAAATGATTAAAGGGTTGGAACACTTTCCCTATGAGGAAAGATTGAGGCGCTTGGGGCTCTTTAGCCTGGAGAAAAGACGACTGAGGGGAGACATGATAGAGGTTTACAAGATAATGCACGGGTTAGAGAAGGTAGAGAAAGATGTGTTTTTCTCCCTTTCTCACAATACAAGAACTTGTGGGCACTCTATGAAATTATTGAGCAGTCGGGTTAGAACAGATAGAAGAAAATACTACTTTACACAAAGGGTGATAAACACATGGAATTCGTTGCCACAGGAGGTGGTGGCAGCTACAAGCATTGCCAGCGTCAAGAGGGGACTGGACAAATATATGGAGCAGAGGTCCATCAGTGGCTATTAGCCACAGGAGATAGATGGTATTCTCTTTGTGGGGAGGTGGTGCTCTGTTGTCTTGGTGCTGGAAGGAAGGCAGTGGGAGGGCATCTGGTGTCCTGGCCTCACTGACAGTCCTTTAGATGGCACTGGATTTCTAGCCACTGTGTGTGACAGAATGTTGGACTGGATGGGCCACTGGCCTGATCCAACATGGCTTTGCTTATGTTCTTATGTTCTTATGGATCAGTGTGGCCAGAGCAGACATCTGCAAACAGGGGGCCATCTTCCTAAGTAGTTGTAACTGAAAAAAAGCATTTTCCACTGTCTTCAGCAAAGCTGCCAAGCTCTTAACAGATTTGTTCAATGAGAGCTGCCCACCTTCTATGATAGGCAGAACAATCCTATTCAAAGCAGTAGCTCTTCCTGCCAGCATCCCCTCCATCTTACTTGGATTCAGCTTCAGTTTGTTCTCCCTCAGGCACTTGACCATAGCATACAGAGACAGCTGGAACAGAGACAGCAACAGCCAGTGACTTATTCAGAGTAATACATAGCTGGTGTCATCAGCATATTGATGACAGCCTACTCAGACTTCAGACAATCCCATTAATGGGCCATACATAGCTATAAAATAACATGGGAGATAACTCAGATCCTTGTGGCACTCCTCGTGTCAGTCCCACGGGGATGATTTAGCATCTCTCACTGCGTTCTTTGGAGAACAATCTGATAGAAAAGACTGGAACTGTCTCAATGTTGCTTTAAATTGTGGTTTAAAATCCTAGATGGTAGACATGGGAACAAACCAGGATGTCAGGAACAAATTGCAGCATGTTCTAAGCTAGGGAATCTTCGTCTTTGCTGCACATGAGATGAGAGGAGGGAGGATATCAAAGGACCTCCTGACTCATTCTTGATATGTGTTTGAATACAGCTGATATCTACACTACATGACTTCTTTACCCAGGGGAGGGGGAGAAGCACGTTCTTGTGTGTTGCTTTCTGTCCTAGTGTGAATGTGTATATGTGTGTTTGTGACTTGGTGAATACATCCTCTGATGTAGAAGAGTTGTAGGATTCTGAAGCTTTCCTTGAAAACCAGTTACTGATAGGGAGGACTCCACTTCGCTGCTTTGTACAGCAAGCTCCAGCCCTTGTTTGGCTGTAGGTCTGCTCCAAAGGATGGCTTTATCCTTTCGCTTGATCTGGCAAACTAGAGCCTAACTCCTTGTAAGTACATTTGCTTATATGAAAACACCAGCTTGCCACTTAAAACAGCAGGTTGGTGCTTTTAGTAACGAGCTTAGAGGGCTCCAGTGGTTTCACTTTACAATGGAAGGAAGTTTGATAATCTTCTGAGAGCACACTACAGCAACAGAATTGTTAGTAATATACTCTTTTGCCGTTTTCCTCAGATAAAAAAGCAACTTATTGTACCAGTGGGCATCCAAATGAAGAGAGAACTCCTAATAGTAGCAGAGTTATGCCCTCTTTAAGGTAAAAATCTTCCATTTATAATTTTCCCTCTTCCTCTTTAAAAATAGGACTCCCTGGTGGTGTAAAACCATTCCAACATGTATGATCATACTCCTCCTGTAGTAGTTTTCAATTTGTTCTTATATGAGCTGCTTATTATTGTTGACTGCTTCTCAAGGCTGCGGTGCCATAGACAGATGTTGCACAATTCATTCCGTTTTGTTCAAGAAGAAGCCATGGCTCAGGTAGAGAATGTGCTTGGCCTGCAGAAGGTCCTAGGTCCAATTCCAGTTTAAAAAGTTTCAGGTAATAGGTGATGTGAAAGACCTCTGCCTGAGAGTTTGGGGAGCTGCTGTCAGTCTGAATAGATGGTATTGACTTTGATGGACCAAGGGTCTGATTCAGTATAAAGCAGCTTCATATGTTCATATATAAATGTATGTAAACTGCTGTCAAGTTGCAACTGACTTATGGCAACCTTATAGGGTTTTCAAGGCAAGAGACAAACCCGTGCGGTTTGCCATTGCTTGCCTCTGCATAGACTTCTTGACCTGGACTTCTTTGGTGGTCTCCCATCCAAGTACTGACCAGTGCTGACCCAACTTAGTTTCCAGTATTCGAGATCAGACTAGCCTGAGCCATTCAGGTCAGTTCATATACATATTGCAACTTAAAGCTATGTTAAACTAGCCATGTAAATACATTGGGGGGCAGTCATGAATGTCATGCTGCACCACCATTGTTGCAAGTTTGTTCTCATTTAATGTTAAAAGGTTGTTGACTTTTCAACATTACTGAGGAGAGAACTATAGATCCCATGCAATACTCAACCTCCATGACTTGGCTCTGCATTTAAGCAATTTTAAGTGCATAGAAGAGAATGGTTGAAAACTAAGGAGCAAATCTGTTGAGAATACTGGATCCAAAGAGTGTAGGAAGATAATGGTACTGTATGAGTTGAAATGGGATTTTAGTTTCAGGAATTGGGGGGAATAAATTTAATGTGCATTTTCACAAAAAAAGTTTTATTAGTTACTGTTTGTTTCCTGGTACATATAGCACAACAGTGTCCTGACCAGGATAGCCCAGGTGAGCCTGATTTCATCAGATCTCAGAAGCTAAGCAGGGTCAGCCTTGGTTAGTAATTGAATGGGAGACCTCCAAAGAAGACCAAGGTTGCAGAGGCAAACCACCTCTCTTGCTGTGAAAACCCTCCAGGGGTTGCCATAAATCAGCTGTGAGTTGAGGACACTCTCCACCACCACCATAGCACAGCAATAACTTGCTGGACAGGTTGGCCTCAATTTAGTATAGGCATGATTACTGCAATTCAGAAGAGCCAAAGAAGTAGAAATGCAGTTTATCTGAGAGGGGCTGGTAGAAGTGCATAGTTCAGTGATTCTTAAGGGAGGCCATTGTCCCACCCTGGTAGGCAGAACTCTTGGGGGCAAATGGGCATGTGGAATTCTAGGCAAACCATTCTCCCTGCTTTCAGTGGCTTATGACAACCGACAGAGGAGAGTTTTTGTATTCTGTTCACCCCACCCTGAGGATAAAATCCTAGACTTATGAGGATGTTGTGTACTTGGAGGGTATTAATGGATCAAACATCAAGAACCACTGATACAGTGTGCTGTTTGCTGCATATCTGTACTGTTTCTCTGGATCTTCGCATTTAAAACTGATGTAAAGACTGTAGTCTGCTTAGGAATCCTGAGATTTGTACATTTTCCAGAATACTTCCAGAACACAAACTTTCAAGTTTTTAGTAGTATGTTTTAATTCTATAATGTTGTTGTTGTTTCTTGCCAGGAATGACTGTGGTACCCGAAAGAATAGCAAGACAAATTATAATTCTTTTTCAGAGGAGTTGCTACCCTGGGGAACTGCAATTCATAGAAATCTGTCAGATGCTCCTCCTGTGAGTACAGGAAGGCTTTTTAAAAAACCTCATTTTACAGTGGAAGAGGTAGGTGCAGTTACACATAATACTTCTATTCTGAAAGACTTTGTGTCATGGCTTAAAGAATGGGCTCTCAGTTTCTTCAGCTGTAAAACTAGGAGATTATTCATGTTGCATTTCTCATACCATGATTCTGTTCTAGTTCTCACTTATGATAGGTAAAAGTCCTGTAATCAAAACTGTCATTTGCAAAGGGGTGTATGGGGGATGCACTCATTCTCCTGATTCCTTTTTTCACCACAGCTTCCCACACTGCATCTATCCAATGCCATTTCTGAGGGGCTTCCTACTCTTAGTAGTAGAGATGGGCACAAACCAAAAAAAAACCCCAAACCACGTGATTCGTGGTTCGTAGCATTCTATGGAACCTCAAACCACGAACTTCCAACCTTTTCCCAGTTCGTGGTTTGTTGTTCTGTGGCATTTCAACTGCCCTGCACCAGCTGCTGAACCTGGTGTGGGGCGTTTGAAACAGACACAGCCTCTTTCTTCTGCTGCCTGGGCAGCAGGAGAACAGGGCTATCAGTTTCACAGACCCCCGTGCTGGTTTCAGCCAATGGGCTGAACCCAGCACAGGGTTTGTGAAACTGACAGCCTCTTTCTCCTGCTGACAGAGCAGCAGAAGAAAGGGGCTGTCAGTTTCACAGACCTTTCACTGGGTTCAGTTGCGGAGTCTGTAAAACTGATAGCCTCTTTTCCCGCTGCCTGGGCTGTCCGTTTCACAGACCCCGCTGTGGGTCTGAAAAAGGGCAGCCCAGGCAGCAAGAGAAACGGGCTGTCCATTTCACAGACCCCATGCTGGAACCGGCACGGGGACTGTGAAATGACAGCTTCTTTCTCCTGCTGCCCGGGCTGTCAGTTTTACAGACCCCCGCACTGTTCCAACGCGGGGTCTGTGAAACTAACAAACTGACAGCCCGGGCAGCAGGAGAAAGAGGCTGTCAGTTTCACAGACCCTGCACCAGTTTCAGCCCATCGGCTGAACCCAGCGCAGGGTCTGTAAAACTGACGGCCCCTTTCTCCTGCGCAGGGGCTGTCAGTTTCACAGACCCCACGCTGGGTTCAGCTGATGGGCTGAAACTGGTGCGGGGTCTGTGAAACTCAACCTGGCCAGGGAACGGTTGGAAAAATTCATTTGTTCCGTAAACACACGTTCCCACGGAACGTGTGTTTTGGTGCAAACAAACCAGCCATTCCATATGGAATTTTGTCCCGTGGTTCGTTTCGTGCCCATCTCTACTCAGTTGCAATTTTTCAAGGGACACACAGGGCTGTAATTTGAAGGAGGGATCAGCAGAGATCCATTGCACAAACACTGCTACATGTGTATTTGTTTAGGTCCGAATCATGCAGTTGATTAAGAGACTTAGTCTAATAATTGAAAATGTATCTTCCTAGCATGAGTTTCTTCCAAAAAAATTGCTGCACTATTGCTTAGAATTTTTCTTTTTTAAAAGAAGATTTAATACCTGTTTCTAAAATGTTGTAGTCATTTATTTTAAATGCTTTGGTAGCGAAATGATAAGAATCACACCCAAGGAATTTGGGTTAAAAAAAATCCACTTTATTTTGTGAATGTTAGATTTATACTCTGTATGTTCACAGATTAAGATCAAACTCTCCATACAGGTAGCCTGGTCAGAGGAAGAGCCAGTCTCTCCTCCCTCTGCTCTATTACTTCTTAATTCAAGCTGTTACTAGAATGTTCTAGTCTTTTTATCTTCAGTTTTTATCCCACTTTTCCAGCGTTTGTTCTTCAAGGTGGCATACATTATCAGAAAAACACACAGTCCAATTACATAAATCATGACAATAAATATAATAAAAATATAACAGCAGCAAAAGATCCATAGATTGTGTATGAAAATGGAAAATACAGTTTATTATCATTCATTCTGAATTTTCCTCCAGGTCAGGTTGGCCAGGAATCCTGGAGGTTTTTTGCCTTCCTCCAGGCACTGAGCAGGGGCCACTGGGGGAGTGGGGGAAGTAACTGTGAATTCCCTGCATTGTGCAGGGGATTGGACTAGATGACCCTTGGGAATCCTTCCAGCTCTATGATTCTATGAGATTCTTCAAGGAGTTCAGGATGACGTGTGCAACTTTTTTTCACCCAGTAGCAACTATCTTGGTGTCTGCTGTTGGTTTCTGGCCAAGCAGGGATTTATTATTATTTTCATATCCTGGTTTTCTACCAGATTGCTTCTAGTTACAAATCTTTGAGGTTTTTTGGCAAACATTACTTTCTTGCATGCTGTTTGAGCATATAGTCCAAAATTAAGTGGTCCTGTCTATACTCTGTTGCCAAATCTTTTCAGTCATGGCTAGACTGAATTCAGTCCTTTTTCTGTAGAGCACCATGGCATAGACTACTGATATGTGTCAGATTTATAAAGCGAGATAGGTTAGCGCAAATTAGTTATGTTTTCTGCATGGTCTGGACCTGATCAAAGTCCATCTATTCCAGCATTATTTAAAAGAATCCTAGCCACCTGTAGGCACTTCAGTGGTCTATGAAAAATGATTTGCCTAATCCTGGGCTAGTTTTTAAATGCTGGATTTTAATTTAATACCTCTTAATGTTTTTTTTAATTACTATTTTTATTTTGGAAGCTGCCTCAGGCAGGTTCCTGGAAAGGTGACATAATTTTTTCTAAATAAATAATCCCTACTCCTGTTCTAAATATTTGCTGCAATAACAATGTAACTCTTTTTTTTTAATTTCTTTTTTCTTTTTAATTTCTTAAACTCTAAACTCATTTCTTATTTTGATTATTGTAGTATCTGATCTTCCATGGTTGGTCTAAAACCTTCATTTGTACCCATGAGGTAAAAGGATCATGATTTAGGTGCTCGTTTAGTCTGCAGGTTGTGGTCAAGTCCCTCATCGGCCATATCCGTATGATATGAGAAAAATCAATGGCACTCTGATTTGCTTATTCAAAAGGAAGTCTCATTGCTGTCAGTTGCTTAGATTGTGGTCCTAGATTCTGTGACTTAATTTCCTGTCAGCAAACTAGGAGCAATAGCATGCCTCTATTTCAAATGGTAGTTGTAAGACTGGAATGAGGGATGCTACATGAGTTTAGTTACTTGTCCAGGCCTACATCAACTATACATGTTATCACTCTCTTTATGGTAACTTCATTGCATTAATTTTCCTTCTGCAGGGAGTTCAACGAGACGAGAGAGAAAAATACAAACAGCTACTTGAACAAGAAAAAGAAAAGAGCCCTAAAAACTACTCCACTCCCATAGTAGCAAAGCACTCGAAGTAAGTTACTGCTGTGCTATGTAAAGTATTGCAATTAAAGTTAGCAAATGAAATGGATAATGTTTCTCTTTAAAGAGAGAGAGTAGAAAAGGACTCATGCATTTCCTTTTGAAATGTAACATGGCACTTAGTAGGTCCAAACTGGCTAAAATAAACTTAACTTGATGATATTTTGATTTTTAGAAACCTAATCTTAATTCAAGCAACAATAATGTCTTTAATGTTAAGGAAGTGTATCAGTGCAGAACAGTATGTTAGAGATTGTGCTGATCTGTTGAGGCTCGACATATAAGAGGTTGTTGTTTGGAGTCTGACAGTCATCAGCTATAGTAAGCCAGTGTTGAAAAAGAATGGTCAGCAGTGCCTGCATAGAGAATGCTCACTAAATAACTAGCAACTTCCCCAAACTTTGTAGTTGGGGTAGTTATATTGCTTTAAACTCCTGAGCAACTGTATGACCCTCCATTCAAACTCCTCTCAGCTTTATAGAATGATGTTGATGGGTTGTTGCCTTCAGTATCAAAGATTGTGGTGTATTATGTTCAATAAAAAAGTTACTGTAGAGCTGAAACTTGGGAATTTTCTTAATTGAGAAAAAATTAACTTCTCCATGTTTGTTATTTTGAATGTGCTGAACCAAGTGTTCAAAGACATGCAAGTGAGTTGTTAAAGTCTGGTTGCTGTGTGGAAGTAGATGTTCCTCCAACTATGACACCAAGGAATGGCAAGTATTAATAGTACTTAATATTTGAGCATGTTTATAGCAGTGAGATAAGTGGCAACCTCTAAAGTCATGCTGCTTTAGATGTTATGAAAAGGATATGGGTTCAGGTATGGCTCTGTAGTGAGCAGCATCATGTGTGGAGGGGAGATGCGTCTCTAAAGACACATGGTAAGTATATGCCTACCAAACTTGGATCCTGGGAGCATGCTCCCTTCCCCTTGGTTGTGCTTATCTGTAGAGGAATGGGGTGTCAATTTTTCTGTAACATATGAAATAACTATAAACAGGAGAGTGATACATATAGTTGGCATGGATTTTTGCCAATTTTCCTCTGTTCTACAGCAGACCATCGCATTGGGCCTAGCCCTTTTCCTGGAGTAACATATAAGGGGGCTTGGTAGGCTGAAGATGAAGACAGGTGATTTTGGATATAACCCATAGAACCTGGGATATAGAACAGGTGCTGGAATGTACTGGTATTCATCACAAAGAAAGTTTATTAGAAATAGGATTTTGTTTGTAGCCTTTTCAAAAGACAAATACCAGTATAATGGTGAATTTAATTTGTTCTTTCCTTTTAAAAATCTGTTTATTTGGCATTAATTCTATACAAAAAAACTTTGAGTAAGACACAGGTTAAGATTATTGCCTGTCATAAAGGATAGGCATAATAGATACTTTGCAGTCAAAATCTGATATTTAAAGGATATTATTAGGTGAATTAATACTTTAATAATGTTATGATGATCTATTTTTAACTACCCTGAACTTTATGGAAGGGTGGAATGGAATTTTTTAAAATAAGTTATACTAAATAGATCTCTTATTATTTATGGAAGGTGTAATTTATTACTATCATGGTAAGACCATCATTTTACTATATTCCTTGCGCATTTTTTCAAAGGTATCCGAAGCTTTGATTCTGTGTGCTGTAGAAGAGATGTAAGCAGGTAGATACGGATTTTTGGTCTGCCTAACATGTTGTTGAGTTTATTAGGTGTTTAAATATTAGAACAAAGGAATGAGTGAGATGTTTTTCTTTTGTTTAGTGTATTAATGAATAATATCCAAGGGCATCAGAAACTTCCTTGTGGCTGGAGCCAGTACACTGATACCCAGATGGATTTGAGGATAATGTGGGAGCCATAAGATAACATGAGTTGTTGCTAGCTATATCACCAATCATCTGCAATAATCCTCCTTTTGCCGTAGATAAAATGTTGCAAGCTATGAGGAGGAAGAAAGGTGGTTGTGTTAGCAAAAGATGCTCTGGTGCCAGACTGATTAAGACTTTAAATGAAAGAACCTGTAGTTTGAAATACATCCAGGAATGAACTGGCAGCCAGTGAAGTTCCTTCAATACTGGTGAAATGTGATTTCAGCAATCTCTTTACAAGTCAGCTATCTGAGAACTAATAAGTCTCTGATGTTTGTTGGAGGATCTGCTCTGGAGGAGCAGAGGCTTTTTCTGGTGTGGTGCCTTCCTTAAGGAATTCCTTCCCTGCATCTATTTGCTCAACATCCATGTTTTTAGTTTCACACACCAGTTTGAAGACACGATTGATTTTATTTCAGTTCATTCTGATGCTTTCATTTTTAGACTGCTGCTGCTTTTATTGTGTTGGATTCGCTGATTTAGAGAATTAAGAGAGTTCCCAGAAACCATTTTGCCAGCAAGCTCAGGCAGTAGTTGGGGGAGAGGCTGATTCCCATTGTCTCTCCTTTCTTGTTGTAGCCCCTTGTGCTACATGGCATAATGGTTTTGATGCCCCTGACCCTCAGCAGCAGCTTTGGGGGGGTGCAGGGGATTTGGGGGGGGGGCAGGAAAGCTGATAGTTGCTGCTCTGTAATTTTGCTTCTCATACAGAGGCATAATATCCAACCTATTGAAATGTTATTCCTATCACTCATTTGTAATTACTAGGTGTTTTTATTTTATAACAGATTATGAGCCACCTTGAGAATATTTATTATGAGGTGGGATATAACCATTTTAAATAAAGCTATTAAACCATAGTATCTCTTCTTGTTACTGATTTGTTTGTAACTACAACTTAAATCACACACACATGAACACACATTAAGCTGCCTTATACTGAATCAGACTCCATCAAGGTCAGTAGAATCTACTCAGACTGGCCACAGCTTTCTGAGGTCCCAGGTTGAGTGTTTTCATATCACCTACCTGGTTATTTTACGTGGATATGCCAGGGATTGAACGTGGGACCCTCTGCATGCAAAGCAGAGGCTCTTCTACTGAGCCATAGTCTCTCCCCTAAATCAAAAGGTTAGTTAGTTCCTTCTGTGTTTCATTTGTGTTTGGGAAATTTATGCTAGGTATATACTAATTCTCCAGCCCTTGGCTTCAGTGCTGTTTCAGAGCTCTTACAGCTAAGTGTCTGCACACCTATCACACAAGTGGAATCTTAACTGCTAGCTGAGAAACTTTTGTTGTTGTTGTTGTTGTTCAAAAAATTTTCTAGCAATGCCTGTGCAATTCTTCAGTGCATAACTTTGTTGTGCCTTAGTGGGGAAGGATGTGGGATGTTGTGTGTATTTTCTGGTAAGCTGAAAAGGGTGGGGGGGTTGCTGCTATTTTATCCTCCCCAGCAAGTGACATTGCTATTATTGTTAGATTGCTTGAGACAGAATAAAATGTCAGTGAACTTCCTTCCTGTTGGGCAAAAAATACTTTCTCTCTCTTCCTTCCTGACACTTACCACAAATAATCTTCACCTTTGTTTCCTTCAGCTCAGTGATTGTAGCTGAAAGATCTTCAGACCTGGAAAACCTAATCGCACAGAGAAAAGAGGTGAGCCCTGGAGAAACACATGCCCTGCTGTGAAGCTTTTCTGCTTCCCTGTATAAACTTTTTACTTCATTTATACCCCACTTTTCTTCACCATGGGGACCCAAAGTGGTTTCTCCATTTTATCTTCACAGTAGTCCTGTGAAGTGGTTAGGCTGTAAGTGTGTGACTGCCAAACAACAGGATCTGCCAAGCAACTCTCAAAAGGCTTCACTGTGGGCAGTCAAAGAACTTCATTGAAAAGCTGCTAGTATCATGAGCTTACTCCATCTTTGCCATGAATAACGTTCCTTTTATATGCATCAAGCATATATAAGTTTTCAAAGTGCGGGCAAGTCCTAAGATCTTCAACCCCCCCCCCCCTCCAAGTGTCTACGGTCAGCTAGGTTCAGCAGGAAAACATCTAAGCAGGCAAACAGCAGAACTGATGTATGGGATTTTCATGGTCTTGGTGTCTGGGAACTACTGGGTGCAGTTCAGAGGAACATACAGATAACAGCAGGTACAAACACCCCTCTTGGATAGTTTCACATTGCGGGTCCTAAAGGCAAGGTAATTAACAGTTGCAGTCCATTCAAGGAATAGCCTCAGTATTTAACCGTAATCATAACATCAGGGAACAACAGGGTGTTGCTGGGTATGGCAGGTGATGCCAAGCACCTGACAGACTAGCCCCAAGTCACCCAGCAGGCTTCCATGACAGAGTGGACATTCAAACCTGGCTCTCCCAGATTTTAGTCCCCACCCTAACTGCTACACTAAGCTGGCTCTCAGTGCAGATTATGAACTTTGTATCCTACTTTTCAATCAAAATTGGCCACTTAAAGGATTTTAGAATTCTTAAAATCCATCCCAAATGTAAAGTATAAAATGTCAGAGATATGTTGGGGTATGGGGAGAAGGGGGGTGGGGGGGGAGGTTTGCACCTTTCAGATCTTGTTTGAAGTTCTTCTGTTTTGTATGTTTTGTGTTGCTTTTGTTGCACCAGCCGGGTCTGCCTATTCCTTCACCCACATGATCTTCTCTCCTACCAGTTGCTTGTTCATTACCCACCCAGTCTTCTAGCCTTCCTCCTTGCTACTTGCCAACCTACCTGGTCTGCTGTCCCCTTGACTGCTTGCCCTGTGGTCATCCCCCTACCCCCCGTCCTGATTCACCACTTGCCAGCTCAGCAATATGTGTAAATGGGAGTAGAAATGCAGGGGAGGCAAACCAGAGCCAGCTCTAGTTTCCTCTTCATTTCTGCTTCTGATGTCACTGCTGCCATGTTTTTACACAGCATCAACTCAATATGCCATCAAAACTTTTTTGAGTGACATTGGCACATACTTAGATACTGCTTCTTGGTTGGTTATCTTGCCCCAGTTTTTTTCACATTTCATATTTTTCTATGAAACTTGCCCCCTTCCCCCAATTTTGCAGAAAGCCCTGCTGGTGCTATTGTATATTGTTGTTTGTATTTTTTTTATAAACATAGGAGTCATTCATGGCTTGTTAGAGAAGTAGATGGTACTAGGATTCTAACTGTAGAGTAGGTTGAATGCTGATTTCCTGTGAAAAAGCCAGTGGCAAGAGAATCTCCAACGTTCATGATGCATTTTATGATATTTTTTTCTTCTAACAGTATGTAAACCATTCCTCAGCAAGTGACTTATCAGAGGAAGTGTTGCTTAGGTTAAACCTGGGTCATGAAGGTTCCTCACGTAGAAGACGTTCTCAAGTTGATCTAGAAGAACAAAAGTATCTGGATTGGGACAAGACTGCCCACTGCCTTCCTATCCTTACAGAGGTACCGTTTTTATGGCAGGGTTGCTTGGGGTTACACCCTGATAACGTATATGAAATGGTCCTTTTCTATCATCGGTTCTGTAATCTGCAACTTTGTCACAGTCTGAACTGAAATGTAATTTTAAAAATAAACTGCCATGTTCAGTATGCAACACGTTGTGAGCTTTAGATGTTTATAATAAAAAGGTTAGAACAATATAGAAAACTCATTATTGTCCCTCCCATCTCTTAATTTTCTCCATCCTTTTCTGCTCAGGGAGCTCATCACAAAAAACTTAAATCTTTCAGGATATGGAGAGAGAGATCACAAATATGCTGAGTCATGGCCCAGAAGATGAGGTTCTGAGTAGTGCCTTCAAACTGAAGATCACACGTGCAGACATTCAGACTCTAAGAAATCAGCATTGGCTCAATGATGTGGTAAAACAGAAGGGGTGAAGGTTTTTTTAGAGACTTGGTGTGAATTCTAGAATCCCATGATTTAGCCCTTTACAATTAATCTCTGTTCTCTTTCTCCCTCTTTTTGATTTCCTCTTGTGTTTATAGATCATTAACTTCTACATGAATCTTCTGGTAGACCGAAATAAAAGGCCAGGACTTCCAGTCCTTTATGCTTTCAGTACTTTCTTCTATCCCAAGTTACATTCTGAAGGCTATAATATGGTCAAAAAATGGACAAAAGGAGTAGACTTGTTCCAGCATGATATGATCTTGGTACCCATTCATATCCGGGTACATTGGGGACTACTGGTGAGTCCATTTTGGCTTTCCCTAATAATTTCTTTTAGAAGGGAGGAAGGGTATAAGGTATAGACTTGTGACTGTTTCTTTAACAGCTATTTCTCAATAACAGGTGGTAGACATGAGGAGAGAGACAATCAAATATTTTGACTCAATGGGACACAACGGCTATAGGATCTGTAAGAGATTGCTGTAAGTAGTAACTTACATGAGAAGCATATTTCCCACCATGATCTCTTCTGGTTGTTTTGTTCTAATTTCTTTATAAAACTTCTAATTAAAGCTACAGGGTTGTCATCTTAGATACCCACAAAGCCAGCAAGTAACTGACTGGCTTTTCAGCTACTCCAGCTTGTAAATACCTGATCATCAGTTGCATATATAGTTTTGTTACTGTATAGCAGACTCCATACAAAGTTGCTGTGGGATATGATACTTTTAGTATCATATGGAACTTCTGACTCTCCATTCAAATTGAGTGAATAGTTAGTAACTGTGGTTTCACTTGATAAACTTGTCTCCAGAAAGGGTAGTGCATTAATATGATGAAAGCTGTGTACTGATTTGCAGTAATGTGATTTTGTAAAATGGCTATTATTTACATGAAGGATGACTATAATAGGATTTGTGGATCTGAACACTGCTCTCTGTTGTAGTTTTAAATGGTATCTTTCCCCCTTCTGTTTGGCATTGAAGAAAGTCCATTATACAAGACCCAGTTAACTTTTTATAGTGATACACTTTATACTTAGGAGATTCTCTACTGATGTATCTTATTTTATTGAACAGACAATATATGCAAGAAGAAAGCAAAGCCAAGAGAAACCTGGATATTAATGCTTCGTCATGGACACTTTACAGTGTGAAACCACATGTATGTGAGCATCTTTACAGACTGTTCCTCAACACATGGATTGTAAACTGTAGACTTCTGAAGCACTGAATGTTGGATTTGTTGAAGGCTTTCTATAGTATTGCTTAACTGATCTCACAACACTGTTGCTTAATAATTTTTTCAGCAAAAGAAATATGTTTCTGTTTGAAATTGAATACTATCTTGAATAAGATCAGTATGGTGGCAAAAGGTTTCAGGGTTTGAAGTGGTGCAGATTTCATAGACTGTTCTTCTGAAATGTTCCCTAATTTGAAGTCTAATATTTCTGTAAAGCAAGCATGTTAATTATAGGAGGGGAATGGCAGATTGTTTTCTTATGGGTTGGTTGCCAATTATAAACATGGTGATCTAGAGCCTCTGTAAATTCAGTAAACCTGCAATTTTAAACAAAGCAAAAAGAAATGAATGGATATCTATCTTTATTTTCATCCCTGTTTCAATTTAGGAAATTCCTCAGCAGTTGAATGGCAGTGACTGTGGAGTATTTACTTGTAAATATGCAGACTTTATCTCCAGGGATAAACCCATTGTATTTACTCAGGTAAGTGACATAGAAAAAATTAGGAAAAGTTCTTCCTCCTGCTCTGTCTAGCTTCCTTAGGGACTTTTTTCAAGGTTAGTGCAATAGCAGGTCTTCTCTGTGACCTATGCCTCTACCATATTTCAGTGGAAATGTTCTCAAATTTGTTGGTAGGCAAGTTAATTAAAAACGACTGCATCACAGGCATCTGACTTGTTCAAGAGTGCGCCTGCAAATTTGTGTGCCTTTATTAGAAAATGTTTCAGAAATATATGCCTATGCCACATTAACTGTGGAATAGAGTATTGCAAAGAAATCTTTCCCCAGTGAATAGGGAGAGCAGCAAATAATTGTGGCCCTAAACACTTCCATTTGAGCACTGATTCCTGCATAGACTAACATTTGCATTAATGAACATGTTGAGTAACTCATGGTTTTCTTCTTGCAGCATCACATACCTTATTTCCGCAGAAGAATGGTATGGGAGATACTTCATCAGCAGCTGCTGTGATACAAGGCCTCTGACAGAGGTGTGCTTGAACACCTTGATAGCAAAAGAAGCTGTATAGTCAGCTGGACTCGTCTTTGAAGACAAAGAAACTGGTCTAGTCTGTTTCAGAGATGGGTGACACTCTGAAGGCTTAGTTGAAAAGCAGGTTCTGAGCTGAAAATTGTTCCAAAGGAATAAAACAATAGCTTAAGAATGGATTTTAACAGAATTATGGTACCAGTTTAGTGAGAGACTGATGATGGCTACGAATAGTGCTTTGACATTCAATGCTGAGTGGCTTTTGAATTATCTAATAGCATAAAGAAGATGGCAATATACATGTTGCCATCTTCACAAAGACTCCACACTACTGTGTCAAGATATTGGTTCCACTCATGAGGCTCTGAATCGTATTTTGGAGAATAATAAGCTTGCCACTTCCATGTTGCTGATATGTCCAACTTGGTAACCTGTGATTAGTGTTTACCACAGTTAACATTAATGCTTAGCACTAAGCCCTAATTTGCTCAACTTGGGCAAATTATGATCAGAAGCACTTAGAAACAGGATGGAATTGATGTGCATGAGGGAGAAAAGGATTGAACAAGCCCCCATGGCATGTTCCCAGTCCTCCAAAGGGATTTTCTGTCATTGAAAGGCAGAAAACCTGTTTGCTTGTTCTAAAACTTAGATTGTGTTTTTTGGAACGATGGAAAATTTTGATTTGTAACAAATCCATAAAGAAGCCCTGAAATGAGGGTCAGACGTTATTTAAAGATCTTAATATTGAATGAGTATTTATTTGTATTCCTGTATTTAAATGGAAATATGTTATATGGTTCTTGCATAAACTGAAAATGGAAGTATACTTATCTAATAAATGTAGCTTCAGTTCATATGAATAATATTGTAGATGAATTTGAAAAACTTAATGTAGTGGTATAAGGCTGCAGACAAGAATGAAATTATTGACAGGGTAACATTCTAATAATCTCTCAAATGTATTATTAAATGACCTAATCTATTTGGAAGGGTGAGGGATAGAGATCCCAGTAACTTGATACTTAAGATATCCATATCAGTATATCTAATTCTCAACAATGGCGCCATCTGGAGATACCTAAACCCAGTGACTGATGCCACAGACAAGTCAAGACAGATCTTTTTACAAACCTAAGGAAAGTCCCAGGTTTGCAGAAAAATCTGAAATTAAAAATAATACACTGGGCGAGGGGAGTTTAAAAAACCCTAAAATGGTAAAGGAGCACCTATAACTTTAAGAAACTAATATCCTCAGTGACTTTTGCTAGTCAACTGCAACAGTATTGTCAGTTGAAAAGGCAGGGGGAGGATTCAGGGCCCTTTCTAAGGGTTTTTTTTTTTTTTGGCCTTTGAGGGAGAACATCAGGGCCAGGCCTGGCAGCAACCACCCAGCAACTTGGTACCACAGGACTTGTATGATTCACCCAGGCCTGGCTACTCACTACAGTTCAATAGCAACTACCACCCCCCTCCAAAAGCCAGTGTGGTGTAGTGGTAAATATGGAAGACTCAGGTTCGAATTCTCACTCTGCTGTGGATACAGACTAGATGGCAATTCACCCATTTTCAGCCTAATCTATGTCACAGGATGGTTGTGACTTGTGAGGATAAAATAGACTGATGTGAGCTGCTTTGGGTCCACCTTGTGGAGAAAAGTGGAATATAAATTAAGTAAAGGGGGGGATAAGAGTTTGGTTAGTGGGAGGGAAGGAGAGAAGAAAGCAGGGAAAGGGGAAATGATGTGGGGAGGGGATACAGGAGAGGGTGAGGTACCCCTGCAAGTCTCTAAAGCTTCACCACCATACAATTATGCCCAGCTCAGCTGTCTCTGTACAACTTGGACAGTTTTTTTTCCTGAGAAGAGGCTGCCAGGGGGAAGAAAGTAGGGCAAGTTGAACAGAGGCATGGTTGATGAAGGTAGGTAGACTGGTGGGTGGGAAGGAGAGAAAGAAGCAGGATATTGGGGGGGGAGGGGTGTCCCGAGAAGAAATAGTGTGGGGAAGGGGATATGGAGAAAATGAACTGACTTCAGCAAATTCTTGCTGGATCCCTGCTTGTAGCTTTATAAACAGGATGCAAAAAGTACATGAAAGGAGAACATCAGTGCATTCTATGGCTTTGTAAATTAGACATTGTAAATTAGAACATGGTCTGATTACAGAACTAGGACTTAGAAAAACTGGAAAGTAACTAATACCATCAGCTTGTTGATGAGTTACTGAAAGAGAAAGTCTAATCCAGAGTGGTGGCGTTGGCAACATGGAAGGAACTTGTGAGGAGGTGATCTATTATATGGGTAGTATTGAGAAGACTTTGGGCTGATAGGGCTGTGCCTGAATCTTGTTTATGGGAAGCCCTCCTTATCCACTCTTAAACGTTTTTTTTCCCCCTATGGTGTATAACTATCCAACAGTCCAGTTGTATCAGCTTTTGCTGACAAGTGATGCTCTTTTCAGTAAAAGAAGGAAAGATAGACAAGTTTACACTCTCCAACCAGAAATTTTCTAGTATAGGACATCTCCATAGAAGGGCGCTTCAACACAAGCATGAAGTACAGCAAAGAGGCTGCTAATAAGCTTGTGGGGAGGGAATCAATATTTTGGAGAGAGGGTATATCTGCTAGACAGAAAAGTACAAGTGAGTGTGCTTTCTGATTATAAACAACCTGATGGCCAATGCTATGTCCCATACAAATGGATAATACTCACTTATTCTGTGCTTTGAGCAGTTATACTGAGTCTGTTCACAATCAACATACTTTGCAAACAGCAAGGCAGCTGTTATCATGGTTATAAAGTACCACTTGAAAATAGTAAAACAGTTGCACAACCCAGTTAAAGCAACTTTTATATTGGGCAGTAAAACCTGTAAAATCTGTGTAAGAGCATATGAAATTATGGTTGTTGTGGGTTTTCTGGGCTGTATTGCTGTGGTCTTGGCATTGTAGTTCCTGACGTTTCGCCAGCCACAGCTGCTGGCGAAACGTCAGGAACTACAATGCCAAGACCACAGCAATACAGCCCAGAAAACCCACAACAACCATCGTTCTCCGGCCGTGAAAGCCTTCGACAATACATCATATGAAATTATATTGTATATCTGTTTGTGCTGTGTATGGTTGTTGGGACACTGTATTTGGTCACAGATTCCCAGTCCATGTACATGTACATAATTGGTGTACAATGAATTAGAAACACGCATAAAAAGCACACTTTCAGTCAACTCTCGATTCTCCCGGGTATCCTGCAAACAAATACAGTTAGCAAATGATATTACTGTATGATCCTCAGTTTCTGCTACCCTGTGGAGAGAGAACAGACCTTATGGGAGTATGTTTCAAAGTAGGTAACTCTGCAATACAAAGAGCTTCAAGCATCACTACAGGCATAATTAAAGTCAGTGGACATGGCATTTATTTCTTCTCTGGTTTATGTTTAGTGTGGAGTGAATGGTGGCTTGTTGATGGGTTTGAAGATAAATGGTGTAAACTCAGCTCAACTGGTGTTTCTTGCTGTTATTTTGTTGTGTGGAGTTAATCAAATTTATAACCTCAACATTTAAAAATACTTGGCTCATGATGCTTATACATTTCTTCAGTAATTTTCACCATACGTCTGTAAGGTAAGTTAGTACTGCCCCTTACTTGCTGCAAGGTAAATCTGATCTTTGCTCAATACGTGAACACACTTGTGTATATTCATGTACTGGGCAAGATTTAAACATGAATTCAGCTACTGGATTAGTTTTAGCCATGAAATAAAGTATCCTTAGCGGGTTTGTAACAATGCAAGTAAAACACTACTGCTTGTTTGAGAACTGCATGCTATAGATATTACTCACAAGCCTCCAGCCCCCGATATTCTTCTGGCAATTGCCTGCATTTTCTGTTGCTAGAGAACCAACATCGGCATTGTACTGCTCCTTAGGAGCAGCTATTTGAGAGCACGTCAGCTTGCCTTGAACCCCATCAGAGTAGACCTCAAGTCATCACTATACCATGCTGCCTAGCGTTAGTCTGCAGATTATCCTGTAGCACTCTGGCCACCTGTTTTATCTGTTAATCCTGTAAGAGGTTAGCCTCTTTGTTATTTTAGCATATGTTAACCCTTTATACAGAGATGCCCACAAGCACTCACAGCGTATATAATAGCACAGAAGAGGGTGTGGTTGCTTGGATACCAGCTGTTGATTCAGTCCTGCTTCCATGTGGTGCTTTTTGGTCAGAGCTGATTTGTTAAAGATTCTCAGGATGGACTGTCAAGATGGGGAAAAAATGGGAGCCAGCTTTCTAAGCCAATAGCTATAGCCCTTAACCTCCAGTGATATTTGAAGTGTAACTGTAACGCAAGTAAATCTGAAAGTACTTTGGTTTCTGTTTTACTTATGATCCTCACTCTCATTAACACAGGGGCGACAGGCCAGAGAGGAGTGTTCCCATACCATCCGCTTTCATACTTTTCAGGACGTTAAATAAAACTACTGAGGTCAGGCTCTTGTTAGCTGGATATATTTCTTTTTTCACAGAACACTGGTTGAAGTAGAGAAAACTGGCATTGCACTCTGTTGGTACAATAATATGTTCACAGAAACCAGTAAAACATCCATCTGTTAGCACAGAAAACTCTAAAGTTGTTCAACCTGTCAAACTCAGGAGTTCTGCTCCAGTGTCTCTTGCACTTCTGTCATTTTATTATTAAATGTTTCAAGGCCAGTGGCTCTCATCTAGCAGAAGAATAATACAGAATAGTCATCATGCAGAATGATGCTTTCTTCCACCTGCCAGCTGTCTTTGTCTAAATTTATTTCCAACTCATTTTTATTAAAAAAATAAAAAAATGCTCCAACTCTCAGTTTTACAAGGCATACAAAATCTCAAAAAAGGGATACACAAGAGCAAGGTGCTGAGGTATGAAAACACCTGAGGTAGTTTGTTTGTTTTTTTTCTTTTTGAAAAAAAGTTGCAATTTTCATGCCCTGGGCCAACAACCTCTTGTCAATCCCCATTTTAAAAACCCACTTCCCAAAGTATTGGTGGCAGCATCCTACATGCAATAATGTACCAAGTGTGCGTTTTCCTGTGAGCTGAGTGAGAGAGCCCCCGAAACCAGGAAATCTAGGTATCACTGAAGCTTGGCATTTTGATAAGCGAGGTGGAAGTTGTGGCTGGGTGGTTTATTTTTTTACTTTTCTATAATGTGTTTACTCGGAGCACTGCATTGTCTGGTGGTACAAAAGGAGAGACTGTATGCAAAAACCAGTTTTGAGATCTGTGAAGCAAAGAGAAGGTCACATGAGCTGGAGAAAGAAATGCATAGAGATTCCTCTGCTAACGAGACGGTATCCCTTCTGTTGGCACATACAGGCGATCCAAGATGACATGCAGATGCCATCAATCTTCCTAAAATCCTTCTAAATATTGTTCATTTTTAAAACTCCTGTTTTTAAACATTACTGCTGGCTATCCTATCCCTCCATCCTACTTTCTGTTAGAAATCCATAACTGACTAGTTTCTTTCTGTTTTTATGCCTAGAAAAGCCCGCATGTTCTAAAAACAAAAGGTAACTGTTTTAAAAAGAAATTAAAGACTGGAGTTAGTTTAGTTAGCTATATTAATTCTAAAATATATTAATGCTGTCCTGTACAGCAGCCCATGCACTGTGTAAAAAAAAAAGAATGCTTTCCTAGTTATGTACACACATGTACAGAAAAGATTCTGAATGGGTTTGTTTGCAAAATTTCCGCCTATGTTAGTCCAACTAAAGGGATAGCGTTGTACTGTTAGACAGACTCCATGTAGGCTGTGGCATGAAGGAGGCAGTCCCCTACTTGCTGAAATCTACCCTCCCCACTGCCACCTGTTACTGGAAGTCCTCTGCAGAGCCCCAGCCCCTTGGGCAGACTTTGATGCCTCCAGTTAGTCTTTGGTTTGCTCCCTGTTCAGTTATGCTGTCAGGTGTTGGAAGGGCTACATTCATCAGTTGTTGGCTAGCACCTTGGAGCCTCATTTGCTGCGCTGCGAGGCAGGGGCTCCCTGAGGGTGTTTCTGCTCCTGCTGTTTCACCTGCTGGACAATTTCCCTGATCTTGCGCTGTGCAGTCTGCAGCAGAGAAAAAGGAAACAAAATTCTAGCGTTAAAAAGAGGGCTGCAAAATAGCATCCAGAATTTGTATATCAAATCCTAAAGAGAGAGACTCGCATTAAGATCCTTTAGTATCAGTTTAGCACTACAGCAAACTCAATGGAAAAGCCACCATGCAAGGCCTGGCAGGCTGGCTGTGAGACATATATTGCAGTAACATCCCTATCATTTACCTACTATTTGCCTTGCTGAAAATAATGCTTCCAAGTCATTTCCATATAACCCAGCAATACAGTATGTAAATGCAGATGATTTTAAAAGTTGAATGAAAAAAATAACACTTTGGGTCTTCCTGTCAGCTATTCCAGCAATATATTTGCCTCAGTAGTTTTCAAATAAATGCTTGCTTTTCCCCTTCCCTGTTTTGGGTGCTGAACAGCCACAGGTTTTTTAGAGCGTTTCCTCACTTTTTAATCTATTTGTTGTATTTCTGTGTTTTCCTTGTTGTTTCTTGTGTTGTCTTCTCAAACTACCTTTGCTCCAATGTGAGAAGGACAAGGGAACCAAAAGAAGGCAACAAATCAAAAACAAGAAATGGAGAAAACTCAGAGAAAAAACTGCTGTAGTTCTAGCACCCAAGCCACAATAAAATCTTTCTGTGAAAAGACCCCAATTGTCTCCAAGATAAGGCTTTGGTTCTGTATTGCTCCCCCCATCTTAACCTCTCTAAATTTCTGAACCAGTTTGTTGTACCTTTTAAAAACATACAATCTGTTTTAATTTGAACATTCACAGTTTCACAAATCCCAAGCCCCTTAAATGCTTGTATTTTCTTTGTTACAAATTCTTTATTCAATAAATTTTAAGCAGAACTACACCTGACTGGCAAAGAAGTGACCGATTATTTTGACGACAACTTCTTCATTTTCATCGGGTGTTTGGTCACGTGGTACAATTACTTCTGCACTAGTTAAGTTCTGTAGTTCATTCACCTGCAAAAGTAAACATGACAAAAACAAATTATTTCAACAAGCCCTGATGGTTACATTTTATCAACTCAAGATACTTGCATGTTAATTACATGATGAGTAGGTAGTACAAAAATGCTAGGGTGTTCCCTCTTTGCCTGCCTCCATGTATTGTCAAGCAAACCAATCCCAAGCAGCATCAATTCCCAGTTGCAGGATGCCATACACTTCCCTTGACCCTGAGTGACGCTGTCCCACTTACCGTTTTGCCACCTTTTCCTATCACACGGCCTGCTGCAGAGGAAGGCACCTTGATATGGGCTTCAAGCTTCACTTCTTCTTTTGGATTGAAGAAGTTTTCTTCTTTCAGTTTCCCAAATATTCGTCCCTGGGCCTGGGTGAATGAATAGATCAGCTGGTAAATTTCCAGATTAAGTCTAGTCTATGGCCACAGTAGTTTGCTGGTAAAAAGCCAATTTATCCCCATAAGGTATAGGAAGAGAATGACTTTTCTGGCTTAAGGGGTAGAATTTCAGCATTCAGATTCATTTTAGTGCAGGGAGCTATGCCAGCCATTGTTCCACCCTGCACAAGGGCATAAATGCTACCTAAAATCTGATGCTATGCTACAGGGTAGAGCTAGGCCAGGTGCCTACCCATATTTATTTATATTATTTATAGTCCACCTTTCTCACTGAGATTCAAGTCAATATGATATCTGAAAACAAGCAGAAATCTGATACAGTGCTGGAACGATGAGGAAATGAAGCATAAACAATTAAAACATGACATGTCAAACAATGGAGAAATTACTTAGTAGGAGCATACTTACCACAACAGAGACAGTATACAGTAGTATAATCTACAGTTCTTATTCCTTTACCAAAGCATCTTTCTGAGCCATTTCCTTACAATACAGCCCTCCTACCTATATAGAAAAACCCTCCCAAATAATTCAGTTTTGTATAATTTGTGGAAAGCCAGAAGTGTGGGAGCCTTCCCGACCTCATCAGGCAGGCCATTCCATAAGGAGAATATGTATGTAAGGGCAGTTGCTGATTTTGTCCATTTGTAGAGTGGTACCCACAGAAAGCCCTGTTCAGATGAGCAAAGTTGCCATGGTAGAATACAGGGGAAGAGGATGGTCCTGCAGATATGAGGGACCAAAATCATAATGGGCTCTAGATCTAGAAGAGTTAACCATGTTAGTCTGTAGTAGCAAAATGGCAGAGTCCAGTAGCACCTTAAAGACTAACCGACTTTACTGTAGCATAAGCTTTTGAGAACCACAGTTCTCTTCATTAGATGCATGGAGGGTATGAAGAAACTGGCCAGATATATATAGGTGGTGAGGGGAGGGGGGAGTAGATGCAAATCAGTTGCTTCTGATAATGAGATCAGTTTGTTTCTGATAATAAAATCAGTTACTTCTGATAATAACCATTCAGAGTCTTTATTCAATCCAAGTATGACTGAGTCAAATTTACATATGAATTCCAATTCAGCCGCTTCCAATGGAATTGGAATTCATATGTGAATTTGACTCAGTCAGACTTGGATTGAATAGAGACTATGAACTGAGTCTGATAACTGATGGACAACCAATGGAGTAACTAAAGAATGGGAGGAATATGCATGCTGTTCCTAGTGCCTGCTAATAACCGAGCTGCAGCATTCTGCACCAACAACAGTCTCTTGAGTTGACTTCAAGGGGAGACCTATGTAGAGTGCATTACAGCAGTCTAGTCGTGGTGCTACTGTTGCAAGTTAGTCTCACTGTCCTCATATGGAGACCCACAGCCAAAATCTATTTCACTACCGAATCAGGTTACACCAGTGTGTATACAGGTGCCTATGTCTATAGAATAATGGAACAGTTTAGGAAGTCACTTTCATAAGGAAGAGGATTAAAGTCTATTGTGTTGTTATTGTATCTATCACCTTGCTTTTACTATTTTGATCTCTTTCATTGTAAATCCAGTGTCTGCATTACAGCATGTCATGACTTAGTATTTTTGTTTGCATTGTTTTCCCATTCTGTAATCCTAAACCTATTACATTTTAATTGGATATTTCATGCTGTCTGATTGAGTTGTTTTCTGTATTTTGTAATCGTCCTTGAGTCTCATTGAGAAAGGGGGGCTATTAATGAAGTAAATAAAATAAAAATAACACTGTGAGCAAAAAAGAAGCTTTCCACAAGCAGCTCTTCTGGGCTTTGCTAACATTAAGCACTGAAGCCTTGTGGAAAATACGTCCCTTGGGGCTCAGTGAGACGCAAGTGCCGTATTGCACTGGAGGGGGTGTTGCAGCCCTGGAAGTCTCACTAAAAATGGGAAACTGTGCTCATAGGGACTAAAGTTAAAGTTTTACCAACTTATGTGCTGGGCAAGTGCAAAAACTGTTGACACCCTCTTTTTTAAAAAAAAAATTCTTTGGCGCTCTCTGCGTGGCTGAGAACTAAGACTCCAGGGGTTGTACAGTCTCTCATCTCCCCACCCCCTTTGTCTCTGGGGCTAGATTCAACAACTCCTCAATTGCTTAGCCATGCTAGGTCAGGCCATCAGTACCATCTCCATCTCTTGAATTCCTGCCATTTCATTAATGGTACCAGGGGCTGATATATGAAAACGTGCTATTGGTTACACTGAGAGGCACAAATCTTGCTATATACTGGCCTTGAATTGTGCTTCTGGAGGCCCAGTGATGATAACCATCCTCTCACTGGCATCTGGACTCTCGGCTGGTGCAATCTGTAAACCACAAACACAGTAAGGAACAGCAACTCCCACCACTACTGCCATCACTGCCCATGGAGTATTCATTTTGTGTGGTTGTCCTCTTTTGTCCACTTTCAAGCATGCCTGTCTGCACATCAATGAAGTCAAGCAGCAGCTTTCAAATAGTTTGCCAGCAGATCCGGTATCTGCAAGCCTACACTACAGGAACCCATTAACAAGCTTTCTAACTATAATACCAAAATGTTTTTATCTTTACTATTACTGTCACTGAAGACTGGAAGACATAGAGTCTAATTCTGAAAAGAGACTGCAGGTGAAAGGTGGTACTGTGTCAAATGCTTGCAGGATATGATTTTGGTGCAAAAGTTGCAAGTAGGGAATCAAACGAAACTCAAAAACTAGTTCAAAGAGATTTTCTTCTATGAGCCACAACTGAACCCAAATCTAAAAATCTCTTGGTTGCCTTAAACCTGAACCAAACTGTAAAACAGAGGGGGGAAATCAGGTTTGGTTCCAGTTCAAGTTCAAGGCAGCCAAGAGATTTAAAGTTCAGGTCCAGTTCACAGGGGGAAAAACTCTCTCCAGATCAGTTTTCAGGCCAGGGTCCAGGTATTGTTTCTCTCCCTGGCTGCTGGCCTGGAGGGGGCAAGGTTCCTTCCCCAGTCCACCCATTCACACCCAACCTCTCTATGGACAAATGCTTCACCAAGAAATGAGGAGGCAGGACAGGATATACAAATGCTACTTTAAAGAAAGTACTCCACAGCATGATCTGCATGCTTCACTTTGGCAAGGTACTTCTCATTTGTTTGCATATGGCTAGAAAGATCACTGACATGGGAATCCATTCTGAAGAATGCAAAAGGGATCATAAAACAGCATCCCATTTTGACTCAGCATTAGTGAAAATGCCCAGTTTGTTTGGACTTTCACAACTTAAAGAATACTTTCATAAACAAAACAAAACCCAATATACTTTTTATATTTCTTTAATTACCAAAAAATCAGAGGTTGCTTCTCAAAATGGTGGATCAATGGGCTGAATTCTAAGGGGCCCTTCTGTAAACAAAAACCACTTCCACTTGCACAAGAAGAGACCCAAGACATTTGTGTCTTTCCCACTCATGTTTCAGCCCGCATGGTTCCTGAGATTCCCCCAATTCCCAGGAGCAGGGGAGGGAGATCCATTATTTGGATTCAGCTCCCCATATATAAACAACGCAAAAGATACAAAAATACAAATCCAGGCACTACATTATTAAAGACCACAGTATAACCAGACAGAGTCTGCAGTAGTTTTGGTGCATCATGGGCTGCTAACTAAATATACCCACAGCCCTAATTCTTGATGATTCATAGACAAGACACCTCTGATTGGCCACATCTAACCCAAACCTTACTCACTGGTGACATTCAGAGCTGGTCAGGCCCACTCACTGCAAACCCCAAGTGTAACTTGAGTCAGTCTCCATCCATGAGTCATTTCCCAAACATATCAGCGGTCCTGTGTCAGCTGCCAGCTGCCTTCTCTGAACTTCTCTGATTCACAGGAGTATTGGGAGTTGACAAGTGATTTTTAGAACAGTGTCCACAGTGCATTCCTGACCAGTGGCTACCTATCAGAGAAAAGGTATTCAGCTTGCCTCTCTCCTTTGCCCTGTAACCAGCAGCCCTTCCTTGTTTGCAGCATCTGTGAGTGGCTGGTAGCAATTTCCACAATTCATTTTTTAAAATGCTGCCTCAAGTTCCTTGGAAGAAGGGTGGGATACAAATATGATTAATAAAGATGGATGCAGAGGTGGTGAAGTACAAAAAGGCAGCACTTGCTGTTCCTGGGAGGTGCAAAACAAATGACAAACTGATCCTGGCACTCTTTACTATGGAAATTGCCTCCGCTTTGAAAAGGAGTTGGCCACACAGGACTTCTGTGGCAGAGAGCAGACGACACTGGAGGGATAGCAAAAGATGAAGCAGGAAGAGCTCAGCACAGAGCGGCTTCCTAAGTGCCTGTGGGATAGCCTGGAAAGGGACTTACCTTGATAGAAGCCCCTGCGAATCTTGCCAGCTGCTTAATGTGTTGGCCCTTCTTTCCAATAATGGCACCCACTGCCTGCATGGGGATGAACAAATTCACCACCTCTTGCTCTGGCAACTGTGGACAGAAAAGCAACCCAAAATGATTCTTGGGAGAGAGTATCCCATCTGTAAAGTGTTTAACCCCTTCCTCCTCGTCTCCAGTGATCTGACCCTCCAAGGGCAACAAGTCAGAGAAGCAAACAAGCGCTGGCTGTCTACAGAGGGACACATGCCTGGCAGTCAGGACCAAGAAAATGGATGGAGTCACAGGAAGAAAGCAGCGAGTACTGAAGATCTCTGAGTGAAGGAAGGAAGTCGAAAGTTACCACCAGTGGGCCTGACACCAATTTGGATATTCAGACATCCTAAGGCCCACTAAAGTCAACAGAACTTAGGTACACAGTTAAATATTTCACTGGGTGCTCATTCTATTTTATATCAGCTGGACTTAAGGTGTCTCTGGAGGTGAAGGGGATGCAAGGGAGGGGAAGCAGGAAGCACAGGAGCCCCATGCTCCCCGTCTCTTCTCATTCACCTTTGAAATTAATCTTTTCTTATCTCTCTACCAAGGTTGTGCATCTCACCACAGGCAGAGCTATGAAAGATCCATTCTGACATGATGGGAAAGCATGAGAATAGGTGGAGTGAGGAATCTGCTATTCCTTTTCCTGCATCGTATCTTAAATGCCCCAAACTTCCTCCAGGCTGAGCCCAGCAAGGATGAATAAAATACTGGAATGTATTAAACTGACATATGATATGACATATCGTATTATGGAAGTACAGGAAATCTAAATAAGACGGGGGTTGATAACAGTGGAAAGCTTGATAGATTAGTTGGATGAGTGAGGACCTATTCTAGATGGGGATGCACTCCCCACTCCACAGATGGGTTTAAAGGGAGCTTAGATGGATTCATGGAGGATAGTCCATCAACAGCTCCTAGCCACGGTGATAGGCTTGCATCCTCTGTGCTAGGAAGCAATATCAAGAGAAGGCCTCCCCTCTTTACTATCTATCAGCTTGTCGTCTCATTAACATCTTTTCTCTGTGTCTCATCTTCTTGATATCTCAGAACCTTCTTCTTAAAAATCAAAGCCACAAATCATTAATTCATTTTTCTTTGTCTCTCGCAGATAGTCCATTAAGGGGGTTCTCATGATAAGCTGGTTGTCAGAAGTAGGAGCTTCAAACTTTCTACCACATTGAGCACTGATACAGCACTGGCTCAGCTTCCATATATACCTATTCATATATTATTCACTCCTTTTTAATGGGGATTCTCAAAGCAAGTTACAATAAATAATAATAATAATAATAATAATAATAGTACAATTGTGCTTTAAAATAAACTATTATACCAGCATAAGCAGAAATCTAAGCCACCGGATGCCATGAATAAATCTCAGTTTCTTCATGATGTACATGAACCTGGTTAAATGTCACGTTTGCACACTCCTTCCCTCTTCTCTCAATACCATGCTCCAAGATTGCAGTTACTTGAAAACTTGTCTTCAAGTGAATCATGATGATGTCCAAATGTGGGCTTCTTGATAATCAGACGCTCATTTCTTTCACCACCACTGGCATTCAGATTTCTTGACTAACTGGTGATAGTCGAAGACTTCTCTCTTGGAGTGTTGCACAAGGGAAGGGCAGAGAAGACAAGGGGTGTAGGAGCCTGACACCGAACCAGGTTTGTGCCTATCATAAACAAACTGAGATTTCTTCACAAGGTCTAAACTAAATATGAAACACTGGGACATGGCTTCGCTTACATGAAACAAGCTAGAGCCTTAACTTGAAATGTCCATGTTTTGTTTTAGGTGCATGTGGAAATTTTTGAAAGCATTAACCCTTTTCTTAAACAAATGGGATTTTTGAAAACTAGAACTGACCTGTACATGTTCAGGAACCAAATCCCAAGCTTCTCTTTCTGTGCACTTCAGCTTTTGTTCCTTGTGAACAGCAGCTTTACAAACCCTCCCTGTTCAGTGACACTCTACTCTTCACAAGTATGTCACAGTGCCTCAAATCTGATAAGCACAAAAAGCTACTCTTCATTTCTAAGGCAACAGTTTTAGCTACTGTAACCAGTATCTCTTTAGTTGTCATGCACCCTAAAAGGAATTCTTTACTGAAGAAATACTGTCACAGTCCAGGACCAGGGATTAAAAACTGCTGGTGCTTTGAAGCATTCACAGGTGTACAGAGTTTGGAAAGCAACAGAAACATAGGGGTTGCATATAAAGTTTGAAAAAATAAATAAGAGTGTTTGTATGGACACCTAGTCATGTCTCTGCATGGTTTGTGTGTGTGGATGAGGTCTCATAGGGTACTGTTTTCAATTACAAATCTAGACTTCTACAATTTAATGGGATAAAGAATTAAAGATAGAAAGCGGGGAGTTTTCTGTTATTAGAGCATAACTGCAGGCAAAAAAAACCCACACTATTTCTGCCCACTATTTCTCCAGAAGTCATAGATAGCTGAAGAAATTCCTTGGGAACAGTTTCACTTTTTAGCACAGGAACATGCAGCACATTATACCATAGAACAACATAAGCAAGCAGAGCTAGGAATTAGCATTACCACCTTCTTAGGGATAGAGGCTCTGTACCTTTAACAGCTATATAATGGCAAGGAATTATCACTAGAAACTTTTCATAGCAGGGAGATGCTTTATGCTTTTTATGTAGCTATGGAATGACACTGTCTCTCTATAAACGTATCAGTCTGCAGTTTATTATGGGTGAGAGGCAGAGCACACACTTTGCATGCAGAAATTCCCAGGTTCAATCTCTGGTATCTCCGGTTAAAAAGATATCAGATAGTAAGTCATGAAAGTGCCACAGCCAGACAAAACAAGGTTGCACTTACCTGTAACTGTTCATCAAGTGGTCTTCTGTGCAGGCACACATGGGAACTGTGCGTGTGCAGGCCAGCCACAGACTTCCAAAGCTCCCAGAGGCGCGAGATGCTTGCTTAGCCTTTTTGTGTGCTTTCCCCCCAGGTGCAGCTATAAAGGGAGGAGTGAGCAACTCCCTCCCTCAGTTCTCTAAGCTGCCAGTGTAGATGGAAGGTTAAAAAAAGAAAAAAAGAGAGCACACAGTGGAGAAGGAGGGAGGGATGTGTGCCTGCAAGAAGACCACTTGAACAACAGTTCCAGGTAAGTACTACCTTGTTTTTGTTGTTGTATCTTCTGTGCAGTCCCACATGGGAGATTAGCAAGCTAATTTACCTAGGAGGTGGGTATGAAATTCTTTAATGGAAGAGATTCTTGAGGATGACCTTGCCCACAGCTGCATCCTTTCTGGAGTTTATGTCAGTGGCATAGTGCTTGATGAATGTGGATGGTGAAGACCAGGTGATCGCCTTAGATAATTCCACTAGAGGGATGCCCAAGTTGAAGGCCAATGAGGTGCATTGAGCCCTTATAGAGTGCACTCTTATGCGCAATGGACGTGGTTTATAACAATATTTAAAGAGCAAACTATCCTATTTGAAATGGCCTTCAGACCCTTTTGGGGCCCTTTAAATGAGACAAAGGGACAAAGAGATTAGGATCCTTTTGGAAAGGAGCTGTCCTGTCCAAGTAGAAGCACAAGTCATGTTTAACATCAAGGGTGTGCAAAAGTCTCTCTGTGTCATTCACAGGAGTAGGGGAAAATACCAGTAAGACAATGTCCTGATTTAAGTGAAAAGCAGAGATGACCTTTGGCAAAAAGGGGAGACGAATGGAGGACCACTTTATCTGCGAACATCTTAAAGAAAGAGGATCATGTCTCAGGGCTTGCAATTCATTCACTCTCCTAGCTGAGTTTATAGCCACCAGGAAGGCTGTTTTAACTGTCAGAACCTTAAAGGAGCAGGTAGCTAGGGGCTCGAAAGGTTTATGCATGAGTGAAGCAAGAACCAAGGAGAAACTCGACTGGGGAATCAGCCTAGAGAATATAGGTTTGCTAAATCTCTGAGGAAGGACTTGCATTGTGATTGGGCAAAGAGAGATTTCATGTTTATATCATTATGGCAGGCCAAAATGGCTGCTAGGTGGACCTTAATGTTGGAATTAGGCAAACCTTGATCCTTGAGCTGGACCAAATAGTGTAAAACATATGGAAATGAGGCCAAGACTGGGTTCAAGTTGTTGCCTGTGGTCCAAAAAGAAAATCTTTTCCATTTGGCTAGATGTGATTTCCTGGTGGATGGTTTCCTAGCTTCCAACAGGACCTTCTGGACTGCAGAGAAGAAATTCAGTTCAGGGGGAATGTGAACCAGGCTGTCAGTTTCAAGGTGCCTAGGTTGTGGTGGAGAACGTCATCCTGTAGCAGGTGTGGTGTTAGGGAAATATGACAGAGTCTGAACCAGGGAGGAGCTGAAGGGGGTTCTGGCAGTGGGGAAAACACTCTGATAAACCAGTTCTGTGGGGGATGAAGCCTCAGCCTGGCGAATGGAACCATCACAGTCAGAGAGGCCATAAAACCTAACAGTCTTTGAATTTGTTTGGCACTTTGGTGCCTGTATGAAAGGACCTTGTTCAGGATGAGGAGGAATTTCTCTATCCTTTTCGAGGTAGCGAAGGCAAGAGCTAGGAAGAAGTCTAAGACCGCCCCTACAAATATCACCTTTTGCTGGGGAACCAGGGACGACTTTTCCACATTGACCCTTGGGCCCAGCGAGTGGAGGACGGTAAAGACAAGAGATGTGTCCTGTGACAGGGATTCTCTGGAGTGGCCCACAAGCAGCCAATCATCTAGATAGGGAAAAGGGTAGACTCTTTTTCCTGAGATGGCTTACTACTACTGCCATGACTTTCTTAAAAATACGAGGCGCAGAGGAGAGGCCAAAAGGAAGAACCTTGTGCTAGTAGTTCTCTGAGCCACATTGAAAGCGAAGGAACTTTCTGTAGTGAACATTTATTGGAACATGAAAATATGAGTCCTTTAAATCAACAGTAACAAACCAAACCTGAGTTTTTAGCATCTTTTAATGAAAACATTCAAAACTTTTTGACAACTATAAACTTGTTTAGGGAACAGAGGTCTAAAATGGGGTGGGAACCGCCTGACTTTTTGTTGACAATAAAATACCGGGGAAATACCCCATTGGTACAAACAGATGGAACCAGTTCTATAGCTTGTTTCTGCAGCAATGACTGCACTTCCTCTAAGAGTAATGCGGGAGGAAGTGGAGGGTTGGATATAGGGGGAATGTTGGGCAGATTTGTTCTGAACTTTAGGCAGTAGCCTTGTTTAACTATAGACAACACCCAAGCCTCCTGAGCGATGGACTCCCAAGCCCGTAGAAGAAGTGAGTAATTGACTCACTTGGCCCCAGAAGGTGTGACGTCAAAAAGCTTGTTTACTGGATCCAGACTGATCTCTCAGGGAACAGGAACCAACTTTCAATTTGTTTCAGAAGTATCTTCTCCAAGGTTGAAGAGGCAGGGGAAGAAGGCTGTTGAGAGCCACTGGGAAATGTGTGCATCGGTTGAGGATGGAACCAATTGTACTGTAAGGCACATATGGCCTTGGGGAAAATCTTTGCCTAAAAGGATTTGGGTAAAGAGGTGTGATACCCAATGATCTTGCTGTCCCCTTATCATCCTTAATCTTTTAAAGTGCATCATCTATGGTGGACAAAAATAGGTCAATACCTTCAAAGGGAAGGTCTTCCACTCTCATTCTATGGTGAGGAGCTAGTGCTGTGGTTCTGAGCCATGCATGCCTATGTATTACAATTACAATTGCACTCAAAGAGCAATCTCCAATATGGCTGGCAGTAAAATTTTTGCAAACTTTTGCTTATCATCCGGGATTAGGGTTATGTATAGGCTTATCTTTTCCCATAAGAAAAGTTGGTACTGGCCATAATGGTCGCATATTTACCGATTCTAAAGGTTAAGTCTGCAGAAGTATAAACCTTTCTACTCAGTATGTCTAATTTCCTGCCTTTTTATCGATCAGAGCTAAATGGCCCATGCTTTTTTTGAGGCCCTTGCTTGGAGGGTCCCGGTAACAATAGAATTGGCAGGAGGGTGAGTAAACAGGAAATCCGATCCTTCTTGTTTGATTTTATATATATTGTCCAGTTTCTTTGACGCCACTGGAGTCAAGGTCAATCTAGACCACACATCTTTAGTCACGTCAAGCATGCCTTGCATTATCAGAAATGCCACTGGTCTGGCCACTTCTGAATCTGCAGAGGACAGAGTAGAGCAGGTAACCTTAATGTCCAGAGATCTTGCCATCTGGACTAACTGCTTGGTGTACAAATGAAGATCCTCACTTGGGTTCACAGCAGAATCCTCAGTAACGAATTTTGGTGGAGATGGCTCTGATGTACAATCATATCCGACATCAGAGTTGTCATCAGACTAAGTAGCGTGGTTCAACATTGGTTCCGAGATGGTGTTGTCTTCTGGAACCATGGCAGGAACTGATGGTTTAGTTTTGCCTCTTGGGTCTGAGTGAACCAAAACATAAGAGTCTTCATCATAGAAGAAGTAACGAGGGGCCAGGTACATGACTGGCAAACCTTCAAACCCATAAATGTAGTAATGGTATGGAGAGCCATATGGAGAATAATGGAACTGATGGTATCAGTTTGGTTTGGTGTAGTGGTTAAGAGCACGGGACTCTAATCTGGAGAGCCGGGTTTGATTCCCCATTCCTCCACGAAGCCAGCTGAGTGACCTTGGGCGAGTCACAGTTCTCTGGAGCTCTCTCAGCCCCACCCACCTCACAGAGTGATTGTTGTGGGGTAATAATAACACTTTGTAAACCACTCTGAGTGGGCATTAAGTTGTCCTGAAGGGTGGTATATAAATCGAATGTTGTTATTGTTGTTGTCTATGGTGAGGAGCCAGTTCCAAGCGATTATCATTCTCATATGGAACCGAGGAACCCTTCTGTCTTTCTCCAGGCCGTATTGGTGATGGCAGCAATGGAGAAACGGCTGTAGACGGTTCCATGACTTCTGAAATCTCACCCTCTGAGAGGGATGGACCCAAACTGGAACACCTTTTAGGGGTGGGAGATGGAGTTCTCAGAACCCTGGGCAGATTCGATGCAACCGAAGCATTTGGAGCTGAAGAATTGGGCTTTTAACCCTTTTGTGACTTAGAAGTTGATGTTTTATCAGCATGCTTAGCCTTTTTTGTAGGCAGCTCTGACTGGCACTGAGGTGGAACTGACGAAAGAACTGACTGCTCTTTCTGGGCAGTGATGGACCCTGAACATGCTGGACTGAAGAGGCCCATTCTGAGTGCTACAGTTCATTATCTGTGGCATTAAGATCAGAGTCAGTAGAAACCTTCAGGGCTGACTCCCAAAGAGCTGATTTAAGTCACAATGCACTTCCATGGCACGCTTTGGACATAAACTGTTTACAGACCACACATCCAGACAAAGAAGGCATTTGTCATGCCCATCCGATTGGGCCATCTTTGTCCCACAATATGAACACTTTTTGAATAGGGCCTTCAACATCACGGAATTGAAGGTCTGAACTTGCATCTGTAGTGGTTGGAACTGAAGAGCAGAGAGAAGACACATCCTTCTTCAGTGGCAGGAAAAGAAGAACTGAGGGAGGGAACCGTTCGCCCCACCTTTTATAGCCACGTCTGGGGGAAAGGTATGCAAAATGGGTACATGAGCATCTCGCACTTTTAGGAGCTTTGGAACATTCATGGCTGGCCTGGGCATGCGCAGTTCCCATGTGGGACTGCACAGAAGACACGACAATGAACATTGGATTAACTGGACCAATATTTTTCATAGTAGCATTTACTACTAGTTTCCACTAAATACATGATCCAGGCACCAAAGAGCCGTGCCTTAGTGGCAATCACAATATTGTACAAAATTCCATCAGGACAATGTCACCTGCAGCTGTGCTTTATGTACTTTGACAGGCTGACTCTGCTATTTGATTTGCTACACCAGCATAACTATTACCTCTGCACCTGCTGGTCTGCAGTTCTGGCTGCCATTTTTCATTTACGGAGCCAGATGCTAATTTCCTATATAACATAAACACAGTATCATTCAGAAATATGGGGCTGAGACAGAGGATCTGGCAGCCATCAAAGAAAGATATGGCTATGAAGCAGCAACAGTGACAGAGTGGAACATGCAGAGACAAGGTGGGATGGAAGGAAAGGATCAAGGGAGAGGGATATAGCCTTTGAGAGCCATACAGAAGGACACAGTGTTAACATTAACTACATATTAGAAGGGATGACCCTGTCAGACAAATGTAAGACTCAAGTATATGGGAAATTAGCATCCGGCTCCCTATGACAGCAAGAGAATGGAAGGAAGGATGCTCCTTGGTGGCCTTTCTGCAGTAACTTAGCTATTTTCCTCCTTAGGATTTGACTGTAGGGTGGAAGTGTTTCAGAACAGGGTGCATAAAAGCATCCAAAAGCGACAGGCAGATGTGGTGCAAAGCAGGGTGCATGAAGGCCAGCATTAGGAAGAATGGAGCAAGGCACTTACGGAGTGCTGATGTGGGTATGCGCCAGTTGGCAAGGCTCCATAGAGGCTTGAGAGGTATGCCGCTTGATTCTACGGCAATAAAGAAAGTGACAGTCAGTGGGGAGGAGCCAGGAGCAGACAGCTGCATGACCTATGTTTGAGATGCATGTTCCTGTCTGAGGGGTAGCCAATGTTCCTACAACATAATGATGACTTCTGTGTTCTCTCTGCTTGTTCATAAGATGGGAGGAGGGGTGGCAGGGCTGGTTCACACAGACATATATGTCACTTGGCCTTTCATTGGTTGTCAAGTCAACACATCATCTCTGCTGATAATGCTGGGCTTCAGTTGACATGAAGTGATATTGAAGGTCCATCTGTGGTGATTGTGATGGCTCACTGGTGTATGAAAGCCATCACTCTCATGATACAGTCAATATGTAATAATTGAGAACCAGTTTGGTGTAGTGGTTAAGAATGTGGGAATCTAATCTGGAGACCTGGGTCTGATTCCCCACTCCTCCTCTTGAAGCCAGATAGGTGACCGTGGGTCAGTCACAGCTTCTAGGAGCTCTCTCAGCCCCACCCACTTCACAGGGTGATTGTTATTGTGGGGATAATGATAAGCCGCTCTGAGTGGGTGTTAAGTCATCCTGAAGGGCAGTATATGAATCGGATGTTGTTGTTGTTGTTGTTGTTGCTGATGTTGTTATATATATACAAATTTACCAGATAAACCCTCCAGTCACACACACACATTGCTAACTAATACAGAGTGTTCAAGGCACTCATCCTAGAGCTCACAATGAAGATCAACTGCTTCTTAATACTCAGTAAAAACAGAGTTGCACTTACCTGTAACTGTTGTTCATCAAGGTCTTCTGGGGGCCAAGCTACAAGTGACGAATTACACTTGAGCGGCAAGTATATTTCTCCCTGTTCACTTGCCCTCCACTCAATCCACTTGTTGTTCAAGTGTCATTCGTCACTTGTAGCTTGGCCCTGTGCAGGCACACATGGCACTGCACTTGTGCAGGCCTGCTGATTACGGAGATTTTTTTTAGCTCAAGACCATCAGGGGGTGCCCTTGCCTCTCAGTGCGCATGCGCAGCCGTCTTCCTGCCAAAACGGCATCCTAAGGGGCGGGGGCGCCCCCGTTCACCCTCAATCCTCTTTTGCCGCCATACTCACCAGAAGAAAAATGAGCATTAGCAGGGAAGGAGGGAGGGTATGTGTGCCTGCACGGAAGACCTCGATGAACAACAGTTACAGGTAAGTGCAACACTGTTTTTCATCGTCAGTCTTCCAGTGCAGTCCCACATGGGAGATTAACAGCTTAATTACCTGGGAGGTGGAAGGAGGAGATACATCAGGAGAAGATAGACTGCAGAACTACTGTGCCCACCACCGTCTCCTTCCTAGCCAGGACGTCCAAGGCATAATGCCTCATGAAGGTATCAGGTGAAGCCCACATAGCCGCTCTACAGATGTCTTGTACCGGAATACCTTTCAGCAGCACCACTGAGGAAGCCTGGGATCTGCTAGAATCAGCACGAACTTCCAACGGACATGGTAAGTTAGCCACTTCATAAGACAACGCAATCGCCTGAACCACCCACCTAGCCATGGTCTAGGAGCTTACCTTCTTCCCTTTTTGGGGGCCTGAGAAACAGATAAAGAGCTGAGTGTCTAAGTGAAAAGGTCTAGTGTGGTCTAAGTAGAAAAGCAGCGCCCTCCTTACATCCAAGGTACGAAGGGCCTTTTCTGCCTCTGAGGACGGATTCCGAAAAAAGACAGGTAAGACTACCTCTTAGGCTAAATGAAATGTAGACACTACCGTGGGTAGAAAGTCTACCTTGGTCCTCAGGACTACCTTTTCTGAATGAATCTTTAAGTAGGGGGGTTCACTGCATAGGGCTGCCAGTTCCCCAACCCTCCGCGCAGCCGTCTACTGCAACCAGAAGGGCTACCTTCATAGCCAAATACCTTAGGTGGCATGTGGCCAAGGGCTCAAATGGTTTAGACATAAGCCTAGTCAACACAAGTGGTAGAGACCATTGAGGAACAATGGTAGCAGTTGGAGGTAACAAGTTATTTAGGCCTTTCAAAAACATTTTAGATGTGTAATGTGAAAATACTGTTTTCCTATCTACAAGGGGATGGAAAGCGGATATCACCACCAAGTAAACATTAACCAAAGAGTTAGATAGGCCCTTCTGTTTAAGGCTCAAAAGAAATTCCAATATCCCTGGGAGGAAACAGTCTAAAGGATCCAATTCCTTCTCCCGACACCAGGTACAGAATTTCTCCCATTTAATACTATATGATTGGCATGTAGATAAACGCCTAGCATTCTGTAAGACACGAGTCACACCTTCTGAATAGGCCTTCACTGGCGAACCAGGCAGGCAGCCACTTTGAGTCTGTCTATTCTGTGATGAAAGACCCCTCTCCAGGACAACAGGTCTGGGCACAGAGGAAGATGATAAATCTGTGTCTGCAATCTCATCAACCCGTGAAACCACGGCTGTCTTGGCCAGTAGGGTGCTATCAGGATGGCCCAGGTCCTGTCTGCCTGCATCTTGCTGATCACTCTGTTCAATAAGGGGAGAGGCGGGAATATGTAGTAAAAGAGGTCGGACCACTGAAGTTGAAATGCGTCCCCAAGTGACCCTCGGCCGACCCCACCTCATGAGCAAAAGTGCTCTACTTTGTAGTTTTCTTCTGAGGCAAACAAATCTATGTTGGGAGTACCCCAATTGCTGAAAATGGGGTCCAAGTAAGAGTCCTGTAAGGACCATTCGTGACTTTCTCCCTCTAGTCTGCTTAGATGATCCGCCAGGGTATTGTCTGTGCCCTGAGTATGTACTGCTTGAAGCCATACAGAGTTCTCCTTGGCCCAAGTCCAAATCTGCATGGCTTCCTTGCAGAGGAGTTCTGACGCTGTGCCCCCTTGTTTGTTCAGGTAGAACATAGAAGTCGTATTGTCCGTGAGGATGAGGACAGTCTTGATTCTTACAGCATCTGCAAATGAACCCAATGCATAAAAGACTGCTCTCATCTCTAACAAATTAATATGAAAGTTCCTTTCAGTAGCATCTCATAATCCATGTGCATAGGCCCCTTCACAATGAGCTCCCCAGCCAGTGTTAGAGTCATCAGTAGTGATAGTAATATCCGGTCTCTTGTGGCCAAAGGAACCCCCTTCAAGGAGATTGTTCCTATTCAGCCACCAATCCAAGGACCTAAGTACACCCCATGGAATGCTGAACTTCCTATCTTGGGGGTCCCTGTCAGCCTGAAAGATAACTGTAGAGGTCACAGATAACTGTAGAGGTCACATGTTCCTATTCAGCCACCAATCCAAGGACCTAAGTACACCCCATGGAATGCTGAACTTCCTATCTTGGGGGTCCCTGTCAGCCTGAAAGATGGAAATAAACCATAACTGTAGAGGTCACATGCGGAGTCTCGCCAGGAGTATCACGGCTGTAGTAGAAGCCATAAGTCCCAGTAAGGTTTGTATAAGTTTGGCGGATTGAAACCTGCAACATTTGAATTGTCTAATCAATGTCCTGATCTTCGTCACCCTCTCCAGGGGGAAAAAGGCTTTGTCCTTAACACCGTCCAGGACTGCCCCAATGAAGTGCACCGACCTAGACAGAGCCAGTTTTGATTTCTTTTGATTGATAATGAGACCAAGGTCAAGACAGTTGGTAAGTATGATCAACACTTGTGCCTCAACATCCTCTGCTGAATGGCCTGTGATGAGCCAATCATCCAAACGGGTAAATGCAACAGCCCTTGGTTCTAAGAAAGGTTATAACCACTGCTATACATTTAGTGAACACTCTGGGTGCCGAAGAGAGGCCAAACAGGAGAACCCTGTGCTGGAAGAGGCGCCGCCCCTCTCTATCTGAGGGAGCGGAGTGTGCACCTTGTCAAGCCTTGCTTTGCATTTCCTCCATGACAAGGGAAAACAGAGGGAGGTGTAGAGAAATTTATGGGCAAAGCTCATCCCGGACCTTATACTTACTCTCAAACTTTTTATTGGTAGGCGATGTGGAAACCGGTTTCAAGTTCAAGGACTTGACTACATCAACGAAGCCTTTGATTATGGGTAAGGCGATACTGGACGTGGACCCAGAGTAAATATGCTTTAGTATTTTATCAGTAGATCTCGATTCTGAAGAAGTTATCTCTATCTCCAGAGCCTTAGCCGTGCATTGGAGTAGCTCAGTGTAGGCTCAAAAATCATTGGTCGGAGAGGCTTCCTCCATAGCCCCTATGGTATTGTCAGGGGATGGATCCGAAGGAGGGGTCTCACAAGGTCCATTATAAGATTCCCTCTCCATCTTCTCAACGGAAAGGTGGTCTGGATGAAGAGCCATAGCGTGCTCTGCTATGTGCTAACGGACAGTAGTATCTGGAATGGGCCTCAGAATAGTATGACCTGCTATGGTCCAATCGGTGTGGGGGGTATGTCCCCATCTCCAAGATTCTCTAGTGTAAGGACTCTCCCTTTGATATTTGTGGGGTGTCGAGAGTCCTCTAGGTAACTCTTTTTCCTCTCTTGAGGATTGCAGAGATCTGGGAGAGAGAGATCTTGCTCTACCCGTCAGAGTAGGAGGTCTTTCCAGTATTATTATGTTGTCCCCAGTCCACTCTCTGGGCGATACGGACACACCGCAAGAACAGGATTGGTGATCGGATCCTCTCTTTCTCTTGCTTGACGGCTCAAAACTGACTCCCTGCTCCTGGTCACTCTCGACTGAATGGGGAGAATGTACTTGCTTTAGTGCAATCTTTTCTTTCTTAGAGGAATGTTGCCTCTTCTTCTTAGCCACAGGAGCAGCAGAAGGCCTCGGTTCCAACAACAATCTTTGGTCTTTCGAAGTTGAAGGCTGATCCGGTAGGACCTGAGGCGATGGAGTCAAGGTGGACCAGCATTGTGTTGGAATCTGAGGAGCTGCTACCGATGTCGAGAGGGTTCGGCTCCGAGAAGTCTTGGAACTGGGAGGAGTCAGATCCGAAGTAGGTATGGCCAGTTCTAATGCGCTACGACCCGTCGGATCCGATGCAGTTGGTTCCGACGGAGGTCTTGACTCTGAATTAGGAGGTAAGGGTTGGGAGCGCAGAGATCTCGATCCACCCTGTTTCAGGTCGGAATACCCAGAGGTGCCGGACAAGGCAGGTGGATTTGCCTTAGCCAGTGGATCAGTGGCCGCCATAGCCCTTTGCCAAAGGGAAGCTTGCAGCCTACCCGCTCTCTCAGCTCTGGCCTTGGGTGTGAAATCGCAGCAATGCTTGCATGCCTGGGTGTTGTGGGTTTCTCCAAGGCAGTGCCTATCAGAGCGATCGCAAGAAATACAGCACTTAAAGAGCGCTTTCTCAGACATTTCCCCCTAATTCTCTTCCTATTTTCTCTCTTCACAGACATCGTTGAACTGGAACCTCCTTACCCAACCCAGCAAAAGAGGAACTGAGGGTGAATGGGGGCGCCCCGCCCCTTAGGATGCCATTTTGGCGGGAAGACAGCTGCACATGCGCACGGAGAGGTGAGGGCGCCCCCTGATGGTCTTGAACTGAAAAATCTCCGGAATTGGCAGGCCTGCGCAAGCACAGTCCCATGTAAAACTGCACTGGAAGACCAATGATGAACTACCATTACTTCCTTTTCAAACAAAACATGACCCATTTGCAGACAAACTTTTACTTCCTTGCCTCTTAGGGTAGTGTAGCTTTAGCCTATTGATCTGCCAGCCCAGCATGGACCAATCTTCTTTCCTGCCTGGTTTCCTCAGAGGCAAGTCTGCGCGGGGGGGAAGGGGGGACACGGACATACTAGACTATGTAAAGGGGAACACAATTCTTGATTATCTCTTCTGCACTAAAACACTCCCCACCACTGTTGTACACGTACTTAGGTCTCTCCTCCCTTCAAACTGTTTCAAGAAGTTCTGATGGGAAAGGAGGGTGAATTGCCAGCTTGGAGTACGGGGCAAGGGAGATGGCTAAAGGGACTGAAAGGGGTTAGAGCTTGTACTTCTACCCCGGGGGGGGCAGAAAGAAGAGGAAAATATGCATGTTTAGGGGAGTCCTTTGCAAAGCTCTGTCCTCATTGTGGTGACTTCTATCAAACAGCAACAGATGGGAGCCAGCACCCTCTGATGGAGAGGACACAGAAGCCACACAACTGTGCAGCCAGGGCTATTGCACAGGATGCTACAAAAATGTACAGGCTAGGCAGTTGGCAGAATGTGAAAAGAGAGTTCCTCCAATTCTGAGATATTCTTCCTGCAGCACATAATTAACTTGCAGAATGGACTGCTACAGGAAGTTGTGACAGCCACAGGCATAGCTGACATTTAAAAAAGGATCAGATACATTCATCAAGGGCACATATATATCTGTATCTATAAGATGTGGTAGCTAAGAATGGAATATGTATATCCACTGGCATTTTAACTATAAACAACAAATTCTATGGATAAACAAAAGGAGAAATGCATCCCAGGAGTTTCAGGCCAGACACTGCTGGAACCAGAATTTAGGATAATTAAATGTTGTATTCCTATGTTCACAAAGTCTAGTTTTATGAGGGTTGCAGGATACTCCCCTCAAAATATCCAACAAATTCAAGACAGACCGGGGAAGGGGGTACAGAATATAAATTCCGGAAAATTTCACTAGTGGAAAAATTAACAGTGCAATCCTAAGTACATTTTCCTGGAAGTAAGCCCATTGAACAGTCCTGAGAGGGATTATGAGTAGACCTGCTTAGAAATCTTTTCTAAGGCATTTATGCTTTTAAATTTCATACATATACCAAGCAGTGCAATTTTATATGCTGAAACGAATTCACAAAGGATGCATTTTATACTGTAAAAGCAGTAAAATAAGTTTAGTTTTTTATAAGAAAGCATTGCATGTATTCTCCCCACCCGCTAAATACCCCCAAACAAACAGAAATATAACCCTTTCCCTCCACACAGCTTGACAATTTCTGGAAATTTTCATATAGGCAATTTTAAATGGCTCATATCCCAAAAGTATTTAAGTTAACACTTAGGATTCTATGTATTGCTAGTTTGGCCTAGGACTAAGATCTCATGTAATAAACACATGAAGCTGCTTATACTAAATCAGACCTCTGGCAGAACTAACACAGTATTTTCTGCTTTGATTGGAAGCGCTCTCTAATGTTGCTCTCAGGTCTGATACATCTGCCTTGAGTGTAAACAAGAAAGGCAGGCTATAAATGAAGTAAACAGATAGATGAAATCTTTGAGATGCTTTTAAAACAGGAAATGCTGAGGACTTCATGCATGCAAAGCACGTGCTCCACAACAGAGTAATAGGTCCACCTCCATTTACGTTTGAAGGACCAGTGCAAGATTCAAACAAAATTGACACAAATACAGCAAAAATCAGATTCATGCCATCCTGCAAGGAATAAAGCACAAATAAAACAGTCTCTTCTCAGATTATTGCCACAAATAAAAGTCAGGCTGGCAGCATATAGTACAGAACACAGTCATTTCTCATATCTGGGTCTCTAAGGAGTGGCAGAAGTGGTTGCTGTTTATAAGGGAGTAACATCAAAGAGCAACATAACAATCCTTGCTTCTGTAACGAAATGCTTGAAGTTTATGATGCCCATCACACTGAAAAGACATTCAAAAACATAACTGACAAACTACCCAGGCCTATTTTGTTTTCAACAGAGTAACAGTTGATAAAGTAACTCAATATTATATCGTTGTTTGGAAGCTGCTATTCAATAGGAATTAAGCAGAAACTTACACAAATGAGGGGACCTCATCATACCTTCCAGACCTGCACCACCTCCACTGTACCTGCTCCCAACTGTACAGGAGGGTACACTTTACAATGCTATCATAGCAATAAAGGTAAACATGTTGTTATACATAGGGTCCCAAACTGGAAAGGTCTACATTCTCTTTTGCCATGTCGCTCCCGAACAAAGCATGACAAAGACTAAAAAAAACCTAACAGTGACTTCCCCGATAGAACAATTGAGGGATTAATCAATACATAGTCAAGTTTTCCACCTCTTTGCAGGGAGGAGCAGCTGCTGCCCTCTGCTTGCAAGCAACTTATTTCCACCTTGTCTCCCAAGAGCTGCTTGACCGTGCACACTGTTACACAGAAAAGCTGAGCATAGCAACTACTTACAGCAAAAGGGTTGTAGGGGGCAGTGACAGCAGGTCTGCGGGCTCCAGCTCCAGATGGAAGCATGGACAAGCCTGTAGAGAAGATGCCCAAGGCATTGAGATTAAGTCCAGGGATGAGATTGGCTTGTTGCTAGAAACAAAAACAAAAGGAAAAATGGGAAGCAATGAAGCAACCTGAAACATAGAAAAAAGGTTGGGTCACACAGCTTTCATTCTGCAAAGGAAGTGTGGAAGCACCTTTTGGGGTGGGGACAGGGCAATCACACGCCTCCATCTGCCCACAGGGGTTCTATCTGGATAATATTTAGGAGCACTGAGCTCTTACATAGCAAAAACACACACATACACAACGAACTGACAGGAGAGGGAGCTTACATTGACGGCCACAACATCATTCTCGTAGGCTTCCCGAAGTTTGTTCATGATCTCTACTTCAGCGTTAGAGCAGGCCTCAATACTACCCTTCACGGTGATGGTCCTCTCAGGGTTATAAATCGTTAAATCCTGCAAACTAGGCAATCACAGAAGAACAAGTGAAAACCCTTCCAGGGCAGCTGTATTTCTTTGGATTTAAAACCTGCAGGATAGGTAATAATAATAAATTTTACAAACCAAAACCAGCATGTTAAATAGCTTGGTGAAGGTGAGAATGAACAGGAAGGTACACTATTTAGGCTAAAGGGAGCAATGAGAGCAAGACCCAGTGGCTTGGTATGTTCCTGTCCAGGTAGCAGTATTATCTGTCAGTGATAGGAGCTGTTGCAACTAGTGCAAGACTTCTCTCTATCTCGTACATTTTTACTCTGCCCTTCTTCCAGTGAGCAGGGAGTTCAGGGCAGCATACATGATTCTCTCCTCTCCTCTCCTCCATTTTAACCCAGCAACAAGCCTGTGAGACAAGTTATGCTGAGAGACAGTGACTGACCCAAGTTCATCCATGGCAAGTGGGGATTTGAAACTTGGTCTCCCCAACACTCTATTCAATACACAGCATTGGTTGTACATGGGGAATAGTTTCACAATTTATGTGTGGAATTCAGTGCCAGTTGACATAGTGATGGCCACAAACAGTGATGGCTTTAAGAAGGAATCAGATTCTTGAAGGATCGGTCCATCAATGGATACCGGCCCTGGTGACGAAAGAGAACTCCCAAACACAGGAAGCAGCAAATCTCTGAATACCAGTGCTAGGAAGCAGCTTTGGCCTCTATGCCCTGTTGGATGGCCCTCCAGAGTGACTGGTTGGCCACTGTGTGAAACGGGATGCTGGACAAGATGGTCTGATCACTGGTCTGATCCAGCAGGGCTCTTCTTATGCTCCTACGCACAGGTTCCTGTGTACCAGCTCTGAAGATCTGTGCGCTTGCAATCCTTTGCAGCACATAGTTTGGCTTACTTGCGCAAGCTGTTGTTCTATACGTTCCTCTTTCAGTGTGTCTGCTCTGTGCTTGTGGCACACCGTAATCTGCTTTCTAAGGGTTGTTCTATGGGGATGGCTGGTTGGTGGGTATCTCTGCCTCTGGGCAGGGGGCTGGACAACAACAGCCTTTTGGTCTCTGCTCACTTCCAGATTCTATACAATTCAGCTGTCTCTCTCAGAGCCTAACTAGACGGCATGCATGTCCTGCTCACAGAAGACATCACTAGGATAAATATACACAGTCCATGTTGTGCCAGATCAAGACATACGGCAATCCAGTCTGATAGCAATGAGATGTCACTGGTCACTAATACTTACGGAGAAATGGTGATCTTGGTCCCTGTGTCCTGCTCAATTTTCTTCAAGTTTCGTCCTTCTTTACCAATCAATCTCCCAACCAGGCTATTGTGTGCTAAGATTTTCAAAGGAATTTCTTCAGCTCTAAGAAATGGGGGGGAAAGTATCTAACCATTTACTGAAGTTACTTCTTTCCTTGCCTTCCCTTCTGCAATAAGTTCACTAGACAGAGTATAAAGAGGTCTTTGAAACATAGATAGAGGCAGCTCTGAAGTCTTTTTTTGCTGGCCCATGAAGAAGACACTGCTACACTTTCCACATATCCCCCAACTCTGTAAGGGCCAAATCTGTAGACTTAATGGTTTAAACCGATGGGCACATATCCATCACATATCTCACACTGTTTCTCCAGGAGCAAGACCACAATCTAAACACGGAAAGGGCAAGGCTGTTGTTCCACCCCGTTTTTCAATGTTCTAGGAGTAGGTAACGATATGTACAGAAGGCAACCATTGTTAATTTACACTCCTGTGCAGTATGAGTGAAGACATGACAAATACTTCACAATAGCTCCCTTCCTGCTCTGGCAACTATTTCATCTGAGTAGTGTGTACCTAAATCTCTTTGCACCCTTCTAAGTCCATTGAAGCCGAAGAGCTTAGAAGGGTGTATAGCACTGCAATGCTCCTCCTCTGAAGCTCTTGCTGATCAGCAACCAGAACCAGCTCACTGTTTCCTAAAGCTGACTGTTCCAGCTACCTATTAACACAAGTCAAATCAGATCCTAGAGATGCAGAATATGAAAAGATGTATGACTTCTCGAATGCTTACAATGAAACTAGTGTACTAAAATTAGCAGTGGCCAAAGAAGTGACATATACATCAAGGGTGGTTTTATTTATTTAATTGCCTTAGGATGAAAGACTGACTGCAACCTTAACATGGATTTAAAAGTTCCACAATCCGGCAAGACCCCTCCCATCCCATGAAAGGGCAGGAAGGGGATAGTTAAAAAGAAATATAAACACACAAAAACAAAGGATCCTTTTCAGCCTTCTGAGCTAGGCATGCAAAGGCCTGCACTGTTAGCATGTACACACACACACACACACACACATATATATATGTGGCAGCCTCATATTGAGCCATACTACTGCTCATGTAGTCTAGCACTGTGAACTCTGACACGCTACAGTCCTCCAGAATCTTATGCCAGCAGTCAAGCTTCTATAACTAAAGATTCTGAGGACTGTACTTGGAACCTTTGGCATAAAGTACACGCTGTGTCCTCCTCTATGGGAACGTAATGCTCTGCCAATCAATCACGAATCAATTCAGATCTTAAATATATCACACAAAACCCCTATTCCATGAAGAGGTCAATTTCAAGCTGAGTTTCTTTTCTGGTTTTACTGAGAATTTATTCTTCACACTGATGCCCCCCCCCTTCTGATTAAAAGATTTCAAAAGAGGACCAGCAAAGAAGGCCAAGAGATGTATGCCTTTATGCAGCAGAAGCCTTCCTAGGCAGGATTAATTATTTATGGTACTACACACTTCTCTATTTCCTCTTCCATTATTAACAAAAAACAGTTTCCTGCTTTCCCTATTATCACTGGAAATACTTACGATTTAGTTTCTTCAGCTTCCTTCTGCATAATATCAAGTATCATGCGACATGCTTCTGAACACCCCTCAGGGGTGGCGTGAATTGTGATTGGTTTTTCTGCAGCACCAGCATTTTCCTTTCGATGAATATCCACCCTGCAGCAACAGAGCCCGCACAAAGGAATCCACTAGGGGTCAGAGTAAGGTGCCCTAACATGGTGACCTAATAAAACACCAAAGGAACTGAACAACATCTATATTTTACATTTTATCCAGCTATTAGCAGCTTCAAATCATCAACTAGCAACCCATCTTCAAAGCCAACTCTGAACAAGGTCTTAGGGAAAATACTAAAGTAATATTATGATTTAGGACTCACAGGATCCTGAAAATTCAAGACTGAATTAAGTGAGAGTCCCTGGCGATACTCTTGGCAATCAAAATAGATTTTTTTTTAATTTAGTGACTATGAGCTACCTCCAACCACAGACCAATGGCTCACAAAAGTGTGGGATCAATTTATAATTGAAAAAATAACACATAATATACAACAAAATACACTACATACAGGAACATCATCTTTCTATGAAAAATGGGAACCTTTTTTTGAATTCATTGCTAGCAACGACTTGTACCCTTCAAATCCAATATATCAGAGCATAGTTGCTAAAACATTGTACCTAACAATTTAAGAATATTGTATACAAACCTATAATTGTAATTATGTTTTGTATTTTGCAAACTTTACTGTTTTTTTCTGTTATATCTGGACCTGTTGAATACTTTCCCAATAATTAATTAAAAAAATAGTGACTATGTATACTCTTACGATTCTTCAGGATTCGCAGATTTTCTAGGGTTTACTAGAATATTTAAAGTGTGAAAGGTGCAAAGCAATAAACAATACATATTACTACCAAAAACTGCCACTTAAGAAACAACTAGAATTATATATCTGAAACAAGAAGGATCAACTTATTGATATAAGTTTAGATTTCCTGGCTAATACATCTTCATTTTCTAAAGAGAATAATGTTCCCAAGCACTACAGAAGGAGACTCCCAAACATGAGCCAGTCCTAGAGGTCTATGTTCCCATCAAAGGAGGATTCTGAATGCAAGAATTCTAAAATAAGTCATATTTAAATAAAGAGGAAATGGAGAGTGTGTGAACATGTATGCACGCTCAAACAAATCTCCAATACTGCACCCCTAACGAAGGATCTGAAAAAAGACCTGCCCCTTCCAGGAGAGCTGATATCATTACTGATGCGAACAGCTGGTTCATACATGCAATGGTCAGCAGTAGCACTATCTTCATCATGAGAATCAGGGTAGCCACATTCCAGTGTGGGATAGGAACCACATTAACCTGACATAGTCAAAATAATGAGTTCTGCGGCACCTTAGAGACTTAAAGGATTTATGGTAGCATTGGTTGCAACTTGATAGCACTTAATTATGTAGCAGCCTAATAGCCCAGACTAGCCTGTTATTGTCAGAGCTTGGAAGCTTAAAGAGGGTCTGACACAGTTAGTACTTGAATTGGAACCACCAGGAAGACTGGGGTTGCTAAGCAGAGGAAGACAACAGCAAACCACCTCTGCTCGTCTCTTGCCTTGAAAACATCATGGTCCTGGAGTTGCCATGAGTCAGTTGCAACTTGATGGCACACAGTTATTAAGATCACATTGTCAGATGTACGGTACCAGAGCACCAACTTATCTTGCTTCTCACAATTCCAGCCAGGCCACAAGCATAGCAATGGCCCTGCCTGTTTCAAGGGCAGCTATGTATCACATGCACAATACATAATTTACTGACCTTTTGACAATAAAACAATTTAGGTATTTACAACTCAATATTTAAATCTGGATTATGTAACTTTGCAAAAAAGTAAAACTTTGTATGATCTATATGTCACCTTTGAAGGCCAGTGCAGATGAAACAAACACTATGTGGAGGCTGCTTTGAATGGCTCCTTGCTGGCATGACAAGCCATTCAACATGCAGCACAGGCAATTCTTCTCCACATCACCATAAACTTCCACCACCACCCCAATCTGTGGGACAAAGCACCACACAAAAATGGCCTGTGAGAAGCAACTCTGGGAAATGTAAAGCTTCATATGCCATCTGTTTCATATGCACTGGCTATCTCTCGTAGAGCTCAAGGTAAGAAATCTCTGGATGATTTGGGAGCAGCAGTTCAACAGGAAAACAGCTCTCAGATGGCAGCTAGAAGAATTAAATGGATTTATTGATTATTTCCAACATCCATTTACATCCTCATTTACAGTGTAACTAGAGAAAAGCTGCAGCGTGGAAGCTCAAAACTAATTTAAATTGCTGAAAACAACAACAACAGGGAACCAGTTTGGATGAAGCTTTAAGAATGTAGAGCCTGTTTGGAGAAAAGGACCCAACGGGCATGCATCCAATGAGCATGGGAGCCCTGCTTCCAAGTCCTCCAGTTGTCCAAACACTGGATATAATATCTGCATATAACCTAAGTGTGCAAAGTTGACTGAGGCAAGGCCTGAACTTCAGGGTAATTTCGGAGACTTTATACAAATTAACAATCATGTGGTTGAGGCCTGCACATAACTTTATGCATGTAGGTTCCATTCAAAATATTATACCCAACATAGAATCCCAGTAAGCCTGGAAGCCGAACCAGTGTACTTGAGAGGTAGAAATGTTCCCCTCCATCCCACTTTTACTGCACAAATTTAACTTCATTTGAACTAGCTACTGGGAAAACTATAAAGAACAATATAGCATAATGAAAATATATACACAAACCTTAAACTAAAAATGTCACTTGCAGAATATTTTAAGGAAAAAACCTTCAAAGACTGAGGGACTATAATCTGAAATATACTTATATACATATCCAGTTCAAAATACTACATCCCCCTTCAAAGCCCTCTCTGGTTTCAGAGTAGATGTTCCTCAATTAAGGCAAAGCTCAAATCAAGCACTATTATGCAACACTTACAGAACTGTATTTGCTTGTACTGTCAAACTATGGCACTGTTAAGCGTCTTATTACCTGCTGATAATTGCCACCTTCTCATTACACGACCATGGAAGAACCCAGAACCACCATCTGTATGACTGGATTCTGGAACCTCATAATTAGCAGCACTACGTTAGGACCCCAACAAAGGAGACAACAGAAAGACCATTTTATGGAAGGAGTGGTGGCCAATAATGACTTTTTTTGGAAAAAGAAGTGACTAAATTGGAAAAAAACCCAAATAAATATAAAACAATTTGTCTGTTTTGATATTGTAATGAGAACTGCATCTCAGTATTGCAGAGTATGAGCGAAGAGAATTTGTTTTAAAATTTAGGATTTATACTTTAAAAAATAAAAATGAAAATCATTTAAAATTCATATCAAGCGTTACAGAATATAGATAAAGCAATTCCTCCATCATCATCTCAAAAATAGATGAGGGCTCCTTCATTTTATTCTGAACTACCCAGATTTGCCTTCATATATAATGACATAAACAAGAAGGAATGAAAAAAGGATCAGAAATCCTATCAGGTTCTGATCCTATCTACTTCTGATTTTGATTATGTGTAATGACTATACCACAGAAGAGGACAAAAGTCCAATTCGTGAGCTGTTCTGCAAAGAGATGCAGGACCTCCTAGACATGTAAAGCATGGCTGGAGACATCTGAGGAAAAAATGATAAAAATATTTTGGGGCCTGAATTACGCAGAGGATATTTACTTATTCTGAACAGCAGAATTTAGCTAAAGGCTGCTGCAGACAGAGTAGAAAAATCTGGGGAAGGGGTTGCTAAATGGCAGCCCACTGCAGTTTAGGGCTACCTGTCCAGAATCACTGTAAGAATAGATGTCAAAATGAAAAGATAACGGTCATGTCTGCAGTCACTATCCAATCACCACCCCTAGAAACATATATAAACATACATCATTAGAGTCATAAAGCTTTTGTCACACGATACAAGTCAGAGCTCACCACTCTGCATTAGGGACGTAAAGGCTACAAACAGAGCCACTGTGGAAGGAAATTAAACCATGTGTGGTACTTACTTGGACTGGGTTTGCTTAGTAAGGTTCTTTATGGTCAAGCCCTCCTTTCCTATGATCGCACCAACAAACTGCGTGGGGACCAGGATCCGTAGTGGGAAATCGAGCTGTTTGGGCTGCGAGGAGCCCCCGGGGGAGGGGCCCTGCTCCCTGGAAGAGTGGCCCCCACGCCGGGATCGCTGAGGGGGCTGAGGGGAGCTCACCTCGTCGTCTGGGATGTAGGAAATCTTGAAGGAATAGTTCTCAAACTGGTGACCACTAAGCTTCTCAATTGCTCTGAAATAATAGGAAAAGAGAACAGAATTGCTAGGTCCAGAGGAGTTAGCTGTGTTAGTCTGTAGTAGCAAAATAGAAAAGTGTCCAGTACCCCCTTTAAGACTAACCAACTTTACTGTAGCATAAGCTTTCGAGAACCACAGGTCTCTTCGTCAGAAACTGTGTTTCTCAAAAGCTTATGCTACAGTAAAGTTGGTTAGTCTTAAAGGTGCTACTGGACTCTTCAGAATTGCTAGGGAAATTTTTTTGTGCATGCTCAGTAACATTCACATCTCTCACAATCATCTTCTATTTCTGTATGTACAACAGATTAGCTGCAGAGTTGGATACATAAATCTAGCCTAATTTCTGAGTGGTCTCTCTTCAAGGGAATGCCTGACATTTAATGGGACTGACTACCTGTTAAGAAAGATCAGATGGGAACAGCTGCTTCAGATTTAGAGGGTCCAGGCTTCATTTCCTTCACAGATTTCACCACTGGAACATAAGAAAAGCCCTGCTGGATCAGAGCGGTGGTCCATCTAGTTCAGCATTCTGTTTCACACAGCAGCCAAACCAGATGCTAAACAAACAGTGCATAGAGACTAAGGACTTCTCTTGGAGCAGAGGCTTGCTGCATCTGTACATGGAGGTTCTCTGAATTCACCATACCTAGTAGGCACTGATGGACATATCCTCCACGAATCTGTCTAACCCCCTTTTAAAGCCATTTATACACATGGCTATCACTACATCCACTGGCAGTAAATTCAACAAATTAATTACTCATTGAGTAAAGAAGCATTTCCTTTTGACTGTCCTGAACTATTGCTCATCAACGTCATTGGGTGCTGCTGGGTTCTAGTATTATGAGAGAGGGAGAGAAAGCTCTCTGGCAGTGGTCAGAGTGCTGGACTAGGAACTGGGGGTGGGGTTGAATCCCTGCTCTGCCATGGAAACTTGCTGGGTGACCTTGGTCAGTTGGAACTCTCTGCCTAACATACCTCACAGGGTTGTTATGAGGATAAAATGGAAGGGAGGAGAACAGTGTGAGCTGATTTGGGTCCCCACTGGGAAGAAAGGCAGGGCAGAAATTAAGCAAATAATAAATATCCACTTTCCTCAACACATGCATAATTTTATAAATCTCTACCATCCACCCCCAACCACTTGCCTTTTTCTTAAACAGAAAAGTCCCAGATTCTTTAGCAGAGGAAAGGGGTTCCCAAGGTATATGGCAAGATGGGGCAGTTGCCAGGGCCCATGGCTTCTAGTGGGGCCCACTGCTGCTGACTTCTTATTCACACATCTCCTCTGAAACCTGCATTCTCACCCTTCCACTGCCTGCTTGTGAGTGCTTTGTCACCTCTGCTTTCAGCTGCGTATGCTGCCTCATACTGCTGGAGAAGGGCATGTGGGCGGTGCACAAAGCATCAGCATTCCTGGTGGCCATGGCAGTAGCTCTCCTAGCTGTAGATACCACCCTGGACCATCGGGGAAAGGGAGTGCATGGAGTATGGGAAGCTGTGACCCTAGGTGATGGGAGAGTTTGCAAGTGGGCAAAGGAAGGATGCACAGGCAAGTGGAGGCAGGTGGGCAGAAGGGCAAGAAGGAGAGCCTAGCAGTGGGCACAGAAGGGCCGTTTCCAGACGGCTTACCTGCCTCTGGAACGTTGCGCCATATTGCAGGGAAAACGCGAAATATCGCGTTTTCTCATGTGAGTTTTGCGCGACGTCATGTGACGTCACGCAAAACTCGCGCGAGAAAACGCGGTATTTCGCGTTTTCCCCACAAGATGGCGCAACGTTCCGGAGGCAGGTAAGCCGTCTGGAAACGGCCCAGGGCCCTGAGCACTCTCTGCCCAGGGGACCTCAAAACCAGAACCAACCCTGGGTGCTCCAACCACTTAAATCATTTGAATTACCCTCTTCTGCACTTTTTCCAGCATTTGAGATCCTGTGCTCCATAGTGATGGCTCTGTTCTCCCTCTATTACAGGGTCAGAAGAGAAGCGATAAACCCTCTGTTCATTGTGTTGTCCAGGTCTCTTGGACAGTCTGCCCTCTCCCATGCTGAGCTTGCTCTGGCTTTGGTAAACCACATAGAAGTCAAAGTGGCTTGCAAAGCACAGCTTCTGGAGGGCAAAAGCAGCTTCAGCCAATATCCCTCAAAACTGAAGCAAAGGATGATCCAAGAATGAAGTTCTGGGGATGGGGAAGAAAAGAACTCAGCTGCTTTGCCCAAGGCCTTCCTGACCTCCACTGCCAATAGAACATCAACACCATAGTTTAAGTGGGTAGCCGTGTTCGTCTGCAGTAGAAAAGCAGGATTCAAGTCCAATGGCACTTTAGAGACCAACAAGATTTTCAGAGTACAAGCTTTTGAGTCAGCGCTCCCTTCCTCACTCACTTCTGAAGAAGGGAGCTCTGACTCCTGAAAGCTTACACTTTGAAAGCCTTGTTGGTCTTGTAAGGTGCCACTGATCAACATCAGCAGGAATGTAACAGAGAGGAGAAACAATAGGTCAGTTCTCTACTTAACTTGAACCATACTGCTGCTACTCTTCCCTACATATTTCAGCTTTTACCCAGAATTTCATGGAAACCAAGCTTCCTTGTTATAGACAGTATGGAGAAGGAGAAATTGGGAAGGCCTCTCCTTTGTAAGAAGGAATTTATTTATCCTTGCTTTCCTGTATGTAGACTAGGGGTTTTTCCTGTGTTTAAGTGCCCACCAGATGTGGCTTTTCCCACCACTGTGAAGGGGAAATCTTGCATGAAAATCCCGTCTTGTATGCTACAAGAATCTTCCCAGGATCTGAAGACGTAGGCCTGATGATGAGTCATTCTGGAGTTGTTACGCTGTTTGACATTGCCTCTGTTGGTAGAACATAATTCCAGAAAGAACTGGGAGAGTTTCCTTGCTTGAGCAAAGATGTAGCACCATGTCTCAGTAGCTCCTCCATAGCACTAAATCCTGAACAGTCAGGAGATTCTGCGATCAATGTGGAACTGGATAATTTATCCAGAGATCAGAAGAGCTACCTGCTAATCCCCAATCTCCAATGTTCGAATCTGATTTGTTCCACAGAGGATCACCCCAAGGAGGATTAAGCCAGAAAAATGCTATATTGAAGTGTAAGCTTCTTGATCACTCTTTCTTATGGCTCTTTCCTGCAAAATTCATGAGGATTTTGCATTGTCAGCATCTTTTTAACATATATCCCTGTGTAGAGGCAAAACACTGAAGCAGAAATAAGTCTAAATCAGCTCCTTTTGAAGATCATGCCACAATTACATTTTTCTACAATGGGAAAGAAAGTTAAGAGTGTTTTTTGTGTGTGTGTATGCAGTATATATATTATTTATTTACTTCATTTATACTCCACCTTTCTCCCCAATGGAAACTCAAAGCAGCTTTTATCCTCACAACAACCCTGTGAAGTAAGTTGGCTGAGAGCACGTGACTGGCTCAAGGTCACCCAACAGGACTCCACGGCAGAGTGGAGATGCAAACCTGAGTCCCCCAGATCCTGGTCTGACATTCTCACCATTACACCACACTGGCTCTTAGAAATGTTGAGAGCATCTTCCAAGACATTTTTCAAAATGAGGCAGGAAACCTTAGAAAGAACACACTGGGAAAAGTCTAGCAGCTGAGAATTCAGATGATAGAACTCATTGTTACGTAGTCAAATTTGGTGTTGGGCCCATGTACATGATGATACAAGACGATGATCCCTATACATTGGCACCATTTTCACTAACTTTCCTTATGAGATAAAAACCTGCGGGAGTATGTAATGTCTCACCTTGCCCTAAATGCCCCAGCAACTGCTGTAAGTCTTGCAGTTCTGGAGATGCTACCACTTTTGTAAGATGTTTAAACATTCAAACGTTCAGTTCCTTATGAAGTAAATTATTCAGCATAGACACTTGGACTGGTAGCTGAATTGGACCACTGACAAAAGCATGCCAATTTCTCCAAAATGTTGGAAATTCTGATGGTATTTAAAAGATGTTCACCACAGTAGCAAAACTAAGATTCTTCTAACACATCTACTCTTGAAGTGTCCAATAACCAATACCTTTTCATCCAGAAAACCACTCAAAATACAGACTGCGTGAAAACAGAGAGCAAAACCAAGTGGGTTAATGCTGGTTCAAGGCTGCAGCAACTTGCTGGTAATGCAGGTAAAAGGTTCCAAGATTAGTTTACTGTGGGAAAACATCTGTGCTTTGCATACCAAAAAGCAAGGCACTGACACAACAGAGGATGGGCATGACACTAAAACCTGTTGCAGCTCCACACCAAGAAAATAAAATTCCTGCAATCAATATCCATTTCATGGGGTGAGCAGGGCATATGGTCTAGGTGGCCCTGCTTTCAGACAAGAATTAGACAAGTTGACCTTTTCAGTGTCTTTCCCTCTGTGGCATCAAGAGCGTTTGCACAAATGTATTCAAAATGTATTCTGTTATTCTTCATATATTTTTAACTAGCACTGGTTTGTTCAATACTTTGCAAGCAACCCAACTATAATTTATGCCTTATTAAATTGACGTGAAATGACTAAAATTGAGAAGTCAGCCTTTACATTTCATGGAAATAAATTCACACCAGCAGTAACTAGAAATCAGAAATGACTTCAAAACAAAAATTACCAGTTCCAATTCAGAATATATTTGTCACAATTAAGTGCCACTGAAAACTATGGGACTTAATTTTAATGGCAACTAGCTTATCTTCCTGGATTCAATGAGACATAGATAGAGTTTGCTTCAGCAAGCCCAGGGCCATACTCATTTTCATATATGAATACTAGCTTGATACCTGTGCTTCGCTACGGTATTTAACTACTTTAAATCTATAATACTTATGGCTATGTAACATTTTTTTTGAGTTGGCAACCCTAGTGAACTTTTAGGGGAAGACTGGGAGGTGCATTTTACCTCAGGAGACATTCAATGACTCTCAATAGCAACCGCATAGAATGTTTAGAATGTGGGGGGTGAGGACCAATCAGGCCGCATACACAAATGATCTCTGTGTTCCAACTTGTCTCTAGGGGGGCAGAGGAGAGGAGGTGTGGAATGTTGTGAGCCCCAATCAGCTCACATATGCAAATAACTTTGAAAGGCTGGCCCAATCAGGGAAGAGTGGTCAAGCTGGCAGTGGGCAGGGGTGCAAGCAGGGAGCAGCCTGCCAGTCAAACAGGGAAGCTGTATCCTTTTGGGAAAACACATTTTACCTCTTTTTACACCCTTAGGGAGGGGATTTCTTAAAATCCCTTTTTAGTGGGTGTTTACATCATGACAGGAATGTTCTCCCCAAATTTCATGTTTCTAGGTCCAGGGGTTTGGGCTGGGTGTTGATGAGTCAGTCAGGACACTTATCTTTCTATATACAGCTAATGGTGACATACTGCTGTAGCACAAGGAGTCTTGCCCTGGTTCAAACAGCCTCCTGTGTCAGGAGGAAGGCTCCTTGTACCGGAGGAAAGAGCTGGCACTAGCAGATCCAACCCATTGTTAGCTGCCAAGATTTTTTATCTGAAGCTAACAGTGCAATCCCAATGCAGAGTTATTGTACTCTAAGTCCATTGATCTCAATGGGCTTAAAAGGTGTAATTTTGCTTAATATTGCACTGTTAATGTGTTATGCTACAAACAAAACTCTGGTTGTGTTCTTCTACTGACACACAGGTGAGAGTTTTTCTTACCAGTCCTGCTTTTGTACAGAATTCCACTGGTCAGAGTAAATTTTGTCTCTGTTGTCCTAAAGACATAAGCGTTGTTAAGGAGAGTGGCATTTCCCCCCGGAAATTAACTTTTTTAGGCACAGCCATGAATCCTGTTGTTCTCTTTTCAAAAGAGGAATCTGATTTCTCTTTGTAGTTTTCTGTTACACCTCCATGCACCCCTTTGTCACTTCAGTCCTTGCAGGTTTTTTTGATGTTGCACACCATAGGGCGGTGCTGTACCTGGAGGATAGGAAGGTTGGCAAAAATATTGCCTGCCTCTGAACACTGGAAGACTGAAAATCTGAAAATGTGTAGAACCTGCCCCTACTCTTCACATTTCTTTTGATCAAAACGGAACTGATTGTTTCCAGCTCCATATTCCTAAAAAGAGGGAAAGAAATTGATTGCTCAATTTCAAACATAAATTGATTAAAGAGGAATTAAGAGAATTTGGCATCTCATACATGGGCTTCCTTGTTCATGAAAATAACACTGCTCTGCAGTCTTATTCAGAAAGATTGCTGCTAGTGATGGATACTGATTCTAACTCAACTGCTAAGCAAAAAATACAGGAGACATTATCAAGAAAGAAAACCCCAAAACAAGAGAGAAAGAGGGGAAATCAGAACAGTTACTTACACTTTTGCTTCTTCTTTTGTTGCATATGTAACGTTGACAACTGCTGTTTCTGACTCGGTATTAACTACAGAAAACACAACATAAACCTGGATTACCAGGAGGAAGATCTCATAAGATAGTCTTTTGTTCTGGAATGATTTAATATTGAAATTTCAGTTTTCATGATTTACTAGGACTGGTAGGCTGGTTGAATGACTGGTCAAACATTGACCACTGGTCCATGAAGCCCAGAACGGCACTGTATAGGTGACAGCTAATTCTTTTTGTTATGTACTGTCATTTGTTAGTAAGAGCAAAAAGAGAGCTGCTTGCCCCCCAACCCTGCAGCCGTGAATAGCAAGCCCAGCAGTATTGCAAATCTTCAGGCATCTGCAGGCAAGGACAAGAGGTCATCACTCACCAAGGGCCACAAGTTTTTGCATTTATTACAATTTCATTATTTTGGATTCCACCAAAAATTTCTGCCTTCCCTGTGCTGTTGATGTCCCAATTCCCATGGGGAACAGCATGAGGGGGAATCCAAAGTCTGCCGTGGGAGGGGGGATCAGTGCAAATGTGCTCGTGGAAATGATTGGCAGAATACAACTCACCGTCTCACAGTAACAGTTTAACCAATTCATTTTTTTTTTGTAATGAGCACAAATTTCAAACCTGTTGATGGTTAAAGTAGGCAGCACCCTACCACCTGTGCCTGGAGCTTCCCCATGTTCATTTGTGTTGCTGCAGTTGTTTCTGATTCCTGGAAAGACCAACCTGGAATGGAATTGTAAGATACATGCAGAGGAAGATCAACAGGATGGAGTAAAGAAGGGCAAGGGGATGAATCTGCTTTCTCCTCTGCAGAACTGTGCAATTTCAGCTCCTTGTCGTTTCTTCACTCCAGCCCCCTAACTTGTATGGCTGTTCCTTTGCATGGATCCTGGAACCCCAGTAATTATTTTTCTCTGGCTTGGAAAGAGTTGCAGCAATGGAAAGGAACACAGAAAAGCTATGCCTTCCACAGACAGAGTGGTAGGATACTGTCTCTAATCTTCCTCTTAATTAAGACTTTATGAATACTTTATTATTGTTTGATTAGAGATGGGCATGAAACGAACCATGGAACAAAATTCCGGACGGAACGGCTGATTCGTAGTGAAAGAAACACGTTCCATAGGGCTGCGTTTTTACGAAACAAACAACTTTTTCCTACTGTTCCGTTGCCGGTTCAGGAAGCCAGACACTTTGGCAATCCATCGCCCAGGCAATGGTAGCAGTCTTTTGGTTGCCCCCAATCTGAGGCCTCCACATTTGATTGGCAGCTGTCCCTGCCAACTAAACAGCTCCCATTCTGGCCCATCCAGCCAGGAAAAGGGCCAGCTTCAATCTCTCTGAAACTTGGGGGGTCTTTAGGACAGTGAGGACTATGTCCCCTGCAAATTTGGTGGGTATTGGACATTGGGAAGGTCAGTTTGTAGCCCCTCAAAGTAGCTGCCAGCAGACACGCCCGTTTTTTCTACTGTGAAGAGAAAATGACAGGAAAGGGAGGGGACGAATGGATCATGCCTTTCCCAGGGTTCAATCTTTCTGAAACTTGGAAAAGTCTTTAGAGGACCGTGAGGACTAGGTCCCCTGCAAATTTGGTGGGTATTTGACATTGGGAAGGTCTTGTTTAGTTTGGCTGAGTGTGAAGGGGCCCATTCTGGGCTCCCTTGAACCACGAACTGGTTCACAAACCGGCTCAACTTCGGTGAAGTTCATGGTTTGTGTTCTGTGAAACTGAACAAACCACGAGGTTTGTTTTTTCCTGGTTCGTGCCCATGTCTATGTTTGATAGTATTTGACCAAAGCTGCTTTTTTTTACTGGTTAAGTGTTCAAATTTATCATATATAAAACATTTTTCTAAACCCTTATGTCATCAAAGATTCACATAACCATTTCAGTTCACAGTGACTGTGGGAGAAACAGTCTGTAATGACTTTCAGCCATGATGGCCCATGCTAAACTGGTCTGGGTGCATATGGTGGAAAGGCAGCAAATGTGGGCTTTCAGCTGCTTCATCTGGTCACGTGGATTCGACCTTGCAGGCTCAGTTCAGCCTGACTCAACTTTTGGGACACTATCCCTCATTCCTGTTGGCTTGCAGAGGCATGCCCAAAGCCATACTGGGGCTGGATTCAGCTTGTGAGGCTTCAGTCACACAAACAGCTGAAAGTCTACATTTGCAGCATTTCCCTTATGGATGCAACGGACTAAAATGTTCTCATGAATCATCCATAAGCATAAGAAAGGTCATTTTTCTGTTCACCAACATGGTTTTGGAAATGGCTGGACATGATTACATTAAAAGATTAATTATACAGCCTTGAAAGGTTAAAATGATGGCAATGATTTCTTTTACAAGGCATTTGCTAAAAGACAGGATACAGCAAGCTATGACAAGACTGTTAATATAATTTATGATCCAGAATTTTATTTTTAAACAGTATCAGCCTCACAACAGACACTGCTTTGCTGAAAACATATGCCTTCTATATTGAAAGCCACCTGGCAAAAGACTAGGGTGGGTGCCATTATGTCAATGGCACAACATCATTTCTGGGCCGAACCCAGAAGTGACATTATGTTGTTCTAGCACACAGTGAAAACTCTATGGTTTTACTGTAGAGTTTTTGCTGAAGCAGAAACTAACATGATGTCATTTCTGGGTTCGCCCTCAAAATTACATTATGGTGTCAACAGCTGGTAGCTGCCGGCAGGAGTTCTCCTGCTATAGACCTTAGCATACCTTCAGACCAACTTGCAGACCCAACTGAGTTTTTAAATATTTTATTGAGAAGATATTATAAATATCTGGTCTCAAACCCAGATGCTCTATTTTCATAAAGCAACAAATCTCTAAACATGAAATTGCTGCTAGCTATGAACAAGCATGTGGGAATATTCTATAAAAAGATGTCTTCCATTTTTTCCTATAGAGTATATAACTTGTATCAAAATGCTTATAGAACTGGTGGGCCAGTAGTTCTCTTGTGCCTCCTTAAATGCATCTCTTATTTGTCCAGCTGAGGATGGGTATGTGGTTCAAGTAGCAAAGTAGGTAGGGAATAGCCAGAAACAAGGAAAGCTAGTCACTCGTTATTATTACTCATCTCAACATCAGTGGCAAATTCTTAGCTAGCCTGGAACTTTTTATACTTGAACCCCACAGTTTGAAAGAAGAGGCCCAAACAACCTGTAGCTCTGCAGTGCAAGCCAGCAACAGCTGGGGTTTCCATGAGAGAGGAACAAGGAAGGCAATTTAAACTTCAGATTTCAGAGTATGTATGGTACCCGGCGTAGTAGAAAGCTCTCTAACAAGATCTGGAGACAATAAAATGAATTGGGATCCTGCTGTCAAGCACAACTTACCTACAGTAAATATACATACAGTGGTGTTCACTGTTTTCCCTACACAAAATAATCTGGGAATCAAGACAAACAGGTGTCAAGCATCCCTTAGACAGTCCAGGGATGTATTTTACTTCATTGAAGTGCCTCAAGAGAACTTTCCCCAAAAACATATCCTTTAACAATACAGGTCAGACAGAAATGCACAGGCACATTTCCCTAGAAAATGGGCAAAGGAAATGTTGAATGTAAATAAAGATAACAGATTCTCTGGAGTACTTAATGTTATTAAAAATATGTTATGCTCCATGGAAGGCTTTAAATGGTTTAATAAACAAGGAACAGAGTGAGTAAAAATTTCTAGGAGATGTCCTTACCTTGTTCCACATTCTCTACTGTCCCATGCTGAGCTAAAAGACCATCCAGCACCTGAAAAAGAAATTGGAACACACAACATGAAGAAAGAATTTCTGAAGATTAAGAATGAGAGAAGGCACAAATCCTTTATGTGAATAGGTGAACAGACTAAGGAGAGATCAGGCAACTGAATCCACAATAATAAGTAATTCGTGGTCAATGTATATCTCTTATGCTGTGAAACAGATGGACTAGTAGCAAGCAAAGAACGCTCATTCCAGAACTTAATGTACAAGCAGTAAATAGATCAGGGTGTTTTGGCTTTGACTTTCACAAGGGGCACAAAAAGGCATTTCTAGTATTTGTTGAGGGGCTTGAGGGACATAATGCAGTTACAAGCACAAAAGTTACAAGGCTCCTTTCATCAAAAGAGTAACAAAATTTTTTAACCTGTCTCTTCTTCCTAGCTAGACCAATAAAATTGACTATATTTCTCATCCTCTCCAGAATCAGGATTAGATGTTAACAATCATAATAGATGAGAAACAAAATGGTACATGCAGAGGCATTCTAATCTTTTTAGTCTAGCACCTTTTCTCTGGCAGTGGTCAAAAACAGATGCATCAAACAAAGAGAATGAGAAGCTGAAAACTAGAAGCGGAATCACATAAGGGCATCACAATTTTAGGCAATTTGGCATGAACACATCTTGCTGCCTCATTACATAAAGCACATTTTTGCAATTGGGGTAAATTATAGATACATATTTGCTGGTTGTGAATCTTACTTTAAAGCACACCAAGGACTACCAAGACTCCTCTGTGGCTTGCAATCCTATAAAGATGGATCCCACAGCTGCCTTGACTAACAGCCACAGCAGTAAACTTTCAGGAAACATTAAAATGGTGACTCTTCTTACCCAAAGAAATCAAAGCAGCACCAGCTGCTAGGCAGCCACTTTCCCAGAACTAAGCATTTAAGCTGCCTTTATTCAAGTCAACACCTGAAAGCAAGAATTGACTCACTGGCAGTAAGTCAGGTGACTGAGTTTCCTAGCATAAGAACTTCTGTACAGGACCAGCAAATGGGGCCTTCTAATCAGAGCCACGTTGTCATACTTGTGGGAATGATGACTAAGAGAAACAACAGCTATATCCAGTCATTTCTGAGGCTCTGCACCCAACAAGGAGCAATAAGGGCTGAGAATCCATTTAGTCATTCATGAGAAAATTAAAGTCCCTTTCATTCTGGTAACTAAAATGAAGAAGAACACTAACAACATTTGTTCATATTTGTTATCCTAGCATCTGCCTGGCTGGTTTGGAGAGTTCAAACTGAGTTCAAATCCAAAGGGGTAGGAGTAGGTTTGCCAGTCTCCCAGTGGAGGCAGAGGATCCCCCGCTCCCAGCCTCCACTCACCACCACCACTCACCTGGCTGGTGGGGAGGACAAGGCAGGGGAACAGGCCTCTGGGCATGCTCCCAGCACGGCTCAATGAAGTCACTCCCAAGAGTGACATCATCGTGCAGGCCCCAGGAGTGCTCCTCTGCTTCACGTCAAGCCAACTTTGGCTCCAAATAGGCTAATTCTTTAAGAACTGGCCCAGTGCAAAGCACGAGGGGAGCACTCCTGAGGCCTGTACAATGAAGTCAGTCCCAGAAATGTCATCGCATCAGGAGCATGCATGTGCTTCACATGCAAGAGATAAGACTCCGCAGGTGAGTGCTGGGTCCCCCTCCCATCGAGAGAGTAAGGGGGCCTAGCCACCTTAGGAGGGAAAAGAGTCAACACAACCTGAAATTAACAGAGATCACTTCCAATCAGAGATGGGCACGAACTGAAATACAAACCAAAATTAAGCACAAACCAGGCCGGTTCGTGGTTCATGAACCAGCGGTTCATCAGATCCCATTTTTGATGAACCACCACGAACTTTAGGCTGGTTCGTTTGGTTCATTTTTTGGTTCGTCACTACAGACAGCCTGGTGCCAAGCAATCAGTTTCCTGGGGATGGACTTCCTGCAGACCGTCTGCTGGCCCAGAAGTGACCTTCAACTGACCCGGAAGTGATGATTTTCTGACCTGGATGAGACACTTTCACGAACCAAACGAACCGGTTCACGAACCAGAGGCAGGTTCGTGGTTTGTGAAATTTGACAAACCACGAACCACATGGTTTGGTTTTTTCTGGTTCGTGCCCATCTCTACTTTCCAACAGAGGAAAACATACCTTGCAAGAGAAGAGGTTGTTCCTAAAAAATTGTACTTTATGTATAGTCCTCCTTTCTCCCTGAGACTCAAGACAGAAGTCTTTTTTCCTGAGCATTTCTGACAGTCAACACTGGCATGGGGAGAGTTTGATTCTACACATGCAACATTGCCCCAAGCATCTCTTTGCCTGAGCCTAGTTATATTCTTTTTGAGAATGAGAGCATGGTTCATCAGTCATCTTTGCTAGTCTGTGAAAGTGTGCCTTTGTAAATGGTGCGAAGTTTCCCCTATTCCCTTAGTTCAGTTATGAATCTGTCTGTTAGGTTGTAACTAAGCAGAGTTACAACCTTATAAGCCCGCTGACTTCAATGGATTTAGAAGGGTACACCTGTGCTTAGGATTGCAGTTATCATTCTGTACCTTAGTGTTAGCATATCACTGTCTTGTGACTTAATGTGATTACTTGCAGTGCACAGGAATAGTCACTAAGTATATACAGATCCAATAGCACCTTAAAGATTGACTAGATTTCCAAGGTATGAGCTGCCAAGAATCAAAAGCTCCCTTCGTCAGATACAAGGAGTTAAAAAAGGTGACAAGGGGAGATTTGACTCTCAAAAGCTCATACCTTAGAAATCTAGTCCATCTTTAAGTTGCTATTGGGCTCAAATCTTGCTCTTCAACTGCAGACCAACATGTCTACCCACCTGAAACTATGTTCATGTTTAGTTTACATTATTATTCTTGTATTGGTTTTCCACTAAGTAGTAATGCTCGCTGCCTGAACAATGTAAGCCTCTGTGGGTCATCTGCAATACTCCCTGCCCTTCTTAGGGGGGCAAATACTAACTGCCTGCCAGACATGTAATGCTGCTGTTGCCTGCCATTCTTGGGGTGCCCAAGCAACAGCTCTGTCCCTTCTGCTACTGCCTGCATTTCTACTTTGGGATGCAATCTGCAATTCTCTGTACTGCTTTGTTATGCTGTTACAGTAGCACAGTGGTTAAGTGGTTCGGCTGCGAATCAGCACTCTACTGGTTCGAATCCCACTACTGCTATGAGCTCAGTAGGTGGCCTTGGGTAAGCCACTCGTCTCAGCCCCAGCTCCCCAGTTGTATTGTGGGGATAATAATAACACTAACTTGTTCACTGCTCTGGGTGAGGTACTAATCTGTCTAGAAGAGTGGTATATAAGTACAGTTATTATCATTATCATTATTAAATGCCTCCTAGTTCTCACTCTGTACTATGGCCTGACTTCTGAGGATACAAAAATGTCTTCCCATTTGCTAAGTGAGAATTTTAACTGCCTATAAAAATTGGGATCTACTTACCTGAGATTTGATAGGCAGGATCACTTGAACGAGGAATACAATCCCTTTCATCCAAGTAAGTTGGAAAACAAAGATGTTACAGCCAGATATGTGTTTTACTTTTAATCCAACTATAACCCTAGTACCACTTTCATCTGCTTGCAGTTTGGTAGAGATGATACCTTCAAGGAGATGCAGAATCCCTTCAAGTTTGGTAGAAAACAAGCGAACAAAAAGGTTCTGCTAGAAATATGTTTCCCATATACTGATGGGAAACAAAGACAAATAATGCAATAACAAAACAGAATTGGGTATCGGGGGATGTGCCTTTGACTGGTTTAAATCATTCCTTGGGGAATGGACTCAAACAGCTACGTTGGAGACCAGCTACCTTCAGTGTGGAAGTTATCTTGCAGGATTCCACAGGGAGCAACCTTATCCCCCATGTTATTCAACCTCTATGTAAGGTCTTTAGAAGAAATAATTCGTAGCTACGGAACTGGATGACATCAATGTGAATGACACCTAGTTCTATATCTCACTATCCAAATCCTCGAGTGATGCTGTACAGATCCTCAGTCTCTGCCTGATTGCTTTGGTGAAATGGCTGAAGTTGAACAAACTGAAACTGAACCCAGACAATACGGAAGTGATGCTGGTTGGGAAGGAGGAGATCTTGAAGGACATTGTACTCCCCACTTTTGGTGGGGTTCAGCTGACCCTCACATACTTGGTTAAGAGCCCAGTGATTATAGTGGATCCAGTGTTATTGCTAGAAAAGTAAGTTAATGCATCTACAAAAACTGCCTTCTACAAACTCAGTCTGCCTGGAAGATGGCTCCCTACCTTGACATGGCCAATCTGGCCACCTGGCTCCATGGTATGGTAATTTGCTTACTGTAATGAACTCTGAATTGGTCTCCTCAAAGTGAACTGGTGCAGAATGCTGCAGCTTGATTATTATGAGGAGCTAAGTAGAGTATGCATATTACTCCCATTCTGCAATCACTCCACTGGCTACCTATCGGTTACCAGGCTCAATCCAAGGTTTTGGCTACAAAGTCTTCCATGGCCTTGGTCCCGCATATCTTTGGGACTATCTCTCTCCCTATGCTCCACCATGGCAGCTTCACTCAAGAGAACAGGGGCTTCTGTAGGTGCCACCCTGCAAATAGGCAAAATCAACAGCTACTCGTATATGCACATTCTCTGTATTGGTCTCCACCTTATGGAATGGCCTGGCTGAAGAGGTCAGGAAAGCTCATACTCTCCTAGCTTTCTGCAAACTGTGCAAAACTGAATTATTCAAAAGGACTTTCTTATACAGGTAACAGGGCTATGCTGTAAAGAAATGGTTCAGAGATAGATGTGTTGCTACAGGGATAGAGTCTGTAGACTATATTACTGTGTACCATTTGTTGTTGGAAGTATACTCTTACTGGATAGTTAATGACAAATAAATATTAAATATGACAAATAAATACTATATTTCTGCATTTTTTCAGTACTGTTGGATGTCTGCTTTTGTTTCAGCATTGTGTTTTCAACTCTCTATTGGATTTCTGCTTGTTTTGAAATTTCTGCTATCGTTATGCTGTTGTATTGTTTTCCAGCTGCTGATTGCATTTACTTATTTTATGTAATCTGCCTTGAGCCTCACTTCCTTGAGTGAGAAAGGTGCACTATAAATAATGTAAATAAATGGACAAAGATATTCTGTTTTGCAGAAAAGGGTCAAATCCACATTCACCCATTACCCGCATGTTTATCGGATATCTTCCATTTGCCTCCAATCCATGATTTTTTCCTCTTCGTTCACATTCCTGCTTCCAATCCGTCTTTCTCGCGCGTCCCTCCAGTCACACGGCTGCTCGAAAACCGCTTTTTTGGGCGGGACCTTTTTCCCGCCCATTTTTTAAAAAAAATTTTTGAGCGCACTTTTCCGTTATTTTGATCTTGCCTTATAAAGAAACATCATTGAAGATAATGATGCCTCTCTTTCCCCCATTGACAGCACTGATGGCTCTCTCCCGTTTCTTTTTTGGAAATTTGGAAGCATGTGGGAAGCTTTCGTGGGCATTTCCTATGGAGGACAGTTCAGTACTTGAATTTTACTGAAGTTTCACTTCCTTGGAGTGTCATTATGTTCCCAATAGTCACTGGCCGAATCCGCATTCACCCCACACCCGTATTTTCCGCTTTTGTGGGTGGGAACAAATCTTCCCGACCTTTTTTGTATTTTTTTGTATTGTTTTAAAATTACTTTTCCGTTATTTCGATATCATGATATATAGATAACGATGTCTTGTCTCTCTGATGCATTGACGGAGACCCAACAGTGTGCCCGCATGTCTCGCGCCCCATTTTCCTTCTGTGAGGTTATAGAACATCATCCCTGACAGTTTTCGAGGAAATGTAAAATGTCATTGGGGACCGATTATAACTTGGGGGAAACATGGAGGAGTGATGGAGGTCTTGCTCTGTGTTTTCTTTATTTCGAATGATTGATTCACCATAATTTCGATATTACAGTAATATAAAATAAAAAAATAAAAAACAGTTAAAAAGGAAGTTTCGCGAGTCCGTTCTGAGGATGGATTCACCCCAAAATGATTTTTCAAACTACCAGATTTGATTCAGAAACAGCATAATCAATAAATCCAATGCTATGAAGTCAAAAACAGTCTTTTGCAGACTACGGAGCACTTGTAAGTTGAATCAGCCAATAGGAACTCTCGGAACGGCCGGAGAGACAGGAAGGGGGGGGTGGTTTTTAAAAAAACCGCGTAAATTGCGCATTGGCCCATTCACGGCCACCGTGAAACTCCTGTTGAAAACCTGTGACCGCATATTCGGGAGAAATGTGAATGAAATGCGTCTGTTTAATGAGGTAATGTGACTGGCACTCGGGATAGCGTGGGGAATGCGGGGAACATGTGACTTAGAATGAGTAATGTGGATTTGACCAAGGATGGCTCTGCACGTAACACTCCAAAACATGGGCCACCCTCACACCTCACTATTTCAATCACAGTATGCATAATTTATTATGCTGGATTCTCTTGTTTTGATTTGATAAAGTCACCCGCGTTTGACTTTCAGTTGTTCCTGATTTTGCACCCAAGTAATATTGATCAGAAATTTATTTTATTTCTTGGTAGACAGCCCACCTATGAGGTGACACATTTGGAAGAAAGGTTCCCTAAAAAACTGACAACCGTTAAGTAACATTGTGGTGACCTTGCCAAATAAAAAGGGAATGGGAAAATTGGGCCGCAGGAGGATTTCTATGTTCCTTTCTTCCTTCTGTCCTCCTTCAGCCTGTCCAGTAATTTCTGCTTTTCCTTTGTCACATTTTCACATTCTTTCCTTCCCTTTTCTCTGCCACTCTTTAGTCTGTCCTTCACCACTACCCCAGGCTATTTCTCCAGCCAGCTTCAAAGTGCTGAAAGAGGAGGATGAAGTGGTGGTGATGAGGCCAAGCACCAAATGCCTGCAGTCACAGTAGAAAGGGTAATGGGCACCTTAGCTTGCAGCTTGGGCATATGTTTGCTTGAAAACTGCTTCCCTACAGCAACATCATCACAAGCAGCAAAAAGGAAAAGGAGAGGAGGGAAGATGGACCCTCACTATGAGATGTAAGGATCCCATTCCCCCAATGGGGGCAAGGGATCCCCCACTCCCATCTTTTGCCTCCTGCCACCACTTACGGGGCCAGCAGGGGGAGAGGCGGGGAATGGGCCTCCTGCACATGCTCCTGGGGCCAGCGCAATGATGTCACTGATGTCACTGCATTGCCCTGAGAGCATGCCCATGCTTCAAAGCGGTCCAATTTGGGGCCCAAATAGTCCTGCTATAAAACACACGCACATTCCCCAGCCTTGCACAATGACATCACTTTCTGGAAGCGATGTCATTTAGCTGGTGTGGGTCTACTCGTGCACAAAGCACACGCAAGGAGCATTCCAATAGCACCAGGAGGGAAAACCCTGGGTGCCCCCTCCCACCAGGAGGGTAAGGGGATCTGGCAGCCCTAATAAAATGTAAGAGACAAAGGAAGAGGGGGAGAAAAATGGAGGTTTTATACTCCCCCCAGTTTCAGCCAGGGAAACCAATCCTGCTTTCCAAATCCAGAATACCTTCACACAAACACCAAACAAAATTAAACTTCTACACTGGATTAAGGACTGTGCAATGTTGGCTTCAACTATGAGAGTATCAAATTCCACAAATGCTTGCTGGCTAAGGTCACCACAATTTATTTTAATTGGATAAATATTACTAAACATGGACAGTTACACTATTACCTGAGTTTTGTCAGCTCTCCTCAAAAACTGAAAATTTCAAACTTCCATCTTAAATGTTTTATTTCATTGAAACTTTTATTTGAAAAATACATATTGAGGAGGTTTAGGGGCCTCCATAGCAACCAATTTGTGATAGTACCCGTTGTTAAATTACATTTCACCCACATTTACCTGTATGACAATTGTAACTTTGGACAGTTAATGTTTTAATTTGTACTCTGTTATCACTAAGAGTAACCTAAAACCACCTTCTAGCTAGCCTTCAGTCTACCTGGGTTTTGGAATATGGTCTTTCATACATTAAAAACTGTAATCAAAAGAACAAGGAGATTTCCTTCTGTGGTATCAGCACTCATAATCAACATGTGAGCGTTTGTCGCAGAAAAAAAAAGGACCCCAAACAGAAAACGTGTTCTTTATCTGTGCCTCATCACAAATTATGTTGCCGCATTCCCACCAACCCACCCACCTACCCTCCTTCCTTCCTTCCGATTGCATTTAGAATTACACTATACTGCTGTCCTGTCTTTCAGCTTCTGTAGAAACTGGGCATGCGTAGTATTCCGTTCTCTACCACTGATTTCCCGCTCAAAGTTTTAAATGCAAAAGCATTTCATAAATATGCGAACAGTAGAGTAGTGCAATTGCGCAATTCCATATCTTACTATATAAAAGGCAAACCATATTCCCAACCACTCACTCCTTATCCCCATGCTGGCATATTACGCAGGGATAAGAAGCGAGTCAGGGGCAAAATGGTTTGCTTCTCTGCTGCCTCCTCAGGGCTTCCAGAGGCCCGGAAAGGCTCAGTGCGGTGGCGAGGCCCTCTCAGGGTCCCACAGCAGCCAGGGGGGTTGGGCTCCCTACCTCCTTTGCAGGGTCTTGGGAGGGCCACACACAAGCTGAGCAGTGGCCGAGGGGCTGGAGGAGGAGGGAGCCCCCAATCCCCTCCCTTGATTGATGCTGCGGGGGGACGCACGGGGGGAGGCACTGCTAGGGCCCAATGAATTTTTCCAAACAATGGTCCTTATTGCTAGTTTAAAATAAAATCAGAAATGGCATTCCATTCTCAATGTCGTTCCTAGATTGATAGTCCAATTGCTGTGATCCAATGTAGCAAGCACAGCAGTATGATTTCCTTTGTATACGTAGATATCATAATAGTACAAGAACCATTAAGAAATGTAAAAAAGTGGGGGGGATTATATGATTGCACATGTGACCCAGACGCATGTGTGATATTTGAAGGAGGAGTAATGGCGAGAGAAGGGGTTGGAGATTTGTGGGAGGGCTCTTCTGAAGTGCAAAAAAGCCTCCACATGCATTGATACAGTGTTGAATCGTGCAGAAAACCCCATCAAAAATAAACACGGACCAAAACAGGTCTCACAAAAAATGCTTAAAAACCAGGATCATCACAACCCACTCGTGCATGGGAAATGATGATGTGTGTAATGAGTGAGATAATCTGCCAGAGTTCCATTGGCAGGCCGTCCCATTAAGGACATGTGGAAATGGCCTAACCCTTCTTAAGTCTCCTAAATAGAGGCAAATAATGTTCCATCCAGTAGGATGAGAAGGGTCTGAGGGAGCTTAAAGGGGGAAATTTGTAGGGGTGTGTGATTCAGGTTTCCAATTCGGGATAAATACATGAATCAGACTCAATTAGTAAAAATTCAGGATTTACGAATCGGACCCAGCACAGCAGGCCCGATTTGGGAATCCCAAATCAAAGCTTTCTGAAGTGATTCAGGTCGCTTCAGAAAGCTTCGGGCATGTTTAAACCTCGTGCCCTTGCTCCAGCTGACTGGTGGGTGCCGCCAGTCAGCTGAAGCAAGGGCGCGGGGTTTAAAGTTTAAAGCGCCCCCTGTGCCACTTTCAAGCGGCGGGGGGGGCGCTTTAAGTTTGCGCCTTTGCTCCAGCTGACTGGCGGGCTGGGACAAAGCTTCCCCTGGCTTTTTCACTTCGGTGTGCTCCAAATCTTTACAAAGCATACCAAAGTGGTTTAAATACCCTAATCCCAAAGCAGCAGGATTCAGGTTATTCCGGATTGTTTTCCCACTTCAGGTAAACCCGAAGCGGGAATCCTGTGCACACCTGAGAAGTTTGTGAGGAGCTGATATGAGAGAGCAGAGCACTTGACTTTGGAATGGGAAAACTTTAAGAAGAGATACATGAAGGGAACAAAAGAGAAAATAGCTGGGAAAGAGAAACAGAATTCTGGTAATTTTAAGATTATCCTGCCTACCTCTTAAATCACCATCACAGTGGGGCAAGTTTTAGACTCAAATAGAAAAGATTGAATTTATTGCTCATTTTATTTTCTCTTTGTAATAGTTAATTTTTCCTCAATGCTTTGCCTTTTAATGACCAATAACATTTCTTTGTTGTGAATTTGGTATCTGTCTGCATCTTCAGAAGTTAACTTCTGTTCTCAAAGGTACAAGGGAAGACAGGGAGATTGCTTCCTGGATTTGAACTACAAGCAAGATTCCCAAGGCTTCTTTTATTTCCCAGTTAATTTGAGTTCAGTGACCAGGAAAAACCTGGGGATTGTTAAACTGAAGAAAAACCTTTATGAGACAAAAACAGTTCAGTTTCCAAAAAGACTACTCAGGCATCTTTCCAAAATATGCTGGTGCTGGCAGTGGTAAATGGAGTTTTATTTCTGGGATGGAGAGTGGGAATTTTGAAATAAAGTTGGAGAGGTAAGCTCCGCATTAATGTCTAGTGGCTTGAGACTGGACTATATGATTAAATTTTCATCTACTGTGGGAGAACGAAGTGCCTGCATGACCCTTTTGCTACAGCACCCGCTATTCCTTACTCAGGATTCCAAAAGTGTCTGCAAGCTAAAAATGGTGGGGAACCGCTGCTCTAAGGGACTACAAAAGCCAACCACGTCTCGCTATTTGCAAGATGTAAGGCACTGAACTTCTTTCAGGTGTTTTGGTGTGCATGTGAGTCAAGCTCAGTGTCTCATATTTAGCTAAACATTATCTATTCAATGCAAAAAATTACAACCAATGGAAGTTCCATCCTCATCCTTCCATAGCCTGTTGCAAGAGAAGACCAAATACAAGAATCTGGAAAATGTTAGTGTGGAGAGTAGGACAAGAAATTAATGAATAATACTTGATACATAAATAACATACACATACAGATACAGTTATGGTGGAAGTAGATGGCAGGAAATAATAAAAAAAGTTTGTTCACTTACCTCCCACTGCAAATGAGGGGGGATGTTCCGGATCTGAATCTTCCTGCTCCTATCAAAAAGAGTCCCAAAAAGTAGAGATTACATGAATGTAGAATAAAGGTAAAAACAGATGACGGCTTTCTCCACACAAAGCACCAGCAACTACCTTGCAAATGATGAACTAGGACAGCTCCTGGTTCTCTAGGGAAGAATCTGTGATCTTGAATAAAAGCTTCTGCAAATATTTGGCCAGTCTTTAGACATAACACCACTTCAATTTGTTTGTCAAACCAAGTCCTTAGTCTCCTACGAGGATTAAACTGTGCTTTCAAATCCTGGTTTGTGAGCAAGGGACAAATTGCAACCTATTCCTGTTCCAAATGTCACAACAAACTATGGTTTATAGAAGGCTTCTTGAGTTGCAATTTTGATGCTTGGCAGAAGGGGAAGGAAGGAAGGAAGGAAGGAAGGAAGGAAGGAAGGAAGGAAGGAAGGAAGGAAGGAAGGAAGGAAGGAAGGAAGGAAGGAAGGAAGGAAGGAAGGAAGGAAGGAAGGAAGAGGCAAATAAAAAGCCACTACAAAATACCCCCCCCACACACACACACACAGGGGCAGTCTTACTGGTTCTGGGGCCCTTGGCAAAAGTCCAGGATGTGGCTTGAGAGATTCTCTGCCACCCTCACTGCCCCACTGCCAGGGACAAGCAAGGGGCTGCCCTTGCCCCATGTGAGGTGGGAGAAAGCTGTTGCTGGAAGTCAGCTGCCCAAGTTCCGGTGAGCACAAGAGGCTGTCATTGCAAGTGGACAGCCCAAAGCCCGGACAGAATAGGTGCAACTGACAGCAGCGGAAACCTGCTCTTTTTTTCTCTCCCCCCATCAGAGAAGTGGGTCATGGGTGATTGAACCACCTCTCTCCAGCATGGGACCCAGGACAGCCCTGTTACCTACTAAGATCACCCTTGTTCTCCATCCCTCTTCCCCACACTTAGCACGTTTGCAACTCTCAACAAGCTACCACTGCAAATTCACCACAAGCCATTCTTAAAAGTGTAAATTCAGGGGGTAAAACCAATCAATTTAGACATTTCAAACAAGCTTCCAGTGAGATTTACAGCCTAAAATGTATCAGGCAGTGCTTGCAGCACTCTCACACACACACATTACTTTGCCTTGTTCACCAATCTCTCATTAATGCGTACATCAATCAATAGTAGCAGCAAATGTGCTCCTGTCTCTCAGTCCTTGACTTTATCTTTCCCTATTGTTGACCAAAGGAGAAGATGAGGAAGATATCATCCTTACTTGCAAATAGTTTGCACTGCACTTAGAAAGTGCATAATACCCCAAGGATTAAATGTGGGCAATCTGAATGTATGATGAACTGAAGCTCAAGCAGTGAATTGTAACGTGCACTGAACTCAGCTGCACACTGGCAGCAAAGCAGAAGCTGATCTGAATTGCTTTTGATAGCTGCCTAGGCTGCCTTCTTTTCAAATGATGCCATGGTTAGCATCCGGTAAGGATGATCCTACCCAATGCATTGCTCACAGACATTTTCCAAGACTGTAATTTAGGGAAGAGAGGGGAAGACAGTTCCCCTCCCTGTGTTTCAAACCATATTTGACAATTCCTCAAGAGCACTTAAGTTTCTAGTTTCTATGAGATTTTAAAAAGGGGTTAGTAAATTGTGCAATTAGTGCCTAAAATTAAGTGAAAGGGGGAAGCCATTGCATTGCTCATTAGTAAAATGTGAGTCACTTCCTCTCATTGGAGAGAAAGCACAGCAGCCAGAAGGAAAGACAGTGGCCTGAGTGTTCAAGCCAAACACTCTAGTTTGTCCCTGCTGTAGGCTCCTGCGCAGCACGGCCTTGAAGTTGGTTTGGATGACGGCATCAGCCTTGTGGGCAATCAAGCGAACTGGGCTGCTCATGAAGTACTTCAAATATTCATCTAGACACAGAGCAATAGAATAATACAAACCCTGAGTATGTAATTCAGAAGTAAAACCAGGAAATTGTAGGAATGCACACTCTCAACACTATTTCACACATGACACCATTCATAAACATGTGTAGGGGGAAATGCATATACCAAGAAATATTAGTATATGCTTTTCTCCCCAACAAGGACCCAAAGCGGCATAACCACATTCTCCCCTTCTCCAGTTAATCCTCAGAACAGCCCCATGACTTTTGAGGCAGGTTAGTTTTATAATGTGTGACTGCCTCAAGGTCACCCTAGTGAGATTTTGAACCAGGGTCTCCCAGACCCTAGTCCAACATTCTAATAACTACTCCACACTGGCTTATTATACATTATATAAGACTGAGCAAATACAGGATACATACAATTTAGAGCACTTTGTCTGGATTTTAGCAAGTCACAGTCCTTCACTCAATCCAGCCCTCAGGCATTTCCATTTGGCCCCAACATAGCCCTGGTTCCCAAGAGTCTTCCACTCTATTGGACATCTCAGTCACTGTCTCTTTCACAAGCAAACCAATGACTCTTGAAATCACTCCTCCATTAACGTGAGCAGAAAAAGAGGCTCTGATAGAGTTGTCTCCTTATGCTCCATCCTGGCTCCCTTGCATAGTCCAAGACACAAGAAAAAGGGAGTGAGGAGCTGAGGTGCACAAGGTAAGAACTCTGCTGAAGCCTCTCTATGGGTGTTCAAACTGGAAAGAAGGGTAATTAAAGAAATTTGTTTCTGTGTCTCAGGGCTGAAGAAGACACGACAATGGCCAAAAGTAAAGCATTTGCGCATGTAAGCACACCATCGGATCCCTCTCACACATAAACACCAACCACACAAGTTGGCCCATTCTTATGTAGAATGGCAGCAACTGATGGTATTCTCTAAGTGGGTTCTAGACCAAATCAAACCTGAATTCTCCCTAGAAGCTAAAATGACAAAACTAAGGCTATCGTACTTTGCTCACATCATGAGAAGACAAGAGTCTCTGGAAAAGTCAATAATGCTTGAAAAAGTAGAAGGCAGTAGGAGAAGAGGAAGAGCTAAAATGAGACGGCTTGATTCAATAAAAGAAGCCACATCCTCCAGTTTGTAAAATCTGAGCTAGTCTGTTAACAACAGGACATTTTGAAGGTCTTTCATTCATAGGGTCGCCATAGGTTGGAGGTGACTTGACAGCACATAACACACATACAATATTGACTGCTGCTAATCTACCACATGGCAAAGGGAGAGTTAATGTCTTTGTAGCTTCTACAGCCTACTCCAACTTCTTACTCACACTCTGATAGCAAAGTTACAGTCAGGGGGAACTACACTTTCCATCCCCAACACTATAGAATTTTTTTTTAACTTCATCTTTCTCCTCAATAGGGAACCAAAGTGGCTTGCATTGCTTCCTCATCCATTTTATCCTCACAACAACCCTGTGAGGTAGATGAGAATATGTGAATGGCCTAAAGTTGCCCAGCAAGTTTCCATGGCAGAGTGGGGATTTGAACCTGCATTTGCCAGATCCTAGTCCAACCCTCTAACCACTACACTATACTGTGCAAATTCACACAGCAAATTCAGATTTTTCTGCCTGTCAATTCATTTTCTTTTCCAAATTCTAACAAAACCAAAGCAATTTTCAACATAGCCTCCAGTCATTGATTCATGGGGAGGGGGCGTATTAGTAGATGACTGGGAAATTATCTATATGGAGAAGAAATGTGCAATGCAGAAACATTTTAATGTCAGCTAAAGCTCCATATCTTGGTTAGGTGCTCTACACCACTCTAACAGTGCAACGGCACTTCTTTCAAATGATGTTGGCATTTGAACCAGAACCAGAATAATGCAGTATGGACCATATAAACTTGCTTACTACAGGAGAAAGAATCAAAAATGTCCAGAATAACCTTACCATGGCACTGGCCTGCCTAAAAATCAGTGTACATGTGACAGTGGAAAGAACAAAATAGCCTGAAGCCAAATATATTCTGAAAACTTTTAGGACTAGGGTGCAATATAACCAACAAGTCTATTGCCTATATTCAGCATTATGCCTTCCAAACTCCTCCTGATTCACATGCTTCATAAAAGTGGAAACAAAACACCAGTATCAAAGTGCAGCCATGAGTTTATTTGCATCACCAAGGAGATACGTCAAGGCTTCTAGCAAGGCAGGCAAACACAACACCTGCTTTAAGGTCAGACCAAACGGATCAATAATCTCTCCTCAACCATACTTCCCATTACTCAACCAGCTGCAGATACAAAGAGTAAACACTTTTGACTGAAGCACAACTGACCACATTAGAGTACCACCCAAGCCTCTCATCACTCCAAATCATCTCAAAAAACCTGCATGCGCCTTCTCAGAGGTCTGTAAACACAGTGACTTCCTGTACGGGTAACCTAGGAAGCAAAGTTTGGCATAAATTGAATGTTGTTGCTGTTGTTAACCCACCATCCTGATTTGCTGTTTTATAAAAGCAGGGAGTTGATAGCGTTCAAAAACATGGCTCCTGCACCTATAGTCAGGAAGTGACTAAGTCCAAAATTCTATTATTTCGGTATTCCACTGTGTCTAGAACAGCTGTAGTTGTGCAGCCTAGGGATGCCAGGGACCCAGGGGCCAACCTGGGGTGTAGTGGGTTGGGGGCAGCAGGGTATTTACCCCTGAGCCCACCTATCACACCACAAAATGACATCATTTTCTAGAGTAACAAGAAAGCACATGCATGCTTGTGAGTGTGCCTCCCTGCCTCTACCTTCTCTCCCCACCAGCCAGGTGAGTGGACGTGGGGGGAAGGGCTGGGGATCCCCACCCACAGCAGGGGCATAGTAACTCTAGTGCTGCCTCCGTGTCATCAGAGCACTTGAGACTGCTCCATTTCATGAAATAAAGATGGAATACTGAAAAGGAATTTCTGCTCCTAAACAAGACACTGAATGTCTTTTCTTACCTACCAAATAAGAAGGAAAACCCATGCCTAATTCTAGCAAAGGAGAACAAGAGGGGACAGCAGAGCTAGCAACATATCACAGATTGCAGTGCTACCTACCTACAACTGAATCAGGAACAGAAAGGTGAATGGTCAGAAAAAAGAACATATCCCACCCACCCCCACACCCATTTTTTCTCTCAGTCTCTATTGGCTTTTTTCAGTTTTCCAATGGAAAAATGGACATATGGGGGAGCACTGGAAATATTTTCTCTTTTGAATTAGGAATTTTTAAAAAACAAAGCTTCACTCACTCCTAATATACAATATACATATAGGACAATCCACAGTATTAAGTTATGATAATTCCTGTGTACACTGTAGACATACACAGAACGTGCAAGGATATATGTATTGTTTACATATGACTAATTTTGCTAACTATTTATATAAAGTTACAATGTATGATGACAATATACTATTGAAGAGTTCTGTGTTTTCAATGTTATAAAGTTTAATTTGATATCTAAATATACTGCCAGTCCTATAGAGACTATAAATTTGAGACTGTTTCTGTCCAAATTTCACACAGTATAATTTACAACAAATCCGTATTCTCTATTTTCAACTTTTGTTTTTCTCCTACTTTTCAGATGGCAAAAACCAAGATGGGTGCACTAAGACAGCCCAAGATACAGCATTTTGCATCTCTATTTATTTAAAATGTTTATATCCTGCCTTATCTCCTTAGGCTCAAGATGGCTAACAAGGTAACAAGTTGCAAATATATAAAATCCAAGCAAGCAAGCAATCAAATATGATTTTTAAAAAAGCACAGTCAGATCTGCAAAAATCAGTGTGCAATCTGCAAAAAACACAGTTTCCTGGGAGTAAGCCCCATAGAATAAACCTCAGTAGGATTCTGGTTAGACCTGCTTTGGACTGCACTTAGTACTGGATACATTTGCAACTTTGCTTGTTGAAAACAAAGGCATTTATACTTCTAAATGTCATAAATATATTAAATAGTACAACAGTATATGCTAAGTTTTTAAATAATGCAATTTATATTTTTAAAGCAGTAAAATAAGTCTAGTCTTGATAAATTACTGTATAGATTTAAAAAATTCTCAAAATTTCTGTTTATTTTTAAAACATGGCTTCAAAATTTCCAAAAATATTACATCTCTCCTGAGGAATGGACAGCAACAAACCACTGATACCATAAACGTAAGCCTAGTCGTGCGGTTTGAACAACTTGCAACAGCCAACATTTGGCTCCAGGAGAGTGAAGCTCCGACTTGCTTGTTCCATACCATTCTCGTATGATATAATTGTAGGTATTCTCCAAAAATCTATTTCCATCCATATATACACTGACAGAAAACTTTGGTTCCATTCTTTAATCTCCTGTGACATCATACATTATATTGCATGGTGTCAGAAAAGAAAGTGAAACGAAAAAGAAGAACTCTCAAGAAAACAGAAATCTGCAGAAGCTGAAAAAACAAAGTTGTGTCACACTGTAAATAAGGCAGATAGAGACCTCAACCAAGCACTGTATCTTCATGTATCAAGTGAAGCAAGAAAGATATTAAATACAGTATGTTGTCAAGTAACATATTGATAAGCCAAGTAAGGGGGAAAGATCTAACAGCTGATTAACAAATTAGTATACTTTAGAAGTGTGACATATGATCATCACAAATTCTTTACTAGAAACTAATAAAGCACAAAGCTGTATGTGACTAGTACAAACAAACTTTAGAAGCTGGAGAACAATGTGAACCACTAACTGAAGTTCATAAAATAGGCAGCACGAAGTTGGACTGATTTTAAGCAAAAAATACCCCCATGTGGGGGCCTTCTATTTATTGTCGCGCCAGGAATGATGTCATTCCCGGTGTGACAAAGAAGGCTCCAGAGTATGCAGGAGTCCCCTCTGGGGTACTGGGAAGCCTAACCAGCACTACCCACCACCTTTATCATTATCATAATCTACAGAGTTCAAAGTGATTAATATAAACAGATTCTTCTGTAATCATAAAACAATCTTGTAAGATAGATCTGCACTACACTCATAAATTCCACATCTACAAGCTAGTGGGGTAGGGGAGAGCTGAAGCTGAAAAACAGTGGCTTGTCCAAGGCCACTCAGTGAGTTCATGGCAGAGTAGAAAATTCAACCCATGAGTTTCTGATTTATAACTCAGTTTCTTAGCAACTATATTACATCAGTTATAGCATCAGACATTGCATAAATTCTTGTGCATACAGGAAAAAATGCAGAAAATGTGACAAATCTAAATGTGCTAAGTGATCAGGCAAGCCCAATCTTGTCAGATCTTTAAAGCTAAGCAGTGCTGGCCTTCATTAATAATTGGATGGGAGACCTCCAAGGAAGACCAGGGTCGCTATGCACTGACAGGCAATGGCAAATCATCTCTGTTGGTCTCTTGCCTTGAACACCCCAGCACAGGGTCACCACAAGTTGGCTGTAACTTTACAGCACTTTCCCCCTCCACCAAGTGATCATGGAGCACCAACACAGGCCATGACTCAACATACAGAATTCTCACCACAATGCAACATCTTTTTCACAGATGAACCCCCCACAAAGCACATCTTTCCCTACCCCAATGAAACCCTCAAGAATATGTTTTGTTCCCTTCAAATGTAATACATGCTTTAAATATGTACTCCTATGTACCAATGTTGTCTAATGTTAGGCCTAGAACTGATTATGTTCTGCTTCAGTATTTTTTCTACTCTGTACTGGATTCTTGCTGATATATGTCTTTTAAACTTGTATCTATTTACCCTATTGTATTGTTTATGGAAATGTCCTTGATACTGTATTGAAATGTACTTGATACTGATTGTACTAATCTCATACTGTGTAATCCGCCTTGAGTCTCAATGAGAAAGGCAGACTATAAATGACATAAAACAAAATAATAAATCTTGAACGATTTTTCTTCTCTCATACAGCTGTAATCCATTTGCCCTCTTCTTGTTACTCTCTCCTTCGGAAGTTATAAAATGTACAACTACTTACTCGAAGGAAGGGGACCCCAAAGTATTGCATGATAGTGCTTCCCCCATTTAATAAGGGGGGGAAATCACATGCATCTGGTATGAGCATGTTAGCAGTACCTTCTCTGCCAGAAAACAAAAGACAGTGGTGGGATTCAGCATATTCTTTACAGCCAGGCCCTCCATTAACACACCAACTACAGTATCTAGAGCAGCTAGAGTGACAGACTAGGGTCTGGAAGACTTGGGTTCAATTCTCTATTCTGCCAAAGAAACTCACTGGTGTGACTTTGGGCCAGTCAATATGCCCAGTCTAATCCACCTCACAGGTTTCATTGTGAGGAAAAAATGGAGAAGAGAAGAATGATGTACAGCTGGCTTAAGTCCCTATTGGGGAGAAAAGTAAAAATGAAATAATTTTTAAAAAATCTGTGGCTCCAGCCCGTTAAAAGCTCACACTACAATAAAAACATGTTAGTCTTTAAGGTGTCACCGCTGTTTATTTGGTCACTCCTCTGGAATTATTAAATTGACAGCAACCAGTCAGAATTCAGCCACTTCAACGTGCCTCCTGGCTTCCAATAACCTCCCTCCTACCCAAGCAATAATGGCTTGAAATGAATGGAAGCTTGCTGGAAGAGCCTAGTTGTCTTTTGACAGCCATTAAATTAACTCTTGCCAGTTCACAAGGCAAACCTGAACTTCTAGCACCAAGAAGGGGAAATGCTTTTGGGCTCAGCTTGCACCCAACTCACAATGACTTAAATGAGCAAATGCCAAGTTGGGGAAAGGAAAGGCATGTGATCTGATCCTTAGAAATCAACAAGGAGATTAGCTGCCTATTTCAGGGTGAGGCAAACACAAAATGAAGAGCAGCGAAATATTGGAAAGAATAACTGAAATTGCAATCAAAACTGGCCTGTCACTCACAGCCACTTGTGAATTGTGATTTATGCCTATTAACCTGCCTGCTGGAACAAACCAATGCTGGTAAAAGGATGCTTCTATTTCAGGCCAAACTACACATTACTACGGACATTTGTAATTTTCTTCCTTTTTTCATTTTATCTGAAATGCAGACTTTAGAATCTGCTAAGGCCAAGGCAGGGGGCAAGGAATCATTAACTCTTTCAGTTATTAATGTGTTCCCAGCTCCTGTTTGTTTGGAGGGTCTATGTATAATTTTGATTTAAAAGTACAAGAGGAAGGGCTCAACACACCCACAAACATGCACACACAAATCTGTATCCCTAATCTGGTACATTTTTATCCTGCCATCACTCCATGGGGATCAGCAGCATACATGGGCCTCCTTATATCTACACAACAAACGTGTTAAGCAGGTCAGGCTGAGTGTATATGGATGGTGCAAGCTCCCATGACTCAGTAGGGATTCTCCCAGATCCTACTCCAACACTCTACCTTTCTGTTGTTGCATTTCCCCTTAAAAACGCAAACACATCCGAAGCCAGTGGAGGATCCAATCACAGACTTCAAATGCAACAAACTGATGTTTGCTAAAGCAAAAAATGAGCAAACAGTGAAGCTCACCTGGCTGGAATCCTAATTAGTTTCCTATTTTACCACAAGAGGGCATACAACCCATTGTTTCAGCACCAAAAAGCATGCTGCTAGGGAAGCATTTTTACTGCAAGTGGTATTTGTCTTGAATCCACCTATTTGGCAGATGTTCAGTAGACGGACTTTTGTCCTGAGCCTCAAGTGACAGTGACATAAACACCTAGCCTGATGGGAAATCCAGAGTGATATAACACAACTGACTGTGAATTTATCCAAACTGAGGAACATCCACAACCACATTTGCCCATGAAGATGTGTTCATGTGTATTCTATTTTCAGTATACTTTCTAGGGTTTTTTTTTTTTAGCTTTTAGACAGCCATTTTTATGCTCCTTGTTTCCAAAGCCATTCCCCTTAATAGTGGTGCATAATGTTAAATGGGGGCAAGGGCTGTTTCTTATCTCTTGCACCACTTCATTATTGCAAAATGAGTATCAATAAATAAATTTATGGAGGACAGGTACATCACTGACTAGTCACTCTGATTGCTAAAATGGAATCTCCATATTTGGAGGTAGCATATCTCTGAACACTAAAGACTCGGTCACTACAAAACTGTGGTCCTCTTAGTTCTCTACTATTTTCCACTAGCAAGCATATATCCCCCTCTATTCCTGGGTAAAATCTGTAATGATCTAATAACAGGCAATGAGCCTCACAAAATAACTTTGAATACATTATGGTGGCTCTGCACTACCTTGAGGGATCGGAGGAGTTCCTACTACCTGTGCCTTGCTGAAGGATCACTTTGCATTAGACATGGGCACGGACTGAGAAAAAAACATGGACCATTGGTCCATGGTCCATTGCATTTCACGGACCACGGACTTTTCATGGACCTGCTCCTGTTCGCAAACCAGTTCGTCAATCTGTGGTCTGTCACTTCTGGGAGCCCCCTTCACACTCAGAGGTGCCAATCTCTCAGGGAGTCTTCAACAGGCTCTCCTCCAGCCACCCTCCAAGTTTGGTGAAGATTAGATTTTGGATGTCCGAGTTATAGACACCCAAAGTGGCTGCCCCCAGGAAAGTTCCATTAGATATAGTAGGAGCTGCAAATGCCAATTGACTTGCATTGGCTCCATTGAGAGACACTGCAGCATCAAAAAGTTGCAATGAAAACATGGAATGGAGTCAGAGAATCTTCCTCTGAGAATGGAAAGTGCTCTGTAGAGGCGCTGTTCTCTGTTATTTCTGTACAAGCTTAGATGCACTGCTCTGCTCTGGGCCTAGGGTTGCCAGCCTCCAGGTGGCAACACCAGCCTCCAGGTGGCTACGGGAGAAGCCATTGTTTTTTACACAGCCTCCAGGTGGTGGCAGGAGATCTCCCTGAACTGATCTCCAGGCCAGAGAGATGAGTTCATATGGAGAAAAGGGCTGCTTTGGAGGGAGATCTCTATGGCATTATACCCTGCTAAGGTTCCTCCCCTCCCTCAAACCCTGGCTTCTTCAGGCTCTACCCCCAAATTCTCCAGGAATTTCCCAACCTGGAGCTGGCAACGCTATCTGGGCTTGGAATGAAGGCCCCCAGAGTGGAATGACAGTCCCTGGGAGCAGCTAAATTGCTCTGGGGCTGGAATGACAGCCACCAGAGAGGAATGATGGTCTCTGGGAACAGATAAAAGGGAGTGGGTAAAAGTCGGATCCAGATGATTGTAAACAGATCCTCATGAATTCATATGATTTTTACATTGAAGCCAAAGCTTCAAATACCTCCCTCTGTGACTGAAAAATCCACCCTGCAGTTTCTCCGGGTCTTACTGCCTGCTGGAAACTGAAACTACTTGCCTGAGAGGTGGAGGGAAATTTACTCCTTCTGCTCTCGTAGAGAAGAATGGGAGCTCTCGGACAGCCAGAGAAGGTCGGCGGATGGCCCCTCCATTGCCTAGGGAATTGATTGATCGCCGCCAGTAAGTCTGCATTCATGGACCACTGGACTGCCCAGAAAAGTCATGGGGTCCATGAAAAACACTCACCCCATGACCCGCCTGTTCGCCGAACCGGGCTGCTCCATGTCAAATGTTGCTCTATTTTTTGGTTCATGCCCACCTCTACTTTGCATGCAACATATTTTATTCTTTACGGGGATCAACTCCATTTTGTTTGTCATGAGTAAACATCAATGTTAGTTGCTTTATTTGGCCATGAGTACATGTGCTCATAAGTAAGTACTGCTGTGCATGCGTCCTTTGACTTTGGAACTAATCTTGATGTAATTATAATGTTATATAAAATCAACCTAATTCCATACATATGCATACTCAGTCCATTGGATTTCAGAGCCTAAATAACCTCCTCCCCAGGTTTCTAGATGTATGATGCAACTGTGGAATATGGTATCGTTCATTACTAGCTAATAACTAGCCATTAATACATCTAGAAACATTGCTGAATATGACAATTTTGATATGTCTGTGACAGTTCATTCAGCCCAGTATTTTTAAAAAGCCATTGCAATCAGTGTTAACAGGCTCCACATTACAGAACTACAGAACTAAAGGCCAAACTACACATTATATTAGATGTATTTTGATCCTAAAAAACAACTACAGGGGGCAGTAGAAGTTAAAACACTTTACTCCTGGGAATCCAATTTACCCCTAGGAAAATGATGACAAATGCTCTGGCACTATTTGTTTACTTCCCCACCTTGGAGGGAATCAATGTTTCAGTTGGTATAATGTCACTGGGATTGGGAGGAAGTTTAAAAGAAAAATTGCCCACCACTGCAGCTTGATTTGGGAGATCCAGTGATGGATCTCCAACATAAAGTATAATTTGGTACTAAATTAGAGCATTTTCTAACATAGGGACATGTAGAGTTACCAAGTCCCCATACCCTCCAAGTGCGGGGAATGGCACTCAGCTTTAGTTAGTCTTCACACACATGCTTTGTGCATGTACACTCCCAGCACTGATGCTGCTTTTGGGAGTGACATCATTGTGCAGGCCACAGGAGTGCTCCTGTGCTTTGTGCTGGGCCAATTCTTGAAGAATCTGCCCTTTTGGGGTCCAAATCAGCCTAGCGCAAAGCACAGGAGCTTGCACGATGATGTCATTCCAAGAAGTGACATAATCATGAGGCACCAGGGGCATACCCCAGGAGGTCCTTTCCCCTGCCTTTCCTCCCCACCATCCAGGTGAGTGATAGCGGGGGTGGGGAGTGTGGGAATGAGGGATCCACCACCCTCATTGGAGGACTAAAGAGAAGAGAGAGAGTCATGGGAAAAAAACAGGAAAAGAAGCACAAATCCACTGTGAACAAATATTCATACAGAAATCTAATCAAAATGAATAAAGAATATCTTGTATCATAAATAATGTCTTCAGTCTCATATATTCATTATCCATACATAATGACTGCCAAAATAGTATACCAAAAAACTCAGATGCTAGCACATATGATCAGCCAGTAAACAATAACAATGTAGGTCACAAGCTTACAGCAATAAAGTGAAGTACAACAATAAAGTGCAGTATGCTCATATTCAATAAATATCAATAAATAACAGTAAGAAAGTGACCAGAGCTTATAGATGTAAAGTGACAGAGCCTCGAGTTACAAGTATATTTCAAAGTACAAATTATGCCATATATACAGAATTCATGAGGAAATGTCCATCAATTCCAAAAGAGGGGATATTACTCCAAAAATGAAGTATAACTGCAATAGAGGTGCTAGTATTCATGTCCCATTTGTTATCCTTCTTCTAGGCAGTTACCACACTACAAAAAACAATTAATACTGAAGAACAATAGTGGAATATTACACACAATATTACAAAAATTAAAATGGTTGCCAAATATACGTATAACAGAAATTACAATTCATGATAAACATCCCCAATCCATCTTAGGCAGCAATACAGTATGGTAAAACATATACAATTATAGTGAGAAATGAAGATGTAAGGTCCTTTATCCAGTGAATTATGGGAAGTGATCATTTGTCTCTCCAGTACTGTGATACAAGTCTTTTAGCTACAGTAAGGGTATAGAATAGGGTAGCCAGGTTCCCCACCACCACCCCACCCTGGTGGAAGATCTGGAGCCCAGCTCCTACCTTTTGCTTTCCCTCCTGGCTCACGCAATGACATCACTTCCAGGAAGTGACTTTATCATGCAAGTCACAGGCTGTCCTGCGCTCTCCAGGGAGCCGAACTGGGCCCAATATGGGCCGTATTGTGCCACTGTGGAGTGCTACAATGCTCCCACACTATGTGGCAGCCCAATTTGGGCAGAATTTGGCCCAAATCAGGCTGCTGTGGTGCACAGGAGTGAACCGTGCCAGCTAGGGGCACACCGCACTGCCCAGGGGCATGCCCCAGGAGGCACATCCCTCCTGCCAGCCAGGTAAGCAGAGGTGGAGGTGGAGGGTGGGAGCAGGGGATCCCCCGACCCCAGTGGGGGAATTGCATCCCTAGCCCTGGATCGCACAATGATATCACTTCCAGGAAGTGACATCATCATGCAGGTCACAGGCCATCCTGGGAGTTCTCCCACACCCTTCAGGGGGCTGAATTGCGGCTGAATCAGCCCAGATACGGCTGCTGCGGAGCACAGCAGCACTCCCACACTACGCAGTGGCACAATTCAGGCCCCATTCAGGCCAGAAACAGCCCAAATTTGGGAGCACGCCTCACTGCCCAGGGGCATGCCCCTGGAGGTGTGTTCCCCCCTGCCAGCCAGGTAAGCGGGAGCAGGGGGTGGATGGTAGGAACAGGGGATCCCCCACCCCCGGCGGGGGACTGGCATCCCTAGCATAGAAGGTTCACTTTTGTTGATCATTAGTTAGAATCCAGGAAACCGGTAGGTAATTTAAAAGCACATAAACATCTTCAAAAATCAATGGGCAGTCTAATAAAAAATTAATATGAGTAATAACATACCCTCCAAAAGGTCAAATAACTGGACATTGCCAGAGCATGTGCTAAGAGATGCATCCTGCAAACTATAGCACCAGCAATTAGACACTGTATTTTGTCCTTTACTATAAAGGCACTGTGATGTCCACTATACTCTAAACATAATTTTTTTGCTGAATAAATCGCAGCTTAAGACCCACAGAAGTAACAGGTATCGGCTTTAAGGCCTTATACTATTGCTTTGGTAAAACTGGGTAATCTAACTCCTTATTTCATTTGTTCCTAAGATTTTGCATATCATACTTATTAACCAACAAATACTGTAGGTTTTGTTTTTTGCATATATTCAATGAGAGTTTCCAAAGTGGGGGAGATTCTGAAACACTCAATGTTGCAGAGCCATATCTGGATACCAACCAAAATTGTAGTTGTAAATATTGCCATTCAGCAAAAGTTCACAAACCATGTTATGGCATGCCCTTGTCCTCAAACAACAGAAATAGTACTAGAGGCATTTTTAAAATTCAAAAATAACTAATTAGTTTATTCAGATTAGAGGGGAAAGGTCAGGTGAAATCAGGGGTTGAAAATTTCTGAGGTAATTTAACTTGCATACATGCACAGATTTCAGTTCTTAATGCTCTTCACAGATACTCAAAGGCTTACGCTTTGAGGCTTTGGTTCTCCCCAAACATTCTAGTATACTTTCTTTTAGTATTCTCTTTATCTTTTGAAGTTAGGAATGCTGGTACCCACTTTCTAGTACTCCAATCCCCTTCTCTTCACACACCAGTGTCTTCCTTCAGTCAATCTGAAGGTCTCCACATGCACTGTCCATCTGCCTCCCTTATGCTTGGGAAGTTAAAGTTTCACCAACCCACATCTCTACCCTTTTCTTCCCTTTTTCCTTTGTGTGTGATGGGCAGGGAAAGGGGTAAGGGTGTCCCATCTGGAATACTGAAATTCATGTTGTACTTAGATCTCATTTTATTGTTTTTATCCGTTGTAATTTATTTATGATTGTAACCTGCCCTGAGCCTGCTTGCGGGGAGGGAGGGCTAAAAATCTAATCAATCAAATCCATCAATCAGTTTCCAAATAGACCCAACCAGGGAACTTTTCACTTTCCAGAGCTACCTTCCTATTTAACTGGTAAAGGAAAATCTCCTCTCCTTAGAAGAGCTGTCCCCTTTCTTTGACCCATTTGGGAATCTAGAATCATAGAGTTAGAAGGGACCATACAGATCATCTAGTCCAACCCCCTGCCCAGTTCAGGATCAGCCTAAAGCATCTCTGACAAATATTCATCCAGCCTCTTCTTGAAAACTGTCAGTGAAGGGGAACTCACCACCTCCCTCCCATCTGCGCTTACTTCCCAAACCTTCTTGACAACTTTTCCCCAGTTCTCCTGCCAGTGTTAACACTGCCCTCCATTAGGACTCCATCTCCCAACTCTTCACACTCCATTTCTCTCTCTGCTAGTGTAACCCCTATGAACTAATTGGTTTAGCCCAGTAGGGTGGAGTCAGTAGCTACAGTCAGGCAGCTGAGGAAGAAGCTGGTTGCTAGGGAGCTTGATAATAATTAATGTACTCTTATCACCTTGAATAAGGTAATCAGAAATGTTGTATGTGAACAATATGACTAAAAGTGGTATATGTGTATTGTGTTATTGTTCTTAAAGGTAAATGCAGTCCCCTGTGCAAGCACCGAGTCATTATTGACTCATGGGGGGACGTTGCATCACGACGTTTTCTTGGCAGACTTCTGTTATGGAGTGGTTTGCCATTGCCTTCCCCAGTCATCTACACTTTACCCCCAGGAAACTGGGTACTCATTTTACCAACCTCTGAAGGATGGAAGGCTGAGTCAACCTTGAGCCAGCTACTTGAACCCGGCTTCTGCCAGGATCGAACTCAGGTTGTAAGCAGAGCTTGGACTGCAGTGCTGCAGCTTAGCACTCTGCGCCACAGGGCTCCTGTATTGTTCTTACAGGGCTGTAATTCCCCAAGAAGAGGACCGAAGCCTGGGTTCCAGTTGCTTCAAATTGAAAGGATTGTGGCAAAGGACCCTGTCTCTTGGTGGGATCCGACAAGTTGAATTGTTTACGTTTTCAAAGACATTGTAGGCTGAAAGTTTCTGTATGGTTGCACTTACAAGTTTAGTTAAAGAGAAGAAAAATAGTTGTATTGTACTAATTGTTAAAAGGTTTGATTAAAAAGTTTTTTTCTTACATGTGTGTGAAAGTTTGCTTCCTAAATTAGCCCCATAGAATCCATACAAAAGAGGTTATACTAGGACTGAAAACAGATCCTTCTCTTTCTAGCTCATGCTACCCAATTAGATGCCTTGGAGTAACTTGTCACTCAAAGCTCTCTGTGTTGGTGAGAGATTAACCCTTAATAATCCTGCAGCTGTGTGTACAGCAATTCCAGGCCTTTAAAACGTGCAATCTATCACAGAAATCTAGACCTCAGCTTAAAAAATGACAAAAGTTCACCATCATAACCTACCAATTGACGCAAAGTAAAAATCCCACTATTTATCCCAGCCTTCCATAGAAAAAAAATCTGGTCTATTATATTAATTTAGCATATGAAAATGGGTCAAACTGATATAGTTGTGACATTATGCACCATAGTTCTCTAACTGCAGAAACTGCAGGAGGAAAACAATCTAGATTAACATGAGTAGACCCTAATGAAGAAAAATATTTCTTATCCAAGTAAAGATTCCCTGTGTGTTTCACTTGAAAGCTTCATCAGGGGAATCTGTAACATTACAACGATATAATTATTTGAGTTCGCATAACTTCCACGCTGGGCCCCATCTATCAGTTTTGCACCTCTCAGAACTTAATTCCTAGATGCACAGTGCCTAATTCAGAACCATGGCGTGCAGGGAGAAGGGATATGAGCCTTCCCCTGGCGCCATTTTCCTGACCCTTATTTGTACCGATGGGTTTCATGAGTACTGATGGCTACGGGTTTTGAGCACAGAACTTGCAGCACAGGTAGGGTTGCCAGGTCCCCCTGTCCTCCCAGTGGGAGATGGGGGACCCGGCACCTGCCTTGTGCTTTTTCTCGCGCCTGAGCTCCCAGGCCCGCATGATGACATTACTTCTGGGAAGTGGCATCATCGCGCGGGCCGCAGCCACCCCTGGGAGTGCTTCCATGCTCCATGGAGGGCTGAATCAGGCTGGATTGGGCTGCTCCACAGCACAGGAGCACTCCCATGCTCCAGAGCAGCCAGATTTGGGCCCAAATTGGCCTGGATTGGGTTCAAATCGGCCTGGAACAGGCCACTGTAGAGCATGGGATTGTTCCCATGCTTCGCAGTGGCCTGATCCAGGCTGATTAGGCCCGGATCAGCCCAGAACAGGCTGCTGCGGCATATGGGAGTGCTCCCATGCTTCACAGTGGCCCATTTCAGGCCAATTCAAGCCCAGTCTGGGCCTGCAGGAACATGCTGCGCCGCCTTGGATCATGCACCGAGAGGACTGTGCTTCCCCTGCTGGCAAGGTAAGCGGGGACCAGGGGTGGAGGGTGGGAGCGAGGGACCCTCCACCCCCAGCGGGGGACTAGCAACCCTAAGCATAGGTCTTATTGACAGGATCTGGGTCAGACACAGAGACCCAAGGAAAAGTTAATATACAGCATGGCCCTTACTGGGTGGTTTCAATTTCTTAGGGTTGCCAACCCCACCCCCACCTTGACAGCAGGAGATGTGGGTGGCAGGTGGGCAGTGAGCCCTGATCCGAGGCTCGCGTGCGCATGCTCCAGAGAGCCTCTGGTGATGTCAATTCCAATGTAAAACTAGAAGCAATGGCATCTCTTCTGAGCCAAACTGGCCCTAAATATAGCATTTTAACAAAAACAGCAACAACGTACTTATAGACTTCCCTTCTGGACAGTGCCAGACTCAGGATTGTGAACAGTCAGTTATTACAATAAAGCTAGGGAGCTCAGCTGGGGCTGAGAGGGGTGGCTTACCCAAAGGCATCTGCTCAGTTCATGGCCATAGTGGGAGTCGAACTACCAGAGTGCTGATTTGGAGCCCAGCCACTTAACCACTATGCTACAGCACCCTGAGACTCAATAGCTTTCAGTTTTACACTGGAAGTGATGTTTTAGGGACCTTTGGAGCATACATGCACCATTTTGCCATGGGGCTCCCAGCCTGCCTCCCCCTCCCTCCCTCCCCCAACAGGCCAGGTAAGCTGAGCTGAGGGTCAAAAGATGGGGCATCCATGCTGTCTCTCTAACATCTATTTTGTTGTTTCTAAATAGTGATTTTTAAAAATTATGATTTATAAGCCACCATGATCCATAAAGAGATCAATAATGATGTTATATCAAGAATATTTAAAGGATGATTCAGTAAAAGGGTGTTACCATTTCCAGCTTCCCAGCCAGAAAGAGGAGACAGTACTCTTTTGCTAAAATTAACAGGTACCATTTTTCTTTTCAAATTCATGAAAAAAGCAGGGAGGGAACAGCCATGTTTTAGCATGCAACGGAATAAATGTCAAAGCTGTACACAAACAAAACACTTGCCTGCGGAAGTGAATGTGGTTAACGGACGGCTGTGGTTTGAAAAGACATGTACAAATATTATAATGAGCAGGAATAAATATCCTTGTTGGATTTCAAATTCTGCCCAACTAAAGAAAATTGTCTGAGAAACCGAAACAAGAATCACTTTTAATTCCAGGGTACAAGAGTTTATTTATTCATTTATTTGTATTATTTATTGTCTACTTTTCTCACTGAGAGTCAATGTGGATTACACAGTGTAAATCTGTGCGATCAGTAGTATGTTCTATCTAATAAGCAATGTAATAGGACTAGAAACTGCAGATATTTCAAACAGAACTATTGTCTGAACAAAGTATAAGTATCAAAAATGTATGTTAAATAATGCAGAACATGGTATTGCATCAGTAGAAACAGTGCATTTTTCTGGGCCAATCTGTTATGATGTAGTCCTATTTCCTTTATAAAAATGCCGTCCTGAACAATTCTATGTATTAAATAATTTTTAAAAAAATGTTTGGGACTTTGCCCCTTTACTACTGGCTCTGCATCTGTTCCATAGATGTTAATTCCAAGAACAACCATTTAGCATTTACATAGCATTTATTAAAGTTTTCAGAAACATTATTTCTGACAAATGGTGCTATAACATAATGCAGGGAGCAGATGAGGCTAAGCAGCAACAGTTTGCTTAAGGCAACTGTGATGGACCCTCCCCTCCCCCACACTGAAGCAGATTTTCCTACCAAAATCCAAGTGCACATGCTATGGCTGAGCAACCCCAAGTTGCGAGTCTCTGTTTATAGTTGTAAAGTTCTTTTTGTCCCACCCTGATAAGCAGTTATATTTTTGGCTTTTTAGCTCAGCCCAGAAACTTGATTGGGGAAAAGCAGGAGCCCTCGTCTTCTTTGTATGAAATGGTACTAGAAGCAGAATAACTCTCAAAATAAACAGCAACTTTATTGAACAGGCAGGGATGGAATATGGGCAGTCGGGATGAAATTGTTGAGGTAAAATTTGTTGGTAGAATAGAATACTTTAAAAGTGATAGGCAAAATAGTTTTCTGGCAGCTGAGTTTCAATGTTTACAGTCTTTATGAGTTAGAGGTGTTTTGTTTAATACTTTGATTAGAGCAACAATGTTTCTTCAGAGATTTAACTTTTCAATTCAGGCGTCCTGACATTAGTTCAACACTGTTTTCACTTTACCACAGACCCGGGGTCCTCCTTAGAGTTAAACCCCCTTCTAGACACTAGGCAGGAATTATTATTCTTCACCTAAGAAGATGTCATCCTATTCACTTGACTTGAATGGAAGTCTCCACTTACTACCCACTCACTCTGCCAAAAACTCACACCTGGTTCTATCTTGGCTGTGTAAACAGATTTCAACTTGTGCTGGCTTTTATACTTGGAACCCTTAACTAAAAGTCTTCCTTAAGACAAGGATAGAATCACAGAATCATAGTTAGGGTAAATGTTACAGTTAGAGCAAACTTTTTCCTTTCCCTCACTTCAGAGGGGAACCTATCTGACCTTCCTTGTCAGACTCTCTCACACACTCAACTAAACTAAAAAAAAAACCTCTGTAAGCACCAACTGTCATTCTGAGGGCTGGTTCTGACTAGCCAGTCAGAGAGAGGAGGAAGCAGCCTGTCAATCAAGCTTTCATTCCAGGAAGTTGTTAACTCCTTCCTTCCATCTCTCTAAGTGCTTCACTAAAGAATTAATGGCTCAAATACAATTAGAACCCAGGACCCGCTCAGCTCTACACTGTATCATGTCACTACTCAGAAAAGTTTCTGATTTTCAAAGAGCTAGTATGATCAAACAAATCAAATGCTACACTGCAAGTGAAGTTGTAGATGATGTTACCTCTTAGTTACAGATCCTCTTCTGTAAAATGGGGACAAGGGTGAACTCTTATCACATGAATCAACCTCCATCCTATCCATGGAAGCTGAACCACAGAAGCATCCACAAGCCGCAACAAAGGGTATGAGACTTATCCAAATTATTGCAAGTCAGTGGTTCCAGTTTCAGCCTTATTAGATGGTGAAAGCAATATTCTTGAAGCCAATTTAATAAAACATATAATTACATGGCTTTTTTAGGCAGGACAGATAGGGTCATCATTCACATTTCCACAGCATTGCTTCTCAAAAGTTGGATCCAGGCATTTTTGTCCTTTTTTAGTTCTGACAAGGAAGTGAACCAGGAAGGGTGAAATATGAGCTGAAGAATCGGGGATGTAGGACACAAGAGAGGTAAGGGGTCAGTGCTCCTCTCCAACACACTTTATATGCTACAAGATCAGGAGATCTGTGCAAAAAAAACACAAGTCTATTGCCATCACATTCAGTTTTGTCAAGGAAAAGATGCCTGCTGGAGGGAGATTTCCTTTGTCAGCTTCTGGCTTACTAACAGGGATTTGCAAAGATCCAGAGGAGGCATTTAAACTCTTTAATTTGGTAGCAGTTTTTCACTGTTAAAGAATGCTTCACCCTATTTCTCATTTGTCTTGGCAACCACTTTTCCAGAGGACACAGATTGCTTTACAGTGTCAAAAATAAAAATGAAAGTAAAAGTAGAACCAGGTACTTCTGTGCGAGTGGCTGTATGAAGGAAGCTATTTCTGCTCTTCTCTGCTTTTGTGCGTGCAGGTTCCTGGCCAAAGCTAAAAAACAGACTTGCCCAAGGCTCCAAGGCTGAACTGTCATTTGAGCCAGGGGATTCTAAAGCCAGCACATGATCTACCACACCACACTGGTTGGATGTAGGGAAAGGGAACCTCTTCACATCCTTAAAGCTAGCCCTTTGGCAGTGGAAACTCAGGGAAAGAGGAAGACTTTGCATCTTAAAGCATTCAGTCTCTGGACAAGTGACAACGAGTAATTATACTGGAGCTCCTAGAGCTCCTTTTTGTGAAAATGTGACTAATAAATATTTTAAATAAATAAATATTATGATTTTGACAAGTAGTTATATTATTATGGCTAGACATAGCATCAAACCTTCACCAGTACTAGTTCTGCACTGAAAGAAGTTGTTCTTTTGGTGTGGAAACACTTCTTGTTGATGTGTGCAAGCTCTAAGTATGCTTCATTTTGAGACTCCTAGAACATACTAGACCTCTTAGGAGGAGCTATGATAATAACACTGTTTCTCCCTGGTCTCTGTCAGGTCTGGTGACCACTCTTCAGGTCTCCTTGTCTTACCGTCTGCAGAGGAAAATAGTCCCTTTGTTCATTAATTGACTGTTTACTAAAATTATGCATTTTTCACCAGTCAGTGTACATTTTGATACTGAACTTCATAAGGATGACTGGATGATGTTTTATAATCTGCTGATTCAAGCCTTATCTTCAAGCATCACATCCAACACATGCTATCCTAAATGGCCAAACCAAATTACAGTTCTATAGCACACTATGCTTGCACATGAATACATGAAGCTACTTTCATACTGAATGAATCAGACCATTAGTCTATCAAGGTCAGTATTGTCTTCTCTTACAGCAGCCCTACAAGGTTTCGGGTGGAGGTTCTTCCTATTACCTACTACCTGATAATTTAAACTAGAGAGGCCAGTGAGTGAACCTGGGATGCTCCGCATGCAAAGCAGATGCTCTGTCACTAAGACACATCCTCTTGCCTAAGGCAAAAGGCTTCCCTCATGTTGTGCAAGAAAATAAGGTTATAGTTTATCTTTCAAAAATGGAGAAGATGCATTACAATTCTAGTTTGTAGCTCAGCACTTCAGGAGAGATGCTGAAGGAGAAAAGAACTCAGCAGTCTAATACTGATAGCCATATACAGTTTCTGTTTTCTTCTTGATGTACTAATCATTTCCAAGGTCATAGATCTAGAGGAGTTAGCCGTGTTAGTCTGTAGTAGCAAAATCAAAAAGAGTCCAGTAGCACCTTTAAGACTAACCAATTTTATTGTAGCATAAGCTTTCGAGAATCAAGTTCTCTTCGTCAGATGCATGATGACTGAACAGAAAGGCCTCTGCAAGGCTACATACATACATTGAAACTTGCCTTGGAACGCCAAGGTCTTACTCAGCAATACTTAGGCTGATCCCAGGAGTTGTGCTAGCACATGTATTTGACCAGTTCGGATCATGCATCTGACGAAGAGAACTTGATTCTCGAAAGCTTATGCTACAATAAAATTGGTTAGTCATAAAGGTGCTACTGGACTCTTAATCATTTCCAAGGTATGTACTCGCAATCTGAAGCAGTTCATGCCAATGGATCTGACAAACTGCAGGATGCAGCTTAACATGATGGTTTCTGATGCATCAGCATAATTAAGAAACATTTTCTGAAAACAATCCAAAGATACATCTAAATGCTCCCTTTAATGGACTGAACAGAAAGGCCTCTGCAAGGCTACATACATACATTGAAACTTGCCTTGGAATGCCAAGGTCTTACTCAGCAATACTTAGGCTGATCCCAGGAGTTGTGCTAGCACATGTCTCAAGTAAAAATCAGTTTGGCTCCTCAGCTTAGAACTGCCAGCAGTAATGTCATGGGCAGCACAGTTTGCTGGTATTTGCTTTTAAAACTTCCAACTACCCTACTAGCAAGGTGCTAGGGATCATTCTTAATCAGTCTCCCAAATTCCAGCTATGAGGACGAGAAGCAAGTTACACTGTACTGGATGCTACGTGCCTCAAATTGAAGTCACTGGTAGATGCAGATCCTCCCCCATTCTTCCATCAGCCCCAAGAACTGAAAAGGTGATGCTGTGGGTCCTGGACAATGTGGCACTTAAACCATTTCTTGTGACAGAGGAAGAACAAGAACCCCAAGAGGCTCCCAGAACCCTTAGCATTAGGACCTCTTTATGTGGGTGAGATCTCAAGGGATTGCTTGGAAAAGAGGAGGCAAGAGATCCATGTCCCTGAGCATCACAGAACTCACCAATCCAATCTGATGTCTCCAATACAGTCGGAAGGATGGCAGAACATCACTAACATGGGTGGGGGGATCACAGTAGCCTACTTCAAATCTATTTTTTCTGAGCACTTACAGTAGGCTTGGCTTCATATGCCCTATTTTAACTCTATAGTACTGTTTACATTCCTTTATTACAGAGCTCAAGCAAAGGTGGAGCCACTATCCCTCTCCACAGAGCTCCAAGCAAAAAATACACAGGGGATTCCACAAAAAATATACAAGGGATTCATTTTCAAATTCTTACCAGGCAGCCTTACTTTAGGGATTTTATTATTAATGCTAATCTACCATCATGTTGTTCTTATGACATGGTCTGCTTCTGTCTCTATTTACAACCACAAAACCAAGACTGGGTACAATCCTACTGGGGACTATGTCTTGCTTCTTGTACTTGAGTAAAGATACCCAAATATGCTTCACATCAGTTGGGGAGGGTATGCACGCAATCAAATTACTATTTTTTTGCCCCGACAATATCCACAGAAGTAGCAACTGGGAATAGAGCAGGCCTTTCCTTTGATTACATCTCTTTTCTGAGAAAAGCAGCAATTTAGGCACATTTTCACCACTCTCAACTGACATGTAGTATATTGTGTTGAGTAACTATTGTACTAGATGTAATTATAAAGCAAAAAGCAACTTCTCAGTGTAGGGTCAGCTACTTAATTTCATCAAATATCTTGCTTTCCAATTTTTCTGAAGTACACTGACAGTGATCAATAAAATAATTAAACTTAATATACAATCTTGATTGCTATATCAACTCAGCATTCAGAATGATGGTACCGAATTCATGTGGTCTAAAACAACAGTGACCGGTAAATGAGAACATCAGTATTAAATATTTATATTATTGCCATGCTTAGATGACAAAATTTGACCTGGACTCTGTACAGTCCCTTGCTCTGCCGACATAGTCATCTTTCCCAGTTTTAGTTCTGGCCCCTCCACATTCAATCACAACCCCAATGTGGCATTAGATACAGTTAGAATCTTAACAGCTTTGAACCAATTCCTGAGGGAGTGATCAGTCACAAGAAGTTGCAAGAGCTAAGTGTGCTGAACAACATAACAAATATCAGGCCCGGCAAGACTCCAACCACATATGCAACCTTAGCTCACTGAACGCAGCAGAGTACAGTATTCTAGTATTCAGCTTAACTTGCCATTCAAGTGCTTGCATGAAGGCAACTGTTATTTCCCCAGTGTTTTTTTCTAACAAAATTTTCATGAGGGAGGGAAGTAGCAATGAACTCAAAAAGGCACTTTCTAGAAACGCAAAGAAATATAACAAATGTGCAAAAATGCAATTCCATTCAAAGCCAAACCCCTATAGCTTTTATATTTTGAATATATTGAATATATTTTATATTTTGAATACACACACACACACACAACCATTTGCAGTGACAACCTAGTGTCTACATGAAAGTTTTCCCAGGGCAATATTCTCTGTCAGATCTCACATTGCTTTCAGGGGTTAATAGTTGCAAGTGATTCCAGTTCTGGAAATATTTTTAAGATTCTTTACATCAAGCATTATGCCTTGGGGGGAAAACCCCTCCCTTCTCATTTGTAGTGGTCCTTTTGCATTCTCTGGTTAGTTTTTGTTTCTCTTTCCTGCCACTATAATGCTCTGTAGAGGGGATTGGTTTTTCACTATTTGGATCAGGTATTCTCTTCTGCTTGGTCCAAGCAGATGTGCCAGTGCCATATTTCTGTGTGTGCACGTTCTGTGGCACCACCCGATATCACTTCTGGCATGCCCTAGCAATAGAGTCATGCTAGGGCTGATTCTTTCAAACTTGGCACAACACATTGTTTGGGTGTATTCGTGCCTATTTTTCTGCCTCCCAGCCTTCCTACTCTCATTGATTAGCTGGCAATCAGCAGGCAGAGGCACAAACCGCCAGAGTCTGCCCACCATTGGTGGGCACGTGGCACCCCTACTCTTCGGGGGGGGAGTGCTATTATACAAACACAGACAGCATTTGCAGTTTGAAGGAATACTCCTACAGTTAGGTGTGTTTGTTTTCTTTAAAAGTTTAGAGTCCAGATCTATTGTAAGTAGGGACGCCAGGTGCCTGCCAATGGCGGGTAATCTCATGCCACTCCCTGCCGATCACTAGCGGATCAGTGGGAGGAGGCAAACCTGAGAAATGGAGGGTGCCTACTGGGTGTTTTTAAAGGTCTGATTTTTGTGGGGGGGGAGGGGTTGCACTTTAAACATAACTGGAGCACGAGCCCTTCATATACAGAATGAAGCGCTCCTAAACATTTTCAGGGCTAGTGTTCCTTTAAAATCTCTTCCTGTTTTAAACCATCTTCTGTTTCTCACCCGAATGCATTACTTCCTGATCACCCTGCCTCCCTGTTCCAGGGTTGCCAGGTCCCTCTACCCTGAAACTGGGGGGTGGGGGGTGGCAGGGGGACTCCTGGTAGGGGGAGGAGTTGCTCCTTCTGTTCTTTTGTGCGTGTGGAATGCATGCTTCCAATGACATCATGTCTGGTTTAAACCAGAAGCAACAGGGTATCAGCAGGGCTGATTCTTTAGGAATCAACCCAAAACATGGTATTTTCACAGAATGATCAAAGTGCTCCTAAACATTTTATGGGCTAGTGTTCCAATAAAATCTCACCTTAATTAATTCCTGTTCACCATGCCTCTCTGTTCCAGGGCTGCCAGGTGCCCCTACCTTGAAACTGAGGGAGCAGGAGGGCTCCTATGGGGGAACACTGCTTCTCTTTTTTCATGTATGTGTTATGTGTGCGCCCAATGACATTACTTCTGCTTTATACTAAAAGCAATAGGGTCTCAGCAGGGCTGATTCTTTATGAACTGGACAAAAATACAGTGTTTTTAGTTCTTAAAGAATTGACCCTGCTAAGAAACCATCATTTCAGGTTCAAAACATAAATGACAGCATGAGGAACCTGCAGAGCACACACAATTTCACCATGTGCTCCAGGCAGCTTACCACACCTTCCCTCCCCCACTAGCCTGGTGACCAGCGGAAGGGCTGAAAGCTGGGTCAAGAGGCTAGCATCCTTTCCCTGTTCACTCTGGCCAAGCTCCATACATATGGAATGTTTGATTACTGCTCTTGCCTTTGCAGCCAAAGAGTTCATTTCATACTGCAAAGATTCTGAAAAGAAAATGAATGAGCAATCCTTTTTTAACTACAAAGACAAAAGCAATAACCAAAGTCCCTCTGTTCCTAAGAATCAATTAAGGTGCTTCTCAGGAATGACAGGGCTGCTGCAGAATAAAATAATCTATTAAACTGAAGTGGTGTTCCTCTTCAGTCTTGAAGCAACAACAGTGGTGGAAGGGGGTGCAACCAATTATGTCTGCTACAAAAGGGTCTAGAGACTTAGCTTTTTAAAATGAAATTGGGAATTCAGAGGAGCAAATGCACCAATGGATTGTTATAATATTGCTCTGCAGCAATTTTAACAATTGTCAATTTTTTAAAAAGCCTCGAGAGGTTTTGGGAGGGGGGGGGGAGGATGGCAGCCACAGGGGACTGAGGCATGTAGAGCCCTGGGAAAACTTTCATGTAGACACTAGGTTGTCACTGCAAATGCCTCTGCATTAACAGTGGTAATGAGAGCTCCATAGAGAATTGTCACCATGCGGAAGAAGCAACTGAAGTTTCACAGTTTCTGGGAAGAAAGACAAGGGGCATTCTCTAGTGTTTGTCCCCAGCATCTAGCCTTCAGAAGTAAACTTCCTTCAGAACATGCAAATTCCACCGAGTTACTTACCAGTGGGAGACATGACCATAGTGAATTTATCCAATACCTTTAAAACCCATTTTGTTAAGGATGCATATCTCTGGAATATTTTTATCTACACTCTCCTGGGAACAAAGCCAGCTTTTGGGGGACCAGCCAATCCATGTTTCAAACTCTAGGGAAAAACCTGTGGCTTCTATGGATTTTAAGCTGCAACTTACTCAGCAAAAAATTATTTTTAGGGTATATTGGACACCAAAGCATCTTTTTAGTAAAAGATTAAGTACAGTGTCTAGTTGTTGGTATCGTAACTTAGAAGATACATCTTCTAAGCATATACTTTGGACATATCCAGTTATTCGGTCCTCTTGGGAGGAAGTCATTGCTCAAATTAATTTTGTATTATGATACTCATTTATTTTTGAGGATGTTTATCTACTTTTAAATTATTTGCCTGTCTCATGAAACCTAACCTATGGTTAGTGGAAATGGACTCTGTGTGTCCTTATCCTACTATATAAAAGGCAAACCGTATTCCTGACACATCAGAGTAGGAAGTGCCTCTAGAGGGCACTGCCGTGGAGGGAAGCCCAGGCTGGGACCAGGCATGGAACCTGTGGCAATGCCTGCCCCCCCCTTCACCCAGCTGGGATCAGGCACAGAGCAGGTGGCAATGCCCCCCCCCCCCCCGCTGTCACCCTGCTGGGTTCAGGCATGGAGTAGGCGGCAATGCTCACCGCCCTTCACCTGGCTGGGATCAGTAGTGGACACAACAACCAGGGAAAAAGCCCGGATAGTGGAAACTTGCAAACCGAAAGTCCAGGAATACACAATGAACCAACCGTTCTTTTTTTTCTATTTTTATAAACACTATATTAGTGCAAAGGTGCAAAAGTGCAAAGTGCAAATGAATTAATATAATATGCAATAAATACAACTGAATTTCTCGTTTCTTCTGTCCAAGTCGTTATGATGATAACTGTATCAATGTCCAAAGGGAATATATGGTCCGTGTCATTAGAAGTATGTTCGTTATGTATTGAAATTGGGAAGAATGTTGTCGGTAGTCACATTGGAGCAATTATCAAATTGATGACCTTCCAGCTTTAATTGTGCCCAGGAAGAAGTATGATATATATAAAACGGGAATTGTATAATATGCACGCATAATCCCGTCGGCACATTCTGGATTTTCCTTCAACTTGGACTGGGGTAAACCCCCCCCCCTCTTCCAACTTTGTGACTTCCCGTTTGCTCATTGCCGAGTCCCCATTGTGGGCTTTTACTATATTCCCTTTGGACATTGATACAGTTATCATCATAACGACTTGGACAGAAGAAACGAGAAATTCAATTGTATTTATTGCATATTATATTAATTCATTTGCACTTTGCACTTTTGCACCTTTGCACTAATATAGTGTTTATAAAAATAGAAAAAAAGAACGGTTGGTTCATTGTGTATTCCCGGACTTTGGGATCAGTAGTGGAGCAGGTGGCAATGCCCACCCCCTGCTTTCACCCAGCTGGGATCAGGAATGGAGGTGGAGGCAATACCTGCCTGCCCACTCTCCCCTTTCTAAAGCCTGTTCTATTTTTTCCCACAACAGGCTTTGTTACTAGTAATCACTAAAAGACTTATGTTATAGCATTAGAAAGGCAAAACCCCACTTCCCATACCTCATTGGATTGAGGACCTTATAAACTTACCAACATTTCAATGTATTGCATATTGATGACAACTGCATGTGGACTTACTCTTAGATATTTGGAGACCTTTTATAGAAACTTATGTATCGATTCAGCAGAATTGTTTTGTTGTTTCTTTCCTCTTGGGGGGGGGGGGCTTTGCACAAATAAAACATTTTTAAAAGGATGCATATCACTGGAAAATCCCAGCTTGAAGCCAGATTGAATTGGGTCCAGAAAATCAGTCTCTTCCAAGAGCCCCTGGAGCTGAGAAGGAACCACCAGCTCTACCATTTGCTAAAAAGTGGAAGATTGGAGATTGCCCGAAAGTTCTCCCACATGGGAGGGTTTTTTCAATACAGGTAGAATTATTGCCTTCTTGAGCACAGGTGGTACAATTCCCATTTTTAAGGATGCATTTATCACTCCCCTACCCAGTCAGCCAGTTCCCCTCTGGCAGCCTTTAATAAGGCAAGGGTCGAGAATGCAGGTAATCAGTCTCACCTTTGGAAGGATCTTGTCCACATTCTCAGGCTCCACAAGCTGAAAGGTATTGATATAAATCAGACAAGCAGTTGCCAGAGGGACATCATCTGACCATACACCCATACTGGCAACTAACTCAGAGAGGATCTTGGTGATTTTTTCTACAAAGCCAGACTTCATGCGGTCACAGTCCAATTCTGGGGGGTCATGATGTAGAAGCCCTCAAACCACATGAAACAACCATCACTACCACAGAATAAGCTCTAATAAGTTCTTAAGACACCAAACTTCTCAATGAATTTCAGTTCAATTCTATTCCATTCAATTCATGAATTCGAATTCAGCAGTTTCACATTGGAGTCTTCCTTTGAAGTTATTTTGCAGAATAGTGACTTTGGGGTCAGCAACAGTATATCCTCAGAGATTTTAATATTCTCCCACTGGTTTCAGAATATTGCCATTTTAAATGTCAGATTTGTGTCAATTTATTCTTAGGCCATCACACTAACATCTGTGCTATATTGGCTCTCTGTTTTTAAGTCTTGTTCCAGGGTTGCCATGTAGCGGCAATGGCAAACCACCATCACCTTGAAACCCTTGGGGGGGGGGGAGTCACCATAAGTCAGCTATGACTGGACAGCACTTTCCTCCACCAGAATCTCTCAAGAGTTTCCTTCCACAGTCCAGATGATGAAATCATCACCAGTAAATCCCAAGTACAGAAGATGAGGCAGCATATGTGAAATTACAGGAAATTTTGGAGCTGGGGAAAAATGGAAATTTTTGAGGAAAACTGAAATAATACAATAATGCTAAAATTTCCTATCAAACCTAAATAAATATAAAATGCATCATTTAACTTAGTTAGCATATACAATTGTACTAACTGGCATGTATATTGAATTTAAGAATATAAATGCTTCAAGTTTTCAACAAGAAATATTGCAAATATACCCAATACTTGATAGACCTGCAAATTGCTGCACCCTGTGTTTACCTTAATGTGTGCCTTCTGAGAAAAATCAAAGTTGAATTTAGAAAACATATTTTATGGTAACGAGTTTTCTTCTGCGTTCATCATAATTACCAAGTTTTCCATTGAAAAAATTGAAAAAACAGCCTTTGAAAAAAAGGGAAAAAAACAGGATTTTAAAAAATTCTTTCCCCCTAAAGCCCTCAAGTTTCTAGGAAACATTGCTTTAAGCCATTCATGCTTATTGTATGGACATGTAAGGCCAGAGCCATTAACCTGAAAGTACAAGCTTGAAGTAATTATAGGCATGGACAAAGTGGCAAAGCTTCATGGCAAGGTATGCCACATTATTCTCAGGGATAACGTTCCTAACAGCTTGTAGTCCATCTCCAAGGGGGCTATGCCTCAATATCCATAGTGATCAAAATGGCGTTCTTTTGGAGATGGTCAATGGAGGAAGTCAATATTGTATTGTAAATAACAGAGGCTGTGATGGCAAAAGGCCACAGCATAATCTATATGATCAGAAACTCCTACTGTGATTGTGCTACTGACTGCAACAATGGAGCAACCAGCATGGCCAAGTTTGGCTACTTTAGGAAGTAGATAGAGGGTTCCTGGTCAAGGCTCCTGGGGTACATCTGTATATATTTATTCCTGAGCATATGTGGGGAAATTCTCAATTATCTTAATTTTAATGGTATTTCTCAATGATGTCTGTTGCCAAGTAGGCCCCCTCCCCTGCTTTAAAGCCTGCTATGAACTGTGTTAAAGTTTCCTGCGTTGCTGTTTTACTGCTGCACCAAAGACTGCTTTGCACGTGTGTGTTCTGATACACGTGTCAGTTTCCTGCCTGCTTGCTAATTATCTTGCTGCTGCAATAGACTATGTAGTTCACTGACTCCATGTTTGGTTAACTGCACAAAAGGACTCTCTTTCTGGGCAACCCTGCCCTGACCTGTATCTGGAATTCCCAGTGTGTGTTTGGACTCTGTTACAAGTGTGCCCCGTGCCTGCATTGCCATCTGCCACGGACCGTGCCTGTTCCCTGCTTTGGACTGTGTTTTAAGTGTTGTTCCCCCCTGCCTCCATGGAAGCCTGCCTCATATGGGCCCAAGCCGCTGCTAGCAGCCGGGCGCCTGCCGGGGAAACCTCCAGCGAGCCTGGCTAGGCGCTCCCTGGTCAGTTCCCGCCTGGAGCCTCCCGCGAGCCGGTCCCCGAGCTTGCCCTCGCTACCGGGCAGCCTGCTATCCAGCCCCAGCCATGCCCAGCCGGCATCCATGTTCTCAGGCAGCCAGAAGACCCTGAGAGGAAGACTGCTTTGGGAAGCCATTTCGGCGAAGCGGGCACACCACGTCCGCAGCGAGAGCCCCTCGCCCCGCTCTGCATATCCTAGGAGCCGCCCCGGAGAAGGAACTAAGTGCCGACCATCCCAAGCACTTAGAGAATGCATCTCAAACAAACCTCCGCATTCCAGAGCTGATGACATCAAGACAAGCCCTGTCCACTGGAACATCCTTTCAGCCCACTTGGATTTCCCCCTCCCTCTTTTGTCCCCTCTTCCTGAGGTGTCACTTATCACAATCTGATTACCAAAGTGGCCCATCCAAGCCATTCAGTAGCCCATTAGAACCTTTGTTTTAAACTGTGAGAACCACCAAGTACAGCACCAGCCCCAGGGTACGTTTTGGGGTATTTAAGATGGTCTCCCAGACCACTCGGTGCTTAGGCCATTCCCTATCCAGACCTCCTTGCTGTCCGTCTGTGGTTCCAGTGCTGGCATTGGGCCACCCTCGCTGCTGTATCTCTGCTTCGCTCCAGGATAAGTGAGTATTCCCCCTATCATCGTTGGGAACCAGCTAATGCGAACGTCTCTGTATTTCCTACTCTGTATTTCTTAGATCTTGTACGTTCTCTTGAATGCTTGTGCAAGTTTAAGCTTACGCCACACTAAATACACGTGTTTGGAAATTATTTGTAGTCTGCCTCTTTGTCACTAGAGTGTCTGGGATCGGGACCTCCGTATACATAGGTTATGATCCGCGCTTAATTTTAAGTTACAGACTGCCATAGCTAATTCCCCATTATAATAAAGAGCAGTTCTGGTAACAGTTTACTGGTGGAGAATATGCAGGCATAACCCAGTTCGTGTGAATGCACGTGAGTCGACACGCGTGTCTTCAGCGAACTGACTTAGAGGAAAATTTTCCAGACCTCAGTGTAAAGAGCGCAATTTAGCTCAGGGAATTAAAAGTGTGAGTGTGTGTGGCTCTAGCGAGCATTTCTATCTTGTGGGTTGGCTTTTCCCCATTTCCTCCTTCAGCCAGCTTTGGACTACTTGCCTTTTGTGGTGCACCGCGAGGCCCTCCAGCCGTTATAACCGGTGTACTGTGGGTGAGGACCTCTGAACTGGTGAAGTTCCTGGCCACTTTCCGGGCCGCCTAAACGCGTCTATGTGGGTGGGATCCCAGAAGTAGGCTCTCTCTATAGATATATATATATACATCCTGAAGCAGCACATATAAAACTCTCTTCTGCCCTCCCTCGTCTCTCCTAAGTCCGTCCATACCCCGCTCCTGCCAGCACTTAGGCTTCAATCCCCGCTCCGGAGGAAACGTGAAGGGATCGTTAGTCCGTTTGTTTTAGTTTAGCTTTGGGAATCTGAAGCCAGGTTCCTGAAGCCCCGCGGCAGCCGGCCGCATCGTGCTTAAGAGTTTTAGGGTAGACTCTTGGGCGCCTTTCCGCTTGCGAGTTTTAAGTCAGACTCGTGGGCGCACCTCGCTTGGGAGTCAGTGGGACTCTTGGGCACACTTTTGCTTGGGAGTTGTTAGAACTCTTGAGCGCTTTTTCGCTTGGGAGTACCGTAGTTTTACTCCTGAGCACTTTTGCTTGGGGACTTGCAGAGGCAGTCCTTGAGCGCTTTTGGTCTTTTGGTCTTGGCTTGGAGACAGTTTAACTGTTTGTCTCTGAGCACGAGGCCTGGGGACACTTTGAGTACAGTTCTTGGGCAGAGAGCTTGAGAGCATTTCAGTTTCTAAGCAGAGGCTTGGGAGCATTTCTGGTTGCCTGAGCAGAGGCTTGGGAGACCCCCTTAATTGCAGTTTCTGAGCAGAGGCTTGGGAACACTTTTTGGTTTTCTGAGCGCATAGGCTCGGGAGACCCCTGAGCTTTGGCTTCTAGGCAGAGGCTTGGGAGCGCTGAGCGTTTTGTTCTTGGGCTTAGAGAGCTTGAGAGCACCCTCTGAGCCAGTAAACTTTTCCTGGTCCCGTGGCTTGTAGGCAAGCTTGAAACGGGAATAGGAATTTCCCTTCTCCCCCGATGGAGAATAACCGAGTGTAGGACCCTTAAAAATACCCTTGTAAACCTAAAAGTAGGACTCTTGAAACCACCCCTGGTAAAACCCTGTGTAGTACCCAGTTTAAAAATCCTTGAGGACCGAAGGGAAGGATAAACCTCCCAAAGGAACATAGAGAGGAAAAGTTGTTGAAACCCCTAAGTAGTCTTAAATAAAAAGTAAAATGTACCGGGCAAACCCCACCGTGCCCCGCCTGGAGAAGTGGCTAGTGAAGAAGGGAGATTGCCCCTGGGAAGCCGGTTCCTTCAAGGGACCCGACCCACTCCAGATAGTTAGAAGCGCCTTCCAGGACTTCTGTGACAAGGAGAAACCTAGGTCTAGCAAGAAAGATAGATATGGAGCCTGGGCACTTTTCACTGCCCTGCAGGACAGCGTGTCCCTAATTAGTAAGTTGCACACAGCGCAGGAGGAGTTAGAGGAGAGGTCAGAGCGAGAGCAGGACGCCTTGCGTCTAGAAATCCAGACTCTCAGGACTAAGCTAACTGAACAGGAAAAAGAATACGAGAGAAGAGCAGTTGAGTGGCGCGCCGAACGCGTCAATTTCATATTAGAGAAGCAAGGACTAACCACTGCCCTCCAGGACGCTCAGCACAAGGCTGAAGCGGCCACCGCTCGTGCCGATATGGCTGAACACGCACTAACTGAGGGACAAGAGGAGATTACTAAGCTCACCCATGCCGCCCGGTTCATGGCGGACCACAACCAGTCTAAAACCGCAGCCGCGGACCATTCAGCTTGTAAGAGGGAGCTAGAGGCCCTAAAGCGACACTTGGGGATGCAACAGGCCGTAATTTCCGCCGTGCACCGCTCAGCCCTCTTGGCCCTCCCAGAAGATAGTAAGGATAGCTGGGCATCGCAGTCGCCCCAGCCCGAGGAAGCCCCACAGCCCCTCCACCCAATAGCCACTAAAGAAATAGTATCCATGGACGAGGATGGCAGAAAGACAGACCGGGTCGTTAAGGAAACCCGCAATTGGAGGCCCGACGAGCTCCAAGCCATAGCAGATCGCATGGGACCCCTAAACCGAGACACGGCTATCCAGTGGTTCACCCATGTGACCACCTCCCAGCCCTCCGCTAGTGGTTCCGATGTAGCCCAACTGGCCCGCCACTGCGCCAGCCCCGAAATAGTCACAGCCCTTAATGCCTACGTTTCTAATCGAAAGTTAGCCACCCGCAGTCAGTATGGGTCCATCAAAGAACTGTGCGCGTTCCTGTGGCCCACCAAGAGTTTAAAGGCCCTGTATATTGCAGAGTCCCAAAAGCCCGGAGAAGACCCAGAGGCATACTTAGCTAGGAAGCAGCTTCTCGCTGAGCTAGCAGACGAGGTGGACCTAGATGCAAGCGATGTGCCCGACTTCGACGAGCTAGAGTTCAGAAGGGCAGTCATAGATGGTCTTAACAGTACTACCTGCCTAGCCCTGGCAGGAGTTGAACCCGGGAGCATCTCATGGGTAGACCTGGAAGCTCGCATCAGGAGCATTGCTGGCCTGTTGCGGGAAACCGGCGCCATCCGCCATGTGAAGTCCCCGGCCTCTCGTAGGAAGGAGAGCGAGCCGATAAGTGCAGTCACTTATGCCAACCATGGCCCCCACTCTCAGTACCGATCGCAGGGACGCAACTCGTACTCGGAGGCAAGGGGAGGAATCCTGAGGGGAAGGAGTAGCAGTTTCAACCGGGGGAGAGGGCCAAGGGACTACCGCCCAGGAGTTTCCTTTGCACCCACCCCGAGTTACGGTTCCTCCTCCCAGCAGGGACCCCACGAGCCCCGATCACAGGATGCGCCCCTAGCCCCTTCCCATTCTCGAGCATCGCACCCGTACAACCATCAGGTCTACCCGCCTCCAGATCAGTCTAACGCTTGGGGAGCATCGCAGGGCGACCACGAGGGCTACCGGGACCATGGCAGCACGCCCCAGTCCAGGGACCCCCTCCGTTGGGAACTGTGGATGCGCCTCAAAAACATTGGAGCGAACATGGAGCTATTCGATGGAAAGCCCACGTCCGTTCTAATGAAGGCGATCATGGAGTGGGAAGACCAGCAGCAGCCCCCAGTACCCCCGTCGGCGCCCCCTTTACCGCCAGACCCTCCCTTCTCGAGTCCCCCGATAGCTGTGGCCCAGGAACGCCCGAGCCCCAACAACCCCTTTAGAGGAAGTGCCGCTTCCACCGACCAGGGTGCAGGATCAGAATACGGTCGCCCCGAGTCCCAGTCTCCTTCCGTGGGCATAGTTGCCAAACTAAAGCCGGACACATGGGGGAGACCGACAGTAAAGGCAGGGATCGGGACTCCCGGGGAAAAGAAGAAGCCTGCCACCCTCCTCATAGATACCGGAGCTTCGCTTAATATACTCCGGCCCACCTTAGTTACGAAGGGAACTCAGACCTCTACTACCATGCAGCTCGCCGGTTTTGGAGGCGGCATGCAGGAATCCCCGGTCTGGCAGGATATCCCCCTCTCCGTTGGGAACCTGGCCACCCGGATTTCGGCATGCGCAAACCGGGGAGAAGATGATGGACTTTTGGGTATGCCGTTCTTCCGAGCCGAGGGACTGACCATTGACTTAGCAAACGGGCTCCTGTGGCGCATCCCAGGAGGCCCAGACTTTGTCAATGCAGTCCATCGATGTGCAGCCCTTAAGGCCCCCCTTCCTCTTGCCCCCATCACAGGAGACCCCTGGGTTCAGGACTTTCCCGAAGTTTGGGTGACAGACAAAGCCGAGTGTGGGATAGTGAAGGGCGCCTGCGTCCTGATTGAAGGAAAGGACCCCCCTCCCCAAAGACAGTACAAGTACCCAGCGGAAGCTGAGGCAGGGATAGCCAAGACTATAGAAGGACTCCTTGAGTGGGACGTCATACTCCCGATGCAGTCCATCTGCAACGCCCCATTGTGGCCAGTTCTGAAAGCAGATGGAGCGACCTGGAGAATGACGGTCGACTTCCGTGCCCTGAATGCCACCACCCCTCCAGTTGCCCCGGTTGTGGCCAAGTACAACGAGATCCTGACAGCCATTGCCGCTGTGTCCCGGTTCTACTCGGTCATAGACCTGGCCAACGCTTTCCACTCCATCCGGTTGCATGAGTCTTGCTGGTACAAGTTCGCGTTCACCTTCCGCGGCCAGCAATACGCATTCAAGCGGACACCCCAGGGATTCCACTCCAGCCCCAGTATTTGTCATGCCCATGTAGTTCAGATGTGGGAACGCCTCCAACCCTCCTCGAGGCCCCACGTACTGAGCTACGTGGATGACATTTTAATCCACGCCCCTACGGAAGAATTAGCCCGCCAGATCACCAGGGAAGTCCTGGAACTCCTCCGCGAGACTGGGTTCAAGGCAAGCAGGGAAAAGGCCCAATTGGTTCAGACCAGCGTCAAGTACCTGGGTCTGACCCTGGGACCCGAGGGTCGCACCCCGGATGCCCAGCGAATGGAGGTCATTTCCAAGCTGCCTGCACCCACCGATGTCCCCTCCCTCAGAGCCCTTCTAGGAACTTTTAACTTTTCCCGAGACTTCATCGAGTCCTTTGCAGACAAGGCTCGCCCCCTTTATGCTCTCCTTAAGAAGAACACTCCCTGGGAGTGGGGACCGGATCAACAGACAGCCTTAGCCGAACTGAAGCGCAGCCTAGCCGCAGCCCCGGCCCTAGCCCATCCAGACGTTACCCAGCCATTCTTTATTCAGTTAGCCGTGTCAGACAAGAGCATAGGAGCCACGCTCACCCAGCAGCAAGCCGGAACCGCAAGAGTAGTAGCCTATGCCTCTCGCAATCTAACTCCGGTCGAGACCAAGTTCAGCCCATGCGAAAAGACTTGCCTTGCTCTAGTTTGGAGTCTGACCCATTGGGAATTTATCATAGGAGGCTCACACACAATAGTTCAAACCACTCACACGCCCCTCAAATATATTCTGTCTGGCAAAATACAAGATGGACAAGTCTCAAACGCCCGCATAGCACAGTGGACCCTGGCCCTGGTCAACCGCGGAGTAGAGTTTAAAAAGGAAACCACTGAGCCACCAGCCCCCTATGGCCTGTTAGTAACCGGGACCGAGCACGAGTGCCCCCTGGACCCGCCACCGCAGGTTGTTTGGCCAGTCACTTGGGGAGTCCCGCTAGAGGAAGCCCGACTGAACGGCTTCACATGCTGGTTCTGCGACGGCTCCTCCTTTCACGTTGGAGGCTCCCCTTGGACAGGCTACGGCGCCGTGCGAGTGAGCGACGCATGCACTCTAAAGGGTCCAGCCCGCCCCCATTCCAGTCAAGCGGCTGAGGTGCAAGCGCTTCTGGCAGTGCTCGAGTTTGAGCCCCCAGAAAGCCCACTTGCCATTTACACAGACTCGGATTGGACGGCCAAAGCCGCCACGGTCTGGCTCCCGGTGTGGCAGAATCAGGGGTGGAGAGCTAGTGATGGGAAACCCGTAGCCCACCTACAGCTATGGCAGCAAGTAGCCGCGCTCCTTCAGTCCCGCACAGGCCCAACGCAGGTTACCCAAGTCAAAGGACACCAAAAGACAAACTCAGAGACCGCTTATTGGAATGACCAGGCAGACCTCGCAGCCAAGGCAGCCGCCACTGAAAATGCTCCCTTACCGGAACCAGCCACCGATTGTCCTCTCCACCCTATCACCACCCGCGCACAAGCCCGCAGCCAGGCTCAGGGAATCGCAGGAACACTAGACCTAGCACAACTACAGATATCTGACCCAGAAGTAGCTGACCTCCTAGCCGCAGGAAGAGATCAGACAGGAAGACTAATGATCCGAGAAGAGGAAGGCATAGTTTGGGCAGTAGATGCAGCCGGTGAGCGCCACTGGGTAGTGCCACTGGAAGTCAGGGCCGACCTGATTCAGTTTGTCCACGAGCAGGGACACCGAGGCAAGGATCTGACTCTGGAGAGGGTCAAAGAGGTTGGTTGGTGGCCTAGCATGCGTACCGAAGTAGCACAATGGGTGGACAACTGTCTGTCTTGTGCTATGGTCAATGCAGACCCAACTGGACCTAGAGCTCCCCTCCAGCATCAGAGAATCGATGGACCCTGGGCTCGTATACAGATTGACTTTATTGGTCCCCTTCCTCCCACTCCCCGCGGCAATCGCTACTGTCTCACTGTCATAGATCCCTTTAGTAAATGGGTCGAGGCATTCCCGTGTAAACATAACACTGCAGCCACCACGGCCAAACTACTGTTTAACAATGTTTTTTCAAGATGGGGCATTGTGAGAGTCATGGACTCTGATTTAGGCTCACACTTCATCGGAGAAGTCACCCAGGAGCTTTGCAAGGCGCTAGGCATCCAGCAACGCTTCCACATAGCCGGCCACCCTCAAGCTTCAGGCGCCATAGAAAGAACCAACCGGACCCTCAAGGAGGCCCTCCGCAAAATGGTTCGCTCCTCCGGGAGAGATTGGGATGAAAAACTCCCCATAATCTTAATGGCCATCAGAGGCACCACCGCAGTTCACGGGCTCACACCCCATATGGTAATGACAGGGCGAAGAATGCAGCTCCCGGAAGCCTTCTGGCTAGATACGCAGCTCCCTTCTGATATGCAGCCCGTAGTGATTAATGACGCTTGGGTCCAGGACCTGCTCTCATCCATACACGCCGTCCACATGCAAGTGGCCCAGAAGTTGGGCACAGCTCAGAAAGATATGGACCGCAAATTAGGATGGGTCAGGAACCCAAGGCAGTGGGAGGAAGGACAGCTCGTTCTGTACAGGAAGTTTTCTCAAAAGGCGCATTCACTAGCAGCCAAATGGCAAGGCCCAGTCCCCATCACGAAAAGAGTCTCCCCAGCCGTCTATCAGGTAGCTATCCAGAGGAAGACAGGAGGCACTTGGCTAAAATACTTTCATGCCTCTCAATTAAAGGAATGGAAAGGGAAGCCGCTCCAAACCGCCCCTCCTGTGTATGACCCTGGGGGAGCCGCCGCCAGCCCAGCCCCCCTCTGCCCAGTGATTCGCCAGACGTCCCTTCACCCTGGGCCAGAGATACCCTGTGTCCCCTTAGACCAGACCTTTGTAGCTCTAGTATAAAAGAAACAGCAGAATATGTAGATGTAGATATGAATGTCAAAAGTTTTTTCAGTTCTATTCTTTAACTTCATTAGGCGGGCCCCACAGTTGGGACCCTACGGGGAAACACGGCAATCAAAGCCAAATAGGACCACCACCGAGAGTGATTCTTAATTGGATTGTAAGCCGCATGTTCGGAAAAAAATTGCACAGGCAAAAGAGATTTGCTGTGTGTGAAAGTGTTTGGAGAGGCTTTAGCCCAAAAGTGAATGCAGTCTTCCAACGTTGAAACCACCAAAAAAGGTGATTTCTTTGTTTGAAAACATTTCACCCGCCGTGCTGGTGAAGATCCCGCATCTACGTAGATTCGGGGTCTCACCTGCCAGACCCACGCTTTCGCATGATGGTCGGCTTTGGCTTTGAGGGCCGTGCCTCCCCTGAAGGAAACCCCCATCAAGCCCGTCAACCCCCTCTTTTACTAATGTCCATATTCGTCATGGTGAGTTGCTATACGGCGCCACCATCCAGTACGCTTTAGTGCAAAAGTAAAAGACCCGCCAGTATTTTGTAAATATGTTACCTCTGGAATGTGTTATTGGGGTGCGTTCGCCACGCACAAGGGGCAGCGTACCTCATTTACATAGCCAGGATCCCCCGCGCCAAGATGACCCCCGAATAACCCAGACACAGTGGCGCCGGCAGATCTCGGCCGCCTCCGCCGCTTTTCGATAAACGCTGCCGAGCACCTTCGGCTCCACTTCGGCCCTTTCCGCCAGCAGCCGCCCGCCCCACGTAATCTTTTCCCTCGCCCGTACCGTACAAGGGAAAAGAAGGGGGGGAGACATATTGAAGTTATAATGAAGCCCTGCCAGGCCTTCCAAGTGAGGGCAACCTGAAAATAACCCACGCCCGTGTGCTTTTGCTTTGTGTGTTTCTTTCTTTTAACATGAAATTGGGGCCTCCCGAGGGAGTCCCTCCAAAAATTGATCCTAGGAAAAAATATGGTCCGCTGAAATACATACATGAGGTCCTGCAAAAAAGCAGAGGGAAAAAGGCAAAGCAAAAGCAAACCATCATAAAACATACCTTCAACCCTAACCTCATCTACTTAAAAATCATTTTAGAAAAATAGAACGAAGGTCTCCTTTAGCAGCAACCCTTATAGTTAATGGAAACCGCTCTCTAGGTTTTTCTTCCTTTTAAAGTGGCAAGGCCAGGCCGAGCCGGACCGATAGCTCTCAGCCCGCAAAATAAAAATAGCCCGCCACCGAGCAAGGGGCACCTGAAGGCCACATAGTCTAGGCACCCAGGGACCCCTGGGGCGAGTTTGCATAATCCCGCCTAACGTACAGCCGACCCTCGCTCGACATAAAGACGTTACCCTCTGAAATATACACACTATAAGAAGAAGCCCCCGCACAGGAGTTCCCCAGAGCAACAAGCTGGAAGGCTCGCTTAGTGCCCCTGGGACTTCTCGTTCGAACCCCGCTTAACATACAGGGCTGGCAGAAAAACACCCTCCTTCTTTCCCCCCCCCCCCCGCTTCACTTCATTTATTTTTGCTGCAACAAACTCAGGGAACCTGTACTTATATCCACAGGTCTCCCCAGGATATTTTCACCACGAAAGGAAAGGAAGGCCAGGAGATGAGGCACCTGGCTACTCTGTGTTTGCTCGTGCTGGCAGGCACCCTAATAGAAGGACGCCCATCCAAATTAATGCCCTACCCCCACTGGAGATGTATTAACACCCTGGCAGGAAATGAAATGATGGTCTGCAAAGTTGTACAGCAGAGTAATATGACCACCCCCACGGATCGCACTAACTTCCGCAGCTGCGAAGAGCAGTGGATCCGACCCCCAGAGCTTGTTATTTTATGTGTGGGAGTGAAAACCATGTCCCAAGAATTAGTATGCTATTCACCTACTGACACAGTGTCACCACTTGCTCCGATTCCTTGTATGTTTCTTCCCCGCATCAGGCCAGCCCCCACCGCAGTCCCGGTGGTAGACAAATATACCACCCCTGCCAACTTCGAAACCTCGCCATTTGTCACTGAGGCTTTCGGACCATACTGTGAAGTTATTTTAGTGTCGGCCGCAGTATGGAAGGCAGGAGACCCCTTTAGAATGACCATCCTACTAGGCACTACTACCACTGAATCCGCATCTGTCACTATCACGCCCCCTTCAGGCGCAGTTCTCTCCTGTGCTATAGAACGCTGGGAGAACCTGACCTGGATTGTAAAAGAGGAAGACCTAGCCAAACACGGCCCACCCGATTGGATACTGGTTCAACAGACGCCCGAATGCCAAACCAAGCCCCTAGTAGAGAAATTTCACCGGCTTGGGCTGCTCTTTGTAAATTTGACTCATGAACCAGGCAATTATTCCCTGCTGATCCGGACCCAGGAGACCCACGCCATCCAAATTGACCCTTTGATTGCTAGCAATGAACAATTGAGCCAAGGCGGCACGCATATAGTGGGCTCCCATGTTTTGAAAACTGACATTCGAGAGTTCTAGTCCGCCCGCAAATGTCTTTAAAAGAGATCCGCATAGACTTAGCTGAGCTAAATGTAACCCAGAGGCTGCCGCAGTGCGCTCCCTATCTGGAGGCCGGTAGCAAGGGTTGGAATGCATGGCTACAACTGTGGATCGATCCCTCTCCCTCTCTCTCGCGTGCCAGACGAAGCATTGCCGACTGGACTGCTCCTGCAGCTGGAGGCTTAGCAATCATGGATTCGGTCAACATTGAGACTCTCGCTAATAAGTTTGCCCATGTCACGACCAGCATCTCCGACTTAGGTAAACCGGTGGTGCAGTCCCTAAATTCCATTTCGAATGGGCAACACGAGATTAGCTCCATTTTAGTTAACTGGGAGAGTCAAATTGAAAGAGATTTTTCTCTGCTGCTCAAGGGAACACAGTCTTTGGAACGCAACATGTCAATAGCCATGGCATGTATGCAAGCCCAACAATTAAATCAGGCTGTGGCCATGGGGCTAATTCGGCAAGCCACGGACGGGCACTTGCCCCTGGAAATTAAAAGATTGATTATGCCCAAATTGTCACCCATAGAACTGGAGCTTGAATCCTGGTGGTCTCTTGTAAATTCCTCATTCTCACCGACCACCCAGGAGCTTAAACTATTTTTATTAACGGCCAGTGCACACGAGTCATTCCATGTGTATCCAGTCGTGCCTCTGGGACTCCAAGTCAGCGACACCGAAGTCCTCTACGCCCGCCAACCCGACCATTGGGCCCGCTTCACCCCGACCGGATGGCAGCTCGTCAGCCTCCAAGGGTGCCAGCATCGAGACCAGACCGGCTTCATCTGCCAAGACCAAGCCTTTGCACCTCATCACCCCTGCGTAGCCCCGCAAGTCGACGCCCTCAACGAGTGCCCCTTCGAGGTCGTCCAGGAGAACAGCTCCGCTGTGGTCTACCTTGGGAAAGGATGTGCCTGCGTGCGAACGGCCTGCGACTTTGTGATCCTGAACTCGTTCCAGCTGAAGCCCGTGATCCCGGGAGTCAACCGCTGCTTCTGCAACCTGTCTTCGGTGGCAGCCTGCGACTTCACCTACACGGTACCGGTCTGGACCCAAGAAGAGATCCTGGTAGCACCCTCCATCTATCGATATGTGAAGCCCATTCCCCTTGGCATCGGTATGGAGCTAATCCACGAGCTCCTGGCCCACCCGCAGCTCCACCGCACCCTCCAGAGCATCCAGAGGGACGGGGATACTACTGCTTTGGTTGTGTCCCACAACGGAAAGGAGATCCTGTACCTGGTCCAACGAATCAAGACCACCGGTGAGCACTCGTGGTGGGAAACCCTCTTTGGCTGGAGTCCCACTGCCACTGGAATTTACAATTTGGCTTTGCACCCGATCATCGTTATTTTGGCCTTCCAAGTTTTGTTGTGTGCCTCTCTGCTTTACCTGGGCTGTTGGAGCCGCCGACAGCTCCAGCAACTCCAGCTGTCTTACCGCTTGGATCATTACAACCCCGACCTCCTCTTGCCCTAATGGTTGTTCTTGGCGGCCCATTCCTAGCCCTTGTTTATTTTATTGCTTGTGCTGGTATGAACTATGCTTGTATTTTATTATGTGTACGGATCCTGAACCAGCCCCATGGACGCTTTGCTGCCAGACACCGCTCCGAGGCCCTCTTGTGGGCTGGGGGGGGGGACATATTACTCTGCCTCCCAGCCCATGGCCCGCCTACGAACGACTGCTAGCGGCACTACCTCCATGAGGACTAGAACTGTGTGCCTGAAGCCCTTCTCGCCGCCTGCCGACCCTGCTCTGCGGATTGACGCAGACAGCAAGGGGGGGTCGAAGTGTGTTTTGGAACACATGGACTAAGTTTGCTTGTTCCTGTATATATGCAACCCAGTCCAGCAGCTGTACTGCAGACTGAGCCGTCTGTGATCTTTGTTGTTCTATTGTTTTAAGAATTTCTTGCCATTGCTTCTTATGAATTTTACTCCCATGAATTTAGCCCCGAACTAGTCCCTCCCTCTATTTACTGCAAGTGCGCCCATGATCTTCCCATGAACTGGGACCCTTTTATCACCCCCTATTAACTTTATCCCTATGAATTTGATTTTAACATTTTGAATTGCCTTTTTAACTTGACTCCCTCCGCCGAGGTAATCCTAGCCTATTTACCATTTTATGAATTTGGTTTTAACCAGGACCACTCCTGAACGGTCTCTTTTAAAGGTTGTTTTATTCCTGATTTTAGACTGTATGAATTTGGTTTTAATCTGGCCGCATGAATTGGTCTTTTAATTGCAGAGTTTATTTTTCTGACCCCCTATGAGCCCTTCCGCCGCTTACCCCTCATGAATTGTTTCCCTGCACTTGCTTTTACTATTGCTGCTATCATCTATGAAATTGGTCTTAACTTCCTGAATTATTGTTTTAATCCTATATATGTATTTATGATTTTAACCATCTATGAATTGTTCCACCCTTGATGAATTGGTCTATGCCTGGCTTGCACTTTCTTATATGAATTATTCCCTCACCTATGAATTCTGCTTTTAACTTCCCATGAAGTAGCCTGCTTTTATTCTTACATTCATGAATTGTATCCATGAATTGCCTTTGCTTTTAATTCTATGCCTATGAATTAATCCATGTATATGAATTGCTCCTGGTTTTTAGTACTTTTAACCCATCATGAATTACGTATGAAGTCTTCCCATGTATGAATTGATCAATGTACACAAATATGAATTATTGCTATTTATATGCATGAATTGCTCATTGCTGCCTATATCACTATGAATTACTATTGCTATGAATTGTTGCTATTTATTCTGACGGTTGCACTTAGCACACCTCCTGGTGTGAACCCAGAGACCTGCAGCCCATTGGCTGATCTAAATTGCACTTATTCGGTTAGGTGGTTCTCCAAACTAAATTTTTGAGTGACGCCTCCCCCTCCTTCCCTTCCCACTCCTCCTTCGCTCGAAGCTCGACCACCGGACATTGCCGACCACCTCGCCTTTGAAGTCAAGTTCGGAGACCCACGCGCCTGATGTCACGGGGTCTCCGAGGGGGGGAATTGTTGCCAAGTAGGCCCCCTCCCCTGCTTTAAAGCCTGCTATGAACTGTGTTAAAGTTTCCTGCGTTGCTGTTTTACTGCTGCACCAAAGACTGCTTTGCACGTGTGTGTTCTGATACACGTGTCAGTTTCCTGCCTGCTTGCTAATTATCTTGCTGCTGCAATAGACTATGTAGTTCACTGACTCCATGTTTGGTTAACTGCACAAAAGGACTCTCTTTCTGGGCAACCCTGCCCTGACCTGTATCTGGAATTCCCAGTGTGTGTTTGGACTCTGTTACAAGTGTGCCCCGTGCCTGCATTGCCATCTGCCACGGACCGTGCCTGTTCCCTGCTTTGGACTGTGTTTTAAGTGTTGTTCCCCCCTGCCTCCATGGAAGCCTGCCTCATATGGGCCCAAGCCGCTGCTAGCAGCCGGGCGCCTGCCGGGGAAACCTCCAGCGAGCCTGGCTAGGCACTCCCTGGTCAGTTCCCGCCTGGAGCCTCCCGCGAGCCGGTCCCCGAGCTTGCCCTCGCTACCGGGCAGCCTGCTATCCAGCCCCAGCCATGCCCAGCCGGCATCCATGTTCTCAGGCAGCCAGAAGACCCTGAGAGGAAGACTGCTTTGGGAAGCCATTTCGGCGAAGCGGGCACACCACGTCCGCAGCGAGAGCCCCTCGCCCCACTCTGCATATCCTAGGAGCCGCCCCGGAGAAGGAACTAAGTGCCGACCATCCCAAGCACTTAGAGAATGCATCTCAAAGAAACCTCCGCATTCCAGAGCTGATGACATCAGGACAAGCCCTGTCCGCTGGAACATCTTTTCAGCCCACTTGGATTTCCCCCTCCCTCTTTTGTCCCCTCTTCCTGAGGTGCCACTTATCACAATCTGATTACCAAAGTGGCCCATCCAAGCCATTCAGTAGCCCATTAGAACCTTTGTTTTAAACTGTGAGAACCACCAAGTACAGCACCAGCCCCAGGGTACGTTTTGGGGTATTTAAGATGGTCTCCCAGACCACTCGGTGCTTAGGCCATTCCCTATCCAGACCTCCTTGCTGTCCGTCTGTGGTTCCAGTGCTGGCATTGGGCCACCCTCGCTGCTGTATCTCTGCTTCGCTCCAGGATAAGTGAGTATTCCCCCTATCATCGTTGGGAACCAGCTAATGCGAACGTCTCTGTATTTCCTACTCTGTATTTCTTAGATCTTGTATGTTCTCTTGTATGCTTGTGCAAGTTTAGGCTTACGCCACACTAAATACACATGTTTGGAAATTATTTGTAGTCTGCCTCTTTGTCACTAGAGTGTCTGGGATCGGGACCTCCGTATACATAGGTTATGATCCGCGCTTAATTTTAAGTTACAGACTGCCATAGCTAATTCCCCATTATAATAAAGAGCAGTTCTGGTAACAGTCTGAGGATAATCTGTTATAAAAAGGAGTGTTGGAAAGTTGTCTGTTAGCCTCCTGTATACAGCAAAACTTGCTCATGATGAGAACAGCCCTGACTGTCAGCTTCTTTGAGCCAAACTACAAGTGACAGTGGCCACAGGTCCATCCCATGGCTGCCAATGTCATGTTAGAAGCATTTGTATTTCTTTTTAAATTGCTGTGAGGCCCCAAGCCAGAGAGCACAAATGGCCCCAGGAGCTCTTGTTTCTCTCCTCCCACCCCTGCACCTTTTCAGGTACTGAAACAGTAATGGGAGGCTGTTTTGGCACCTGAAAAAGCATGCAGGCAGGTAAGAGCTCCTGGGGCCTCAGTGCCACACATACTTTGGATTTGCCTTGCAGCAATTTTAAAGAACTACAAATGCTTCTAAAATGGCATAGGCAACCACAGGATGGACCTATGGACACCATCACTTGTAGTTTGGCTCCTTGGTTATGATGCCAGAATTAGTTTTGAGGCTCTTCATTGCTTCCTTTTCCATTTAGCTGAAATTGTACTGTAAGCAATTCTGTTTCCTAATTACTTCAGCCTGGGCATAGTAACAAAAGTGTTTTATGTAAAAAAAAATGCAGTGAGGCAGTGCAGCCTTCATGTAGACTTCTTCCTTCTGTAGCACTGAGGGAATGAAATTTGACTGTTAGTGCACTAGTCACAGGTATGCTGAGGAAATAGCAGCTGTTTGACAGCGGTCTGCTCAGTGATATGCTGAGAAGATGCTTCTGTCTGATAGAGCATTCTTCAATGGTGTGGCAGAAGTACTCTTACCAGTTGTAGTCAATGGAAATAGGCCTCCAAGTTGCCACAGAGCTATATAATCTGAAGATTTGGTGAGGCAGAATACTGATTTTCCCCCCAGACTTCTCAGTCTGAGAGCCATTGGCTTTTTAACTATTACACACAGCATGTGAGGTCTGGTGGCTCTGTTAGTATAATGTCACATTTCAAAGCCCTTGGGTTTTTTCCCCCATAGTGGGTTTGAACTGCAATGTTGTATGTTCTGTGATTTCATCTCTTTATCAGTGTTTCCAAACAGTTTGTAGCTAATTGCCTTAGCCTGATGTGGCATTCATCTATTGTCTCAATAGCTTGCTGATTTGTTTGCCTAAAATGTACATATTTCAAACACAGTGTTTGTTTTAAGGGTAAAACAATTTGTGAGGCATTTAAAGGGAAGTCCTCTTCACTCCATGTATCCAGGAGTACATCAAACGTATTGTAAGTGCATCTCCTCCACAATGCAAGAGGAAAGCGTCCTTTCTAATATTATCAGTAACATTAAAAGCCTGAAATAAGTCCACGGTGCTTTTTTTCTCTCCCACCTTCTGCCTGCCACACCATCTGCACGCTCTTCAAACTGTGGGAAGACTGGTCTGGCAAGCCTTGAGTAGCCATTTTACAATGAATAAAAGAAATTACATTTTCTCTATTCATTTCTTGTGCACAAAGCAAGACAATGTCTACAAGCTTATTTTCTTTTCTAGTCTTTTGCTGAGTTTCTATTGCTTTCCACATTGTTACTAGATATACTGGTGTGCACAAATAATTGCTTTTAGTGGCTTCCAGTACTAACATAACTTGATTGAACAGAACTATATAGCCATTCATCCTAGCTTCCAACTCACCGTCCTTTTCTCTGCCAGTCCTCACTGCCTTCTTTTTCTTAAAGTGCACGGTACACTTGCTAAAGCACATCTTGATGCAGCATTTATGTTCAAAAACATGCTGTAGGCCAACCTGCATGGAAAATGAGGCTGAGCACAAGAAGCCAGGAAGAAAATGAAATTGGGACTAAAATGAATCTATGTCCAGTTCCAACAACAGCAGTACGCACAAGAGGATGAAAGCCATGCTTCTTACCCTATTCAACAAACCCAATGACAGGCGTCAGACCCGATATTTTAGGGGGCCAGTGGCAACTTTGCACCTGTGTTGCTGTACCTTTGCTCAGTAGATATTGCAGAATGTTAATGGATGGAAATTTATATCACAACAGAAGTGGTGAAAACAAAATCCACAAACAGAATAATTCATTTACTGCTTAACTTTTGAGTGTGGTGCTGAAGAAAAACATTAAGTAACACTGGCATCTTCAAAGGACATAGCAGTCTGTAAGAGCTAACTAATCACCACATACAAAGGCAGGGGACCACTAAAAGTTCTCTGGGCGTCTCCAGCAGAATAAAAAGCTGTGGAGTCTGCCTGGGACTTTGTCACCACAGAATCATTTCATTCACCAAATACTCAAACTCTGACTATTTTGATAGTTGCTGGTTTCTTTACTTGTAACTTCATTCAACAGTCAGTATCAGATATATAGTATTTAACAGAGGATAGGGTTTTTTGCGGGGAGGGGGGGGGTCAGCTCCTGCAAAAATCAAAACCATCAAGAGGGGGTCAATAAGAAAAAAAGAGGTCAAATTTTGATATTAAAAATATCCATTGAAAAATAAAATTTGAATAGCAAAATATAAAAGGTAACACATTTCAAACATTTACTTTAGCTGTCTTCTGTCATTCATAATACATGATGCTTGTCATGATCAAGGCTCACTAATGCAGCTATATATCACTAAGGAGAAAAAGATCAGCAGTCTCAAAACACCACCATGACTAACACGTTTGAACTATCACTAGTGCTAATCTCATCCTGTAATACGCACGTTGTTCAACATTTAAAAATCTTGAGGACCACAATTGTCTTGTGACTCATGCAGTATTGCTGTGTAGTCTGACACAGAGTTCTAGGAACCTCATTCTTCCTTTGAAGGAAGTTTTTGTGGTAGAGATAGACACAGAACACAGGAATGGTTTACATATATGCACATCAAATTTTTCAAATCAAATAACTTTCATGGCATACACATATATGTACATAAGAAGCTGCCCTGCTGAATCAGACCACTGAGCCAATAAGGTATGTCTAGTACTATTGGTGAAAGTAGTAGCAGTATGACAAAGTCATTTTGTAGAAGATCAGGAGCCACCTGGAGGCACACCCTCATAGTAGGGCTCTCACATCACAGGGGAAGCCCCTGAGATGGCACTAAATCTCAGACTCACAGCATTACGAGAGTGTCCTGGGAAAAATAGAGCCCTGGAAACATGAGAATGCTGCACATATGCTCTGCCTAGGAAAGAAGAGAACAAATTTGGGTATCTCGTGAAGTGTGAAAGAAACCGAAGATCACTTTCTGCTAAGGTGACACATACAGGTATATAAGAACACAGAACTGCAACTGTAAAAGTGAAAACACTAAACAATCTTAGTAAAATGTGCATCAACTAAAGACTGAAAAGGCAAAAGAAACTCTTTTTCAACTAGTAGGATAAAAAGGGGGTTGCATGAAAAGGGCCTGTAATCAACCATCAACCAAGGGAAAAACTATATTGCAGCATCAAGTGGGATACCCTAGCTGTTGTGTATTTTATAAACATCCAAGATATTCAAATTCTGCCAGTAGCAGTCTGCACCCAACAACAGAGAGAGACTGCAGGAAAGGTAGAGATGTATGTGAATAAGAGAGCCAAGCACAACTGTAAAGACTACAATACCCAAAATTAGATGACCTGGACCTAAAATAGGCTTTTCCATCTGTCCTCCTTAACAAATAAGGCACACTCAAAAATAACACCCTTTTTTCAGCCTCAGGGGGAATACTGAACTGAATAGTTCAATTAATGGGAGAACAGGCAACCTCCGCTGAGAGGAGAGGTGGAAAAGACCTTGGGTCTTTTGAGCCCATAAAGCAACACAGATGTGAAAAAGAATTGTAGGAAAACTGTGAGTGGTGAGCAAGACAGCAGACCACTGAAGTTTTACTTTCTCTTCTAAAATAAATCCTCAATAAGGATAGACAAATGAATTCAAAGGATTCAACAGCAAGCCTGTTCCTCCCCACAGAGTGTTGTCTGTCTGGATTGAAGAATTCATTCTCTTGTGAAGTCACAGTAATAGCCAATACTTTTTTTTTCTAGCATGGACTAGGGCCGTCCAGCTCATTTAAAGGAACAGACTAGTCACATACACTACATTTATAGGATGTGAAACACACAGATATCTGAAGTAGTAAGCTGAACTCACAAAAGCTCATAGCAAATAAATGTTAGTCCTTAGAGAGCTACTGGTTTTTTATCTTATTCTACAAAGATGCAATCTGCTATTGGTGATGTTCAATGGCCTCATTTATAACACTTTGGCCAATAACTATTAAGCCCTAGGATAGGATTAAAATGTGTTTCATGCCCCCTTCAAAGTGGATAGTAAAAGGGTCATAAAGACCTGTTGATTAGCATCTTAAAGGAAAAATTGCAGCAGGTGAATTCTGCTTCCCATATAGGCTAACAGCTTACAGCATTCATAGTCTACAGTGAATGTATTAGTGATGAAGTGCTATTTAATCTGCAGGCCATCTACAACAATAATGATAACCACTGGAATGAAGAATGAAATTGCTAAAGGATTGCAGCAGGGACCCTAACAGCAGCCAATTCAAGTAAAATTTGTGTGTCAAGGCCTTCTTTCCCTGGGGCATCCTTTCTGAGTAAAAGAAGATGGATGCGGAGTTTATCTAAACCCCACCTTTCACCCTCAGTGGGGACTCAAAGTAGCTATAACATTTTATACCTTTCCATTCTATCCACACAACAACCCTGCAAAGCAACCCAGGCCGAGGGAATGCAACAGGCCCAAGGCCACAGGCAAGCCCTTCAGACAGAATGCCATTCAAATCTGGATTTCCCAGATCCCAGCCCAATGCTCTAACTGGTGTCATACAGGAATGACACAACTGCATCAAGAACTCTCTCCTAGCAGTGGCAATTGTAATGCTATGGAAACAGTTTTATGATTTATGTTAGTCCCAGGATACTAAAATCTGGAGCAGGTCCAATCCAGGTTTACTCATTTCTGTGTAAACTGGCTGATGGACTGCTAGGGAAGGTCTGAACTAGGCCTTGTGTTCTTTTCTGTTTCTGCGGAATGAAGTTACTCTGTGCTGACTAAGAGACCCTCTGCACATTCCTAAATGACTGCTGAGTCTTACAGCAATGAGACTGAGAATCCTGGGGAGAGCCAGCATAGGATCAACAGGTCCCTATACCCTCCTAGAAGGAGAGGGGGGACCTGGCACTTACCTTGTGCCATGTGTGGTTATTCTTCAGATGCATGTGCTTCTGTGATGGTGACACTTCTAGAAGTGATGTCATCATGCTGGCTGTGGAAGTGGTCCCATGCTCTGTGAGGAACTGATTCAGCTTGTTTGGAGCCCAAATCAACCCTAAACGTAGCACAGGAATGCTCCTGCAGTTGGCAAGATGACATCACTTCCAGAAGTGACATCGCCACCGCCCCCGGGAGCACACACACTACATGTGTTCCCAGGGGGCATGCCAGTGGTGGGTGACCTCTAGAGGGCTTGCCAAATCCCACTGATCACTGGTGGATCAGTGGGCGAGAGAGAAAATCCCCAGAAGTTTGCCCACCATCAGTGGGCACCTGGGAACCCTAAGCCAACACCATTCCCTGGTAGGAAAAAATTGCCTTGATAAAGTATTGGGCTTAGAGGTGCAAGTTTACAATCTCTGTTAAAACAGAAACAGCTGAGGAGGCCCAATCATTACACAGAAGGTTCTAGTTTGTTATGTTACTGTCTTAGCACCTTGGAACCAAGGACTGTCTGAGAGGAGGGATTCCTTGAGTCAGGCAGGCACATTTCCAAAAGCCTTGGGGAAAGCCTCTCAGCCTCGGATCCCAGGTCTCTGTTAAGTTACATCTCCAAGTGTCTCCCCTTGGAGCCATCACAGCCAGGGGAGTGGAGGGGTTATTCAGGCTGGCAGGCAGCCAAAGTCTTTAGGGAAAAAATCCTCTTAGCCTCCCAACCCACAGATCTGTTATGCTACACCTCCAAGTGTCTCTCCTCAGAGCTGACACAGTCAAGGAGGGGAAGGGGTCTTTATTCAGGTAGGCATGCAGGCAACGCCTTTGGGAAACAGCCTTGTAACTGAGGTTCAATCAGGCCACATTTCTAGGCTTCTACATCGTAAATGAGGGGCAGGTGCCTTTAACCAGGCTGATGCACTGCTGCAGCCTTGAAGGAACAGCCATTCTGAGAAGGCTCTAGCAGGCCACACCTCTGGACTTAGCCTTTGGTACTCAAGGGTGCCAGGAGGGGGAGCATGTGCCTTTAACCAGGCTAGCATTTTCCAGCATCTTGAAGAGGCCTTTCTTGAGCTATAATGACCAAGGAAAAGACAGAAACTTTTCTTCTTTAAATGTAGTCGTATTCTTCACTAGAATGTCTATTGAGGGTTAAAAACTTTTAAGAGAAAATTCTCCTCAGCCTCAAGGATGAGGTGAGGGAAAAGTAGAGAGCAGCAATGGAGATCCTCAAACTGTGGTGGCAAAAAGAGAACTGAGGGAATCGCGTCCCCTCCTCCTAGTCATATGATGTTTTGGGTGGGAAAGCATCAAACGGAGGAGAGGCACTCCTAGTCTTCTAGAAAGCACTGAAAATCGTCTTTGTGGCTGGTCTGCATGTGCACAGTTCCAATGTGGGACTGTACAGAAACCATGAAGATGAATGATAAATTCGTAACATTGGGGTGGAGGAGAGGAAGAGGGGCCCTGGGAATGTACCAGTGAGCATCACATCAGTGGAGCTATTCAGTGATCATCAGAGCCCAGCCTGGAAGATGACATCATCAGCAATATTGGCAACATGCACCGGGGAGTGGGGCAGCTTATACTTTTGATTCAGCCCAACTTGCGCTGGTTCATCCCTTTTAACACTGAACCTTATTGTCAGATGGAAGAAGGTGGTTAACAAGACCTAAAATCTCTGCCAGGAACTGTACTCCACAATCATTTAAGAGGAGAAGGAAGGGCTCAGGCAAAGTATGTTTCAGGGTTTCTTAGGAAAAGGAATACTCAGTTGGAAGGGTGCTGAAAGACAGCCTGCCAATCTGTGTCAGAGCCTGCCAGTTCCAGCCCCATCAGGGTCACTTTAGAAGGAAAAAAAGGGCTTTTCTCTTTATCCCCAAAGGAAACACTGACAGAACTGATTTGCTGCTCCTTATGGTGACTGATGAACTGTGCTGTGTTCACTTTCCTTAGCCATCATTATCCAATTGTCATCCCTGTTCAAGGTACTATCTTATATGCCACACTTTGCAATATTTATTCAGCTCTAGCAATGTACATAGCTCTTCAAGGAATATAAGACAAGTTCATGCTCCAAGAAATGTACACTATCATTCTAAGCAGAGTTACATCCTTCTAAGTCCATTGAAGCCAATTAATGGACTTAGAATACTGTCATTCTGCTTAGGATAGATCCATTAGAAGCAAAGACTTATTTATGTTGTTTGTTAAATACTTATACTTTGCCTTATATATGTGTTGCAAATAAATAATGTGACAGTGCCCTTTACACAAAACTCATTCCAAGTGACAGCTGCTACTGAAAAAGAATGGGCTCTGGTAGATGCCAGACTGGGCAATCTGGGGGACAGCCAGAAGGTGATAAGTAGAGGAACATGATTGGTACATGGGGATATATAGGGAGAGATAGTCTTTTAAGCCATGAAATGTTTTAAAGGTCAATAACCAGCATCTTGAGTTGAACTCTGAAACAAACTGAGAGCCAGTGTAGCTGTTTTAAAATAAGTTAGATGTATTCCCATGAGCTATCCTAGCAATAATTGAGCTGCTACATTCTGAACCAGTTGCAGTTTCCAGGTTGTCTTCAAGGGCAGCCCCATTTAGACCACATTGCAGTAGACCAACCACAAGGTTACGAAAACATAGATTAGCATCACCAGGTCAGCTATGTCCAAGAAAGGGAGAGCTAGTGAGCCAAATACAGCACTCTTTGCAACTGTTTTAAACAAGGTGGGGGGGAGGTAGAGGCAGACAATAAATAGGAAAAGAATATGTGATCCTCAGTAACAGTATGAAGTGCACATGAGCCACGCACACAGCTATCTTGAATAAAAACTTTCAACCCACCAGCAATGGTTTTTCCTGCAATGAATGGTAGAGGGTCTTCTGCACCTGCTTTCTAGCCCCCAATAATACAATGACCCAGCAAACAGTGTTGTATGAATTACATCCGTCTACAGGAAATTAGTCATATATAACCAATATCCAATAGGCGAAGTAGAACTCAGCATCCTGAGAACCAGGAAAGTAAGCCATATGCTTATAACTGAGGAATTAAATCTCCAAAGCGAGGATGATGTTAGGCAAAGCTGCTGACAGGCAAGACCTCTGCTCTACAGCTTCTGTGTGCTAAATGGTGCCCCATTCTCTTCCTGGCACTTAGACCACAATATTCCAAATGTTTCAATACCCAAATTTCAGAAGCTGATAAAGTAGTGTCTGGTAAAAACTTACCCAGCAGAAGTTGTCTCTCTCTGGCTTAGAATTTAGGTGGGGTAGAGATTTTAAATTATTGGGAGCAGAGTTTGCAAAACTCCAGCACAAGGTTGTTTTCAGTGTCACACAGATACGTCCTCAGTGCAAGCTCCACACCTACCATTATTTGTAAACAATACATGGCCACTAGATCAGCAGATGGTAGAAGTGACTGCATTTTAGGCATGGGAGCACCTGCCATTGCACCTCCCATGTGCAAACGGGAACCTCTTAAGCAAATGTGTCTCTCTATTCCATGTTCTTACAGGATTTCCTGACCCTACAAATGTACTATCAGCTTGTGCCGCACAACAACTTAGGCGTCAGAAATGAAACTCAGAATTTCCCCTCATCCATTTCTACATAAAGAACTCAATGAAGCTCGCCAAGAGAAGTTGGTCCAACATGCAGTATCATATAACTTTGTGCGTTTCTCTGGATCAAATGCTGAAACAATGTTCCAGTCAGTCTCCTAATGCTGCCTCTTGTATTATCTCTGGCCCACTCATATAATCAAATGCAGTTTACTGAACACATAGAAAACCTAGAAAACATCCTCGTGCTACACACTGTCAGAAATACTCATGGAAAAAACATGCCGCGAAATTCAGTTTCTAGTGGGTTGCCAAATCTATAAATAGAAAAAAAAATAAAGCATCTGGTTCACAACCCAGCATTATCTCACAGTGTACTGAACATTAGTGGCTACACTGCTTCAGGATCAAGGATTTCTCGGGGGGGGGGAATTCCAAATACACTAAATGTGTAGAGGAACAGGAATTGTAGCACTGACAGGATGGTACTTGTGCTGTATCTCCTCATTAGGCTATTTTCACTACCATGCTTTTTCAGACAAAGGTCACGTAACTTACTTCATATTTAAGGAGAAAAATTCCTCTGCACCTTAGAATGCAGAGATGTCCCTATCCACATGCTGGAGTTCCCTGTTAGAGAGAATGGAACCCACAAGGACAATCCCACAATGCTAAATGGTTTCAGGATAACAAGCACAAGCCCAGAAATAATCAGGTAGGTAAGACAATTTCTTCCTCATGTACCACAAGCCATTGTATAACCTTGATTTATTGCCTTCTGACCATTATTGTAGCATTAACATTATTATAACATATGGTGACATTAGGGAATTAACTTTAGAGAATTGGCAAGTCAAATCATGTAGGTATGCACTACAACCAGTTGTGAGCAAAGAAGACTGGTACGTAGACATTTACAACTGAAACTTACTAAATAAGTGACGCACGATACCTGTTCCTTTGAAAGCCATCTCTGCGATCAGGACTTTTACTACCTATTTTACAACTGGATTTATTAAATAGGTATAGATGTATCTTCTTGTTAGGTAAAGTAGTCCCCTGTGCAAGCACCAAGTCATTACTGACCCATGGGGGGACATCGCATCACAATGTTTTCTTGGCAGACTTTTTACAGGGTGGTTTGCCATTGCCTTCCCCAGTCATCTACTCTTTACCCCCATATGCACTAATTTCTCCTGTACCTCACAGCAGAGCTTCACGACTAAATGCAGCTGTCTGGCTAGCACAATACTATCCGCTCCTTAGCTGGTTCTCATAATTTTGGTGTGTTGCCCATGCATGAATCTTCTATATGAAGTGTTTAAATTGATGACACTTAAGTAAAAAAGAGCCTTTGAAGATGCAGAGCTGCATTGGCAGAACTGTTTGGTGCACACATGTTCTCTTCAGGAAGTTCCAACAGGAAGTTTTCATAACAACTAAACTGCTCTTTTAAACTCAGGAGAGTCCAAAATGCAGGTTGGCGGTTTGCTGACACAAAAACGTTAGAACAGGGGCCATCAGCCTGTGGACATATTTGGAATTATGAGAATGTTGAGTGTGCTCCACTACATAACTGCCATGAGAAGTACGGCCAATTGCAATAGGGTTGTCAGGTCTGGGTGAGAAATTTCTAGAGATTTGAGGGGTGTGGCCTGGAGATGGTAGGGTTTGGGAAGGGACTACAGTGGGGTATAATACCATAGAGTGTGCCCTCCAAAGCAGCCATTTTCTCCAGGGGAACTGATGCCTGTCACCTGGAGAACAGTTGCGATTCAGGGATATCTCCAACCACCACTTGGAGCCTGGCAACCCTAGTTCCATACCAAGCACCCTTGTATGATGGAGTCAGCTGTTTCCAACAAGGAGCTCTCTACAGCCACAAATATTTATTCATTGTATTAAACTTCTATCTTGCCCTCCCTGCAAGCGGGCTCAGGGTGGGTTACAAATATGATACTTCCTGGGCTGTTCTGAAGCACCTCTTGTTCCAGTGAGGTGGAGGAATGCCAGGAAACAGACTCCAGGAAACATGACTGTAGGTGCCATGGCAACCACAACCACCAGATAACTGGTGTGCTACACACAAATCCCTATAGAACATATTGTAGGGTATGCAAGGAACACAAGTGCATCCCCTGACTTCATTCCTAGTGTGGAACTGGATATTTTGTTTAGGCAGCCTATTCATCCAATTCCTTTTTGCTATTTCCAACTGACTATACTCACCAACTTTGCATGGTTCTACAGACAACTGTTCCTCATGTTGAAGGCCTTACAGCATGTAGAGTGGCTTGGAGAATATTCCAGCATTGTGCTAGGCTTGTCTCACATCCTATTTTGGGATCATCTCTGTAACCCACCACAAACAATTTCTGAATTGTCCTCCTTCCCACAGAAATCATCTACATGCTTAATTCTCTGTGTTTTAATTTGGCCTGGTTAAGTTTTTCTTAGGACAGCAGTATGGAATACCAGCAATGAACACCAACTTTTCTTCCTGCATCAATATCCCAGCATTGTTTCGATTCCCACTGTACTACAAAAGAAAGAGGCAGAAGTTTCATTCACTGAGGTTCCGCTAATCTATTCAAATAGATGTTTGCAAATAGCTAGATTCCCCCTTTATTCATTTCCGCTGAAATGCAAGGAAAAGATCCTCCAGTAGTGTCCAGAATGCAACATTCTGTGCTCACTCAGGATTCCTGCCAAAATCCTACATCAAGTAATTCGCTCCAAGAATAGCTGTGGGCTGGCACTGAAATTATTGCCATGTATTCAGTGCTCAAGAGCTTGCTTTCAGTTTTTTATATGAGCTTCTCTTTCTTTGGAGGACAAGAAAGGCAGTATATAAGCTATTCTCTCAAATGCATCCACATACCAAATGTGGCTCTTTATACCATTTAACTATTGATGTCATTTCACAGACACAGCAACATCAGCACAGAGATAAGCAGGATTTTAAAGTCTTTACTAGATGCAAAAATTTAATAGATCCTTGCTCTTCCCCTTTCCTCCTCAGCACACTCTCATTCAATAACTTACAACATCCAAGTCACATGCCACTACCTTCATTCGCGAAGTGCCTGATGTCAGCAAATCTCATTCATAAAACTGTGGTCAGATCACACACTGCTGAAAAGTTCCACAACTGTAAGTATCTTTTGATAGATTCATATTTAACCATAAGTACTATTCACAATTCCCTGCAATTAACAATGAAGAACAGTGGCAATAAAGACACTCCAGGTCATTCGCTAAAGGAAGCCTGAAATATGTCCCCGGAATGAACATGAGCAAAAAAGCCGTATGATATGACAACAGGTGCAGCCATCCAGATTACAGCTATCTTGGGGTGGAAGTGGGGGGAAACACTGTAGAGACTGCCTGAAATACAGGGCTCTGGAACTGCATAATTGTAAGTACTACTTTTCCTCAAAACAAAAGGGATACATTTTTGCCTACCCAGGGAACAGAAATGCCCAGTTAAAAGTCTGTTATACAGATGTATAACTCATAATCTCTCTGCCCCAAGGAAGTGTCAGGACTCAGGAGGCCAATCCATGTCCAGTGCACATAAAGAGACTGCATGTGCTAGGCTCCTTGAAGTCCCACCAGTTCTATCTCAACCAGACCTGCACACAAGTGGATGCAATTGGTGTAGGCTTGGTAGAGAGATGAAGGCCTGGAGGGGGGGAGGACTGAAAAATTTAAGGGGAAAGGCTCCCCCCCCCATTATTAAGGACCATTCTCAGTTTTTCTAACAGAAAATTCTGAGGCTTTGAGGAACACTGTAGGGGAAGCATACTATGGAACATTTTCTTTTACAATGAGGGAAATGCTTTTAAAGCAAAGTTTTACTCACTCTGAATGTGTAGTGTGAAAATTTTTATGTAGAACATTTACAGCATTTGATAATGACAATTGCTATGTACACAGTAAACATATACAACATTTTCAAGGATATATTTATTGTTTTAATATGCTATAATGAGTATGATAATACACCATTGAAGAGTTCAATGTTTTCAGCATTATAAAGTTTAACCTGAGATCCAAATATGCTATTAGTCCTATTGGGACGGTCTAAGACAGTTTCTGACTATATTACTTATTTCTGCCCTATTTTCTCATCTAGCAGAAACGAAGATATATGCACCATAAAGGCATAAAGCTGTTTTCAGTTCTCTCTGTGTTTAGCATTAGGTGCACTTGAAATGTTGCTTGCAGACAGCTAAGCTATTTATACTAGTTCAATGTTATACACTCAGTTATAAATAATGAATTTTCTATTGTTAAATGGTGAAATAAGTTTAATCTTTATTTTAAAAATTACAAATATTTTATTTCCACCCACATTTCTTTTTTCTGAGCAAAACCAATTTCCCCCCCATGGCTTCAAAATTTACAGAATTTAAAATTTACATCTCCAGGGGTTGGCAACAGGCAAACCCCGAGCAAAATCTGTCACTCCTAGAAGAACCCTTCCACAAACCTCTGAGTTGCCATGTAGATGCTGAGTGTGAGAAAAAGACAGGTGAAGAAAAAGATAACAATTTTCTCAGAAAGCTGAATATGGCATAACTAAAGCCATCATTGTAGCTCATTTTTGCTATCCCACTGACTACCATATCTTGATGGAAGATTTGCAGGGTTTTCTTCTTCAAAAGCCTGCAAAGCTTATTTGACCTTGAGACTATTGTAGAACAAATTAAAATACATGTTGTGTATGATGGCTTTGACAAGCCATTTTTAAAATGCTCATCCATGTAGCCCAGTACCATCTACTCTCTGTTAGGATCTCTCAGGTCTTTTCTAACCATTACTGAAGCTTGGAAAGAGGACCAAAAGAAGGGTACCAGGAAGAGAATACTCCCTTCTCCATATGCTCCCTCCTCTTTTTCGGCTGCAACTAGTGTATGGCTATAACTTAGTAGTATGCTCCTCTCCCTAACTTTCCTCCTCCCTCCCACTGGCTGTTTTATATTGTAGAGGAAAAGGGTGGCAAGATTTGCCAACAAGCTACTTAAATATGTGCATATGTGGGGGAAGCACTACTTAGGAACACTGCCTAAGACAGCAAGAACAGATGAATGAACAATCCATACTCAAAGACAAAAGGCAAAAATAAAAGGAGTCATGGTAAAATCAGATGCAACACTGGCACCCATCAACTGAATTGCTGGGCTTCACGAAGTTCAGTTTGCATTTGGAAAACAACCTCCAATGGATAGCCTGTGTGGTTGCAAAAGATTAGCGTCATGACCCCCTAGAGCTCATGAACAATAAGTGTCCCCAAGCAGATTACTGTAAAATGGCATGATTAAGCCAGTCTCATGATTCTAGACAGGACTGAGTCATGCCATTCAAGTTCTCAAGGCTGGCCATACTGCAGCTGTGATCACAAAAGGGGGGGGAGGGGAATGAAGGGGGCAGGGGGAGACAGGCAGCATCTTAGATAAAAACAGACCAGGACATTTTCATGGACTGAGGAAGGCTGAAGCCTTTCTGAACTGAGTCACAGAAGCAACTACAACATCTTGTCTTCTGTTGGGATGAACCAGATTTCTATAAGAGAGGAGGAACTGAAGATTATATTGCAGATATTATGGATTGCAAATCCACTTCCAGGTGTCAGCAACTGAACAGGAGTGCTGGATGAAGAAGATGTCAAACAAGTACACCAAGTATGCCTCAGGTGGAGAGACCAATGAGCCATTCTAGCATTTTGCACTTACTAACTGTGAAATAAAACCAACCCTGAGCTACTGAACAGCTCTCCTGTGCGCTCCTCTCTCATTCTGCCTTGGCTACAGGTGCTTACTGGTGTGGGTCAGGACATATACATGCAGTTTTATCAGTTACTTGAAGAGCAGTTGTCATCCTTCTTATCAAAAATTCAAGTAGCTCTCAAGGTCTGTGATGACTTGCTGGCTTTCTGGCCACAGTTCAAAGTGCTTGTACTTAACCTATAAAAACATAAACAACTTGCCCTATATATAACCAAGAGATTGCTTCCTCCCATATGCAATCTCTTCCATTGGCCCAAAGCACTCTGTTGTTATTAACATTTTTGCTTTATTTTCAAGCACATTGTCATAACTTCTCATGTTAGGGATGCTGAAATAGGAAAAACACTCATCCTCCTTTTCCTTCTTCCATGGCACCCTACTCCCTTTCTTTTTTCTCTACATCCCTGATTTTCCTTCTTTCCTTTTCTTGCTTCCTTTGTGCACATATTACACAGCAAACAGACCCTCACATCAGAAGAGCTCAAAGAAACAAAGGAGGAACATCATGGAAAGATTGCTGTCTTGCAGTCATCCACACGCCAAATCTATGAGATGGGGCATTTATCCAGACAGCGATTCTTTGTGGCCCCTCAACAATTACCCAAGTAGTTGTCTTAGGAGTTGGAAAAGCAAGAACTTGGGCATCTTCTAGAAACTCTGTCCAACCTTACTATTTCAGGTGGTAGTTATAAACTGGGAATAAGTATATGTCCAAATCAATGTACTAGGTGCTCTTAAGTATATTCTAACTTCAAGTCCATTCTATATTTGGTTAAAATTACCTGTGGCTTTGAAAAATTCATGGGTTTGTTTATGAAATAAGGGTGAAAATATTCAGAGAACATCTGCATAATTCCTTGTCACTATCCAGGTTGTATGAAGGGGAGGGTACAGTTTTACAGTGCACAGACCAAAGTCTCAATATTACACTAGATTTTTTAAAAGTGTCAGATATTTGCAAAAGATTTTCAAAACAAATTACCCTATCCATTTAGTTGCATTTTTCTTCCTCAGTGACTAATGGATGAGAAGATATGAGCGTTAACAAAGAGCTACTGAATTAAAGACCCAATTCGTACAGTAATGCAATTGACAAAACTAGAATGTGTTAATGATCAAAAGCAGAAACTAATAAACCTTAAAATAATACTGAATGAAAAAATGCAGCCAGACTGCCCAAAAGAGGAGCACCCATCCATTAGAAAATGCCACTGAACATTTCTATACTAGCAAATATAATAATTTCAGAAAATTACTACTTTCAGATGTTATAATATATTTGAATATTTCTATAAAATAACCTATTGGTCAAAACAGATTTAGAAGGCCATCCAAATACATATTAATTAGTTCAATAACTAGGCACAGTAAATCACATTAAAGGGAATATAACTAATGTTTTGAACTACACAACAATCCAGTTTTCTCTCATCAAGATACATGCATGTCGTGTCCCTTTTAAAGATATATTAGACTTTCAATATGTATTCAACAACCCCAAATCCATGCCAACAGAGATTTCACACTAACATCAAGCCTTTGGGGGATTTTTTAACAAATTTTTCAGTTAAGATTTTAATACAGAAAGGCATATGGCCACACTACACCTTTTCAGAATTCCCATAGTGGAAAAGCTGGCTGTTAAATAATGGGTTATCATTTGGAAAAAAAGATACTGAAGGATAATGCTTAAACTAACTAGCTTAGGTCAATTAATTTCTTTCCATTTTATCATATGGATAAGGTCTGTTCTGTTGATGGTGAGAGAGAACAGAACAAACTGAACAGGAGGGGGATAGCTCTAGTAACAGAAGAGATACTCCTATCCTACCTGAGCTAAGAGCAGAAATTTTGTTTTAGAAATTTATACAACTTCTGTGTACATTTATTTTTATTGTATTTTCACTTTCTAATTACAGACAGCTAAAATTACATGTGATTTTTCTTCTGCATTAATAACCCTTGATACCACCTTATCCCACTAGAATTTCAGGAACTACTTCTATCACAGCATTCTCATTCTTTCCACTGTTCTCTGGACCCTCAAGCTTTTGTGATGCTTTACATCCAGGAACTACCATAAAAATGAGTCATAGAAAGAAACAACATAATCCAGACCAGAGACTCCAACCACTCCTGAAGAACCTACTTTATAGTTTCAAAAAGTCATTTATCAGATGGGAACAGTTAGTGACTCAACACTTTACAATCAAACAGAAGTTACTATCATAACAAAATATATATTTGTTTTATTGAAGGCATAAATTTCATTTGCTCCAGTAATCTTATAATTAATTTTTCTACTTATTTATTTTTAAAGGAAGATTTTCAACAGGGTGTAAAATAAATTTTTACAAATAATATTACAACATCCCAGACAACATAAGTGATAAAATACTATTTTATACAGGCAAAATTATATCTAGTATCTGATGTTTTAAAAAATAAGGTGTTTCATATAATTTTTAAGATCCGAACACAAGAATGCCTCGCCTTCATTGCTTAAGGAACTATTCTATATTCTCAGAAATACACTTCCCCTCGCAAAGTTACACCTATTTTAAGTCCTCTGATGTCAATGGACTTATAAGGGTGTACATTACTTTACTGCAGGAAATTATCAAACTTAGGAGAAATCTTTAAGACAGCAAACAAAAATGCCTACTTGTAAAAAAGTATTTTCATCTGTAATACAAATTAACTACAAATTGTACCAAAACAATGTTTAAATCTTTATTCAGTTATAGCTGATGACTTTTCTAATTAAGTTGCTTAATATTTTTCAAATAAACTACAGGAGAATTTTATACTAATTGTTCAAATTATTTGCTATATTCTTTTTGTTTCTAACATTTTTATATAAGCACAGTGGCACTGAGCAAAAAATCCACTCAAGACGTGTAATTCAACTAAAATCATTGTTTTAATGTAAAACACTTGTGTAAATTGCTTAATTCCAATAATAATTTTATATGTAAAGCTCCTAATCGAGCACAGTTTCTTAAACAGACTGCATTAGTTTTTCACCAAACAAATGTTCTTCTTTCATTTAAATTTAAAGTAGGTATTGCAAATAGATATTTCACACAGTATTTGCCTTTTGCACTGTGGTAGATACCAAAACAAATGTAAATAGGAGACCTTTCTAAAACATTCTTTCAGAATAAATCATTTGCAGCAGAAGACTGAAATCTGTGGATATTTAACTCGTGAGAGATGGTGATAGCCTTCTGTCTGCACGTACCTCTTGCTGTATAACCCAACTGCCCCCCACCCTCATCATGTGGTAGCCACCATTTTCAAAGCTACCTCTGCCAGCTTCCTCTGGATGCTTGCTTAAAGTAAGGCATTCCAGATAGGAAGTAAATCTTTACATTCTTGTAAAACCTCATTTCATATGAAATCAGTAAGTAGTTTCATATATACCAAGACAGTTCTCCTAACCCTCTTAAAGCAACATACACAGATTTACAGATCCTAAAATGCTCATCCGGAAATAAGTCTTGCTGATTTTAATGACTCAACTTCTCCCTGTCTATAAAATTGAGGTTAAGAGATTTATTTTTCCTACTATATCTGTAGAAGTGAGCCCTGTCTCACAAAAGCTGAATACTAAAATAAATGTTGTAAGTTTTTAAAGTATCACTGGACTTCTGTTTTGTTTTGCTGCAACCAACTTAACACAGCTATCCCACTAGGAATGATGAGAAAGTCAGCTGTGGATTGCAGCAAAATACAACAGAGTCCAGTGGCACCATAAAGGCTAATACATTTATAAGCTTTTAGATGCATGTAAGTAAATCAATGAATTTCATTTAAGTTTATGACAAAAAAAGTTTGTTAGTTTTTAAAATGTCACAGGACTCTTGGGTGTTTTTTGAATTTTAATTGAACACCTGCAGTCTTAAGCCCATCCTAAAGAACATTTAGAAACAAATTCTATTAAATTCAAACTAGATTTACTTCCAACCTTTCTGTGGCAACAAATGTAAGTGTGAAATATTATTTTAAGCGTAAAATGAGTGATTCGTTGCCTCTGATGGATTACAAAACAGTTCTCTTTCAAGAGTACTTTTATATTTTGATTACTATATGACTATAAATTTTACACACTTGCAATACTGATTACAACAATTCCCCACTATAAAACTGAAACATTTTTATTCTAAACCATCACAGGATACTATTCTTTAAAGGTGGTAAGAATCCAAAGTAAGCATTTCACAGAAACAAACTCCACACTAAAATCCACGGGAATGTTCTGCCAGCAAACAGTATTTGATCAGATTCTAAGCCTTCAAGCGCATCCCTTAACACAAAACTTGATTTCCCATAGCTCATGGAAATTTTATTCACCTTCTGAAAATCCAAGTTCACACATTGTAACAGTCCTACTGAAAGACACACAGATTCCATTCTCCATGCTTACACTACAAAGAACAATTATTCAAAAGCAGGATTGAGCTTTATCTTTAATGCAAAGACACCAACGTGCTATAATTATATATTGACAAGAAAAACAATTTTAGAAGGAGAAAATACAAAATATAATTAAACCAGATGACTTGATCCTAACACAGTTTGGGTAACAGAGAAACTTATTCCTCAGGATTCTTAGACAAGAAGAGTAGCCAGCGTAGCAAAAGTTATTAATTTCTTCCTCCACTTTCACCCCAGCAACTGTTTTAAAAGGCAGCACAACATCAAACTTCTCACCAGACTGCAAGGATGATTTAATACCAGTTTACATCATAACATACAGAAAGGGCTCTCTCCAAAAGACATGGAATAAACTGGACTCAATTACTGACCACTTGATTCCAAACATTTGCCTGCAATCATGTTTAGTGGTAAAGCAATCAGAATATCCAATCCTAAGCATATTTAATTGTTAGTGTCGCAGGACCCAGCTATAAACAAGCTACATAATGCAATGCTTCCGCCACTTCTATATGAAAACTCAATTGTTCAGAGACGCTTCCCTCATAAAACAACAACTAAGGCTAGTGATGCTATCCCATGACACTTACATGAGCTAGGATTTATGAGCAAGAACAATAAGACAGGGTAGGCATTTAGAAATGCTACAGAAATTACTCACAGCAAACTTACATGGAAATAAAACCCACTGAATGCAGTGGAGCTTATTCCTAATTGTTAGGATATTAGAACTGGAAAACAGTACATACACTGAAGAAAAAGTGATAGAAAAAGTCAAGCATCTCTGAAAACAGGATCTTTTTCTCTATCTGGTGCCATTTCCATGGAATCTTAGAAGGGCATCCATTTCATGGGTATTTCCCATGTTCAAAAATTACTCATACAAATTATCCATGTAACCAAGTTGTGAACTGGCATCAATTTCTGCATGCACACACACACAATTCTCACATGTCATTTTGTCATGCCAATGCTTACATTTAAAACATCAAACTTTTTTTTTGCTTTTAAAAACTATGAAAAGAGAAAGTATCACATCTGTGGGAAATTTTGTACTTGCACAATTCACACATTTTCAAACCTGCATTTTGAATTTCAGTTTTTAAATTCTGTGGGTGGGTGGTTGCTCTAGGAGAAAGTAAGATATTGATGCTTTTTCTGAAAAAGCAGAGTAATTTTTTACTGCTGTTAAGGCAAACCAGTTACTAAGATTGAGACTGTCATAGCAATAATGGTACTAGTGTAAGCAGTTTTCCAGTAAACTACACAAAACTTGCTACACTTGTGAGAAAGAACTATTTTCACTGTTAAAAACAATTAACCAACAATGCCCCTCCACCTGTTAAGTAGGAAACAGAACAAACTGCAACAGAACATATGAGTCTCTGTTTCAAAAGTTGGGTTAAACAGCTGTGGTGGTAAAGTAACCGTTGTTTATGCTGCTACACTCATAAAGTACATTAGAACTCTACAGATCAAAAACAATGGCAGTTGCTGCCTTATAACCTAAAATATCACAAGTTTTTGAATCTGCTTTGCATGGAGTGACAAGAACTGTCACATGAGGTAATAACATACAGCAATAAGAACAAAGACAAACTGGGAGAAAACAGACTCTCCTCATATAAATTGTGCTCTATAATACACTTTCGGAAGCACTCCAAAAAAACACACATGCTAAACAGTAATCTTATTTAGCAAAAACATTTCCCTATTTCAGATCTGTTAAGTAGACATGATACTCAAGTAAAGCTGTGGCTTTAAACATTTCTTTAGCACTTAAAATAAATAAAGGGGTGGGTTCATATGTCTGGCACTGTACCAAGTCCCATTCAAGGGACTTTTTGTTGATCACATTAGGAAAATTGAAGAACTTTCTAGGAAACATTAGTTGAAATTCAGGTTGCAGTCCTATGCACACTTATTTGGATGTAAGCCTCTCCCCCCTGAAATCAAAGATCTTACTTCCACGCAGATGTGCTTAGGATCAAGTTATAAATAGTTGTTTGAATGTCCCTCTCCCCACCCGTAATTGCATCTTCTCTCTCCTCCCCTCCTCCCCCCTCCTCTTCTATATTTGACCAGTTTCTGTACCACGCATCTGACGAAGAGAACTTGATTCTCGAAAGCTTATGCTACAATAAAATTGGTTAGTCTTAAAGGTGCTACTGGACTCTTTTTGATTTTGCTACCACAGACTAACACGGCTAACTCCTCTGCATGAATGTCACAGGAAGCCTTTTGTCAAGGTACCATGATATTTCAAAGAAATAATAAAGTTACCACTCTGAAAAACAATGTCTTGCAGCCAAATTCAAACAGGAATAAACACTGACTGTAAAAGAAAAAAAAAGGAAGAAAGGAACAGAAAGAAAAACAACTCATACAGCAGTAGGCGACAACAGCAAAAATGCAACTACTAAACTACGTTCAGCATCGCAGCCTAAACATCAATGATGCAAGCTCTCTTTCTCTCAGAGTCTCTCTACACAAGTCATTTTACATGAGTAGGATCAAGTAAAAGATCTTACATTTGTTCTCCCATTGTGGGTACACATGCACTGTTAGGGAGATAGAGTACACTTGAATATAAGAGCACACAGAAAGTAAGTCACTTGAGCGTCCCCATGTAAGATGTCTTGTGTAGAGAGTCTCTCACTGCAGCTAGGAATCAATCAATTATACTTAAGAAGAAGAACTCAAAGGTCTTTTACCTTAGCTTTTTAGGGACGGAATAATCCACTTCCATGACCTTGCCATGTAATTCCACTTTACCTTTCAAAACAAAGAAAAGAAAGGTATCAGTTTTGTCTTCCTTACTTGCCAGGATTCAGAAATTAAACTCTGTGAGGGCTGAGTAATAATGGTACACTCTGGGGTTACCCAGAGCTAACAGCAAAGGGGGGGGGCAACTGGATGGGGAATTAGCCACAGCTCCAGGGCAAGAACGCCTGAAACCTCAGGAAGGACTGAGGTAGGATGCGAAGGAAGTGCCTCTTGGGGGGACACTTACCCCTTCCTAGTCGCCAAAGGACCCGCCTTTACTCTACCCCTGAGGTAAACCCTTTTGTCTGTTCCATCCTAAAGCTTGGGGGTGTTCACATGAACACTCCAAGGTGGAGAGCATGCTGGGCGTTCAGCTCCAAAAGGGCCTGGGGCACCCAACCCAAACACAAGCCCCTACTATTCACGTGAATGCCCCTCAAGTCCCGAGCAGTCAGGAGGAGGCAGTTTCCCACAGCGAGGAGCTGGTGCCTGGGTTGGCCATGCATACATTGCCCGGGCTTCTGCCACATTCCGCTGAGGAAACAGCCCGGCTACGCGCATCAGCGAGGGGCCATCCGGGTAGAGCGCCGTTCTCCAGCTGGCCCTCCCAGCGGCTTCCAGCCCGGCCCGTTGGGTCCTGACGGCCGTGCTCCCGCCCGGGCTCGGCCCGTTTTTTCCTCCGGCTGCTCTGGCCTTAGCTCAGCTCGTTCGTAGCGCGGCTGGCCGGCTCCAGGGCTACGCGTCGCCCCGGGCCCCCGGGCACATCTCGGGGTCTTTGCTCCGGGCCCCTGTCGAGTTGGGACAGGGCACCTCGTAGAAAGGTGCTTGAGATCGGGCGGGTGCCGAGAGAGCTGGAAGGAGCCGTCCCCAGCGCCCGGGAGCCGCTCAATAAAATCGAAGAAAAAAATCAGCGAAAAATCCCTCCCTCGCCCGCCGGGCCGCCCGGGCGCCTGCTGGAGCGCAGCACGCTGGTCAAAACGGCAAGGAGCGCACCGCGCGGGCGCCGGCTCAGGGGTTCCGGCGGCGGCACAACCCTGGCAGCAAGGACACCCCCCCCCCAGCCCACATCGGGGCACCGATCCCTACCCCCTCGCAAAGAAAGCGGTTCCGCGAAGAAGGGGACCTCCCGCGAATCCCCTCGCCAGGGGCTCCCCTCGCCGTGTCCCACCCCTCGCGGGCTCCGAGGGGCCTCTTCAAGCCCGAGAGAGGAAGGGGGGGGGGGCAGACCGGTCTTCGCACGCCCCCTGGCCGGTGCGGAGCGCCGCGTTGCCTGACTTACCGGATAGGGTCTCGATGGCACGGATGGCCCAGTTCTGGTCCGGGTAGTCCACAAAGGCGTAGCCGGACTTGAGCAGGACCTGCCCGGTGAGAGGCAGCTTCCTGTCCCCGAAGAGCTGCCGGAGCTCCTCGGCAGTCACGGCCGGGCTCAGGTTGCCGATGTAGAGCTTGTTCATCGTCCGCCTCTTCGGGAGGGGGGGAGGGACGGAGGGAAGCCAAGGCCGCGGCCGCCCCCTCCTGCTTGCCTGCCGCCCACCTACCTAGTTCGCTTCGAGAGATCCAGTATCACCTCCCCGCCGGCCGGCCCAACCCAGCCCGCTCTTCTAGCTGCTCACAACAGCGCCCCGCAGCCGGGCGGGCGAGCGGGCGGAGCCGAGCCTAGCCCCGCGCGGATCCTCCCTCGAGGTCCGGACCGCTAGTTCCCGCCTCTCTCGCCGCGCTCGCCCGGGACGGGTTGGAGGTGGTAGCGCTGTTTGCTGCGGCGGACCTGGCTGGGGCGCCGATCGATGAAGCGGCGGGCAGACGAAGCCGGAGTGCCAAGCAAGCGCCACCCACCCCTCCTGCCTCCGCTTCCCTTGCCCGGGAGCACGTGGCCACGTGCCGTGCTGGGATCCAGCCTGCGCCTGACCGAGCGCCTCTGCCGGTCCTCCCTTCGAGGATGCGGGGCGCTTCTGCGGGCGACCTGTTTGCCTCCCTGGCCGATGGAGGCGGCAGGAAATCCTGTCCCACTCCTAGAGCTGCGCTCCCGGATGAATTTTTCCCGGAGCTGGTGGCTGCCACTGGGGCGCTGGAGCTCCCGGTGGGTGGAAGCGATGCCTTCCGGAGAGATATGGCCGGAGTGGAGGAGGAGGAGGAGGGAGGCGCGGCTTTTCCGCTGGCAACTTTGTAGCACGTGCAGAACCTGGAGGCTTTGACGGGCGTGCTAGTTGTGCGTCTGAATGCGCTAGCCTAGCCATCAACATCCCGGCAGAGTTTCTCCATCCAGACTTTCTGAACTCAAGTTTCCTCTTCCTCCGCTGGATTTATTTTATTGACGTTTCATTCCTCTTTGGTGCCATTCGCCTATCAGAAAAGGAGATGGATTCCGATAATCGACAATCCTCACTCTTCTTAATTTACACACCCATGGGAGTTCTGGGATTCCCACCTTGATTTAAAGATGTGATCCTGAACATGGGAATTGGGAAGTAAATTACGTTCCTTCCAGTTTATTTGTGGAGGCTGGTTTTAGTTAAACTCAAATGGCAAGTGGGAGGGAGACTGCGCATTGACCTGGCGGTAAATTCCACTGAACACAGGGTGCATAGGACCGGCTCCTGCCTGTTTCGTCCTACCGAGCGTTTCTTTAGGCTATCCTCCCGATCCCAAATGTATGGGAAGAGAAGTTGCATTGACGTCACTGAAGTGAATATCAATTTAATTCGAGTGCATCTGGGGGTCGCCTAGGGTACTTCTGGAGAGACATGAACCCCAGCTAAAAGTTATCCTGGAGAGGGGCTTGGTTGTCGAAGTACACTCTTAAGAATACTCAAAATATTTTTGGATTTTTACGTCTGTCAACTACGAGCAGCCAACCGTCTACCTACAGCTCTTTGCTCGGTGAAATTGACAAAGTATGCCTTTCCGCCCAGCCTTATGGATATTCTCACCAACGTCACGGACTGTTCCGTGAAACCAGGGTGGGCTTCACCAGCAAGTACTTTGAAGACCAAAATTATTGGCATTCTAGATCAGGGGCCCGATGCTCCGGAAACCTTTTCTGCGCAAGCTCCACGAAATGACTAGAGAGTACGCGGCCAGGGTTTTTCTGCATCTCCCTATGGGCGTGGGGTACAACTTCGGAACTGATTGTTCCGGGGGGAAGGGGTCGTGATTCGACGCTAAGATTGATTTTTGAAGCCAGATCCTTGCTTAAACTGAGAAAGTTGTGCACAAGCCTTTCCTTGAGTGCTGGGGCATCCTTCACGAACCCTTACTGGTTTTCTAAACAGTTTCAATCTGGGGAGAGGCGGAGAACTGCTGATAGAATCATCGCTGATTCGTTGCTGCGAGAAAGCTTAAAAAACTTTCATCCTTATATACCTTACAAACATACCACCCTCCAGAAAGCAGAAGGAACCTATACAAGTGGAAGATGACAAGAAACAATGGAGAACAGACAGAGGTGTCTGAAAGACAGTACAGATGATAAAACCTAAAACAATAATCATTTTAGTGCTCATCTGCCTTTAGCAAGTAAATGAACAATATCATTTCAGTTATTTATATGTTGCTTTTCCTGTCCAAATATCACACATTTTAGAGTGTGTGTGTGTGTGCATGCACACTTAAACATACATGTCCTTTTCAGAGTTATCTTGCTAACTTAATTCTATATCTACCACTCCCATCCGTTGTAACTTATAAGTCTCTAAGGCAGCTGCATCTTTTTGCTCTTACAGATAAGGCTAATGTTTTAGAAACTGGAGTACTGAGGCAAGGGAAAAATAAACACAACTATTACAAGGATTGAAGACTTCATCTCTTGGGGAACATATTCTTCATACTGATGGTTAACAGGAGGTAACACAAATAAGCACTCCATAACCCACAGTTTTCAATACACATCTTTACCATTTGATAGGCAGCCTACTCCCAAGAGTCACATAAATTGCCATTTTATACCTTTGGGTAACAAATCCAGCTCTCCAGTGAGTAAGGCAGAGATATTTTCAAGACTGTATAGACAATGTGGTAAAGATGCAGGAATTTTGGCCTCCACGAGAAACCAGATCCCTGGTTAGGAAGTTTGATGCAGGATCCTATGAGTCCATGTATATGTAGCTATTAGTACACAACCGGCATCTAAATACAGATAGCCAAATTAGTTTTAAGTGATTATGGTTAAGTGATTATTATGTATTAATAGTATTACAATTTAAATTATATATTCAGCAGCTGGAACACTGGAAGAACAGTTTTACTTAGCAACTGTAAAGAAGCCTATACGCCATTTATTATGTCTTTGTAAATACAAGGGTCTCTAGAGACTTATTTTTTTGGAACAGGAGCTAAAGGTTCAGGACAGGGGCCCATGATTCTAGCCCTGTTGGAAACTGAGATTGAAACCATTCCTCAGCTATGAAGTTTACTGGGTGATGGGTTTGACCACTCTCTTTCATCTTTACTCTTTCAAAAGGAAGAACCAAATATTTGTACTAGGTGGACAGAGAGCCTTGTGGCACCTTAATGGCTAAGAGAATTCTTGTGGCCAAAGTTTTCATAGAGTCCAGTGCATCAGATGCCTTTGAGATTAAGTGGATCCTGGCCCACAAAAGTTTATGTCATTGTCTTTGAGAAGAATAACAAGGTTACCCCTCTAGAATTTTATCACAGGGATGTTGTGCGCATAAAATACTATTCTGAATTTCCTGGGGAATGATTGTATAGAGAAATGACACTTATTTGAAATCTCTCAAGGTAAGGTGGTTAGAAGTGAGAAAGGCAGAAGATCTCCACTAGGACTGGCGCGTCCATTGAGAGCAGGCAGCCGCCTCGAGCGCAGCTCTCTGAAGGAGGTGCTGTGGCCAGGGCTCGTGCCAGAGGTTCTGGCACCCGAGGCGGCGCGCACACGCGCACACCACGGACTGTGTGATGACATCATCACAGATGTCATCACGCGCCGCAGGGGGGCTGGGCAGCTCGCGGAGCCCCAAGCAGAGAAGCTTCAAGCTGCTGCTGGGGCAGCGCGCAGAGGCTGCTCCGTGCGCCACCCCAGCAACAGCTCACAGCTTCTGCGCCCAGCTGGGGCAGAGGAGCGCGCAGCGGAGCTGGCATGGCTGGCTGCTGCTGCTGCTGCAACAAGCCAGCCAGCTCCGTGCCGCCACCGGTGCCCCTCCAAAGCCCACGTGCCCGAGGCCACCGCCTACCTGGCCTCCATGGGTGCGCCGGCCCTGGCTGTGGCCCATGCTGGCCCCCGACAATCCCCCTGCCTCACCCGGCACCAGTGCTGCAGGCTGCGCAGCACAGAAGCAACCAGGCTGTAGCTGTTGCTTCATGCACTTGCACCCCCAGTCCGACCCAGTGGCAGCACCGCGGGACGCATTGTGCAGAAGCAATCAGGGTGTTGCTTCGTGCACTTGTGCCCCCAGCCTGACCCAGCAGCAGCGCCACGGGATGTGCAGTGCAGAAGCAATCAGGCTGTTGCTTTGTCTGCTTGCACCCCCGGTGTGACACGACAGCAGTGCTACAGAGTGCGTGGTGCAGAAGCAATCAGGCTGTGCCTATTGCTTCATGCACTTGGTTGATATTGGACATTGGGAAGGTCAGTTTGTAGCCCCTCAAAGTAGCTTCCAGCAGACACTCCAGTTTTTGCCACTGTCCCTGCCAATTAGAGAGCTCCTATTCTGGCCCATCCAGCCAGGAAAAGGGCCAGCTCCTCAAAGTTGCTGCCAGCAGACACTCCTGTTTTTGCCACTGTGAAGAGAAAATGACAGGAAAGGGAGGGACCCATGGATCATGCCTTTCCTGGGGTTCAATCTCTCTGAAACTTGGGGGGTCTTTAAAGGACAGTGAGGACTAGGCCCCCTGCAAATTTGGTGGGTATTGGACATTGAGAAGGTCAGTTTGTGATGCACGTTTTGTGATTTTCATTTTTCCTACATTTCTTGTTTTTTAAAATTGGTTAGCAGCAGGGTGGGTGTGTGCATGCGAGTAGGTATCTTGCCTCGGGTGCCAGAAACCCTGGCACCAGCCCTGATCTCCACACATGCAGTGTGTTTCTATCACTCTGACCAAGCCTTGACGCCAGAGCTGGAACTTGTGAAATTATGTAGCTAAGGTGAAAAGAAGAAGAGTTGGTTTTATATCCTTTCCTTCACTACCCAAAGAAGTCTCAGAGTGGCTTACAATCACCTTCCCTTCCTCTCCCTGTGAGCTGGGCAGTGCTGATAGAACTCTGAGAAGTTGTGACTGTCCCAAGGTCACCCAGCCGGCTTCAAGCGGACGAGTGGAGAATCAAATCCAGTTCTCCAGATTAGAGTCCTGCCACTCTTAACCATTATGCCAAACTGGAGTCTGAATTTTTAATAGGGAACACAAATTAGCGACTTATTAAAATATCAAATTGATAAAAATTCTGGTCAGTTGTATTTAGTCCATCACATATCATAATTGGCCTCTTGCTCTGACAATCACATACTGTGATAGGCCTCTTGCATTGACAATTGTTGGTTGTGTTGAGTGTCAGTGACCATTATAGTAATTTATCTGTTTTTGTAGCAGGACTTCAGTAAGACCATTGGATGTACAAGTGATGCTAAATTACCTTTTAGTATAGAATAAGTCACTACTAAATGGTGTTAATGTGTATAGACAATAGAAGGCAGTCTTTTAAAAAATCTAATATATTCTAGTCAATCTAGCATTTTCTTTCAAATATAGGATATAAAAAAATTGTTGATGCAAAAAATAAGTATCATTTATGAAAATGGCTTTAGTAGCTACCTGTGCTTTTAATGATAAATAGTTGGAAGACAGCAAACAGCCCTTGAGACCTCGAGTGATTTTGGAGAGATAAATTATTAGATACATGAACAATTTGTCCCTTCTGGATGCGTTTTTCTGACATCCTGATCGTTCTCTTTCTGAACTCTTGTTCCATGTTCTTAACAGGAGACTTGTGCTTTGGAATTATTTATAGCTCTGTGGAATCCAAACAACAGTGAGATGAGCAGGGATCTTTTGTTGGGTGACTACAATAGTCTATAAGTATAATCTCCTGCAAGTTAATATAGATATATTAATATGTTGGGAATTTTATGGTCAGATTTCCATCTAACTCAGGCAGTAAAAAGTACTTCTGTTTTTTAAATGTGATAAAAATGTGATAAATAAATTAACTTTTATTAATACATAACATGATAACAAGAACAACTGAGGTAACACGCAACTGTCATTATCAACCATACATCAAATAACTGCTTTCACAAGTAGATTTAAGCTAAGGTCCATAAAATAGGTATACAGAGTAATTCTGATGGTTTATTTGAGCTAAGATCAATCCAGAAGAATTAAAAGTCCAGGTTCACCATCACTTGGTAAGGAAGCTTTGTTAATAACAATTCATTATTCGTCAGATAATCGAAGAACAGTTTCCATTTTGCATAGAAATTTGTTGCGCAGTATGGCCTTTCTCTATGTTGCAATCTATCAGTTAATTTTTCCATAATTAGCTGTTCCCAGATTTTGTTATACCATGTGTTCAAACTGGGAGACTTATGAGATTTCCGATTAAGAGCTATGGAGGTTTTTGCTGCTACTAGTTATGATGAAATTAACTGTTGCCTAATAGTTGGAAGTTCTTGAGCTTTCCAAATGTCTAAGAATATGTTTTGGCTTTGATGGTATATAGTATGAAGTAATAAGTGCAATTTATCACCGGATGGAGTTCCAAAAGTCTGCAATACATGGACACTGCCACCAACAATGTAAGAAGGTACCAAACTGTCCGCATCCCTTCCAGCATAGGGGGGAACTGGAGGAATATATGTTAGATAGCCTATGTGGAGTGAGATACCAATGGTTTATTATTTTATACGACTGAAGTCTTGTGCTTATGACTGGAGTATTCACTATGCTTGAAGTCCAAACTTGTTGCCACTCCTCATCAGAAATGCTTATCTCACAATCCTGCTGTCATTTCAGGTGAGTACTTCTGTTAATAAGCTCCTTTGCTCTTGGGTACTTTTGTAGCTGGATTGATAATGAATTCTGTTAGCACAAAAGCTTTCATCAATAGAAATTGGTATGGTTTCACCTTTTCAGAGTTACCACCTTTTACTTTGATGCTTGGATCGGACCCTCTTCCTTAACAAGAAGTTGCTTCTGATGTATGTAAATCCTAACCAGTCTTTAACCCAGAACAATGTTCATGATCTGGAATAGGGCTGGCATCAACATACCTTGAGGTGGAGTGGGGTCCAGGTGCCAGGGTTGCTGGCAGGGCCCACTACTGTTTCTCCCACTCACTTGCAAGCACTGTGCCATCCATCCCATATGCATTGCCCTGCATCATCAGGGAAATGGCATGCAGGTGGTGCAGACATCTGTGAGTGTGGACAGTGAGAAGGCTCATGAGAGAGTGGGAGAAGGATACACAGGCACATGGGCTGGTGAGTAAGAAGGAGGCATGAGTGACGGGTGTTAATGGTGGGCAGAGGAGGCCACCAAGTACTCTGCCCAGGGCCTCCCAAAATCTTGAACTTGCCCTGATCTGGGATATCTTCTTGCCAAACTCCATATAAAGAGAATTTTTAGGGGACTATTCTGGAATGTGAGGCATCCCAGCTTCTCTCCATCCCTTCATCACTGGGATATTTTTTATGGCCAAGAGGTACTGTTGCTTTTTTTATAGCTTTCTATGCCACCAAGCAAAACCGGTTCCTTAGGTTGTCACCTGGTTTCTGTTTTTAAAAAATAATGTTTATTTGTCAGGTAAGAAATTTTAAACAAACTCCACAACAAAGTCATCAACAGGTAAATAAACTTGGAACCTGAATCACAAGGGACAAAATAAATCTCTGAGACCTTAACGAAGGAAAAGGAACAAAATATCCCACCCCCAAAACTCTCCCCTCCTCTTAAGATCAAATCACAAAGATATACTTAAACAATAGAGATCAGATACGTACCAAAACTGTCATAATGTCAATAAATAGCCATTGAAGAATATTTATAAAGGATGGAGCACATTGGAAATCTCAGCATGTTACTGAAAGGATAACCAAAGTGTTAGGAAATCTGTTGGGCTATCATGGCCTCTGTCCATTTGAAACTGTTGGGTAACCTCCCCCCTCCCCCACCTAAACGCTGAGTCAACCCACTGATTCTTTAATTTACTAAAATAAATTGCGGACAATGGCCTTCTGGGGCCCTGCAGCAGGAGCTGGGGAAGACTTTTGAGGATGGCAAGGACAGGGAGCCCAACCAGGAGGTCCCAGAAGCTTGCAGAGAAGCTAGTAATATGGTGCAGGCTACAGGTTGGATGCTGGCAGCTCAGGACAGCCCTTGAAGTTCCAAGGCCAGTAAGGAGGACGAGGGCAGAGGCAAAGGGACACCTAAGAAAACCACTCATCCCCAAAAGAAATCAAAATCTGAGTCAAACAGCCCCTGCTCATTAATTTCCTCCAACTTTTGGATATAAACTGATTTGCTAAAATGTGGGCATTTTTCTGTTCTGGGCTGGTGTGACAGTTTCCAATTTTCTGTTGTCTCATGTGCATGTCAGCATATAGTATTTCTAACAATCACATAAGCCTTGTTATTATTATTTTGACAATCCAACCATGTTTGGATTGCACTATACACAGTCCTTTCAATATGCAGTCACTGTTTTATATGAATAAAGTGACATACATTTCCCACTTGGGTATGTGTGTTTGGAAACCCAGATTTTTGAGGATACAGGTTTGCTGGAACCAAAGCTGGAAAATACCCACATTGCACTTTGCACACAAAATGGTGACTGCGTGTTTTGAGACAATCATGGGTAGTGTGCTGTTCCATCTTGGGATGGTGGCATGCCTAACCAGTAATAACTGTGCATGCCTAATGCCTTCAAGGAAAAAGGCAAAGGCTTTGTCTACATCCTCTGTAAGGCAGGAAGAGTTGCCATGCTGATAGGGCAGAGGAGCCAAAGAGCCAGTAGTTGGTCTTGTGTTGTATTCTTCCACCTCTCCTCTTACAAAGGGCTATTGGGCTTCCACCCTGAACAAGAGGGAGGAAAAGACACACATATATATGCAAAGACAGGACAAGGGAAGGATCAGATTTCTCTCCTCATTTGATGTTTATTTGGTGATGTGTGTATTTAAAAAAACCCCAAAAACAGAGCACTTAGGTGGACGGAAGTAAAGCCTTTAACCCTTCTGTACATTATCTAACTATATGAAGAATTTAATTTTCTCCAAGCAAGTCCACCAGATCTCCAAAAATAAATTTGATTAGAAACATGCTAAAATGAATGAACCTAGTACAATGTGTGTGTGTGTGTGTGTGTGTGTGCGTGCACGCATGCACTGAGTTTACACCTTGATCCATTTCCGTTTGAAAATAGGTCTCCACCATATTCATCAGGATCCTAGTGACAGGAAAGGGAACAAGGGAAAACTAGACCTATCACCATGCTTCTGTGGCTTTGCTCTGTACGGGAAAACTTCAGAGACTGTAAAACTGAGACCCTTTCTCATGTCTATTTGCAATTTGGCAGGTAAAATACTTTTTATTCCAATGAGCCAAATGCTGCAACCAATTCTGCTACGTGCCAGAGTGCAAGAAACAAGGGTTGCAACATACTCTTCCGAAATAAGAGTGTTGTCAGAAAAATGCCACCTTTGATGGGGCTTGTCCTATTTCAGTTTGTTGTTCAGGGCAATGGCCAGGAGTTCCAAGTGCCTGGCAGTGCCTCTTTCCAGCTCCTTCTGATCCCCAAGTTGTGGTCCTAGGGGTCTGACCTTCTAATATCTGAAATTTAGTGATACAATGTAAACTCTGTCTGATCTGGAAATGTAAGTTCAAATATAATTTAACCTCATAGGGTTGAATTCCCATCCAGCCACCCTCACCTCATGATTAATTATATGCTCCTCCCCCCACCAATACCTCTTCTCCCAATGCCCAAGAATGACAGCTTAATTCTTCCTTTTTCTCACTGGTATTGCCTGCTTCCTGATTGGCTGAGGCTCAGCCCAAGCTATTACATTACAATATGAACGGGACTGGAAATAGTAAGGCAAGCCAGCCGGGCAGAGAGCACTGCAGGGTGTGTGACAGTGGGTTTCTAATCTTTTAAGTTGTGTGAAACAGGGAGATGGGAGGGCCTGCCCTACATCCTTGAAGGGGAGCTGTGCAAAAAGGAGTCTTGGAAGCTGTAGCTTATGCTAGTGGATCTGAAAATGCACCACGACTACAAGAGTTAACAAGTATGATCTAGAGAACTGTGAACAGATCTCTACATCCAGAGCAGATCTTTCCTATCGCCCCATTTTCTGTAACCACCTGCATTTCCTGAGTATGGGGAACTCTTGGCAATAGCATGGGCTGAAGCTCCTGAGAAATCCCTGGAAATTGCACACCCACCCCTTGAGAGCAAAAGTGCCTTCCAGTTGTATGGGGGCTCCAAACTAGACATGTCATATGTTTGCCACAGGGACTGATAGCCATACACCAGCTGCCAGTGCTCAGTGGAAAATCCTTCTAAAGGTCCTGTAGGGGCCCGATTCTGGTCAGGACTGCAGGGCATGAGAAGGAAGTGCTTCTGTCTCCCCCCCATAGTGTTTTCGTGACCTGAAGCACTTACTGCATGTGCATCCATTTGATAGGCAAATAACAGCTCCCTTAAGTTGGGAAAATGGCATGGGGGTGGAGGAAGGAGCCCCTCCATCCCCAAGGTTTTGGCTATCACTTACAACGTGCTGGCCTTCAAGGGAGAGGGGTGGTCCCATAGATATGAGGGACCACCCCTCTCCCTATGTTCAGCCACTGCAACTTCACTCAACAGAACACAGCCTTCTGCAGGTACCACCCTGCAAATGGGCAAAACCAACAGCTGCCCATACATGTGTTCTCCATGGTGGTCCCCACCTTATGAAATGGCCTGCTTAAAGAGATCAGGAAAGCTCCACTCTCTAGCTTTCTGGAAACCATGGCAAACAATTATTCAGGAGGGCTTTTTTACACGAGTAATAGGATTGTGCTGTAAGGAAATGGTTCAGAGGAATGCTTTGGTAAAGGGATGGGGACTGTAGACTTTACTTCTGTGTACTATGGTTGCAAGTATATTCCTACTGGGTAGTTTCCACATTGTTTAATGTGTCATGTTAAATTACTTATGTGTTGTTTCAGCTCTGTATCAGATTTCTGCTTGTTTTTACATTTCTAGAATCCATACCCTATTTTATTATTTATATAATGTCCCAGCCATTGATTGTATTAACTTACACTGTGTAATTTGGCTGGAGTCTGTGTGAGAAAGGCATACTATAAATAATCTAAATAAAATTTAAAAATGGTATATTGTTGATTAGGTCAACTATTCTGCAAAATATTTTTTTTCATGGTTTAAAAGTATCCGTTTACTTTGGTATACTTGTAAAGGTTATCAAGTTCTGAAACTTATCAGGCTAATGCTTCCCTCCACCTTTCCAAAAGGAGTTTCTAAACTAATAATTTTAAGGTCAGATTTTTTGGATGAATTCATAAAGGTCTTTGTGATATTAATCAAAGCAGACCACCATTTAGACCAAATTAGACACTTCATGGCTCTTAACAAGTTTTTCCTCAAATGAGCTTGCTTGCTCACTCAGTCCTTCAGTGAGCTACATCTGCCTACCAGAACCAGAGGGCCCCAAGAGTGTGCTGTCTGAAGAACAGTAAGAAAAGAATGTGAAGTCTGAGGCACTTAGCATTTCAATCTATGCTAGTCATTGCTTACTAGCCTAATGCATGTTGAACAATGCTGCTGACTTTTTAACATTTTGAACAATGCTGCAGATTCCCTCATCATAAAACTTACTTGACTTGGTCCAGTCATTCTCTCTCTGATCTACCTCATAGGCTTGTTTTGAGAATAAAATGGAGATGTACACCACCAACCTGTGCTCCTGGGAGGAAAGATGAGCCTTTACTGGTTAAGTGGCTGCCAACTATGTATCTGCCAACAATAGACTTGCAGCTTTCCCCTTTGTGATGATTTGAATTATATCTATGCTGGTGAAAACAATGGCAAAGCATTTTATTTGCAGTCTGATGCAAAGCCTAAATAGTAAGCTAGTCAATTTCCCCAAGCATTCATCATCTACTCCACAGGCTGCTTGAAGTGGCTTGTGGAACATGTGGAATCAATCCATACTGTTTTATAGGACCTCCTTTCTCTTTCTGGTGTGCAAATGTCCTCACTCAGTGTTCACTTTTCTTTAGGATAAAGCCTAAGGCCTGCTCTATACTTGACATAGAATGATATGGAAGAATTCTAAAGTGGTAGAATGAGCTGAACCACTATGGTGATAGCCACATTAATATTCCTTAATATAAAAACTTTCGGCACATACCTAGGGAAGATACCTGGCCCTTTGAATGCCTTGCTAGTATTCATTTACAGGGGATTATTATAAGGGAGGTGTGAACAATGTGATCCCTCAACTGTAGTCTGAAATTGCAGTTCATTCTACCATCTCAGCGCTCTGTCACATCATTATGATTTCAAACTGCTGCATATTTAGGCCAGGCCTAAGGTTGTAAAGGCAGCAAGGTTATTCTTAGGTTATACTCACCATGCCCTGACCTGAAAGGTCCAGGCTAGCCCAATCTCATCAGATCTTAGAAGCTAAACAGTACCTAGATGGGAGACAACCAAGGACATCCAGGGTCAATTGCTATTCAGAGGCAGGCAATGGCAACCACCTCTGAAAATCTCTTACCTTGAAAATCCTACTGAGTCACTGTAAGTGGGCTGCGATTTGACAGCACTTTCAACCACTACTACACTCACTGTGTCAGAGTGACATTGTGGGGTTGATACTTCCTGAAGATGATGGATCCATACCATACCATTCTCATAATTAAATACTTAAAACTGGTGAAGAACAGTATATTGCTGAAAACAAAAAATAGCACTTTTCACACTTCGACTGGCAATTAATAACAGTGAATACAAGGCTGATTAATAACTAGCTGAGAGACAACTGTATATTTTGCAATATATTCCTGCCTAGAAAAATGGGAGAAGAGGAAAGAAAAACTAGATTCTTTCAAGTCATTTAAAATATTTAATTGCGTCAAAAACAAAGTGCCCGTCTTTTGAGTTATGGCCCACGTAACCTTTCATTGTAACTGATTGCAATTAGAACCTGCTCAGCAGCACTAGTAAGTTAATTATCCATATATTCCTTTTAATTGCTGTAAGTTAACAGACAATTAAAAGGAAAAGCAAGCAGGGGAACTAAAAATCAATTGGCTAATGATGTTACCTTCTTAAATAATTGAAGTGGAGAAGTACTGTACTATTTATGAAAGCCAGACTCCAGAACATAGCTGCATTAATAGTGATCCTTCTGTAGACCTACACAGCCTCTCCTTTCCAGCAGAGGTACAAATACTAGGATCACATTTGTACACTGTTATTTCATTAAAAAAACTCAGTATGATATACATGAGGACAAGAATATAATTTATGTGGTATTTAAGATTTTAATTAAAGATGTATCCCGCTCTTAATATTAAAAGTTTCAACGTGACAGATGGAGATCCTAGTCCGAGGCCACTTAATCTAGTCTACTCCTGTGTGTACCACAGTTAAGATGCACTAGTGTGGCATCTACCTAGAATAAGTGCTTAAGTGAGCAAAAAGTAACTCTACCTCCCTCTTCCTGTCATTAGCTGATGTAAAAGGGGAAATTCATCCCGAAGTATATGCTGCAATTGTTTCCCTTACAGAACTCTGGGCTGGCTCCACAAAATGAGATTACTACAGATTTAAAATATGATCATTAAAACATTACATTTAAAACCACAGGGGGAAAACACTTTCAAAGCCCTCCCACCCCAATCACATTTGTCTAGGTGACAATACCTCTGGGTGAAGGAGCTGCACACATTAGAGCACCCTTCACTGACCCTTGTTAAAGGAACCTCTGAGAAAGCAGGTTCCCACAGCAAAGTTCCTCTCCAGCAGTTTCAACACATGAGCCAGTTTGTACTGGTGGAAGTAGTGCTTAAGGTACTTGGAGCCCAAGCCTTTGAGGCTTTTTAAGGTGAGAACCAGTACCTTGAATTGGTCTTTAGAAACAAAACAGAAGTTTTCATAACGGGTACTGCTATATATTTATTGCAGCAGCTCGCTAGCCTTTTGACTTCTGTGATCTGAACTAGTTAAAGGTTTCTGACCCAGGTTCAAAGGGAGTTGTGCACAAAACACATTGCAATGCTGAGCTGGATGTTACCAATGCATATGTAACATGGTCAAACTTGTTTTCTAGTAAATCAGCCCAAGTTAGTGAAGGCACACCTAAATCTGTCACCTGTCAGGGGACAGCAGTCTAGACACATTCCTAGAACTGGGGCAAGAGGGAGAAAACAACCCCATGTGAAATGAGGCTGAAACCTTTTTCTAGTCTGATGGCAGATGGACAAAGCATGCACCTGTTGGCGTTGTTCTATTACATACAAAATGCTACTTGAGTCCTCTGCGCATGCACACATTTTTGCAGAAACGTCATTTGCTCTAATTAAACATTAAAAAGGATTACCGTTAAAAGACCAAAACTAGCTGCTATTAACTAAGAAAACTACCAAGCTATTCTACACTAAATCTGCAGGATTTGAGTCCAGTGGTACCTTAGAAACCGAGATTTTCAGGGTGCAAGCTTTTGAGTCAAAGCTCCATTCTTCAGACAGGGAACTTTGACTCTTATACCCTGAAAATCTTGGGTCTCTTAAGGCGCCGCTGGACTCAAAATTCTGCTTTTCCACTGCAGACCAACACCGCAATTTATCTGAAACTACACTAAATCCATTTTTATTTTCTAGTCCTTGGCTTTCCTGTACTCTGCACTGGGGTGTGTGGAGATTGTTTACCAAGCAAAACCTAATTATTTTGAATGAGTAATTTCAGTGCCCTGCCCAACCAATCACAATAGTAATAAGTTCATCCAAGGAAGTGAGTACATGAAAGACAGCTCTCCATTCTACTCACACCATTTTAAGCACTTAAGAATAAAGTTAATAGGGAACTGAATTGTCCAAGTGGTTAATTTTATTTCAATATTTGCATCTCTCTCAGAGTATAGCACCACTGTAAGAACATTTACATTGTTTCTTGGACATAGACCAATATTCCCTGCACAACATATTGCATGAGGGCAGAGGGCTGAATCCAGTAACCTATAGGTGAAAAGTATCATAGATGCTCATTCCTCTCTCACCAAGAAAGCTTTCAAACCCAGGAAAGCTGTTTTTCCAGGTTGTAGGGCTATATTAGACTATTTGCCATACAGAGTAGGGGGGAAATTACACTGCTGGTAGGAGTCTTATCCTCTGTTCCCTTCTCAGTGCAGGGCATATGATCTTAGCAATCAACTATCCCCGGGTTGGAAAAAAGGGGAAGACAATAAGGGAAAAGATGTCAGTGGAAGTTGCTGGATCCAACATTGGGTATTGTACAGGACAAACTTTGTGTAAGCTTTCATTCCTTTTGAGTGGTGGTTCTTCAATCTTGGGTCTTTTTGTTCTTTTTCAAGTAACTTACTAGAATTGCAGTTTTTGAAGTCTATTCGAAGATATAAAGATAGGCTCAGTGTAATGTTTTGCATGTAATGTGTTTAATTTGGGTTTTTATTTCTGCTTGCTAATGTGGATTTTTAAAAAAATCATTCTTAGAGTTTAAATGCAGGCCTCTAAAGAAAGGAGAATGAGGGACAGGTAGGTGAATTGCAGTTTTAGCCAGAGAGCTGAGGGAAGAGCTTTTCAGTCAGTCTTTGAGTACCTCAAGATGAGAGAGGCTATTCTGGCTAAATCAGACAAACTATATGGAAGCCTGAAAGGGAACTGTCAAATTCAGTGAATATGTGTAGAGTTCTGAGAAATGACAAACTGTGAACTTGGATCAGTCTGTGTATCTGAGACATTCTATCTAGCTCAGAGAAGTGTGGAAAGGTCTGAATCTTTGTCTGTGTGGATAAGACGTTCTGAATGAACGCCTGAACGTACCTTCTATAACAAGTGAAAACCTTTTGAGGGAGGCAGCAATATAAAGATCACACAAACAAAAAAGGGGAGGTGTTCTTGAGGCAAAAGCCTGGGTAAAATACAGAGCACCTGAAGCTCTGTGTGAGTTTAAGTAAATGTTGGTTGTGCCCTCCTGTGGTATAAGATAATGTAAGCAGCTGAATTAAAGGTCCAAAGGCTAGTTATAAAAAAAATAAAACCATTATATCCAGTTTCTAGGTTGTCTTTAATAAAAAACCTTAATCTACTATAAAATGGTATTACATGTTACCACATTTTTTCTGCTGATGAACTGACCACTTTGTATTTATTCAACCTGGTATGTAAAGGCCAACATCTCTTCATGACAAAAGGTGGGTGGTGTTTTCAGCATTTCTTTCAAACAAATATGAACATACATGAAGCTACAAGGTCAAATCATTGGTTGGGCTAGCTTAGTAGTCTATTTTGACCAAGAACAGCTCTTTAGGGCCTCAGACAAGAAAAAGACCTTTGGCAACTAACCAAGATCTTTTCATCTTAAAATAGTAGGGATTGAAACTAGGACCTTTTACCCCTGCAAGCAATGATACCTTACATGAATTCTTGAATGTACACAAACTCTTATTACTAGAAATGGGACAAGAAGTTGGCAATCCTCTTGAGCATATCTACCACTGGATCCCAGTCGTATTTTTCAGGGGGTCAAGGTAGTCTTTCTATTTCTGGCCTACTTTGAAAAGATTTTTTCATATAATGTAGGTATTAATATAGATTGGACAACTTGGTGGCTCGTGAGGAATCACTGGGGGAGGGGGTGATTTCAAAGTTCTCCACCACTCTTTTTAGCAGCTTGTGTGGACATTCCCCCTTCTGATTCAGCTGCCCAATATTCCATTCTTGCTAGGAAAAAAAGATAAATCCAAAGCTGCTTGATCAACGGTGGTAGGGAATTTAATACTTACACATTATAGACCTTTGATTCCAAAAAATTTTCAGGACTATGGGCAGCTTTGTAAACTGTTTGGCAAAATTTCTACGTCACTAGATTTGTAACTTAAATGTGCACTTCCTTATCAGCTTCTAAGCAGCTTTATTGCAGCATTACTACTAATACAAAAAAGGCTTAGTCCACTGAATGAAATAGAAAGGTACAACATGGACTTTTATTCTGACTTCATATTATAGAGGGTAACTGAGAGGGAAGAGTTTATGGTACAGAATTGTGGATACAGCTTTCAAGTAATTTTGTTCCTTCTCCAACTCACACTTTGGATAAGTATGAGATATGGGCTCCAAAGTAAGTAAAAAAAAAACTTTATTATGCCACCATCTGAAAGCATATTGTACAGGTTTTGATCTTCAAAATACCCTGGAAACTATAAAAAATTAAATGAAGAATTTTGGACAATAGAAATCTTTCTGCAACGTTCAGACTAACACATGCAGAAGACATACTTTTCTCAAAACACAACTCTGAATGAAGCACCAACTACACAAATATGCAGAATGAAACAGCTTCTTAAAACTTCACCAAAAGCAGTCTCCATAAAAGGTGTAAAAGTCACCTATTCACTAGGCACTATTAAACTTGAACAAAAGTGACAAATTATTGTCCACAAGTTTGCAATCTCAAAAGCACTGCATGTAGCTACAAAACCTTCAGTTCCACGCTTCAATAGCGACCTGCAAATAAGGAGAGATTATGAGTTCCATTAGAATCTTGAAATTCTGAAAAGGTTATTCATCCACAGAAAAGTTAAAACACAATCATGCAATTTTAAACAAGTGTGGGGAAAGGAAGAGAGAAAAGATGTTCCATGGCTGGGCAAGACTGTAGTCCACTGTAGTAAATTATTTTTTGTCCCAGTGGCCTTTGGTACATTTTGAGGCTGGTTTTTCATCCAGCATCATCTGGTCTAGTTGGGTCTCTTGTATGCTAGATTCCATTTTTAGACTTCTTAATACTGCATCAGGTACAATCTCCACTCCACTGTGAAACTCTTACTTTCTCCTCCTTTTAAAAACATCTAGCTGAATAAGAGTTTTAGGGAGCAAGAACGTGTTTTGAGATATTTGACTGGTCCTAATAAAAAGGTATTACACAATGGTTTCTGAAACATTGTGTGATTTCCAGTGTATCCTCACACATTACAGGCATCATTGATTCAGGAAACACACACACACACACACACGGTATAAATTGGTATAAAACTGTATAAAATGTTTTATATGAGGAGTAGACATGGGCACAAACAGCATTACGAATGGAAAAAACCAACAAACAGGCCGCTTGGCTGCTCACGAACGGGCTGTTCGTGATGCACCATTCCAGCTGAACAGGTGGTCGGCGCAAGCTCGGCTGCCGTTCGGGAAGCCAGACACTCAGGTGCTTTCAATCAATTGCCTCAGCAATGGAGGGGAGGGGAGTGCCTGAACTCTGTCTGCACTCCCTCTGTTGCCCCGGACACCCCAATCAAAGCCCAATTTAGCTTGATCGGCAGGTTTTCCTTCCAAGCGTGGAGTTGAAAATTGGTTACCATCGGTAACAAGGGAATGTAACATGGGAATTTGGGAATGTATAACTCCGAGATCCATAATGCAATCTTGACCAAACTTGGGTGATGGCTGGAGAAGAGTCTGCTGCACATTCCCTGTGAATATGATCGAAAAGAGTCCAGTAGCACCTTTAAGACTAACCAACTTTACTGCAGCATAAGCTTTTGAGAATCACAGTTCTCTTCGTCAGATGCGTATCTGACGAAGGGAACTGTGATTCTTAAAAGCTTATGCTGCAGTAAAGTTGGTTAGTCTTAAAGGTGCTACTGGACTCTTCAATTTTGCTACTACAGACTAACACGACTAACTCCTCTGGACCTGTGAATATGATCTCTCTAAGTGCTAAGGGGGCCACTCTGGCGCCGATGAACAGTGAACACCGCACACGTTCGTTAACGGGACATGTTCAGTCCCGTTCGTCTGTTCATGTTCGTCGTCGGGAACGAACACCAAACAGCCTGTTTGGTTTTTTTCCCCTGTTCGTGCCCATGTCTAATGAGGGGTCTCCCAACAGTTAGCTTATGAGCTACTGACAGCTGCAGCAAAGCTTGCAAATCCCTTAGAGGAACCAGGTTTTTTTGGGTGTGCTTCCTTGTCCATGTTCTGTTTCTTGGACCAAATAAAACTTAGTAATATACATGGGAGGAGGGAGAGAAGAGTAGCATGGGTTATTGGTTATTTTCCAACAGTAGTAGTTAATTTAAAAAACCTGCTGGTAACGCCTGGTTTATATTTAACACCAGATCGCAATTTTAATTGTATCTTTTTCAAAGATCACCTTGCATTCTAAAACAAACAGTATACTGAAAACTGAACTTGTTACTTACGAGGTGAATAGGACCGAGACCGGGAGCGAGATCTGTAGCCCCCTCGGCTGTAATATGGAGATGGTGATCGCCTCCTGCACAAAAAGATTAAATTGCCATCATTCTTTACTAAGTTTTGATACCCTTGTACAGGCAAACACATACCACTTTCATTTTGTCACCAATACTTGATTGCTCATGCATACTAAGAATAAAATCTGAAAACCAAACAATGGGTCCATATTACAATTTGTTCTATTGTTCAAGAATTTAAAAAGAGCATTCTCATTTTAAAAACCAGGCCACCAGTTTACCATGTTAGTTTCGGGGATTTTGGAAGCTGGGCATCATGACAAAAACAAGCAAGCTACTTATTATTTCCTAACACAACAGTAAACCATCACAACAGCAGCTAAACAAGCATTTTTCATCTTCCACCAGCATATCACAGAGACACACTGATGAATGAGCATGGTCACTATAAGGTGTTGCTACTTCACACTTATTTTTACAACTTGTGCTGTAGAATTGTTCTTGGAATAAGTAACTTTGACTAAAGCATTGTTAGACCAGAAAACAGTCATTTGAGTGTATTGCATTTATGGTAAGAGCAATGTTTACCTTCACCCCTAAATTCTACATTTTGTAGTCAACTTTTCCACGACAGTTTTCAGAGTGACTGTATTCTGTCACACTTAACTCCTTGGCACCAATTATGAATTTTCCAAATGTAAACTCCAAGGCTGTTAAATGCTTGTAAAATTATTAGCAGGAGAGTATTTCCAGGGGCTGTACTCCCTATTAAATTGTTTAACTTTTCCAGCTTTATTGGGTATGGAGATACAGCAGATCCTACTAAGTCATTTCACCATTTGCACTTTTTTAAAAAAGATACTGGGTCCTCTCCTAGCATACCTGTACATCTGATCCCTGTCTTGGGCAGCTCGCCACCCTCCTCCTCCTCCTCCTCCTCCTCTGTGAAGACACAAGCAAAATAACTTTTTTTCCACTTTCATTTATTGAGTTTGAATATATAAATGATCCACATAAAGGAATATACAAAGATACAGTCATGCATAATAAATCTCAAGAGCAGTTGCATAGTAATAGCAGGTTATCTTCCTTCACAGAAACAAATATTTCTTCTCAGCCGCCATGATTTTAACAGCACTGCAAAATACAGGGGAATAAGTATTTCATGTTCCTGTATTATGTGTTTTTAGCTTTAAAATGACACAATGTGACAATACTTGACTGCATTCACCTGTGACAAGGGAGACTAAATTAGGAGAAGCAATTTCACAGATGATAGAATACTCATTAAGTACTCCAAACATGTCAACAAGCCCCATATGATGTCAAGTCTTTTGATACCCAAGAGAACTGCACTTGAATATTTGTCCTTGCAAATCTGAGTTAAAAGAGGAAATTTCCATAACTTTCTAGCTGATGTTAAGCTCCACTTAAATGAAAAATGTCAGGCTTGCAAGTATTCAGCTCATGCAAGCATTTCTGGCTTTAAAAAAGCTCAAAAAGTGTAATTTTGGCGAGATGTGATCCTATATTTCCATTGGCAGGTAGGAATTTTAGCCAATTCTGCCTCCGACTGCATTATCACTTCTAGAGCTATCGCAGGGATCCTGAGCTCTGAAGTTGCAGTGGGACAGGCAAATTGTTCTTTTCACTGCTCATGCTACTTCAAATTCAAGCCAATATTTTATGTCGAAGCCAAAGAAAATTCCAACAGGCAAACCCATTCTCAGCCCATATTTAACAAAGAAACCATGTTGTATATGATGAGGCAGGGCAAATCTGTGACCTTCAACTAAGTGGCAACTGCTTGCTGCTATACTATTTGGAGGGGAGGCTTGAAACACCCTTCAGGGACTCAAAAGGAATGCATAAATTGTACAAGTAATATGTGAGACAGGAAGTTTGAAGGGTGTTTTGCATTGGGGCATTTAGGTCACATTACTGTGCACTCTAAGCCATCTAGCAACCAGACCAGTAGCTTACTTTGCTCATTTAACTATACAAGACTTTCAAGATCCACTAGAATGAAGAACAGAATCTCAGACTAGATTATATGAATGTGCTTAAGAGACATGTTTAAAGGCTGCAGATTGGATGGAGAGAGTACATAAACTCAAGACTTGCTCCTGTACCCCACTATGGCTGATTCTGCACATGTTGGATAATGCACTTCCAATCCTCTTTATAGATCATTTGGAACGGATTTTTGTGTGTGCGGAACAAAAAATCCACCTCAAACAATTGATAAAGTGCATTGTAAGTGCATTATCCAACGTGTGCGGAATCAGCCACTGTATACTGTTTACACAACAAAGCTATATATGAACAGGACCTACAAAAAGCACAAACATTGGGACCATTACTTTCTTATAATGGAGAGCCTCAATTCTCTTTCCTGCACTACATGTTCAATTCCAACTTTTTGCCGGATAGACAAGGCAGTCAATGAAAAAAGCCACCTTTCCCTCTAAAATAGGAAGCCAACTCATAGTTCTCCTTAGCATTTAGTGTGCCTCTGCAGGGTCAGCTTCCCACTTTTGCTGCTGCAAAATGGTGCTCACTGAATTTGCAGCAAATATGCAGCAGAGAAGCATATTCATTCACCTGTACCATATACTATGTTGGGGAAAAGGCAGGCAGGACTCCACTCGCAAGAACAAAAGAATCTGGCACACTTATAATGATCCTTATTAACCAATGTAGTGAGGTATGCTACTGCTAAATTATAGCTGGGGAAATTATGTTCATAGTTTTGAAAGTTTCAGCCGGATTAGCCACAAAAGAGCACGGTGAGAGCATCCTCAGTCAAAAAAGGATGTTGTAACAGAAATAACGTTTCAGAAAACTAGCTTCTGTTGTGCTTGTTTATACTATTGATTATCAGAATTCCTGAATTTAATCTGTGAAAGTCTAGGGGTTGGATCCAGCCAGCCTTCTCACCCAACCTCACCTAATTTCTCTCCTTACTTTAGTCCCCACCCTGCATGGTTTTTGTCCATGAGGTCCCATGTTCTTCAACATAGCTTTTATAATGATCAGAGGGACATCCTTTTCTTCATCACCTAAAAAGCAGGTTGGATCCAACCCAATATTCATAAAAGAATACTGGTTTGCCAATTTTAATGTATCACATAAAGAAGGCTACATAGAAGTAAAATTAACAGTGCAATCCTATACTGTGACAAACTTAAACTCATCAATTTAAATGAGCGTAGACTGGAGTAATTCTGCATACTAGATTTGCAGCATAAGACACATACAGTAAAAGCTTTGTTAACTGGCATCCTCAGAGAATTGGAATTGCTGGTTAACAAAGCTTTTACTGTACTTGTTTTATTTTATTCTGAATTATAGAAATTTGCTATACATACCAGGATTGTATGGATAACTTCAAGCAAGAGAGCCATGATTAAATAATGTAGGATTGTAGTCTACAGGAATGTTTATTATATGTATCACTTTGCTTTTACTGCATTGTCTTCTACCTCTGTAATCCAATTTTTGCATTATGTAATGTCATATAGACATTTTTTTGTTTGCATCGTTTTCTAATTCTGTAATCCTAATCATACATTTATTTTTGAATTTTGTAATCCACCTTGTGTCTCTGCAAGAAAGGCAGACTATAAATGAAAGTAAATATACAAGCAAGATCATTTTGTTCAAGCCCAAAGACACAAAAAGACTGTAAAGAATGTCTTCGCTTAAGACAAATTCTTCCTTGAAGCTTGCTCTCAATAAAAAATTCAAGGTAAACATCTTTAGCAATTAAAGTACTCTCCAGCTAGTTTGTATATCCCCCATTCTACAATAATTTATTTTCTTATGCAAGGACTCTTGTTTATCCAATGTAAACTGTCCGAATAGGTTATGATATGTGCCTTTTGTAGGTTCTTTATCATAACTTTTACTCATTATCTCACAATTGTCTTTTACTTGCAAGCAAACTCTTGCATGTATAAGGTATACCAGGATTTAGGTTTGTTTTCTACATCCCAGTTTTTGCACACTGGTAAATTCTGGAGAAGTTATTAAAACCAGAAATTGCAAATGGAAAAATCTAACCATGGTGCCAAGGAGTTAGCCTTCACCAAAATGCATGTAAATGGATAATCCATTTTCCATGGCAGTTTCTCTGCTGGCCTACAATGATTTTGTTTGACTAGCTTAACTTCAATTATTTTTAATTGTGAGTATACCAGTGTCATGAGGAATAAGCAACTACCAGCCCTTTTAATGCCTTATCTGGATACAAATGCTACTAAAAACATCTGTGACTATAAGAAACAAAAAACAGACATCACCATATGGCAGAAATATAGTACAGATCACATCATGCAATTTCATCAAACACTGATCAGCAAGAAGTTGCTTAACAAGCTCACCTATACGATCTGCTGTAGTAGTCACGGTCATCATAGCCTCTCTCATAACCCCTGTCATAATAATCTCTTCGTCGGGAGCTACCGCTGCAAGGAAATTCATAGAACAGCATTACAAAGACAGACAATAATTACACAACACAAAGAGAGCAAGTTCTGGATAAAGCATATAACAAGCACAGTCTAGTGTAACAACATTATCTGAATCAATAACTGAATTTTAAAAAGTTCTAATGTCTGTGGCTGATGGGCAATATTCAAATTTATGCATTTTGCTAATTTTCCCCAAATCATGTCTTTAAAGTTAAGGGGCCTAGGGAAAAACAGTACTTTAATAAAACATAAAATGAACTATGAAACAGTCTCATATATGGAACACCTGAGTACAAATGTTTTTCCCAAGAGTGAACATGAGAAGGACTTTTGGAAAACTGCAACTTTAAAACTTAATCCACCAGTGTAAAAGTCTAGTGCCACAGATTCTATATTCACAAATGCTTTTGTGCACCTGGGTAAACAGAAGCACGGAGGCATGCAACTACTTGTTGGAAACCCTCATCCATACTATTAAAATAGAAATTAAATTCAAACCTATATATGCCAGATAAACAATTGCTACAAGAACTCACTAAGTAGGTCTCCCCATGTAGATTCCAGGAGTAGGCGTGTGAGGCCTTTTAGTTATTGAGAAATCAACACGGATCCTTCGCCCATCAAGCTCCATTCCATTGGCACGCTCTTTTGCCTACAGTGAAGAAAAGAAAGAAGAATTTACAATATTCCCATTCAGAATCTACTTAATTTAACCAGAAACAAAAGTAGATGCTGCCATAGTAGATATCAGGTAAATACATGTTTTCCACCATTCTAGGAAAAACTATGCCAGTTTGGTGTAGTGGTTAAGAGCGCAGGACTCTAATCTGGATAGCAGGGTTTGATTCCCCACTCCTCCACTTGAAGCCAGCTGGGTGACCTTGGGCTAGTCAGTGTTCTCTGGAGCTCTCTCAGCCCCACCCACCTCACAGGGTGTTTTGTTGTGGGGATGATAATGACATACTTTGTAAACTACTGGGCATTAAGTGGTCCTGAAGGGCGGTATATAAATCAAATGTTATTATTATGTACCGGAGTACTCTTTTTTTAAACCTGTTCTATTAATAAATGAAATAAATGAATGATTAAAACTGCTTTAGGTTCCCACAGGTGAGAAAGGTGAGGTAGAGATGGAGTAAATAAATAAATATGTACTACACTGCAGTGGACTGGTATTTAAGTTATTCAAAACAGTGACTACTAAAATAGATTTAAATCACACAAGCAGGGTTTGATCTTTGCCACTGTTTGCATTTTGAAGGCAGAGCAGTAACATATACACTTACACTGTGTATCTAACAGGATGTGTCCTGTATGCCAAATGCAAGATTTATACTGTTTCAAGATAATGCTCTGAAAGACCAGAAGTATCTGCATGTTTTGCAGGTTCTATGTGAATTATATCAAAGTTTCCATGATTTAAAGCAAGAGGTCTTCTACGTTTGTGAAAGGAAAGCTCAATTATTGTTTGATAAAAAAAGTTTACCCTTTTGGACGTTAAAATTTCAGTACAGGGCCATGAGCGGTACATTTGGCACACCTAGCTCTGTACTAAACTTTGGGTTCTTGCATACAAGCAATCATGCTTAGTATCCCTCTACATAAAAGGTCAAACAGACCTATTGTCAATTACACCTCTTTTCTCAACAGATAGTTATATAGTGCAAGCATAGCTGCACAATGTAACAATGAAACATCAAATTCAAATTATTGTCAACGTAAGAGTAGAACGAGACTCCAAAAACCATAGGCTGAAAAGGCTAAAAACTATAGCAAAAGGTAAATATGGGTGTGGAACTCGGGATTTATAAGTACATACAGTCCAAGTATCCTGGTCCCTGAGTATAGTGTTTTATAGATTAGTATCAGCACTTTGAACTTGGCTCTGAAGCAAACAAGCAGCTAGTGCAAAGCTTTCAGACCCTGCATGATATGTTCCCTGTAAGTTATGTTTGATGCCCACTTTGAACCACTTGAAGCTAACAGTATTTTTATTAGACAGCTCCATTTAAGAGTATGGTAGTAGCCCCTCCTGGTTGTAATCGGATGGATGGCTGTGGCCAGAGGCACTACGGAGAAAATCTACACTACTTGTAGCCCTAGATACTAACAACATCCCAAACTACATATCTGCTTTTAAACATGAATGCAAAATCATCCAGAACAGGTAGACCACAGAAACCTTCTGGCCTTATATAGGTCTTAAACCCTTTTTGGATTTCAGAAGTAGCCACCTGTCCAGTAATACCTGTGCCAATGTGGCACCAAATTCAAAGTTTATGGTGAAAACTGGGTTTCTCTGCTATACTTCATCTCAACAGTCAGTATGATCTCAAATATGCAAACTGATCTCAATTTGTCAGGTCTTAAAATTAAATGAGAGGTGCACAAATTCAATTCATTTAAACAAGAGGATAGTGGCACAAGGAGAAAAAAGGAAGATTTAAAGGCCATGGGATGCATGTTTGTTTTGCTAGCAAGACTTTGGCCAGATTACGTCCAACCTGGATAGTAAGCATTATTGTCTGGGGGTGGTTCATATCCAAATTTGATTCAGAGGTACACACGGCATGTTGTTCAAATGCCCCCTTTTCTCAAGCAAGTTGTTGCAGAAAGCCAGCCACAAGTACTAGAAAGTAACTGCCATGGCTTATTAAGCATAAAACAACTAACACCAAGTTGCACTGCTAGATTTCCAGTGGGTGATCCCTGCAGTCTTTTTCCTGCCTCCCCATATCTCCATGTTTCAACAGCTCTTCTCATGCATGTACCACCTTTACCTTCCACACCCTTCTCTAAGGGGGACCCTGCCATGTCCTGCATGCATATGTGCTGTCAAATCGCAACCAACCTATGGCGACCCGAGCAAGGGGCTTTCAAGGCAAGTGAGAAGTGGATGTGGTTTGCCATTGACCTTCAACTGCAATCTTCCTTGCTCATTCAAGTACTGACCCTGCTTATCTGCTGGGATCTGACAAGCTTGGGCTATACCACGCTGCTATGTCTTGCACATGAGCAAAGCTTAGAGCTGCCCCCGTCCAACTGCAGGCAGATTAAGGAGCACCAGGCTGCAAAAATAACATCAGCACCTCAAAACCCAGCCTACTTCCTCTAAAAGAGTTTCCTTGTATACATTAACTGGAAGATGTAAGTCCACATCCAGTGTAGAACATCAGCACCTTGCTGCTTCTGCTCTTCCCCATAATCTGTTCTACCTTTATATAATCTAACCATTCTTCCTGGCCTGAGCCACTGATTCAGAGAAAATGCTGCTTTCCTGCTGAGTCCAATGCACTGCAGTTGCCCTATGGCTAGTGTGTGTAGTGATTACAGAATAGGATCAGGATCTGGAAGAACAAGATTCATATCCCCACCCAGCCACAAAAACTTGCAGGATGACCACTGGCCAGTATGACCAATGAGCAGTCAGTCACAGATCCATGTATGTCTGTTTGGTGTGCAGACAGAGCAGGCAGTCGGGGCCCATGGATGTCTGCAGAAACCAGATGAGAGGAAGAAGTGAGAGCGAGAAAGCTGTTACACTGCCAGCTGAGGATGGATGGGGCTGAGCTTTCAGATAGTGGGACTGAGAGGATCCTGTCTGAGTCTTGTATGAAAGCAGACTAAAACAGTGAATGCTTGGAAGATATTTCTATTTTTTTAAATTAGCATATGTTAAAAAAATATTTAGCATTTTAGATGCTTGCTTACCTCCTTAGCATCATCAACACTTTCAAAGTACACAAAGGCAAATCCTCTTGAACGTCGAGACTGCTGGTCATATACAATAGAAACATCAGCAATTGGACCATATTTGGAGAATACCTCTCTCAGATCTCTCTCTGTTGTATACAAGCTTAACCCAAAAACACCAAGACAACAGTTTGGGTCTGGATTTGCCTATTCAAAGAAATAAAAGTGGAAGTTCTCATTATAAAAATTAAGCATGTATGGCAAAGCATATTGTGTAACACAATACTACTTTTACTACTAGATGCAAAAAGCTCTGAAATACTGGACTGGAATATAAACCATTTATACCCTACTCCTATTGAGAACTGCAGTGGAAAATACAAGGTACTATCATGCTGAATCAGTGTATTCTCCCCGGTGTTCTCCATCAGAGAAGGCAAGATGGACAATAAGGAAAGAATGGTGCTCAACTGCCCTGCCCCAAGAAATTCTTGTTTATATGCTCAACATCTCATTCAGATACATGCTGAATTTATGGCAAATGAATAAATTACAAGTGGAATACAGATCATTTATTGTATGCATCAAGAACTTTCTGATTAATGAGACTTTTTACTAAAACAGTAACACAAATTTATTCCTCTGATAACAAGATTCAAGAATTTCAAGCATATCTCTGTGTTTATCTACAGAAATTTTCCTGCAGACCTGTACCAGCTGCAATTGACAGCTGTGTTGAGAAATCACTTTGTAAATAGCTATGAGCAAGGCCTAATGAACCTGTTCTAGGTTCATCCTGGGGCTTATTTTTCTGAGGACATCTCTCTCAACACCCCAAGAAACTATGGCAGAAACTATGGCAGGAGTGGTATCAGGGTCTACAACTGTGACAGAATATTTGGAGAATTCTATTATTAATAAAGAAGCTAGCTTTATAAGTTTTCAAGCACAACACTAGGCTAATTTCTGGAACATCCATATCCTCTGTATGAAGTCACAAGATATACACATATATGACAATGAACCATTACAAAAGACTTCAGAGCAAAACTATAAAAGATGCTGAAATTGTAGAAAAGTCTTAAAAGCTATAGACATCTTAATTTCTAAAAACAAGGTTAACACTTTTAAACAAAACAGTAATTTTAACTTGTCAACTTTTACATTGAGTAATTTGAAACTTTCCAAGACACACACAGCTGAATTATCTCTGATCAACTGCTGCGATGACAGCCTTACTCTGTTGCCAACATGACGCCGGCGAGTAGACATAGGAGAATGGCTGTGGCTGTGTCGACGACGATAGTCGCGGCTGTAAGATCTGCTTCTGGACCTCCTATGGGATCGGGAACGTGATCGTGACCTTGTATAATGTCTACGAGAACTCCTCCTTGATCTGGATCTATAGAATATGAAAACTAAGAATATTATGCTGAACCACATACATCAAATATATGGCTTCCAAAACATCAGCAAAATAAGGCATATGTACCCAATATATTTCTAAGATTAGAAGTAATTAAGTTAACTGGCGTATATTTGAACGGCGATATGACTGTATTAGCTGTCCCTGCTCTATAGCCTAGCCCAACTAAGGCACAGTAACTTTCAGGCAAAAATACATAGTTCTTTAAGACCGTTATTTCTTGTTGCTGCTACAGAAGCGAACATGAAAACTGCAAATCATCTTCCTTTTGCACCAAAATTTCATGGCAGATAAGGACTTTCAGAGGCATGCACACACAAAATTCACATGACGCATGAAGAGCTCTCTCGTTCAGACATTAGTCATCGTGCATAAGATTTCAAAACACCCCAAGTCTTATTTTTACCAGATAAGCGTAGTCATGCAACTTTAAGAGTTTTACACAAGAGATTCCTGGGACGGCATTATTTATAAGTTTAACACATTCTCAAAATAGTCAAAGTTTATATAAAAGCTTGCAAACGAACAGAACTATTTTTCAGGAATTGGTTACCAGGGATCTACACCTAATATTATATTTTAATGACCCTTCTGAATAATTACTTTTTATTCCCAAGCCAACTTACTGCTTCAACATGAGAAAATACCAACAAGAGATTGACAGTTAGTAGGCCCTTGAAGGCAATATTAGGTAAATGAAGGCTTTTATCAAGGGAACAGAATCAACAGAAGATTTAACCACATAAGCTGTCTTATCCTGAATCACCTTACTGTTCAATCAAGATTAGTACTGTCTGTTTAGACCTGCAGCAGTTCTCCACAGTTTAAGGTATTTCACATCACCAACCAGTATATCCACGAGTTGGGTCAATATCACAATTACCCAGATAAAGCCTGCTGAGACAGCAATGTTTTGGTGCCAAAAAAGAACACTTTCAGAACAAGTAATTGCTCCTTGCTGTGATGGCACTGTACTGCAGTCACTCTGGACATCCTGGATGTATATCTTGTATTGCATACACACCCATACCCTCATACTAGCTTATAGGAGTCCTTATGAATAATAAATTACTTAGACTGCCACTTCTAGATAAACATGCTTACCGAGATTCAGATCTTGATCTAGACTTTGACCTAGATCGCCTGGAACCCTCCTTGGATCGAGATCTAGCAGGCGAATGCCTTGGAGACTTGCCAGAACCATGAGCACTTCCGCTTCTGGAAGCGGAACGGGATTCCTGCATGTAGAAAAGATAACAGTTTAGTCTGAACACAACTTCTCTGGTACTTTACTCTAAATAAGCTCTGGTAAAAATGTCAAAAGTTCTATGTCTCCATTATGTGTCCGGGCAGTTGCCAATAGAACTGCCTAGATTTATAGGATTTTTGCCTGTTAAGCACTTTTTAAAAACCCTGCATATGTTTTTTTTTTCTATTAAACAAATATTGCATGCATGTTTAGCAAAATATACAGGGACACATAAACAGACTAGTAATTACTTAGCGTAGTGCTTTCAGATTCCAGATTACTTCTTATCTTAACTTCATTTTTATTTCTTTTCTTCATTCTTCCGTTTCAAATTCTGACTTCTTTCATCTTCCCCACTTCACACAAATTGCTCAATATTCTATAAGTGGGACTTCTGGTCTGATAATTAGCATGCATTCACTTTCTTTTTTTTCAAATTTCAGCTTCACTTATTCCTGAGCTTCAAATAATTCTCATTTATAAAACTTGTCAAATGGCGACTTCCGCATTTTCCTTCTTCAACATTAACCTTAATAAAAAAAGAACAGGATGAAGAATATTTAAAACTCCAGGATAGATATTCTAGTGCCAAGACTGAAACTAGAAAAAATGCTATGTGTTTGTACTATTTTAACTAGATATGCAATTTTCTTATTGTTGATTCCACGTTTACTATTAATTTTTAAAAATATGTCAATTCAATAAAAAATGATTGGCCAAGAATGTTCTAGTTATGCCTACTTTAATATTAAACGTGCAACAGCTGAAATAATAAGATCTCATAGTAGACTACCATGAAAACTTCAAGAAGTGTTCCATCTTTTCACATTTGCATTTAGAAATTAGTAATATGTCCAAAAGTCACCAATCTGCATACTTCTGCTCAGGTTTGGTAGCTAACTTTTTAAAAAAATGCACGTAGAATCATATTTGAAATGCATTGTACAAAGTCTTTATTTCCTTATTATCAAGACTCGCTATTATTTGCAAAGTATAATAGCATGTGCTTTAATTTCTGTAACAGTAATGCAGAATGCTATCATTTATTATGACATCTTTGCAGAAATTATTAGAATTTTAGTAAATCCTCAAACTAATATTTCAACCTAACTAAAAGACATTTGCTTATGTTTACTATGCAAATCAATTCTGTTTAAGATAATCTGGAGCATTTCCAAGTGGAGTTGAGTTGCGTTAATAGTATAGTTAGTTTTCTCTCTCTCTCTGACACTAGTCCTAAATATCTGCACTGGTAAAACTAAAAATGGTCCTGATATAGCTGTTGGCAAATATTTTGATGAACAACAAGTCTTAGGAAAATGTTGTGAGTGCAGTTATAATATGTAATATTGAACTGAGTACCAAGCAGTAAGTCCTGTAGCTCTCTAGACGCCAGGATTTTTTTTACCCAAGAGTAGGTAAAAAATAAACTATGATTTAAAAAGAATGGGATATGTTATTTAAAAATCAGATCCTCAGAAAGATTTCAGGTATGTCCCTTAAAAGACTCTTTAGATATTAACTGAATATTGCAAACATTTAATCAAGTCTGAATTTCTTAAACTAAATCCCTTAATTGTATTTACTTCAATATATGCTGCCATTCTCCCCAATGGGGATCCAAAGTGGCTTACATAGTTGTCTCCTCCATTTTATCCTCACAACAACCCTTCTGAGGTAGGTTAGGCTTAAGAGTGTGCAACCAGCCCAAGGTCATCCATTAAGTTTCCATTACAGACCTGGGAATTTGAACCTGGGTCTCCCAGATCCTAGTTCAACAACTTCTAAACCACACTGGCTCCAAAATGATCCTCAAAGCCTATTTTCTACGTAAAAAAGAAAACAGAGACCAAAAATATGCCACTTCTGAGGTCAAAAATGTAATGTGATGCAACGGGTAATTTATCAGTAATTCTCAATATGGACCCATCTGCAGATACTGTGGAGACTACAGCCATGAACAGGCAAAACATTATTTCTACAAACCTGATAAAAGCCTCAGATTTGCAGAAAAATCCAAAATCTTGTACTACCAGCCTTCCACTTTTGGTTTTGCTCTAAGCCCAGCAACAACCACCATGCAACTAGCTACCATGCAACTTCCATGACTCATATAGGCTTACTTACTCAACACTGTTTAACAGCAGCCACTGCACGAAAGCCATGTGGTGTTGTGCTTAGAGTTTCAGACCAAGATCTGGAAGACCCAGCTTCAAATTCCCACTCTGATAGGGAAGCTCACTGTGAGACCTTGGGCCCTTGGCAGGTAGGAAGGAGAAAAGGAAACACTGAGAGGTGAGAGCATGGAGGGGGTGCCAGGAAGAGGGGGAAAGGAACTAGTGTGGAGACAAGAGATACAATGGAAACTGAGGAGCCTGCTGCAAGTCCTTGCATGTGTCCCACCGTGCAAATGACCCTGTTCCAATGACCAGCACCATGCAACTGGACCTAGCCTTGCCCAGTAGCTTCAACTGCAGATTCTTCCCAGGGAAAAAAAGCTAAAGAAGGGGAGCAGAATAAAGGTATGTAGGCTGGCAGGTATCGAGAGTAGGAAGCAAGAAAAGAGAAGGGCTACAGGCCTTTCAGGGAAGGGAGAGAATATTGGGGAAGGGGAAACAGATGCCTCCCAAGTCCTTGCAGCCCCCTCCCGTGTTCATTATTGTTCACTGCATGAACTGCCAAGTAAACAGCACAAACACTTATTTTCTTTATCAAACAGTTTTGCCTGGCCATCATCAGTCTTTGCTTCTGTTAAGTTCTGGGTACTTAGTCATCAAGTGTACTTTTTAGTGAACAGAAAGAGGACTAAAAGAAAGATATTCACAATTGCTTCCATACATTCTGTAGCACAAAAGGCATGTAGGCTTCACGACCAGAGGTTTTGAAGTATACTCATGGACAGTGTAAAACAGGCATCCCCAACCTTTTTTGAGCCTGCGGGCACATTTGGAGCTCTGACACAGTGTGGTAGGTGCAACAACAAAATTGCTGCCACAAAACGGCTATTGCAGGATGCAGAGCCAGCCACAAAATGGTGGCTACAGCTTATCTTCAGTCACACAAGATCCTTGTGCTGTGGAAGCAGCTATTGTCAGAGCAATCTTTTTAAAAATCTGCACAGCCAATCAGATCTCCAATTAGAAGGCGTGCTTGACAACAGCCCCACCTGGCCACACCCACTTTCTAAAAACACTTGGTGGGCACCAGGAAAGGTGTCGGTGACCCCTGCTATATACTTGCAAACAGATACAGTAAGCAATTAGTGTATGTACTTGTTTTGGAAATATGAATTAAAAGGTGGTACCCAATTTAAATCAACGTATTCTGTTTTTATTTAAAAGTATCCACTCCATCATACTAGGCAGCTAAATTAAAAGCAGAATGAGTTCACTACAGATTTTCTTGACATAGACCTGAAGTCAATGCTGTGATCCACAGAAGCTAGATTTTTGTTTTTTGCTATGACAGCCTCTACTACAGAAAAGACAAGCCAAATTAATTTGCCTTTAGTAATGGAAACTGACATCCAAAACATCCAGCTAAACACATGCTCTTGATAGCACCCAAAGCTGTTTATATCTGCACCAATGACTAAAATTGTGACCTTTAGTCCAAATACTACTATTTAAGGTGGAAGAACCATTAAGTGAAATAGTTTTCCAGAAGCCCTTACTAGTTATACAAAGTTTATTTAGTTCATACTTTTTGCGAAACCTTATACACGTCAGTAACTCACCCAGCTCTTTTCCTGCACAGATCCTACAAACATGACCTCAGTTGTGCAGAACTGTGCTTTGGTGGGCAAACTCCAAATCTCAGAATCGATGATTTACCACAATATCATGACCCAGGCCTCCATAAAAGTGTTACCAGTTTGTGTAGGAGCATAAACTATTGTAAAATGCAGCATAAACCTCTCCAAAGGACTCACATTTGTTAACTTAGCCAGCAGGTATCATACTAGCTTATTTTAGTCACTTTTCTGAAAGGGAAAATCAAATATGCACACAGCCTATAGAGTTATCTCACCTGATGTTAACAGGGGCTGTTGCCTATTTTTCTTACCTTAAGTTCAAAGGTAAGGTAGGTAGATTAGACATTTACTGCACAAAATCATCTAGGCTATATTGTACAAAACACCAAATTACATGCCATCCATCCATATCTAAGTCTCCTCCTATCAGTTCATGTGTAAGACTTTCTTTAGCTACTAGATCCCATTACAAAAAGCACACACAAGCTAATGTCTTCATTGGGAAGGCAAATCTAGGATCAGATGGCACAGATCAGGTACTGGGTTCATAGAAAGCTTAGCGAACATTAACATGGGCATTCAAGATACAAATGCTTAACAGAGAAAAGGAAACCACGGGACACATTCACTGATGGGATCTTCCCCTTCTGCAGAATCATGTAAGTATTTGCACAAAGTCCAATTCTTAGGCAGAGTTAGGAAAACTCCATTGCTCTTGAGTGATGCAAAATTAAAGTTCTGGCTTGAGCTGCAAGGAGCTTGGGGCCTCAAATGCAAAACTTTAGGGAGGAGGAGGCGGCCCTCTGTTGGCCAGCTAGCTGCGCCAGCTGTGGCTGCGCAGCAACAGCACCATGGAAGGCCCTCTCTGCCAGCCAGCCGCAGCTGCGTGGCGACGGCAGTAGGAAAGGCCCTCTATGCTGGCCAGCGCAGCGTTGGCTCCAGCCTTCCACCCGACCAGACAAGTGGGGTAGGGGGGTGGGGTTTAAGGGTGGGAGCGGGCCTCCCCCCTCCCTTGTTACTTCAGTATGCTCCGAATCTTTACGGAGCATACCGAAGCAACTTAGAAACCCGAATCTGAAGTGGCATGCCGCTTCGATTTCAGGTTTTTTTCCGAAGATTTTCGGGTAAACCCAAAGTGGGAAACCTGAATATTTTTCGGATGCACACCCCTACAAAACTTACACCATCATGTATGCTAAACTCACAGCCAGTGAGTATACCAGCTGGAATCCTGTAACTTCTTCATATTCTCCCCATCTATTTCTTCTCTTCCTATGTTACTTCTTTCTTTTGACTCTTGCATCTCTTTTCCAGGGTAAATTACTGGAAATCTCACCGGGGGAGCAGGCGGGGGGGGGGGGCGCTCAAAGTTTGTACTTTGCAAATTTAGGCACTCTGTACTGGGTTACTTTCACTTCTATCCCTTCCCTGTAATAATCTCCAATCTGATAAAATGTAGTTAGTGACTTGTGCTCAGATACTCCTTTCTCCCTTTGGAGTGGGATTACAATCCCCACTTTGTGAAATTCTGGTCTTGGTTCTCCATCCTACCCCAACAGGTTCAACCAGAATAATTCTTATTTACCTGAAAGTATTACCATTTTAATAAAAGAACTGCTTGTGATGACCAAAACACTTAAGTATTAGTACTAGGACTAATTTCTGATTCAATTTTCTTTTAAAATTTGTGCCTTATTGTTTTATGTATGGTAGACTGCCCTCAAGTCATAGTTGACTTATGGCGACCCCTGGTGGAGTTTTCATGGCAAAAGACTAACAAAGGTGGTTTGCCATTGCCGGTCTCTGGATAGCAACCCTGATCTTTGCTGGAGGTCTCCCATCCAATTACTAACCAAGGCCGACCCTGCTGAGCTTCTGAGATCTGTCGAGATCAGACTCACCTGGGCCATCCAACTCAGGGCCTTGTTTTGTGTACCTCCCTCAATCCTCAATAATATTCTCAACCAATCTTCAATTTCTGAAGTTCACTAAAATAAATCTTCAAATGTATTTTTGCATTCAGGTGCCAAACACAGTTCAACCATGCACCATTAACTTAAATCTGGCGAGGAAATAAATACTGCCCTAAACAGGAACTTTATAAACACAAAACATTAAACTGATAAAAAGAGATTTTTAAAAACTTCTTCAACCTTGGAAAACAATGGCACAAGTTCTTTTTCAGAGATATAGTGTATTATCTCCACCACTTGCCACAAAAGCAAAAAAAAAAAAAAAAAAAACGGGGAAGAAAATCCAAGAATTCCCTAATATCAAAACTTGTTTCAACGAAGGGTCATTGGGGCAAATACATACCAATTGATAAGGTGCTTCTGGACTCACAATATAATAAGGCAGCAGAGACCCAGAAGCTGAACAGAAGACAACACAACCCACAGAAATGTCCTCCTTCTGCATGCCTACCCCAGCCAGTCATTCACGCCCAGATTCAGTTCTATGTGTGAATATACACACTTGCTCACTCTCATGCATGCATGCATACTATAATGCAGGGCAGGAAGAGAAAAATGCCAAAGATCAAGAGATAGGACAATTTCCTTTCCTGATCAGCTATCAAAATCAACGGAACATTAGAAGACTGGTTAAGACAAGAAAGCTAGGAGGGAATTTCTTCCCTTGCCAGCCTCACATATACAACTAGCTTATAATGAGGTAACAAATCCTAAACACAGAAGGGAGAGCAACTCCGCTGTATGTTAGGGAAAAATTTCTTTTGGATATATAGCTTTAGTAAAACTCTTTTGATTATAACTATACTTTGGCTCTGTTGAGAGGCATGCCGGGATGTGCCTTGGCCGCCTCCCACCCTTGTCCTCCACTTCACCTACATGTAATGGTCTTGCAGCATTAGCAGTTTAGCTGCTGATAGTGGGAGATGGAGATGTTGGGGGCACTATCATTAACAACAGGAGATGGCCTTGAGAATGTCTAACTGTTGTAGTCATGATTCCTCAGCACTCACCACATTGTTTCATGACTCTACCCCTCTTGGTATGCAAAGATACCAAGAGGTGCCAAAGGAGTGTCAAATATAACACTTGCCTGAGATACTACCTGTCAATCTTTTAGAAGTTTTCTGAATAGATGTTTTTGAATTCTTGTAGAAGTAACTTGATATTCTTGTTAAGGAAACATTTCTTAAAGGTACTCTGCATTCAGATTATGTTTCCTAATAGCCATCACCACAAGTAATCAAGACAACAAAAATTGTGATCTGTAAAGAATAATGAGTTTTATTGACATAAAACCCAGATGCAGTGCCATGTTCCGACACATGCATAAAGATCAGCCATAGCAGAGAATCCTATATACTTTCCAAAGTTAATTATTTACAGAAAAGAGATAAAAATTGTTATGCAAAACTAGATACAAACAATTCTTCAGAATCAAGTTCTTCAGGAGACATGGCACCAATACAGGCCAGACTGACAAGATACTAAACTCTCTCTGTAATATAGACATGCTACATGTCTGGTGCCACAAAGGAATTTTAGATGTCTTTCTGAGAGTTTATCCAAGCTAAAACCTTGGGTACAAAGTCAAAACAAGAGATACTGTCCTTGCAATAGGGCTCTCTAACCACAGTCTCATAAGGAATCTGCTTACATAGGAATAACTTTTGTCTTCTGTGCAAATGGTCAACTCCAATAAATGCTCATACATAGGTCTTTTAGAATAGGGGTCATAGAAATTCCCTAACAATTCTAAGTAACTTTTCTGATGGTCTGACAGTCTGTAAGAAGATATATAAAACAGTGGGCATGCCCTGTGTGGCATGCATTGTCAGAAATATCTGCTATGCCTCAGCTTATTTGGTCTGCAAACTCTAATAAACCTTCTGTTTACTCTCCCTGAATTGGGACACTTGTGAGATCCCCTCACATTAGAGGAGAGGCTTACCACAACCTCTTGACCATGCTACAGCACCATGAAAATGTGAGATGGCAAGAACTGGTCCTACTGTGGCTTCTTTCACTCTTTGTTTGAGCATGGCCAACACACTGGTGCCCACCAGTAACAATCCCGTTTTAAAGTTTATCTTAGAAGGTTAGCTTGCACTTGGAATGCTTGCAATCCAAGCATTCCTCATCATTTTATACCATGTTGCTAACATGAGCAGATGGCTGAAGTGATCAATTCCTTACTATTATTAGCCTTGCTGGCCCAGAACCATCATATTGTTCTTAAAGACAATGGATTGACAATATTGACTAATGCTAGATACTATCTAATTTGATCAGAATAAACTTTAACTCTGGGTGTTTTCCTTGACTACAGGAGTCCCACAATATTCAAATGGCAATTCAGATAGATGTTTTACCATTCATTTTGTTATATTAGCTGTTTCCCCCTCTTCATCTCTTGCCCATTCTACTAAGCCACACCTGCTTTTTTAAAAAACGGAGTTTTGAGCTGCAAGCATAGTAGCCTCTGCTTTAATTCTCATGTCAGTCTTGAGGCAAACTATTCTATCCATTATCATCCCATCCTTCTTTGAATCATCTCAGGACAGCATGCACAAGACCAATTGGTTAAAATGAAGTAGATAAGCATACTAAAGTTCCTCCAGTTTATTTTCACAACCACTTCAGGAAGTAGGTTAGGCTGAGAGTGAGGCTGGCCAAAGGTCACCTTTTAAGCTTTTCAGCACAGTTCAGATTTGAACCCAGTCTCTAGGGTTCAAGACCAATGTTCTAACCAGTACACCTACACTTCCTCTAGTTTTTCCTACACTTCTCTCTACTTCTACAACATGAAGATAACACTGGTCTATCCAACAGGATTGTCGTTAACTGTTGAAGCATAAATGATGTGGTTCTTACGAGGGCAGGCGTATAAAATTTGTTCAATAATATAGTAATAAAAAACACAAACATTAACAAGATGGGTAGCTGTTTTAGTCTGTCTGTAGCAGTAGGGTCCAATGGACTCTTTTCTACTGCTACAAACATTAATGTTACCTTCTTAAGTTTCTTCTGCCCCCTTGTTCACAAGAGCAAAGAATACTGCCACAATGCTCACAACATATTGTCCAAAAAAGTCTATGTAACTAGGAAGCTAACTTTAGTGTTTGTAATACAGTGGTACTCACTTTGCAGATTGCTGAAAGCCATATCTTTCCCCACTAGGAGTAGTTTTATTTTATGGGCTAGCATTCAACAGTGTTATGCCCTATTCCACCACTTTATTCAGCTGCCTATACCGACCTAGGCTCATATACAGAATCACACAAACTTGCAATTGTGGTATCTGGACTGCCTTGATATAACTGACATGGACAAGATATGTTGCGTTAAAATATTTTTATCTTGGGCCCATAGTAATGCAGAAATTATTATAATTTCTAAAGAAACTATCCACTTCCTTGGACGGTACCATGTCGAACAGTGCCCAAAATAAGCAGGGGTTGTATGTTAAAGAGCCACGTGTGGCTCCCATGCCACTGAGTAACACTGTTGTAATAATTATTTCAAAAAAACTATACTGTGCACTATTAAGCCACCCGGAAGTATTCGACGTGCTGCTATTAACAAAGCGCCCTACCGTGGTTCAGGAATCCATACCAACGGGGTGTGAACGCAAAGGCACCTTAAAAATTAATTCCATACGAGACTTATACATCTAGGAGGCTTAGTCAGAACTGATCCTTTAAGGTGCCTTTCGACATTTACATCCCGTTGACCAGGGCAACTATTCAGGCGCAACGACTTCTCACGCACGCGCGCGCTCAGAAAACCGCTTACGGATGCTCGGCCATGGGGTGCGCTCGCTTGCACGGAGCTTTTGGAAGAACCAATACGCTTGGCCTGCATTAGCCTGTCTTGCCTCAGTTCATCGGGACAAGTACGATCCTTTCCGAAGCAACATACTAAACAAGAGAGCCTCGTAGGGTCCTACTGGCAGCGCCCTGCTTCCCGCGCGGCCATTTTGTCCCCGCGGCAGCAGCACGCTCGCTCGGGTCACAAGCTCAAGATGGCGCCGCGCCGGGAGGGGGGCAAAAGAGGGAAGCTACCATAGAGCGCTGCGTCGGAGCGCCCTCTGGGCGGGAACGGGGGGCCGTTTTCCCGCGCTAGACCGGGGGAGGGGGGAGGGAGAAGACAAAGCATTCAGTAGGCCGCAGCTTGAGGCGACTGCCTTTTTCCACCCACGGCCTTCCCCGCGAGCTCGCGCTCCTTCCGTCGGCGCTTTCTTCTCCCTTCAGGGCGGCACCGCTTCCCGACTCGGGAAAAGCGGGGGGGGGGGATTAATCAAGCGAAACCGCGTCTCCTCCACCACCACGCTGGGCACCCAGACTCTGTATATTACCCGCTCGCCGTAGTTCTGTTCCCCGCTGTCACTCATCCTCTCGACCTCGGAGCGCCGGACACCGACCACGGTTGCTACCACCGAACCCTCCGTTCGCGAGCCTTCTCCGCAGAGGAAATGACGACACGGCGGAAGCCCCACCCCTGACCTTCCCGCGCACTCCCTCCCCCTCACGCACTCTCGCTTCGCTCCTTTCTCCCGCCTTTTCTGCGGCGCCGGCTTGTCCCGGCTTCTGAGGGGAGGGGGTATGTTTTCCTTGCCCTTCGCAATAAACGTTGCGTAGCAGCCGCCTGAGTAGCGGTGGGTAGTAGGATGGCCCTTTGTGATGGGTATGTTGTCTTAGGTGGTGGTTTTAGGGTCTCTCTAGATGTGCAAGACCTAACTCAGGTCCTGCACCCTTACGTAAAAGGTAAAGATAGTCTCCTGTGCAAGCACTGAGTCATTACTACAGCAGTTGAACACCAAATGGCTATTAAAACAAAAGAGCCCTTAAACCGCCTCCGAATGCCGTGGTGGGGGTGGGGCAGTTTCCCGCTGTTACAGGAGCAGAGGAGGAGGTCCCCCCTCTTTACTGCTCCACCTGCACAGAATAAGTGGAGCAGAAAAACGGGAAAAAACCACCACTTCGGCTATTTTGAAACGGGAAACGGCTTAAGAGGGGAGGGAGAAGCCCTTCATCCTCCTACGAGGCCTTCTGACGCGGTTTAGGGGTTCCTTTATTTTTAACAGTTATTCCTCAAAGCTGTGTAGTGGAAGGGAACTTGAGTTGGGGACCCCAGACTCAGCTACTTAAAAACCTGCATCTCTAGCTGGGCCCTTAGTCTGTTGCAGAAGAAATAATAAATAAAGGAGTCTTGTGGCACTAGAAACTAAAAACTAACGGTGATTCTGAATTTTGATTGCAGCCTGCAAGTATGCAACACGGTATAATCGCACCCCACCCTTTCCAAGAAACGTAAAAGGACTTTAGAACAGCACTTCAGACAAAGCATTTTATATAGATATGTAGACAAGGGGTAAGCAGGGTTTTCAAGGGAATGCCAATTTTACTTTTAGCCCAGTTGGTGATGTTTGGAAAACTTGGTCCGGCGTTTTCCTATTATATTGCTCCCCTTTCCAGAATTAGTCAATGGATTGAAGGAGTATTTGTATTAGGAGTGGGGGCAGGTGCATTCCTATTGATTCCTATTTGCTGTGTGCCATTTATAGTATAATCCTTTAACAGAATTACAGCCTTCTAAGGCATTCATGGCCTAGAATTGTGTGAGTTTTGTACTGTTTAGCAGCTTGAAATTTAGGAGAGGACATCTTACCCTCAATGCAGGGTGAGCACTGCAGTATAAAACAATTATCCTTTAAAATCTGGATATTTTGTCCTCACAAGTTACGAATGCCTTTGAAAAATTTTAGAGGCTTTAGGTAAAAAACACTAGAATAACAAATTTATTGGAATGTCACATGAATCTCATAGAGTGGACTCTAATCCACAAATGGTTAAGCTTCAACAAACTATGTATTTACTCTTTTATACTTCACTTTTCTCCCCAATGGGAACTCAAAGAAGTTTACATCATTCTTTTTAAGAAGAAAAAAATAAGCTTTTTTTTGTTTTTGGTATGTTACATGGAATCACTGGTCCCAAGGGTGCCTTACTTTACACTTGGTATTGCTTCTAATTTTGTTGCCAGTTTGGAGAAATCTTGTTTAAAAATTTACAGTATAATATTCTGTATACAAGGCAGTTTACGATCGATGGATGGATTTTAGTCCCCTCAGTGCCCCCTCCTGCCGCAGCCCACAATGCCTCCTTCCAAATGTTGCTCCCAGGGGGAGACAAGAAAGTCATACTCAGGAGACTGAAATATTTCAGTCCACAGATATGCTCCATTGAATTAAAGCTAATCACAGTTAAAACAAAAATATGGTTAGTCAAAATATTTAAAAATTCAAATTCATGATAAAAGCTGTTAACAAATTACAAAATATAATAACTAAGTGTCCAAAGGCAGGATAATAATTAGTATTTTTATAACACTTTTAACTTATTCAAATACTTTTCTTAACACTTTCTTGAGAGAAGTACAGGCACTGTTTTATGACTACTAACATAAATGGTAAACACATTTTAAAACAATTCTGAAAAACTATATATCAGAGAAGCCCAACTTGGAATTAATAAAGAATTTCTCGCAGTCTGTTCCAATTACAAAAATTTTGGAAGAACAGAGAGAGTTCCTAAATAAACCAATTACTAAAGCAGAAATAATAAGTATAATTAAAACGATCTGCCATGGGGGGAGGGGATGCCTGCTCCCCCCCTTTCCACCCCCAAGCCTTGATCTGCCAAGGGGGGGAGGGGACGCATGGGGTTGTAGGCCAGGACCAGAAAACAAAAAGATTATATTGTTCCCTTCTGTTTCAGAACCCATCAGTATGTTAACCAAAGATATGTAATCAACGATTAGCTAGCTTTTAGAAGGAAACCGGTGGTTTCAATTTTTAATTTAAAAATAGATATATTCAGACATATAGTTGAGGAAGTAAAGCGAAAACTAGGTCTCTCTGTGGTTAAGCTAGCAGAGATGTGTGTGTGTGCTAATGTGTGACAAACTATGTATGGTATAAAGCAAATAAGGGGAGGGGGTTTCCTTAAAAGAGTAAGGGGAGATGTAAACTAAGGCGGAGTTTTAGGCGAAAACCAGAAAGGTGTAACTCCCAAGTACCTCAGCCTATGGGGAAAGGGAGAGGGAAATTGCGGACTGGGATAGGATGCTTAGAATCTGTCAATTATTAGTAGTGATTTGCAGTCTATAAAAATGTATGTTCAGGAAGCCTCAGGGTTCCTCTTTGGCACCCTTGGGCCCGTGTACTTCAATAAAGCAGCAGCTTGTACCGCTCGAAGTCTCGGTCTCTCTTCTTGTGGTTTGAGGCAGGAAGGCATTGGCCGTCTGGCCCAGCCGCCTTCAGGCGACAGGGTAGTGCGGTTTGCCTGCTCCCCCCCCCACTTCCCACCCCCAAACCTCGATCTGCCATGCGGGAGGGGCTGCAGGGGGGGTAGTGCAGCTTGCCTGCTCTCCCCCTGCTTTCCACCCCCAAGCCTTGATCTGCCGTGGGGAGAAGGGGTACAGGGATGGGGTATGGCTGCTTGCCTGCTGGATCGGCAGAGCCCAGGTCTTCTTGCATTGGCTTTGCACAGTGAGCAGACCTGGCTTCTGGACCAGCAGAACCCAGGTCTACCTGCCATGGCTTTGCAAGGCAGGTAGACCTGGCCTCCACATGTCTAAAGGCTAGATCTACTCACCATTGCTTTGTTCAATGGGTAGACCTGACTTCCACACATCTGAAGGCCAAGTCTACTTGCCATGGCTTTGCAAGGTCAATAGACCTGGCCTCCGTACATCTGAAGGCCAGGTCTATTTGCCATGGCTTTGCAAGGTGAGTTGACCTGGCCTCTAGCCCCATAGAGCCCAAGTCTGTCTGTCATAGATTGCAGGGCAGGTAGACTTAGTCTTTGTCCTCTCAGAGGCCAAGCCAGTGCAGGGGAGAGGCAGGGAACGCAGCTCCCCAGGCATGTTCTCTGATGATGCAGCATGCTCCTGTGTGCCACAGTAGGGTGATTTCAGGCCAAAGTGGGCCCAATTTGGTCTGTGGAGCGCAGGAGCCCTCCAGGGCCCTTTCTCCCCCCACCCCAGGCAGCACTCCCAGGCTCTACAGCTGCCCAATTCAGCCCGAATTGGGGCTGAATCTGGTGGCTGTGGGGTGCAGGAGCACTTCAGGGCCCTTCCCCCAGCAGCGCTCCTGGGCTCTGCAGTGGCCCAAATCAGGTCTGGGATTGGCTGGCGGAGGGAAGGGCCCACCTGCCTGCTAAGTCCTCTGCAGCCCAGTTGGGGAGAGGAGGTGAAAGGATGAACAGGTCCGCCTCCCAGCCCTTTCCCGCCATGATCGGCCAGTGCTGGGGAGCTGGCAATGCCAGGCCCAGTTGCCCTGCCCTCCCCCCACCCAGATTGGGGCATGGCAGAGGGGGAAATTCCAGGCCCGGCAGCCCTGCCCTCCTCTCGACCAGATCGGGGTGTGGTGGAAGTGGCAATGCCTGCCCAGCCTGCCCCGCCCTTTCTAGAGCCCGTTGTATTTTCCCCCCACAACAGGCTTTGTTGCTAGTTAGAAATATTAGCTATAAAATATGTCAGAGTAATTCTATTCAAGGAATTAAATTTCGGAATACTGTTACAAACTGTTACACAGGGACAATATAGTCTTTTACTTTGCAATAACTCACGCAGTCTACAAAAAAATTATCTAAGACTCTGAGGCTCTTTAGTCAAGTGACAGGTGACAAAATTAATTCTGCTAGACCTGTTCTGTTGGGATTGTGGATAAGACAAGAGGACAAATCAAAAATTTCTACTTTCATAGGATAATCTTGGCAAGTTAATAATATTATAGAGCAATCCTAAGAGGAAGGCCTGAAAGTGCTCAGGGAGCCAACTAGCATCTGCACTGACATACCTTATGCTTATGGTAGTGTGAGCCTGAGTTACGTTGGTGCAGCTCCTTGGCAGTGCCCCACTTGGCTGGAACACCAGCAGTGGCCTGTCATGGCTTGAGGTGGGCCTGGGGTGTAAATTCCTGCACCAGTGTGGGATTGGGCAGGTTGGAAGCGGGCTGGGAATTGTCTTCTTAAGCTGCTCCAGGTTGGGTAATACCCCCTGTTACGATCTTCACTTTCTTTAGGGTGGATTTTGCTTTAATCTTTCCCTTCACACCCTCTGGGTAGTTAGCTGCCACCAGGAATATTAAATTCCAATATATTTTATTTAAGTTTTCCCTTTGGTAACGTGTTTATGCGTCCGGCTCCTTCGTGGTTCTATGTGGCCCTGAGGATAGGAATGGGAGATACCAATGACTGCTACTCTGGGATATAACAAAACAAAATAAAAGTTTATTTTTCAAGAAGCGTATTGGTTTCATAAAAGTAGTTCCTAGTTCTTAAAGTTACTTCATCCAAACTCATTCACACAGATCTCTTGTAAGGCTTCACACACAGTTAGCCTCTTTCTCTAGGCTCTGTATTTCTCTCACAGAGAACTCCTCAGACAGCACACAGCTAGCCTGTTTTCTTTTCACTCTCAATTCTTTCTCTCTCAGGCGCACACACAGTTTGCCTGCTTCAAACAGAATGAATATATAGTCTCACAGACACACTCATTTCAGGCTTCCACTCAGGTTGCCTTTCCCTCACAAATACATGAACACACTCAGGCTGCACACAGCTCGCCTCTCTTGCCCTAACTGAACCTTTTTCTCTCCCTCAGTAACTGAAAACTGCCTTCACTCCGCCCACTCTCTGTCATCAACCAATCATATCACTCACTCATCTCTCTCTTTCACCCCCCACTCTTCACCTATCTCACCAAACATTTAAAGACACATGCACCCATTTCTTGAAATCATTACAAATCCGCCCCCTTCTCCTTTAAGCGGAACACATCTCTTTTCCAGAAGAGTTGTGTGCAGCTTCCTCTGGCTTAGGGAATAGTTTATTGTCTCTGCAGTTCCTGTTAAGTCCACTTCTCACTCTTCTGTGGTTTTTGGTTTAAAGTCTTGGGTTTCTTTAACTTGCGTTCCTCCTCTGCTGGGGTGTCATCTTCCTCTCTGGGATGCTCCACTGCTGGGCTGAGGTCATCTCGCTCTCTGGGATGCTCCACTGCTGGGCTGAGGTCATCTCGCTCTCTGGGATGTTCCACTGCTGGGCTGAGGTCATCTCGGCTTTGGCCTTCTCTACTAGGTCGTTGTTTGCCTATCAATATTCTGTTCTTTTCCAAACAGTCTATTTCTTTCTTACGAACACAGCTTGAGCTGCTCAGTTCTTTACAGGCTCTCTTCATGTTTGATGCACTGGGTAACTCATTTAGTAGGCTAGCATCCTTCAAGGAGTTTCCTAACTCTTTATTCTGTTTTTGCACATGCTGAACTTTTCTAGTACTTTACATTTGTCTTCAACCAGTTCAGCAACTGTACTATCAAGTTGTTTCTCTCTTCTTACATAAAGTCTATTTCTAACTGACTGGTAGCTCCTGTCCATTAGTAGAAAGACAATTAAAAGGGTAACTACGGCAAAATAAATCAACATTTCTAAATGCTGAATCTTTTTGTTGGTGTTTTCTAGGGCTTTTTGCAGCCTTTGGTTTTCTGTAGCCAAACCTTGGTAACTGACTTCTAAATGTTCAGCCTTCTTAAAAGATGTTTTCCTAAGCCTTAGACTTTTCTGAAGCTGTAGGTTCTCACTTTCCAGTTCCTTGTTTTCAAATTGTAACTGAGCCACCATGAGGTTCATACTTTTCACAGATTCAACTGTTCTGAGTTCTAAATTCTCTTCATCAATTTGTGTATTCTGTTTCTCTAAGGACTCTAGTTGACATCTGAGGTTTCTCTGGCTAGTTAGAGTCTTTTTTGGCATTCTGTTTCCTATATCCAGATAAGAGTTTTCTTGCTCTGACCTATCTATTTTTTCACAAATTAGCTTTAGGTTAGTAACCCTTTTCTGTAACAACTCATTTTCCCAAGCAAAAATGTCTCTTTCTGTGTTCATTTCATTCTGCCTGGCTTTCTCTCTTATGTCTTTTAACTCACAATCTGTCATAATTTCTCTTTTAAACACCTCAGAGTTTTTATTTATGGCTCCTCCTTTTTCTTGGGACATTTCCACAGTACTACTAACAGGAGTTTGTCTCTCTCTTTTTCTCTCCTGCAATGTATCAATTGTGTCTGTTGCTAAGATACCTAGGGGCTTGTCTTCTGCTCCCCTGGCTTCAGCTTGTAGCAAATCATTGGAGTCAGTGCATATTTGAATTCGTGCTTTTGCTCCCATTACATCTTGATCCTCTGAATATTCATCTTGATTTTTGAGACCTAGTTGAAAGATAACATTTGGTTTAGGACTGAAAGCCTTACTGTGTTTGCTCACTTAGCTATTTAGCTTGTTATTATTTTCTTCTGTTTTGCACAGTTCTATAATTTTATTTACATGCACTTCATTTAATAAACTTTATTAACCATACCTTCATGTAATTATTTGGGTTTGAGCTCTCAATCTGAATCCAGCACCTTGACCGATTTGCCATAGCTACCCTGGTGATCGTTTTGTGAAATTCAGTCTGCAAAGTGTCCTGTCTTGCAGGGCTGACTTCGGTTTCTTTAAACCTTGTAGTTCTTGGGATTTGCCTCTTGGTCTAAAGTTGAGGATTAGTCAAAGAGGCTGGTGGTGGCATCGCTGCTCTGGAAGTGAGGATTCACTTTCCAGCTTTGGGTTTTTCTTCTGACCACCATAAGAAAAACTATCCTATGGGACAGGAGGCTTTTCCTACCATTCTTCCCACACCTTTTAAAATGCCAAAACAAGGTGGGGGGATGCGGGGGGGGGACAAGACTGCCTGGTGCAGAATCAGACCATTACAGCCCAAACTCTGCTCACAACCTGAGTTTGAAGCTGGGTTCAGGTAGCCGACTCAACGTTGATGACACAGTCTTCCATCCTTTCAAACTCGGTAAAATGAGTACCCAGGTTCCTGGGGGTAAAGTGTAGATGACTGGGGAAGGCAATGGCAAATCACCCCGTTAAAAAGTCTGTCAAGAAAATGTTGTGATGCGACATCCCCACATGGGTCAGTAATGACTCAGTGCTTGCACAGGGGACTACCTTTACCTTAAATTCTTCTCTAAAATAACATCTAGTTTAGCCCTAGGATGCAGCCTAAAAATGATGATTTAACCTAGAATTCTGTTATTTTTTTATATACTTCACTTATACCCCACCTTTCTCCCCCATAGGTACCCAAAGTGTCTTACATCATTCTTCTCTCCTCCACATTATCCTAACAACAGCCCTATGAGGTCGGTTCAGCTGAGATTGTGTGACTGGCCCAATGTCACGCAGCAAACTTCTATGGCAGAGTAGGTCTTCAAACCTGGGTCTCCTAGATCTTAGTCCAGCAGTCTAATCACTATACCACACTGGCTCTATGACCTTTCCTCAGCTAGTGAAACAGTCTTTTATCTGTTATTCACTAAATTTGTCTGGGACAACAAGAATCCTAGAATGCAATTTAAAATAAAGCAACAACTTTGGCAAAATGGTGGGCTGGTGGTATCCAAAATTGAAATATATTACTATACTTCTAAGTTGATTGCAATTTCCTATTGGTTTTGAAGGAATGAAACTAAAACTATTTTGGACAGTGAAAACTAGGTATTGATACACCTCTTTCTGTTTGGATATGGAGAAAAAAACCAATTCATCAAGACAATGGGGAAATGATATTTCTTGGCCTTAGTGCAAGCCTGGATTTAAAGTGCTCCATATGTATGCTGGTATTATTAGGCAGAGAATTTTTATAGGCTTTGATTAAGAAATGTTCAAACCCTAGACACAATCAGGGCTGGTAAGACTTTATTAAAGAAGAATTTTTACATATAGGGAATTTATATAAAAAGCTGGTAGAATCTGGCTTTCCAAGTACCAATATCTCCAGATTAGAAGCCTCATAAATACTAAACAGTCACAAATAGATGTATTTTACTCTTTAAAAGGTTTTGAAATTATTCTTAACCAACCAGAAAAACACAAGAAACGCCTTTCTACTAGGTACAGGTTACTGTTAAAAGTAGATGAGAACCCCCTGGTCTATAAGGCCAGATGGGGAAAAGTTCTATTAATAACATCTCAAGGCATATATATTACTATACTTAATATATTACTATAAATATATTACTATACTTCTAAATTGGTTAGTTCAGGTTTGCAAAGCCTGACGAATAAAGTTAATGAACAAGATAACAGCAGTTAAACAGATCTAGGGAAAGGTACCTTCCTCAAGAAAACTTTATTAAGACTTGGCAGCTGTTTATTATGTATTAAAATACAGTTCTGAAGTGTATTTGAGTGTGCCATTGATTGTCATTTTGGATAAATGTAAAATCTAGTTTTATAGGTTTATCATATTGTGGTTAGCATGTATCTGTTTGCCATTGTGATTCTATTTAGCTTTTATTTTGTTAGGTTAATGGGAGATTTCTACAATAAAATGTAAATGCATATGATTTCATAGAATGATAAAAAAGAAAAATGCTGTCTCTGTTGCATTTATAACTATGGTATAATGAAACCCAGCGCTGTATTATCACCGTTCTGGTTAAGAAGGGCAGTGAGGCTACCCAGTGAACTGATGGTTTACATTAGATTTCAGACAAGGCTTTGTAGCGCTTAGCTATCACACTAAACTACTCGGACAATATTAAGAAGATCCAGAGGAGTTAGCCGTGTTAGTCTGTAGTAGCAAAATCAAAAAGAGTCCAGTAGCACCTTTAAGACTAACCAATTTTATTGTAGCATAAGCTTTCAAGAATCAAGTTCTCTTCGTCAGATGCCTGATCCAGTTTTGATCAGGCATCTGACGAAGAGAACTTGATTCTCGAAAGCTTATGCTACAATAAAATTGGTTAGTCTTAAAGGTGCTACTGGACTCTTTTTAATATTGAGAAGAGTTATCCTGTAACTGATGTTCAGTTCGCTGGAAGAAAAAGATAGACTGAGACTTTGCTAAATGTCAGTAACCTTTCCCTGTTAGGGAAAATAATTCTAGATTAACTGTGCAATCTTAAGAAGAGAGTTACATCTTTCTGAGTCTTTATTTCAATGGATTTAGAAAGGTGTAACTGTTTAGGATTGCATTGTAAATTTCGCTTCAGCTCAAAAGTACTTTGTTTATATACATAATGCCAGGGATAGAAGAGGAAACTTGATAGATCATTAAATATATTGTCAGGTTCAGAGAAAGAGTAGGGAAATGGTGGTCTTCCACCATTTAATATACTGGATTAATGACTGTACAGAGGATGTCCTGATGTAATATTACTAGGAAAACCAAACAGTAACAGTGTTTATTTATTCAGTCATTTAAAATGTTTATTAGGTGCCTTTCTGCCTTGCAGGAGCTCAAGGTAGCTTTCAGTAAAAAAAAACATAAAAATAACATTAAGACACAGTTAAAAACTACCAATATATTAAATAGTAGTTAAAAAGGCATCCTAAATTTTAAATCTTCAGCTGCCTCTTGAAGATAGAGATTGAGGGAGACAGGGGCACTTCCCTGGGGACATTGTTCAATAATCTTGGGGCTGCCATGGAAAAGGTCCTCTCTTGTGTGCCCACCAACCAAGCTTCTTTGGTTGATGGGGCAGTCAGGAGGGCCTCTTCCTGAGATCTTAACCCCAGGACAGGAACATACAGGAGTCCTTCAGATACCATGTTCCCAAGCCATGTTGGGCTTTAGAGGATGTAACCAATGCCTCTAATTTGGCAGAATGGTAGCCAGTGAAGTTGCTGTAATATTAGGGTCATATGTTCCTGGCCCTGACCAGCAGTCTAACTGCAGTGTTCTGCACTAGCTGCAGTCTCTCAACGTTCTTCAAGATTGGCCCCAAATGTAGCACATTGCAATAGTCCAGTCAAAATGTAACAAAGGCATCGATCACTGCTGCTAGATTTGACTGAACCAGGAACAGGTGCTACTGACTCACCAGCTGAAGCAGGGCAAACATACTCTGAGCCCCCATGCCACCTAGCTTTCTAAGGTGACTGCTGTGTCAGGCAGTACTCGTAAGATGTGAACCTATTTTTTTAGGGGGAGTACAATCCCATCCAAGACAGAAGAGATCCCACATTGCTGGTCAGCCTTTCTACAGAAAACCTTTGTCTTGTCAGGTTTAAGCTTTAGCTTTTTCATCTTCATCAAGTGCATTACTGACTTCAAGCACTGCTTCAGAACATCAATGGTATCCTTGGAATTAGATGGTAATGAAAGGTAGCACTGGGTATCATCCACATATTTGAGACAGTAGATCTAGGGGCTCCATTTATGAAATGGAAAGTGGGGTTTCTCATATATCATTCAAGAGAAGACTGAAATTTAACATGCTCAAAATATTGGGTTAGATGGATCCTCTGAATGTTTCCACAGATGACGTGTACAAGTTATTGGAATGTTGATGAGATACTTGGCAGGCCACTGGACCTCATACAGCCTTAGCAGCTGTAGCAATGCAAGCCCCTTCTTTCTCCTCCATGATGATAGAAGACAGATGGCACAACATTCTTGCACCATCAGTTCTTGGGATAGCACCGGGCTGTCCTTACTCGTCAGGAATGAGACTGACTTGGCACTACCTACCCAAGCCATAGAACAACCAATGCAGTCTTGCAGAGGATGGGGTTGTAGGAATAGCTCCTGAGTAAACATGGGCATGGAATGGGGAAAAAAACGAACCACGTGGTTCGTGGTTTGTTTATTTTCACGGAACATGAACCACGAATTAGCCAAACTTGAGCTGGTTCCGAACCAGTTCGAGGGAGCCTTCACGCTCACAGCCAAACTAAACAAGACTTTCCCAATGTCCAATACTCACCAAATTTAAAGGTGACCTCGTCCTCACTGTTCTCTAAAGACCCCCCAAGTTTCAGAGAGATTGAACCCTGGGAAAGGCATGATCCATGGTTCCCCCCATTCCTGTCATTTTTCTCATCACAGTAGTAAAAACTGGAGTGTCTGCTGGAAGCTACTTTGAGGGGCTACAAACTGACCTTCCCAATGTCCAATACCCACCAAATTTGCAGGGGATCTAGTCCTCACTGTCCTCTAAAGACCTTACAAGTTTCAGAGAGATTGAACCCCAGGAAAGGCATGATTCATGGGTCCCACCTTTCCTGTCATTTTCTCTTCGCAGTGGCAAAAACTGGAGTGTCTGCTGGCAGCTACTTTGAGGGGCTGGCCCTTTTCCTGGCTGGATGGGCCAGAGTGGGAGCTCTCTAGTTTGCAGGGACAGCTGCCAATCAAGCATGGAGGTCTCCGATTGGGGGCAACCAAAAGACTGCCACCGTTGCCTGGGCGATGGATTGAATGGTGCAAAGTGTCTGGCTTCCTGAACTGGCAACAGAACAGAACAGTAGGAAAAGTCATTTTTTCCGTAAAAAATGCGGCCCCACGGAACATGTTTGTTTGAAAACAAACCAGCTGTTCCGTTCAGAATTTTGTTCCATGGTTCATTTCGTGCCCATCTCTACTCCTGAGAAAAGAATCAACCTAGCAAGCATCTGGTGGGGGTAGAGCTGGCCACTGAATTAAGAAGCACCTTGCAGACAGGCAGTGGGGAAATGCGCTTGGAATAATGCTAGAATCATGGGGGCAGGAAGAACCTGCCCAAAGCCAATGAAAGCTTTCCTCCGAATCCCAGTACTTCCATGTCACATGAGTGGGGGTGGAAATGGTCAAGAGGGCATGGCACCCCACTGGTTATTTAAAGAGGGACAAGGATGTGTTAGCTAATGCTGCTCAGAGTGATGGGGAGCAGAGGACAGTGTTGCTGCAACCTCCTCCCTCTTCTCACTGAGGCCTGGTGGGTTCTGTAACTGTAGGAGCAGTCATGATAGAGGCAAGCGGTAGACCAGGAGCAGGAGGATGCCCACAACAGGGAAGTGTGTGCAGATCGTATGACATTTTTAATCTTTGAGGCACATAGCATTAAGAATCCTATATGGTAAAGCAGGGCATGAAAAGGTTCGTGCATAGGGTATCTCCGAAGTGATTTGCAAATGTGTGTGTGTATCAGTAAGCTGCAGTATGAAGGCTGATACCAGAAAGGGTGATTTTGTAGTGAATGGGTGGGTTAGTTTTGGGATTCAAGGCTCTTGCTTTGACTGCTTCTGCTTTATCTGAATATCTGTAATGCTGTGTACGTTCAAATAAAAAGATTAATACAAAGACCCTGGAAGTCTCCAGGACCCTTTCCTCCAAAAGAAACAAGGCTGCACTGAACTTTCCAATGGCAAAAAAAAAAGTTGTAGCACTGGGATTATGTTCTGGTGGATGTAAACTGAGAGCTGGTGTAGTTGAGCAATATGGGATAGATTTCTAGTTCTCTTAGTGGAATCTATCTGTTACAGAAATCTGATCATTTTAGGAGAGTATGGAAGCATTTCAGCAGCATCCGAAGAACAAGGACATCTTCCAAAGACATTTAAAGCAGAGTCTGGAGACTTTAAACAAGACAATGAAAGTCCTGCTGGATCAGCACCTGTGGGAGATTCCAGTTACAAAATAGCCCCTTGGAATGTGTAAAGAGGCTAGAAGAAGCAACACATCCCACTAACCTGAGCATAAACCATTTAAGGTAGCCACAGACATGAAGTTTGCTAACAAAGATGAGCATGAAATGCAGCAGAAAAAATCTTCAGGGTTTTAGAACTGCTGTGAAAAGAAATTCTAGGATATAAGACAAGATTAGAAGATGCATCCTGATTTCCTGAAACCTAAATAAACAGGAGTCTAGTGACATCCTAAAGACTAACAAAATTTATTCCAGCATAAGTTTTCATGAATCAGATCTCACTTCTTCAGATGGTCCATACTTGTATATCTACAACAGAAAGGCAGTTGGGACGGGGTGGGGGTGGGGAGATGTTATAGAGAGGCTGGTTTAAAATAAGACCCAATAAAAAAGAGCAATAGTGGGTGACAGTGAAGGCAATATAACATTAATTTAGTGCAAGGTTTAGCAGATGCAATAGTAAGTTACAGAGTTATAGCTCAACAAATTGAACCCGTAAGAGATGGGATATATGAGATCTGGATTTCCAGATTGAGAAGGACTTCAGTAAAGGATATCTCACAATGCATATTGGTGTATAGAGAGTGGACAAAAATGTGAGAATTCCACACTGTTTATTAACTTTGACTTGCTCACGCAGCATAGTCGTCGTTACATTGCCATTTGCCTGTTGGGAACATAGTTAATCTGGACACCAGAGGGCAACATATGCCAATGTTTCTCTCAGCTTCCGTAGTATTGTAGCTAATGCCCTCCCTCCAAGTTCTTGGTATGTGCATCTACCAGTTTAGAATCCATAAGGTTTTGTGTTTTTTTTAATGGTATGAGTGAGACTTAGTGCCAGGCATACAAATGCACACCTGAGATGCCTATTGGTAGTCATTCCTGGTAACATTTGCAAGTTTGTTTCGGTGGCAGGTTCACTTCAAGGATATCACTGGAAATAACTGTAAACACATGCTTTAGATCACATATACCTTTCTATATATATAGTGGCGAAAAAAGTAAGATTGTAAACATTATAGAATTTTTAGTTGGTTAATCATCTGCACTTCATCCAATTAGTCAAGTAAATAAATAAATGTACATCTTACCTAAACCACAATGTAGCTCTTTTTTTCTTTTCTTTTCTTTTCTTTTGATACTGAAGGAAGTTCTTGAAAGTGATCCCAATTTAGACTTGTCTCCTGTTCCTCAGAAGGTTATAATTTCATACAATCTACCCTCCGAAGTAGTCATTTTCTCTAAGGGAATTGGACTTTATCATCTGGAGATTGGCTGTAATTCCAGCTCTCCAGGCCCCATCTGGAGGGTAAACCAAAAAGATAAAGAAGCTCTCAGGGGCAACTGTAAAGACAAAAACACAACCACCCTGAGTGATAATCAATCACAAAGATACCTGTAATAAATACTGCAATTAAAGTGCTCAGTGCTGTATTCACATCATACAAATGCAATACATCTCAATATAATTGATCCTCTATAAGGTAAGTGGCACAACCCAATACAAAGTTAATCACAGTATTAGAAATCCAGTACAATTAAAGTGCTACAGTCATAAATATTCAGGAAAGTGCAAGTCAGTTGGTACCCCTGAAATATAATGTCTTGAAGCAAATAGCATCTCTTCTAAGACGTCAAAGTACTCATGTGCAGTAATTCTTCAGGAGCTGTTCACAATAAGTTGCTGTTTCTTTGTTTTTCAAATTTCCAGGACCAGAGTTTTGGACTTGGAGGCGTGAACTTTCCTGAATATTTATGACTGTAGCACTTTAATTGTACTGGATTCCTAAAACTGTGATTAACTTTGTATTAGGTTGTGCCGCCTGCCTTATAGAGGATCAATTATACTGAGATTTATTGCATTTGTATGAAGTGAATAGCACCGAGCACTTCACTTGCAGTATTTATTACAGGTATCTTTGTGATTGATTGTAACTCAGGGTGGTTATGTTTTTGTCCCACCTGGCAAGTAGCAACCCTACCAATGTGACTGATGAATGCTTAATCCAGTACCTCCAAAATCTGAGCCAGTTGGTAAGCTACTTTTGATGTATATCATGGCCTTCTTCAATGAATTCCACAACATTTTATGCTGAAATTAAATTTAAGGTGCCACATAACTCTACTTTTACTAGAAATGAGTATGTCAGTTGTTGCTAGGTACCTCCTTTGCTGAGGGACAATTCTGACATAATGGGGATGTAATGAAGCCCCAACAAATTAGATTGTGTGTGTTGATCTGCCATACAAATGTTCCAGTGCTTCTCTAGTATATATTGGAATCAGTGTGATTGAATATTGAACTTGCATTTGGATTAGACCTAGGTTAAAATCTCTGCTCTGCTATGAAACACACCGGAATTTGTGTTGGCCTAATATTTCGGCCCTAATTTACTACATTTCAGCATAATAACCTGATTAGGGAGGAAAGCAGCACCAGATTACCATAAAGTAGTAAGACCTGAAAGAGAATTCCTTCAGTTGCTCTCATTGCTCAACTTCTCAGTCTCTCCCCACCCTGTTAATGCCTAGGATAAGAATGAGTCCACAAAGATTCCACAGAAGGAAAGTTTAGCTTGCATTGTATTCTATAATAGTGACAAAACCACACAATTACCACTCTTTTTGTACAACAGATCCAGAGTTACCATCAGTAATAGAAACTGGTGCTACAGTCTAGTTGATGAGGCAAAGCTTCAGTTCAATCAGCAATTGCAAATGATGTGCAAGCTCATGTTTGGAGTTTCATAGGAGAATAAGTGGTAGATGAGAGCCATCTGGGAGCAGAAAGACAGACTGAGAGTGCTTTCCCCTTTGCTTTGGCTCTCCAAATTTCCCTTCTCCCAAAGCTGCTTTTGCTTGCAATAAACCGTCATTTGTGATTTGTTACACATTAGGCACTTAGGTAATTTTACTTTAATATTAAGGGCCTTTTTGGTTTTAAATGAAAGCTGATTAGTTATTTATATTGATATTTATACCCTGCTTTTCTCCCCAGTGTGGATCCAATATGTCTAAGTTACAGCATCATTCTCTTCTTTGTTTTACATTTCCAACAGCCCTGTGAGTGAGGTAGGTTCTGTCCCAGGGTCAGCCAGTGAGTTTCCATGGCAGAGTGGGGATTTGAACCTGGGTCTCCCTGATCATAGCATTCCTATTCAGCGAGGAAGGACAGAGCTACCATATTAGACAAAGATTTTCCAAAAAGTAGGGCAGCAAGTAGGAAGAGTGTAGAACTGAATGAATGGGGTTAGGGTATCCCATGCTGTTCTTTACAACTTAAAAAAGAGCTGTACTCCAGTTGCCCAGCAGAGGAGTGTACAGCCATCAAAATTAAAAAAACATCAAGCTAATAAGCACAAAGCGACGTTCAGAAAATGACAGCTGCATGGGGACAATGGTATTGCTCATTGCCAGTAATACTATTGCAACAGTCCTAAGAACAATGTGAAACCTGAAGGAGGAATGGTAAGTTATAAAATATGACGCCTCAGGTTTTCAAAGAAATATCCCTATAATGTAATACCAAGGGCAGATATACACTGGAAAATATAACAAGCATTTATTATAATATATATTGGCCCCAATCCAACAGAAGGGGGAAGCATGAACACAAATTCCTGTTTTGTATGAGCTTTTCCTCTTATTGGATCAGGCTGCATTGAAAGGCACTTAAAAATGGTTTACAGGCAAAAGATGTGTTTTCTGCCACAATTAAAAAAGGCTGACTCAGTTTGTTTGGTCGGGGATTAGTAGCAAAAGCAGCAAATTGGTTGGAATGTTGCTTCTGTCTGTTCAAGTACTGCATTTTGTTCACCTTCTATATTTTATTCACCTTCTATTTTACTGAAATGCTCATCAACTGTTACTACCATTTGTGAATAGCAAACGGAGTATCATTAGGAATAACATTTAATTAGCAGGTTAGAAAGTTTTAACTGCACAGGATATAATGACTCATGAGAACAGAATAACAATAGCCTTGAAAGGAACATTGTGCTTCCAGTTATTCCAGTAGATTAAGTCTCTAAGACTGTCTCACATTCATAAAGAGCCTCGTGAAGGTGTTTGTTGGCATATCAAAAATGGTGTGCAGCTGTGCTATTAAAGAATGCTCTGAACTCTTTCTGGACCCATGAATACTTTTCTGATTAATGCTGTGATGTTTTCCCCTTTATCTTCTCCACATGGGTTACTTGAGTGAGATCCAGTGAGACCTGCAGTTTGTTCAGAAGTCTCTGTGGTAGTCAAGTAAGGGGGCTCATCTCAATTTTTTTGTGCCTTGTTAATTTTTAGAGGATTGACTCACTTCAGAAGTTTCGAATTATAGCTTCCATTAGCATTTAAACTGATCTCCAGATGTTTTCAGTATAGATGTAGTTCTGCCACTAATAAACCATCGATAAACTGCAGCGAAAGTTGCTTAGCTGCTTGTAATTTGCAGTTTTGTGCCTTTGTAATTCATAATGTCTGAATTCGGGTTTTCCAGATTCTTAACTCTGAGTAGGATACAACTATTGGTCCATGATGTACACCACAGATTACTTCAATGGATGCAAATGTTTCATTAACTTTACTAAGCCTGTGGGTTCATCAGCTCCACATTAGACTCTAAGAGAATCTCCCCAGGGTAAAATAAAATCCTTAAGAGTTTGGTGAAAATAAAACTCAGCAATGCAAACTATTTTGGTGTGGGCTCATTGAATTCTCTTGTGCCTAAACAGAAATGCAATATTCTTAGAAATCAAAGTTTTAGAAAACACTATTTATTTCATAATTAATATTTATAGCCAGGTGTATAAAGCTACTGAATGGTTTTTTCATACCTGCACAGGTACAGACCTGCTTGCTGGATGCAAAACACCTTTAAAAGATTAAGATGAAGAACTGAGGAATCTTGTCTTGCACAAAAACTCACTTAATAATCCAGTGGAAGAGTTCCTTCGATGTCTACTGTTGATAAATCTGCTCCTTAATTTTGAATTCTATAACTTCATTCTTTAACATTGTCAGCTCACAGAAAAAATATTTGTTTTCTGGTTTTCACCACTCCCTATCTCTCAGCTAGGAACAGAGTTAGGTTTAACCTGACAAAGCTGCTTTGAATTCATAAGAGAGTCCAGCCAAGCATGATATGGGTTAAGCGACCCATGGTAACCCAAACAGACTGATTAACTCAAAGCTTTCTCTTTACATTTGGAAGATTTTCTCTGCTTCCAGAAAAACTAGAACTGTGTATTAAAAATGAAATCCCAGATGTTCTGGGTGCACAAAGAATATACCTGTATAAAGGCAAACAAGTTTTGTCTTTTTGGTACACTGAACAGCTGATAGATCTTATTACTTCTTAAATGATGTTTGTGACTGCACATACTTTGCATCTGGCCATTCCAATAACAAATATAAGCTAATAGGAACCTGATGAATTAACAGGAATTCCATCCAAACCATTTTTTGCAGCACAGTAAAATGGAAGAATGAAAATGTAGGGCAGATGACGCTGGGTACGATATGCATTATGGATGCTTCAGCCAGCTGATGTCATATGAACTTGCTTTATATTAAGTCACCTATGCCATTCATCCATCTAATTTAGTACTGGCTGCTGGCTGGTAGCAGCTCTCCTCAGCCTCGGCACAAAAGAATGGATGTCTATCCCAGCCCCTGTCCTGAGATGTTTTAGCTATAGAGGCCAGGGATGGAATCTGGCACCATCTGAATGCAAAGTATGAACATTATAGTTGAACCACTGCCACTGCCCAGTGGCAACGGAGGCCAGATTCACTCATGCTGCTTTTTGGCACTTCTCATACTTTTCATATGCCTGTGTGAAAAACAGGAAGACTATTTTAAATATGAGTCTACCAGATTTCTGACTTGATTGCTGGCCATGAAGGGAAGATGGATTCCAATTGCTTTCATTCTTCCTGTGCTTTACTATGCATGTGTGATTTCAGTCTGGGACTTGGGAAGTAATGCAATGCAGTTCAAGAGAAAGGGACTCTGTCAATCTGTCCCGGACTGTATTATGTGTTTGCATGAAACTGTTATCTATGTAAAGGTGTTGCTTTGTTTGTTCATTAAAATTTATGGGATGGGAGTATTGCATCCCTCACCATTTTCAATCATCTCTATACAAAAGAAGTCCTTAAGTGTCAGAACCAGTGTGGTAGTGTCTAGAGTGTTAAAATTTTGGAGAACAGAATTAAAATTCCTGTTCTTACGTGTGTGTGATTCTGGGCAGATTGCTGTGATTTAGAGTAATATTTCAGGGTTTCTTGCTTCAGGATAAAATGGGATAATCTCATGTTTTGAGATCTCTGTAAAAAGAGCTGGATACAATAGTGCAAAAGTTTTCCATATTCCAAGCCATACCACACATGTTTGCATCTCTGATCCAAGTACTCTATTTCAGACTGCAAATTTAAAGTCAGAACTGATTTTTATCTCTGTTTATGCATCTAGATATACCTGCCAAAATTCCCTCTGCTGTACAATACAAAGACCTTAATCAGGCACTGATATTTGCAACTGGAGTTATCTTGATTAGCATTAGTTATTTCTGCTTGAATTACATTTATTGATTTATTTGACCTGTAGCCCATCCAAATGCTTGGGGTGGCAAGGAACCTGTATTAGAGATTTTTCATTAACAGATCCTCCTGCTCTTCTCCCCAATCAATTCTGATGACACGCTGGAGACTAGTGATGGTAACAGTTCATATGTTCCATTTATTACAATAGATCAGTCAGTGATAATTAATAAATGTATTTCATTCGCATCCTTACCTCAAAGGTGTTTTAGGAATATAATAATTTCCAGAGTCTCTGTGGATCTGGAACATTCACAGAAGGCCTGTTTTTTATTATAAGTAAAATGTTCTTAAGTAGACCAAGGTTGCTGCTTAAAAAAACCTTCCCAACTGTTTCCATGGTAATGATGAATGTACCTCTCTTATTAGTTGCTTATATAAAATGCACAGACTTAGCATGCAACCCAGTTTCACCTAGTGAGCTTCCCAAGCCATTCTATCTTATGATATAGACAGTGGCTTTCAAATAATAGGTGTTTTAGTACTAGGACAAGGGTAACAGCTTCTTTTCTGCATGAGGCAAGAACCCAGCTAAGTTGGCGAAGAGGCGTTGCAAGTTCTGATAATGCTTTCCCTTGCTATATCTTCATATATTGCATAAGATCTGCTCAGTAACTTTCTCCATTACGCACTTCCATCTTGCCTGTTTAGTATGATGAAATAAATAAAACAACCAATCACAGCTCTGGGCAACATTGCCATCTTATCTCCCCTGATTCTGTAGTAACACTGCCGCCGCCTCTCACTTCCAAGACAGCTTATTAGTTTAGCTACTTGGGGAAGATTAAATGTATGTATTTGTTTATTTTATTCCATTGGGTTCCAAATAAAAAGAAATCACTAGCTATGGCACTGCCTTCTTACAGTGCCATCCTAAATTTGACAGAGAGAGCTATGATTCCTGAAAGCTAATACCCTAGAAATCTAGTTGGTCTCTAAGGTACACTGGACACAAATCTTGCTCTTCTGCTGCAGACCAATATAGCTGTTGGGATTATATATTTATATTTGTAGTTTAGTTTAATTTAGTAATTTAGCAGAGTAACATAGCAGACCAATTTAGTCAGAAGTGTTTAAACCCTTACAAACGTGCATTAATTAATCCTCAGACAAAATCATAGAAAGATAGAACTTACAGTTTATTGTAGCAGATTACTTCCATAGCAATGGGCAAATCCACACTCACTCATCTTCTGCTTATTTTGCGCTTTCGTTGCAATCGCCTTTATTCTGTTACTGGGCTGTGCATCCTCATATCCACCCTTCCGGTGCGTCTTCATGGTGCAATCAGTTCTCCACATGCCACCGAGTAAAGCGTTACCGTGGGCTGTTCCCTCCTCTGACATCAGAATTGATGGCACACGTCACTTCCCTTTTTTTTTAAAAAAAGGAATCAATTATCCGGTATACCGATTTCTTGAATTGTGAGACTTGGCAATGGACCCCTCCCACTTTTCTTTGATTGGCTCATTTTTTATCGTCCCAGAACTCTTTATTTCAATTGCCTGGTTTGCCTCCCGGGCAAATTTGAATTGTTAATTTTAATAATTTTAGGAATTGCACTGTAATACTGCGGCTCAGAGTGTTCTTCTGAGTTTTGTGGTTGGCATCATGCATACTCAGAGTGCGCTCTTTCTTATGATGGTTCAGATAGTAGTCAGCATGATTCATTGCACATCAAATATGTTTCTTGCCTATAGAAGGCACATCTCGAGAAGGCGAAGGGCTGCCGCCAGAATCCTTTTTTTTTCTTTGCGGCGATCCACCTGTCATCGACGGCACCAGAGACTGCCAGCATCCACAATGCGGCAGAGATGGTACGCCTTGGCCGATCTTGAGGAGCCCAGAGACTGCTGGGTGTATCCCCAAAGCTTGGAGTGGTGGGACCGCATCGTTATGTGCCGCTGGGACGACTGGGAGTGGATGCGGCACTTCAGAATGTCGAAAGCATCATTCCTTGAGCTTGTTAAGACACTTCGTCCACGTCTGGAGCGGCATTCTACCACCATGCGCGCAGCCTTGACCTTGGAAAAAAGAATGGCCGTCGCGGTATGGTTCCTTGCAAGTGGAGCCAGCTATCAGGTTGGAAGTGACCTCTTCGGGATGGGACACTCCACCGTGGCTTCCTCAGTTCTGGAGTTTTGTTTCGCGGTTGAGTTGGAACTGCTAGCAAAGACGGTCTGCCTTGGGGATGATGTGGGCAAGGTGAGCGCTGGGTAGTTATATGACTAAAGTATTCCCCTTTATCGCCTTTTTTTTTAAAGGTTAATCAATATACCGATATGTTAGCAAAAAATTTTTAAAAAATGATTTGCCATTAGAAGATATAATGCACCAAATCTCGGGTTTTAACAGATATTTGTTTTAGCCATGTTTTCATGTGAATCTTACATTCCAGTAAATAAAATAATATCGTGTTTGTATTGAACAGATAATGGAAGGCTTCCAACTTCTGGGATTCCCGCATTGCATCGGCGCGATCGACGGGTGCCATATTCCTATATGTGCTCCAGGTGGGAGACCAGAGCAATACGGAAATAGGAAGCATTTCTCTTCCATTCTCCTGCAAGGGACAGTTGACCATACCAGCAGATTCATAGATGTGGAGGTAGGGTGGAGTGGGAAGAACCACGATGCCTTCGTGTTTTCCCACTCCGCTCTATGCTCCGCCATGGACGCTGGGACCTTTGTGCCGGGCAACCCATGTATAACGGTGCATGGTATTCAAGTTCCACCACTCATCATCTCTGACGGCACTTACCCCATGTGGAGATGGCTGATGAAGCCCTTTGGTAATACAGCAAGCAGTGCCATGGAGCGTCACTTTGACCGCTGTCTCTGCTGTGCGTGCAATACTATTGAACGCTCTTTCAGAAGGCTGAAATCGCGTTGGAGGAGCCTGTCCACATGCCTAAGGGCGCGTGAACAGAACATTGTCTCCATTGTGACAACTGCAGTGGTGCTGCACAATCTGTGCGAAGCCAAGGGGCACCCGATACTGTCTGCACCTGGAGACTCGGCGGCATTACAGGTGGAGGTCGAGGCGCAGGAATTCCAAGAACCAGAGAACAGACACCGTGAGGAGGGCAAGGTTGTGCGAACAGCACTCGCCAGACTCATGAGTGGTGACACCTGAGAGATGGCATGTGGTTATGGGGTTTGTGTTAAAACCAGGCAAATGATTGAGATTATGTTAATTGCTGTTCTTGAAATGTCGAATCTTGAGTGACTTACACCTGTTTGTATATACTCCTTCTTTAAAAAAAAGGTTTCCTGTTAAATCACCCTGACTCTTTGTGGACATTATTTCTGTGTAGAGAAAACGATGCAGAAGCTGGTCACACCTCCCCTCAAACAGGCAACCACTCTGGAAGGATTCATCACACCCATCTTGTTGCACGCATAGGTGGTTTCACTTTTTAAAAAAACAAAAAAAAATTAACAGCACACAATGTTCACTCAACTATTGTGTTTAACAGCACATACAGTGGGACAATGTTGATTATTTTGAGGAGCCATTGACAAATGCTTCCTCCACTTTCTCGTTTTCATATTGGTGTGTGCTTCGGTTTCTGTATGCCATACTCTGGGAAGCTGTCCTGGCAATATTATATCAAAGCCCTTTATTTTTGAAAACGGGTGGGACACATAGTAACTGTTTCGCGAAAATCATAACCGCGACATACACTCACAGAGGGATAATATGACACATCAGAACAGGATAGATGGAATGTTGCACACAGCATTTGGTTGCTCCCCTATGGTGAGGCGAGTCTCCCCTTAAATGGTAAATGGCTCCCCATTGGCATGAGTTTCGTTTTATTGTGTGTGCGCGCACGCCTTACGCACATGTTTTCCTGGTATTCCGGCCTGCTGCAAAAGTGGCGCCAAGATGAAGGGGCTTCTTCTGTCAGGACAGCGAGGTCAAGGCCATGCTGCATTTCATTCTGCAGTCTGGTAAGGCCTCGCGGTTCATGTCAAGCACCCACTTTCCGAATACTGCGATCTATGCGCCGATTGCATGGAGGATGGCTGAGAGAGGCAACCCCCGCACTGCTGAGCAATGTCGCTCAAAATTTAAACGCATTAAAACTTCTTTTTATAATGCGCTTGAAGCCTGGCAGGGGATGCCGCATAGGAGTGGAAGGCCCCCCTACTTTGTTCTTATGATGCGCTTGGGGAATGCTGCGGGAAGACCCAGATGGCAGGACCGACATCACGCATGTAAGTCGTGATCTGGGTTCTATTTTGCTTCTTTGACCACTGTCCATGGGTAAGGGGAAGTGGGTTTCTCATCACCAAAAAAAAAAAAATTACAACAAAAGCCCTGAGCCATCAATAATGTGTTCCAGGTTACCAAAGGACAGTCCTTCTTCCCTTATCTCCTTGATGTGGCTGCTTCACAAGTATCAAACATCGCCGTCATCGGTGGATGTGTGAAGACTTTTTATATCCTTGAGAACAGCCAGTGTAGAGATACAAAACTGTCCCAATAAACATAGAGCTGGTGACAGTAGTAAAATTTTGGACTAAACAGGTATCTTCAGCAGGAAGACCTTCCTGCGTTTGATCACCAACAGATAAAAGCTCTTGCACTTGGAACGTCGTGCATAAGGGTGAATGCGGTCAGGCTGGGAACAGCAGTGCCCTTTACCTGGGAGATGCATGACCACAAGTCACAGCAGACCCTTTCAAACTGAACTGAGTGTAAATACTAATGTGCACACGAGTCATATTACTCTTTGGTTCGAGAGGAACGCTAGGTTGATGCAATTCCCTTGATGCTTCTGTTTTGCATGTCAAGCTGAAGACCGTTCCTTAATTTTCAAATTTAATAAATTGAAACAAAAAATCAGAACTATCATGGCAACATACGCCAGGACCAGATAAGGAACAATCTCAAGGGGGTGCCGAGTCATGTTCTTACAGAGTTGCACATGTGTGTGTGCTGGACGGGTGTGTTGCAGAAGCTGATCTTTCTATAGCCTCAGCCCCCACTCACCATTTGAATACATCGATTGGAGAGAACGGTCCAGATTAAGTTTCTCATGGAGGTGGAAGGAGGGGTGTGTGCTCTGTGTGTTGTGATGGTGGAGTTAGGGTAACAAGAGTCAGCCACTGATGTTGTCATTATTGGGTGGACTTACCAAAAACCTACTTTAATAGCTATGTGAAAAACGGGCAGCACATTACACGCTGACAATGGAATTCAAATCTGTATTGCAGGGTTTCTGCATGGGAGAGATCAATCCCAAACTCAAGAAGCGGAGGAGGATGAGCGGGAGGAAGAGAGCACACAGCCGTCACGTGATGAGCAACATCAGGGAAGCGCAGAAGAAGCTGGCACAGGTTTGTCTCGACATATACAGAACACCCTCATTCTGTCACCTCCTTTTTAATCACACTTTCTTCAAAGTTGTATTGGAGGACAGTCTGATAAGGTGGTGGATGTGATAATGGCCATTTCCACACACGTTGTTTTATGCAATTTTAAGTCACCTTAGCGATCCTTTGGAAGTGGATTTTTGCTTACACACATGGAAAAGTAGTTTCAATTTTTCACTAAAGAGTATCGAAAGTGGTTTATTCAACGTGTGTGTAATGATCCTAATTGTGAAACAAAAAATGCACTTCCAAAGGATTGCTAAAGTGCATTATTCAACGTGTGTGGAAATGGCCAATGTATCAGCAGTTGACAAAGGTGTTGTGATTTGAGACTTGCTCAAATTATGCACAGCGCTGCTTACGAGAACAGTTCCAGACATTAAGTGAGGGGGAGGGAGGGGCTGTTGGGGCAGGAATGACTCAATCAATTTTCGGACCCCCCCAGTGCACATATACAGATATAGCATGATCAGTCACAATTCCCAGATTGCACTTTTGGCAAACTCCTGTAGTCCCAAAGAAAAAATCTCGTTCCCTTTATTACTCCATTCTGTTCCTAATAATATTGACAACACTATGACAACAAAAAAAATTTTCCCCTTCAGGATAGGCCCCAACACCAAAACACGTTCAGCAATGAAAACTAAGGGGAACACTCTCACCCGATTTCCACCCAAACCATTCTTTTTCGCAGTATCAGTTTGATATCACCTGTGCATTTTAACGGTAGGACCAGAAATACATCACTGCATCATTTGGTAATTTAAATTGAGAATTGTAATTTAATGGCATATGCAGGAACATGTTAGTCACATAAGAATAAATGCAGTTAAGGGCCATTCCGTTGCTTCCAGAAGAGTCACAGAGTAAACAGAATGGAAAGATTGCTTGGTCTTCTTTTCACCCATTGGAAACCAAATGTGAAAAATTTTGCCCACGTGCTGCCATTTGTTGAGCAATCTTTTCATAATAATCTATATTGCGGTGTGTGTTCCAAAGTACATCCTGTATTTTTTCCTCACCCCAAAACGAGAGAAGGTCTAGAATCTTGCACTCCCGCCATGCCACACCACGCGATGATGCACTCGGTCTTTCACACATGGTGGAATCTCCCATGAGCTTCCGAAGCCTGCCGGAAAAAATTTGTTTCCCGCACCAGCCATTCAGCGGAGACAAACGTTGTGGGACAAACAGGATTGTGCAGCTTAGGACCACGCAGTCTTGAAAATTGGGGTACTCATTACGGAAATGGTCCCCGTGTGAAATGTGCATGCTCAGGGAACCGTTTCTTTTCCCGTGCAAACTGCAGATGAATAAGGTTGATAAACCAGTATACCGACCATTGTGGACTGCTAAAAAAAAAGGGAAGAAAATGGATTTCTGTGAATATCACGTAGTTTGGAGGGAAGGCGCAATAGTGGTGCAATGATGGCGGGGGGCACATGGAATGGTGAGGCATGTGAGTATCTGTGTAAATAGCGCGCCAATTGCAAAAAAAGCGCGGAATCAAATTGGTGGTGTGGATTCGGCCAATATCTTCTGATAATAAGAAGGGAAAGATCCTAATCTAAAGAGTTACATTCCCTAGTCTAATGCCATGGCGTGAAACTAGGCAGCGAGGCTGGAAGTGGGTCTGTGGACAAAAAGAAGGGTTCCATAAGGAGCATGGTGGCGTTACATCTTTTCTCTCTGGAAGACCATGAGGGAAGGTGTGAAATCTCCCCAAGAGGCACAGAGGCAAGAGAGGAGGAGTCAGTAGGCGTTCCCACCTTAGACAAGAGAGTGGCAGATTGCTAATACATTACATTCAAAGAGACATGCCTTTGGACCCCCCAGTGTCCAAAGGCAGGCTGAGTCGCCTATTCCAACAATAGCTACCTGTCTGAAACTATCCAAAGCAGAGTTATACACTTCTAAGCCCATTGGAGTTAATGGGTTTAGAAGGGTGTAACTCTTCATAGGATGGCACTATTAAAAGTGTTTATTAAATATTGTTCAGCCATGGGCCTTAATACTGGGAGAAAACGAGTAGGACTCCAAAGTGTTTGGAGGGGAAGTGGCAAGGCATATCATGTTCTCAGAAACTAAGCAGGGCTGGTACTTGGATGGGGGACTTCCAAAGAAGACTCTGCAGAAGAAGGCAATGGCAAACCATCTCTGCTTCTCACTTGCCTTGAAACAAACAGGTCATTAATCAGGGGTGTGCACTAAAATGTTATTTATACTTGTGGAGAAATGCCCTCCACACCCAGAAATTCTTCCCCAAATTGCATTTGTTGTGACTATACTGTCCATGTTCAGTAGCCCAGCTACAAACTCATAGCTGGCAGAAAGGAAGGACTGGGGGGATAGGAGCCATCAAGCTACCAGTATAGAGCACACCAGATCTTGGTTATGCGAATAGGACAAGCTGAAGCAGGACAATGGCTATTAATTCACATCCTGCTTCCAGCTTACACCAAAAGGGGACAGAGACTGCAAACAACCAAATGGCTAGAATGTCAACTCTTCCTTTTGTGAACAGGAAGAGCTAAATGACCCCCAGGTGGGACAAACTCCCCCAGAGTAAATTATAAATTCCCAGGACAGGAGGAAGGAGTCTTTCTCCAATTTTGGGCAGCTCTTTAAATGGGCCAAGTGCTGAGGAGGTGGGGGCCAGCCTCCCAAATGAGGGGCCTGCGCAGGATGTGCATGGGCATGCTCCCCTGCCCCCTGGTCATCCCCCACCCCCACCACAACATGGTGGCCACCATGCCATCTCCCCGCTCGCCTCCCCCTGCATTGCCCGCGATCTAGCCCCTCAGATAAGTCTGGGAACCATTGCTTTTAGTGTAAAGGATTAATGAATCATTGCTCAGTTTTTCCTCAGATTTAAAATACGTTTAAGCTTTGCTTCTTTGTTACTAAAGCACTGGAGAAGCCAACTGTTTGACAGAGGTGATATCATGGCTCATTAAAATTAGAGTTACAATAAACGGTTGGCTTAACTGGTCACTAACAGACCAACCTCTTGTAATTAAAGTAGTAATCTTCCAGGTGTTAGTAGGAAGAGCACTAATGAACATGCAAACTGTTATTAAAATATAAGCCATGAACTAGCATAATTTTCTGGGGGGGGAAGTATAGCTATTCTTTTTCTCCATTTTCCAAAAGATGACATCATCATTATAATCATCATCATCCATAGTTTCATTTAAAGCTATAGTTTGACAGGCAGCTTTTGTTTTTTTGAAGTGTTGGTGGGTGCCAAGGTTATTACCCCAGCTAAGGATTCTCTTGGGCTTCTCACTCTGCCTGGATCCAACCAAGCATAATATGAAATCACAAGGCTAGTCTACTTCCATGTGACCTGGGTTGATCAGGACTTCCAAAATTTTGCTCGCTATTTCCCTTCATGCTCTGGTGTTTAGATGCTGCTTTTGTCCTAGTTTAAAAGAAGGGGATTGTTACATTGTGGTTTTCTTTCTGGGTTTCCTTGCTAAAATAAAATTGAGAACTCTAAAACAGACAGCAGGAGGACCTTTCAAGCAGATGTTCTTCTAACTAGACAGCATGGCTGAGAAAAGTCCTCAAAGCCAAAATATATATTTTTTTAAAAACTGCATCCCTTTAAAAAGAAAAAAAATCAAAACACTGTTATTTACAACATAAAAGAAGATAACAAATCCCTTAGATGAAATTTGGAGCAAGGTTGAGGTTTACCTCAAATCTCAATATCTAACATAGCTAGACCTTATCTGGTTTACTGGGCCATTGTATGCAGTGCATGGCATATTGGATTTAGATGTGGGAGACTCATGTTCATATCCATCTTGGAATCCCATGGAACTTTTAGGCAACCAAAGGAGTCATTGTCTTCCAGCCAACTTCTTGCTTTTGGATACTGAATTATAAATAAGAATCTGGGCAGAGCTATCAAATGACAACTAATGAGCATGATGCAGAAACCTTTTAACCAGCAATGTAAGACATCATTGCCTTTGCTGCCTGCAGTGCCGATAACAGCAGCCAAACCCACCAAGATCCTTGTGCTTCTAATTAGTCTCATTCAGAGAGCTATTGGGGTCAAGAGGCAGAATGGAAGCTGTGTTAATCACTATGCATAGTTTGCCACTGTGTTATTAATACGTACTGGTTCCGTGTGTGCTCAGATGGGTGCTTGCCTCTCATGTGGCCAAATCAGGATGCAAGAGCAATGATAGTCTGCCTTCCTGCTATCTGGCACAAGCTAACAACTATCACATTTTAAAATTTCTTATATTTGTTTATACAAAACCCTAGCTGCTTGGTCCAAGATCAACACTGCCTGGGAGAAGAAAGACTTCTCACTGGCTATGCCTGCATTAGCGCAAATCTATGGCTCTGTTGCACATCAAATGCACATTGATGCACAATACATCAGTGAAGTCAGTTGTGCACTGGGAGACCATCAATACACAATCTTTGTTGTAGATGTGTGCAGCTGTAGTGCTGCTGTCTGGGCTATGCTGTGGAAGATAAATTATGGTGTCTCTATTTGAGCAAAGTAAAGTATTTATCTCAACTGTCCCTCCTATTGTTTGTCATCCACAGGCTCACTCAGAGGGAGAGCTGGCAGTTGCCACAGCAGTTCTGAAACAGAATTACGAAGGAAATACGTATACTGGTCTGGAACTTTGCCTTCTTCCTAACAGTAGAGAATGGCCTATTGTCATATATCTTCACATGTGGGTAACATAGAGTGATTCTCCTTCCAGCCATCTAAAATACAATCATAGAATCATAGAATCATAGAGTTGGAAGGGGCCATACAGACCATCTAGTCCAACCCCCTGCCCAGTGCAGGATCAGCCTAAAGCATCTCTGACAAGTATTCATCCAGCCTCTTCTTGAAAACTGCCAGTGAGGGGGAGCTCACCACCTCCCTAGGCAGCTGATTCCACTTTTGAACTACTCTGACCATGAAAAAGTTTTTCCTAATATCCAGCCGGTACCTTTGTGCATGTAGTTTTAGCCCATTGCTTCGCGTCCTACCCTCTGCTGCCAACTGGAACAGCTCTTTGCCCTCCTCCAAATGACAGCCTTTCAAATATTGAAAGAGAGCAATCATGTTCCCCCTCAACCTCCTCTTCTCCAAATTAAACATTCCCAAGGCCCTCAGCCTTTCCTCGTAGGGCTCAGTCTCCAGACCCCTGATCATTCTTGTTGCTCTCCTCTGCACCCTCTTGATTTTGTCCACATCCTTTTTGAAGTGAGGCCTCCAGAACTGCACACAATACTCCAGGTGTGGCCTGACCAAGGCAGTATAGAGAGGGGCTATGACCTCCTGCGATTTTGACGCTATGGCCCCTTTGATACAACCCAGGATTGAATTAGCCTTTTTTGCCACCGCATCACACTGACTGCTCATATTCAGTTTACAGTCCACTCTTACAGGAGACAGGAGATTTGGGAGGAAGTGCCTCATAACATATAAAAGTCTAAAAATATGGGAGAAAAATGGACACGTTGTCAGGATCTAGTATGTTCTGTGGTTCCTTGGTCAGAGTTACGCCATGTTTAATACTGTAGTTGTTAGCCTTTCTCTCCCTCCAGGTCCAGGTGTTATTTTGACCGTGCTTTCCATGGGAGAGAATACTCTTATCTGTTTCTACAGCCAGAGACCTTGACGGGCCGAGCCTTCCCACAGCAAAGTTCTCATCACTATGGAAGATTGGGGGGAGGCTGGGAGTGAAGGGTTAGATGTACCAAATGTTATGCTTTCTTTTTTCATTCTGGACAATGTATGTGTTCAGCCAAGATCCTTTCCAGGCCTTGGAATATGGACACTTGTATCAGAGCCTAGTCTTTCAATAAACCTTTTGAAATCAAGAAATGGTGCTTCTTGCAGAAGGGGGAGACGAACTCTAGATAACAGGGATTCCATAGTCTGACACACATTTCCAAAGATCAAAGTATGCAGGTAACTGGAGAAAGCAGGAGAGACATTTTACGTGACATTTTGCTCCTTGAGGACTATGAAAAATAACTATGGAATCATCACATTCTGTTTGAATTTGAATTCAGTTTCAGGAGTTATTTACATATGGCTGTTTTGAAGGTAGAAAGTACTGTCAAATCGTAGCCAACTAATTGTGAACTCTGCTAAAGAATGACACAGGTGGTTTGCCATTGCCTGCTTCTACATAACACTCTGGTCTTCCTTGGTGATCTCCCATCCAATTACCAATGAAGGCCAAGCCTCCTTAACTTCCAAAATCTAACAAGATCAGGGTAGTCTGGGCTATTCAGGTCAGGGCACAGTCGTTTTAAAATGATAAATTTAAAGAAGTGTCTTATAGAGGTATTTTGTGTATCTGCTAAAATCATAATGTGTGAAGCACGTAAGTTTCTTAATTTCCATAGAATTGTAGAATCAAGAATTGGAAGGGGGCTTACAAACCATCTAGTCCAACCCCCAGGCCAATGCAGGAACAGCCTAAAGCATCTCCTGCAAGTATTCATCCAGCCATCCCTTGAAGACTGCCAATGAGGGGAAACCTACCACATCCCCAGGCAGCCAATTCCACTGCTGAATCAATCTTAATGTCCAGCCAATACTTTTCTTCTTTTAGTTTAAACCTGTTGTTTTCAGTCCTATCCTCTATTGCCAATAGGAACAGCTCCCTTTTCTCTCCTAAGCAGGGCTTTTTTTCTGGAAAAAGAGGTGGTGGAACTCAGTGGTGGAACTCAAGACCTCACAATGACGTCACTTTGGGTCAGCTGGAACAAGGGGGGAGTTTTTTAAAGTTTAAATTGCCCTCAGCAAAAATGGTCACATGGCCGGTGGCCCCACCCCTTGATCTCCAGACAGAGGGGAGTTTAGATTGCCCTCCATGCTGCTTAGCGGCGCAGAGGGCAATCTAAACTCCCCTCTGTCTGGAGATCAGGGGATGGGGCCACTGGCCATGTGACCATTTTCAAGAGGTGCCGGAACTCTGTTCCACTGCGTTCCTACTGAAAAAAAGCCCTGCCCCTAAGTGATAGCCTTTTAAATACTTAAATATAGCTATTGTGTCTCCCCTCAACCTCCTCTTCCCAAGTCCCTCAGTGTTTCCTCGTTGGGCTTGGTCTCCAGGCCCCTGATCATTCTGGTTGCTCTCCTCTACTCCAGTTCCAATTTGTCCACATCCCTTTTGAAGTGAGGCCTCCAAAACTGCACACAATACTCCAGGTGGGTCATATTTAGCTTTCCATCTACCTGTATCCCAAGATCATGTTCACACACACTGCTACGCAGAAACGTATCCCTCATTCAATATGTACACCATAAAATATGCAAAATGGCACCAGGGACAGTCTCAGATTCCATATAGCATATACTTTCAGTATGCAAAATATGTAATGAGTACCTTTTAAAATCAGAGTACCTCTTGAGTGTCAAACCACTATGCACTACAGACAAATGCATGGGACATTTTAAAAAATGAAAACAGTTTAGGGAGGGAACAGTGTGACAGGAGTTGGGAAGGAGAAACTTGAAATGTATCTCCATTGGTCATTTTCCAACTCCAACCTCCTCTTGAAAGCTGATTTTCCCTGGGAGGTTCCAGACCCTTGTACATGCTTCTGGAACTTGGGATGGGAAGGGGTGAGAGCCTCTAGAAAAGGGGCTGATTAGGCATGCAGATATAACCAGCAGAGGAAAGCCACAGCCTGCACTATTCTACGATTTCCCCTCCAAAACTATTTCTCATTTTTTAAAAATTCTTGTTACAGCATTTATGCCTGAAGCTGTACAAGTGGTTAGATCAAGAGAATTTACTAGAAATTGAACAAGCAGGTTTTACTCAAGGCTGCTCAACTCTGGATCATTGTTTAGTCCTAGATTATCTTATCCACAAATATGCAAAGCCTCCCAGGAACAATCTATATGCAGCATTTGTGGACCTTAGGGCAGCCTTTGACACTTTTGTGTGGAAGGTTATGGGCAAAGCTGGGAGGTACATCCATTGACAAAAGGTTGTTACATTTGATGATTAAACTCCATGAGAACAATAATCTTCAGATAAGATATACGCAAGATGATAGAATTATCCAAAAAAAATTCGGTACAAAAGAGAGTCAGACAAGGCTGTCTTCTCGCACCCTTCCTATTTAACATCTATGTGAATACTTTGATCCAGTGTTTACATATGACAGATGTTCACACTCCTAGCCTCTCCGGAGGGAAAAAGGTACCAGTTCTGATGTATGCAGAAATGCTGTGCTTCTGTCACAAACTAAAATTAAAGCATGCTCTTAAAAAATTTAGTGATCAATGTGGTAAAGAATTGCTAACAATTAATTATTTGAAAACTAAAATCTTACATTTTAGCAGACACTATAGGAGGGTTACTTGAAAAATTAATGACAATACCATTGATCAGGTTAAAACATTCCAATACCTAGGAATTACTTTTACACACAACGCTAATTTTATGGCACGCATGGTTTCATCAGCCAATGCTGCAGAAAAGAGTGCTAACACTATTCTTAGATTTTTTTTTTGAAAGAAGGCTCAGGCTTTATACCTGTGGCACTAAAGCTTTTCCAAGCAAAATCTTTGCCTCAACTTTTATATGGGTCACAAATTGGTCTGACTTCTAATGTTAAGACCCTTGAAACCATTCAATCCAAATTTCTTAGATCTTTGTTTAATGCGCCTAGATGTACCTCTAATGTTGTCCTTAGGCAAGAAGCTGGTTTACCCAGAGCAGAGCTAAAAATTTGAGAATATGCTATTTGTTATTGGTTAAAGATCCATCTTAACCCAAAGGGCTTAATTCCCCTTCTTTTAGCCTCTGCCCCTATCCCGTATGGTCCACAAGGATAGCTGACAAAATTAGAATGATCGGTTTGAATCCAGAAGATCATTTTAATATGGGATTAAATAAAGCAAAAGCTCTGATTTTACAAAGATTGATTAATATAGAGTCTGAAAATGATGAAGCAATGCTTCCTATAAATTATAGTAGTTTAAAAATGTGGCCAAATTATGCAGTAGCCTCATATCTTTCAGATATTACGTATGAGAGATACAAATGGGTCTTCTTGAGCGCGCGCATTGATGTACTTCCCTCTGCAGTATTACATGGCAGGTTTCATTAGCTGCCATTGCAGCAACCTTGTCCCTGCTCTAAAAAAGTGGTTGAGTCTGTTATTGTTATTGTTAATTCTGTTGCACTGTGAATTATATCAAGAAGAATGGTCTCAATTAATTATTCTGCTCCTTGCCAGATTCAAGCCATTGCAGCATTATATGAATTTTAGAACTGAAACTCTTCAGAAATATCTTTTAGAAGATACCCGGAAATCACAGTAGCAAAATTTTGCACATTAGCAATCAGGAAGCAGAAATGCCTGGCTGAGGGAACTCTGAATTAATGCTCTTTTTAAAAGGTCTTAGGTGCACAGTCTGATTTTTATGACTTTTAAATTATTTTAAATGCATTTTAAATTTCAATTTCCTGTTGATATTTTCTAATGCTGGTCTCTTGACTGTAATAAATTGAATTGAAAATGCTTGTTACACTTCATGACATGTGTTTGCAGGTAATGTGTTGTTTGCCCCTTAACAATTCCTAATGAACTAAGATGGTTCTTTACTCCACTCACACTGTCAAAATCATGCAAGCAACGAGACAGACGGATACATGTGGTAAATCGTCCCATCTGTTGGCCCTGCAGGGGGTCACCAGGAGCAAGCTGTTGTCTATATTTAGTTCCATGGTTCAGAAACAGACCAATGCGAAATCTTCCCTGTATGTCTTCCTGCTCATGATGTTGCTGTTAAATTATGGTGGCTGTGAAGGAAGATATTCTCAAGGAAGCCAATTAGGAATTTGAGAAATACTGAGCTTCAAGCAACTTGAAGAGAAACAGATATGCAATTAAGCTTGGCTTGTTGCATAGGTCTTATGGCCTAGTGATGAAAGAAACTCTGACCTATTAATTTTGTTCTCTGCAAAACCCCAAGGTGAGGTGTTTCTGTTAAAGGTATGTGGATATGCATCTGACATGGTAAAGGACAAAACTCATTGTTATAAGCCACCAAGCTTCTTTGAATAAAAATGTTTCTAGACTCTGCACAGGCAGAGCAGTGTATTAGCTCTCCTGGGTTGCCATGTTATGAAAAGCTGGAATTCAGCCTCTGCCAGAGTGAATTATTTATTTATTTTATTTACTTAAATAATACTCCACTTTTCTCCCCAGTGGCAACCCAATCCAATTTAAAACATGGTCCCTGTCTCCATTTTATCCTCTCAACAACCCTGGAAGGTAGCTGATACAGTGTGACTGGCCCAAGGTTACCTAGCAAACTTCTCTGGCAGAGTGGAGATTCAAACCTGGGTTTCCCAGATCCTCATCTGACACTGTAACCACTACACCTCATACAAAACTTTGTACTTTTTTAAAAGTTAAAGAGACTGACTAGATTTCTACCTGCAAGATGTGCCAGGGTGCCAGTGTTACCAAATAACCCAATTTGTTGCTCCTCCTGGTATCAAACAGTTGAATGGGCAAATACTGGCAGGTGGCAGCAGTGACCAAAGGGAAAGTACCCCCGAAGTTCTTAAGCGGCAATTGGGGAGCAGCAAGAGATGCTGATGGGAAGATTGGGTTTCCCTCAGCAGAATGAATTCCCCCCCTGGTTTCTGTGCAGAATTATGCCTCACTCACCTGTCGGCTGGTTGGTTGTATAGGCAGGGAGGGGAACATAAACTGATGGATGTAGGATGGGAAATGTTACCTGGTTTCACTTTCTAGTTCCAGTTTGGCTGTTACAAGTAGCAATTTCAGTTCAAGGTTTCCTCCTGATGTTTGTTTTCTGGATATAAAGTTACCAATTGTTTGTGTACTCTTCTGTATCATATACCAAATTTTGAACTGAGATTTTAGCATGTAGATTGTTGAATCCATACACTGGGGGGGTCAGGTACACAGTAACAGGATATTTGTACAAACTTGGATCAGCCCCCAGGTTAACACAAAAATCCCCCTTCCAAATTAAACAAAAATTAAATTGTGTGAAAAACCCCATAATCTTCTGATGCTATGTCATGAGTAGACATGGGCATGAACCAAAAAAAGTAACGAACCCGCTTTTCCCGCTGATGAACCAGTTCGAGGTTTGTGGTTCGTGGGCGTCAGAAAGGCCCCCATTGGACTTAGAGAGCCCATATTCATGGGGAGTGTTTAGCAGGCTCTCCTCCTGCCAGCATCCAAGTTTGGTCAAAATTGCAATAGGGATCTTGGAGTTATACACTCTCCAATCCGAGGCCCCCAGGAAACTCCCACTCGATACAATTAGAGCCACCAGTTCACGTTGGCCCAGTGTACAAGGGGTGTACTCGAAGGTGGGCTGCCTCCCCTCTAGGGGGCAGGGGGTCTGGCCACTCACCAGCGGCACCCCCCATGTGCCCACCCTCCAGGCCTCGGAGGAGTGCACATTTATTTCCAACGCAGGCTGGAAGGCGGGTGCTGTTGGTGGCCGCCGGGCCTGGTGGGCACAGGGAAGCAGGGGGTCTTGGAAGTGGGAAGATCCCCCAGCAACCATGGGGCCTCATCTAAGGGTCCAACTGAGGAATATTCTGGCAGCAGCCAACATCACCCACCTTCCTGCCTTGGCGCAAAGGATGGGAGGGAGAGGAGATGTCATGTGGAGGGGAAATGGGCAACCGCGGGGCCTCATCTGAGGGTCCCATTGAGGGACATCCACCCTGAAAGAGTGCGCAGACTGCTGTGGCAGAGGCTTGTCCACTCCCCCTGTGTCACAGTGGAGGCTGTTGCCAACATCACTTACCTTCCTGCCTTTGTGGAAAGGACGTGACTGGTCGTGGCATTGCCCATTCACCTCTGCCCCGAGGGTACAGCCACTGCTGTTGACAGGAGACACCATGCTGTACAATTTTATGTGCAACAGCAGCGGAGCTGCCCCTCATGGCCAAAACCACCACTGGCAGACATCACCCACCTTCCTGCCTTTGCGGGAAGGACGTGACTGGTCATGGGACCCATTCCCCCCATGCACAGAGAGGACAGCAGGTGCACATGGATAGGGGTGCACCGTGCAGCTCATACCTGTCAGCTCAGCAAAAGCATCTGAGCTGCCCCTCGGGGTCCAAAGTGGCGGCAGCAGACAGCACCCACCTTTCTGCCCTCACGGAAAGGGTGGGACCTGTTCCCCTCTGCTCAGAGGGGACACCAGGTGCCATGGAAGGGGGGCTACCATGCGGTGCCACCCTAACATCAGCAACAGCAGCAGAGCTGTTCCTTGTGGCCAAAAGCAGCATCAGCTGGTAGCACCACACCTTCCTGCCTTCGTGGAAAGGACGGGATAGGAATGACCGGAGAGGTTGGGAGGCATCTGAGCAGCTCCAGAGAGGGAGAGGTTGAAAGAGGGACCATCAGGGGAAATGTCAGGGAGACAGGGACAAAGGGTTACTGCTGGCTGCATCGCGGAGCATGACTGGGAAGACCCCTTAGTCAGTGAGCCATGAGCCGAGAAAGCCACTGAGTTGCGGGGCAGCAGCGTGCGATGACATGACACACCTTCCTGCCTTGGTAGAAAGGATGGGAATGGACAGGACCGGGGAGGTCGCTGGGAGGGGTCGGAGCAGTCCCAGAGAGGGCGAAGTGCAAAGAGGGACTGTGAAGTCGGAAGATTCCAACACTTGCGAGGCCTCCTCCGAGGATCCCACTGAGGTACCCTGTGGTGGCAGCCAACATCTCCCACCTTCCTGCCCTCGCGGAAAGGACGGGAATGGATCGGAAAGTGGAGGTCATTGGGAGGGGTCGGAGTGGTCCCAGAGAGGGTAAGGTGTGAAGAGGGACTGGGAGCTTGACAGGGAGAGGAGGATCAAGAGGCCCCAAACATCCACCATGTTGGATTGCGCAGGCTGCTGTGGCAGAGGCTTGTCCGCCCCTCCTGTGTCACAGTGGAGGCTGTTGCCAACATCACTCACCTTCCCGCCTTCATGGATAGGAGATGAGTCGAGGGACCCATTCCCACCATACTCAGAGGGGACAGCAGGAGCCTAGGATAGTGGGTTCCGTGCTGTGCAACCATATGTGCTGCAGCTCCAGAGCTGCCCTATGTGCCCAAAAAACAGAGCATCAGAAAACACCCACCTTCCTGCTTTCACAGAAAGGACGGGATGGGCAGGACAAGTTGTGGGGAGGGGACGTTTGGGCACCATCCAAAGAGGAAGAGGTTGAAAGAGGGAATGGGCACTTGTCTGGGAGAGGAGGGCAAAGGGTCACCAGCCATGGAAGCAGCCCCGAGAACTGAGGGAGGCTTGAGCCCGCTGTGGAGGAGCTGGGCCTACAACCCCAGGGTGGCTCAGAGCCCGGGTAGGTCCAGGTCCACGGAAGGGTGCCCCGTAGGCTGAGGTTGACCTTTATGAAGGTCAACATGTCCACCATGTCCGAGTGCAGATGTGCGCGGCGGGGATGGAGGAGGTCTCCCAGGTGGGAGAACACCCACTCACTCTGCACGCTGGTGGGAGGGCAGGACAGGATGTTTGTTGCGACGATGGACAGGTCCAGCCATATGGCAGATTTCCTCACCCAATACTCCAACAGGTTGTCATGGGGGGGCTCGGTGGGCTCGGCAAGGTACTCGAGCACCATGGCCCCTGCTGAGTTCTCCACTGAGAGGGACACACCCACCATGCAGCGGCCAAACACGTAGCCCACTGACGAGGCCCAGAGATCAAATGGGGCCGTTTGAATGGGTCTTCCCTGGTGTGGCTCTCTTCCCACCTCCTCCCACTCAGGCCCTTCTGCTCCACCAGATGACATATCATGTCGTAGGTGGAGTTCCAACAGGTGGGCAGGTCCTGGAAGAGTTGGTGCTCGGGGTCCCCTCCCTCCCCCTGCTTCTGGAACAGCTCATGGGAAGAGTTTATGCTGCGGGAGAAGTGGGAAGCGATGCGACGGCAGCTGTCCAGCAGATTGCACGTCCACAAGGTTCCTTCGTCCCAGCTGCCCCTCAGCTTGCTCCTCAGCCCAAGCACGTCCCTCATCACAAGGTGCAGCTTGTGCGCCATGCACACCAGGCCCGGGAGGGATGCCTCTTTCAGGGCTGCCAACATGTTGGGGCCCGCGTCCATCACCATGAAGCCACGGACAAACCCTTCCACCCCAGAAGTCCACTCCCTCACAGCCACCTTTATGGTGGTGGTGATGTTCTTCCCGGTGTGGACCTCGTCCATCCCCCGGGCCTGGAGAAGAACTGCCTGGTGTCAAGCTGGGCACCTTTTTACGGGTGCCTTGGGCAGCGGAGGTCCTGTGGTTGCCACCAGTGGGCAGTGATGGCAAGGTACCCGTGATGGCAGCAGCTCCACAGGTTGGCCGTGAAGTGCACTGTTCTGCCTTGAGTGGCCAACAGCTCTCTGCGCACCATGTCTTGCACTGACTCGTAGAGGGCAGGCATGACTCGATGCCCAACGGTGTGCCGTGACAGCATGAAGAACCATGGGGCAAAGTGCTGGAGCAGCAGTTGGAAGCCCACGCCCTCCACAACCAATAGGGGGCAGCCTTGCAGGGCAATCGTCTGAGCCACCACACAAACACCCGCCTCCTGACTCCTAGACCTCACCCTTTTCAGCAGCACCACCCCAGACCCCGATGGAACAATTTCCCCCAGGGTGGCCTGCCTGACGCTTCCACTCCCACCAGCAGCACCCTTGGGGCAAGGCTTCTTGCTCGGGGTGCATTCTGGTGACCCTCCCACTGATCCCGGATCAGACGAGCTGGTGACCCTCTGTCTCCCCCCAACGGATGTTTCGCTGCCCGAGGACGGAGACCACAGGCTCGGGTGGTGCCTCTTCAGGTGCCTAGTCACAGTCGTCGATGACAGGTGCTTCAGGTCATTGCCCCTGCGCACCAGGCCATCACACACACAGCACCGCACCACATGGGGGTCAGTTGGAAAGGCCCGAAAGTGCCTCCATACATTGAGGTTGAACCGTGGCCCGCTAATTGTTCCAGGGGAGGGAGGACGAAGGGTTACTGGCTGTGCCATGGAGCTGGCAATGGAAGACAGAGTGATGGGTAGACTGCAGGCAGGGACAGCACCACCGGTAGTTTGGGATGGGGATGGGCTGGATGTTTCCTCGAACCCCAACCATTCCTCCAAGGATCCCTCGGCCGCCTCCTCCTCAAACATTTTCAAGAATTCCTCTTCCACCGGCGGCAAGAGCTCTTCGGCCTCCTCCACAGCCACAACAGGTGATTTTTTGGGAGTGGGAGTCTCTGCTGCTCCAGAGCCCTGCACAACACTGCTTCCCTTGGTGCAACTGGGACAATCTCTGCACTTCCCCCACAACCACTCTTGTCCACCACACGAAGCCTCATAGTGCCAACAAACAAGAATTGAGGAGAGAAAAGGAGATGACACTGTGAACCCTCAGCCGAGGTGCCCACTGAGCTTGGCCCCAGGGCCTGGCAGCAGCCCTGGCACCAGAGGGAGGGAGGGACTAGAGCCCTAGCCCACCACTCCCACAGACCTGACCTGATCAGGCACTGATAATAATCAATGTGAGCCCTCAGCCGAGGTGCCCACTGAGCTTGGCCCCAGGGCCTGGCAGAAGCCCTGGCACCAGAGGGAAGGAGGGACTAGAGCCCTAGCCCACCACTCCCACAGACCTGAACCGATCAGGCACTAATAATACTGTGAGCCCTCAGCCGAGGTGCCCACTGAGCTTGGCCCCAGGGCACCAGAGGAGATAGATGCCTATCCCCAAAATCCAAGCTCAATTATACTCTCTCTGTTTCTCTCCCCAAAGGCTAGCAACAGCTCTGTCACACTCCACTGCGCGCTGAAGGTGAAACCCAGCCTGGGAGCCTAGTGCTTTTTATAAGCTGAGGTTCCATTGAGCAACACAGGAGGTCTGTGGTTGGCTGTAAGAGCTGCCTATCAGGGTTTGCAGGGATGAGATTGGAGTACCCATGGCTACAGAACACCCCCTCCCCCTCCCTCCCCCGACTGTCTTCTCTCAAGTTGTAACCACTTTGCAGCTCCATGGTTGGAAGGAAGACCTGCCAATCAAGGTAAGCTGGGCTTCCATTCGGGTTTTCAGGGCAACAGAAGGAGTGCAGACAGAGAGTGATTCCACACACATTGGATAATGCACTTCCAATCCTCTTTATAGATCATTTGGAATGGATTTTTTTGTGTGTGGAACAAAAAATCCACCTCAAACAATTGATAATGTGCATTGAAAGTGCATTATCCAACATGTGCGGAATCAGCCAGAGCTCAGGCATTCCCCTGGCTCTGTTTCCAAGGGGATTGATGGTGCCTGACTGTCTGGCTTCATGAACCGCGGATGGGCGCAATGAACCAGGCTTCTTACGAATGCTGGTTCGTTGGACTTGGACTGGGGTCCCGTTGTGAGTCCCATGGGTTTCTAGCTTGATATAGTATAACATGCTCTACATGGGGTTGCCCTTGAAGACAGCACAGATACTTTAGTTGGTGTAAAATGTGGCTGCAAGGGTCTTTACCAGGACACACACCACTCCAAGTGCACAGGCTCAGATCAAGGCACTGTTTTTAAAGCTTGCTGAGTGACTTTTAGTCAGTGACACACTCTCAGCCTAAACAACCTCAGAAGGTTGTTATGAGGGAAAATGGAGAAAAGGAGAATGATGTAAGTTACTTTGGGTCCCCATAGAGGAGAAAGATGGTATATAAATAAAGTGAATAAAATATATAAGTTTGTCTTTAAAAAATTTATGATGGTTTCCCTTGAATTGTTTTACATTTTAGTATGCGTCAGCTGCTTTGAGGACTCATAAACCTATGGCCTGTGAACATTCGAAACAGACAAAAAACCTGATATTATACTAGTGTTATATTATACTAGATATTATACTAGTGTTGTATACAACAGTATAATGGATGAATGGATGATGTGGTCTATCAGGGCTTTCCAAATGTACAGGGGTGTTTACAAATGTGCTTCTACCATTCATTCTTCATGTGTTTGATGTGGAAAGCACAGATATAGCTGCAGCAAACACACATGCTATGAGAGCATGGCCCCAGCTGTGGCTCTGTTTATGCTTGCCCCACTGTAGGAAACCCCTAAATTAGGTTCTAATCCATTCTCTCCACAGACTTTGGAGACTGTCCATTTATTCTCTTCAGCACTGGAGTTCACATCTAATTGATTTAAGTTTTTTAAAAAGAGGAAATGACTGCATAGCTAGTACTCCTGTCCCACATTAAATCTGACCTGCTTTGGTTTCTGCTTGCTGGATGATGGACGCATGATAAACTAGACATTATCTCAGCAAACGCATGATCTCAGACCTATATTGGCTAAAATAGTGGAAATGCAGGAGAGAACATTGATTACTAGGGGAATCACTGGGAAATGAGGCAAGCTTAACACTGCCTGCCTATTTAATTGCTTTCCCAGGATGTTTCCCCCTCAGCCAGGCTTAATTCTGGTTTCAGAGACCAACTGGGTAAAAATAACTGAAGACTGCAAGGAGAAGGGTCATTTACGGCAGAGAATTGGTGAACAGATTCTCTGCTGTTTACAAATCATTCACAAGTCCAACCTCCCCCTCCCCCCCCCCCCCAATTATGATGGCAATATGGGTTAGAAAAGACTGCGTTTCCCTTATAATGTCTAATATAATGTCTAAGCGCAAGAACTGCTTTCTCCCATCGGAGACTGCCTGTTTACTCGGGCCCTTCTTTGGGAGCCCTCATCATCTGAGGCCAGACAGGTGGCAACTTGAGAAAGGGTGATGCCAAAAATTTAGAACTCCTTTCTGGGGAAGATTCATCAGTCTCCCTTTATTTTTGGATTCTGCCAGCAGGTGAAGACTTTCTCTGTTTTGCTTGGCATACTCGCCCCCCACCCCCCACCAATAACTGTTATTGGTCCTCCTCCCTGATTTTTGTGTTGTGTTTGTGTTTTTACTAAATTATTTTATATTTACTTTACTTTAAATGATGTTTTAATGTTAAAATGTTTCAGTGTTTTATATATGCAGAGGTTTTAGCCGTGTTAGTTTGTAGTAGCAAAATCAAAAAGAGTCCAGTAGCACCTTTAAGACTAACCAACTTTATTGTAGCATAAGCTTTCGAGAATCACAGTTCTCTTTGTCAGATGCATCTGACGAAGAGAACTGTGATTCTCGAAAGCTTATGCTACAATAAAGTTGGTTGGTCTTAAAGGTGCTACTGGACTCTTTTTGAATGTTTTATATGTTATCTATCTTGGTGGCATATATAGAAATAGAAATGTTTAAATTAAATAAATAAATATCACCCTTAGAGAGTTTCCTGGAAGTGCATTCATTCTCTTGTAAATGAATTTGCTGTCACTGTATTCCAAATTAAAGCATATTAATTGCCATGGAAGCTAAATTTGACAGTATCTATTTCTGAATAAAGAAATATCACTTTCACAACTCAGACCTGTGTGTACCTCTACTGTTTTGGAAATAGCAAAAGAGAGACAGACAATGAAGGAATATGAGATGCTGTCATGTAGGCACCAGTCTCCCAAGTAAACAGTTATTTTAAGCACATAAGAGCCTGGCTAGATTGGACCAAAGGCCCCTCTAGTTTTGCATCCTGTTTCTCAAAATGGCCAACCAGTTGCTTCTTGGAAGTACACAATGAGTGAAATGAACAGCCTTCTCTTATTGCTGCCTTTGAGCGTGGAAGTTTCGTTTAGCCATCCTAGCTAATAGCAATTGATAGACCTATCTCCCATGAATTTATCAAATTCTTTTTCAAAGCTATCTGAGTAAGTGACTATCACAATAACTTGTTGCACTCCATTGTATAAGCTCTTACTTTTGCTTTTCCAGAATCTACAGCCCACCAACTTCATTTTATGACCACAAGTTCTAGTAATTTGAGATAGGGACAAAGAGATCTCTTTCTACTTCCTCCACATCATGGACAATTTTATAAACCTCTGTCACTCCTGTCCTTAGCCTTCTTTTCATCAATCAAAAAACTTTTCCTCATAGGGAAGTTGCTCCAATCTCATGATTTTGATCACATTTTCCTGCATTCTGCAGCTTTACTATACCCTTTTTGAGATGGGATGATAAGAACTTTATACAGTGTTCCAAATATGGCTGCTCCACAGTAAATCTACAAGGCCATTATGATATACTAGAGTTGCCATCCTCCAGGTGGGTGCTAGAATTCTCCCAGAATTATAACTGACCTTCAGACTACAGAGATCAGTTCCCCTGGAGAAAATGGCAGCTTCAGAGGGCAGACTGTATGGTATACCCCAGATTCTAGGTGAAATCTCTTGCTAAATTCCCCCCTCTACAGGCACCACTTCCAAATCTCCAGGAATTTTCCAGCCCGGAGTTGGCAACCCTAAGATACACTGATTTATTTTAAGTCTTTGTCATAATAATCTCTAGCATGGAAATTGCTGTTGCCACTGCTGCTGCACGTTGAATCGATTTTCACTGAGAGATCTACCATAACATCAAGATATCTTTCCTGCTTAGTCACCTCCAATTCAGACTCCATAAGTATATATATCGAGTTTCTGCCCCCAGTGTGCTTCATTTAATGTTGCTTACACTGATCCTTGCTTATCAGGTTGTAAACTATCCTTTTGGAAGACTTCTATCTGCTTTCGTTTTTGCCATCCTCAATAGTTTGGTGCTATTAGCAACCTAGACTACATCAGTGTTCACTCCTGATTACATATAATTTATGAAGAAGTTAAATAGCACTGAGCCTAATTCAGATCTATGGGAAATCCCTCTGTTTTTCCATTCCATTTAGAGAACTGCCCATTTACTCCTAAAATCAGAACTTGAAACATGTGCCCCTCCTTTCCTTAATTTTTTAAATATCCAGGCTGGTGAATTCTGGGCTTGGTACACTATTTTCTGTTATTCTGGTTGAGCCTGACTGTTGTTTTCAAACCAAACACTATCCAAAAGTTCAAATAGATCTTTTAAAAAGGTTATTACTTTATTCTAAACTTGTGTATGAACTGATATCTGCATTCTTCCGAATTCTAAGATTTATTGGAATCTGCAAGTGCTACACTAGCAATAACCTTGAAGTGGAGATCCAGGGCTTTTTTTCTGGGAAAAGAGGTGGGGAACTCTCACCTAGGGCAACTCTTGGGAGGAGGTGATGCCCCTGTCAGTATATGCACACGCATGCATGCGTGCTCCTGGGACTGCGCAATTACATCACTTCCAGAAAGTGACATCATCACGCAGGCTGTGGACGCCCTGGGAGCACTCCCGTGCTCCATGGGGGGGCCCCGATTTAGCCCAGATCAGGCCAAATTTGGCCCAGATTGGGACCGAATTGGTCGCTACAGTGCAGGGGTGCAATCCCTTGCCTGGCAGTGGCCAGATCTGGGGCGTATTGGGCCAAAACAGGCCTAAAATGGGCCCAAATTGGCCTGGAACAGGCTGCTGCCACATGGGAGAGTGTTCTTCCACCTGGCAGTGGCCTGATCCTGGCCGTTTCAGGCTCAGTCCTAGCTGTTCAGGGCCCAAAATGGGCTGAAACAGGCCAGAAACAGCCCAGATTGGGCTCAAATTGGCCTGGAATGGGCTGCTGCCACACAGGAGAGCACGCTGGGCAGCGGCCCAGTACTGGCCATTTTGGGCCCTATCCTGGCCATTTTGGGGCCCCAAATGGCCAGGATCAGGCTGCTGCCAGGCGGGGGAATGTCCCCCCATCTGTCAGAGACCTGATTCTGGCTGTTTTGGGCCTTATCCTGGCTGTTTTGGGCCCTAAATGTGCCCCAAATTGCCAAAATGGGCCTGAAACCTCCTGATGTGGGACCAAATTGGCTTGAAACAGGCTGCTGCCAGGCAGGGGAACCCTCCCCCGCCTGGCAGCAGCTTGATTTTGGCTATTTGAGGTCCAATCCTGGCTGTTTCATGCCCCAAATGGGCCCAAAATGGCCAAAACAGGCCCGAAGCAGCCTGGAACAGGCTGCTGCTGGGTGAGGGGACCCTCCCTTGCCCATTGGCGGCCCAATCCTGGCCATTTCGGGTCCAGAATGGCCAGGGTGTTTTAAAAATACCCACATGATGGGGTCATTTTTAGAAGTGCCAGAACACTGTTCTGGGGCATTCTGGCTCAAAAAAAGGCCTGTCTATGGCTATCTAACTCCATTCTCAACTATTGGTCTGTAAGGGGGTTATGACAATGCACTTTCTTGCAATTCTACCAATGACCATTTTCATACATTCAGTTCAATGAGTTGACAAGTATAAATTAATTTTATGAACCTTCTAAAAATGCTCAATTTGTACCTTGCTACATGGGCCGTTTCCAGACGGCTTACCTGCAGCCGCTCCATGCCGCAACGTCGCGGATCTTGCCGGGGAAAACGCGAAATATCGCGTTTTCTCGCGCGAGTTTTGCGCGACGTCGCGCAAAACTCGCGCGAGAAAACGCGATATTTCGCGTTTTCCCCGGCAAGATCCGCGACGTTGCGGCATGGAGCGGCTGCAGGTAAGCCGTCTGGAAACGGCCATGGTGGTCATGTGACTCTGCCTTTATGCTCTCAAAGCTACCAGTGTTTTGGCATCAAAGGAATCCAGGGATGCCATTTTTGAGACCTGGCATTTCTACATATATTGCACTGTGCTTGAGGGACAGATTTGGAAAACTCGAACCTTGTTTACTTGTGATTTTGTGATATTACTCTGAAATGTTTACTGGAGCAGTGAGGAGGGGTTCTTCTGTAATAAAATGCAGTTGAAGGATTCCAGGAAGTCAGCAGGAGCTAGCAGTTACTAGAATGCCTCTGCCAAAAGCACACTACTTCTTTTGCTGTGAGAATCTATTTTAACCCAAACATCTGTTCCTGAGGACTGGAAGGTAGCTAATGTTGTCCCCATCTTTAAAAAAGGTTCCAGGGGAGATCCGGGAAATTACAGGCCAGTCAGCCTGACGTCAATACCGGGTAAGTTGGTGGAAACTATTATCAAAAATAAAATTAGTGGGCACATTGATGACCAAAAGCTGATGAGGAAAACTCAGCATGGGTTCTGTAAGGGAAGATCTTGTCTCACCAATCTGTTAGAGTTCTTTGAGGGAGTGAACAAACAAGTGGACAAGGGAGACCCGATAGATATTGTTTATCTTGACTTCCAGAAAGCTTTTGACAAAGTTCCTCATCAAAGGCTCCTAAGTAAGCTCAGTAGCTATGGGATAAAGGGCCAAGTCCTCTTGTGGATCGAAAACTGGCTAATTAATAGGAAACAGAGAGTGAGCATAAACGGGCACTTCTCACAGTGGAGGGTGGTGAGCAGTGGGGTGCCACAGGGGTCGGTATTGGGTCCAATGCTTTTTAACTTGTTTATTAATGATTTGGAATTGGGATTAAGCAGTGAAGTGGCTAAATTTGCAGATGACACGAAATTGTTCAGGGTGGTGAAAGCCAGAGAGGATTGTGAGGCACTCCAAAGGGATCTGTCGAGGCTAGAAGAGTGGGCATCCATGTGGCAAATGAGGTTCAATGTAGCCAAGTGCAAAGTAATGCACATTGGAACCAAAAATCCAAAATATAAATACAAGTTGATGGGGTCTGAACTGGCGGAGACTGACCAAGAGAGAGATCTTGGAGTCATGATAGATAACTCACTAAAAACGTCAGCACAGTGTGCGACTGCCATAAAAAAAGCTAATGCTATGCTAGGGGTTATTAGGAAAGGGATTGAAAACAAATCAGCCGGTATCATAATGCCTCTGTATAAATCGATGGTGAGGCCTCATTTGGAGTACTGTGTACAGTTCTGGTCGCCACACCTTAAAAAAGATATCATAGCACTGGAAAAAGTACAGAGAAGGGCAACTAAAATGATTAAAGGGTTGGAACACTTTCCCTATGAGGAAAGATTGAGGCGCTTGGGGCTCTTTAGCCTGGAGAAAAGACGACTGAGGGGAGACATGATAGAGGTTTACAAGATAATGCACGGGTTAGAGAAGGTCGAGAAAGATGTGTTTTTCTCCCTTTCTCACAATACAAGAACTCGTGGGCACTCTATGAAATTATTGAGCAGTCGGGTTAGAACAGATAGAAGAAAATACTACTTTACACAAAGGGTGATAAACACATGGAATTCGTTGCCACAGGAGGTGGTGGCAGCTACAAGCATTGCCAGCTTCAAGAGGGGACTGGACAAATATATGGAGCAGAGGTCCATCAGTGGCTATTAGCCACAGGAGATAGATGGTATTCTCTTTGTGGGGAGGTGGTGCTCTGTTGTCTTGGTGCTGGAAGGAAGGCAGTGGGAGGGCTTCTGGTGTCCTGGCCTCACTGACAGTCCTTTAGATGGCACTGGATTTCTAGCCACTGTGTGTGACAGAATGTTGGACTGGGTGGGCCACTGGCCTGATCCAACATGGCTTTGCTTATGTTCTTATGTTCTTATTTCAGGAATGGAATAAAAACAAATGCGGTCATTCTTGCACTAACTAGAATATAGTTTGCACATTTTAGTTACTATATGTCTCCTTACCGGAGAGCTGGAATGTAGCAAATGATTTGGCGGGGAGATCCCAGAAGTGATAGGCCAATTGGCCAAACAGCTGTTCCAAATAAACTGCAGGAAAGAATTCTAAAAAATAGGATTATTAAGCATAAGGAAGATAAGTCCTATTGAGAAAGAATCTGGGCAGATTCTGCAAAGGAAAGTCCTGCTTCACTAATCTTTGGAATTCTTTGAAAGTGGGCAGTCTGGTAAACAATTACATACTTGGATCTCTGAGTAAATTTAGCAGCCATGGGATAGGAGGACAAGTTTGCTCATAGATTAGTAACTAGTTAAACAACAGGAAGCACAGGATAGAAGGCTTGTTGTGTGCATTCATGCAGGATACCAAGTAGATTCCAGAATAAGGAGCCAGATACCAAAAGAGTCCTTTGAGAGAGGAAAGTGTTGCCAATCTGCTGCATTAACCCATTGTTTTATTTCTGGCCAAATAAAAAAGGCAACAGCAAATGGCATAGATTCCAAGGAGTGGTAGAATGTTAGCAAATCTAGTAATCAGTTTATGATATGGGAAAAAAGCTAAAGGAAATGAACATGTCGAGCCTAATGGTGGGTTTCATTGCCAAAAACAGATCAGCAGTGGGACAAACTCTGTCCCTGGGCTGGTTATGAAATTGCCTTTTTAGCATAAGACTGAACAGGCATCTCTCTCAAGGCTGATTTACAATAAACTATGTAGCCCCAAAGTATGGTTAAGATGACCTGCTGAAATCCTTCCAATGATGAAGTATGATGGTGAAATGTTGAATTGTTAATTAGGTGTATTTGGGACTGCTTTGACAATCAAGAAACTATATAGCAACAGCATGGGGGAGGGGCCCTCCATACCATCAGAATTTAAAAGAGTCTCTGAATTCTAGAGAATTACTGCAATTGAGACCTGATGGCATCTCTGGTTCCATCGCAAGGATGCACTGCCATTTTAAATCTGGATTTTCTTCCTTCAAAAACATTGAGGGAACCCAGTCCTAAAAGCCAAGCTGGCTTCACAGGGAGAGGAGAAGGAAGCTTAGTGCCGGAGCTCTGCCCCCCTCCCTTTTTTAGCCAAATAAAAGCTTTACAACCCATAGAAACAGAATAAAATATGGGCAAGCAGACTGCTGAAAGAAAGAAGCAACAGCCAAAGGTGGTTAAAAATCTACAAGACTTCTTCCCAAGTTCAAAAGCCTTGAAAGAAACATCAAGTGTACTAACAGGGGAAGACAAAATGGCCGACAGAGAAGAAGTTGCTCCTCTGAATGCACCACCTGGATTAGACGCCTCCTGTGCTTTGTTTTTAACACAAATGGAGCAAAGATTGCAAAGTAGGATAACTCTTTTATTATGGTTGTTGTGGATTTTCTGGGCTGTATCTTACAGGATTTTCCTGTAAGATGACACAACCCAAACCTACCTTCCTGAGTAGATATAAATTACCTGCTAACATCTTGTCCACAGTCTGGCACTGAGAGATCTCTGTCTTTCAGTGCTACACCTCTGAAGATGCCAGTCACAGCTGCTGGCGAAATGTCAGGAATTATAATGCCAGGGCCACGGCGATACAGCCCGGAAAATCCACAACAACCATTGTTCTCTGGCCGTGAAAGCCTTCGACAATATAACTCTTTTATTACATTCAATGACTGAACAATTTGCTGAGTTGAAAACGGCACAAAGTGAAGCAGCAAGAAATGCTGAAACAGCAGTAGAATTAGGGGGAAATGCTGCAAACTGTATAGCCTTAAAAAAGGGAAATATCCTCTTGCAAGATAGAATATTAAGGCTTGAAATTTCTGCCAGACAACTGAATATTAAGTTCAGAGGCATAGAAGAAAATAGCACATTTAAAGAAGATCTTATTTCGTTATTAAACTCCTGGCTAATAAAATCCCTGGCTATGGAAGTGGGAACAGAATTGAAAATAACAAATGCTTATCGTGTGGGTAAACATAACCTAAGTAAAAGAAAATATCCCAGAGATATAGTGGCTGCATTTGCAAGTTGGAGAGATAAAAAGACAATTTTGGACTTGATAAAGAAAAAAGGATCATTAAGCTTTAAGGGCTCTCCCATTTTGGCCTTATCTGATTTGCCAACAGAAGTTTTAAACAAAAGAAGAGAGTTAAAAGAAAGAACAGAGACATTAAGAAGAAAGCAGATTAAATACAATTGGAACAATTTTACCATCTTGCAAGTAAACCATCAGAATACTACCTATACTGCCACTGATAAGGAAACAGGTACAGCATTGCTTAAGAACATTGATTTAGAACTCTTGATGAAGAGAAAACAACACAGAAGCGAAAAAACCTTCAAGATTTGTCTCCTAGTAAAAGCAGCAAGATTCCAGTGAGACTAAACTGAAAGCCCAATTGGAACTTTAAAAAAAGGAACAATTATTGTGGTTGTGATAATAGAAATTAATAATGTAACATGTTGGGGGAGAGAGGGCGTCGGATGCATCCTGCACTTGCTCCCAACTGTTTGGTTTATTGTACTCAAGTTTGGTTTTTTCCCCAATAACCGATGGCAAATGTCCATACGGTTACAGAGTACAATATTGTTTGAATGTTGAAGTTATTTTTAGTGGAAGAACTATTACTTTGGGTGATATGGGGGGAGGGAGTTGGGGAATGGGGTTGAGTAGGGGAGGGACTGGGAGGAGGAGGGTAACAGGGGTTATGTTAACATGTTTTGTAAGGACAATATTAACAGTTACAAGTTTTTGTTTATATTTTTCACTTTTCTATTCTTGGCTAAAGCAATTTATAAAAACTATTCACTAATATTCTTGGATATCATTAACATGTTAAAAGCATATTTAAATTTTTTTCTAATATTCTAAATATTACCACATAAAAAAAGTAGAATTATAAGCATTTATGAATAGATAGTAGTTTAGATAGTAGTTAGGAATAATGTTAAGATATAAGTTATTACCTGTCTTAGAGATGCCAAATTATAGTACTTTACTTATAATCAATGAAGATATATTTGTATATAAACATATTTTTGAGTTAGCAGTATCTAAGTTACTCTAAACGTATGTAGTGGAAAACTTATTTTGTACCGCTGGCTATTTTTCTTGACTTTGTATCTGTTTATAAAGCATATTTAAATAAAAAAAATGAGGGGGGAAAAGCCAAGCTGATGTCACCCTCACTCAGCAGAGACCCAGGCAGGGTCACCCTGGCTGAGAAGGCTTGAAAACAGCATGCGGGGGGGTGGGGGTAGAGGAGGAGGAGAGGAGCCCTGGAGGCAGTGGAAGTGAGTGGCAGTTCTTTCTGGGCAATGAGGGAGCAGCCAGTGGTAGAGATGGGTACAACCATTGTAGCTGGTGCTCCTCTCTCTCCCCCAAACCATTTTCAAGTCTCCCGAGCTGAGGGAAGACAACCTGGAAGATCAGTTTGGCTTTCAGGATTGGACTCCATATTTTTGAAAGAAGAAAACCCAGCCTTAAAATGGTTGTGCAGACACAGGGACGCTATGTCTAGCTGAGCTCAAATAATCTACAGTTTGCAATGGCCATTAACAATTTTGGATTAAGTTGGAAGAAGCCCTATGCAGTCTTGGGGGAGAAATGAAGGGCATATGTAGTTGTAGTGTGGGTTGTCTGCTGCTGAATCTGGGATGTCATATCATTACATTATTGGTGTCATGGGCTGGGCCCGCCCAAGCTGGGAGTCCAGGTACTAGCACGAAGCCAAGGGGTGTTCAAAAGTCACAAGCCAGGTCCAGTCCGTAGTCAGAGCACAAGGTTAATGCCAGGGTTGCCTCCAGGATCCAAAAAGCCAAGCCAAGTCCAGTCCGTAAGTCAGAGCACGAGGGTATCAAGTCAAGGTGCAGGCAAGAGCAAGACACAAGGTACCAGGGAGTGGTTGCAGGTAGTTGACACGTTGCTTCCACGCCTGGCAGTTGCTCCTGACTGGCTTTTATAGCCAGGCGTGATTTTCAGCCAGCTGCTGGGGCTCCATCCTGATGCTACTCATCGTCGCTCTCCAGCAGCTGGCGTTGGCTCAGGAGACGAGCACTGCGCCGTCTCTCCTGCAGTTCCAGTCTCTGGCGCTGCCTGCGGCGCTCTCTAGGCGTGGGTGAGCCTGGGGGGGTGGAAGCCCCTGGCTGGGCTTCCCCTGTGGTGCTGGCAGTCCCTGACTGAGCCTCCCCTGTGGAAGTTCCTGGCTGAGCTTCCCCTGTGGTATTGGGGCTAGAGGGTGCTGGTGTCTCAGCTGCTAGCTGTGAGCCTTGATCAGCCAGCAGCTGCTGCTCATGATTGCCGGCTTCTGCTGAGTCAGGGCTAGGGCTGGCTACACAGAACTCTTCTTCTCCTGAGGAGTCCTGGCTGGCTACACGAGGCTCCTCTCCTCCAGAGGAGACCTCACTCTCAGACTGGGCTATGACAATTGGTAAATGCTGAACAGTCTTGTCAGGACCCCGGACGCCCCCTGTAGGCTACAGCGGGTCTGACTCTGGTGAGGCAGCATCTGGTGGGTCCGTTCTCCCCCTTCTGGCGCTGGCCACCTATTTGGTCTAGCCCCCCAGTGCACGGTGGTTGCTGAGGCTCCCCCTGTGGGCCTCAGAAAGGGTGGGCTGGATATGGAGTTGAGGCACTCCCAGCTTCTAGCTCCACCAGTGGAGGCTGTCCCTTCGCAGCAAGGACAGACCTCCATGTGTTGTCCTCCCTGGCCCGGGTCTGGAGCCCTCCTTTTATCCCTCCCCCTTAATGCCAACCCCACCCCGTCACCCATGAGCCCGTCCCCAAGGTGAGTCCCACCACCCTGGCCAGGTGAGGCCACACCTCCATGCCCCACCCTGCCCCTAGATGCCCATGGGCTGTGGTGCCTGTCGCTCCTCCACCTGTCCTATTACAGCCTCCAGGGCTTGCCTGGCCAGGTGTGATGGGGACTCTCCTCCCAGCCAGGGTGGGCCTTTGCCTGGCTCACCTGGAGGGCGGGACTCTCGGCATGGGAGCAGGTGACTGGCTGCTGCCCCGACCAGGCCATCCTTGCCTCTCTGCTCCTGCACTGGCATCTGGCGAGCAGGCTTCCGGGCTGGGCCACTCTGGGCTGGTGGCTGCCCTCTCCGCCCAGCTGGTGCAAGCCCTCTGACCGCAGCAGCCTCAGCAGCCTTGGAGGCCCCAGTGGCAGCTGGAGCTGCGGCAGTGCTTTTGACGGCAGCTTCAGTGGTGGCTGCGGCAGTGCTGAAGGCTCCTCAATATTTGGCTGCAGTCTCCAGGTCCGGGACATCACCACGCCAGCTGCTGAGGTGAGTGCCCATCGGGCCAGGTTCCCTGCTGTCCCCGGGAATCTCATTGGGCCAGGGTCGTGGGCCCCAGGGCGGCTGGAAGGCCAGGGGCTGCTGGGAGGCTGTGGCCCCCGGACATACACCCCGTTGGGCCCTCACTGGCACTGGCGTTGACGTCGAACATCCTCAACATGAAGTCGGTGTCGATGTGCTGTCATCCCGGCCAATGGTGCATTGAGAAACTGAAAGGCAGGAGGGAAAGATACCTTCTCAGGACACGTGCATTGTGATCTTTTAGTTGGTACATCCAGAGAAGTGGGGTGTGGTCTGTTACTAAGACTAAGGGGTTGTTGGTGGTTTTAATGCCCCGACCACCAGGGCCTCCTTCTCAATGGTGGCATATTTTTGTTCAGCTGGCTGCAGCTTCTGACTGATAAAAAGAATAGGGTGTTCGTGTCCCTTGACGTCCTGGGATAAGACATCCCCAACCTCTGTGGCCGATGCATCGGTGTGGCACACGAAGGGCTTTGAAAAGTCAGGATTATGGAGGATGGGAGCGCTCACTAGAGCCAATTTGAAGTCCTGGAAGGCTTAGTGGCAGGCTGCTGTCCAGCATATCTGGGCAGGCTGGTCCCTTTTCAGGCAGTCAGTCAAGGGACTGGCACAGCTGGCGAAGTGAGTGATGAATTTGCTATGGTAGCCCACGAATTTGCTTCTTGGTTGTGGGCTGGGGGCAATTCTCAAGGGTTGCTACCTTATCTGGTAGTGGCCTCAGCTGCCCTTTCTTGACTATAAACCCCAGGCACTTCAACTCCTGAAAGCATAATCTACTCTTCTTGGGATTGGCTTTCAACTCGGCAGCCCTTAAGGTCCTTAAGTCCGGGAGTACCTGTCAGAGGTGCTGCAGGTGGGTTGGCCAATCAGGGCTATAGACGATTACATCATCAATATATTTGTGGGAGCGGCAGCAGCACTTTTGGCGGCTGCTTTGGTGGCGGCTGCAGTGGCGCTGGAGGCTTCCCGATCATTGGCTGCCATCTCCAGGCCCGGTACATCGCCGTGACGGCTGCCAAGGTGAATGCCTGTTGGGCCAGGGTCGCGGGTCCCAGGGCTGCTGGGAGGTTGGGGGCCGCCGGGAGGCCACTGCCCTGGACAAGTCTAATGTGCAAGTGTGAAAATGTGCAGTCTAATGTGCAAGTTTTTTTAAAAACCATGTTTTAAAAACAAGGAGCGCAAATGCTGAAGACAGCTTGCCTTCATAGCTTTAGCTGAGGCCCACCAACACCATGCCTGGAAGCTGCTTCAGTAAGGTAAACATGATTCATTTTAGGTTGCTGTGGGTTTTCCGGGCTGTATTGCCGTGGTCTTGGCATTGTAGTTCCTGACGTTTCGCCAGCAGCTGTGGCTGGCATCTTCAGAGGTGTAGCACCAAAAGACAGAGATCTCTCAGTGTCACAGTGTGGAAAAGATGTTGGCAGGTCACCTGCTCCAGCATGGTTTCCAGTTCTGAAAAACACCAGGCTAACAAAACTCTTTATACTCGACAATAGCCCTGCAGAGAAGATTAGCATATCAAGCACCAATCCATATGCAAAAGAACCTCCTCAGGATACAGTGAAGCCTCCCGCCATTAGCATTCCACACCCTGGGAAGCTCTTACAGGATGACTCAGCTCAACCCCACCCCTCCTGAGTAGATATAAATGACCTGCCAACATCTTTTCCACACTGTGACACTGAGAGATCTCTGTCTTTTGGTGCTACACCTCTGAAGATGCCAGTCACAGCTGCTGACGAAACGTCAGGAACTACAATGCCAAGACCACGGCAATACAGCCCGGAAAACCCACAACAACCATCGTTCTCCAGCCGTAAAAGCCTTTGACAATACATGATTCATTTTACATAGCTTAGGCTTTGGACCATACTAACAGGTAAAATAGAAGTGCAAAAAAGAAATATTAGAAGGACAAGAGAGAAAAGACTGAAAGTCAAAGAAGTTGGGAAGGGGAATGGGATTTAGTGATGACCAAGTTGCTATATTTCAGGATCACACATTTTATAATGACATTCTGTGGGAACTGCTGACTTCTATGGCTATAAAAGAAAAACAGAGGGCGGCCCCAAGTCCAAACAGAGAACACCAACAAACCGGGGAACCACAATTCTGGAAATTATTGTTGTATATTTTTCAAAGTGCAAGGTGCAAAAGTGCTAAGTAAGTTTAACATGCATCATGAATATATTTACAAAATACAAAGTCCATCCAATAGAACATCAAAGTCAGCATAATCTCAAAGTCCATCCATTTATGAACTGAATCTTCACCGTCCGGAATATGTATGAAACTTTTAAAGTGCAAATGCTGAATATAATGAAAAAAGCCGGTGGGAGGGGAGACATGTGCAGGTTGTTTGTTCTTACACGGTCCAAAGTAGAAATGGTTATTTAATAAACGCCGACGGGAGTTTGCAGGCAAATTGTTGTTTACCCCGTTTCGTGAGTGGAAAAAACTCACTTCTTCCTGGGCATAAACATATTCAGACCGGAAACACTGTCGGATAGAATAATTCAATTACAGATATACATATACATTTCATAATACAATGAAAGTACAATCAAAGAAATATACTCAAAGAAACATACTCACTATCCATAGTTGCACAACACACTCCCCCACCGCTTGCAACAGACTCAGAACGCATTAAGAGCTTTCCTATATCCGAAGCATGTGGACAGTCCAATTGTTCAATTACTGAAACCTTAAACTCATTGGAAGGATGGCCATGCTCATGAAAATGTTCGACCAAAGGCGCCTCCGATACTCTGTTCCTAATCCTTGATATATGTTCTTGAATTCTAATCTTTAAAGGGCGCGTGGTGCTCCCTATGTATATCCTGGGACACTTACATTGAATAACATATACCACGTTGGATGTTTTGCAGTTCGAAAATCTATTTTTTGGGGAGGAGTGGTCTGGTAGAATTTGTTCAAGCTTAACCTTCAGACCACATACATTGCATGTGCCACACGCGAAGTGGCCATTTGGAATGTTGACGGAAGATTGTCTACTGGAAAATTCTGATCTAATTAAGATGTGTCTTATTGATCTGGTGCGTCTATAGCCCACTGACAAACCGGCTTCACAGCCAGGAATCTCACTTATAATGTGCCAATGTTGTCTAATAATGGACACAATCTTTGGGGCCAGTGTGGTGTATTCCAGACCCCATTTAAGTCCATTATCCTGGTTCCTCCGCCTGGTGGTCAACAGGGCAGCTCGGTCTGTCAGCTCCGATCGCTCTATAGCCCGAGCAATGACTTGAGTGGGATATCCCCTGGCTCTAAAGTTTTCCCCCAGCTCCTTGATCCCGGTGCTGTAAAAAGTCGGGTTGGTTGAATTCCGTTTCAACCGTAGGAATTGTCCCAGGGGAATATTGTCCCTGAGGCTCCTGGGGTGAAAAGAGCGATAATGTAAATAGGAGCATCGATCCGTCTGCTTCCTAAAAGGGCGCACTGCCAGTCTATTATTTGTCTCCCGATAAATGGTGACATCCAAGTAATCTAAACTGGTGTAACTACCAGTCCAGGTAAATTGTATGTTCGGATGCAATGTGTTGATCCAGTTCCCTAGCTCCTCTGCACTGTCCCCGTGGTTCAGCAGGATAATGACGTCATCTATATATCTCCTGTATAGGAGGATAGAATCCTTGAATGGATTTGCCACGTCATTAAATATCCACTTCGCCTCTAATGCGGCCATGAAGATATTCGCTATGCTAGGAGCTGCCGCGCACCCCCATAGCCACCCCCCTCAACTGGAAATAATAACAGTCATCGAATCTAAAATAATTTTTTTCCAGTATAATATCCAGTATGTTGAGAAGGAAGGGGGTGGAGGGTTGTTGCACCTCACGTGATCGGAGGGCATCCTGCACAACTAATCGTGCCTCATCATGCGGGATCGATGTATATAGTGACCTGACGTCTAAGGACATCATATAAATGGATGATGGAATATCCACTGCCTCAATTAGTGAAATTAAAGACATTGTGTCCTTTAAATAGGCAGGTGTGTTGGCTACAAGGGGTTGCAGGAAATAGTCAAGGTAGCGTGATAAAGGCTCCAGGACTGAGTTCGAACCGGAGACGATAGGCCGTCCTTGTGGTGGAAGTCCCGGTTTATGTATCTTAGGGAGTGTGTAGAAAACAGGTATTCTAGGGGACGGGTTGATAAGTGCATCCCTAGTTTTTTTTATCTATCTCATTGTCCATTAAACCCTCATCCAAGACAATTTGAATAACTCTTTGGATATGGGTTGTGGGATTATAAGATATCTGTTTATAATCTGTCCCTGTTTGGAGTTGTCTAACACATTCCTGGACATAATCAGTGGTATTCTGTATAACGATACCCCCCCTTTATCCGCAGTCTTAATGATGATATTTCTGTCATTTTTAAGCTCCTGCAATGCTTCCCATTCCATTCTAGAAAGGTTATAGGTCTTATACATCCGTCCTGATTCCAGTCTCGTCACGTCCCGCAGAACAACCCTCTCAAAAGCATCAATCATAGGATCAGATACAGCGGGGCAAAAAGAAGATTTATAGGATATCCCAGAGGGCGGGGGAGGATCCCCCTGTCCAAAGAGATTTCTAAGCTTAATCAAGCGTATGAGTTTAAATAAATCCACCCTGGTACGGAAAGCATTGTATCCAGGGGTTGGAACAAAGCCCACACCTCTATTCAAAGCAGCCAATTCAATTGGCGAGAGAACCCGTGATGATAAATTAAAAACTAGGTTCTCTGGTTGGGGCGTTTCCGATAATTGTGACCTCTCCCTAAAAAAGACCTTGAGGGAACATTACGTGATCTAAGACTCCGTGTGCTGGACCCCTCATCTCCGGATGTATCCGTTTCTGAGGGTTCAGTTGTTTCAAATTCTGAATTGGATGCAATATTTTTGGCCCAAGAGACTCTTTTTCGTGGCCGTGTATATGCCGCATCCTTCCATAAGTAAACTCTACCTGATGTATAGTCCCTTCTGTCACGCTCAAATTTTCTAACCTTAAGTTCCTTAAGTTTCTCTTCGCTTTCTTTGATGCGTCGTGCAATGTCTTTAGTATGCGAATCAAACTCAGCTTGAGAAACCTTAGATTTAAGCTCAGTCTCAACCTTGGAAATTTCCATAGTTAGATTATCAGCCTGAGCATTAGAGGTCTTTATCAGGAGGAGCATCAGGTCAAACGCACATTTATTCAGTATGGCTGCCCATCTAGACTTGAAATCCTCGTCTTCTTTAAACATACCAGGCGGCTTGTGAACTCGCAAGCCGCGCGGAATGAACTTATGTAAGGAATAGTCTGTTAAAGAAGCCGCGTTGAGTTGTAAGCGGCATTTTCTTAATTCCAACTGCTCCAAGGCAGACCAATCCTCCAACGGAATAGGGGAATTGGCCTATGGATAGTGTGCAACTATGGATAGTGAGTATGTTTCTTTGAGTATATTTCTTTGATTGTACTTTCATTGTATTATGAAATGTATATGTATATCTGTAATTGAATTATTCTATCCGACAGTGTTTCCGGTCTGAATATGTTTATGCCCAGGAAGAAGTGAGTTTTTTCCACTCACGAAACGGGTAAACAACAATTTGCCTGCAAACTCCCGTCGGCGTTTATTAAATAACCATTTCTACTTTGGACCGTGTAAGAACAAACAACCTGTACATGTCTCCCCTCCCACCGGCTTTTTTCATTATATTCAGCATTTGCACTTTAAAAGTTTCATACATATTCCGGACGGTGAAGATTCAGTTCATAAATGGATGGACTTTGAGATTATGCTGACTTTGATGTTCTATTGGATGGACTTTGTATTTTGTAAATATATTCATGATGCATGTTAAACTTACTTAGCACTTTTGCACCTTGCACTTTGAAAAATATACAACAATAATTTCCAGAATTGTGGTTCCCCGGTTTGTTGGTGTTCTCTGTTTGGACTTGGGGCCGCCCTCTGTTTTTCTTTTCTAGCTATATCAGGGCAATATGGCTGATTTAGCCGAGTGTTTTACGTACTCCACCGAGGAGAGGGAGGCAATTTTGTCCTGTAATTCATCCCTCCTCGGGGCCGATTCCCCTATTCCGTTGGAGGATTGGTCTGCCTTGGAGCAGTTGGAATTAAGAAAATGCCGCTTACAACTCAACGCGGCTTCTTTAACAGACTATTCCTTACATAAGTTCATTCCGCGCGGCTTGCGAGTTCACAAGCCGCCTGGTATGTTTAAAGAAGACGAGGATTTCAAGTCTAGATGGGCAGCCATACTGAATAAATGTGCGTTTGACCTGATGCTCCTCCTGATAAAGACCTCTAATGCTCAGGCTGATAATCTAACTATGGAAATTTCCAAGGTTGAGACTGAGCTTAAATCTAAGGTTTCTCAAGCTGAGTTTGATTCGCGTACTAAAGACATTGCACGACGCATCAAAGAAAGCGAAGAGAAACTTAAGGAACTTAAGGTTAGAAAATTTGAGCGTGACAGAAGGGACTATACATCAGGTAGAGTTTACTTATGGAAGGATGCGGCATATACACGGCCACGAAAAAGAGTCTCTTGGGCCAAAAATATTGCATCCAATTCAGAATTTGAAACAACTGAACCCTCAGAAACGGATACATCCGGAGATGAGGGGTCCAGCACACGGAGTCTTAGATCACGTAATGTTCCCTCAAGGTCTTTTTTAGGGAGAGGTCACAATTATCGGAAACGCCCCAACCAGAGAACCTAGTTTTTAATTTATCATCACGGGTTCTCTCGCCAATTGAATTGGCTGCTTTGAATAGAGGTGTGGGCTTTGTTCCAACCCCTGGATACAATGCTTTCCGTACCAGGGTGGATTTATTTAAACTCATACGCTTGATTAAGCTTAGAAATCTCTTTGGACAGGGGGATCCTCCCCCGCCCTCTGGGATATCCTATAAATCTTCTTTTTGCCCCGCTGTATCTGATCCTATGATTGATGCTTTTGAGAGGGTTGTTCTGCGGGACGTGACGAGACTGGAATCAGGACGGATGTATAAGACCTATAACCTTTCTAGAATGGAATGGGAAGCATTGCAGGAGCTTAAAAATGACAGAAATATCATCATTAAGACTGCGGATAAAGGGGGGGTATCGTTATACAGAATACCACTGATTATGTCCAGGAATGTGTTAGACAACTCCAAACAGGGACAGATTATAAACAGATATCTTATAATCCCACAACCCATATCCAAAGAGTTATTCAAATTGTCTTGGATGAGGGTTTAATGGACAATGAGATAGATAAAAAAACTAGGGATGCACTTATCAACCCGTCCCCTAGAATACCTGTTTTCTACACACTCCCTAAGATACATAAACCGGGACTTCCACCACAAGGACGGCCTATCGTCTCCGGTTCGAACTCAGTCCTGGAGCCTTTATCACGCTACCTTGACTATTTCCTGCAACCCCTTGTAGCCAACACACCTGCCTATTTAAAGGACACAATGTCTTTAATTTCACTAATTGAGGCAGTGGATATTCCATCATCCATTTATATGATGTCCTTAGACGTCAGGTCACTATATACATCGATCCCGCATGATGAGGCACGATTAGTTGTGCAGGATGCCCTCCGATCACGTGAGGTGCAACAACCCTCCACCCCCTTCCTTCTCAACATACTGGATATTATACTGGAAAAAAATTATTTTAGATTCGATGACTGTTATTATTTCCAGTTGAGGGGGGTGGCTATGGGGTGCGCGGCAGCTCCTAGCATAGCGAATATCTTCATGGCCGCATTAGAGGCGAAGTGGATATTCAATGACGTGGCAAATCCATTCAAGGATTCTATCCTCCTATACAGGAGATATATAGATGACGTCATTATCCTGCTGAACCACGGGGACAGTGCAGAGGAGCTAGGGAACTGGATCAACACATTGCATCCGAACATACAATTTACCTGGACTGGTAGTTACACCAGTTTAGATTACTTGGATGTCACCATTTATCGGGAGACAAATAATAGACTGGCAGTGCGCCCTTTTAGGAAGCAGACGGATCGATGCTCCTATTTACATTATCGCTCTTTTCACCCCAGGAGCCTCAGGGACAATATTCCCCTGGGACAATTCCTACGGTTGAAACGGAATTCAACCAACCCGACTTTTTACAGCACCGGGATCAAGGAGCTGGGGGAAAACTTTAGAGCCAGGGGATATCCCACTCAAGTCATTGCTCGGGCTATAGAGCGAACGGAGCTGACAGACCGAGCTGCCCTGTTGACCACCAGGCGGAGGAACCAGGATAATGGACTTAAATGGGGTCTGGAATACACCACACTGGCCCCAAAGATTGTGTCCATTATTAGACAACATTGGCACATTATAAGTGAGATTCCTGGCTGTGAAGCCGGTTTATCAGTGGGCTATAGACGCACCAGATCAATAAGAGACATCTTAATTAGATCAGAATTTTCCAGTAGACAATCTTCCGTCAACATTCCAAATGGCCACTTCGCGTGTGGCACATGCAATGTATGTGGTCTGATGGTTAAGCTTGAACAAATTCTACCAGACCACTCCTCCCCAAAAAATAGATTTTCGAACTGCAAAACATCCAACGTGGTATATGTTATTCAATGTAAGTGTCCCAGGATATACATAGGGAGCACCACGCGCCCTTTAAAGATTAGAATTCAAGAACATATATCAAGGATTAGGAACAGAGTATCGGAGGCGCCTTTGGTCGAACATTTTCATGAGCATGGCCATCCTTCCGATGAGTTTAAGGTTTCAGTAATTGAACAATTGGACTGTCCACATGCTTCGGATATAGGAAAGCTCTTAATGCGTTCTGAGTCCAAATGGATTTTTCAACTTCATTCCTTGACTCCACATGGACTAAATTTGGAGATCGATTTCTCTTGTTTTCTATGACCCCTTATGTAAGTTTTTGGGCTCCTGCAGGACCTTCCTTTAATACCAACTAAATCATTGATTCAATTCGGCCCCTTTGGTGTTATATATTGTTGTCCGATCCACCTACCGTCAGTCCGTGAATCCTTCTGTTGCAAGCGGTGGGGGAGTGTGTTGTGCAACTATGGATAGTGAGTATGTTTCTTTGAGTATATTTCTTTGATTGTACTTTCATTGTATTATGAAATGTATATGTATATCTGTAATTGAATTATTCTATCCGACAGTGTTTCCGGTCTGAATATGTTTATGCCCAGGAAGAAGTGAGTTTTTTCCACTCACGAAACGGGTAAACAACAATTTGCCTGCAAACTCCCGTCGGCGTTTATTAAATAACCATTTCTACTTTGGACCGTGTAAGAACAAACAACCTGCACATGTCTCCCCTCCCACCGGCTTTTTTCATTATATTCAGCATTTGCACTTTAAAAGTTTCATACATATTCCGGACGGTGAAGATTCAGTTCATAAATGGATGGACTTTGAGATTATGCTGACTTTGATGTTCTATTGGATGGACTTTGTATTTTGTAAATATATTCATGATGCATGTTAAACTTACTTAGCACTTTTGCACCTTGCACTTTGAAAAATATACAACAATAATTTCCAGAATTGTGGTTCCCCGGTTTGTTGGTGACTTCTATGGCTATGGCAACTGCAGTGTTCAGGAGTTAATCAGGTCAGCATAATTCTTGTAGAAAGATGACTTGCTGACTTCAGGGACTGCAGAGGCAATTGGAAGCACACAAAAAGAGGTGGCAAAGGTTCAGAGTGCAAGAAGTGGACAAGCCACCTCCATCCATTTCTGGATGGCAGTGTTGAAAGTCCCACTGAGTCAAAAGAGGCAAATGAGAAGCAGGGCAAGCAGTGCCTGAACAGAAAGCAAAAATCCTTTATTGTACACAGTACAGAATGTAATGCAGCTTTGCAGGAGATATATTATATAGCCCTGCTCAGGCAATAGTTATTTCACATCAATCCTCAGATTAACCCTTTCTGCACTATAGACTTCCCATGCCAAATTTAAAAACAAAACAAAACAAAAAAGCAAACCCCACTGGTTAGGTTAAGCCCTGGGGCATGCTGAGAGCCACAGCAAAAGTTGCTGTTGACATGTGCTTTGTGATAGGCCACTCTCAGGCCACTGGATACATTCTGGGGAGAGTTGCTGAGTCGTCTACACAGAGTTAATCTTCATATTCATACTTTTTTTTTCTTAAAAAAAGTGAAGTTAGTCAAAAACCCAAACAAAGTTATCAAAGCAGAAAAAGAAATCCTATACAGCATTTACAACAAAACACGGAGCCCGCAGGGAAAGAGATGCATCATCGGTGAAGCATTTTACAGATGTGTGCCAACAGGGCTCACAAAAACAAGAGAAAGGGTTCCTGAAGGATCCAGAGAAGCTTTATATATACCGAGTAACTCTGGCCTTCTTCCTCTCTCTGGATTTTTACAAAATCAAGTTGTAATCTTTTTTTTCTTTTCATTAACAAAATCCTCTTAAAGTACATGGCTTGCACAAAGCCTCCGAAAGAGGGAAATGCAACCTACAAATTAAGCTAAAAATACACGCTCTCTCTTTCTCTCTTGCTTGCAAGCTCAAAGAGGACCAGAAAAGTCTGTTAAGCAGTAAAATGGCAATGGAGTCATAAGGTCAAAACTGTTGTACACTGGGGAAATTTAACAGCGGGGGCTGCCATGTGTTATATACATACAGTTTCGAGACACAGAAAAAGCCAAGCAGCTTGCGCTTTGCTGCTGCACAGAAGAATACTCCAAATGCACAGCATGCTGTGCAAAGTGTCCAGGCAGGATCCAGTGCAGAAAAAGCACAAAGCAGGTATGCACACGGTGAGCCCAAGAGGCTTCACCCAAGCTGCAGCGCCCTTTGCAATGGCACTGCCAGAGGCAAGAAAGCAGCAGCTCGGCCAGAGGGTGTACTTGCCATAGATACAAAACCTACAAAAACCTGGTTAGAAATGTTGCCCCACAACATAAAAAGAATTTGGCCAAACCTCCCTTTTCCCCTACAAGCAAGCCATCCATGCACAGCCTTATTAGAGAGAGGATGGCCACAGGCTTGCTGGGCTTTAGGGAGGTGCGGCTTAAGTGCTGTCTTTTAAGTTGGGTTGCTTACTACAGACCGAGAAAGGCCTCCCCAGACTGAAGAGCTGTGCACTGAGAACCCACAGGGCTGAATTAGCCCATTCCCAAGGGCTTACGCTGCATCAGTTTCTGTTTCCCTCTCCGAAGCAAAGCCCTTTTCCATTATGCAAGGTAGATACAAGGATTGTGATTGTAACAGAGCACGTTTTCTTTCCAAATTGCTAGTCGCACACAGTCTATTCAAGTCCCATGTATATCCCACCTGTCCCTATCAACAGGGCCTAGAAGACAACCCCTTTCCAATCTTTCTTCATGGTTGCACCCAATGTGATCAGCAACTGGAGGTCCTACTCACTAGCCATGCTATTGTCTGTCTTCACATGGCAGGCCATGAAGTATTTAGGCTCTTCTGATAATATTTGCAAAGAGCAGTTTTATGAACAGCAGAATTTTTTTCTTTACAAAAAAACACACATTTGCCCTTATTGGTTGGAACGAGAGTCTGTGATGTCAGGATTCAGCTGCTTTGCAAGTCAGTAAGCAAAGCCTTCTGCATAGGGAAGGTTGCTGCAGTGATCCAAGTCTAGGAGGTACGCAGAGTTATCTTCAAAATGTGTCAGAGGTAAGGTGTCATCTTCATTCACGTGGCAGTCCGGTTCAGCTTTCAAGAATGGGCGCTGATTGTCAGGGAAGGCCATGGAGAAAAGGGCATCAGGGTCACATACAAACTTGTAGACATACCGCTCTCCGGCCACCTGAAAGAGGCAGAAGGGTCTGTTAGGGTGAAAAGATGAAGAAGGGCAGGGGTGTTGGATAGACAGATTGTCAAGGAAGACCAATAAACAGGAAATTACTCCTTTCTCTTGGATGGTCAGAAAGAACAGCTGCAACTTACAAAACTTTCTCCCTTTCTTCATTTAGGATCAACTTGTTAACTCAGAATATGGTGACCAGGGCATGCTTAGGGCCTTTTTGCCAGCAAGCTCTTTTCACAAATCCGGCTCCAAATCAAACTCTCTGCAACAGCATTCTCTCCTTTCTGGAATAACCTTGTAAGTCCTATACTACCACATCTAGGACTGTGTGTATACTCAGATTCTTTAAGCACACTGCAAAAGTGCAGACTTTAGTATTGGGAGCAGAATTAATCATCTTGATAGTCTGAGCTTTCATTTAAAAAAAATTAAAATGCTGCTATAGTAGCAAAGGTTGACTACATCCTTTCAAACCTATGTCACGGAAAATTCTCAGCCTCTGTGGGTAAATGGGAACTGAGCAGAATTTCCCGTAACTAGGAAAAGGATTTTGGTGCTCTGGGAAGTTTTTCCTGTCAATCATCACTATCATTATCAATATCATCTTTTAACCCACACAGAAGACACTGCCCTGCCAATATCCTGGAAGCAATCAAATGGTGTGTGTGTTTGTGTGCGCATGCACACTTGGAAATGGATAATATTTCTGTGTGGTTGATGGCATAATTGTCCTACTTTCTTTTTTCATGGTTGGATGATGTGTCTGACAGCACAGGAGAGGAAGAGACCTTATCAGATTAGGTACTCATAAGGAGTTTCACAAATCAGGCCCTTGACAAAGCCAAGTCAAACTGTTTGTCAAACTGTACTCGAGGGGTTCTGAACATGATGCCTATTGGTGCTATGGCACCCATCAAGAGGGTTTTTTTTTTAGAAACTGAATGAGGCCATGTGGGGCTTTTGCACAACCAAGCTTCTGATTGTCCACTGGAGATTTTATTTGCTATAGTGATGTTTAAAAATGTTGCTCTGGCAGCAGTTGGCACCACTGCACATGGATCTTCACTATGTGAGCTCGGGTAGCCATTTTGTGGCTGGCTCTGCCTCCTGTGGCAGCTATTTTATGGCTGCACCCAACACACTGTCAGAATTCTAAAGGTGCCTGCAGGGTTAAAAAGACTGGGGACATCCACTTTAGTCAGTTTCAGATTGGCGGCCTTACTCTAGAGAGGAAGCTGACAAAAGGAATCTGCAGCTGACTGCTTTAATACATAGTCAATTTCATATCTGGCTGGTGTTCTAAAGCACAGATAAAGGCAACCTGGTGCAGTTGTTACAGTGTCAGACTAGGATCTGAGACCAGGTTTCAATCCTCACTCTGTTGTGGAAGCTTGTTGGGTAATCTTGGGCTATTCACTCTCCCAGTCTAATTTACCTCATATGGTTGTTGTGAGAATAAAACAGGTGGGGAGAATGAAGTTGTAAGTCGAGATGGGCATGAACCTGAATATGAACTAAAAAAACCACCCTGGTTCGTGAACTAGTGGTTCGTGGAAGCTCATTTCCATGAACTTCCAAGAACTGGTCTACTGGTTTGTTTGGTTCGTTTTAAAACAGCAATGCCCCTTTTCCCTGCTGCTGCAAAGCAGCAGGGGAAAGGGGCATTTAAACCCATGGATCAGCTGCTTGTCGGGGAGATCTCTAACAAGCAGCTTATCGTTTAAACACCAAGGCTTGGCTGCCCGGCCAGGAGTTCCCGGCTGGCCAGCCAAGCCCCACCCACAGTTTAAATGTCCATTTCCCCGCTGCTGGGAGCGGCCATTTAAACAGCCCCTGTTTAAATGATCAGCTGCTTATCGGGGATCTTCCCGACAAGCAGCTAGTCCGAGGGTTTAAAGGCCCCTTTCCCTGCCACTGCTAAGCGACCAGAAAGGGGCATTTAAATCCAACAAACAACGAACCGGTTTGTGAACTTGCCCCAGTTCATGGGAGTTTGTGGCTCCTGGTTTGTGAAAATGCCACAAAGCACGAACTACATGGGGTTTTTTTTGCAGTTTGTGCCCATGTCTAGTTGTAAGCACTTTGGGTGCCCACTGGAGAGAAAAAACTGGATATAAATATATATAAATAATTTTCAAAAAAGTTTTAATATAAAAATGTTTTCACAACATGGCATTTAAGGTGGGGGAGGGAACTCATCAATAGTTACTTCACATAAAGCAACAAGAAGGGGCTTATGGAAGGACTCTTCACACAGCAACTGCAGAAGTGAATGCACTATTTTCTCCTACAATAAAATGGAATATTCACAGAGAACAAGAAGTTACTTGCCTTTTGCATGATGCCTTTTTCATAGTAGTAGCGAAGGGAGCGGCTGAGCTTGTCATAATTCATTGCTGGTCGGTTTTTTTGGATTCCCCACCGGCGAGCTACCTACAAAAGTGAAAATGAGCTTAGCCCAGCTGTGCAGCTCGGTTGGGCACCTTCTGCTTGGGGCTCATTGGGCAGGCTCACCCTCCTTCCTGGGGGCGGGAACAGGGCCTCTGAGAAGCATGTCAAATTTTGCCATGACTGAAAGGTGTTAATGGGAAAGTGTTTCCAGTGAAGACCCCCACCTAGAACATTTATTTGTTTACAGAATTTATCCCTGCCTTTCTGCCCTCATCAGGGCCACCAAGGTGGCTGAATACATGAAACTGCCTTTTCTTGAATCAGACCATTGGTCATCACAGTCAGTATTGTCTACTCAGATTGGCAGAAGCTCTCCATGGTCACCGGTAAAGGTCTTTCACATCACCCACTATATGCTCGTTTATCTGGAGATGCCAGGGATTGATTCTGGGACTCTCTGCATGCTAAGCAGATGCTCTGCCACTGAGTCACAGCTCCTCCCCTTTTCAGCCACTACCCTGGATTAGAGAACTTCCCTTCCCTAGAAGTGAGGTTTGCACCATGCCTTCAAGCTTTCCAAAGGGGAGTGAAAACATTCATCTTTTAAAAGATCAGGAATAGGGAACAGCGCATGGTGTCACCTCGTAATTTTTTATTTTGTCACTATGAGTTTTACAGATTTGTATGGTAGTGGAAAATAACAAGTTTCCAGTAGCACCTGTAAGATTAACAAAATTTGTGGTAGGGTATGAGCTTTTGTGAGTCACAGCTCACTTCTTCACAAAAGCTCATATCCTACTACAAATTTTGTTAGTCTTACAGGTGCTACTGGACTCTTGCTCTTTTCTACTGCCACAGACAGACTAACATGGCTACCCATCTAGATTTGTATGGATTATTGTGGTTTAAAAATATTCTAAATAAATTTAAATAAAAAAGTAACTTGCAATACAAGTTGGGAGAGTCCGAGGGCACTGGGAGTCTACCTTTTTACCATAAGTATATGGAAAAATCAAACTGGAATATAAACTGGCCTTAAATGGGCATTTGTACACTGACCACATGATTTGTCTCCATTAAAACTATACGGATAATATTTTTAAATAAATGCATTCATTAGATCACTTGGTAAAAAGTGACATTGTGAACACTAAATGCTACATTATTTCCTTGTTGAGTTAAAGGAAAATATAATTTGCAATGCTGGACTTGTTGCACAAGCCCATTAAGAATGTACCCTGTGCAAGACTTTTCCAAAAACACGGATGTAAATTTGTTTTACTAACAGTCAACTATAAGAGCTTTAGAGTAGATGCATCACTAAATCATATTCACAGTAAAACAAAACAGCAAAGACCTTCAACTATTAGCAACCTAAACGAGGTGAGGCAGTTGCAGAGAATCACATCCGTTTCCTAGAAACACACAAGGGCTGCCTGCACGCTACTCTGCCAGGTCAGAGTATCAGTCAAATTTGTCGGTCAAGACACAAAGTAGTGAGTGGAAATCCATTATTATATTACGCTTTTAATTGACTGCAATGGAAACCATAGCCAACAAGACATAATCTGGAAACCTAACAGAGGCACAAATGTGCTCTGAATGAGAACTGACTCAATTCTAGCATGTTTCTGGAGCAGTTGTGCAGAGGGGATTATTCCTTTCAGTTCTCTTTGGGAGCAGGATCTGATGACATCAGCCTGTTGCCAACCAACCCACTGTTTCCCAGGGGATTTCTGGAATGGACAATCAGACAGGCACTCAGAGAAGATTAATGGGATTTCCTAGCACTAAGTGCACAGAGGCAGCCTCCATCCACCTGAGGCCCAGAAGAACAGCCTGAGCCAAACACACAGCGGGGTGTTTCCAGTGGTCTCAGCTGCTAAACAAGCTAGCTGCACTCATGCCAGTCAGACTAGTTTTTCTATCACAGCAAAGAACAGGGACAAAGTGATGTGCAAGGATGAATTAAAGATGGACCACGTCAGCAAAGAAAGAAGAACACACTGAGCACTTCCCAGCTTCGCCGCCCTCACACACAGAGAAACTTATTTCTGCTATAAGCTTCCCTGTTCATTCTCTGACTACTGCAATGCTTCCCATCAAAGGAACGAGATAAGGTTATCACAGTGCATTATTTATTCTAGGCCCAGTAAAAGTTTCTTAAACATCCCCTCCCCACAGCACCACAATCCCCCAACCCATTCAAACAAACACACTGACCATCAAAAAGTTGGTTTGAGTTATGAAATTACTGTTACATATTCTACATTTCTGAAAAATGCCCGCTTTTGCAACGTTTGCTTTAAAAAACCCCTCCCAGCTTATTCTATAACTTTTTGGTCACTAAAAGGGGATAATCCTGTCAATGTCTTTAAAAAATTTAAATGGACCTACGTGGCTGCAAATATTAGGTCAGTTAAATTAAAGCTTTATTTTCATTGTAAAATCATGAACTAGCTCCTGAAAGTCCATTCCTTTTGTAAGTTCACACTCCATAGACAAGATGACTAGGTGGCTTTATTGTTCTTACCCCCTGGTAAAACACCTGCAAGTTTTGATGAGTGCTAGCTTGCTGAAACTTCTTTCAGCTTCTTCCACAGTCACTGGTAAGGTGGGGAGGACTTACCAGGTTGCAGGAGGGCTCACCGGCAACATCATCATGTTGCCAGCGATGCAGTGACATCAGCACATTGCCAGGGGATGCTGGGGACGTTCTGGTATTTATTAGCATCTGGTATCTATTGTTAAATATGATAATGTTGTGACGATGTAGCCAGTGAGTCCTCCTGCAACTAACTGGTAAGTTCCCTCCTACCAGTTGCCAGGGGCGATCTGGTAACCCTACCAGAGACTGTGGAAGAAGCTGATGGTTATATCATAGTTTTCTCCAAATTCTAGAGCTGACGTGCTGACATCACTTCTGGGCGCACAGGGAGTGGTGTCAGCATGTTGGGATGATGTTGATCCCCCCCCCACACCCCATTTCTCACCATGCCTCCTCATCTGCCAGTTAAGTAGCAGTGGGAAGTACTCACTGGCAACAGTGGATCCCCCTCTGTGACTGGGGGAATGGTAAGCCTGGTCACTGGCAGAGTGCAAAGGATCCACAGGGCTATGCACATGTCAATGAAAATTAGTTCCCATCTCTATATTGAAAACATTTTCATCTTGAATTTGTTAATCCGCTTCCCTAGTTACTGTATTGTTGACTGACTGTAGAAAGGTCTTGTCTGATTTAAGAAACTAGAGCATAGATCGGTTTCATTCAGCTTCTTTTAGTTCCCTTTCTTTTACCTCCTTGCACTTCTAGCTGCCTGATTTGTATTTATAACCACCACCAGATGCAGCAGCATGGAGCATATGTGTTTGTGACCATGACATGGCATGTAATTCTTATAGGGTTACCAAGTTGCCTTACCCTGCTGGTGGGAGGGGGGAACTAGCACTCACCTTTAGAAACTCTTTGTGTCATCACACAGGCCACAGGAATGCTCCCATGATTTGGGGCCCAAATTAGCCTAGTGAGAGGTGTGGGAGCATTCCCATGGCCTGCGCAACAACATCACTCCTGGATGTGATGTCATCATGCCATGCTGGGAGTGTGCCCCAGGAGGCCTGTTCCTGCACCTTTCCCCCTCGCTGGCCAGATGAGTGGTGATGAAGGCTGAGAGTAGAGGATGCCCTGCCCCCACCAGGTGACTGGCAACCCTAAATTCTTACCAAAAGAAACAGCAACACTTGCTCTCACTATCTTACAGAGCTCTGCTTTGTCCTTCCCCTCAGGTGTCCCTCCTTCCTGCCTAAGCAAGAGGAACTCTGGGACTGGTAGTTCAGCAGTTCAGAATGTTGCTTGAGATTTCTGCTCTAACATTGCTTCTGATTGTCTCTAGAAAATCGCACAAGATCTGGATGTAGATACAAGGAAATAAATTTCTATAAATATCTTCAGGCATGATCTACCGCCTATCCTCCAATTTTTCCTCTCAGTAATGGGAACTGCAGCCTCTGCCAACCCCCACCCCCAAACAGGGGCTCTAATGCTTCTACCTAGCTTCCCTTCACACTCTTCTGCTCCCATAACACCCCCCTCCCGCCCAAGACTAGTTCTCTCTCTCTCTCTCTCTCTCTCTCTCTCTCTCATATAGCCTGAGGAAGTATGTATTGGGAGCCAACTACATCTGCATGTACACAGCACTGCATTGTAACTTCAGCAAACAGCTTAGATGATTGGGGGTGGGGGAGGAAATTCTACTATGCTGCTTCATTTTTAAGCTAACACATTGCAATGTTTTCCAATAGCACATGGAAAGAAACCCTTTGTAACTAGCTCCAGGGTGGAAGCATATTTAGGAAATATTTTGCATGTTCAGACACAGGCTCTTTAGCATATGTATGCCATGGCAGGGAAAGAGCTGAGAGCACATTGTCTATGCACAGATTCCTAGCAGCTCAGTAGCTATTGTTATATAAATCATCCTCCAGCACCCGGGCTTTATGACACACAGCAGCAAAAGAACTTTCTCTTTACTGCTGTACAGTGTGGCACAGAAAACCACGAACACTTTTCAACATCCTTCGCATCTTCTCAAATAGGCAAGACTCTCAGAAGCAAGATTGATTCTCAGCCCTTTGATCTTCTAAAGGGAACCTGCTTCCATTTGTTTGTGTCTTGGGGAAGACACTGAGATACAGAGATCTAACATGTAAGACCACTCAAGCTGAACATCAGGAGCAAGGTCACATAGTCTAGCTGTGCATCTCCCACTCACACTCTCTTAGCCTTCCCCCTTATGGAAAAGCCAGCCAGGACAGATTCACGGTGAAAATATTTCCAAGATCAAAGCAATGCCCTTTTCATAATACAGAGGGAGTGAAACGGCAGACTATCAAAGACCTTTGAGTAGAAGGGGCTGCCAAATTGCTGTTTGAAAAACCACAATTTCCATGCAGAGTGTACTGTATATTATGGATAATTACCCACCATGCACTGCTTGGATGTGCAGCTGGTTTCAATTATTAGTCAAACAGCTTCCTCCTCTGCATCATTCAGCACAACCCAGTGCGCCACAAGATTCCTCTCAGTAATTGCAAGGGTTTATTTACAAAACCAGTGTCTCCACAGGGCAACAACAGAGCAAAGCCTACAGCAACAGTGGGAATTAGCAGAAAACCTTTCCCCAAGGCACAGCTAAGTAGCTGAAGTGTAATGAGAAAAGAACATGCCCTAGACCTGCTGAATGGGAAGATGTTATGGAAAGCTAGTGAGCTGTACAAAGGGACTGCAAGGGGAGGGGAGAGAAAACAAGGAAGGGATTCTCAATGGGCTCTTTATACATGCTACCAGCTTCTAAAAATTTGCAAGCTTTTAAACTGCAAATATATACAGTGTGAACAAACAAAATATCCCATCTGACCCATCCTAGCCCATGAGTCTCTCAAGAGCAAAACTATAGCAAAGAGAAAAGAAAAAACTAAAAAAAGCATAGGTTACTATGCTGAGAAAGAGAGAATGTGGGTTAGAACTAATGGCAGTCCATGAGCCTTAACACTGACACAAATCAACAAGTTTTTGCCAAATCAAAGTGAAGGTTTCAGAAGTCTGTCCTCCATATACTTATCTTCTTGTATATTGAACTCCAAGCATTCTGTCTACTCACTGCTCTATACTAGGAGAATGGACAGATTTTTTAATGTTGATGTATCAACTTCTTTCCAACAATGAAGCTTGTTAGGCTAAAGTACTAGATATAGGGTGGAACACAGCACATACACCTTAAATGTGGGAGTGTCTGATGCCTGTCCTCTGAATCAAGGACATGTTTAAGAAAAGGAGCAAGAGGCCAGTATAACAGGAACAGAACTTTGTCGAATCCAGAGAAGTCTGAGATCCAGTGCTGTTGGCCTCTTTCTGCATTATACCACCCCATTCTCCTTCATGTATGGACAAGGCTGGAGTCCAATTTCATTTTAACTCTAATAAAGGATATATATAACATGGGCTGGGTTATATTTTTTGTCAGAAGATAATCCAGCCAAATAAGTTAAGGAGTTGCTGTCTGCCAATAACCAGTTATAGCAACAGCGAGACCAAGCAATTTTGCGTCCAACTGTTCAACAAGTACGGAAGGAGGATCTTACACATCTGCTCTGCGTTTTCCCCATTTGACCTTGGTGTGGACTGGAGAAGATTCAATAAGCAGATTTACACAGAACCAGAATGACTTTCTGTACAACTGCTCTACCTGTTGTTATACCCCTAGGCACCACTCATGAATAAGAATCACCTTTTTTGAACCTGGAGTAAATTAATAACCAGAACTTACTGCAGGGACAAACTGATTTGTATAGGAACTGGCCTTGTCAAGATGCAATACAAACAGACCATCTAGTGCATCACCCCTCAGAGATAAAGCAGAGGCAGCTTCAATGCTACAGGAAGTCCTAAGAAGAGGCGTTTGGTTGCTACATCATGCAAAAAGAGTGAACTTGCGTATCTCGCTTCTGGGAACATACCATAGCTGGTGTCAAGGCAGCTCTGTATAAGGGAGATGAGCAAACTGCCCTTCAAACAGCACTTGAATTTTTCACCAGCTCCACATGTGCTCTTGACATACCAAGAAAAAGCCACCAACCCTGCTCTGGTCAGAACCTCAACTTCTGGCAACTACAAGTCTCAATTAATGCTATTTGCATCCTGTCCCCTTTCAAGTGGTCTGGTCTACAGATTAAAAACAAATGAAGCAACGGCACTATGTCACAATCTAACCTCCAAGCCTCATTCTGCTCTCTCCTCTCAATGAATAAAAGATGTTTCAGACAGAAAGTCACAGCAGCTATCAAATGATCCACCTCTCTGCCACATTCAAACCACCTTTTGTTGGACAGCTAGAAAATAAAAGCATTGATCGTGATTCATGATTTGGGAGGCTCTCCCCACCCAGGTTTTTACCTCTTCAGGCTCAATCAGCTTGAACTCCATGCCTCTGCCAGTCCAAGCAATGAAATGGGCATTGGCTGGATCATCCAGGAGAGTGACCAGGAACTGCCACAACTGGAGTGATCCTCGTCTCTGGTAAGGAGGCCCTTCACGATATCCTGGGGGCTCTTGCTTCACTTTGCCTGTCCAGAACAAAGTACACCATTTAGATTCAACATTCTGAGTGCCTCATCTTTCCTTACTGTAGATTCCTCCAATTTCTTAGAATAAACTCAGACATTCTTAAGAAGCCAGGTGAATTCAGAAGTGATAGCACATCTGGATGGTGGCCATCCAGCTGGTGAGTCTCCCCTTGTACAAAGATGCACGAAGCAGCCAGATATCACTGTGCATGCAGTACTTCTTTTGAATATCCACACAGTTTCTCTCAGCTGTCCCATTCTGTAGCATTAATCTGGTAATGAATGTAGTTCTACCACTGAAGTGCTGTATCTTGCAGCAAGTGTAGACAGTTTCTCCCCCAAAGTACGGCACAATTGAGACAGGGCTTCTTGAAGCACACAGAAGGGCTGCTTGTTAGCTAATCTGCATGCTGGCTTTCCCAGAACTCACTAAAGTTGCTAAACAATCTGTCCCTTACCTTCCAATCTCTCTGGTACAACACAGGTATCATCGAAGTACAACCGGGCATCTTTTTCATATGAGAACCCTAAGAAGACAGGAGATAGGCAAATTAGCTCATCACAAGTTCAGCTCCATTCTCTGTGACACAGCACAAACACACAAATTACACTGTTCCCTCTTCAAAAAGAGTCCAGTAGCACCTTTAAGACTAACCAATTTTATTGTAGCATAAGCTTTCGAGAATCAAGTTCTCTTCGTCAGATGCATGATACAGAGACTGTCTCTGTATCATGCATCTGACAAAGAGAACTTGATTCTCGAAAGCTTATGATACAATATTGGTTAGTCTTAAAGGTGCTACTGGACTCTTTTTGATTTTGCTACCACAGACTAACATGGCTAACTCCTCTGCATCTATGTTCCCTCTTCGACAGTTTGATTAGTACCACTTCTTTGTTTGTTGGCAGCAACAGCTCGACAGTTTGTTAAAATCAACAGGTACAGCCTCAAAACACTTACTTGTGGATGTGCCAGCTGTTCTGCTCTGCCAACTTTCAGGGCATGTCTAGACAACAGGTTTCTACATTGCTGGCTTCACTCAGAAAAGAGGGAGGGAAGAGAACTGCACAGAAAGAGAGACCAAGCCACAAAAGGCTACCTTGTGCTGCAGTTTCTCTTTTGGATTGTGACACCTTGCTAACCCCTGGCCTAGCACTCAGAGCGGCAGTGATAAGGACGGGGATCAGCACAGCTCCCTATTATGGCTTGCAGGCATATTAGTTTGACACTCAAGAACCAATCCTCTTCCTCCCTCAAATCCGGTGGCACTCTCAGGCTTTGTTTATACTAATTGATTGAACTCTATAAACTGGTTTAGACTGAACTTTAAAATGTCCTTCTTGTGTGTTCAAACAACACAAGTCAATCTTGTCAGACATTTACGTTGTTGTAAGAGAGAAAGTTGCTCCACAGACCTAAGTCTGTACACAGCATTAAAATGCTACGATGCATAACAATGTTCAAAACAACAAATTATTAAAATCCCTCTTTAGCGGAAGCATGGTTGATATACAACTTCATTCTGGATATCATGATCATTGTGAAGTTTTTTTTTTAATCTTTATCATTGTGAAGTTTTTGAGAAACTTCACATCTGACACGTTTCACATGGACAGTCTCTGGTGCCAGAAACTGTGAACTTCATTAAATGTGATAAATGCATGCACCTCTATTTTGTCTTCTATACCTAACATCAACTGGATAGTAGTTCTGACAGTGTTCATTACACAGGAAGGTTGTAAATGCAAGTTTCCTACAAAGAAGCAACATTAATGTAGGAAAGTGTGTGATGTGTGAAACAGACCTCAGCTGTCACAACAAGGAAAAATAGTATAACTCTGCACTCTTCATCCATTCAAACAATCACAAGCAGGCTTGCTTTGTGGTCTACCTATGAGTTTTTAGACATCTCTCTTAGTTATGTTTGCACATGTGACAGATACTGTTTGCTCAGATAAGGTTCCAGAGAAGCTAGACTTTTATTAGCAGCTCTAGCCACATTGGCAGCTGGTGTTGGCACCTGACATGCCAAAGAGAGAAGCAAGAAGGAAGAATCCATTCTGTAGGTAAAATGGAAGGAGTTGTATCAGCATCTAAGGAGGGAACCTGGCAACAGGCTACTGAATTTCCCAACAAGCCCCAAACACCATTATTAATTTGCTTGCAGTGTAGTAAGGGAATCAGGATGATTTATAGTAAGCTGACTAGACTATAGCAGGATAAGATAACATCATCAGCTTCTTTGGCCCAAATAACGTCTTTGCACTGTGAAACAATACAGTTCTCACAACTGCTCATTTTTTCTTTTCTTCTAGGGATGAGTGGGGGGAATTGCTACTTTGGAAGGCCTAAGACAATACCCACAATGTGGGTCCATCCTCTTGCCAAGCTCATAGCACTATTCAAGCATCAAACAATGGGGGGGGGCTTTCCTCTTCCCAGAGTTTGCTGGGCATTCAGCACACCCCAGCCAGTGCTGTGAGGTTCACATCAAAAGAAGAGGCAGGCATCAGAAAGGACAAAGCGACAAATCTGCACTAAGAGACTGCAAAAGGAACAAAACAATGCCTTAGACCCTTCATCCTTAATGTAAGGATAATAATGCAGTCCTTTCTTTCAGGTTTGCTGTACCGATCATGTACATGAAGAACTTTGAATACTCCAAAAGCTCTTATAAAATTTAAATATTGTGATTGTTAATTGTTCTGTGTCTTGTTCTTGATAACTCCTCCTAGGGTACTGCAAAATGCCCTTAAGCAGAAACATACCAGCCAATAGTTTCTACTTTCATGAGAGAGTTTTTGCCCTTATTCTTGGGATAATCATCTACAGCTCTAGATCGATGTATCTTTTCTATTTTATTTCATGCGCACAGATACACATGAGCTCATCACGTATCTGCTGCCCAGTCACTTACCATCATGGCTGTTGGTAAAATAGCCTCCTCCTCCTCTCACATATGCTGACTGGCAATTAGGCACTTCTGAAATAAAGATGAAGGCAGAGTTCATATTGTCATCACTTCATTTTTTGTTCAGATATAATCACAGAAAGACTTACAAATAAAATCCTAGATACACCACAAAGAATGTGTGGCCCCACCCAGTAGTTTCTTGGAAATACAGCGCCATAGGGATGCACTCCTGGAAAACTCAACATGTAAAACATATAAAAGTGCCTTATTTCAAATCAAGTAGATCTGGGTACTTTATCTAGTAGCAGCTCTTCAGAGTTTCACGCACAGATAGGCCGTCCCTTAAACAGGCTACTCAAGATCTTTTAAGTGGAGATGCCAGAGACTGAACCTTCAACATCCTGCGCAGAAACTGCTTGACATCACTGTGTGGTGAACCCAGTTTATACAGCTTAACCAGGTGCTGAAATCATCTTATCTTGCCTCAGACTGGGAATAGGGCTTTTCTATAGGGGTAGCCCACTTGTGAAACTCTGTTTGCAGATTTACTCAAACACCACTTACCTTTTAGGCACTGTTAAAACTATTCACTCTCCCAGGCATTTAAAAGGTGTTTCCTTTATGCTGCATCTTTTCAAAGTACTATCTATTCCTCTTAGTGGGACATGTTTTTAGCTGTTATATTTTATTGTTGTTTTATGGTGCGGGTTTTTTTAAGTTATATTATTTTACATTGTTTTGCAAGTAGTAAGGTGGAGCTATTTTAAAAATTGCAATTAAAAATGAATTACCTCTCCTCTGCAAAAAGCAAAAGTCTTTAGAGAGAGGCTGCGCTTCAGATGTGAACTATCACTATCCTATTCCTATGCGCTAAGATTATTTACCTCCTAGAATCAGGCGTTCAGAAACATGATGAGCCGACTTCCGGTTTGGGATTCATGGAGGTCTAACGCAGCTCCATTTGTGGAGCTGACCGGATTGCCGTTTTAACCGGCCGGAGGGGTGAAAATAACCCGCGGCCGACTGCTCTCAGGCGGGGAGCAGGCAAAGAACGCTCAAGACCCTAGGGTGAGTTAGATCTCGGACGAGGGGGGGCTCTACACAAGGAGTCTCCCCCCCGATCCTTGAGGTCCCACCTTGCGACGGGTCGGCTATAATCTCTGAGGCAATTTTGGGGCCAATTCGGCTGGCATAAGACCTACATACCCAAGCTTCGATCGGGGAGGGAAGTCGAGAGGAGAATTTAAGATCGAAACAGCGATTACAACCCGAGAAAGCTGGAGAGAAGGTAAAGATCGCTATCTCTTGAAACGGGACAGATTGACAAAAACAGAGAGGAAAGAAAGTAGACTTTTAAACTGCAACAGACTAGCGAAAAGGAGGTGAAGACTCGGCAGGAGTTGTATTTTAAAAGAGACTAAGTTTAAAGAAGTTATTACAAAAATCGGACTATTGTTTTGAATACCTGTGGTTTTGGAGCTGTGGGAAAAAGACACCATCGCGAGACCTGCTGTGGGAAGACGGGAGACAGGAAGTGCGTAACAACAATAGAGTGGCTGGAGGGAAGCGGCCCTTGCCAAAGGACAGGAAGTGGGGAATCGCCATTTTTGAAAGTGGAAGGGTCGTGGCTTCAGCGGAAGAGGAAGTAGGCCATTTTGGATTATAATAATATAGAGAAACCATAGAGAAAAGACGCCCGACATTTTGGATATAAAAAATTAATTTTGGCAAAGATTGGGACATTTAAAAAAAAGGAAAACGTTTAATTATACGCCACGGAGCTGAGGAAGAGAGCAGATTCGTGGGAGCGAGCTAAAGCAAGCCCCACGATGTCGAAAAAAGAGTGGCAATCGGCAATAGAAAACTTGGACAAAAAACTTATAGACATGATGAAAGAACTTAAGGACACGAAATTGGAGCTTATTAAAGAGGTCAAGGAAGTTACACAGACAGTAAAGTCGGAGCTGTCAGAAGTGAAAAAAGGTGTGGAAACGATTAGTAGTGAATTACAAGGAACGCAGCAGAGAGTTAAAACAGTAGAAGACGCGATGGAGAATTTAATAGACACGCAACAAACAGAGATGAGGCTGGTGAAGGGGAGGATGTCAGTTGCAGAAACTAAACACATGGAGAAGCAGCTTCGTTTTCGTGGTCTGCCAGAAGTGGAAGGGAAGTCAGCGCAAGAACAGATGACTGAGGTGTTGGCTGATTACCTGGGGAAGGAGGAGGAGGAAATTGTGGCTATCCTAGATGTGGCGTATCGTGTGAACTCGAGAATTGCAACCCAGAGGAAACTACCAAGGGATGTGATTGTGCAGTTTACAACTAGAAATATGAAAGAGAGGATTGTGACCAAACAATTTCAAGATCCATTGGAGATTGATGGCAAGACGATTATTATAATGAAGGAACTGCCCAGATCAGTGTTATTGGACAGGAAAAAATATAGAGTGCTAATTCAGACTTTGAAGGACATGAATATCAGATACAGATGGGAGTTACCGGAAGGAGTGTCCTTTGAGTTTGGAGGGGCAAAAAAACGTATCAGATCTGAGCGGGAGATGGAGAGATTTATCAAGGACAATGAAAAAGACTTACCAACAAAACCATGAATATGGAGTGTAAAGTATTATCTTGGAATATAAATGGACTAAACTCACCGAATAAGAGAAAAAATATTTTTCATTGGCTACTAAAACAAAAATGTGATATTGTTTGTTTGCAGGAGACCCACATTAGAAAACAGGATGTAAAATATTTAAAATCTGGAAAATTGGGCAAAGAATTTGTAGCGGCTTCCAACAAGAAAAAAAGAGGAGTGGTGTTGTATATAAAAGAGGAGCTGCAGCCAAAATTTGTTATGAGAGATGTGGAAGCTAGATTTGTAGCAGTGGAATGTAATTGGAACTTAAAGAGAGTGTTGGTAGTCGGACTTTATGCACCTAACGGTGCAAAGGAAAGCTTCTTTGAGGACTTAAGGAAGCACCTAGACGATCTTGTATATGACCAGATAATTCTTGCTGGAGATTTCAATGGAGTGACAGATTTGGAATTAGACAAAAAGACTACAAAAGCACAAAAGAAAAGAGGACTATTGCCAAAGTTTTTTTTTGAGTTGATTCAACAAGAGACTCTCGAAGACGTATGGAGGAGAGAATATCCTAAAACCAAACAGTTTACTTTTTATTCTGCAAGGCATCTTACATTATCAAGAATTGATATGATCTGGGCCTCAAAGGACTTAGCGCTATGGACTAAGGAGGTAGAAATAATGCCGATGGTAGGCTCAGATCACAACCCAATTATGTGGAAATTTGGAAAAAGGAGAAAAAGGAAAGCCTGGAGAATAAATGAGGACCTGTTACAGGAAAGTGAGAATATGGAAACATTGAGAAGAGAGACTAAGTTTTTTATACAATACAACGTGAATAAAGAAGTACCAACCAGTAAAGTTTGGGACGCGTACAAGGCGGTTGTAAGGGGCATACTAATGGACTTAAATGGTAGAGCAAGGAAAAAGAAAGAGGAGAAAAGACAAGAGATTGAGGAGAAAATAAAGGCCAAAGAAGTACAGTTAAAAAAGAGACCAGGGAAAAAGAAAATACATCAGGAAATCAAAATTCTTCAAGAACAGTTAACAGCAATGAGTAACAAAGAATTGGAGTGGAACCTTAAAAGACTGAATCAAAAAGCTTTTGAGGGTGCTAATAAACCTGGGAAATATTTGGCATGGCAATTAAAGAAGAAAAGGGAAAAGAAAATAATAAATAAAATTTGTGAAGAAAACAAAACGTATTTGGAGCAGACTACCATTAGCAGAGCCTTTTATAAATTTTACGCTAAGCTGTATAATAAAAAAGAAGTAAACAAAGAATCAATAGCATCATATTTGGAGAAAACCAAACTTCCAGAGATCTCGGAAGCTTGGAGAAATAAGTTGAACAGTGAAGTAACTGATGAGGAAATAAATATGGCAATACAATCCGCAAATCTAGGAAAGGCGCCAGGGCCAGATGGACTTACGGCTAAATTTTATAAGACAATGGCCAATGAACTGGCACCATTCCTAAAAGAGGTGATGAACGGAGTTTTTAGGGATCAAAGAATTCCAGACACTTGGAGCGAAGCGAATATATCATTGATCCCAAAAGAGGGCCAAGATCTGACTAGTGTGAAAAACTATAGGCCTATATCACTACTCAATAATGACTATAAAATTTTTGCGAAGATATTGGCGGAGAGATTGAAGGGGTGGCTCTCGGAAGTCATAGAGGAGGAACAAGCAGGCTTTTTGCCAGACAGACAAATAAGAGACAACTTAAGGACAGTGATCAATGCTATTGAATACTACGACAAGCGTTGTGACAAAGAGGTTGGTTTCTTCTTTGTAGACGCTGAAAAAGCGTTTGACAATTTAAACTGGGATTTTATGTTTGCCACTATGGAAAAGCTACAACTGGGAGAAAGATTCGTCAGAGCAATCAAGGAAATCTATAGAGACCAGACTGCAGCAATTGTAGTGAATGATGAATTGACCAAAAAATTGACGATTAGTAAAGGAACAAGACAAGGTTGCCCGTTATCTCCATTGTTGTTCATTTTAGTATTGGAGATTCTGATGATACAAATTCGACAAGATGAGGAAATACGAGGAATAAAAATAAAGGACTACTCATATAAGGTCAGAGCATTTGCAGACGACATAATGTTAATTGTAGAAGACCCACTGGAGAACATGCCAAAAGTGATAGGCAAGATCAAGGAGTTTGGAGATTTGGCAGGTTTCTTCATTAACAAAAAGAAGTCAAAGATATTATGCAAAAACATGACTAAGCAGAAACAACAATTGTTAATGGAAACAACGGATTGTGAAGTAACTAGTAAGGTGAAATACTTGGGAGTTGAGCTGACTGCAAAAAATATAGATTTGTTCAAGAATAATTATGAAAAATTATGGACTCAGATAGAGAGAGACTTGATCAAATGGAATAGATTGAACCTGTCATGGTTGGGCAGGATTGCAGCAGTTAAGATGAATGTGTTACCAAGAGTAATGTTTTTGTTACAGACAATACCAATCATCAGAGACTCTAAACAATTTGAAAAATGGCAGAGGAAAATATCAGATTTTGTCTGGGCAGGCAAGAAGCCTCGAGTGAAAGTAAAAGTTTTACAAGATGCAAAGGAGAGAGGCGGAATGCAACTGCCCAATCTGAGACTTTACCATGATGCAATCTGCCTAGTTTGGCTAAAAGAGTGGATGACATTAAAGAATAAGAAACTATTAGCCCTAGAGGGATATAAAAAAATTTTTGGATGGCACGCATACCTATGGCATGACAAAGTAAAGGTCAACTCGATGTTCCTGCATCATTTTGTAAGGAGAAGTCTATTTACAATCTGGAAGAAGTATAGAACTTACTTACAAGAAGGAACCCCCTTGTGGGTGGTTCCATATGAGGTGATAGATCCGAGAGCTGTGGATAATGAACAACAATGTTTAACGTATAAAGAAATAACTAAGATTGAAGTATCTAAACTTAGAATAAAGACGCAAGAGGAACTATCACCTAACTATGACTGGTTTCAGTATAGACAGATTAGAGACTTATACAACTCAGACTTTGCCAAAGGGGGCATACGAACAGAGAACTCGGAACTAGAGCAGACCCTTCTTAAAGAAGACAAGAAAAGAATATCCAAGGTATACCAAGTATTGCTGAAATGGTATACTGAGGATGAGATAGTTAAAACACAGATGGTGAAATGGGCTATAAATTTCAATAAAGAAATAACAATGGAGGCATGGGAATACTTGTGGAAAACTACAATGAAGACAACGGCATGTATTAATATTAAAGAGAACATTTTCAAAATGATCTATCGTTGGTACATGACACCAAAGAAGATTGCGCTAGGGAATTTGAATACTTCTAATAAATGCTGGAAATGTAAGAAACATGAGGGCTCCCTCTATCATATGTGGTGGTCGTGTGAGGTAGCTAGGCAGTTCTGGGGGGAAATAATAAGAGAAATGAGTGAAATTTTACAGTTTCAAATAAATAAGAACCCAGAACTCCTGCTGCTAAACTTGGGAATGGAGGGAATTCCAGCCCATCATAGGACGTTGATTTTTTATATGACTGCAGCAGCTAGACTTTTGTATGCGCAGAAATGGAAAGTACAAGAAGTACCAACTATTGAAGATTGGATCTACAAATTGCTGTATATGGCTGAAATGGACAAGATGACAAGAAAACTGAGAGATCTGGACTCAGGGCAGTTCAACACAGACTGGGAGAAGCTGAAACAATACCTGGAGAAGAAATGGGAGGTGGGAGGAAAACTGTGGCAGTTTGAGAACTACTGAAATATAATAAAAGTATAAAAGAGAGGGGTGACTTTACCGGGGGAGGAAGAGAAATGTGAATTTATAAGCAGTTAGATTAATTGATTGAGATATATATAGATATGTATAGGTCAACTGATAGAGAATAATTAATGATAAGGTTTAAACATGAGGATTGACTAACTAACAATATTTTCTTTCTTTGACAAGATTTATATGCACCAAACTGAATGTATAGAAGAGTTAAATTGATTGAGTATCTGAGGAGTTATATAGAATTACCATAAAAAGTTGAAATGAGTAATATATAGAGAACAAATCAAATTGTTTGATTTAAATGTGGGAAATTTTTATGGTTTATGATATATAGGTTTATATAGAATTATTCAAAACTGGAAAATGGGATAAATTGTTTATCTAAAGACGTATAGTTTGGGTGTATAATAATTAAAGGAGTTAATGATGCACTGCTTAATATAATGGAGAATGTATATCTGTTTTAGACAGAGGAATTTAATAGAAGTAAGGGAAAAGGGACAGAGGGTGGGAAAGCTGTTGGAAGTCAACAAAAGGGGGGGAAAGGGAGGGGGTTAGAAACGAAAAATTAGGGGAAAATTGATTGTAATGTAAAAATAAAAATGTTCTAACCCAATAAAAAATTTTTCAAAAAAAAAAAAAAAGAAACATGATGAGCCACTGACTAAATAGGAGATTTATTGAATTTGCAAGCATTAATATAATCCATTGAAACTAGGTACATCATATTGTTCCTGGAAGAAGCCACTGAAATAAAATCTCTCTCATTACTGCAGCTGTTTTTCCCCGAAGGCAAAGTTCCCTGCAACCATTTCCATTGGCATGTAGAGAAAAAAAATTAGTTAGGAACCTGCAGAATGGGCTGGGGAAATATATTTAAACCATGCCTCAAAGTATGATCTAAAAGTCAAGCTTCATCCCTCTGAAAAAACATGACAAGCTGGGAGAGAAGAGAAAAAATACCTTTGACTTTAGATCTTCTTCCATCTGTTCCACCCTGCCACTGAGAGGTCATGATATTTTTAGGTCTAAGGAGATTTGTAGTTATGCAGAGTGGGACTTGTGCCACCAGCAGCTGCAGAATCTAATAAGTGGTTAGGCTAGCCACCCTTCCCCCTCTCTTCAGGTCCCAAGGTGAGCAGTTAGCAGAAAACCAGAGTCAGCTGAGGGTTTCAAGAAGTGCCCAGATGCAGCCCCGACAAATGTACAAGAAACATTACTAGACAGAAGGTAGGAAAGGGGAAAAACTTTTGCACACACATGTAACACTGCCTCCCCCACTGCCAACAGTAATGCCTTTCAGATTATGGAAGCTTAGATTCTGCTACATCTGTTGAATGCTTGATTTTTAAATTTATTTTTTAAATCACAAAGAGATAATCTACCATTCTAAGTAGGTTAAATATTGCCATGAAAAGGCAGTTGCTCCTCTCATGCAGAAGCAGCACAAGCCTCTGAGAAAAATCCAGCAGTCAGAACAGAGGAGCAGCAGGTGGAGTGACTATTGGATACTATAGTAAAATTATGGCTGCATCCTCTGTCAGAAACAAAAATGGCAGCTGCCACCACAGGACACTGGTATACAACAGAACCGATGGAAATGGTCACAGAAACGCACAGTGTGTGTGTGTGTGTGTGTGTGTGCGCATATGTGTGTGTATATAAAATGCATATCTCCATCCAACAGGTACTGAGCCATCTCTTGCAGCCACACAGAGACTTCCAAAAGTTCTCTGGCATCTGAAGATTGCCAAGAAGCATGCTACATACACAAAAACTGCATGAAAGCTCAGTGGTTTTTCAATAACAGCAGTATTTGCCCAAGGGCTGTATGAAAACCAGCCAACTTGCTGCTGACGGTACTGAGGCTGCTTCATATACCTGACAGGCACCAAGGAATCAGGACTTGCTTGTATATGGCCAGCATACTCACCTGAGTCAATACAGTAGTCCCTTGGTTCTTGCTTTATTCCCATGGGAGACTGGAATCCATGCCTGGGTGGGCCAGGGATGCCTGGGACGCCATGGTCATAGAGGGGGTCATGGTACTCTTGCTTGAATCCCTGAGGAGGATGGGCAGCAGCAGGGACAATAGGCTCTGACATCTGCCTGTGGTAGATTGGGCGATTGTCTCCAGAAAGCCCTGGCTGAGGATAGGGGTGGCAAGGTTCAGACATCTGTCTTTGAAACCTTGGTAAACATAAGAAAGACAGACAGAGACATCAACCAAAGTTAAGTGAACAAGAACCTTCAGGTCTCCCAGAGTCTTCCCTCAGGGACATGCCATGAGGTGTGCTCAAACTTGCTTTAGCCCACAGACCCATACCTACAATAGCCAGCTCATCTGAGGTATATGGCAGGAAATCTGCTTTAATACTAATAAACCTCAAGCAACATAGCCTTATAGGTCTGTTGTTATGTACGGATGGAACAGCACATCCCTGAGTTTATTTGTAGCACTATAATAATACTAGGGCCCTACAGCCCTTCCTGCATAAAGTGGGTCAACGTGGGATCTATTGTGTTGGGAAATGCATGCCTTGTCTTGAAAAGGGAATTCTACAACACAGAGCTACGGCCCTGACATGGGATAGCTATTATGATACTCGAGGACTGCACCTGATGGGACTTGGCATCAGGGAGGTGAATGAAAAAGTCAAGGAGTTTTGTAGCTTTCATCTCGCTCTAGGCCTATTTCTCAGCAACTCATGTGGTCAAACTCTGATATAAATATCAATATATACAAAATAGGAAGATTTTCTCTCTTACAAACAGGATGCTTAAACAAACCCTTGTACAACTTTTGACATCTTTCCAAAACTTTACATGTTGAACATAGCTGAATATGTTCATATTCAGAGATGGCAAACCTGAATGATGTAGGTTTGGGGAGAGAGGTAAAGCAAGATGTATGCATCCTAGGACACTGACTACCTGTTTTCAATCAACAGTGAAATATATTATGACACTTCCTGAAAAACAGAGGTCCTCCTCATGATCCTTGTCCTTTGGCAGTGAATTAAACAAAGGTAGTTGGGAAGAATTTAGAAGCAATATGCAGAAAGGATGAGAACCCCTCCCCAATCTTCTTATCTTAAGGCCAAACTACTTGGACTATGGGAGATCTGTGAGTGTATATCCCAACTATGGTGGGATTTATGGGTGGGTAAGACCCCCCACCTCACAGACAGACACACAAGCCTTTCACACTCCTGCCACCCAGGCAAGTAAAGGCCCGGAGTCCCCCTGCCTCATGCCCCCTCTCTAGCCTCCACTACAGCAGGAAGAGAGCCCTGAAGCAAATTCTCACAGGGTCTCCTCTCTCCTCTTCCAGAGGCTCCACCAGACTGGCGGCCGGTTCCTTCTATGTACCTCCCCTTACCCAGCCACAGCCCATGGCTATTGGGGAAAAGGGTCTCTTACTTTCCCTCAATATACACTGCCACCGTTTAATGCACTAGACCCTTTCCAGGTGACCAGAACGCGCACACGCGCACGTGTGTGTCTTATTTCCCTTTCAGCTAACAACTTCCGGCCAAACAGGGTTAAACTAAACAAAAAAATATTTATAAGAAAGAACACAGGAGTGAATGGATTTGAACTAATGAAAGAACAGATTAACAGCCAGCTAAATTTCTGCTGCCTCTTTGAGCAGCATCTCAAACCATTCCACCCCCACTCTAAAAACTCTTTTCCCCTTCAACCAACTCTAACTCTGATTGGCCCAGCATTCCACCCGCTGCTATTGGGTGTCTCTCAGGAGAGGCGGAGCTGGAGCCAGTCCTGTCTATCACACCAATGTTTTTATTTTTAATTAAAAACAGATGTAAGAAGCCATGAACTAGATCACAGTATGGTATCAGGGCATGTGTGTATACGGTTAAAGCTAGATTTCTGCTATAGGGCTAATAACTGGGAGGTTATACTGGAAAAATGTGTTAATTTTTTGTAAATTAAAAGAAATAAAAATAATAGAGGTAGAAGGTTGTTGGTCCAATTCAATGTGCAGCTTCCTTACTACTTTTAAGTAAAAATAAATATATAGAGAGATCTGATCACAAATCTCCTGTACTATGTGCAGATTCAGCCCCCAATGAACTCCTTACTGTAATATAAATACTTAGCAAAGGAACTGGTTTCTTTTCTGCACAAGCTGCTTGTTAGGTTTGTGCTTGTGTTTGGAGCAAGAAGGACTTCTAGTGCAAACTCGTGAGGCAGGTTTAAACAGTGTGAGTTTCCTACATGGTCAGCATTTCTGCATAAAATCATGCAAGCGTCATACAGACAACTGTGCATTGTGGTCTTGCACACACATTGATTTTGCAAACCATTTAGGAAATTCATCACATTTGAAGCATTCTTGTTAGCTCTGCAGCAGGACTAGTTAAAAAAATGGAGCAAGTTAGGTACCATTTATCATTAAAAAGAAGCCCAAAGATGCAGGCTGACTTGATTTACCTGCCACAATACAGGGGATATCCCTCTCATGCAAACTAGACATACAATTGGATGAAAATATTGCAGTTAAGAAGACAAAGAAATTCACCCTTTGCTGTTAAGAAAGAACGTGCTACTTTGCCATGGCTATGTTTTGGTCAAATGTAGTGACTTAATTCTGAATCTACTCAGCCATCTGAAAAAGCCAAGTGGCTGCTAATCTGTCTATAAGGCTAGGGGATTAAGCCTCTCCATGTGTGGAGGGAAAATGTGTACTTTCTGAAATGCTGTGGTGCTATACAGAACACACAAAGGCTCAGCATAACACATGCTCCTGATCATGAGCTCTGCTAGTCTCATGCCAGGTCTGAGATCTTAGCAGAAAACTCTTGAGTGCCTTGGGACTTTCAAATATCAGAGAGACATTTGATCAACTACTGGTTGCCATGTTTCCAATTAGATGGCTTCCATTTTTTCCTTCTTGTTCCCCAAATGCTAAGGGTGACTGCAGTGAGCACAGGGACACCCTGTGCTCCGTGCAGTTAGCAAAGCACTCTACACAAAGTTATCAGAACGATCCCCACCCTCCTTGCTTTTATTCTCATCTAGATGAAGAGCTCAGCTTGAAAGCTTACACACCATGTTGTGTTATTTTGGTTGGTCTTAACAAAAGGTATCTCACAGCTTTTGGTTTTGGATTGTGCTGTGGACCAATGTGGCTATCTACTTTGGGAGGGGGGGGGATTTTCAGCATCTGAACAGAAGAGTTTAAGAACATAATTGAAAGAGCTGATTAGCAAGAAATTACTCTTGTTTAAGAACATGTCCAGATGTTAACTTAAGGCCAAGCTAGAAGTGACGAATTACACTTGAATGGCAAGTGAACAGACTCACATGTATTCCTCTCTGTTCACTTGCGCGCCACTTGCACTCCACTCGATCACTATGTACCTTTAGATGGATTGTACAAGTGGTAGGATGGGACAGAGGTCCCAATAACCCGACTACTCTGCCATCCTGCCTGCACCCCCCCCAACTCTGCATCTTAGTACCTTGAAAGGCGATTACTATCAATCAGTTCCCTTCTCAAGCATCAAGAGGCATACAAGCTCCATTTGGCTTTGTAACATGATCTTCTGCAGCTGACAGGCCCAGATTACTCCACTTCCGATTGGTGTCCTTCTAACCTTCCAGAATGTAACTCTAGAGCTATGCTGGTATGGCGTGTGCAGGAAGAGGCACTTCCAAATGGGACCAGGCTGAGTATCCCTAGCATAGCTTTAAGGTCATTTGGAACTCAGGGCCTGGGGGTTTAAAAGCAAATACAGATGCCACCAATATAGGAGAGCTACTTTTTTTAGCAGACAAGGTGGAGATTGGGTCATACTGAAATATGAGACTAGATGTATCTATTAAGGTAAGCTCATCTTTTGATGCTTTAATGTTGATTTATGTTCCTATGGTTTCCTCACTTGCCTAGATTAGAAAAGCATTTCACATCTCATTCTACACAAAACAGATTTGCCTAGCTTTGCATGCCAACCTTTGATTTCCACCCTTGCGGCTTTTTCAAAAGAGCTTTTGCACATTTGTTGCCTATCTGATATAGGTGTTCCCCTTGTTTACAGGGAAGAAAGATAAGGAAGACCCATATACATATGCGCTGAGTGCATTTCTAAAAATCCTCTGCTTAGCAAATGTGGGTTATTTCAAGGAGCAGAGCCTACCTACAATTAAATGTATCTATGCGAAAAATTTAGGACACTTTATGACCCTTTATTGTATGAGGCTGGAAAGTCTGTAATGGCCAAAAGCACAGCTGTTTTTCTCAACAGCAAACACAGAAGCTATTTTTAGCTCTTAATCCTGAAGTTCCATTCCTTAAAGAGCCTACGGCAAGGCCTTTAAGGTCCTTGTTCGACAGTCAGAAAACTAGGTAGAGCCACATCTCTTAATGTGTGTTCCGCAGAGCAGCTGGACAAAAAGTGGTGCAAGCTCTTAGGATCACAAATCCAAGTTGCTGGGGGGGAAAGGATCCTGGAAAGGATGGGAAGGCTAAGGAAAACACACTTAATATACAGGAAATGAACATGCAGACCAAAGATGCTAGAAATATTTATTTTGGAAAATGCTGAAATAAGATTTCTGTCAGAATATTGAAATAGCTCTGTGCGTCCTGAACTGCATTGCTTAAAGGTCACATTCTTATAATAAGCAAAGGCCTTTCAACAATCATGATGCCTTGGCTCAGAGGATTTATAGCCAGCGGTAGAAAATGGTAGCTATAGCTTTGCAAGAGATAAAGTCCTGTAAGAAATGTTGGACAAGACAGAATGAAAGAGGAAGATAAAGCGCCCCCTCCAGTTAAGCCCTTAGGAAACTTGCTGAACTAGTCTGACCTCTGGAAAAAATGATCAACATAAAGATCAGTGATAACATTAAACCAATAAATACAGGTGCAAGGGAGGAGGGAGTGATTTACAGCCATTTCTGCGCTACAGGTAAAGCAGCAGTCATGGCAGAGCATGCTGGTTAGGATGCAAACGAACATCAGGTTTATAAATGTTTTCTGCTCTCTTGTCTAACATTCAAATAAAAGCAAGATGTGCAGGATTGGGGAGTGGGGGAAGCAACAGTTGGGCCCATATCCAGCAATCATTTGTCTTGGGAAGGAATTAATCTCTCTGAAAGGGAAAGGAGCTTAACAGAATTTCATTTAAAAAACTGGGTTTAAACCATGGCAAAAGCAATGGTGGGTATTAACTTAGGAGAAACAGATACCAAAAAACAATTACTGCATTCAGATGTCACAGTAAATAGCAGGTTGTCTGTTAAGTGCCTGAACACAGCTTGTTGCCATGTGCTCTCCTCTCTCCTCTGCTCATACACAAGAGCATGACTGCAGGCTTCTTGTATTTGACAGTCTTGAATCAAGTTCCAGGTTGCTGTGAGGCACCTACGCCAACTGGAGTTTGCTCCCTCCTGCAAACAGGGATTTGTGAATGTGCATGGCAGAGGGGGAATGCATTTACATTTGCTGAGGCACCTGCATTCAGACATCATGGTGAACTGGAGGTTGATTTGAAACTTCCCAAACCTAGAAACATTCCATTGTTCTTTGTGAAGGAGCAAAGGAGGGAAAGGGGAGAGTGCCAGCATGACAAGAAGTTGCATTTGTGCCCATCTCAGACAAGCCTCAATTTGTCATGACACCTGACTGCAAGCAATTAAACGGATCCAAATTGTTTGCGCCGAGTTGAAAGTCAGACCTAAGTGTACACTGACTGCCATTTTATAATTATAGTCCTCTGAAGCCAAACATTCTTCTCAAAAAGGAACTAGTTAAGCCATTTTCTCCCATCACAATGAGATGGAGAACATCATAGCCAGGCTTTCTATAGAAGAAGAGGACTAGGAAGGTGAGCAAAAAGTCAAGACTTCCTTGAGGCCAACACTGAATCACAGCCCAACTAACACAATAAAAAATCATCAGAAATCTTGCATCTGTGCCAAGATAGTTTCCCTTTCATGGCAGGGCCAGAAAACAATTACTTTGTATATGTCACCCCACAGAAAGCCACTGTTTGTAAAATGCAACATCAACTGGAAACTGATTCAGGTACTCGGAGAAAACAAGTTTTTGCCTAAATTCAAAACAATTCTCAAACTCAATATTGGTGGTAAACGTAAAAGCACTTCTGTGATAAGCATTTCACACCACCCAGTTCTAGATATGAGCCATGGGAATTAACAAGTCAGGGGACTTTATAGCTCTTTTTCAGATATATTCTGGAAAGGAAGCTTCTGGATGCCCACCCAGTCTACCAACCACCCTCAACCCACCAACGTTCTCTCTCTTTACCTGTGTTCTGTTGGATACTGGTTTTCAGGCATCATCTTTGGCATCTGAAGGGGTTGATGAGGAGGTCGAGGCACAGCAAAGGTCTGCTGCTGCCGTGGTTCCTGAAGAGCATGAGCGGGGGCCGGAGGAGGTGGAGCTCCTTGCAAAGGGCCTGCTGTGACGACATGGGTGGAAGTCTGCACAGGAGCTGCAGGCAGCGGGGGTGGCGGAGGAGGAAGGGAGCTGCCCTGGAGTGCAGGCGATGCAGGGGTGGTAGGCGGAGTTAATGGCTTGAACCCAGTAAGGGGCTTCCTATCATAGGCACTGTAGGGACAGAAAACGGAGAGGAACTCAATATATTGACAACAGCCCTTTACCCAGCTTCAGCCTGCTGCTCTTGACAGCTCCAGCTTGTTTGCATTTCATGGTTGTCAGGAAGTAACAGTTAAGGTTGCTCACAGCCCCAAGGGAATCTTTGTACTTCAGGCAAGTGACAAACAGACTGAGTCATAGGGCTCATTTTAAAACACTTGTTTCACAATTTTCTCTGAGATAATTGTAGCTTCCGATTCTTTTTTTCTTTCTTTCAGAAAAAAGGATTGTGCTGAGAAAATTCTCCCCTCCCCAATCGCTTAAAATCAACAATAATTTAGGGCTAAACTAGACATAAAGTCATTTAAAAATGTTGTGAGGTCCCAATCCTGATCGGGCCCACAGTGTGGTGCTCTTGTCCCACCCCCTTTCCAATTGCTGAAACAACTATGGCAACTGAGTGCGGCCATTTTGGCACTGGATAAGGCGGAAGCACCTCAGCCTACTGCACTGCAGGCCTGATCAGGACTGGACCCTCACGACATTTTTAAATGAGTTTAAAATGCTGACAGTGTCCCCATGGTGGCCATGAAGATGCCATCATATCTATTTTGGCCCTTATTGTAGCCAGAATGGTACACACACTTCCACACAATCAACATACAACCAATTTTACCTTTTGCCTTACATGTCTAAAAGTCACAAATGTCTATTTTGCTTTAATTTCATGCAAAATAGACACATTCAATCTTTGTGATACAGAGATAATCAGGGTTGGGTTTTTTTTGCCTCCTTGGAGATTATCTAAATGTCTAGAAAATGTCTTGTGAGAAGCAGGTGTGATACAGCCCCAGATTTTGAGACTGTCCTTTACCATCATGGAGACATTCCAATTTTCAAGGAAATACAAATTGTTTCGGACATCATAGGTATCATGTGCTTTGGCTGCATGATTACCTTCTCAGTGAAGGACTTTGAATGTAAACTCTTACTGTTACTCTTCTTCACTCTCAAACCCTATTCCCATTAGTCATACCATCTGAGCATAGTTAATAATTACGATCATGTTCAGGGGCCAGCCTTTGGTATCGGCATTTGATTGCACAGATGAAGACAAATCCAGTTCCTTCCTCACTAGCCTTTCGGACCCAGTGCTCAGATAGGAAGCTCTGATTCATGAGCACTGGGCTTGAACATCAGCTCCTCAGTAGCTTCCCAAGGCAGAAGGCCTCTAACCGTGCAATCCTAAGCAGGTCTACTCAATGGAGCTAACTCCCAGAAAAGCGTTCTTAGGATTGTGCTGTAAATAACCCTTGAAAAATAACTTGGCTTAGAATAACACAATACAGAATAATTTGATTTTATCCAAACAGAAAGATCTGATCCACAGAAAGGTTTGTACTCTCATTTATATATTTTTCAAAAAATCTAAACATTGTGGTTGATTTTCGTACATCTTTCCATGCAGACTGGGACTGCTGTTATTGCTAAACAGCTACAGCCTAAGCAGTACCAATACATCCATAAAACAATTATTTTCCCAATAAAAATATGCCAGAGCAAGTAACAATAAGAACACCTATCTGATGTTTCTACTTCTCCACTTCCCACCTGTTCACAACTAAGTGGCTTTTAGAGGTTGTGTCAGTGCAGCCAAAGCAAACTACAGCTGTGGAAAATGGGATTCCTCTGACCTTCCAGATGTGCCCAACCAAGCTGTCAAGCTCCTCAACCATCCAAGGGCTTGTCAGCTTTGCTCTGCAAGCATTTCCTACTTACCAGTAGTTGTAGAGGCACTTTTCTCCATAATGAGTGCAATGCACCTGCTCGTGGCTACACGTAGACAGCTCTGAAGAAGGGCTGTGGAGTTCCCTCTTGATCTTTGCTGAGGGTGGTGCGTGAAGTACCACTGAAAGTGGAAACAGAAGAAAAACCAAAAAGGTCAAATATCAGCATTTGTAACGTAAGGCAGCAGGTGCAGCTCTTCCATCTTCTCTTCTTGGCTTTAAGCCCTAGGCCTGATTTCAATATAATTCTGGTAGAACACAAGAATGTATTCATGTGATGTTATGGGTACCTGCTTCATTTCAAGTGGGCCCTTAGTCACCCTACATATGCAATTATAACCCAGCTACCACTGTGTATTAAATGGGATTGCATGCATAGTGGGGGTATGCATGCATGGGCACATTCTTCTGTCCTGCCAGCATCACATTTAAGTTAGGCCTGATTCTCAGGTTTGCCTTGACAGTTGTTACAGTAGTGCCCATTTACACTTCTATAACACTATAGCAGCAGTCTGGAGGCATATGGATAGTAATACCATCACTACTAGGTTATGAATATGAAGTAGTCTGAAAACTGCCCAGTAAGCAATTACTTGAAAGGCTGTCACAACTTTTCATTCTTAAGGCTCAATTGTTATTCTGTTGGTATATTCCATGTTGGCAAGAAGAGAACAGAAGATTTAGAACTGAGGATAACTGAATGTGCTTGCTAGAAATTTTAAGAGGAGGACAGCATATCAGAAACACATGTAGCTGTCTACTCCTTAGGTAAGATTATACTTGAACAGTGGAGTTCGAATTGTATCCATCAGTCTGCCACAGAACTCCTGCATGTGAGAGTCTAGAGCATGCTCTAGGGCATATTTTAATGGGGTGCCACAGAAATGGAGTGTCTTTAGAAGAAGCCTAATGCTTAGGCTTCCCCACTGACCTCTGGGGAGCTACAGAACAGCTTGAAAATCCTGCAGTAGAAATATAGAACCATGCAAGAAAACAAAAGCCAAATGTATTGATAAATTCCTGTACTCATACATTACACTAAGTCAACCACACAGATTTTCACAACCACTCACACTCCAACACAGCGCTTTGGTGGTTTGAAGTTTGCTTTGGAAAAGCATCTATCCTGAGTTGTCATTGAAAGAAATAAGGGAAGTGGGCTTTGCAGTACTTGGTTAAACCCGGCACTCTGGCACGAACATCCCTTTAAGTGAGATGTATCCTCCAAGGCAGGATCACATCCAAGTAAAACTTGGCAATGGAAGGCAAGGTTCTGTTTGTCCTCTTCTGGAGACAATATGCTGCAGTTATGCCCGTGCTTGTTGGCAAGTTTCAAAGTAGGAAATGGCTTCGTTAGGACAAACACTTTGTCTCATCAAGGGTCATGGCAAATTTCAGCTTTGCTAGTTCTAAAAATACAACTTGCTGAATCCACCAAATGCCTGCATTTGGTCAGTGGCTAAGTTAGGCCTCTTATCAACTTGATGCTTTTTTAAAAAGTAGCACATTCTTGACCTCCTAAGCAAGCAGATCACAATGAGAACACCATCATCTGTATTCTGTACTGTTTAACTACAAACCTATGCCTAAGTTGCACAAATGCAGTTTCTACACTGGATATTTTAATCAAATACCCACAGAGATCTCTATTAGGATGGGGGCTGAACTTGTATCAATAAATTCTGGCAACAGATTTTGGTTCCAGCAAAATTTAGAGGCTTTAACATTTCACCTGCCACCATCTAGTTAATTTAGGAGTCCCTTCTGCAAGCTAAACTATCAAGATGACCCTTAAAGCAGAATGTAGTTCAGAATAAGAAGAATTTGTTCTCATAGGGGCTTGGAATGCTTTGCCTAATATTTATGACAACTATGACTTATGTTGAACCCATTCCTTGTTCTGACGACACTTTGTTCATTTCTGCTGATCACTTAGCAGCCATGTTCTAATTTGGACAACATGGGATCATCTGTTAGGGCGGTCTGAGCATATTGGGTCATTTCAAAGCATTGATAAGAATCAGAGAACTTTATACCCATTTCAGGCTAAGGAATACGAGGGCATTACTCTCACACCTATTCACCCGTTACCATCCTCAGGAAGAACAATAACACAAAGATAATATATGTAGCTATTTCTGTGGCTGTGGTAGTGCTTTTTCAAGCTACTGATTGCAAAAACTGATATCACAAACTGCCAATTTATACATTCCCCCATGTAAGCATTTGCCCAAAATATACAAACATAATCTGGCCCTTCAATTCTAAATTAGAAGATTTGCATTGTGAGTGTTAGTTCTCGTTGATGCTATCTTTGTTAACCAAAGCACAAGATGGCAAAGAACAGAAACGTGATGCTCACCTAGTTACGTCATTAGGAGCCTCCTCTACTATCCTTTCCTAGTGAAGATTCTCAGTGTCTCTTACTACTTGTTATAAACATCCCAAATCTGGCAAGATGTGGGGAATGCACTCTGCAGTACACCTTGAATCTCACTGCTTCTGACGTTATGAGCTCCCACCACCAAACCTACCTAAGCATATCTGCCTTGCCTTCTGGTCATGGGTCTTCTCAATAAGAGTAATCATAAACCACTGAAAAGGCAATGCATATACACCTTTCCTGACCACTCATTGCTCATTGTATACTGATAGGTTGTTCTCTGTCATTGAATGCCAACTGCGGGTTAGTTTTTATGCTGACTTCAGGTGGCTTTCCAGAATGGAACGGAAATGTTGAACTTACACAAAGAACCCCAGGATTCTGAGATCTACCATTCCCTGCACAAACGGCTGTAAAAAAGAGTTGGGTTGGTGGAGTAGGATTTGTTATTTGGTGCATGGACTAACCAAACAATTTACTCTGTGTAGACACTACCAAAGCATCCATGTTCTCCGATGGACTTTCCTCACAGAAGGATCTCTCACCCCAGTGACCCACCAAGAAAGTCTTTGTACCCTGCCATTTCAGGGTACCCAGTTCAATTTGCACGTGAAACAGGGAAAGTGGATAATTGATAAGGAGTGTGTGCGCTACCAGTCATCTACCAGCCAAGCAACCTCCAAAGAAGAATGTGAAGGACAAGGACATCAACCAACATTGCAGCCCTCTCTTATTTTCAGTCTGTGGCTACCAAAAATAGCTCATTCCAACCTGCATCCATGTTGTGACTTTGATTTGGAAGCAGATTTCAAATTTTCTAAAGCAAGAAGTATTCAGAAAATTACAGCTAATGGGAGCTATACAGTAACCAAACAAAGCAGGCGAGAACTGCCTTTGCTCACAATGCTCCAGCATGGAATTCATCTACTATAAATATTTTTTAAACCAACTAATATATGCTTAACCTAATTAATTTCTAAAAGAAGAGACTCTAGGCAAAAGCAAGTGCGTCACAGTGCTGTACCTAAATAATGACTGAACAGCTTGGCTTAGTCGGAAGCGGAGCATTATCTCTGCAAAGGCTAAGCACAGCCTGGTTACACCATGAAAGGACAAACCTGGGCCTGACAGCTTCCAACTATCACTGCCAATTAGCAGTTTCCTGCATTCTCTGTGCATTCAAGCCTTCAAGGGAGAGAGAGAAACACAAACTCTCTCTGTGCGGTAGGACTCATCCCAGAATGAATGTGGAGCTCTGAACTAAGATCCTTTCAAAGTCTTGTTTACACGGGAGGGCAAATAGCTGTGCTCCAGAATCCTCAAGCACAATTGGACCAGAGACCCAGGAGTGCCTTGGGATACTGCTAGCCTTTTAATAGCAAGGTAGTATTCAGAGGTTGTCTGTGGGGTGAGGCTGCAGCTGCTCTTTATCAGCTCCGCAACAAAAGTCAATGCACAACAGAGTTCATTCACCTCTGCTTTTTAAAACAGCAGCAGCTGCAGCGCTCCATTTAGATGATATTCCACTCTGGTTCCTTTTTGGCATTTCAAGAGTTAATGATTCCCCCCCAAATTGCCCTCTGTCCTCTCCCACCCCCATGTCTCCCCCCCTCCTATGGTCTTGCTGAACAGCAAACAGCAGGAAACTCACTTTGGAGGTATTCCAGCTGTCAGTCAGAGGCATGTTTCTTTCCAACAGTCTCTGTGTTGTTTGAACAGTTGTTTTTCTGCCAGCAGCACAATGGGGCTTAGTTATTCATTGAAGAGGGGGGGAAAAGCTTGCAAGCAGGCGCCGCCCTCCATTCACAACCAATTTGGAATACTCCATCCATTCACAAAAAAACCCCTCTCTCTCCCCACAGCTGAGCACTACCAATCAGGAGAAGGGAAATGACACTTAAGATCATAACAGAGACCAGCTGTCCTGCACAGAGAAGCTTGTGCTGTGGGCAACGTTTATGTAAGGAATTTAAACACTGCAGGAAAGGCCTGCAGAGCTTGGAGGGAGTCAGCCTATAAAGCTTGTTGCAAACCCAAATGATTGCACAACCCTACTTGTGGTGAGGTCCGGAAATGCCCTTTGGCAGGAAAAAAAAGTAAAAATAATTTTAAAAATTAACTTTTCTCTTCTTCAAAACAACACAGCCTGCCAGTGGATAGAAAAACTTCCTCTACCTCTCACAATGCCCTTGTCCCTAGGTTCCAACTCCAGCTGTTTCTGCTACCTCTTTATTTATGGGGAGAATTAGGAAGATCTAATTAAGCTCATTGCAGTACAGCTGATTTCTTTGAGGACCCAAAAGTTGTGAATGATACAGCAGACTGCTCCAAAAGGGGGGGCGGGGCGGAGGGAGGGACCCAGGAGGAGCCAAGCCAAGCCATATTTCTAGCTTAATGCTTCTATAAGAAAACAGAACAGCATCAAGAATCAAGTATGTCCCAAGGAATACAAAGAGGGGACTGCCCACAAAGAGTGCGCAGAAACATTATCAGATTGCCAAAATCATACAGCACCAATCCCATGAAAGTTGCAGTGGCTGACCATTAGCTTTTGGGCACAATTCTTGTTTTTGGTGTTGAACTAGAAAGCCTCCATTAGCCTGGGCCCTGCCTGCCAAGAGAGAATATCTCAGTGTCTCTGCGTCATTTATGATGGGGGGAAAGTAAGAAGAGGAGATGCATCAAATGTCCACTCCAAAGGATTCCAAAGAACAGGGCCTTTTTGATCACAGCCCACCCCTTTGCCAATTCCCACCCTGCGGAGGCTCACAGTCCATGAGAATGACTAGGAGGCCAACCAACACTTGCGTGTAATGGACTAGCTTCTGAGTGTCTCACCCATATAATAGTTGGGTTGGAAGATCACTATCCCTACTGGACACTAATGCTGCGGAGAAGGACAGATGGAGGAGAACCCTACGAAAGAGAGAGATCTTAATATATACAGAATTTTTTTTTAAAGCACTTTTCACCTTATCTTATTAGGGTCTGAGAACAGTACATGCACGCTGCCCTCATAAAATCAGCAGCAAATGTTAGAATCAGAAAGCAGCATGTGGGTGTGTGAACCTTTGCCTCTCATGCTAGGAGTTATGCTGATACTTGCTATGATATGTGTGGGGAGGGTTGAGCTGATGCCCAAACGATCCTTTAAAGCAAGGAACCTCCAACTTTGTTTAACATGTGGGCACTTCTGGGACTTGGAGAATGTGTAAGTGCATAGCAAAATGGCCACATGGAAGTGCAGCCAATCACAAAATGTTGGGAAGTGCCACAAAATATTAGGAGGTCCCAAGCCAAGCATTCTCCTATGACAGAGGCAGCATTTTCCAAATAGGTGTTTGCTCCTAGCTTCACAAGTCTTCTGGTTCCAACAAGGTCAAGGAAAGCCAGGACTGGCTCTTTGCTTTGGGGAAGAAGAAAGGACCAGAAGAAACACTGGCAGGGCCGTAGTTCCTATGGGCATTGCTTTGGGGACCACTGCTTTAAAGGCCAAAGCACAATTTCTTCCTGACTCCCCCGCCCAAGCTTCTTTGAATTGCTAGATGAGGTGGGAAAGAGTGCCTCTTACAGTCTGAAGGACCGCGGGATGTGTGTGTGTGTGTGTGTAATCTGGACATCTATCCATATGCAGATATTGTCTGTACTGCTTTTAGCGTACACCCCCATCCATGCAGGGATGTGTATTTGGATAGTTGTCCCACTGTGCATTCCTGAACCCAAAGGAAAGCAGACAGAAAACTTAGGCCTGCAAATCCTGATCTGGCCAAATATGTGGGCTTGTAGGCCGCTGCAGATGAGGGACAGGAATGGGGGGGTGGGGGAGAATACCTCTCCTCTACCTTGTCGCTGTTCTTCCCCATGCATGAAATACCCATTTTGTGACTTGATAGTAATAAAGTTTAATATATCTAAATGGGGCTTTTATTACTCTCCTGTTCTTTAAATTTAACTGGATTATAATAGAATATTTGCTAGTCTACCGGATTTAACTTTAACTTTACAAATATGTCTGTCTTTTGTTTGCAAAAAAGAGAGAAGGGATAGAAACATGTAACCAAAGAATATACACATCCCAACAGCTGCTTCTCAGGAACTGCAAAATGGGGCAAGAAAGTAACCCAACTTGCAAGATCCTCCCCCCCCTTACCACTAGGCACCAAAGCCAACCACGGGACAGAAGCCGGGCTTGCCTTATCTCAGCTTGCACAAAACCGACTCACAGAACAGGAAGGGAAGGGCCCTGCAACGGCAGGAGCCTCACTACGGAGATCTGTGGCAAGGTCAGAACTAAATTCTCACCCCTTTTCTGGCAACTGCAACTGCTGGAGCCCTGCCAGGCAACAGGGACAGAAAACATAAAGTGCTTTCCTTGGGTGCCGAAACAGCAACGCACATAGCAGCACCTAGAGGAAGAGTTCAGTGCTTCAAAAACATGTTGTGTGTGTGAGAGAGAGACAGAGAGAGAGAAAGTGTACATTCTAATTTCCGTGTTATAATATCCTCACTATAATTAGAACCTGAGCAAGCACTACAACGACAGGAAGTGTCTCAACACGCCAAGGCATGGAGGGAGTTTGGAATGTGGGACTTGGATGGGAGGCATTAAGGGCTTTGCCTTGTTCACCTGCATACTAGCAGCAAAGCAGGATGATTATGCTGAAACAGCATCAAGGCAGTGGCCTTCAGTCCCCTAGGACTGTGCAAATGCAGAGCTCTATGCTAGTGCAGCTCTGTCCTGTTCTCAGATGCTGTGGCATTGACCCCCCCCCCCGACTCTGTCTTTAGCCTTGGTTATCCTGCTTGCTCTACCTACGATGTAAAGAAGTAAGCAATAAGAGCGCAGAGGGTTTTTAGAAGCTAGTCACCAATGGCAGCTGCAGCAATTGGACCAGGCAATTCTCCTGGCTAAGTAGAACAACTCACTGTGCAAACAGGCCTCATTTTCATTGTATTTATATAACCCTTACAAAGGATAATCACAATTTCTACAGGTTGGAAAAGCAGAACTGGAGTCAATGACTTGCCTGATTTGGACCACAGGCCAGCTACAAGTGAGCTATGCTAACAGGCTTTTCAGAAAGATCTTCAGACTATGTACTTTGGGTTTAGGTTCTTTATCGTACTATGCCCCATTTAGTCAGATCCCCATTAGATGTCAAATATCTATTTAAAGGGCTCCTTGAATGCTTGTGCGGTAACAACCACCAACCATCTATTTGCCTTCTGGAAAAGCTTGACCTTACTTCACAACCATAATTTCCCCGGTTGGTGTGCATTCCTTACTGAAGCAATTTGTTACCAACTCTAAAGCAACCTGTGCACACAAGCCAGTTGCTTGGCAGCTGTTTTCCTGGAAAGCCAATTGATCATACTCATGGGGTGCCTGCTTACCTCCAGGGCACTTTGCCACCAATTTACAAATCTAGGAGGTACTGCTTCCTTTACCAATCCAACACACAAGCCAGCCCCGAGACAAAAGTCAGCCGCTTATCTTTGAAGAACTCAGAGAGAGGGAACAAAGTTTCTCTGATCCAAGCCTCTTGCTTTGTTTTGAAGCCATCTCACACTGACCCAGAACTTTGCTCTTCTTTGCTTTCCATAGGAATGCTTATCTCTTGGTCCCCCAAAGAATGCCGGCCAATCTCAGAACTGCTGGCCGATTTCTTAAGTGGCTTTGTACCATCACTCAGTGAACTTTCCTGCCATTCAAGAGTTCTGATTGCTAGGACTTGCTTAAAATTTGGCACCGAATCTATGATTTTGGAGAAATGTCTGAAATCCACTAAACCTCAGAGGATTTATTTTTGCACAAAAAAATAACAATTCAATGGCAGTATCTTTTAAAAGATAAAGACACAAATCAACATTCTCTAGCTACACTTGCCATAAACAGACTGAAGAGGCTCAACTATTAATGCTGAAAGAAATATAGTCAATCATCTGAAATCTAGGCTCTTCCACAAGGAATAGCAGAATGCTAGACAGTTTAGTGGCAGATGCACTAAAAGTACTCCATAACAGAGATGGTCCTTCCAGTGAGTTTTTACCCCATTTCTTTTTTCATGTTAGAATAGTTCTGTCCTCATACCTTTTGGAAACAGTCAACTGTACACAGGGGGGCTAAAAGGCTTGAAAGAGCAGTTGTTTCTCATGGTTATGTATATATCACTCTCATCTATTGTTGCCTTTGGGTTTTGCAGATTTTTGAAATGCAAGAACCCGCAAAGTCTGTTTGGGAGAGGTAAATGTCCTGTGGGCACCAACATGAATAACACTTCCCGTTTCAAACTGCCTTCAGCTGCATAAAAAAAAGGTAGGTAACTGTTGTCTCCCCCAAATTCTTTAAGTTGTCCCCAACCTTCTTCTTCATCAAAGTAGTTGTCTGTTTAGTTATTTGGGTGTTATCAGAAATGCATGAGAAGAACATAGAAACCAAATGTCCTTTTCATCCTCGCAGACCTCCTGAGATATACTTTTCATACTTTGGCCATCAGATGGAGACTGCCTGAAAATGCCTGATAGTGGCATGAGCAAAAGGGTGACAAAATGGCAATGGACTGATGTAGGGAGAAAGCAAGAGTTTTGCTGGTGTTCCCATGAGGCCACTTGAATGCTCCTGAGCTTGTGTGATGCAGCAAAGCAGCATTCGGGCTCCAAGGATTATAAATCACATGAATGATGGAGTCAGGTGGAAACAGGGCGTCTTGTCATTCATGATGCCAGAGGCACTATCCAATGGGTACATAAGACACACGTGCAACCACATTCTGCAAATGCTAACCATTACTAAGTTATGCTAACTAGGGGGGAAATGTAAAAAGAAAAACTGTCTGTAGTGTCAGCAAAATGCTTGCCACGTATTTATTGCATGAAAAATTCCAGGTCTGGAAAAATCCATTCATAAGGTAGCAGTAAAAAGAAACGGAGACAATAAAACCAAAAATTAACAAGACAGGGAACCAAAGTAACACTAGAGAAAAATAAGACTCTTCTTAACCTAAAGAGCTTAAAGAGCTCAATAAGAACGAGAATGCCACCGACAGTGATATCTAAGAAAATAAATTCATGCAATTACATACTAGGGAAGAAAAGCCCACAACCAAATGAGAATAGGAGTCCCTGTGCTTTGATCCCAACATATAGGAGGAAAAACTCTCTGACCAAAACAAGCTCAATTGGATCACAAAAGCCCCAATCCCAAACATGTTTTCTTGGCACTGAGCCCACTATTTAAATGACACGTAGTTTTAAAGAAGTGTGTTTAAGATTAGTGTGTTAGTCATACAACAGTTGATTTCTGCACCAGAGACTACAGTAAGCATGGATAATTCAAACCAGTGAGTCATCATAGATCAATTTATGCCATATTAACAAAAGCTGTTCAAAAACTCCGTAAGATATCCCTTTCATTCCTTATTGTTTTTAATAGATTTCTTATAGCTATTCCGGCACCATCCTTATTGACTTCAATATTACTGTTATAAAATTTCACAAAGGCTACCAAAGAGGCTTCACTCAATAGATGCTCTTCCCTAGTTGACCTGCCTAAAAATAGTGATACTAGAATCTCCTCCATTTTAAGGATGCTCTAGTAACAAAACTTACTTTAATCTCTCATTTGCACTTAGAATTTAGGTCTCTGGTGGCCGAGAATACACAGACTTGCATCAGGCTTGGGGGCTTGAACTATTAAATGATCTGAAGGAAGCTCTGCTTCATCCATTGAAGTGAGTGCATTGTTCCAGTAAGCCTTAGTTTTGCATTGAGAGATCTATTCCAGACAGGAAGCCATTCATTCATAAATAAACAGCTTCCAATGGGAACTCCTCCTGCCATTGACTTTATTTTCCACAAATGCAGAATGCAATGAGCATACTCAAACCACAGAGAACCCTTTTTTTTTTGAGCCAAGAACTCCTGCACTGTCTCTCCAGGTTTGGTGCAGAGGCCCAGTACTCTGAAGAAACCATTTTGTTGCTCCCACAATCCCTCTAGTTACAGAGATGTACAAGCTTGCCAAAATGCACATTTGAAAACACCTTTGCCAACAACACTTCCTCCCCCGCAGACTGACTGCAGTTTATACTGCTCCAAGCAAAAACTGGAAGGGCTGGGCTAGAATGTCAACAGAGAGCAAAATTTCTGACTCCAGGCTGCCTTTCATCTCAGGCAAGATGAGGAGGAGGAAGAGTGGGAGAGAGCACAGCAAAACACAGCAGTCTGTCTGAAGAAGCTTTCATGGCAAGCTTCCCATTCACTTAAAAGTAATCAAAGGGCAATAATTAACATGCATTTACTGTAGCAGAAGATACTCCATTGCGTGTTGTGACAGAGTTTGAATGAAAAATCTGTTCCACTGCAGGCTATGTTTTCCTCCCTACACAATCCTCAGCCATCAAAACAACCTAGCCGAAAAGCTTCCTCCCCAAACTCCCAAAACCAAGCAAGGTTTGCCATGAACAAGTCAAAGAGCCACTTGCTTTCATTTAACCTCTAATGCCCCAAGATCAGAGTCTAAAAATATGCACAGAACAAAAATACAAGCTCAAGTTGCTTGCTGCATCCAAAAAGAAAAGAAAAGAGAGAGAGAGAGAGGGAGAGATGCCCAGGTGTTGGTTCTCAGGCCCTGCAGGGAAAAGAAAACAGTTGATCGGTCTCTCTCTCTGATGCAGTGCTAGAGCGGGAGAGGTTTTTTGAGCAACCTTTGCAGAGTTGCTGCCTTGCCAATGACTAATGCTCCCTGAAGCTGCTCAAGTTTCACCAGCAAAGCTTTGTCCTTCACAGCTTCGCCTACTACAGCTCTAATAGGCAGAGAAGTCATTGAGGGAATTGGAGGCATGGCGTTGGGGTGAGCCAGAGTGCTCTTGTGTTTGCCATCAAATGGATTTTCATATCTTTTACATTATGAAGTATTCATGGGTCTTTGAAAGGGTTTTGCAGAGATCAAGGTTAATTGGCAACCCCAGAGATAACTCCTGATACATTTCCTTAGTTCTTCAGTGCAAACCAGGCTGTTCTCCTAAGCCACCCATGTCTCACTGTCTGACTCCCTTCTCTCCAAGTCCTACCAACTCTACAAATGTGTGCAGATATAAACATCTACATTTTTATTAATAAAGGCAAAAGAAGTAATGAAAACAGCTGCCTAGGGAGGGATCAAAACGTGTTATATATTTTGTAACATACTTGCAGATTTCACAGCAAGCAGGCAAAGAAGAAAAGAGTTACTTACAGTTATCGGACTGAAAATCTGGGACAAATTGCTCATCGTCGGGAACTTGGGCTACAAAAGAGAAGTTTTACACCATTTTAAGCTCACTGGATTTCAAAGCACAAAAAGATCTAGACAACAATATCAACAGGGGTGTTTACCTTCCTCTAACCAAGCCTCCTGCAGCTGGCTGAGGTCCTGAAACAATTCTGAAAAAGAAAAGAGAAACTATTTAAGTGACTTCTGCATTCATGAAAGGCTGCACCTGGTTAGAATGATGATAATTACACTGGCATAGGAAGGACTCTTTAATACCTTCAGAATCATGGGCCAGGTCAGTGTCCTGAAACTTCCTTTTCCTATCATTCACTGGCCTCCCTCGACACTCTTCAGTGCAAGGTTTCTGGTAGAAGCAAAAAAATAAAATCAATAAATAGTGCAGTCAGAGAAAAGATTTGATGGACAGAACCATCATGAACTTCATAGAAAGGAGAGAGAAACACATTTTTATGCTAGGAGCAACACACAAAAAGGTAGAACCAGATAAGACCTACCCCTGGGACCATGAAAGGGACTTGCTGATCATAAAAGCCATCCATTGTGCTTGCAGATTCTTTAATATTCTCTTGAATGTTTTTAGCATTGAGCAATTCCAGGGTGAGAAGACTTTTCAGAATCTAGCACTGGCAAATTTAAATGGGGAGGAGAAGAAAGAGAAATCAAAATATGTTCTGTCTTTAAGCCACATTTAGAGACTTCATCTCTAAAAGCATCTCATGAACACAAACTGTAAACTGAGGATTATCTGTTGAGCTTCACCAACATGCACCAAACATTTGTCACTGAAAAATCAACCCACTGCAGTCGTTTCCCCCCTCCATTCATCCATTTGCTATGATTGCTCATGTTCATTCATTAAGTTACAACTTTATTGCTTTATTTTTTTTGTCAGCACACAAAGGCCCCAACCTTTAATCCATGATGTCACAGAGTTACTATGGAAACAGCTGTGACATCATTAAAGACTAGTTACAACCTCTTAAGAAGAGACATAGGGAGGTTTGCATGGATATACAGAGATCACATTGCTCAGAGTATATTTTCTCCCTAGATGGTTAAGAGATGAAATATAAATAGCAACAAGTGTGCAGAAAATGGATTCTTTTCTGTGGCTTTTAAGATGACAAATGATTATGGGAGAGGAGCAAACACTGTTTTTACTCAAGAATAAATTCCTTTGGTTCCAGTGGAACTCAATTCCAAGTAAGTGTGCTGAGAACAGCAGCCTTTCAAGCATCAATGGAAGTGATACTATGATAGCAAATCTCAGCTTTTACCTCCCAAAACATTTCAGCTCATTGACTAGAAAACTTAAGCCTGCTGGAATAGAATCCCCATGATAGACTGACATGTAGGCCAACATGAAATGGAAAATTGCTTCTTCTTTTGATGCAAACCTTGCTTTCCCCCAAGCAGCCTGTGTGCAGTCAAATCTTATATGCAAGAAGCCCTTCCTTGGCAGTCTGAACCTATGCACCTTCACTGAGATGCAAACCTCACTTAGTTCAATGGGGTTTACTTCCAAATAAAATAATGGGTTGCCATCTAAATAGCTTTACCCAAGAAAATTTCGTATCATACAATTTCTAAGCAAGAAGGCACACACACTACATTTTCTAGTTAGCTGGAGAAAAAATATCAATAGTGTGCAAAAAAGTTTAAATATGAAGTTATGTAACAGGATCTCTTATGAACTTCTGCATTCTAGAGGACCAATTGTTGCAGACTACTCCTAAACGTCTACTGGGAGCGCAAAAGTACCTACACAAAATAGGTACTTCCTAACTTCCCCTAACGGTTCTGAGCGAAAAGTCTGCGATTAAAACAAGAAAAAGAAAGAAAAAAGCACTATTTAAACTCTCGGCATGTTTCAGCCGCCGTAGCTCGCATCCTCCCTTTCCCGTGCCCCTAGGAAAAACCTTCAGTACAGCCAAACAATACAAGTACCATCCCCTCCCCCTACGCGCAAATCTGGCCTAAGTTTTATGAATGGCAAAGGAAGCAACGAGAGCAGGTAGAGTGTAACTAGATCCCCAGCGTAGGGCCCCATTCACAAAAACAAGGCACGCACTTCCCAGCTCCATCCATTCACGAAACGCCTTCAGATGTGCCCCCACCCCCACAGCCCAGTTCGGAGCGCCGCGAAAGAGACTTAGCCTCCGCCCCCGCACTCAATGCTTCATTCACACAAAACCAGCTCCATTCATAAAATCGCCCACATTCACAAAAACTCTCGGCAGAGCCAATGCCTGCAGCAGCCTGTGGCGGCGCGGCTGTGCAACTCTACGCCCGTAGCTGCGCTCCAATGCAACCCCAGGCAGCCCCCAAGCCCACCCCTCCCGCGCATCCAAACCGCCTCGGTTACTTTCGACTCCCCAGATCGGCTCACTGCCCCCTCGCAGCACCTTGCACCCCGAGCACCTGCACCCCTCAGGCGGCCTCCCGCAACCCAGCCGATCCCACAGCTACGCGCGCCGCTCGCTCCGAAGCCCCATCCCGAGGGCCCCCGATTTTGGCTCCACGCCCCTCGGGCTGGATGGTCTCACCCTTCCTCACCTGGCCATCGAAGCGCCGCTCTGCAATCGCTAGAAGCCCAGTGTCTTCTTTGGGCTGCTGCCGGAGCCCCCGAGAGGCCTCCAGAGCCCGTCCCACTCTATCCCCATTGGCCTGCAGTCTTGCCAGAAGCTGTCGATCACTGCTTGTTTACCCTACCAGGCACCCAATGGTGCTCGGATGTTACAACGCCTCCTGGTTCTGATTGGGTGCAGCTGCCCAGCGGCGCGTTCTAAGCCCGCCTCCTCGCAACGATGAAGTGCCCAGGTTTTTTTTCATCGGGGAAACGGAGCCAACCGAGGCAGGCTAATTTACATACTTTCCCGAGGAGGGTTTTCATTCATAAAGAAGCATCGCGTTCCGAGGGCGAGGTAGCCTCGGCGAAGATTTAAAGGGAACGAGCACCGGGACGGGCCTGGCCTTTTTGCCAGCTGCGTTCCGGTGCGACTGCTGGCTCCTCTGCAGTTTCCGAGTCCGCGCCCCAGTGTCTTCTTTTATGGGCACCGGTTCTGTCCTGGCTCGTGTCCACAGGCAGGCCGCTTGGCGCCCAGAGACAGCCGTAGCTGCGAGTTCTTGAGCCAGCAAAGGTCACCGTTGATTCCGGATTCTGAACCGCGCGGTTATTATGCCCAGACCTCTGGGATGCTCCTGAACACAAGTTGCTGCTGCCCAGCCCGAGCCACCTTGGTGCAGTAGGAAAATGGCAGAACGCAAACTGTTGTCGTTTGGGATCGGGTTCATTCTCGTATTGTAAATAGTGACTGTTGCTCTGCCTGACAAGCCGGCGCTGTAGGCGCGCGCGTGAAAACCAACGCGCTTAGGCGCATCGACCTCTGCAGAGGATGGGCCTGCGCAGACGCCGCGGGTCGCCGCAGCCCGGCGCCAACTTCTAAGTTTGAGCTCTCCGGTTCTAAGCGTCCCTCTTTGGAATAAGCCATACGGAATGCAGATGGGACCCTTGGGCTGCGGCCCTCTGCGTGTTTAGCTGGAAGCGAGCGGACTGAATAGGAGGACTCCTATTTGAGTTGAGATGCAGCGGCTCAGGCCGCTGAGCTGCAAGCCTGTGCACATTTGCAATTTAGTTCCGAGCAAACGTGCAAGATCCGGCAGCACAGATTCGCCTTTGCCCCTCTTTGCCTATGCAAGGTGCACTTGCTCACCGGAATACTATTCCCTGGGAAGTTTCCATATTTTGCAGTGCCCACAAAGACCTGTTGTTGGGCCAGTTCTCCTGAGCTTGGAAGAACGATGATCCCTCTCCCCACAGCTTTAAAGCTGTGCCAAAGCAAAGCCAAAGAAGCCCCAAAACAATGAGTGAAGCCCCAGTGAAATGCAATGTGAGAATATTCCTATACAGACTTATCATTTATATTCCACTTCTGTATATTCAAAGTGCTTTGCTTTATAGTCATAACAGCCCTGTAACAGGTCATTATAATTTTTCCCATACAGCACTTGAACAGGGCCAGATTAAGACATGTCCAGACCCTAAACTATGATAGATTTAAGAGGCCCCGTAGCATTATCAATAAATCCATAATGTTTTTAGTAATTTTTTGTATTTAAATACTCATTGTTATCTGAGACCCTAACCTGTGACTTACTACATGTTATGTTATATTTAACATATGAACCCAATTGGAACTTTCAATGGGATATCAGTTGCGAGTTCCCTGCACCAACTCAGTTTAGAAGCACTGCAGGGGCCTGATTCTGGTTGCAGCTGAGATATGAGGGGAGGAAAGTGTGGTGGACAGGAGAAGACTTTACCCTCTTCCCATTCCATGAACAGAATGCTGAAGTGAGGGGAAAAAACGTTGAGGAGTTTAACAGTCAACAACCAATGGACAAATAGGGCAGCTGGGTGTTGGAGGGAGACAGGATAGTAAGTATCTTAACTAGGCAGGGAGTCCATTAAGGACTGCAGTGTACAATTTGAGACAGGTTTTGGATGCTGTTCCCAATAAAACAGTGAATTTTTAAAACTGTCTAGTTATTGTCTAAGTTTGAAATGCTGAAAGAATTAACATTGTACACATCAAGCATAACACACTTCCCAGCTCTGGTAACTGTGTCAACTATCAGATTAGTGTGGGAAGGCGTTAACAGGTCACGCTTACCAACTAAATAAATTTAGGATCCAGAGAAAAAAAAGTCTTGATTTGTAGCTGATGTGCTCTGTGGTACAGAATTAAAGCATCCTGTGTGTGTCAAAGTATGCGATGTAGTAAATCAAAGAAATCCACTTTACCTCACAGCACCTAAAGCTGACAGTGGACCTAGTATAGTAAAATAAAAGGAGCGTGTGGGTGGTGAGGTGGTTCACAACTCTCCAATCTGAGGTACTTGTTATTGGTAAAACGGCATAAAATAATGAGAGAAAGGCCTGGATCAGGGGGTTGTGACAGAAGGCCTCCTGGCTTTCCTCCTGTTCTATTTTCCTGACCCAGAACACCAAACATTCAGTCCACATGCAGTCCCCTCATGGGGGAAATAAAACCCCCCAGGGGCAGTTGTGGTTAGGAAAATAGGGAGGGGGGAGACAAGACCTTTCCTTCCCCTGAACTGTGGTCCCAATCTGAATCAGGTCCCTTCCTCCAGTGCTTCTAAATTGAGTGGCTGTAGATAACTTGTAACTGCTGTATGGCTGCAAGTCCCAGGGCCAATCACATGTAAAATATAATGGCTTGTTTGGGCCTTAATTTATGTATATATCCAGTTCTTCCTATGAGAGAGAGAAGCTTGCCTAAGGCTACCTGATGGAATTTGTGGCAGTGGCAAGATTCAAACTGCAGACTTCCTGATCTGTAGCTGACAGTGCTATCCTAAGCATAGTTCCACCCCTTTAAGCCCACTGGTCTTAGGATGGCGTAACTCTGCTTAGGATGCCAGTCTTTTATTGTGGTATGCCAGCAAATTAAAACAGAACAAAGCAATCAATCAATCTCTTTAACACCTTGTAGGCTGCATGTTGGATACAGATGCTGCTAAATATATACTAGTTTATTATTCTGCCATTTGTTAGCCACATCTTGGTGTCTGTCCTGTATGCCTGCGTTAGGGTAGGACATATTCCTCAATAAAGAAGGCTGTACTCTTCTGCATGTACTCTGTAGGGCTAGTCCCCACAAGCCTTGCTTAATTTCTAGAAAAACAGAGGCTGGGACTCAATTTCATCTGGAAATTCTACTTAATTTTTTAAAGAGTTTTTCAAAATATCACCACAGCATCTTCAGAGAGAGAAAATGGGTGAAATAAGATGGCAAATCTAGACAGGTGAAGGGTGGGGGGAGAAAAATTGTAGGAATCAATTAAAAGAAGAGACATGCTAACATCAAAACAGCTCCACAAATTCAGATCAAATGCTGAGATATTTAATTGTTGCTCTGAAACCAATCCCTTCTAAATTGGCACTCCTTCCTGACTTATACCTATTGAGTGAGGATTCCCTGTAGTTATTCAGTGATAAAGGAGATGTACTTTGCACCTGCTCAAGAGCACTCTAATCTAGTCTTATTTCACATGGGCCAAGGTTAAGCCTGGAACTGAATAAATAGAGCAGAATGGTGAACTGGGGAAATTGCTGATTGCTTCATGGGGAGTGTTTTTTCTGGGGGATCTACATTGCAGAAACTGCCACTGGTTTAGAATGCTGTCACAGCCCAATTATTGTTGGAGGCTAGTTGAAAGGAATACATCTTGCCAATTTGAAAACAGCCACATTAGCTGCCAGTTTATTTTTGAGTTCAACTAAGGGTGCTGGTTATGAGCTTTAAAGACCTTCAAAGCCTAGGATCCATGTAGCTAAACTTTAGTTTAGCTAAAGGCAGTCTCTTGCTATGTGTCTCTGTGCACCAGTTGTAGTCCTCAGGTTGCCACCTACTAGTTTTTTCCCTGCTTGTAGTAGACTGGGCAGTATCAACTAGAATCCATGCCTTTTCCATTATAGCTCCTAGTGCATGGAACAGGATCCCTGAATGTTTGAAGGGGCTGCCATCTCTTTGGGTGTTTACAGGAGGCACTCACAGTTACTCTTGTTGAGGGTTTTTAATGGGGTGTAGGCTGCCAGCATTTGGTGGGGGTTGGTGGGTTATATGAAGTTTTATTTTATTTTGTATTTTTTAAAATTGAATTTGTAAACTTCCTTGAACTATGGGGAAATCGAGTATAAGTATTTAAATGACTGGCTAAATAAATAAAAGCTGCTTGAGATTTGTCAAAAGTATGCAGCTTTGCCTGCAGGGTGGGGCAGAAAGCAGACTGCAGTCCACCTGTGGGTCTCTGGCTAATAATTTGTGGGGCATTGGCTAGTGCTTCCTGGCTCCTGTGTGGTTCTTACAAAGGGGAGACAGGGACCTTGCTTTTCTTTGCTAGCAAAGCTAGAGTCACCTCATGCTGCAACAAAACTGCACTCTGGCCATTGCTTTGCTGTGGCTAGGAGTCAAGATGTTTTGCTGTCCAGACAGAGTGATGGGTGAGTGACTCCTGCCCCCATTCCCACCTCCTTTCAGAGGGAGGAAGCATATGAGGGGGTATGGCTCAATAGCAGAACATTTGCTTGGTGGGCAAGAAGGGTGGACTAAAAATCTAATCTAATAAATAATAAATAAATATAATAAGGTTTAATCTTGGATTCTCCAGTTAAAGGGACCAGGTAGCGGGTGATGGGAAAGACCTCTGGTGGAGAGCCACCACCAATCAGAGTAGACAACACCAATCTTGATAGACAGAGGCTCTGAGTCAATAGAAGGCAGATTTATGGGTGGCTTCAAGAGATTGCTAGCAAATGGGATGTGTGCTCAAGGTTTGTTCTATATTGGTTTTAAAGGATTAGACAGGTTCAAGAATGATGTTTTTGTCTGTGGCTATTAATCAGTGGCTAATAATCGCTGCCTGACAACTGTGGTGAAATGGCTGAAAAATAACAAATGGAAATTGAACCCAGAGAAGACTGAAATCCTTATTGGGAAATAGACGTGGGCACGAATCAAAATACGAAGAAAATTTAATCACAAACCGGGCCATTTCATGTGTTGCGAAATAGCGTTTTGTGGGGCCGTGGTTATCACAAAACTATCACAAAATTCACAACCTTTTTGGCCTGTTTCGTTAGCTTTGTGAACGATTCCTAATTACAGACAGGCTGGCGCCAATCCATTGATTGGCGCCAGCCTGTCTACAGCCTAGGCAACAATGGGCCCAGACCTTTTGTTGCCTTTGGAAACTCCAATCATAGCCCACTTTTGATTTGCAGCTCTCCTAGCCATCTGGAGAGCTTCAATTCTGCCCTATACAGCTGGGAGCTGGGGGTCAATCCCCTAGGCAACCAAGGATGTGGGCCTTCTGTAGCCATGGGCACACCAATCTCACCCTTCCAAACCCTGTTAGGCAGGTCTGTAAGCCAACCACAGACCTCCTGTTCTACTCTATGTCAGTGTTTTTTTATAAAAGGCACCTCTCTCTACCTCATGTTTCAGTCCCAGTAGACAGAGGGAGAAGGACCTGTTGCTGGGATTGGAGTAGTGAGAGAGAGTGTGGATTTGGGATTGTGCTTTTGGCTGCTGCAAAAACCACATGCTGTCTCTGGTAGATGCCCCTTAGGGCACATCTCAGGATGAATGGCAGGGTTTTGGAGAAACATCCAGCTCCTCCTCCACATCCCAAGCTCTTGGGACTGTCCCTGCCTGCCATCCACCCCTCACTCTGTCTTCCCGGCCCAGCTCCACACCACAGCCAAGCCTTCATCCTCCTCTGATCCAGCAACTCCCAGTCCCCGTTTCAGTTGTACTCTGGCAGCACTTCCCTTCCCACCCTTCCAGTTGACCTTTCCAATCAATGTATTGCAAATTGGGAGGGTGGGTGGAGGAGAGTCTGCTGAAGTCTCCCTGTGAGTTTGGCATCTCCGGGTATGAAGGGGGCTGTTGAAATGCCCTGGGCTTTGACGAATCACAAAACTAACAAATCATTTTGGCAAACGTGTCAATTTTGTGACATTTCATAATTCGTGATTCATGATGAAACATGAAACTCTCATTTGGTTTTTTTCCGTTTCGTACCCATGTCTATTGGGAAGGCAGAGATTTTAAAGGACATTGTACTCCCCACTTTCGATGGAGTTCATCTGACCCTTGCAGACTCGGTTAAGAGCCTAGGGATTATACTGGATCCAGTTAAGGCAGCTGCAAAAAATGCTTTCTACAATCTGCCCCAGATGTCCTGGAACATGCCTTCGAAGCTGTGACTGGATGGTTGAAGCAGAGCCGGCTGAGATTGAATCCCATGAAGACGGAGGTCCTGCATGTGGGTCTAGGGTCCATGGGTGCGGGACTCTGGCTCCCTGCTCTCGATGGAGTGCCACTTACACTGGTGTCGAGAGTTAGGAGCCTAGGGGTGGTCCTGGATGCTTCCCTGTCTATGGAGGCACAGGTCGCAGCGGTTGTTCGATCCTCATTTTTCTACCTAAATCAAGCTCAGCAACTTGTCCCTTACTTGTCAACCCATGACCTTATGACAGTGATCCAGGCAACGGTCACCTCCAGATTAGACTACTGTAACTCGCTCTACGCAGGGCTTCCTTTGGGCTTGATCTGGAAACTGCAGCTGGTTCAGAATGCAGCTGCATGAGTGGTTGCCAGAGCTACAATCATGGCACATATAAGACCCATCCTCCATCAAGTGCACTGGTTACCAGTTGAGTACCAGGTCCAGTTCAAGGTTTTGGTGTTGACTTATAAAGCCCTATGTGGACTGGGTCCAGCATACCTTCAGGACCGCCTCCCCCCATATGTTCTCCGGAGGTCGCTTCAATCAGCTAATAAGCAGTTGCTGGTGGTCCCTGGCCCCAGGGAGGTCCGTTTGGCCTCTACCAGAGCCAGGGCCTTTTCAGTCCTGGCTCCGACCTGGTGGAACTCTCTGTCTGAGGAGACTAGGGCCCAGCGGGATTTGTTATCTTTCTGCTGGGCCTGCAAGGCGGAGATGTTCCACCAGGCATTTGGTGGGGGCTAGGCTGTCCTCTTGCTGGCCATACCACTGAAGACCATCCACCACCCATGCAGGAGCTCATAAAGTGTGATGCAGGTCATTATGTAAGAGCCAAGCCCTGCGCCTAAAATGCTGAATTTTAATATTTATACCTGCCATTTGAGAAATTTCATTGCACACGTAATAATGTTTTTAAATGTTTATTTATAATGTTTTTATTGTTTTAAACTGTATGTTATAAATTGTATGTTGTTACACTGCCCTGAGCCCATCCAATGGGGAGGGTGGTCTAGAAATATAATAAATAAATAAATCTCACTCTAGCCTGGAAGATGGCTTTTTACCTCGACATGGCTGACCTGACCACCTGGATCCATGCTATGGTAACATCAAAACTTGACTATTGTAATGCACTATTCATTGGTCTCCCATCTAAGTTAACTAGGAGGCTCCAATTGGTGCAAAATGCTGTGAACAGGAACGAGCAGGAGCATGAACATCACTCCCATCCTCTAGTCACTCTATTAGCTACCTATCCGTTACCATGCTCAATTCAAGGTATTGGTTATCACATACAAAGCTCTTCACGGTCTTGGCCCAGCATACCTACAGGACTGCCTCCCTATGTTCCTCCATGGCAGCTTTGCTCATCTGAATAGGGTCTCCTTCACATGCCAGCCTGCACATGGGTGAAATCAATAGCAGACCGTACATGAACTTTCTCTGTGGTGGTCCCTACCCTGTGGAATGGCCTGTCTGAGGAGGTCAGGAGAGCCCCCAATCTCCTGGCTTTCCACAAATGATGCAAAACCGAATGATTCAAAAAGGCTTTTTATTCAGACAGGAGGGCTGTATTGTAGGGAGGGGGTCTCAGATGCTTCGCTAATGAATTAGGGACCATAAACTTCACCACTAAGTTGCCTTACATATTATCTGTTGCTTTAAATATGTACTCCTATATACTACCTTTGCTTTATATTGGCTAATGTTAGTCCTAGAATGGATTACATTCTGTTTCAGCATTTTTTCAACTCTGTATTGGATCCTTGCTAATGCTATGTCTTTGTAAACTTATATTTATTTACCCTATGGCATTGTTTATGGAAATGTCCTTGATACTGATCTCATACTATGTAATATTTTAATAATAACACTTTGTAAACCGCTCTGAGTGGGCATTAAGTTGTCTTGAAGGGTGGTATATAAATCAAATGCTGTTGTTGTTGTTGCTGCTGTTGTTGTTGTTGTTGTTATTATTATTATTATTAATCCACCTTGAGTTCCAGTGAGAAAGGTGGATTATAAATGATGTAAATAAATAAAAATAAAATAAATCATAATGCCCTGACCTGGATAGTCCAGGAAAGTCCCATCTTGTCATATCTCAGAAGCTAAGCAGGATCAGCCTTGGTTAATAACTGGATGGGAGATTTCCAGCAAATACCAGGGTTGCAGCGGTGAGCAATGGCAAACCACCTCTGTTAGTCTCTTGTGATGAAAACCTTACTAGGGGTCGCCATAAGTCAGCTATGACTTAAAGCATTATCTACCACCATTAGTCATAATAGCTAGAAATGGAATATATGTATTTAAATGCAGTTTGACTGAGGACAAGCAACTGAGCATACTTGTGAGGAACCCAAGAATTATCTGGCTGGGTTACTGTGGAAGACAGAATGATGTTTTCTTAAAAAAAAAATTATTGGGTTTTTATAGTAAACGGGGGGGGGGGTTACAACAAGACATAAACATTTAGCAGATTCATATACAAGACACATATCCATCCGTCCAGATACAAAAAGCCACTATATATGTAATTAGCGCCCCATATACCTTCAAAATTCCCTTTTATTTTCTATAGTCTTTATTTTAATTTCTATACTTTTTAATCCACTTACTCTGTTCCTTATATCATTTCTAATAATTTTTTCTTTTGTGCATCTTATAGATAGATCACATTTCACCTCTTTTACCTTTTAATCAGGGATCTTAAATCCCTAATCATTCCAGGAGTGGGAGATGGAAATAGCAAAACATAAAATATCAGCAGGACTGTAGTATACATCAAAATAAAGAAAAGAGCAATTTTTATGCTAATTTCCCTTCTTTCTTGTATCTGTTCTGGCCATGCCTTCCAAACTTGTCTACTTGAATTTTCATAATAGTAAGAGTGGAGAGGCCAAATCAATATTTAGTTTAAAGACAATTTTATATTCTATAAAATTATCTCTTTCATCTATTTTGTTCCAGCCAAACTTATTTGCTTGTGTTTTCATATTGATAAGGCTAGGGTGACCACATAACTATATAGCTAAAACACGGTTTTGCATTTTAAAAATAGTAGCTCCTTCATCTGTTTTATTTTGACCATCTGCACTTATTTACTTGGATTCTCATACTCGTAAGCGTAAGGTTAAGAAGAGCAGATGGTCATTTAGCTTAACCACTAGTTTGTATTCTGAGGAGTACAGTCTAAGAACAATTAATAAATTCCAAGGGCCCATTTATCACATTATCACTATCACTTTAACAGTAGATATACAAAGTCTGTTATAATATAGAGCCTCCAAAATTTTCACTAAATCTATATTGCATATCATTAAACATATAGAGGAAGTCTAAATCATAATCCACATTTCTCCTTCTTTCTTACTTTCAAAATAAAAAAGGAAAAGAGAGAACAGTAGTAAAACCAGAGAGCTCTATAATTCCATAAATCTCCCTCTCTCAACTCTTCAAAACATATACAGAATATATAGTGTTATATATATATATAAAAAAAAAGGAAAGAAGGGAAGAGCTATAAAAGTAAGAGGTTAGGTCTGCATTATTGGATCCTAATCTGATTCTGATTCTTGTTTTTTCTTTTTTCTTCCTGTAAAGTAGTATGTCCAGTCCTTAATCCATCTGGGCCACCAAAGGTAGATTCCCTTGTCTACCATTTCTGAAGGGGGTCGATATGAATGTTGTTACTTCTCTGCTTGTTTTTCTGCTTTAAGATCCGCTGCACTCTTTTTTCCCCTTTCAGTAGTGGCATGCTGGGTTCTCTTCGTGCAGGTCTGCTTCGTGGCTCCGCCTTTTTTTTTTTTTTTGATAATGCTTTGTGTCTTCAAGGAGACGTCCTGGTAGAATCGTCCATTTTGTAGACTGTGTCGCAGACTGTTTTCCCCCTCATTTGGTTCTATTTTTCTTTCAGTTAGATCTGTCCCTTTAGAAATTTTTTCTGCATTGTCATTTCTTGTCATCCTTTTATCCTTTTCCACTCCAAATATCCTGTCTGCTTTAATTAGTAATTCAGTCATTAATTTAGATATTTCTTGCAAATTAGAGAGTACTTCCTCCCAAGAAGCCATTTCAAAAAGTGGTAAAAAGCTTTGTTTTGGTTAATTATGTTCAAAGATTTGTAGCTTTCCAGCAATCTGCTGAGAGAGTTTCTTTAGAATTCCTCTCCCGTCTCTGCCCCTCCCAGCTCGCTCGAGCAGCTGTCTCGCAATCAAGCTGGATTGCCCTCGTAAAACCATAAAACAATCTGCTTACTTGATGGAAAGCTGTGGGATCACTTGAGCTGTCTTAAAGTTGTTTTTTATCTGTCTTGTTAAGAATCTGCTTTTCGCTGTGGTTCATTGTGGCTTGCCGGACTCTCGGTTTTGCAGCTTTGTAGCCATATTGGCTCCTTCGTTGGTCCTTGCTTTCAGAACTGGTATTGGGGCTTCTGGGGATTTGCCAGACCCCCTAAGCTCTTCCACCTTGTTCCAGCCTGCCTCCCCTCTCCAGGGGGAGGGCTTGGGGGCCCGATCTCTTGGGTCCCAAGGAACCAGGAAGGTCACAGTAATAATTTAATAATTATTTTTTGATTATGTCAATGCGCTCCAGTGGACTGCAGTGGCTCTTGTTTAAAAAAGCAGCATATCCTGCAACCCTGCAGTCTGCCCACACCTGTTCCAGTGTCATTCCTGGGCCACATCCTTTCTAGAAACTGCTGCCTACTCATATCAAGATGAGTGATGAGAGTCTGAAGGCCAGTTCACATGACCTGATGGGTGTGGTGCACATCTGGATTGTGTAAATCTGGGCTGGGCAGAACCTGTGGCAGAGCGTTGGCTTGATTAGTTGGCCCTGAGCGCCGTTTGCAACTCAGCCCACATACAGTACCAATAACTTAGCTGTGGTCTAGTCAAATGAGCAGCAAGTTGTGCCTGCAGTGAAGCAATCACACCACCACTTCTGCATGAACACAACTCAAGCCACATCTGCACATTCTCACCACACCCATTTGGTCAGGTAAGTTGATCTTCATTGTGTAATGCTGGACTTTCCCCTTCTGCAAACATCTTCTCTTTCCGGTGATGGATGGCAGCTGGTTCCCTAGGAGTGGGTGTGTGTGGCTCTCTCTGTGTCTACCGAGAGTGCCTGCCATGATGACGCCTGCTGGATGGTCCATGGATTCCAGCTCTGAAGCATCAGAAGAGGCCTTCTGGAGTAGCTGGGACTGCTGCCTGAGGAAGGGCAGGGAAATCAGGGAGATCCCCACACTGTAGCAGCTCCCTCAGACCCTGACCCATCAGCTCCAGGGACTGATCTTGAGGAGTCTGGTATTGAGGCATTACCATCAGAACCTCCAGCTACGCAATCAGCCATGCAGGATCAGGGCCTTCCAGGATTCCTGTCCCACCTCCCTTGGCAGAGGCAGCAGGCTTACACAGAGGTGCCTAAGAGAAGATGCTATGGAAGGCTAGCAGCCTGGACTCTAACCAGTAAGCAAGACCATTGCTTTAGCTGACTTAATCTCCTGCAGGTTTCTGGCCCCATTAGGACCTTCAGAACAGCTGGGGCTGTTCTCCTCAGCATATATAAGCTGAGGGAGAAGAAGGGAGCTTTGCTACATTGACTAGTCTATAAGGTGATTGATCTTGTGCTTTGTACCTGGCACCTCTGACCCTGCTAACCTGTAGGTTGTAGGGTATCTCTGGTTTTAAGGGAACTGATGGGCTAGGAAGCCCAAGGCCAGAATAGTGTCCTCTGGAATAGTGTGTTTATTTATTTATTTTATTACGTTTATAACCCTCTTTCCCTGCACGCAGGCTCAGAATGGGTAATTACAGTAAAAAACACTTTAAAATCCATTAAATATATTAATTACATTAAAAACATACATTTGGATACATTAGAATCATAAAAATCAGTACAAGATGCAGCAACTGTTCCGAGCAGGGGCAGCTGGTTTATAAAATGTCATTGTTCATAATTCATTTAAAATTATTATGATGTTAAGATACTGATTAAAAATATCAGCTGATATCTGCATAGCAAATCTGTAGCAAAATTTGCATCTGAGCCAGTTCTAACTAATGCTTTGGTGTCAGCTGTTGCTCTGGGAAGACGTGCTGGTTAAATGAAGAAAACAGGGTTAACATACCTGTAACTTATGTTCATCGAGTTCTTCTGTGCTGACACACATGGGGACTGCGCAGGCGCAGGCCAGCCGCCGGAGAATTTTCTACGGCTTCTATAGCTCCGAAGGGGCCGTTTGTCGCGCACCTCAGCGACCGTTTTCCCGCCCAAATGGTCACATGCTCCTCCAGCGACCAACGGCCCCTTCCCTCAGTTCTCCCTTGCCGCCGCTTAACCAATACACATAGCCATAATCCTTTAAAGACACCAATTTTCGTTATAGCCATCACGGCATCGTGCATTAGAATTCACAGCGGGGTAGGAGGGAGGGTTGTGTGTCAGCACAGAAGAACTCGATGAACATAAGTTACAGGTATGTCAACCCTGTTTTCATCTTCGTTCTTCTGTGCCTCCACACATGGGAGAGTACCAAGCTTCACACAATGAGGAAGGTGGGGTGAAGTCCAACTCAATTTTATTATATATAACTCAGCAACAATCAACATGTGCAATAAATATACTATTAACTATACACGAATATATATACATATACACAACATGTGCAATAAATACGTCCAATAAATATATATACACATATATATACATATATACAAACACAAGAGGTCTCGTAATACCACCATACCATCCAAGACTCCCTTAGGAAAACAGGGAATGTAGGACAGCCTTGGCCACAGATACATCCTGCTCTGCATTGACATCAACGACATAATGCCTCACAAAAGTGTCAGCAGAGAACCATGTGGCCGCCTTACAAATGCAAACCAGGGGCACACCCCTGAGGAGCGCCGAAGAGGCAGCTTGAGAACTTGTGGAATGGGCTCTGACCTGAAGTGGGCAAGCAACCCCAGCAAGAGCATAGGCCTTAGCAATGGCCGACACGATCCATCATGACAGGGTCTGTGAAGATGCCCTGTTACCCTTATCCTTGGCCCCAAAACACACAAACAAGTGAGGACTAGCGCGGAAGACCTTAGTCCTGTCCAAGTAGAACGCTAGGGCTCTTTTCAGGTCCAACGTATGAAGGGCCTTTTCCCCCTTTGAAGAAGGTCGGGGGAAAAATGCAGGCAGCGATATATCCTGCGAGAGGTGGAAGGCGGACACCACCTTAGGCAGGAAGTCTAGGCAGGGACGCAGGACCACCCTGTTTGGATGGAATAAGAGGAACGGGGGGTCAGACCTCAATGCAGACAGCTCACTGACCCTCCTGGCAGAGGTTACAGCCACCAGGAATGCCACCTTGTACGATAACAGGTCCAAGGGGCAGGTTGCCAGAGGCTCGAACGGAGGCAACATTAGACGTGAAAGCACCAGGGACAGCGACCACTGAGGCACCGGTGCCGACATTGGTGGGTAAAGGTTGAACATCCCCTTAAGGAACTGGCGGGACTTGGGGTGAGAAAATACTGTACCACCATCAACTCGAGAATGGGCAGCAGAGATAGCTGCAAGGTGGATCTTGAGAGAGGTAACTTTCAAGCCCTGGTCCCTCAGGTGGCACAAATAGTCGAATATAACCCCCAGGGGGCTGCTGGCAGGCACCACTCCTTCAGCAAGTGCCCATACCTCAAATCTGCGCCACTTGGCCTCATAGGAGCGCCTAGTGGACGGTCTGCGAGCATTCTGGAGGACCCTTTCCTCCTGATTCGAAAAACCTACAGGGGAGGAACGATCCGCCAAGCCGTTAGGTGCAGCTTCCCGGGGTCGTGATGGACTAAGCTCCCGTTCAGGAGAAGGTCCTGCCAAGGGGGCAGACTCACATATGTCCGTTGGGACATCCGCAGGAGCTTTGGAAACCAAACCTGCCTCGGCCAAAAAGGGGCCACCAGGATGCAGTCCGTCCTGTCCTCCTCTATTTTGCACAGGACCCTGGGAATCAAGGGGAACGGTGGAAACATGTAATGCAATCCCTGGGTCCACATAAATTGGAACGCATCCCCAATAGAGAGGGGGTCGGTCCCAGCCCTCAAACAGAACCTCTGAGCCTTGGTGTTGCCCGCAGTTGTGAACACATCTATGTCCGGATGGCCCCACATCTGAAAGATCGGCCCAACGTACTCTACGTTCAGTTCCCACTCGTGGTCCAACAAGAGGACCCTGCTCAGGGCATCTGCCCAAGTGTTGTCTGAACCTGCCACGTGTATAGCTCGAAGCGTCACACCATTCCTGACTGCCCACTGCCAAGTGTGCGTGGCTTCCCGGCAGAGAGCCAGGTACACTGTGCCCCCTTGCTGATTTATGTAGTACATGGCCGTCGTGTTGTCCGTCTGTACCAACACCCGGCGATTTTTCAGCAGTGCTGTAAGGGACACAAGTGCGAAACGAATGGCTCTTAGTTCAAGCACATTAATATGGAGGGTTTTCTCCCTCTCAGACCAGACATCCTGCACACATACATCACCACAATAAGCCCCCCATCCCAGCAGAGAGGCGTCAGTGGTCACTGTGATGTCAGGATGCTGATAGCCAAAAGGGGTCCCTTTAAATAAACTGTCATCAGACAGCCACCAGTCCAAGGAAGACAGGATGACCCGTGGGATGGTGAGCTTGAGGGACGGAGGGTGCTGCATGGCATCGTACCTCCGTACAAACCAGTTTTGGAGAGGGCGCATATGCAGCCTAGCGAAGGGGACCACAGAGGTGGCCGCTGCCATATGACCTAATAAGCACTGGATAGTGCGCATGGACTGGAAACGGTTCCTCTTAAACATGGACACAAGACCCCTTAGGGACCTAGCCCTCTCCAGGGGGAGTAGAGCCTTACCCTCCACGGAGTCTAACAGTGCACCAATGTAGGAAACCTTGCAGGTGGGCACCAGCTTGGATTTCTCAAAGTTTACCAAGAGCCCCAAGCGTTTACAAGTGCTAAGCACTAAGCCAATGTCCCGCACCAGCCTAGCCTCCGACTCAGCCACGATGAGCCAGTCATTGAGGTAAAGAAAGATGGTACAGCCCTCCTCCCGAAGGAAGGAGACCACAGGAGCCACACATTTTGTGAACACTCGTGGGGCAGTGGATAGGCCAAAGGGAAGCACCTTATACCGGAAAACCCTTCGCCGATAAACGAAGCTCAGGTATTTCCTGTGCTCCTCCCGTATCCCCACGTGAAAATAGGCGTCCTTCAAGTCAAGGACTGCAAACCAATCCCCCTTCTTCAGCAAGGTGATCACAGTTGCCAGCGTGACCATCCTGAATTTGGTAACCTTGAGAAAGGTATTAAGGCCCCTCAAATCTAAAATGGGACGTAAACCCCCATCCTTCTTGGGTACCAGGAAGAACCTAGAGAAGAACCCTTTCACAGATTCCTCATAGGCCACCTCTTCCACAGCACCCTTGGCCAAGAGCGACACGATTTCCGCATCCAGCTCGGCCATAGTGTTATTCACAGCTGTCAGGGGAGAACTGCACCTAGGCAGCTCAATGAATTCCAGCCCGTATCCCTTATCAACAATAGTTAAGACCCATGAGTCAGATTTTATTGACTCCCACTCGAAGAGGAAAGGCCTCAGTCTGTCCGAAAAATTTGGGGATACGGCTGGCGTGTCCCGTCAGTACTGCCTTCCGGGACCCTGCTGATCCCTCTGCTGGGCCGGTGGCTGTGACGGGCGAGACTTGAACGGCCTACGCCTCCTCTGTTGTTGTGCAGGAGGATAGGTCCGTTGCGGGTAGGCCTGATATTGCTGGTAGCCCGGGTGCTGCTGCTGGTACCTGCCCTGGTAGTGATATGGGCCGTACCGGGGAGCGTACCGTGGCTTGGAAGTGGGTTTGTCCAAAGGAGCCAGCCCCAAGGACCGTGCCGTCTGTCTGTCCTCCTCCTTCTTTTTTAGTGCCTCGTCGGTGGAAGTGGAGAACAGCGAGCCCCCTTCGAAGGGCATACTCTCTACCCTGGACCGCACCTCGTGCGAGAGGGTGGTGGACCTCAACCAGGAGTGGCGCCTGAGGACCACCGCTGAAGCCATTCCCCGAGCAGCAGTGTCGGCAGCGTGGCTCCCCGCGTTCATCTGTTGCTTTGACAGCCGCACCGCCTCGGTCTGTAGAAGAGATACCACCGCCTTCTTGTCAGGTGGGAGGTCACCAACATAGGATGCCAACTTTTCCCAGAGATAAAGTTGATAACCAGCCATAATTGTCTGGTAGTTGGCAATCCTAAGGCCCAGAGAAGCGATCGAGTAGTGGCGCCTGCCAAGTGTGTCAAGCCTCCTGCCCTCCTTGTCTGGTGGTGCAGAAGGCGGGCCCGAACGCCGAGGATGGAACTCTTCCGTGACCAGTGAAGAGGGCGGAGGGTGTTTCACCAGTGCTTGTCAGGTGCCCTGCTTGATCTTATAAAGCTGCTCGATCTTCTTGGAAGTCGCAGGCTGGTCACAGGGCACCTTCCAAACCCTCTCCACAATCTCCTCAAGGCCTTCCAGCATGGGGAAACCGATGGATGCTGGATTGTCCCCGTAAATTCTTTTCAGGAGTTTGTCCTTGGTCTGGGGGGGTTGCCGATGAGATGTCCATCTCAAGCGCCTGCGCCATCCGGGCCATCTGGTTTGAGTAGATCCTCAGATCTTCGTATGGTGAGCTGGTGCTCGGCGCCACATTGTCATCCGGCGAAGGCTCGGAGCAGGACTCGGAATGGTAGTCCCCCATGCTCTCCCCTTCTTCACCTTCGGAACCGTGCTGTGATTCCTCTCCCTGGATCGGCGGAGGGAGCCACACTTGCCTTGATGTAGAAGGCCTCGGTTCCGAGTAGGAAAAACCGGCAGGTGCCCCTTCCCACTGGCAGTGGTACGTCGGGGGGGAGATAGGAAGCCTGGCGATGACGGGAAGCGATGGAACGGTCGGAACCGACACTCCCCCCGGACCGACGCCATTCACGGATGGAAGCAGCAGCGGAACGACGGGCAGGCGATGGCCGGCTCCTACTCGCTAAGGGGCTCGGTTCCGGCCCCGGAGAAAACTCGCCCGGCACGACCTCAAACGCCATCGGTTCCGGTATCGGTTCCGGGACCTCCTCCGGTTCCGGGGAACCCAGGTGAGGAGAGGGCGTGCGAGGGAGTATAATGACGTCCTCTGGTGGAACGGGACGCGGTGACCGGTGGCGATGCTTAGTTTTCTTTTTCTTGGCCGGTGGTTCCGACGAGGACCTAGGAACTGAAGGGCTCTTCATCATTGAAGCAGACCTCAGCTTCGACCCCTTTGCACTGACCGGAATCGAACCGGACGTCGGCTCCGACCGGGGGCTCGGCACCACGATCCTTGGTCCCGAAGAGGGTGCTTTCGGTTCTGAGCGGGTGGAAGATGCGCTTCGGGGCGGCCTTGCCGAACCCTGCGCTGGTGAGGCCGCTCTCGACGCCAAGGCACTTGGGGGCCGCGATTTCGACCCCGACCTCACTGAGACCACCGAACCCGCTCTAGATCGCCGTTCGGCAGAGGGGCTAGGGCCGGCCTTGGACGAGGGCATCGGGGTGGCCTCCGACATAACGGACTTCCACAAGGCGGAGTTCAGCCAGGCTTAGCGATCTTGCCGGGCCTTGTGGGTGAACCCCTGGCAGACTTTACATGCGGTCACGTTATGGGTCTCCCCCAGGCAAAAGAGGCACAGATCATGGCCATCAGTTTGTGCCATCTTCGTGTGGCACTTCACACAGCACTTGAAGAGCACCTTTGAGGCCATCTCCAGGGGCACGCTAAAGAGGGGTCAAACAGTCCGAGTCGTAATTACCAGTTTCTAACAAAGTCCGAATCAGCAACAGTTCGTAGTCAAGAGTTCCGAAGTCAAGCCAAGAGATCCAAAAAGTCACAACTATCCAGAAGATCCAAAAACACGCCAAAGGTGACAGAGCAACGAAGCTCACGTTCTCTCCAAGCGGCGGCAAGAAGAGAACTGAGGGAAGGGGCCGTTGGTCGCTGGAGGAGCATGTGACCATTTGGGCGGGAAAACGGTCGCTGAGGCGCGCGACAAACGGCCCCTTCGGAGCTATAGAAGCTGTAGAAAATTCTCCGGCGGCTGGCCTGCACCTGCGCAGTCCCCATGTGTGGAGGCACAGAAGAACAAAGATGAACAGATTGTTTCCAGGTTTTGCCTTCTTATGGAAGGGTCAGGGTTTTCTTCTTCTTATTTAAGGCTTATCTTTAATTTGAGCATATTTCCTGGAATTATGTAAATGTGTCTGATGTTTAATGGTGGACAACATCCTCTGAAATGGCATCTTAGAGGTGGGTCCCCAATTTTGTTGAATCTTTGGGCACTTTTGGACTTTTTGGAATAGGAAGTGGAATCCACTGCAAAATTTCTGCTACAGGAAAGGGGAGAGGATCATAAAATGGCTGCCGTGGGGTGCTGGGACTAACCACGGAATGTTGGGAAGCTGCAAGGCAGACATCCCTCTAGGATGGAGGCAGCTGCCTCTGCTGCACGAGTACTTCCTGCAGACAAAAAGGTGATACCTGCAGCAGGATCCTTCTGAAGGATCTCCTGCTCCAATGAGTTGGAGAAGAACCCAGAAAAAGGGAACATTTGCTTTGTAAAAGGCACAAATGTGTGCCAGGAAATGTAAAAGTGAAGGATCACTATCTTATAGAAACAGGCTGCTTCTCTTTTATGCCCACAAAGAGCCAGGTTGCCATTGAAATTAAATGATCATGATGCTTCAAGGTTATCATCCCACACAACTGAGTGGGTACCACCGGAAGCTGTCCTTTGATTCTCTGCAGGTTCCATGGCAACACTGCAGGATTATCATAATATCTGATGAGAAGACAAGGACTTGTCTGATGAGGAGACAAAGATTTATTTTAAAATAATGGTTTCAGCTGGAAGTGCTGTTGTGGATGCATGACAATGAAGAAACTATCCATCCATCCATCCATCCATCCATCCATCCATCCATCCATCCATCCATCCATCCATCCATCCCTCGTACACTTCTGTCATTTAATGTGGCCTACAAGGTGCTTAGCAATCTTTGTGCCAGTTAGGCTACAGAACCCATACTTTCTGGGTGGATCCCAGTGGACTGCCTGACATAGATGGTGGCTTGGTGGATCTCAAGAGCAGCATACTTTTACTTGTGATCTTACGTTAGATGACTTCAACTACCAAAAGGCATAGAATGCTAACTGGGATAGATAGTAGCAAAATACCGCACTAAACTTAGAAGGAATGGCTTCCTATCCCCACCTGTTTACAAGGCACCCTGCAGAGATACGGCCTTTGGTCATACTGCTGTTGTTCCTGCCATTCAGGTCAGAAGGAAACTACTTTAGGGTATTTTTTACACCAGTGAAAGAGGATTTAACACTTTGCTCTATTGTGGCTGATGATAAGCTAGGTCAAAACTCAAAATTATGTGTCAAGGAAAATAAACACTGCAATCAGAATAAACTGTGTAAATGAAAAATATTTGTGTGAACTGTGTATGTTAGGATAACAAGACCCAGATTTTTAAAGAATCTGAATGTTCTGGTCAGGACAAAAATGTGGAATAATGCAAAGTAATGAAAAGAAAGAAGAGCATTAATGTCCACAAGAATTAGAGGGGGGGCGGGCAGAGAAAAATAGTCATGGTAACGGCTAGAAAGCTAGAAACCAAAGTTCCATTTTCTGGTCAGTAAATTGCCACCTAGGGTTGCTAGCCTCCAGGTGGGGCCTAATATTTAGACCATAGAGAAAATCAGAATGAGTTCAGCAGCACCTTAGAGACCAACAAGATTTTCAGTGTAAGCTTTTGAGAGTCAGAGCTCCCTTCAGCAGACTCCTGAAAGCTTACGCTCTGAAAATCTCGTTGGTCTCTAAGGTGCCACTGGACTCAGATCTTGCTGTTCTATTGCAGGCCAACACGGCTACCTACCTGAAACGATGGAGAAAATGGCAGCTTCTTCTATGATATCACACCCCTGCTGAGTTCCCTCCCCAAATTCTGCCGTCCTCAGACTTTACCCCAAATAGCCAAGAATTTCCTTACACAGAGTTGGCAACCCTATCGCCAGCCCTTGTTTTATAAAAGTGTCTTGCAGCACGGTCCTATGTAGAGTTACACACTTCCTAGCCAGTGGTTTTAGAAGGGTGTAACTCTTCTTAGGATTGTACTGTTTGCAATAGCTCATGCTTACACACTGTCAGCAGCAGCACATTCTGTCTGGATCCTCTAAAATTTGGACTAGTTGGGCGAGGCTAGTCAGTAGAGCATCAGAGTTTTCTTGGGGCGTCTGGTTGGCCACTGTGTGAAGCTGGATGCTGGACTGCAGGGCTCTTAATCTGATCCTGCACAGCTGCTCTTCTTATGTAATCCTCAGGATGCAACATAAATTGCACAGCACCAGATTCTGCTTGTGTGGTGGACCACATACACCCAGCCCTGCCTGGTTTATGAGCTGGATAGATGGGGGGAAACTCTTTAAAGTAATTATTTCCTTTCTCTGTTATACTTGTCTGCTGAAGCTTTGCAGCCCCACGCTGTTGGAAAGAGGGGAGGGCAACTTTGACTAAATTTAGCTCCCTCTCAAAAAATCATAGGCTCTAAATTTAACACAATACCTTTCACATGGAGATTTTTCTTTGGTTTTGGTGGCATGTGAGTTCTTTCCTGCTGCTGCTTTTTATTTTTGTTCTTTAGAAGGAAAGGCACTGATTATTTTTATCTGAATCTTTGATTTATTCAGTGACTTAAATCAGGCTTTAAGAATGGCATGTGCATTTTAAAAAATGAAGGGAAAGTATAGGGACTTTGCCCCACCTCAGATGACTTGTACTGCTGGCTTCACTGACCTTGTCTTTGGACTTCAGCTCTGTCCAGAGCACAAAGAGAAGGAAACCCAGACCATCCTGGGATGTCGACAAATCAGTCTCATTTGAAATCCTCCCTTCTGCAGCATCATAATTGTCTGGAGAAAAGACTATTAATATGCGTGTGAAGACATGGAAGAACTGAGTAAGCTGTTTCATAGATAGAATTTTTTTTATTTACTTAGACAATTACATTCCAATTAACCCTTATTTTTCACAGGAACATAGAAGTAAGCCTTGTGTAAAAACTATATGGCTCAGGGGCTAGAATGTTAGCCTACTTAGACTTGAGAGGCTTGTTGTGATCAAATCCCTGTTCATGATTGTATAAAGTGTCAGTCTAAGAGACCCAGATTTTAATCTCCACTCTGGTCACTGGGTAACTTTGGGCTAGTCACACACCCTCTCAGCCTCATCTAACTCAAAGTCTTTCTACACAAGACGCCTTGGCGCGTGTTTCTCAAATGTAGGGAGATGCGATGTTAGCTAGGAAGCATAGTTTTAAAAGACAGAGGTGGTGGAGATCACACCTCAAAAAGTTTGTTAATTTCATCTTCGTCTCCCTGAAGGCTCTGTCAATTTCACCTCTTTGTCTCTGTCTTTTTAAACTATCTTCCTGGCTAACATTGCATCTCCCAACATGTGTTCTTCACGTGATGGAAGTCTTGTGAAGAGAGACTCTCACATGGATGTTGTTATGAAGGTAAAATGGAGCAGAGGAAAACAATATTATAAGCCTCTTCTGCTCTCCACTATAGAGGAAAGCAAGGTATAAATATCTCTATAAATATGTTCATCTATGAAACTGAATGGGTGACCTTGGGCAAGTTGCTTTTTTGAAACCTAACTTAGTTCACATGGTTTTGGGAATAAGAGGGGAGAAAGTAGAACCCTGAATGCTGCGCTGAGCCCTTTAAAAGATGAGGAGTCAATAACTTGCAAGGACTGGGATCTAAAAAAAGCGAGGGAATGGACTGCCAAATATGTTCTCAATGATAACAGTGGTAACAATAAAAAAGTATTATGGCGCATATAGTTTTGTGAGCCCGCAGCTATAACGTACCCACCTTGAACATTAGTGTACAATTCAGTTTTGAACATGATGAAAGTTTAAAAGTGAATGAAATTGATATTGCTGTTATAAAGCAGGAGGAAACCTTTTGTTATACAGGAATGTGGACTCTAAAAATAGCATGAACATCTACAAAGATGGCAGGAAGGAAGGGTGCTAAATATGAGGACTAAAATAGGCATTTGTGGTTTTTAATTAAAAAAAGAGTACTAAATGAGACAGGATCAAGTGTTATAGAAACATGCAGAAAGGGTGGATAGAGAGAAATCCCTCCCCTGCATCGTAATACTAATTTGATGTTATCCAATAATTCTGATCAACAATAGGATCAGAACCAATGAAAAGCGATATTTCATGCAACTAAGAACTAACATATGGGATCCTCTGTCCAGGCTGTGGTGATGACCAATAGCTTGCATGATGCGAGAACATTTAAGACAACTTCAAGGAGGATAGGTCTACCGATAATTATGAACCCGGAGAGCTAATTGGAATCTCCAAAGCCAGAGTCAGGCAATGTGCCTCCCAGTTCCAAGTGCTGATGACAGCTTGTAGGGAGAGAGCTGCTGTTATCATGCCCTCTTTGTAGGTACACATGAGTGTTTGGTTGGCCATTATTGGTAAGAAGATATCCTGCTGCCCAGGTATGCCTTGGCATCCTTTTATCAAGTATAACTCCAATTCACAGAAAGTCACTTCTCATTCCAGGTGATTACAATAGGACAAGTCAGTCTTAACTCAATTTTCTGATAGATTTCAACAAGACTTGGTTGCAACTAACTTGCTCTGGTTCAGGGCCTCAGTGAGGTATGGGGAGGGAGTGGGGGGAGATATGTATAATTGTATTTATTTGTCAACTTTATGGTTCATTCTTCCTTCAAGGAACTCAGACATTTTAGCCTCACAGAAACCTCATGAGGAAACTTAGGTTGAAAGGTGAGGAGATACTTTACTCCTGGAATTCTACTGGAAGGGGTGTGTGTATTGAAGAGATGGAGCAACAACTCTTGCCTCTCCTCCTCTCACAGTGGGTAGAAGATGTTAAAAGAAATGGAGATCCTGTGTTTATTTCAGTTTGGGATTTCCCTGTCTCTGTAACACAGCAAGGGCATTCTGATATCAGGATACACAGTCATTAGATCAAACCCTGTTCCACTGTGAAATCTGAATGCAGGAGGTCCAACAAACTGAAGTTAGTTGGTTGGCAAGAAATGATGACATCAAAGCAAGGATCCAGTCAGTTTTTCTACTAGTGAAAAAGAGAGGAGAGTTGCCTGTTTTGACCACCAAAAAGACTGTGCTGGAGATCACAGGACCTGCATGGACAAAAGTGATGTGGGACAAAGGCTGTAGTAAGGAAAGGGTTGCACAAGAAAGCTGGATCCAAACCAAGGTTTGTAGCAGGTTTGTTAACTGTAATTTACATTCAGTGTGGTTTGTTGTAAAGTCTGAATTCACAAACCACAAGAGACACTAGAGATAAAGATGTATTTTCTGCTGGGAGATAGCAAGGAGGCAAGGACTAGACAAACAAGAATCTGAAAGATACATCTGGTAACTTCAGTTTACTGCACAAATAAAAGTTTATTGGGGCATCTGAATGCAGCCAGAACTTGCCAAGAAAGGAAATCTCAGATTATTAAAAAAGTGTGCGTGGTTAATTGACAATGCCAAAACATCAGATTTTGTTCAGGTTTGGACTGGCATTTGATGCTGTTGATTGCCATAGGTATTAATTGTGGGCTTGATTCTGCCAATGACTTGTTATGTTATGCTCTTTTGAAAATGCAGACAATGGCATGAGTGCTTAGAGAGAATAACTTTGCTAGCTACTGGACACATCCTTAGCTATAGGCTGGCTGAACTCACTGTTGGTTCCCTACATCTGTGATCATGGGTAAGATATGCAATTCTAATCGTGCGTGCATGTTTCAGAATGTATTGTGAGTCTTTCTCTTGCAAAGTGTTTTAAGCACAAAAGGCAATATGAAAATTGACCATAGTCAGGAGGACTGAAAGGAAACTAATTAGCCCAATTTCTCCAAATAAGGTTGGAAGAAAGAAGACAAACAGACTGTAGGGCTGGACTGATCTGGAAACACCTCCATTGCATTCAGTGTCTACTCACTATTCTATTTGTTGAAAAAGAACGTGAAGCAAGTTTTCAGTAGAAGCTGAAGTAAGCACTGTGCTGATTGGCTGACTCCTCATGGGATCACCAGGAAACCTCCCACCTCTCCTTAAAATAATTTTGCATGGTAAAAATGTTTTTTTTTTAATGAACAATGCAATGAATGAATGAGTACATCCTGTGCACTTACAATTTTTTTAAAAGATAGCTTGCTTGGAGTAGGATGGGAGAGGCAAAACTGATGACCCTTGGTGGTAAGCAGATTTGTCATTCCACTTGTAAAGCCTGGATTACCATGCAACTAAGGGATATGCTATGAGTTCTGCTATTTCTGTTATTACTCTTTGTCCACTACATTTTTTCTAGTTATCTGCTAAGTCAGCTAACACTAATTGCTAAGTTAGACATATAAACTGGAGAAAATCTTGACAATAGGAAGCAACTCAACAAAAATTTTGCACCTATTGTACAAATACTGTTGTAACAATAGGTGCAGCCCTGACCACAAAATCCCATCCCTGTGTGGAAGATACCCATGAGAGCCCCTCAGATTGATCTGAGGCTGTGGCATACCTTTTCCCAATGTAATTGACTCCCTCTCCAAGGGGAGCTGCAGTTCATCCTGTACGTGCTTGTGGAGGGGTGCTCCACAGGGCATGTAGCAGCTCTGAGGGGTGAGATTTGCATCAGGAAAACAAAGAGAAGTATTAAATCCCCTTCCCTGCTGATATGATCCCTCCACTGTGGTGGCTGTTAACCCTTAAAACACCCATGGGAGATCCACTGACATCTCCAAATATTTAGTTTGATCCTGGTCTCTGCTTTTTACCACTCTTTGTGTTGAATCTACATGTTTGTGTTCCAGCACCTGTGCTAGCTAAGGAGTAACATTTTAGCAGATGATTATCTGGTGATCTTCAGAGCTTCTTTCTCACTTTCACTGTACTTGTCTTGATAATGAACACTGATGCTCAAGTACCTTGGTAAGCGAGAAGATACAAGACAGCTGAGAGTCGAGAGATCTGCTTGTCCTTCACAAGTGATGAGCTGATCATTCTCTGGGGAAATGGTTCTCAGGGAATTCGTATGGTGGTGCCCAAGGTGCGCACGTGACAGAATGTGATTTCCACAAAAATTGAGTACCCAGAAAAGGGCCACAGAAGTGATTGCTACTTCTATTACTCCAAAGGCATTCCAGAGTCAGCTGTTGTGAGAGTCATTATCATTTTATTTGATGTAAAACCACATCAGTTAGGATTTATATATATAAACATGGGCTACATTACACAGCTCAAACAATTCCATGCAGGGAATCACAAGTAGATTCATGGGAAAGGAGGAAGAGTAGGCCACGCTCAGGAAGATATACAGTACATCTCATGGAGTGTGTGGTGGGGGACAGGGTTAATCTGCTTTCTGTATTCACACAATACACTAGGAGGGAAGTGTGCATTCAGTACAGCCTAACAGAGAGATGCTGCATTTTGCCCGTTTACAGGAAAGGTTCTTTCTGGCTGTGTGGACTTGGTTAGTGAGATGCTAGTGATAGTGCAGTCCAGTCCAGTCACTTCTCCTGCATCAGAGGCAAATTTTATGAACACCACCACCTGGAGTTTTGTTGGTGTTTTGGCTTATTTGTATGCTGCATGTGTTTTGTGAGACTGTTGGCTTGTTCCTCCAGAGAAAGCCTTCTGGAGATAGACAGACACCTGCCCCCCCCCCTCACTAGGCAGTAAGAATGACAGAAGCATACGCTGATTTACCCTTAGTCCATATGGGTTTCAATAGCAAGGACATGATTCCTGAATATAAGCACTGCAAGTGATGGGTACATCAGCACTGGGATAGATGCCTGGTAATTCAGCACCCCTGTGATCAATGTTAACAGTTAATTCAGTCAGCTGCTCCATATGACATCAGAGAGAGTGCATGAATTTTTTTACACAAGTTGGACTGGTTCACACAAGCATGTGCATTGCTCAGAATTTTCATCACTCGATGACTTGACTCAGCTGAATGTGTGAAACATCTCCTTGGGAAAGCACTGCATATGAGTAGAGACTGGATGATGCAAAACATCTGTCCATGGTGATGAACCTGTGATGGCTCATGCTTCATCATTCACACATGCAAGTATCAGCTGAAGCGGCAGTCAATGAGTGATAAGCAAGGATGAGCTAATTGGTCCTTAAGCCTGTCAGAGCAGTAGTGCATGAAAGAACTTCTTGTGGAATGGAATTGTTGAGTAGCAATCCCCTAGAATCCAAGGCGGGTGGGGGGGGAGACTATATTGGGCTGGTTCATGCAGGAACAGGACTGAGAAAGGTAACTTGGCTGTTCAGCAGGCATTTTACAACAGAATAACCCGGCCTAAGGGAACAGCTGCTCATGAAACTGATTCAAGCTCAAGGTGGCACATTTCCACATGACAGGAAACAGGGTAAAGAAAGGGACAATCTGGGGAGAAGCCTCCATTCTGGGCAGTTATTTGTCAAGGTAAATTCACACCATTTATCTAGGCAATATCCTAGTATGCACTTCAGAACACTGAAGCACAAGACAGGGGATGAGAAGAGAGCAACAATGCTGGGTTTGTGAGGAACAGAGGGAGAGGGCAAGGAGGAAGATTGACAAACAGGCAGGGAGAGAGAATGAAAAAGAGCAAGAAATAAGTATGGTCCAGCAAATAACAGGTATGACTACACCTGGAACCGTTACCACAATGTTATTTCTTGAAATTGCTTTCCTTGCTGGGTTCTATGAAACATTTTGTTTGTAGTTCCCCAAATTCCTTGGCCAAATCCTGCATGCATAAAACTGAAGGAAAGTTAACAGAGCTGTTCTCAGTCACCTCAGAGTGCAGCCTGCTTTCTGCAAAGTGCTGAGTCCCCAAAGCCTCAGCCACATGAAATAAACCATGCTGGTAATCTCTCCAGAGGCGCTGATGCCACTTTCCACCCGAACGGCCCAGAGGAGCTTGACATGAATCGAGCACCAACTGTATGCAAAGGCATCTGCGACATTCACAAATAAACCTTGCTTTTGCTGGCTGTCAGCCTGTATACTCTGCCTGGGCTGAAGATCAAGCAGGGCTAATGAGTCATCACCTGGAATAAAAATCCCACAGCTGGAATTCAGCTCAGTCATTCTCTTGACAATGCAAAAGCCAAACCAGGATCTGACTTATTCTTGAGCCACCTCAACCCTGCACAGTGGAAGGAAAGGTTGCCACCTTTTTTCCCCCTAGTAGGGCACTTGGTCTTCTAACTGTACCAGGAAGCAAAAATCCAACAGATAGTTTTTTATGGCATGCAGATGCAGTGATGGAAATGGCTTTACCGTTTGAATTTCTACCCCCTCAAAAGAAATGACAATTAGGAATAAGGAATAGCTGGTCTATACCTTGGAGTTGGCTTCTTACACAAAAAGCTGCTGTTTATACACAGGTACTTATCGGTTCACAAGTCACAGTTTCGAATCATTCACAGTTCTGATGAAAATGAGAAAATAACTTTTCAAGCTTTCTCATTCCAACACTTATGAGATCATTGATGAATCTATGGATTAAATTAGTCTCTGTGAGGCAACAAATAAAATCAGAGACAGTGAGAAATTTACTAGCCTATGAATTTATTCTGGATATGTTTAGATCTAAGCAAGGCAAAGAAAGATCAAGTATATATATGAATTACAGTTGGTAAACAGTCCTTGAAAGCCTGCTTGTCCTATTACAGATATAATCCTATGGACACTTAACAATAAATAAGTCCCACTGAGACTTGTTATTTCTGCATAAGCTTGCATAGGACTTGCCTGCATTTTTTTAAATGATCAAACACCAGGAAGATATTTGGAAAATATTGGCATCAGGTTAGAATTTCATGATAAAGGTTAGCATCCTTTATGGAAATAGGCATGCCATAACTATTTACTGGCTACTAATCTGCAAGCAGAATGCTACGAACCATTCTATGTACACATCTGAAGAGATCTAAATAAGAACACAAGCCCAAGGTGCTCATTTTTAATAATACTAAAGCCACTATAGTTTTATGGATTGAGTACTGGATTTGGTTTCTCAACTACATTTTGTTCCCCATCATTGTTCTACCCACTAATATGCTGAGAATCTGATGTTCTACTCCTCGTATCCTACCTTTCTACCAATTCCCACTGAATTCTGTAGAAAGCTATTACATGGTTTGCTCTTTCACAGTGTGTTTTTCATTTCTGCATATGTTTGCACCTTACTGTCCACTTATTGATGAAACTGGCTGCCGGTGCTGTGCCCTAATAAAAGAGTCTGTTACAGGCCAGTGCCTTCAATTGGCCAAGTTATCCTTGGCACCAAGTAGAAGGCTAAGATTAATTTAAATTATGATCGTCTGATTGTGGCCAGATCATTTTGTTTTTAGAGCTGCTGTAGTGCTCTGGAACAATTTCTGCTGCCCAAGCTCCTCTCCTTAATTGAATGTTTGCCTCCAGTTATTTTCCTTTCATATCTGTCAAGAGTAGAGCTTGCTAGATAAATCATTGTTGTTTCTTAACTCTCTAATATATTTTGACAATTTTTTTCGGCAGACTTTTAGACATTTGACAGTAGTCTTTTCCTTTTATATTTTTTGCTTGGTTTCTAGTGTTATCCTAAGGATGCCTACTCAGAATCTTATACCGGTCTATTCAATGGACCTTACTCCCAGGAAAGTGTTTTAGGATTGCACAATTAACATTCTAAAGCTGGGCCCTGTTTAGTGGGGCATTGTTCCAAGTAAATATATTTAGAATTAGACATTACAATTCTATGCATGCCTAGTTGGGAGTTAAGTCCCACTGATTTCAGTGAGATGTACTTCCAGGTAATTATGTAAAGAACATAGCAGATCGTTCACTCATTAGCTTTTGTATGCTAGGAAGTTATTCATCATGCCTATAATTCCTAGGACAGTTTTTTTTCATTCACTCATTTTTTGGATCTTTTATCACAGGAGTTAGTTAGAAGACATAGTTATTCTTTGGATGCTAAAAATTATGGACAAGCACTTATATACTGCTATCACTTTAGTTGTCAGTCAGCATTCCCCAACATGACTTTGAATCAGAAGCAGTGAGTTTCCCACAGGGAACTAATTTTCCAAATCCACAGGGCCCTAATTGGGTTTGGGACCATGGCACATGGGGGCTTCAGCTTCCTTCTGCACCATTTTCCTGTCCTGAAATGACCCCAGGGGTGGTATTTGTCCATTGGGAGTTGCATGTGTACTGATGGGCCACACATACAGCTTCCCAACAGAACAAACTGAGTCCTCCAGGACTATTTCATAAAAGGGTAGTGCACCATGGTCCTGTTCTAAATTGGGGCCCCATGCATAAGTTCCTAGCAGGGAACTCACACTGATATGTGACAGACTGTTTCAAAATCAGATTGGGACTGCAGACCCAACATGTGGAAAACTGTAACTTGTAATTTGGCTCTAACACTGTTCCTCTGGTTGGATTTCTATTCAGACTTTAGGATAAACATTTACGAACAGTTCTTTATACAAGAATCTATAAACTACATCCCACCGTGATTCTTTTAATGATCTATCATAACAAGAGTGTCCCATATCAGAACTCATTCCGATTGAAATGCCAGTTATCTCTGGTTAAGCCGTCTAGATTTAATTCTATACTAATCAAGCTTCTATCAGTCAGGTATCATTTAAGCAACATTCTCTTTAGTTCTTCAATATGTTAGTTTGCTAATCCTGACTCAAACCCTCTAAGGGATTTAGTTTTTCATGGCTTCCCCAAAGTATCCTAGAAATGGGAATTGTAGTTTGAGGTTGGTGAGAATTCTGTTAGGGATCATTAGACACTCCCAGTCATTCCTGAATTACCTGAGGACAGGTACTTAGAGAACAAACCAGTAAATCTGTGATGCAGATGTACCCTCTGATGGATAAGATGCAGATGTTCCTTTATCACTAGCCTGAATCCTGGACCATGGGCTCTTGTTATTGTGAGCATTATCTTTCCATCTGTATCTGGTATCTAATTTTACTTCATCATCGCCTTACAGGTAAACTGTGTTAAGATTTATCTACAGGGAATAAAAACTCCCAAGGAGACCAGCATTCCTATTTTCTTGTTCTACTTTAGCAACCCATAATCTGAGACTTCTGGCTGTTGTGCTCAGGAGAATTTCTTTTTGCTTCTTCTTTACTGTATGCTCATTAAATTACACCAAACCAAAGAGCAAATCAATGGCAGGAAGAAAACTATGTTTGAGAAGAGAGCGCAAGCTGTATTTGTATCATGCATATTTTGATCATTCTGATTAAGAACCAAAATAGAGAAAAGAAGAAAAAACACAGAAAGGGTAAAGATGTTCAGAGACAATTAAGTAGAGCATGAAGGAAACTATGAGAAGGATGAAAGACAGGCAGGCTACATAATACAGCTCAAAATCCCATGTGGGAATCTCTTGTCCCACAAGGGCTGCTAATTCTGGGTTGAGAAGTTTCTGGAAATTTGGGGGTGGGCCTGGGGAAGACAGGGTTTGGGGAGGGGAGGGACTTCAGTGGGGTATAATGTCACACGGCCTACCTCTCAAAGCAACCATTTTCTCTGTCATCTGGAGATCAGCTGTAATTTCAGGAAAGCTCCACATCCCCCCTGGAATTTGGCATCTCTAAGCCCCACATAAGAACAACTAGCACATGGGCACACTGTCTGTTGCATGTAAATAGGTTCTCTATGGGAACTGCTCCACGGTATCAACTTGATAAGTGGGCTAAAAACTCCTGAGAGCCTGTAACTAAAATTTCCTTAACAACAGGCATTTATGTGGAAATATAAGAACCAGCCCCCATATTCATTACACTTTATTCTACATTTCACTTCTAAAACCATCAGAGTGCTCTCAGATACATAGCAGCAACCTAGATAGGGCACAACTGAAACGTTTCAGCCCCTATGAAGTCTGAGAGGACAATACACAATGTCTACGGTGACATACTATGTTGTCATGGATGCCAAGGTCTCTACTGATCTCCTTATCTGGAATGTTTCATTATTCTTCCAAGTGATGGCAGATGACTTCATTCAGAAAGAACTACATTGACTGAGAACATTATTTCTTCTTATTGAATAAGTTAAAAAATAGGCAGAGTTCTGCTTTCTTGACTTTTAAAGAACAACTAGAAATCACATTCTCTATGTGGTCTGGACAAAAAGAGTGTCAACTAACCCTTTAATATTCTTCTATGGTTAAAGGTGTATGAGACTAAAGTCCAACAAAGATATCTCACAAAGAAAGGAATTTACACAAGAACAGCTTCTTCTGTCCCAGGGTATTTTTTCTTTGATGATATAATAAAAATTCTATTTCATAGGTCTGTTTGTCAGCTATTTGAAACATAGTACAGTCACAAGCTATTGACCGATTTCATCCCCTTTCAATTAAAACTGCTGATCACACTAAGAAGGTACGTGGGCTACTGTAAATAAGTCTAGCATAGATTGTGGTGAACGTTCCTGACACCTTCTACTTTTGGCTAATTCAACATCTGATTGACAGCCTACACAGTTAAAATAACTAAAGAAACAAATTATACCCGTTTCCATCTCGTGTCTGTGAACTATTTACAATTCTTTTCTGTGCCGTAATGTTACAGAAACGAAATGCATGAAAAAGGTTCTTTCTTTGAACTCTGAGCTTGAGACCATGAGACCAGGCTGGCCTTTTAAAGGCAATCAAATGTCTGCTATAGAAATTGCACATGATTTTGTATTAAAGTCATATCCCAGGTTCAGGCTATTGTCATGCACTCAATACTCAGCCTACATTATTTGCCACTGGATTAAATCAGTCTCACGAGAAACACTTCAGAAAGCTCTCTCTTCATAGAAGCTGCCAGGAAAACTGAGACATTTCACATATATTAAATGCATTCAGGCTGAAGTACCCACTCCCCAACAAACCTCCACATGTTAAAAAAAGAATATAGTAATATTAACACTGAGGTCTAACATCTAAGCTCAAAGGATTCTCAAATTTTGTCATAATTTTACCAAACTGCACTTGGCTAGTCATACATTTTAAATACCCTGAGTTTGCTTGCTGCTTCCAAAAAAGGCTCCAGCCTTTTACTCATTAACTCACTCTTTCTGGTTTCCTCTTGGCAAGGATAGCTTTCAGTATCCATGTGTCTCTGAAATGGAACGCCTAACCAGCTTCTACTTAAAAAAAAGTTACAACCAAGCTAGCAAAAGACGTTGTTTCAAGAGCTGTGAAAACAATGTACCTCCTCCTTTCTTTTCTTGCCTCCGCAGTGTTTTCTAAACGAAGTAAAAATAAATAACATTTCTAATAATGTGTAGGACCTGGTGATGACCACAAGGGCAGTGCAGTGAGATGCCAAATGTCTTCTGACATACTTTGCAAAATAAATAAGTGAACCTTGGTTTCTTGCCTAGTTTAATGGATCAACAGCAACTTCTGGGGTTCTAAAGTGTCCAAATAAATGGAAAAGATCCCAAATTCCATCTGCAGCACTATGTCAGACATGCCGTTTCGATGTCTGTTTGTTTGCTTTCTGACAGGGCTGTGTACTTCATGGATATGCAGATCAGCTTTCCTTCCAAAAGGCCCAACTTTTACCACAGCCCAACCAAAACAGCTGAATTTTCCCTTCTTGAACTGTGGCATCATGCAGGAGAAAAATCCTCCTGAACCACCAATGTTAGTGTTATCCCTGCCAGTGATATTTAGAAAATGTGGCTATGTGTGCATGTATATACAAACCCACATCGCTATTTCAGTTTGACTGCCGAATGTCAACCCTGTTATTTTCCACTAACGGTTCATAATGCTGCCTCCAGACTGATGTTTCCAAAGCAGATACAGAAGCCAGGAAATCTGAAGGGATGAAGGTTTCTTTTCCACAGGCTTTCCCTGTGAGTTTGCCTGGCACAGAGAATGGCCATTTTTGAAGAGTATTCTTTGCTTGGTTGCAGATTAATCTCGAGTTCGGTTTTTTCTCCTGAGGAAGAAGAAGCTGGTCTTTTGGGGAGGGCCTAGCAACATTGGCACTTGGCTTTTGTGGGTAATTTTAATCTGAAAACAAAAGAATTAACATCAGTAGTGTCTGGATTAGACTTGCTATTTCCACACAGTCAGTATTCCAAGAGGCTACAGAGAGGGAAGACTTTTTTTTTGTCAGCAGAACTAATGATGCCGTATTCTCTACTGCATTCGGAGTTTTGTGAAATTATGGACAAATTTACAGATCAAGTCTGCTGCATTAGAATCTGGGTCTAAGTGGAAGGGGAGTAGTGCTTGAAGGCTCAAACTCCTATCCACATAAAGCTACTGCTTAGAAGAGTCACCTCTTTGGAATCCTTGATCTGAGGCTAGACTAGACATAAGAGATTCATATGTATTTATTCACACCTGCTCATTCTGATGCAAAACAGGAGGCTGGTTCTCTACTTTAAAAAAAATATATAGTAGAGTATGAGAGTGTGGAGAGCTAAACTCTACACCTCCTGGTTGATCATTATGGGAAACAGAATGCTGGACTAAATGGATGACTGATTTGATCCAGTAGGACTCTTCTTTTTGCAACTAGAATAAGCTGCAGCTGTGAAAAGACCATACTTTCTGTTCCACCTCCTCACTTGATACTTGAGGCAGCTGGTGATGCTTCAGCTAGGAAAGAATTCCAAGCAAGGAAGGAAAGGACAAGTTTGTCAAGTTCTCTAAGTAAAACGAGCAAAGGTGTTTATTAGAATACCTGTTGAATGAGAGTGATGGCTCTGAGATAGTCCAGTCATTAAGCTCTATGGGTGGCTGTGGAGGCAGCAAAGGATCAGGGCAATCCCAAGAGATGGCTCAGGAGAGGCAGGCTTGCTAAGAAGCCACATCAGGCATTTCTTGTTTGACCAACCATCTGTCACAAGGTTAGGGCCTAGAAGGCATGTGAAGGCTGGGAGGGAGCTACTATAGAAAATCATGCACAAAGCGAAACCAAATCTCCAGATGTCCCCAGGTGCTCAGCACAATTGTTTTTGGGAAGATCTGTAAACAACCACTAGGCTCAATTACATCTTTAGCTGTACTGTGTAAGCCTTTATATGGTCAATAAGAAAAATACCCTTGGTGCCATTCCCTTAGCACATCAGTCTTTTAAAAGTAGACACGAGTGCTAAGAACTTATTTGGCTTATTTTGTAACATTCTGATTTCATCAAGCACAGACAATTTGTGGACCATACTGTTCTTTCAACATGTTTTACACATCCTCCTTTGATCCTCAGGTGGATGACACAGATGCAGATACACTGAGCATCTCCAATAATCTCCAGAATGTTACCGTGATGTACATAGCCATAGACATTTCTATTTAACTTATCTTTGAATTTCCATTAGGAATACAAATCTGACTGCAATGTCTGTCATTAGGACATGACATCAAAGGAAATAGGAAAGCATGACTCCTTTTCCTAAAATTGCAGGAGGGTTTTTGCTAAGGCATTTTAGATGTCTAGTTTCTTTATTTCCTTTTGGAGTGGAAATTTCATTTGAAATTCCATCCTTTCTCAGGCTCTGCTAGGTTCCACCTGTATTATAGTATCTAGGAGTAAGCATTCTATAGTGTATAGACTGACAGTGAGCTCCATTCATGTCATGTCCTTTTCATGAGGTTCAGCTACTCACTGTGCAGGGGGGCTGCATCCAGGGCTCTCCATCCACTTGCATGGGCAACAGCTTGGTTGTTCTGGAAAATGCAAACAAGACACAATGGAGACATTAAGGGTGTGACAAGTGCTTGTCCGGCAGGCATAGTGCTCCCCTATCTCCCTGCAAGCTGGTAATAAAAGATTTATGACAAAGAACAAGGTTAGATGCACAGGCTAAGCTTTGGGAAGGTCCTGTATTGTGTGTGTGGGTTAGTTAGGGCTTCTAGTAATACTGAACGTGGAGATGTCAGCCAGAGTTGGGTATCCTGTTGATGGGTGGGTACAAGGATTGCAATAAATTTGAATAATTCAGATACTTAACATACTTTGCCTATCACTTATATGATCCTGCATGGTGAAAAGCTACAGTGGGTGGTGGCTCTTATACTTTTTCTAGAATATTCTCAACGTACAAATAATCTAGGCTTTTTTTCTAATCTAAAACTTGTCTTTGTGTTTCTGTTAATATTGTTGTGTCACCCCCTTTTCAAGTATATCTCTGCAGCCTTGAGGGGGCTAGGTACTTAATGATCAAGGTAGTAGACACAGAAATGCATTCATGAATAGGCTCTTCCTCACAAGCAGGCTATAATCCTAGATCCTGTCTGGAGGAGATTTTTGAGCTACAGCCTCCTGTTACCCTTCTAAATTGGCCACTCATGGCCTCCACATCCTCTCCTGAGCTGCACCCTGCAGCTTGGCCACTTCCCACATACATCTGGTACTCCATCTGCAATGCAGAGTGCTGTGTGGGCCTGTTAGACCCATTTCAGCCCTATGATTATCTTTGTACAAGATATAAATCATAGCATGGAAGAGATGTCAGAGATTCCCATGATGCTTTCCTATCAGTCTTGTGAATTATTATTATTTTATTTATTCATCTATATTCCACCTTTCTCATTGGGATCCAAAGCAGAATTTCATGGTTCAAAGACACAGAACCCTGTTCAGAGCTTCCAGGAGGCTAGAGTTGCTAGCTCTGGGTTAGGAACTTCCCGGAGATTTGTGTGTGTGGAGCCTAGAGAGAGTAAGGTTTGGGGAAAGGAGAGACCTCAGCAGGGTATAATTCCATAGAAGCAATCCTCCAAAGCAGCCATTTTATCCAAGTGAACTGATCTCTGTCATTTGGAGATCAGTTGTAATTCTGGGAGATCTCCAAGCTGCCCCTGGAGGTTGGCAACCCTAATTTAGGCCCAGGGGTAGGTACCTGATGGTGACGGAGGAACACTGGGCCAGCCTCTTCCCAGCACTTTTCAGTCCTGTATAGATCTGCCCCATCTCCATAGCCCCTTCAAGTCCCACGACTTCCAGGAGCTGATCACTAAGGTCTGAAGAAAGAGAAACATATTAATAAAGCAAATGAAAGGATGCGCTGGTTGCCTTGTACAGGCATAACACAGAAGGGAGTGTCATGGGGGAACTGTAACAGAAAAGAGAGTCTGCTGAAGTTCTTTGTCAGGTTCTCTATTTGTAAGAAGGCCTCAGGCTCAGTCCCTGGCAACTCCATTCTTAACTGGACCGAACAGACTTCTCTCTGAGGGTAAAGTGATTCTTGATGCTGCATCTCCTTGACTAGAATTCCAGATGTGTAATTTGGCCCTGAGAAGCACCCATTGGGAGAGGGTGAGTGTGTGATGCTAGGGAAGGCGGGGGGAGGGGGGAGTCAACTCTTCCCTCTTCACCATTCCCCTGATCTAAAATATCCTCTTCCTGTGTAGGTTGCTGTTAGCTCTGTAAAGGGAAAAAACAGGTACCCATGGCATGCCCATTCCCCCTTCCCCCACTATGGTTTGAAGCAGCCTGGGGCATTGTCTATTGCAGAAATAGCATGGGGGAAGAGTTACACAGCACCCCTTACCCTGGGCCCAGTCCAAACTGGAGCCCTCTGCAGCTGATTTTTAGGGCCAAATGACACCCTTTGAGTTCCATTTGCAGAACTGCAGCATCATGGATACCTTTATCATGGGACTAGGAGTAGAGTAGGAACTACTGGGCTGAATGGTCGGAGTCCACATGAAGCAGTTCCCAAAGTGTCAAAGCAAACTAAGGATACTTGCTTGGTTGGGGGAAGTGGAGATATTAACCTGGAAATGGTCTCTGTGACAAATGGGGTTCCTCTCTCTTGCAGGTTCTCTCTCAGAAGCCCTAGTACTGATGTTAGGATCACACTGTGGCACAAGCAATAGTTGTGCCACCTGTCACTCATGATCTCAGGGGTGCTTTTTGCACACACCTGTGGCAATCATACACTCGCATTCCAAAAACTATTCCAATCACAGTAACCCAGATAACTGGGGAAAGAATAGCATTTTCCCAGCAACAACGTATTGTTCATTGTCTGCTAGAAAAATGTTTTATCCTTAAAATAGAAGTGCTTCTTTTAAGCAGATCCTGGGCAGCAAGTGAATTTGTGTAACTGGTAATACCCCTGAGCAGTTCCTATTCATTCCAGTGCAATTTGTAGAGAATAATCCTTTAAGGAACCACTATACCCCTGCACTGAGACTATATTACCTTGCACATCCCATTGAAATGGAGACTGTTCAAAACCAATCACACACTTGATGCATAGGAGCCAGGCAACTTCTCTCAAGCAAACACTCCTGTTCCAAGGATACAATATTGTTCCAGCTTTCACAATGATGACAATAAAAAAACACTAGGCCTTGCTGTGTCCCTGTGTACAGTAGACTGAACTCAGCTGTGTGTATATGTAGTTCCCACCCCCTGCCTTTCTATGCCTTTATTGTGAGCAGAAAAGAGATTGTTCCAGATCAGCATTGAAAAGCAGAAGACATACATGGGAAAGCCAAGCAAGCTGGAGACACTCATCTGTTTCACGCTCAATCATTTGTCCATGCCAAGTGTGCACCTGCAGCTCTTCTATCTAGAACCAGTTCCATTCAGTCACTTTCCCTCCACATTGTCCCAAGCCAGCATTTTCAGTTCCTTAAAGCTAAGCCTGGCTTGAAAGTCCTTGAGAAATCATTGTTGGTGGCCTCATAATATCTCACAGCCTGGCTTTCCTTCCTTTGCTCTGGGGAGACCATTGGATTAGTATGTTCCATCTCCAGTATTTGCCAGACTCTAAAACTCAGAGCCAAGCTACAAGTGACGCCTTACACAGGTTGGACACTTGTCAGCTTCCCTCAAGTTTTGATGGGAAATGTAGGCATCCTGGTTTTATAGCTTGGCTCTCCATTACAGCTGCAAGACCAGGATGTCTACATTTCCCATCAAAACTTGAGGGAAACTGACAAGTGTCCAACCTGTGTCAGGCATCACTTGTAGCTTGGCTCTCAGTGTCAGAATGTTTTTCTAGTATGGTTCTTTTTCCAGGGATCAGGGAAAGTAATTAATTTATGCATCAGAGCCACTTGTAGCTCAGATTTCAAAGGGCTCTACTGTTGCATAGGTATGTGTGTGCTGCCAAAGGCCGCCACAGATCAAGCCGATAGTGGACTATATAAAAAAGCTACATCATTAAGCCAACCCTTTCACGTGACTGAAATATGATTTCTGAATAATCAGGGTTTGTGCATACTACAGAAGTAGATGTTCAAAATGGCAATCATCAACAGATCTGACAACCACCCTCTACCAACTTTGAACTGATATGCCAGTGGATTAGTTTTTGAGCAAGTTACCCCTTATTACCAAGGTGGGCAAAGCCAAGGTTGTATGCAGCAATACGCTGCTGCTGAGTGCCAACTTTTTCATGAACTGGACTTTCCAGGTGAGTGTGGGAAAGTGGGATAGGAGAAAAGCCTAGGTAGATTGGATAGGAACTTCAGGTCTTCTGTTGTTGACCTCTGCTACATTGCTTTGAAGCTGCCGTTCTCCAACAGTTGCCTCTGTTACTGGAAGACCCATTTGGAAGAAATATGACTTGAAAAATGTGCTAACTTCTGCTCCAAACGGGGCTTGTACCAAAAGGCTTGCTTTGAGGATTGCACTGTAAATTATTGCAGACCTTGTTGCCTATTTGTTTCTGCCTCTGTCCTTGACACTTGCACATTCACATGCATTAGTCATGTTTTGGAAGGAGGGAGGGAGGGAAGGCGAGAGTGGGGGGGGGAGAGAGAGCACTTACTGTTCCACCACTTCTGCAACTTCCTTTCCCTCCTTACATTGTAGCCTGTGGCGATGTTAAAACATCCTCTTAATTAGTCATTCTGCCATGCCTAAGTAACGCCTGCTATGCCAAATTCCTTTCCAATGTTTTCCGTTTTCTCCCACATGTATATAGATAGGTCTCTCTCTCATATTTTCAGCCAGTGACAGAGTGTTGCAGAGGAACAGGCCCTGTGATCTGCAAATTGAAGGCTTTTCATGGCAGAGCTTACCTTTTGCCTGCAGCAGCTCCACCCTGCCCCGCTGAGCCAGCGTCATTATTAGCTTAAGCCCATTAATATTTAATTAAATTACAAGATCCATTTTCTATAATGCCCCAGACTCAGAGGAGACTGGCAGGGATTGATTAAATATGCAGCCTCTAAAGAAATTCATGGTACAGAGAAATAACAGTCCCCTGAAAACTGCTGATTTGGAGTGTGGCATGTGTTACTCTCCTTCCTTGAGTTCAATTTATTCATGTTTGGAAAAGTGAAAAGATTGGTAAAAGTACAGGGAATTAAACAGGTAGAAAGGACTCAAAGAGCAGCATGTAGTCCACCCTCCTTCTTCCCAAAGGACTCAGCCATCCATTTTATCTATGTGCAATCCATGGGTCAAACTGGAAAATTCAGAGCACTGTGTACATACAGCACAAATAGACTGATTCTTGCTAAGAAACTGAGCCATATGGGGGTGTTTCTTTAGCAGCAATGTAGGCACTCTTACTGTATCTCCCAAGCCTGCTGTTGATGCTCCTCTTGGGTGTCCCAAGGAAAGGCATCTAGCTCTTCCTTCTGGGACTTCCTTCTAAAAGGAAGCCAACTATGTTGGGTACCGTCAAAGGTGAGTTAGACCTGCTCATTCAGCTTATGAGGATAATACGTGGTAGACTATCAGTAAAAGGGCTGGCTAATTGTCAGCGTGTGCTCTGCCACATCTGCAAAATCTGTTTTGCCTCCTACTGTCTCTTTCAGCCTCCGGCTTGCTCAACCAGCTTGGGATTCAGTCAGAACCTGAGGAGGAGTGTCACACTTCAGCAACCACCCGTTTTTTTCTAGATAAGGAAGCAGAGTTTCTGCTGCAATTCAGCTCCAATACCTATCTTGAATGACTGATCTTGGTTTCCTGGATTCTGAGAACCTTTAATCCCTGTGAAGTTACTATTGGCCATACATGTCCACATTAACATGCTTGCACTGCTTATTTGTTTTGTAAAATGGCATTGGGTCAAAGATTGTACCTTCTAGACCATGCTATAATTTGTTGCTGAATATAAGAATCGCACCCATTCCTTACCTTTGAATCCAATCTGACTATTACTGCCAGAACATTTGGGTTTATGTCATAATCTAATTATTAACAAGATTCTGAACACTGTAATTTCCCTTTATAAGGCCAACTCCAGTAACCAAGATGGGAGGGGCAGCAGGTGGATCTCCTTAGTGTATTACAGTCTCCATCAAGTGTTGTTTTGACCTTGACCTGTAATCAGATAAGACCTGGCACTTAGTTGTCAACTGCAGGCAGAGGGCCAGTTGGGCTCATTTTGATATTAGGATACAGGACTTTGGAGAACAAGGTTAAAAGCCATGGGTGGGGCAAAGTTTCAGCCCAGAAACCCGCCCCCCCCATCTATGAGAGGCAAAACTCATACTTCCTTATCAGTGTAGGGTCTTCTTAAGTTTGTAATCTGTTCATGTGCTGATCATTTCCCTGATATTAACCAACAGGGAAGAATTGGTAGATGAGATGAAGGTGGTGGGGACCTTAGGGGGAAGTGACCATGTCCTCCTTGAATTCCAGTTGCTGTGGGGGGCCCAGGAAGTTCATAGCCAGACTCGTAGGTTAGATTTTCGTAGGGCCAACTTCGATGAACTCAGAGGCTTGATGAGAGTCATTCCATGGGGGAATGTGCTGGAAGGGAAAGGAGCAAGTGAAGGGTGGGCCCTTCTCAAACACGAGCTTTTGCAAGCTCAAGCCCTCACTATCCCAGCAAGATGGAAACATGGTAAGGGCTCCAAGAAACCGATGTGGATGTACAGAGAGCTCCAGAATAAGCTAAGGGAGAAAAAGGAAATGTTCAGGAAATGGAGAGAAGGACAGACCTCTAAAGAGGAGTATATGAGGGTTACTAGGTACTGCAGATCAGCCATCAGAGAGGCCAAAGCTCAGTATGAGCTGGGTCTGGCCAGAAGGGCTCACTACAATAAAAAAAACTTCTACAGATATGTGAGAAGCAAACGCAAGGTAAAAGAGGCAATTGGACAGCTGTTGGGAGCAGATGGAGAAACTCTGATGCAGGACAGAGAAAAAGCAGACAGGCTTAATGACTTTTTTGCCTCTGTTTTCTCCCTGAAGAACTCAGGCATATCGAGAGATAGTAGAAAATGTGGCAGGACACCTGAGTGGCTAATTGACATTGACAGAGAGGTAGTGGAGAGGCATCTGGCTGCACTGGATGAATACAAATCCCCTGGGCCGAATGGAGTGCACCCAAGAGTGCTGAAAGAACTTTCTAGAGAACTTGCAGAACCCCTGTCCATCATCTTCAAGGCCTCCTGGAGGACTGAGGATGTGTCACAAGATTGGAGAAGAGCGAATGTTATCCAAATCTTTAAGAAAGGGAAGAAAGATGACCCGGGAAACTACAGGCCGGTCAGTCTGACTTCTGTTGCTGGGAAGATATTAGAACAGATTTTAAAGGGATCAATCTGTAAGCATCTGAAGGATCGCTCAGTGATCCGGGGAAGTCAGCATGGTTTTGTTCCTAACAGATCTTGCGAGACCAACCTGGTTTCCTTCTTTGATCGAGTGACCAGCTTACTGGATCAGGGGAACTCTGTTGACGTGATTTATCTGGATTTCAGTAAAGCTTTTGATAAGGTCCCCCATGACATTCTGATGGGCAAACTGGAAGACTGTGGAGTGGACTATAGAACAGTTCGGTGGATAGGGAACTGGTTAGAGGACCGCACTCAAAGATTGGTGGTCAACGGCGTTTCATCAGATTGGAGGGAGGTGTCCAGTGGGGTGCCGCAGGGCTCAGTTTTGGGCCCGGTACTTTTCAATATTTTTATCAATGATCTGGATGAAGGAGTGGAAGGGCTGCTCATTAAATTTGCTGATGATACCAAACTGGGAGGAGTAGCAAACACCCAAGAAGATAGAATTAAAATTCAACAAGACCTGAATACTCTGGAGAAGTGGGCAGCTGTGAATAGGATGCAATTCAACAAAGACAAGTGCACAGTATTACATCTGGGCCACAAAAATGGGAAGCACAAATACTGGATGGGGGATACACTTCTGGGCAGTAGTATATGTGAAAGAGATCTTGGGGTAAGAGTGGACTGTAAACTAAATATGAGCAGTCAGTGTGATGCGGTGGCAAAAAAGGCTAATTCAATCTTGGGTTGTATGAAAGGGGCCATAGCGTCGAAATCGCAGGAGGCCATAGCCCCTCTCTATACTGCCTTGGTCAGGCCGCACCTGGAGTATTGTGTGCAGTTCTGGAGGCCTCACTTCAAAAAGGATGTGGCCAAAATCGAGAGGGTGCAGAGGAGAGCGACAAGAATGATCAGGGGTCTGGAGACTGAGCCCTATGAGGTAAGGCTGAGGGCCTTGGGAATGTTTAGTTTGGAGAAGAGGAGGTTGAGGGGGAACATGATTGCTCTCTTTAAATATTTGAAAGGCTGTCATTTGGAGGAGGGCAAGGAGCTGTTCCAGTTGGCAGCAGAGGGTAGGATGCGAAGCAATGGGCTTAAATTACATGCACAAAGGTAACGGCTGGATATTAGGAAGAACTTTTTCACGGTCAGAGCAGTTCAAAAGTGGAATCAGCTGCCTAGGGAGGTGGTGAGCTTCCCCTCACTGGCAGTTTTCAAGAAGAGGCTGGATGAATACTTGTCAGAGATGCTTCAGGCTGATCCTGCACTGGGCAGGGGGTTGGACTAGATGGTCTGTATGGCCCCTTCCAACTCTATGATTCTATGATTTTCACCCAAGGTGTCAACAAGATGCTTATTTGTTTGCTGAGGTTTCCTAAAAACTGTCCGGCTACTATCAAATGAATTAAATTTCTGAACAGAAATTTTAATCTGTACCTGGGAATTTCCTGAGGGAATGGAAATCCATCCTTGCCTACAAACAGCATGCTAAACTAGAGAAGCCATTCTCCTGCAGAAGAAAGATTTCCTTTTCCTCAGAATTATTTTGCATAGCAGGTAAAGTTTTCTTGTCACTGCATCTTCATAACACAAAACTTCACTGACTGAATTTCTACTTATTTGCTAGCTGTTAAAAATTTGAGCCTTTTTAAAAAAACAGCCTGCAGCCCTTTGCAGCAGCAATCCACCCCCAGTGAAATCTAGACCTACTTCAATCCAGAATCAGGACTGGGTTTCGACTGTCTAGCTACCTGTTAAAAGCCTCTTCCCATGTCCTGCTGGCAGAGCTGAGGCAGGTGGCCACCAGAGATGGGACTTTTTATTGGTGGCACTGTGCCTTTAGAGTACTCTCTTCTTGAGGCTTCCATGCATCTACCTTACTTTCCTTTATGTGCCACGCCAAAACATTTTGGTTGCTTCCACATTTCCTTAATGAGACGGCCTGCTAATGGAACTTTGGTGGGTTATCTCACTCATTACAAACGTCATCGTTTCCCATGCGTGAGCAGGTTGTGATGGTCCTGGGTTTTGAGCGTTTTTTGTGAAACTTGTTTGTTCCGTTTTCATTTTTGATGCCGCTTTTTTCGCGCTATTATCTAACGTATCAATGCATCTGGAGGCTTTTTTGCGCTTTTGAAGTGCCCTCCACAAATCCCCAAAACCTCCTCTTGCCATTACCCCTCCCACACAAGTGTCTGGCTCACATGCGCAATCGTGTAAGTCCTCCCTCCCTTTTTTTTACTTTTTAAAATGGTCCTTGTGCTATACGATACAGAGCTTGCTACACTGAATCACTCAGCAATCAGACTATCAGTTTAGGAAAACATTGGGAACAGAATGCCATTTCTGATTTTATTTCAAACTAGCATTAAAGCCTGTTGTTTTGGAAAATATAACAGCTCCTAGCAGCGCTTCCCCCCACTCCTGCACCTCTCCCCGTAGCATTAGTCAAGAGGCAGATGGGGAAGAGAGCAGGGGCTCCCTTCTCCTCTGATCCCTCGGCCACTGCTTGACTTGTGCACAGCCCTCTCAAGACCCCACCAAGGCGGCAGAGAGCACCACCCCTACTGCTGTGGGACGTTGGGAGGGCCTCACTGCTGCACTAAGAGCTAAACTACAAGTGATGAATTACACTTGCTTGGCAAGTGTAATTCGCCACTTGTAGCTTGGCTCTGAGCCTTCCCGCAGCCTGTGCTGAGCTCTTCCAGGCCTCTAGAGGCTCCAAGGAGGCCGCAGAGAGACAAACCATTTTGCCCCTCACTTGCTTCTTATCCCTGCATACTACACCTCCGTGGGGATAAGGAGTGAGTGCTAGGGAACATGGTTTGCCTCTTATATAGTAGGATATGAAATCGTGCAATTGTGCTACTCTGCTGTTTGCATATTTATTAAACATTTTTGCATTTAAAACTTCGGGAAATCAATGGTAGAGAATGGAGTACTACACATGCCCAGTTTTTACAGAAACTGAAAGACAGGACAATGATATAGCGCAATCCCGCATGCGCTCTAAAAAAAGAAAAAAAGGAAAGTTGGGTGGGACTGCACCAACATCATTTGTGATAAGGTGCAGAAATAACGCACTTTCTGTTTTGGGACCTTTTTTTCTTCTGCTATGAAAACACACAAGAAACGCATGAGGATGCTGCATATGGAAGGTGAGTTATGAAAGCGGGTTGGGAAGACTCACCTTCGGGACAGAGAAAGCCTGAAAAGAAAGGAACATGTGGAAGCAACCTTCATTTCAATCCAACCTTTTAACTTAGGGGTCTTTTTAAAGCTGTTTTTATGAGGCTTCTTGCCTGAGGTTTGTTTTATAAATATCAATTTATGTTGCTAAGCGGTGTTTGATGCCATTTTCATTCACTGACTTTTTTATGCTGATGGTTTCATGATTTTATTGTATTTTTTCATTTTGTGAGCTGCTTTGGCTAGGTCTCTGGAGAGGTGCACATAAAATGGATGAATGAATGAATGAATGAATGAATAACTTTTAAAATTTATTTATTTAATTTATTCATTTAAGTCCCAATGGGGACCCAAAGTGGTTTACAAACTTTTCCTCTCCACCACTTTATGCTCACAACAACCCTGTGAGGTAGGTTAGGCTAAGATCACTCAGCAAGCTTTCCATTGGGATTCGAACCATGGTTCTCAGATCCTAGTCTAACACTCTAATTACTACACCACACTAGCAATGCTCGTTGGCAGTTTCAACTGGATTAATGGGGACATTTTCATGCAAAAGAATTACACAAATAAAAACAGATTAAACATAAAATATGGGTAAATAACAGAAATTAGTGGGAGAGAACTTTAGTCTCACTGGGCATTTTATCTTTGACTAGTGGGATGCCATAGGCCAACATAGCTATGTCAAAGGACAATTACAAAGTGAAGTGGTAGAACTCAAACTTGTAAATAAATGTGACAGAGTATCGCATTACTTGAGTAATAAGCACAAAACCTTTGAAGTTTTTCTATGCAAGACTTTTGAAAAGACTAAGAATGGTGAAAGGACTTGGAATAGTTCTTGAAGCTCTTCCATTCATTTTAATGGGACTTGTACAGGGTTACAGTATCTTATTCATTCATTTACATGACTTATAACCTGCCTTTCTTCCAACCAAATGGGACCCAAGGTGGCTTACAAGAAAGGATTTAAAACATCACATACAGAACAATAAAGCCAAGAAGAAAATTAAAAAACTTAGCACAAAGGTGCAAAAATTGCCATGTACCCCCTCCCAGCATGCCCTCTTGAATAACTGCACTTTATAAAGCCTCTTAAAAGATACAGGACCGTGCAGTCCTCATGGCCTCAGGAAGCCCATTTCACAGCACTGGCTCAGCTTGACTGTAAGAACAGCAATTCTCAGCTGTTTTACAGCAGGGTAGAGAGATGGGAAATTGATGGGATGACCAGAGCTCCCACATGAGCTCATACCAGAAGAGAGATCTTCAGGTATGAGGAATCCATCCAGGTCATGAAGAGCTTTAAAGCTCTTCACGGGATTGTGCCTTTGTGAAGCTTTTGAATAAAAAAGTGAAACTGTCTCCTGTTTGGATGCCTACTGTATTGACAACAAGTCTGGAGGTCAGGATAAGTTGAATTTCTGTTATTTATCCTTCTCAGAGAGTCACTTTGGTTTGCTGAGCATAGATAAACTCATCACTTCCACTGGAAGTGCCTTCCTTCAGCTGCACGTCACAATAAATTTAGCTCTTTGGATGTCTGAACATTGACAGATATTGATTGGTTGTGGGACTTCTTTTGTGGCAGAATATATCTTAAAATATCTCTAAAACCGTATGTTTCTCCGACTGCAATCCCAATGGTAAGAACCTCACCTTGGACACAGAACTTGAGCTCTTTGGCATCTGTAACGACTGAGGATTGTAACTTTTCCGGTACTTTCTTGCTCATCCGGTTATAGCTGCGTTGTTTCTTGGTTTCCCCCCAGAGGTTGGAGCCTCCATACATGCTGGGAATGTTGAGGACTGCAATACCCTCCAATGAAGTGCTACTCAGATCCAGAACCGTTCCATCACACTGGCAGATGGGGAGGGAGACAAAAATGTTTAATGTGGATTGATAGGCGCTGAACATTCTGGGTTGGTGTTTTTACTGTGTAATCCTTAACAAAGTCACACCCTCTAAATCAATTGAGTCATTATTATTCATTTAAAAAAACATATTCCAGATGCCTAAAAATCCAAGTAGCTCCCACTATACAAACAATACAATGCAAAAATATACCACTATCAACATACATCATCATGGCAACAATATAAGACAATGGGGTTTTTTTTTTGGAAACAGAAAGGCTTTGCATTTTGTCTTAAATCTTAAGGACACAGCTGAAAAATCCCTGCTCTGTTTTAAGCATGCTTACTGCCAGAATCTTGAGCAAGACCCTGCTGAGAGATCTTAACAAGCAGAATGGGGTCCATGTGTATTCATATGTGGATACAACTTTTCTCACACCTTTCTAAGGTTTTGAAGGTAAAAACCACCAGCTTGAATTAGGCCTAGGAACAAAATTAAACCAACAATAGTTGACATAAAATATGTGAATATGTTCCCACTTCCCTGCTCATGAGGCACAGTATCTGATACCAGCTAAATGCCATTTTTAAGGGCAGCTTCGCCATGCAGAAAACATTACAGTAGTCAAGAGCCCTTTTTTCCAGGAAAGGATGCAATTGCTTATCAGATGCAACCATTAAAAATCACTTTTTGTTGTAGCTGCCTTCTATTGATCAAATAGTAAAGTAATGATGAGGCCTGCAAACTCTTTTTGACAAAGTTAATCACTGCCATCACTATCAGACACCTACTAGAGCTTAAGTTTCCTACCAACAACTAACTATCTCAGTTTTATCCAATCCTCCCGCTTAAGGAGCTCAAGAGTGCTGCACAGGGTTATTGCCTCCTATTTTATCGTCACAGCAGCCCCACAAATTAGGATAGGCTGCTAGTTAACTAGCCTAAGGACACCTAGAGAATATGTCATTTTGTCAGAATCTGAATTCCGTTCTCCCTAGTCCTAACTCTCTAGTCATTTCTAATACTGGCAACATCCACTCTGGTAGATTTGTTGGTACTTTTCATAATTGTGAATGAAGCCAGAAGAGTGACCAGACTAAAATTTCCTTGGGGAGACTGTCCCTATACTGTGACTACTGAAACATATTTCCAGATCTAGTTTTAATTTGGGAACCTTTATCACATACCACACACATTACCATGGTTCTTATTTACTGGGGACAGTCCCAATTCCTGATCAAACATTGCCTTAGTTTGGGCCTTTATGTGGTGACTTGTCAAAATGGTGTGTGTGAGACAATTATTAGCATTCTCTTTCAGCATTCAGTTTCCTTTATGACTGGGGAATGGTTATGGATTCTATCTCTAGAGCACATTCACTAAGGTGTTATTCAGTACACAGCCTGCAGTTTTCTATCCCTGTAACTGCCTACAAACCTACACACCATAAACACGATTCCTGATTTTTTTGTAGGACAACAATATTTTTCAAATATATTTTAGCCAAAGAACCATCACTATCCTGGTTGTGGCTGTTTGCACTAAGGCTGCCTCACCTCCCACCGTGGTGGGATGTTTTCTGTCAGCAGCCTGTTTTGCCCACTGCTTTAAAAAAAACCAGCAACATGAGCACATTACTTCTGGGGGAATCCATGAAGTGACATAGCGTAGCTCAAGGAATCACTGGAAATGATACCATACAATTTCCAATAATTCTCAGAGCTACCATATGTCATTTCCTGATTTGCCCTGGAAAGGATGCAGCGATATAGCTGACATTGCATAACCCCATTCCCCCCCCCCCCAAATCCTCCCGCTGGTTGCTAAGCTTGACTTGGAAAGCCTACTTTCCACACAGTTATTTGTACTGGGTCCAATGCTGTTGGGAAGTAGGGTTTTCCCTCACTTCCCCACAGCATCATAGTTTATTTGTACATCTGGATTTTTTCCAGCTTTTCCTTAACCTTGCACAAATCTGCCATCAAGTTCCCCTGAGCTGTTTTTCAGAAGGGTTGCACCCACAAACCCCTGTAGGGAGGGTGTGGCCATGCACCAGTGGGATGGGCTGAAGGTTTCTGTCATGAGACCCAGCACTTGGGAGGGAATCCAATACCCTGGGTAGCCCCACAGTGATAAAAGAGCATTAACACTAAGGGGAAAAGCCTCAGTGGCTGACTCATGCCTGGGTCAAGTAGCATCATCGAGCTGGGTACATAGACAGGTGGTTCACTGCAGCTTGGCTTGGAGTAGACTGGATTCTCCCCTAACACACGGTGGAAGGTTGGGAAAAGGGGGCACCCTGTCTGGAGCTTGAACTACATGCTAGTATTTTGTAAGGTGGAAAGTTTCAATAAAGGAGAAACATGTTAGCTGTAGACTGCCACCTTCCATTGCTTGTTTCGCTAGAGGGAATGCCGGGGCATCCCAAGCCTCCTGTGAGGTCCAGACAGAGTCCATAAATGATGGGATGATGTGCCCTGTTGCCTCTCTTTTCTTTGGATCTCTCTGCTTCCAGACATAGAAGAACTGAGCTGTTTGATTCATCTTTACATATGGGAAAGCTTGACTTAAAGAGATTTGCTACAAATATATTTCAGAAATTCTGGGCACCATGAAGGAATAGCAAGACAGCAGCAGAAACCTACATTAAAAAACAAATCTACTTTGGTCTGAATATAAGAATGATAAATAGCGAGAGGTGGGTGGTGCTTCAGACCAGAAGGTTGCCGACAAGCTAAATTCTGTCAGTTCTGTTGTTTTTTTATGGGCACATTAGAATTGATCCTCCTCTGTGTTTGGTAGTGGAGGTCTGGTAGGCTGCATAATGTGATGTAGATGCCATATATTCACACAACACAGGAATGAATGCCCAATGGACAGCGAGTGTGTTTCCCTCTTTAACCCGGCTTTGTCTCTCTGCCAGTGTGCTACAATGGCCTCTTTGAGAAGGGGCAGCTGATGGGTTGTTGGCAGGGAGACTGGAAGTAGAAATTTGCAACTGGGGGAAAAAACAGCTTCATTTCCAGGAGTCTATACCGTAACTGATGCCAATTTCCAAAACAAAACTGCTATTTCTCTCTGCTCATGACAGATGCCTGGAGCCAGAGGGAGGGCAAACTGTTACTTTTAGCTTGAAACACAGCCAGATTAACATTTTGCAGCCCTGAGATTGCCATTTCCTGAACATATACTTCCAAAAGATCCAGAATAGGGAATTGTGGGCCACCTATTTCTACCAGCATTAAGTCTAGGGGCATCTCATTTTTCTATACCCAGAAAATGCAGTGATGTATAGAAAGGAATCTACAAAAGGTTAGAGAACAGAACTAGCAAATTAGGATTCTTTTTTGTAATTTTTTTTGTCTCTGGATATACATTGCATAATCTCACTGCCAGTGCTTAATTCTAAACAAGAGACTCAAGTGTCTGTGAAATTGGTATTAATTAACCTGAAGGCCTTCTTCCTAATCCTAGTATGACTGTGATTATCTGTGGAGGGAAAGGCACTTTGCACATGTGCAAAAAAAACAGGGTTTCTCACCTGTAACTGTTGATCGTCGAGTCTCTTCTGTGCAGACACACATTGGGACTGCGCAGGCGCAGGCCAGCCGCGGAAAAGATTTTTCTAGCTTCCAGAGATGTGAAGGGGACGTTCGGATCCACCGCGCATGCGCGCCGGTGTTCCCGCCAATTTTGAATGCATATATATCCGAACGTCCCCGGCATTCCCTCAGTTCACCTGAGCCGCCGGAGAAACTAAGTTAACGAAACACTCACAGCGGGGCAGGCGGGAGGGAATGTGTGTCTGCACAGAAGAGACTCGACGATCAACAGTTACAGGTGAGAAACCCTGTTTATCGTCTTCGTCCTTCTGTGCAGCCCCACATTGGGAGAGTAACTAGCATCTCACCAATGGGGGCGGGTGTGAGTGTCTACTTGAACAAGGACTGCAGGACAGCTGTGCCAACAGCCGAGTCACGTCGTGCATGCACATCCACAGAGTAATGCCGGATGAAAGTGTCCGCAGAGGACCATGTCGCAGCTTGGCAGACGTCCTGGAGCGGCACTCCTCGCAGGAAGGCAGCAGAAGCAGCTTGGGCTCGAGTGGAATGAGCGGTAACCAACAAGGGACACTGGACTCCAGCATGCTGATAGCAAAGTTTAATCGTAGACACAATCCAGCGAGAGATGGACTGGGCAGAAGCAGGAGAGCCCTTGCGAGGGCCAGAGTAACACACAAACAGGGCAGGAGACTTCCTGAAACATTTGGTGCGGTGCAAATAAAACAATAAAGCACGCTTTACATCCAATGTGTGTAGTGCTCGTTCCCCTTGGGATGAGGGCGTTGGAAAAAAGGAAGGGAGGAACACCTTTTGCTGTAGGTGAAACCTTGAGACTACCTTAGGCAGAAACTCCATGCTAGTGTGGAGCATGACAGTACCAGGGAAAAACTGCAGAAAGGGAGGGTCACACCGCAGGGCGGACAGTTCCCCCACACGCCTAGAGGACGTGATTGCCACCAGGAAAGCCACCTTCTGAGTGAGCAAAGGCAGGGGGCAGGAAGATAGAGGCTCAAAGGGCTGGAGCATCAGTCGGGAGAGAACCAGGGAGAGACTCCATTGTGGAATGGGATGGGCCCTAGGAGGGAAGGTCTTGAACAGGCCCTTCAGAAACTGCTTGGAAAGCCAGTGAGTAAAAACGGTCTTCCCATCAATCTGCTCATGGAAGGCAGAGATTGCAGCCATGTGGACTTTAACACTGGAAAACGCAAGGCCCTGGGAGCAGAGATCCAGGAGGTAGTCCAGGATGACAGGGAGCGGGCAACTAAAGGGAGAAACCCCCTTTGGGGCCAACCACCGGGAAAAACGTGACCACTTCCTCTGGTAGGACAACCTGGTGGACGGTTTCCGGGCATTCAAGATCACCCCAAGCACCCCAGAAGAGAGGTTCATTCCCGGTTGCCCAGAAGCCAGGCAGCCAGATTCAGTACAGCCACATCGTGATGCCACACCCCGTCCCTGGTTAAGAGGTCCGGGGCGTGAGGCAGGGGGAGGCATCGCCCCTGGGACAGGGAGAGCAAAAGGGGGAACCAATCCTGGCGAGGCCACCGAGGGGCAACGAGGATACAGCGGGTTCGGTAGGCCCTGACCCTGGAAAGAACCTTGTACAGGAGCGGAAAGGGCGGGAAGGCATAAAAGAGCCCTGGGGACCAAGGTATTTGGAAGGCATCCCCTAGGGAGTGGCGGCCAATGCCGGCCCGGGAGCAGAACAGCGGGGCCTGTTTGTTGCGGGCAGTGGCGAAGAGGTCGACCAAAGGCGTGCCCCATGTGCGGAAAACCTGGTCGAGGTAGACCCTGTTTAGGGACCACTCGTGCTGAGGCAGAAACACCCTGCTCAGCGCATCTGCCGAGGTGTTGAGCTCCCCGGCAATGTGCACGGCCCTGGGAAGGACGTTGTTGGCCACGGCCCAATTCCATAGAGTCGTTGCCTCCTTGCAGAGCTTGAGCGAGACCGTTCCCCCCTGCTTGTTGAGATAGTAGCAGGCCGTGGTATTGTCCGACAGGACCTGAATCTTCCTGTTCCGAACGGCATCTGCAAAAGAAGCGAGGGAGTAACGGATCGCCCGAAGCTCAAGAAGGTTGATATGCATGGATGCCTCAGATGGGGACCAGATGCCCTGAGCCGAAAGCTGTCCACAGCGCCCCCCCCATCCCAAGTTGGAGGCATCGGTATAAACTGTGACCTCAGCTAGGAAGGGGCCAAAAGGACAAACCTCAGACAGGTTTCCAGGGACAGTCCACCAGGCCAGAGAGCGCAGCACCACCCTGGGAATGGAGAACTTCTGATGCTGGCCCATAGTGAGGGGGTTGTACCTCCGGACGAACCAGTTTTGCAGAGGCCTCATATGCAGGCGTGCAAAGAAAACCACCCCAGTGGAGGAGGCCATAAGGCCCAATAACGTTTGGATCAAAAGGGCAGTTTGGTAACGGTTATGCAGGAAATGACGGGCTAAGGAAGAAAGCCTGGTCAGGCGATCTGGAGGCAGGTAGGCTCTGCCCCGTGGTGAGTCTAGATGAACCCCAATAAACCTAATGGCTGTGCCCGGAGTAAGGATGGACTTATCCCTATTAACCACCAAGCCCAACTCAGCCAGTACAGACAAAGTGAGGGCAATATGGTCCTGGAGAGAGTCAGCTGAGGGTCCCACTAGGAGCCAATCATCCAGGTACGGGTAGATAAAGCACCCCCTGGACCGTAGGTATGCCACCACAGTGGCCATGCATTTCGTAAAGACCCTGGGCGCAGAGGCCAGCCCAAAAGGCAACACCGTATATTCATATACAGAATCCCCATAGGCAAACCGCAGATACTTCCTGTGGCCCTCAAAGATGGAGATGTGGAAGTAGGCGTCTTTCAAGTCTAGGATAGCTAACCAGACGCCCACCTCTAGGAGCTCCATGACCCGTGCCAGGGTCAGCATCCGAAACTTCTCAACCTTTAAATAGCTGTTGAGGCCCCTAAGGTCCAAAATGGGCCGGGAACCTCCATCCTTCTTATCCACAAGGAAGTACCTCGAGTAAAATCCCCACGGGGAAGCAGCGACATTGACCACCCGGACAGCACCTTTGTTAACCAACTCTATAACATTATTGTACAACATAACATCACAACATGGAGAACAACGGGGAGGGAGAGAGAGAGGAGGTGCATCTGTAAACATTAACTTGTAACCATGGGCCACAATGGACAGGACCCAAGTGTCAGAAGTAACACGTTGCCAACAGGGCAAAAAAGGCCGAAGCCTGTCCAGAAACTGGGCAGCAGAGGAGGCGTCCTTGGAGGCCAACAGGGGAGCGTTCAGGCTTAGTCAGAAGACCGAGGGCTTCTGCACCGAGGTCGAAGGCTTGGGTGAAGAAGGCTGTTGCCTGCCCTTGGACCGGCCGGAGCGCCGGGAAGAATGACGCTGCTGGGCTGAATAGGATCGGTGACCGTAGGACTGGCCCGAGAAGAAGCGCCCTTGACGCTGCTGGTAAGGTTGGTAAGGGGCCTGGTAGGATCGGAACCGACCATAACGATACCTCGGACCCGATGACTGAACCGAGGGGGCGACTCAGAGGGACTTGGCCGTCTGCTGATTCTTTTTCATCAGGGAGAGGGATTCATCCGTCTTCTCCGAGAAGAGCTGGGGCCCCTCGAAGGGGAAATCCTCCACTTTCGCCTTCTTTTCAGGCGGCAGGGCAGTGGACCGGAGCCAGGCGTGTCGACGCAGGACCACCGAAGTCACCATCGAGCGCGCCGCGGAGTCGGCAGCATCCTTGCCCGCTGTCATCTGCTGTTTTGACAGCCGTATGGCCTCTGCTTGAAGGGCCTTCACCAAGTGGCGGCGATCCTCGGGGAGATCGGAAAGGTAAGAGGACAGCCGTTTCCAGAGGAACAGATTGTAGGACCCCATAATGGCCTGGAAGTTGGCAATACGGAACCCCAAAGACGCGGACGAGTAGAGTTTCCTGCCCATGCCATCCAGCTTCCTGCCTTCTCGGTCCGCCGGCGCCGACGAGGAACCGGAACGGAACCGAGCCTGACCCTCCTCAGCCACGATTGAGGAGGGTTTCGGATGACTGAAGAGGTACGGGCAATCATCCTGCTTTAAACGGTAGTACCTCTCTACCTTCTTTGCCGTCGCGGACACGGACGCCGGTGTTTGCCAGAGCGCGAGAGCGCTGTCAACAAAATCCTCCACAGGGGGAAACGCCACCGACGCGGGGGACCCGGAATACAGAGCCTCCAGTAGCTTACTCTTGGGCTTGGAGGTCGTGGAGGAGACGTCTATCTCCAGCGCGGCAGCCATCCGCACCATCTGCTCGGAGAACAGCCTGTAGTCGTCATTCGGAGACGATGAACGGGGCCCACCCACGGTGTCATCCGGGGAAGGATCAGAGGCCGCATCTGAAGAACACTCCGACGGGGACGCCAGACCTTCCTCATCCTCGGAATCTGAAAACTCCGGCGAGGTTTGTGTCGGAACCGAGGACCGGTGAGCGCTCGGGGCCGATGGACAAGTCGCCGGAACCGACGGTCGCAGAGGCAAGCCAGGAGGTGGAGGAGCGGATGCCGGGAGCCCGACTGGCTGAGCCGGAACGGAAACCACCGGAACCGAAGGGTGCTGCAGGAAGGGCAGCGACTGCTGGAACCACGCCACAAAATCCTGCCAGGAGGTCATGTTCCCAATCCCCGCGACAGGCTGGCAAGGGGGCAGAGGAGCAGGCACCGGGGCGGGCCAGCGAAGAGGCATCGGAACCGACGAGGTAGACGGTAATGGAACGGAGGCCTCCGAAGGCGCCGGGGCGGAAGGCAGGGAGCGTTCGAATGACTGGAACGGTTCCGTGAAAGATGGGAACGACACGAATTCCTCGGGAACCGACGGAGGAGGCGTGCAGGGAGGAGACGGGGTGTGGAGACTCACCACATCGTCAGGGATCAGGACCGGTCCAGATGGAGTACCAGGGCGCACAGTCGGAGCCGGGGATAAAGCACGGCCCTTGGCCCTCGATTTCGCCTTGGCCTTCTTGGGCTGGGGTTCCGAAGCAGCCTCTGCGGCCGAGGGCTTGGAGGAGGACTTCGGCTTGGAAGCGGAACGCTTCTTGGCCTTCCGGTCGGAAGGACGATCCCCGGAACCGGAGTCAGGTCAGGCCTCCGGAACGGGTTGCCCCGTCGGTTCCGCGGGGAGCTGCTCTGGCGACTTACGAGACGGCGCCGGCGACGGAGCAGCGGAGCGGGGTCTATCTCCCGAAGAGCCGGATGGCTTGGGGGGGAGAAGGTTAGCATCCCACAAAAAAGCCCGGAGCCTGGCCTTCCGATCACTCCTTGCCTTCGGGGTGAAGGACATACAGATGGAGCAGCGCTCGACAACATGCCCCTCGCCCAGGCAGATGAGGCAGAGCTCATGGCCGTCCGAGTGCGTCATTTTAGTGCCGCACTTAAGACACTTCTTAAACAAAGAAGTTTGGGACATAATGAACGGTATCTCCCACCGACAAGGGGAAAAAATACCGACCAGAAGATCACAATCTAAAACTCCGAAGAGACGCTGAGAGGATAAATGCTAGACAATAGAACCTTTTCGTACGGCGGCGAAAAAGGAACTGAGGGAATGCCGGGGACGTTCGGATATATATGCATTCAAAATTGGCGGGAACACCGGCGCGCATGCGCGGTGGATCCGAACGTCCCCTTCACATCTCTGGAAGCTAGAAAAATCTTTTCCGCGGCTGGCCTGCGCCTGCGCAGTCCCAATGTGGGGCTGCACAGAAGGACGAAGACGATCAGTCTCTTCTTTACTACTTACATGTTTGATGATTGATCCCAGGAACTGAAAACCGATTCTGGGGCTAAATCCTGATGAAGCCAAGCATCAATCAAGTGCTGCCTCCTGCAAAATGCCTCAAATGCTTCTGGTGAGATGTTTGCTTTATCCATTCCACTTCTGATTTCATCCTCTCAGGCATGAAGCCTTATTGCCTTGCAGAAAATGGAATCTTCAAAAGCAACCACTCTATTGAAAGACAGCTTTGTATTTTGCTAGGCTGGCTGGCTCACAGAGCAGAGACAAGCCAAAAGCAGACTCAAAGGTACCAATTCTAAGAACAGGGGAATTTTTTTTGTCTAATTCGTATCGTCAGGAATAGGCAATTTCTATGGTTTACTTACATATAAACTGTTCCTAAATATCTACCTCCTGCCTAGAACACTTTTCCACTGCCTCTTTGCTCTGAAAATTAAACCTTTCCTAAATGCTTTGCTTAAATTCTCCTTACTTATTTATAGGTCATTGACCTAACATCATTTATGAAGAACTGTGTTCAGCTTTTTAAAAGTCTGATTCTAGATACTTTGGTAAACACCAGAATTTCAGTGAATGATGCAACTTTCAGTAATTCTTATTTCATTTGATATTCATATTCTGCTCCCCCACCAATGGGAACACAAAGCTGCTTACCACATTGTTTTCCCCTGTTCCATTTTTATCCTCAAAACAACAACCATGTGAGGTAGATTAGGCTGACAGTGACAGCTACAATGTCAACCAGTGAATGAGCTTCCCCAGTAGAGTGAGAATTTGAACCTGCATCTCCCAGACCCTAGTCTGACAATGAGATCCGACTTCCAAGCAGAAGGCAGGCAGATCTATAAAAAACACATTTACTGAGAGGTAAGTATCCAATTATGGGTTTTCAAGAAATAACTTATGATATGATACATTATATTTACTGGTAAGATTTTTTAAAGGATGCCACTGGGAAATGTCAGAAAACTGACATCTATTGGGAAATCTCAAGATCAGCTGAACACCTTTGTTAAATGACAATTGTTTGTCATTTTTAATTTACTGTCGTATTTAACAGAAAATATCTATCACTGCATAGCTAGCTGAAATAATCATATGCTCATCCCTTAGGTCAGCCTCTGCAAAGAAACACGTCTTTCATTACATGTTCATCCTTGAGGACTAGTTCTTACAAATAGGATGAAATTGTAAAACTGATCCTGCTTCATATTACATAATTAAATGTTTCCCCTTGTTAAAAAATCATACACATACATTTTCTCCTTCTAGCAGTCTAAAAGTGCTTAAATACAATTTTTTTTTAAAAATAGTGTTATCAGGAAGAAGGTAGACTAGAACACTGACATCTAGTTTCCTTTGTGCAGGGAGGAAGGAGCATTCAGTCCCAGGAGATGGTTGGAAGCCCTTGAAAGGCAACCTTGCTGATGCCAAGTAGGTTTAGGCTTGGCTGGTGTCTGGATAGTAAACCTCTGGGGAACTCTTATGTATGCTATTTTGAGTTCCATGATGGAAAAAATGTGCTTTGTACATGTAATAAACAAATGATATGAACTTTATGGGTCAGGTCATGGTATCTGCATACATTTTTCTGACTTTGGCAAATGGGATCCATATAATACAAAATTAACTGGTAACATACATAACTAATCACAAAGTGACAAGAAATACACATAGATATACAAAATGGGGGAAAATGAGAAGATGTTGCCCAGATGAAAAGGATCTAGGTAAACAGTGAATCATAACTGAACTGAATACAATTTCAGCAGTTTATGACTGGTAGGATGGAGGATGTCACTTTTTGGTCTGCATTTATAATAGCACTGGATGCTATCACATGAGAGGTAATTGTACTGTTCACCCAAAGCACCCTTTAAGGAACAGAGAATGACTGGCCCGAGGTCACTCAGATCCTAGTCCAACACCCTCACCACTATACTAGTGGCATCTTTAGAAGATAAAATAGGAGAGGTAGGGAAAGAAAGGACACCTGTCTCCTCCTCTTCCTGAGCTGGAAGCAAAACAGGAGCTGCAGAGTGAGGATGGAAGTCATAGAAAAAGGGAACAGAAAGGAGCCATAAATAAGCACTGAGCTGCACGTCATGCTCACATGTGGGATTTCTGGATTAGACCTTGCCTGTCCTTAACCAGCAATGTGGATTGGTGAGGACTATTCCACGCTGAAGCATCATGAACTGGTGCTGGGATGGGCTGATGCTTTGAACTGTGAGTCCTGGAAACAATTCTCTCGGTTCTTTAAAATGAATGAGAACAACCTGGATGAGACTGCAGGATGCCAATTGTCCTCAGATTTCATGACCAACTTCGCACAGTTGTGTGGTTCCTGAGGTACACTCCTGCAGTGCCACAGAGGATGCTGGGGAGCACCTCTCAGGTGGTATAAGGCCTCCAAGCTGTGGTGTTCCAAGGTATCCTGAGGAAAACGATCCTGAGCAGCTGAGACTAAACCAGGAACTCGTCAATATATGTGCTGTTGATTTATGTGGTGAGCTGTTAAGGCTACATGTCAAAGTGTTTCCTGGCCTGCATAATATTCCTAGGCTCAGGAGGGATCCCACCCACTGAGGCCAGCCATTAGCTGCCCCTGACCTGGAAGGACTGTAAAGGCTTCCAGATTGCTGGGTGTTCATTTGAGCAACAATGGTATCTCTGTGTCCAACTCCTACTTGTGACTGCAAATTGCTGGTGTCTGGTTCCTGCTTGGTGAATGTTCAAGGGTTAGCATTGAGACGAACTCATTGGCACCCTTAAAAACATTGCCACCCCAAATATCTATGAGACTAGCTTCCATTACTGGGCCAGCCCTTCCCAAAGCGGCTGTTTCTTTTATTGATGGTTTACACTTGTCAGGGGAACCGCAAACTAATTAGCAAAGTGTGTTGTGGCAAAGTCTGCACCCAACTGAGTGTTTTAACTTTAATGAATAATGAATGAAAGGTTTGTTTATCTAGTGATGAAGAAAGCAAGACGTTTACCAAAAACATACCTTACAAAAGCCCCAATATAAATGATAAAATAACAGAGCTCTTAGCAACCACTGGCAAAATGGCTCACGCTCCTCTCTCATTAAAGCCTGTTTCCATGTAACCCAAAGATGGCTGTATGTGTAGGCACAGAGTTTAAGCACACACTGCGTAATTCTACGCATGCTCTGAAGTACAGCTGTGGAGAGAGGCAGTGGGGTGATGCATAATTCTCATCCCTAAAACTGTCCTCAGAGATGAAACCAGCCCAGATGCCAGTTCTGGCAAAATGCTCTTAAAGGGAATCCATCAAAGATGTGTACAAACTTTTAAAATGTCACTCTCAGTATCTATGGTTGTTTTTCCTTTTGTAGCACTGCTGCCTCCAGTATCTGTATGCAAACAGGAGCTTTTTTTGCTATAAATCACCCTCTTTCTTGTACCCAGAGCATCTCATGATGTCACAGCCAAACAAGATGTTGCTAAATGACTGGCTGAAGCTTCCAGATGTTTGTGGGAAAGAAAAGCTTCTGTTTACATGCTAACAAAAAGAGAGCAGCAGGAGATTATTGTTAACTGGAACATATTTCAGTGTGTTCAATTTGAAGACTAGCTCATATTCATAATTGTGGGCCAGAAGCACGACACTGTCCCAGCTCTCTAATTAGCAATAAGATGACGATTGTTTTCAAGGAGGCTGTTGAAGTCACAAACCCTTAGAGGAACAAGAGATGCTCCTCTAACATCCCATAAGGCAAAGTTTTACTGGAAAGATTTCTCCATACTCCCTTCTGGGCTGTGGCTTCAGCTATCAACATTTGTGGAAGAAATGAGGCAAAATCTACCTCTTTCTTTCTATGCCTCTTCCCTGGCAGGGGCAGCTGGGAAAGAGAATTTCTTTATACACCTCTAGCAGTTATTTATTTATATTTATTTTATACCCCACATTTCTCCTCAGTGGGAATCCGAAGAAGCTTACATCATTCTCCTTGCCTCCATTTTGTTCTCACAACAAACCTATGAAGAAGGTTAGACTGAGTGTGTTTGGCTAGTCTAAGGTTTCCCAGCAAGCTTCCATGGCAGAGTGGGGATTCAAACCTAGGCCCCCCAAATCTTAATTTGACACTGTAACCACTAAACCATACAGGCTGTCATCAAGGTAGCCTTGCTTGTGGCCTAAGAAACTATACTTCCTTTTATGCTGTCCCCCACAGAAGGTGCATCTGCACATCATTGGACATTGCTCTGTCATTACACCACAGCAACCATTTGGAACAGATGACTTATTCACAAAGGATAATCCAGTTTGAATGACATTGCAAAGAACACTCAGTATTCAGTGATGTGTAGATACAGCCCTACTCCTGGCTTCTGGACCAAGCCATCCAGGATGTATGGACTGTTCTGTTCTAAAAGCCTTTAAATACAATCATATGCATTTGTTATTTATCTTCTGTGGTTCCAGAGCTGTCTTTCACACTTGTGTTTCTGTTGCAGGACATCACATTTTGAAGCATTCAAATCACAACATTTTCAGGAAGTGTAGTATAAAAAGACAGCCAAAAGCTCTGTTGATTTCACTTCTCTACAGAGCTGGAAAAGATGACTCCTCAGAGGGTTTGTTAATTTCTTCTTGCCCCCTCCCCAAGGCTCTGTCAATTTCACCTCCCCTTCTGGGAGAACATGTAGATCTTTTCCAAGGATAGAATGCATCCACTGATGTTGTGCTTACCATGCAAGATGAGGACAGGGATGAGTGTGTGTGTGTTCCTCTGTGACCAATCCCATTTTGTAAAATCCTTTCCAAATTTATTTTTAAAATTAAAATGATAGTTGAATGATGCATGCTTTCATAGTGCACTATAGCATTTCTGTGAATGTTACACCCTCTTTTATATGATATTCACAAAAAATGACAGTGCACAACAAATCAGTTGTATAATTATTGGTCATTATCAAAAAATATCAAAAAGGTTCATGCAGAATCAAACCACCCAGTGCAACAGAGCACCTCCTGCTGTGCTGCTACAGGTTTGTTTGTTAATAAAGATAGGTAGAAGATATATCTCGATAGTGTTGTGATTTTATACTGATTTATCTACTGCCAAAGTTTTAAAAGCCAACTAAAAGCCCACCAGTGGCAGAGGGAAATGATGGGAGTGATGGGGATAGGGAGGATAAATGACACCGGATGTGAAAGGGAAAGGGTAGAAATCTGCACTTTCCTGTAGACACTGCAGGCAAACCCACTTTGACTCCAATCTTTCCAGAAAATAGATTTGGGAATCAGCAGGGGAAACCTGGGTAAGTCACAGAATGTGATGGAAAGTTCACTGATGGAGGAAGATGTTGTATGGTCCCCCAGAAAACCTTGTTACAGTTTGAGAGCCAGGGTGGAGCAAATCCTGTGTGGAAACAGCCTTCGTCTGCCATGTGGATTGTAAGTTATTAGAAAACAAGCTCTGAAAACTGGTCTTTACGTTATGGCATACGGGTCAATACCGTTGAAAATACTGGGTCATATCAGTAGAAGCTCCATTCTGCTTTTATATGGTATAGATGCTACATAGTCACCTCCAAGAGGAAGCTTCTTTAGCAGCTTCCAAATAGCAGATGTAGATCACCATTTCAAAGAAATAAAATGCAGCAAAAAGGGTACTTTTATTGGCATCTAATTACTGTACAACATCTGGAAAACAATCTCATCCAATTCTGACAGCTCCTCTAGGTATCAGACAAATAACAACACACTAGCACAACATAGGAGCAACAGCTCAAAGACAGGTGGAAACTCACCTCGATCTCTACATAGTCATGGAGCTTTTTGCAGGTGGCAGCAAAGGTTTCAGTCGTGCCGAATTCAAAATACCACAGTTTATTCTTCATTCTGACATAGAGACATAGAGAAGGGGGCATCAGAGAGGAGATATTCAAGGGAATCTTTTCTCTTTTTTGACATATGCTGCCCTGCCTACCAATTGCTCAACTTGGTGTCCATTGCAAAAGATGAGCAGCAGTAATATGCAGAGAACTACTATACTATCACTGGAAACAGCTAGAAAAGAACATCTTTCTCCTTCCAGAAAACAGGACTCTACTGTGATTGTCCTTCCCCTGATTGTCTGAATAAGCTCTCTAACCTAATGTAATGCACATCAAGATTTGGACCTCTGACAATATTTCAGAGCTGCCTCTGTTCATTATGCTTGGATCTCTTCCCAACTCATGCATTCCTGCAGACCACCCTGTGCTTATCTTATGGTACAGTCAGATTAGTTTACTCTCATATCAGTCTTGTCTGGTACTCCCAAATACCCCACTTCAAAAACAAAATCATGATATCCAATCCAGATACAAGAGATGGTAGCAAGGAGCCTTGCTATGGAAGGATAGCCATATTGCTGTTTGTCTCACTTTAAAACATGTGGCTGTGCAGTAGATGCTCAAGAGGCAGAGCACATGGCCTCTTGAGTGAAAGAAAGTGGAACAATGAAATAAAATTAATGCAAACAATTCATGTAATGGTGAAGCATTGCGGCAGGTGGGTAAACTTGCTGGTAGCTGCAGTTTTTTAAAAAAAGGATAGAAGGTTATTTCCATGCTGAAATGATATATTGAAAAAGATGTCTCGGTCTCTAGAGGGTTAAAAACAAAAATCCTGAAAAAGTTACACAATAGCCTGGGCACTAGACAGAAAGGTCACTCCTTGCCATTCATAGGTAATAGCCAGCTAAATTTCACTTGGCAGCAGAAGAGTGATATTTTTCTAGGTACAAAATATAGTATACCCAAGAGCAAGGGAAATATGTTATTTTAAACAAAAGGAGCAGAAACGGTGATGTTTGGACTTCATGCAACAAATTGGTCATATCCTCATATTTGCTAATCCTTTTATTTTATTTTATTTACTTGGGCTTTTCTCCCTAATAGGGACCCAAAGCACCGTACATCATTCTCCTGTCCTCCATCTTAACATTAACAATCTGGAAGGCTCCAAGGAAGATGGGGGTTGGTGCTAGATGCCATATTAGAAGTGACTACACTAAATTCCTGCTGTGGGCTGAAGTAGAAGTACCACAAATGTAGTTTTCCAGGTAGCATCTTGAAAGGTATGCCAGAAACTCAATGTCTTGGGCTTTCTCCATATCATTTAGAGTGCAGCAAATGCTTCAGGAGCAATCATGGGTCCACCAACAGCTTTAATTCACTGGAGGGGTAGAGAAGAGCCATTTCTTAGCTGTACTCCAAGGGATGGGGATGGGGTAGGGGGACATGGCAACATGAGATTCACTCCTGAAATCCAGTCAACCAGGCCATGCAGCTGACCTCCTTTGGCAAAACTCTGGAGTGCCAGCTTTTTCGTTTCCAACCATAGAGATGGAAGAGACAGCCAGCACGTGCAATAGCTACAGGGAATCTATATTTATATCTCCTTAAAAGCTCTTGGTTTAAGTTGGTGCTTAAGACTATTACTTTAATCAGTAAGACTGACTTGTTTTGAAAGTATTGTACAAAGTCAAATTTCAAATGCAAAATCAAAAAAGTGACTGAAATTGAAATTCTACCATATTTCAAACGTGCCAAAAATTACGAGGAAGACTTGATAATAATGATAAAGCCTGCATCTACACAGGGATTTTTCTTACCATGGATAGCAGGAAGCCACTGCAGTAAAGGGGGAAGTCCAGCTAATATTGGGCTCAATATGGACACAACTTGCCAGGCTCCCCCTCCCTCTTCACAGTCACTGGAATAAAATATAAACCTCATGTTCTCCAGTTTAAAGGGAAAATATTGGGATGCCTGTGGGATTAGGCTCAGTAGAATGGGTTGAGGAAAGACTTTAGCCTTCCCTCCCATGCCTGAGCTGAAATGGCTGCAGGGGGCCTGCTTGGTCTGCTGTGAGTCTCCATGTACTGCTGAGTGTGTGTGTTTTATCCTGGGAAAATGGTATGGGAAGGAAGGCTGAAGCCTCTCCTCTCCTGGTGCCACACTCCCAAGCCTAACTGAGCCCCATTCACTTGGAAACATTAGTTCCCTGGTGTCCCTGGATACCACTCAAGTTAAACAGATCATCTGCTTCGGCCCTCATCTAGTTCATCAAATGCATGCTGCAATTCCCCTTTTGAAGTACTTTGCTGGAGAAGGGAGACTTTCAAGTTAGCACAAAGTGTTTTGGGAGACACTGTGTGTCATTAAAAAAAGAGACACACAAAGACAGAGGTAGGAGGCAGGGATGCTGAAAGCTCAGCCAGAACATCTACAGTCCAAAATGAGTACTTAACATTGCTTTGTGGTAAGATCGGTCCTGGTACAAAGCCAGTGTGGATCTCCACTGTGAGGTGTCCAAAAATTCACCACATAGTGGAAAAACAAATCCACCTGAGCCAGCTGAATACTTCAATTCTTTTGGGAACAGAGATCAGGTATGCTGTGTACACTTCTAATGCTAAAATCGTAGCTCAAAACCAATGTTGAATCTCATGGGGACAATTCAGCCCTGGAGAAGAGACTGAAATCATTAATGCTAAACTTGATAAAGATAGGAGCACAGTGGCTCTGTGTTCTTGCTAGATAATCATGTTCTCATACCCAGAACAGGAGAATAATCAATGCTGCCATGCTTGGAAAGGCTCTCTGATTAAATATGAGTCAGCAGAGCAGCACTGCAGCTGGAAGGATAAATGCCAGTAAGTGATGGGTTAATATGGATCGTTGTAAAACACAGTTATTAATTACTAGTTCTTGAGTGATGAATACTTTGAGGTAAGGACCCTAGAATCTGGGTTCAGATTATGATGTCCCCTAATCATTACGTCAGCACTATAACTTTAGCAGTGGCACTGGGGAAATTGTAGCCCCTTCCTTGTTTTCAAGTCATGGCTAAGATGGCATCTGCCAGGGATATTTTAGTATAAAGTATAAGCTTGTGTCCTATTTTCTGTTTCTGATGATGGAAGGGCATTATTGTCAATGGGGAAGGGGGGCAATTTCTGCTGATTCCCCCTTCCACTGCAGACATCCACCTTGCTCCCTGTGCTGTTTGTGAGGTTTTCCTAATCCCCAGAAAAGACAGTCAGAGGGCTCAGTATGATACAGTGGGAGGAGGAAACAAGCAAGCCCATCTGCTAGCTCCATTCATAGTCAGGGCCCAAGCCAATGAGTTTAGATACCACCGTTTGAAAAAAGTATACTTTTGGAACAGAGAGCAATATGTTTATTCAGATCTATCTTGTTTTAAAGAGAGATAATTCAACAAATAGTTGGCCAAGTTCACTCAGATGCACTCCTCCAAAGGTCCTGCAGAATTAAATGGAATGTGCATGAGAATTGTGCTCTTCCATGACATTCATTTCAGTGGGATTTATACACGAGGGTGCCAATCTCATATCAGCAGGTGCAAAACCTGTTAAATGGAAAGACTCTGAATTGGATAATCAGCCCAGGAGCTTTGCTTTATGCCCTAAATGAGGACTTTGGCTGAAGACCCCATAAGCAAATCGAAGAGAAACAGCATTACTGCTAGAAGCCTGGGCTGGATGAGAAACCCGCCCACGTTCAGTTGAGAACGAAAAGGCAGAGAAGACAGGTTGATTTACTAAATGCAAGCACACACGTCAGGCAGCATTTATTTTCATCCCACTATATGCCTCATCCTGACACTGCTGGAGTTGTAGTCAGGAATCTGAAAATCCAAAGATTAAAACTCTGAGTAAAGAATTACATTTGCAGAAAGTTGGCTCAATTCACATTTGATTGATTTTTATTTACTGCTTTTCAAAAAAATGTTTGAAAATGTTTTAGCCCTCAGATTCTGCCAGAATGGTCTAAAGAAAGAAGTCCAGAAACAGTATGGAAAAGGCAGGAAGAGTCATGATGTAGCGCAGGAAGGTCAGCTCAGTATCTAGAGAAACCGACCAAAGGCGTTAAGGTGCTTCTCACAATCCCTTGTTACGTTCTACAAATATGCACTTTCGGAACGGAACACTTGTGACAGGAGAGAGAGCTCTTCCTGTTGTATACCTGAACACACAAAGCGCCGTCTTCAAAGTCTCATGGAGTCTCACCCCAGACCTCACCAATCTCGCACCCCAAACAAAACCCTTTAACTAGATTCTGGGGAAGTTTCCTCTCCTCTGCATCCTGTCAGGTCCCCCAAAATAAAGAGGTACCCACTCCAACAGCAAAATACAAGAGTGCATACACAAGAGTAGGGGAACACAAAAGTCAAATATATTCCAATTATTCAGCCAAGTAAAGAAATAATCCCCATACATAGAGTAAGAATACTCTCCGAATTCAAAAGGATATCACAAAGCAATCAATGTCATAGTTATTAAATAACAAAAAGTAATTTCTATCAGGAAGACATCCTACAGGTAGGTGAACAATATAGCTGGTGCAACAAAACTACAATTAGGAAGACATCCCTCAGGTAAGCTTCCACAATATCATATAAACAGGTAAGTACTGTGCAAGTCCTTTTTTAATATATCTGTTTATTTTGTCATAGGTGGAACCAGTGATGGCCACCACGCCCAGCCAGCCCCCTCACCACCAGTGGGAAAGGCGCATGGCTGGGCTGTGTGCCCACTCCATGGCCTTCTGGCTGGGCACCAAGGCAGCGAGAAGGCGGGTCACAACCCAGCTGGAGTCTCGCGCATCCGCTGGGATGGGGCGCGCCTGTCCCTAGCTCTCCCAGGCGCCATGGCGTGAGGATCTAGCTGGTACCGCAACTGCCAGCTATACCATTGGGCCAAGTGCGCAGGGAGTGGGGCTGGGCACACGTGGCTCCAGCTGAGCTGTGGCCTGCCGCCTTGCTGTCTTGGCTCCTAGCTGGAAGGCCACAGAGCGGGCACACGGCCCAGTTGGAGCACAGGCAGTGGTCCCATCTCCTGGCTGGCCTCCTAGCCCACGCTACCCCAGCTTGCCCTGGGGGAGGGTGGGCAGGCAGCGCATGGAAGGTGGGAGGGTTTGAAGCCTCATCCGAGATGGGGGAACCCTTACTCCCAACAGAGTGCAGGGGAGCGGGTCCGGCTGGCCACCACCTGCGCACTGCAGTCCGGCTCTGGAGATTTAAACACCCCCTCCTCCCATCACAGTTCTGAGAGCTTGTCAAACAGATGCCTACACTTCCCATGAAAACTTTCGGGAAACTGACACATGTTCTCCTCGTGCCAGGTATCACTTGTAGCTTGACTCAAAGTGGGCTGGGATGCTGGTTGTGACTCAGTGGCAGAACATCTACTTAGCACGCAGAAGGTCCTAGGTTCAACCCCTGGCATCTTCACTTAAAAGTATAAAGTAGGTGATATGAAAGCCCTCTACCTTGAGAGCCACAGCCAGTCCGAGTAGACAATAGGGACTTTGATAGATTAGTGTTCTGATTCAGTATAAGGCAGCTTCATGTGTTTAGAAGGTGAATGTGAGTTCAGAAGGGTTCTCACCACAATCAGCATTGGGAGTTTTAAATGATTTTTAATGGCAGTGAGGTGAATCAGAGATAAGACAGCCTGTTTAGGAAAGGAGAGTTGCTTTTACCTCATTTTAGGAGAATAATATCTCTCATCATCCCTATTTTTTAAATTATGTGTCTGATAGCACCTCTCTGGCCCAAGATGACATCATTGTGGCTGCTAGGACCATGGTAACTTAATAGATTTTGTTTACAGGAAGTGCCTTTACTCTGCACTTCACTCCTGTACCAAAATTCTCACTCACTCCCTAGAAAACCTTTCAGAGGTTTAAAGACTGGTGTAATGCTATAAACACAGCAACATCAGCTGCTCCGCTTTCAGCCACCTGTAGGTGTAAAAACATCTCTGGAACTAAATAAGGCAGTCCTGAGGAAATCTCTGATATTAAGCATCTCTCTGGGAAGTGCCCTGACTTCCCAGTTAAATGCTTTTCATTGAACTGGGAGGTGCCCTACTCCACCTTGCCTTTTAGAAAAGTTGTATTCTTAGAGGTAAACTGAAGAGGGAAAGATCAGAACAGTATTCACATGAGAAAATAAAGTCATAAACTGAATCCCACCTAATGGGACAGTGACCAGGATGGGTCCACATAGAAACATTTTACAAAGTAGTTTTTGTTAATGTCTTAGGTTAGAATCAACAAACAATAGTTTTCAAGGCTGCTTCCACCCAGATGTTTTGCTCCACTTTGGCTTCCTCACTGCAGCACTACTTTTGGTTTCATCCATATAATGCTGCCTTGTATTTTTCCTGTTTCGGTGTTTGCCTCTGCTTTGCTGCAATCTTTCACAAACCTAGTTTGTGAAAAGGTTACAGTCAACGAGCCTTTGGAGATGGGAAGGTGCAAATTTTTGCAGATTCTGCCCCTGTCAATGTCATTTTCCTTACCTCAGCTCCTGCAGCTGGCATTCCCCTCTCTCACTGGAAGACTTTTTTTAAAAAAACTGGGCAATTGACATATCACTATAGTGTTTTAACATGATAATAATCTATTGTTACTGTATACTTGCTCCCTGCTTTCGTTTTTTTAAAAAAATGCACCTTTCTCCTTATAACTCTGGAACCAAAAGGGCTAGAGACTTGCTTTAAAAAAAAGCTGCAATCTAGTGCATTGTTCAATAGATATTATAATGCATTATAGACAGCCAGTTTGGTGTAGTGGTTAAACGCGCAGGACTCTAATCTGGAGAACTGAGTTTGATTCCTCACTCTTCCACTTGAAGCCAGCTGGGTGACCTTGGGTCAGTCACAGCTTCTAGCTCTCTCAGCCCCACCTACCTCACAGGGTGTTTTGTTGTGGGGATAATAATAATGTACTTTGTAAACCACTCTGAGTGGGTGTTAAGTCATCCTGAAGGGCGGTATATAAATCTAATGTTGTTGTTGTTGTTGTTGTTGTTATTACAGCAATCTGTCAATTACCAATTCAAAAAACCTCACCTGAAATAAACCCTCCAGTGGCAGAATAGCAGCCAAAGGTGGCTGTAAAATGGAAAATTTCCATGTGCATTTGTAGCAGCAACAAGAGCTATACAGAAAATCATCTCCATGTAGAAGCAGCCTGTGGAGAAATGTTTTGCTTTTGAGGTCTGGACTGTACAAAACCTTCACCTTTAGCTTTAAAAAGTTTTTCTCTTCCCAAAGAAAAGACTGGAGGCAGAAGTCAAGTCAATTGCTTTCCAGCCTCTCTCAACCAAGCACTTCAGAAATGCTAATGGCTCCCCTGGCTGGAGACAATTAAATGGTCAGCACACGCCTCCAGCTAGAAGCTGAGTCCTAGCAAGGAAGAGAGATTTGGAAGCCTTAAGATGTTAGAAGGTCTCTTCCTGGAGATTTCAGAAAAGGCTTCTTTGACGGGGGGGGGGGGGGGGGAAGCGGGGAGGGGATAAGCAAACAGATATTAAAACCCTTAGGAAGGAAGGGAAAGGTCTCTTTGGCTGATTTCTTCTAGAGCAGGAGTTCCCAACATTTTTGAGCCTGTGGGCACCTTTGGCATTTTGATACAAGGTGATGGGCACAACCACAAAATGCCTGTCACAGAAGGCAGTGCCAACCACAAAATGTCAGGGACTGAGATTATACATAACTCTAATTGCACTCTTCAACATTACAGGCTCAAGCCCTGTTTAACAGGATGCCTTTTAAAATGAAGATATTATTTAAGAATATTTCCTTGAATACATACACAGTAACACAGTGAAGATCCTTGTGCTGTGGTAGCAACTGTCGCTGAAGCAACTTTTAAAAAATCTGCATAGCACTCAGATCACCAATGTGCAATCTGAAGTCTTGCTGGGCCCACCTACTTTCTGAAAACATTGAGTGTGTACCAGGAAAGGTGTCAGTGGGCACCCTGCTGCTCACAGGCAGCGTGTTGGGGACCCCTGATCTAGGAAGAAGGGGCTGTTACACCTAGGCTTCTGCTGAAGGCTGCCATTGCCATGTGAGGAGCAGACAAAGAGCTGGGTGCCCGACTGGACAAAGATGGGAAGGTAATGGGAAGCTTTTAAAACACTGGAACTTCTAAGTTAAAGAGCCTGCCTTAGCATTGGAGCAGTTAGGGCATGTACACACACAGATGGAGGAATTGCATGTTTACACCTTTCTTTTGACTCCCTTGCTCAATCTGCTGCTGTTCTGAAAATAATGTGTGGACATTTTCTTTTTAATAAATATTTTATCATTTTTAAATAGTAGTTGTCCTTTATAACACAGAGACCTCCACCATTTGAACGTGCTATTTAAAACAGCCACCAAGAGGGAGAGGGAGCTATCAGTTGGCAAACTGCTAATTTCCCAGGGGTGTGTAAATTCAGTAAGCTGTTCCTAGAGTAACCAGATCCTGGATTAGGGATCCCAGACCCCCGGTGGCGGTGGGGGATCTCACGCTCCCCACACCCTGCCCCCACTTACCTGAGCAGTGGAGGGGCATGCACCTTCCTTGCGTACTCCCCTGAGGCACGGTGCACTCCCGTGCGCCACAGCCACCAGGATCGGGCCCGTTTTGGCCCGGATTGGGGCCGCTGTGAAGCATTCCTGTGCTCCGCAGTGCTCAAACCAGGCCCGATCCACAGCAAACTGGGCCCGTTTTCAGCAGCTGCAGAGCGCAGGAGCTCCGCAGCGCCCCAAAATGGGCTCATTTTGGTGTGGATCAGGCCCATTTTTGAGGCACTGCAGAGTGCAGGAACGCTTCTGTGCTCCGCAGTGCTCAAAACTGGGCCCAATCCGCGGCAGAACGGCCTGTTTCAAGCACATTCTGCAACACCCGACTGCACGATGATGTCACCCCCCCATATGATGTCATTGTGCCTGTGGGGGTGCATGTGTGCGCGCTCTGCTTGCACACACACCCCTCTCCCTAAAGGTAAGTGCCAGGCCCCTGTCCTCCCCGCCGGGAGATTGAAGGGGCCTGGCAACCCTATGTTAGCTAGAAGGAGGTGCAGGCCTTAAAACACAGGGAAAAGGAGCTGGAAGCCCTGGTACTCTCTACACGTAATTCCTACAAAAGCCAGGTGGTGTCAGTGGAATACCAAAATAAGGAGAGGAAACCCTTCTGTGTGCTGGGAAAGTCAGGAGAGTGGTGCAGGCTGGGCAGAGACCTGGAGGGCCACTGGAACCTAGATGCTTCAGAGGCCAAGATGGAGCAGTGTCTCCAAAAAAAGGCCTCTGAAAAATTATCAGCTATCCTCAACCTAACTAAGACCATTATAGCCTTTAGCCCAAATATATGTGTCAGGATTCAGAAATATCTACCAATTCTCTCTACAGCTTGGCTCATAAGTTCTCTAGGAGAAGGCTATGGCTGAAGGAAAGCACCTGATGGGATTCAACAGATTTGTGGATAATCCACTGTAAACTCATCTCTTAATATTTGGGAGTATGTAGAAGGCATCCAGCACTTGCTTTACACATTTCCTCTAAAATATCTAAGCCTTGCCACTGTCAGAGATAAGATCTAGTGGCTTTCAGACTTTGTATGTTCAAGGAACACTTTTCACAACAACATCTGCCAAGGCACACTTGAGCATCTGCTAGGCAATTAGTTCCATTGCATAAGACTCTGGAGCATATTCTAGGCTGCACAGACAGGTCACGGGAATCACAAATGCTTCGCATGAATTGAGAATCTCCCTAAAATGTGTCCTAACACTTCCATATGGCTGTACATTGCAGAGATGAGTAGCTGTGGGCAAACTATCATGTAGGGAAGCCTACCCAGTGCGGTTCTTCTCACTGAGAACATAGGGACAGATGAAACTGTATTATATTGAGGTAGGCCATTGGTCCATCTAACCCAGTATTGCTTTTTCTGAGTGACAGCTGCTCTCCTGGGTCTTAGACAGGTAATTTCCCCTCAGAACTGCAACCATTTACAGCTGGAATAGAACCTAGGAACCTTCTGCTTGCAAAACGTGTTCAGACTGTCAGCTATAAAGAGCCCATCCCCTCCCCCAATCCCCACAGACAGAAAAAAATAATTCTAACGCTCAGGGCAAATCCACACGCCTTGGTGCGTCCCAGTGTTGCGCTAAATGTTTGCTAAACACCCGGAAGTACAGCGTCTTTCTTGTGCAATTTCAGAAATCACGCTAGAAAGACGCTATACTTCCGTGTGTTTAGCGAACATTTAGCACAACACCGGGACGGGCCAAGGCGTGTGGATTTGCCCTCAATATCCTTGCTTATCCCTAATGCCTAGGTCTTTCATTACAATTGCTATGTCTATTCCCAAATTGCTACTGAATCAAAACTGTGTAGACAGGATGCCCATGGATGCTGGAGAGGAAATCCACAGTTAACCTGAAGAAGCCACAAATAAGAGGGAGAGAAGCATAACAAGGTGAACAGTGAGTAAAGAGAAGTATGTGGCTTTTGAGTGAGGGCAGCTTTTGTAAAAAGGTCAGGAAACAGGCTGGAGACCAAGCATTTTGTGGAGGACAAAGGGAAAAGAGAGCAATTGGGGGCCAAGAGGTTTTCAGGTGTAGGGGCAGACATGGGACTTCTACAAGGCTGGGGCCTGTTCTTTCAGTTCCTGGAACACACATGCACCAAAACCAAACCAAACATTTCTCCATTCATGTTAATAGGGAATTAATTCACCAATAAGGATTCTAACTGCATAGTAACAAAACTAATCCCTCACTAAGGAAATCTTAATTTCTTTGGAAGAAATTGTGTGAAATTGCAGATGCTTGTAACAGATTTTTTAAAAAAATATTTGAAATTCAGATGTCTACAACAAGCAAAATTTCAGGTTGAGAAGGGTAGGGAGAAGGACGAAGACCTGAGGAGTATGAAGTGAGAGCGGTCAGGAAACTAATGGCAAGAGGTCATGAATAGGGGTAGAAAACTTTGCATACTGGCTGATGGAAACTCCACTAGCAATGCAATTCTGTTTCTCCAGTCAAAGCCCACTGATTTACAATTGTGTTACTAGTAGGATTGTATTGTAAGAGTCCTACCACGTTTCCCAGTTTTTTGAGGTATGTGTTTGTTTTCAAAACAAAGTCCACAGTCCAAATTTGTAGCATACTCCATAGTTTGCACTGTAACACATAGACAAGAAATAACCTGGGTCAGGGACAGAAACTCCTTACTAAAAATGTGTGTGGGAATTTCATATTTCCCCTACTCATTTTGTTTCCAAGTTTGCATTTGTACGTCCACTTTGAGGGAGTGCCCAAGAATTGCATGAACAGTCAGAAAATGAGACAAATTAACATGTGCTATCACCTTTGGTTTCTACTTTCACTTCAACAATTTTTTCCTGTTCTATAGTTTAAAGGACAAGAGAGACATTTGTTTCAGAAGGAAACCTGGAGTGTGTTGGGGTGGTCTATATCACTTGTGAAGAATCCTTTGAGTATTTACTGAATGTCTCCTGCACAGGCCACAAGGGACAATATCCTGTTATTGATGCACCATTTTTTATGAACTACAAATGCAACATGAGCTATTTCTAACCTGAAATGCCTTGCCCTGACAGCCTGTCCTTGCTGGCCCTGAAATTCTGATGTAATGGTGATGAACAGAACTGGGTTAAAAGTCAAATTCTAGTAAATTTTCCGTGTAAAGTTTAAAATATCCAGTCGTGCAAAATGTAACAAGTATAAACCATGCAATGGTGTAGGGTCACATTGTTCTAGGGTCGCATCCCATAGGCCAGATGTAATGAATTGCTCCACAGCATTTCAGTTGCAATTTCTGGTCTTTAAAGAACATACCACTGATTTACAGGTAAGTTAGAGTAAAGGCATAAAGAAAGGTTTAAGCAGAACTGGCAAGATAACCTACATGCAGATTCTCAAATAAAGGTAAATAACCAGCCACTACAAACAGGTTGGTTTCTGTGGGCAAAAATCACATTATTTAACTGGAAGAGTTTTCAACTGCCATCCCACTACAATGGCATAATTCCCTAGACCACAAGTGGCCAGTTTTTGTATTCTCCTGGAGGTACTTAATTATCCAGGCAATGAACCGAAGTCCAGGAGCCTGAATCAGTCAGTTAATTAAGTGCAGGCATATATATGGATGTTTCTTCTTCAGATTTTAACCCAAGCCAGAACCTAGGAATAGCCATCCAAACCAGTACAGTACAGAAGAAGTAACATCGCACCTTGGTTTATGCAAACAGGGCAGCCTGCATTGTTTGTACTTTTCTTCCTCTAGCCTGTTATGGAAAGGAGCGTGTGCTTGTCTTAGGGTTAGAGATGGGCACAAAACGAACCATGGAACAAAATTCCGTACGGAATTGCTGGTTCGTTTGCACTGAAACATGTGTTCCATGGGAACGCGTATTTATGGAACAAATGAATTTTTCCAGCCGTTCTGTGGCTGGGTTCGGAGGTTCACAGACCCCACACCAGTTTCAGCCCATTGGCTGAACCCAGCGTGGCGTCTGTGAAACTGACAGCCCCTGTGCAGGAGAAAGGGGCTGTCAGTTTCACATACCCTGTGCGGGGTTCAGCCATGGGCTGAAACCAGCGCGGGGTCTGTGGAACTGACAGCCTCTTTCTCATGCTGCCTGGGCAGCCAGTTTGTCAGTTTCACAGACCCCGCACTGGAACCGGCACAGGGTCTGTGAAATGACAGCTTCTTTCTCCCACTGCCCGGGCTGTCAGTTTGTTAGTTTCACAGACCCCGCACTGAAACAGTGCAGGGTCTATAAAACTGACAGCCCCGGCAGCAGGAGAAAGAAGCTGTCATTTCACAGACCCGGCACTGGTTCCAGCGCAGGATCTGTGAAATGACAGCTTCTTTCTTCTGCTGCCAGGCAGCAGAAGAAAGGAGCTGTCTGTTTCAAACACCCCACACCTGCTTCAGCAGCCGGTGCAGGGCAATTGAAATGCCACGGAACAATGAACCACAAACTGGGAAAAGGTCGGAAGTTTGTGGTTCGATGTTACGTGGAATGCTACGAACCACGAATCACGTGGTTCGGGTTTTTTTGTTCCGTGCACATCTCTACTTAGGGTACATGAAGTGGGTTGCTTTTAATAGCTGCCAGACAGTAATAAACAGAAGTTTCCTTCATCATTGCTTTTCCATGCTGTTGATTCCTTCCTGTCATGCAACTCTTGAAGGCACAGAGCCTTTATCCATATGTAGGGTATTTATTTATTTCATTTACACTTTATTTTTGCTCCAACAGGGATCCAAATTTACTTACAAAATTCTCCCCTTCTCCATTTGATTCTCACAACAACTCTGTGAGTAGGGGTGTCAACTCCCAGATGGGGCCTGGAGACCTCCCGGAATTGCATCTGATTCCCAGGCCACAGAGATCAGTTCCCATGGAGAAAATGACTGCTTTGGAGGGTGGACTCTATGGCATTATACCCCATGGAGGACCCCGCCCTCCCCAGCTCCACTCCCAAATCTCCAGCAATTTCCCATCCTAAATTTGGTAGCCCTAACTGTGCAGTAGATTAGGCTGAGAATGTGTAACAGGTCCAAGGGCATCCAGCAAGATTCCAAGGCAGATGGGGATTAAAAATTGGGCCTCCCAGATCTCAGTGTGACACTCTAACACCAGGTTGGCTACTCTAGGCTTACAAAGGATGAACACAATTATACAGTGGCATTGTGCTGATATGCTGAGGAAATTTTTTGGCCAGTACTTGAAGTTCTGACAAAATAAATACATCCAGCTACCTAGCTTCTAGCAGAACAACAACAGAACACAGAGCCAGATGGAGGTTCCACTAATTAAGCTGCCTCCATCCTAGATAAACACAGCAATGGAGAAAAAACTATCAAAGCTAAATTTCCCACCACTACCCGTCTGTCTATCCAGCATCCCCTTCCCTATCTAAGGAAAAACTTTTTAAGCAATACCTCAACTAAGCAAATCAATTTTTCCTGCTGTAAGTTCATTAAATGCCTTCTCTTTAGCACTACAATGACACTTGATATAGGAAAAATATTTACCTGCTGTTGAATTTTTCAGGATGTTTTTCCCTCATCATATGGAATCTGTGTGCAATGGATGCATCCTGTAATGAAAGAGAAATGGGCGGGGGAGGGGGAACAGTATGGCTAAGGCCTCCCAGATGCCCTGACCTGACTAGTTCAGGAGAGCCTGATCTCATCAGATCTCAGAAACTAAGCAGGGTTGGCCTTGGTTAGTAATTGGATGGGAGACCTCCAATGAAGACCAAGGTTGCAGAGGCAGGCAACGCTAAACCACCTCTGTTAGTCTCTTGCCATGAAAACCCTGCCAGGGGTCGTCATAAGTCAGCTATGACTTGAGGGTGCACTCCCAACACCACAAGGCCTCCCAGATAGAGGAAAATGTCTTGCAAATGTTCTGAATAAGCCTCCCCTGACATACAAAGTTCAAATTCTGAAGCTGCAGATTTTGCATGCTGCATCCCTTAAATTGGAGTCCTGGAGCTAGGCTTTTATACTGCTTAATCTTAAGGCTGGACTTGGTGACAAGCTGTGGTTGCAAACCAACAGATGGGATCTGGAGTTCTCCTGTATTTATAACTGATCTCCAGATTACAGGTATCAGTTGCCCTGGAGAAAATGGCAGATTCACAGGGCAGATTTTATGGTGTATCATAGATTCTAGGTGAAATCCCTCCCTAAATTCCCACCTCCACAGAAACTACCCCCAAATCTCTAGGAATTTCCTGGGCCAGAGTTGGCAACCCTATGACAGGCCCATGGTATATATTTTTCGCAGTATGATTAGAGATGAAAGACACAGCTTCCTTCCCCACATACTCAGCTTATTCTGTAAACTTTTAAAATGTTAATATTGTTAGTATTGCTTTTAAAAAAACCCCTTTGGAGGCTAAGTGTTCCCCCCACTATACAGGAACTCTTTATATATTTGTCACTAAAACTGTTCCCTCTCTAACAATGTCTACCATTTTATGAACTTTAAAAAATGCTATAATTTGAAAGTGCCGCAACTCTTCTCCTTTAATGGCGAACATTTTTTTAAAAAACCAATCTATTGCCAATCAGACCTTCTTTTAAGATATTGGATTGCAAAGCAGTTCTTTCAAAGTGTCTGATGTGGGTATCTGCTTTGTCTATACAAATTATATACCATAACCTGCCCATGGAACAAACAGGTATCTTTTTAAAAAAATCATCAGAGGTTCTCAGAAAGCAACAAAGAATGTATCCAAGCAGCCCAATATGAATGCTGTACGCCTTTGTAGACTAGTCCTTGGACAAACTAGTCCTTCGACAAACATGTTATTTCCCTCATTTCTGTCATGTGCCTAGATACAGGACTACTGTGTTTGTGCAGACATAAAGCTCAAGTAGTTTCTGAATGACCCCATAACAGAGAGTGGTCACAAATAGTAACACAGGGGGCCTCTCTTGCCATGTCTGGGTTTGAAGAGCTTTAGGAATCCATCCAGGGATTAGCAGGCTGTTCATCACCCACAAGTCAACTACAGGCTAGAGAGGTGTCACTAGGCAGGGCCTTGGCAAGTCCATAGCCTGTAATCCAAAACTTCCTGTTAATGATATAGCTGCTGGCTCACATTTTTTCACAGCCCAAAAATAAAGGAGGAAAAATTGGAAGCAGCATGTGGCAGCCTAGACTGGAAGAGGCAAAACGGCTTGTCATCATCAACGGCAGTATTGAAAACTGAAAAGGCACCTTGTCAGCACTGGATCCCATGGCACTGCAACTTGTATACTTAAGTCTCTTGCCCTGCTCTAGAAACCTGCAAGGTGCAAAGTCAATCCTTGGGTATGGTGTTTCCTATTGTGCTAAAGCAATCTTCCCTAAAGATCTGCAAAGTGTTCTATTTAAAACGACTGAAAGTTTTTAAAGACAATATTAAAGAGGGGCTACAGAACCTGAAAGCTGAACATACTGACTACAGCCATTCCTAACACACATTGCTCTTGTCTGTAACACATTTACAACAATCATCAATCATGTATAAATGGAACCTTAATATAACATGAGACCATGTTTAAACAAATGCTTTCATGTTATTATCAGCTGTTTCCACTCACCATGTCAGAACTGAACTAGTCAGCTGTTGTGAGAGGACTTTCTTTTTTAGCAACCCAAAAATTCAAGTAAAGTGATATCTTTTAGCAGACCGACTTATATCACTGCAAGAATATGAAAGTCATTGAGTTACACAGGCCTCTTTAACTGAGAACAGTGGAAAGGGAGTTACATTTTAACTACAGAAATCGCCTCACTGCTCTAAATGGTTCCCATTTTTCGAATATTTAACGTGTAATGATATTCATCCTCCCAGGCACCTTTCCTTTGTATCCTTAAACTAAAAGAAACTGTTGCATTGTAATCACCATTGTTTCATCTGCTGTTAGACACTATGATCCTGTTACGCTCTCTCTTATCTTGTAGACTATACCAGTGTTAATGTAAGCTGATTTACAATATTGAATCTTAAAGCATCTTTGTATTTGTAATGTTTATACATTTTTTTTAAAGAAAAGAAATTGCCTCACTGCAGCAAGGAGGCATATTCACTAGAGCAGCGAGATCTTTAACATGAGACAATAATATAAAAATATGATTGGTTCCTAAATTTAGCTGATTCTTCTCATTTTCAATCATGTATCATTCTGCTAGATCATGACGTTATTGTGCACCTGCATGATAAAACTCTATAAGTCTTTAAAAGTTGTCAAAAATTTAGATGAGCAAGTTATTAGTGGTTCATTCTAGCAATTAAAGAGTAATTAATCTACCTTTGTTCAACTACTTTTAATTAGATGTCAAAGGGGCTGTTTTCACACTACTAACCTGCTTCTGTGATGTTGCAAAATATCATGCAAAAACTGCGGAAGATAGCGTCTTCTCACAAGAGTTTTGCACGACGTTGCGCAAAACTCTTGTGAGAAGACGCTATCTTCCGCGGTTTTTGCGCGACGTTTCTCAACATCACGGAAGCAGGTTAGTAGTATGAAAACGGCCACTATAAAAGGAACAGCTGTGTTTTACACATCCTGCTCATAAACTACATTAAAGTTCATAAAAATTCACTAGAATATATATGTATAACTAGCATATATTAAGATGGGTAGCTGTGTTAGTCTGTCTGTAGCAGTAGAAAAGAGGAAGAGTCCAGTAGCACCTATAAGACTAACAAAATTTGTGGTAGGGTATGAACTTTTGTGAACTTCCTTGCAACACCACATTCCTCACAATGATACAGGGAAGAATACACATTTACCCTGCATGTCAAATCTTAGGCCTAGTTCCCTTAAACTGCTGATGAGTGGTAAACCTGTGCCTAAGGACTGGTCTAGAGAGGCAACAGAAAGAGATGAGGTTGCAGAGTGCTGTGATGGTAGAGTGGGCTCAGACTGAAACCAGTTTATTTATTTAAAAGTGAGGGATTACATTTTTCAATCTCCCTATAAAGAGAAACTAGCAGTGTGTGTGAATGTCTATGTTTAGAACCTCTCTCCCTAATGTGGCAATTTTCCTTGAAGGTAATTTTTTTTACACGAGGACTGGGTGGCAATAAAATGTGGTGCTTCCAACTACAGTCTGAAGTGGTGTAGCCCACCATACCACTTCAGAATTTTACCACCTCGGTAGTGGTGGTGGAGAGTGCTGTCATAGCTGACTTATGGCAACCCCTGTTGGGGTTTTCATGTAACAGACTAACAGAAGTAGTTCACCATTGCCTGCCTCTGCAATCCTGGTCTTTGTTAGAGGTCTCCCATCCAATTACTAACCAAGGCCGACCCTGCTTAGCTTCCAAGATTACTCTTTTGGACCAGGTCTTATATCACCTTAGACTGCAGTTGGGGAAACCACGTGATGGAATGTTCTTCTGTACCCCTCCCCCAAATCCTTGTGCTCAGAAAATTAGTCAGGAAGGTATTTTTTCATCTAGTTATGCTCCTGAACACCCTATGTACACAATGTTTTCAAAGGCCAGCTAACTAGGTCATGTGAGCCTTCTGAAGATCAGCTGACCACCTGACTAAGCCACATTATCTCTCTGGAGGCCACTACACCAACATGACTTAATGCACTTAGCTTAGTTCTCCACAAAGAAATGCCATACATTATCAACATCTTTACTTTTAAGCACTAAATAGTGATGAACAGCATGAAACATGTTCAGAGATCACTTCAGAATTTAGAATAAGGTTTGTAATTGCTTTTTGCTCTTCTCATGAAGAGTACCGTCTACACTAAAATAATACTGGTGCAGAAGAGAGACTTCTCAAATCAAATTAAGCCTGCAGAATAAACTCCCACAGGGTTCTAAGAGCCACTGCAACCCTGAAACAATCTTCATTCCCAACTGCAAACATGCTTTTAGCCTTGTATTTACTAAGATGAGCATTTTACTGTGGGATCATAAAAAGAAATTGCACCCTCAAGGTATAAGTGTGAGCTGGTTGAAGGTATTGCTCATTGTGTGCAAGCATTGCACCATTACCTCTGGTAAACAAATATGGTAAGTCTCTGATGTACTTAGACCCTAAGCAGCAAAGGGGCAAAATAAATTGGTGTATACGTCACATGCAACAGTGCTTACACTGAGCCACTTTTCACTCTTATAGCAACTATTGTTTTGCCCCCAGCCTAACTTAATGAGGCATTCCAATATTACAGGGATCTGGAGTATGTAGAGTAGGAGGCCAGAAGAACAAGATCAATACAGATTGCTTACCACGCCTATGGAAAAATAGTTGTTGATGATGCTGTATGGGACAGGGTCTCCGTTCTCCTCTTTGTCATTGGGGATCATGTCAATTTGCCACCGGTCGAGCATTACCTCAGTACTATGCTCAATGTCTTTCAGGATTTTTATTAAGTTGCCTCCTTCATAACCTTGTGAGGGGCAAGAAGAGATGGCATGTGTTGAGGAACGGAATGTCAATGGGAGATTTTGCCAAGCCATTAATGGTGACAGTACTGCTGCTGAAGGACTGGTGACCTGCACAGGCAATGGCAGAGGGGATATTGCTTTCTTTATTTAAATCATTTCTATGCTGCCTTTCATCCTCAAGGCAGCAAACATCAAAACATTAAATCAGCATTTTAAATACGGTGTATTGGATTGGATGTCATCAATATGCAAGTGGTATCCTGCTCTATATCTCACCATCCAAACCCAAGATGAAGCAGTAGAGGCAGCCAAATGGCTGAATGGAAACAAATTGAAATTGAACTCAGACAAGATGGAAGCGATGCTGGTTGGGAAGGTGGAGTCCTTGAAGGACATTATACTTCCCACCTTTGTTAGGGTTCAGTTGACTCAGTTAAGAGCCACGGGGCTACACTAGATCCAGAGCTTGCTGCTAGAGAAGCAAGTAAATGCAGCTGCAAAAAAGGGCCTTCTTCTGCTTCAGACTAGCCTGAAAGATGGCCCCCTATCTTGATATGGCTGATATAGACACCTGAATTCATGCCATGGTACCATCAAGACTAGACTACTGTGATGCACCCCACATAGGTCTTCCCTCAAAGTCGATTCAGAGATTCCAGCAGAACATTGCAGCTCATTTACTCTCAGGAGATAGGTGGAGTGTGCATATTACTCCCATTCTGCAGTCACTCCACTGGCTAACGATCAGTTACCAGGCTCAATTCAAGGTTTTAACTATTCAAGGTTTATGCCCCTCATAGCTGCAGAACCGCTTCTCCCCCTATATTCTGTGAGGGCAGCTTCACTCATGAGAACAGGGCTTTGTGCGGATACCAGCTGAGCAAAATCAACAGCTAGCTGTATATGCACCTTCTCTGTGGTAGTTAAAACCTTAAGGAATGGCCTGCTTGAGGAGGTCCAGAAAGCTCCTACTCTCTTGGCTTTCTGCAATCTATGCAAAACTGGATTATTCAGGAGGACTTTATTACTCAGGTAATAGGGCTGTGCTCTAAGAAATGGCTCAGAGAGATGCCTTGGTGTAGAGAAACAGGGACTATAGTCTGTACTACTGGGAATGTCTGTTAACACAGATATGCTCCTACTGGTTAGTTTCTGCATCATCAAAGAGGTCATGTTTAATTATTTATACTTTGTTTCAGCAATGTTTGCATCTTTCATGTTTGGATTTATGCTTATTTTCAAATTTCTGCAGTCCATACCCTATTGTATTTGTTCATTGAATGTCCTAGCTGTTGATCACATTGACTTGCATTGCCCAATCTACCTTGAGAGTTGGGGGAAAGGTAGACTATAAACAAACAAACAAAAATATTGATTTTATATTTATAAAACAATTAATTAAAAACTTGTACACATACAAACACTCATAACAATACAACCAGGGAGGAGGGCCAATAACAGTTACTGGGGGTACACAAAAGAAAACAAAAAATTCTTCACCCGCTGGAAGACAACAATAGAGGGAGAGAGACAAATCTCCCTGGGGCGAGAGTTCCAAAGTCTTGGCAACTCAACCGAGAAGGCCCTTTCTCAAGGGCCTTGGATGGTGCGAGCACCTGAAACAGGGCCTCCGAAGATGACTGTAGTGGATGGGTCTGTTTGCATGGGAGAAAATGATCCTACAGGTATGCTGGCCCCAAGCCATATAGGGCCTGAAAGGTCAATACCAGGGAATATGATCAGCAGTCACAGCAGCTACAAAGCTGTTAATGATTTGAATCCAATGACAGTGAATAGGAAAGGAGGACTATAAATAACATAACTCCTCTGGATCTATAAAAATTAAGTAGACAGTTGTTAGTTGGATAGGACTGCTGCATGCACAGTGGCTATTACAAGATTTTGTTTTGGTGCATAGTGTATAGAGGCCTGGTTCAATGTAATGACAGATGAGGAGCTGTCAATGATGGGCAGACTCTAGTAGTGCAGTGCATGGACAATGACGTGTGACATTAAAGAAAGCTGGCAGGTTTCAGCAGCACATGGGACTGATGGCAGGAAGGATCAGTGGCAAGATATGGTGTGAGGTTATCCTGAATAACCCTACAGTACTGAGCCAATTCAAGTGGCTTACCTCCTCCCCAACGAAGACAGCGGGCAAGGTCATTTCCTGTTCCAAGAGGCAGTATAGCTACAGCAGGGTGCTTGGTTAAGTTTACCTTATCTGAAAAAAAAGAATTAGGTATCAGAGCTAACAAGTCTGTTTAATATGTCTTCCTTCTCTCTTATCATTTACCCTGAAGAGGGGGAGCTGGAAAAGATAGTAAAAGTTCAGAGATTTCTGGAGGAGGAAGAGGGGGAGAAATGATTGCAATTGTACTTATTGGCAATGGTTAGAAAAATACATCAAGGAGCAGAGTAGGCAAGAAGAAGAGGCAACACACACCTAGCAAGTTAGCATATGTTGAGGGGCAGGTTAAGGAGGCTTTACGTCAACCCAAGGTAGCTTAGTCATGAGAGATGTATTCCACCTGTGGATTCCACCTGTTCATCAGGTTTCTTTGCTTGTAAGAGCTACTTGATTTCTCACCCCTTATGGCTGGAAGCCACTGGAAAATGACATTTCTGATCCCCAGAAAGAACCTTACCACCTGTGTGCAGAATTCTAGATCTCAGGGACTGATTGGAAGGTTCAGGGTTTCAGCAAAAGAGGACAATCAAGCTATTTTCTATTTTTCAAACTATTTTTAAGAACATGATTTTTCCCCTGACATGTTTTCTAGTCTCAGTGGGTTGGTCCTATGGGTGCGTGCCCAGGTGCCCCCCCAACTTTCCTTTCCTCCAGTAGTGCTCTCATTTGCACAAAACTAAGGGGACAATTTTCCCCACCCCACCCCCCTCCTCACTGCAGCCCCTGTGTTTCATGGTAGTTTTTCCACAATGCTCCCTGGTTTCTGGGCCTGTGGATGGTTGTTGGGGGGAAAGGAGAAGGAGGAAGAAGACTTTCTTGCACTAGCTTTTTCTACTCAAACCTGTAGGATCCAATCCTGTATTTTTCTGTCTCTGTCCAGTGACTTCAGACTTATCAATAGTTCCCCATATGTAATGCAGTTCAAAGGAGTATAGGGTTTCCCCTTTCTCTATTCTCTTCTTGCCAGTTGTTCTAATGCTTTCCTCACTCCACTCTTCCAGTACTGCTGCCTGCAATCCACATAGACAAACTGAAGGGAGAGGGAGAGACACACACATAGAGGGAGGGTGAAGAATTCCCTTCCCTTACCGCATGCTCCTTGCTGCTATAGGTGCTGCTATGGAAGAGGGAGGGGAAAGGGGAGACATCCTCAGAAGAGGGGATGCATAAAGCGAAGTAGATGCTCTGATGTAGAATTCTTCATATGCAGCTGCAGACTTTATTGGGGAGTTCGCACAATATTTCTGCTTGTGAGATTTTAGCAGCTACAGTGCAGCAACATGCCTGCACATACTAGATATAAGAGCCAAATCACATGTTATGAGAGTAGATGCATGTTTGAAAACACATGAAGGGAGTTTAGGGTTGCCAACTCCGAGCTGAGAAATACCTGGAAATTTAGGGGTGGAGACTGGGGAGGGCAGGACTTGGGGAGACACCTCAATGGGGTATAACGCCATACAGCCTATCTTCCAAAGTAGCCATTTTCTCCAGTGAGATTGATCTCTGTAGTCTGATGATCACTTGTAATTCTGGGAGAACTCTAGGAGGTTGGCAAACCTAAGGGTGAGGGACAAGCTGTGGAGATGGGGAGATTTGGGAAAGTCACTTCTGGAAGTGACATCATTGCAGTGGGGCATGGAGGTGCACACGCCTGTTTGCCTGGGATGCCTGCTGGCAGTGGGTAATCACCAGATGGCTTGCCTCCTTCTGCCAATCACCAGCGACTGGTGGGCAGAGGGGCAAAATGCCAGGAGTTTACCCACCACTGGCAGATGCCTGGCAACCCTAGTTGGCTCTTTTATTTAAATAAAGCGTGTTAGATGTTTGTTGTACTCAGTAGGGCCCAACTACATGTTAAAGGTTTTCCTGAGGATGTCCACAGGTCAGCTCAAGAGATGTGCTCTGGATTTTTGTACTTCTAGACACATGGGGGCCCAATTCAGACTGGAGCCACAGTATATAGGGAAAGGGGCTTAGATTCTACCCCCTCCCTGGTCTTCCTAATCTCCAATAGTCTTAGGGATCTGCTGCTCACCCTGTTTGGGAATTTTACATGCTACCAATCAGTATATCTAGCTGGGGCCATTTCAGATCAAGAATGCAGATCTAATGCTCTCCGTTGCTGCTCACCATTGTCCTCCTGATAAAAATCAAGCCTGCATGTGCCTGGGAAAGACAGAACTCCAGGACAGATTACTCCAGCAGACAGGCAGACATTCCCAGGGGAAATGTAATGTATTGGACCCTGAGTGAGCCTGTACAAACTCCAAACAACTACCAAGAACATGTTCACAATATGGCAGGGTGCATTTGAACAACTGGTAGAATCTGACCTTGGAAAGAGGGAATGAGCTGAGCTCTCTCCCTTTTCAGCTTAAGCTGAAAATTTAACAGACTATCACAGCTGCCTATAATGATCTGCATTCACAACCTACATTGAATTAATGAAGGGTATTACTGATTTTTCTGGAACAACACATTTTTCTAAGAACAAAACAAATCCCTTTCATTTGGAAAAATGCTTTACCCTGATAATAAAACAGAATCTGGGCAAGACATATGTGGATTATGTACTAAAGGGGATGGGAATTGGAATCAATGTAATTTTTACTTTGCACATATACAAAAAACACTCATTGGAGTGGCATTTGCTTGCTGGTACCATCAAAAACTCCAGAGAGCTGCCTCATTTATGTCTATAGTACAGAAACAAAAAGTGAGTCTATGTATTATTAAAACTAATTTACATGCAGCCTGGGAAATGCCCCAAACATTTAGTTTATCAGAAATTCAGAGAAATAGTGTTATCTATTGTCTAATAGAGAGAGGCACATTGTGAAGCTGGATATTTAAAATCTGCAGGAAACAGATATGAATAAGAAAAGTTTTGTGAAATCTTAATGGGTTGGATCCAGACTAAATTTTCCAGTGGCAGAATGGAAATTCCTTGCCTCCCCCCTCCCACGGCAGCCACTGATCTCCATGAAAAGCTGATCCTGGGGGGATAAAAAGCCCTGAAGAATGACTTGAGGGGGCTCTGTAGTGGGAAGGGTTCATCACTGGAAACTACCAATTTAGTTTGGATCCAACCCAATGTCTAGGATGTTTCTGGGATTTGTTTACCTATGCAGTCCAGAATCCACCCAACGGTCCCATCCCCTCCACAGGCCAGAATCCGAAAGTCTGGAGCATCACGGAAAAAATTTAATCTAGGAAAAAATGGAAGGAAAAGAAATGAGAGCAGGTTAGAGCAGGGTGTTTAGCATGAATTAGAAAGAATGCCAGTCAGAGAACTGTTGCTTTTAGAATGCTAGGATTTTTCACAAATGTGAAAGTAAAGAATGACATGTTAACTCAGGTCTTGCAGATTCTTAAGATTACAATAGTATTATTAAGTACAAAGTGAAAACTGATGAACCAGGTTTGAATTCCTGCTCTTTGACAGAAGCTCTCTGGGAGACTTTGGACCAGTCACACTCTGTCAGCCTGCCTTATAGGGTTGTTGTTGTGAGGATAAAATGGAGGAGGTGAGGGGCAATGTCATAAGCCCATTTGAATCTCCATTGGGAAAAAGTGGGGTATAAATTAATTTGTTAATTAAATTAAGATGAGCCATAAAGAAATACCTATTCAATATTACTTGGGAATACAAAAGGTCTTTATAGATTTCTGCTTTTGAATGCTCTTTGGACTGATACATAAAATCCACTCATACTTTAGGCACAGTAAAATTTAGTTTCAGCTAATTCCCATTGAAAACCATTTAGTGGCAATCAACTTTTGCTAGATTGAGCCATTTGTATTTTAGTGTAATATACACATGCATTCCTCCATTGGTCTGTAGACACTCAGAGCCTAGAATTTACTGCAGGAAGACAGACACAATAAGCATAATAAACTCTAGCATCTCTGCATACCTATGTTTAACAACTATTAGCAGGTGAAGTTCCTCTAAGACATGTTAATAAACCACTGTGCAGAGGAAGGGGGAAAGGGAAATTCAAGAGAGGTGGAGGATAGCAAAATGGAGATAAGGAGGAGAATGTAACAAAGACACAAATAGATGCAGGATAGGTCTGTTTGCCAAACATTGAACTTCAATACCCAGGAGTGGGTCCCCCTCGGTCCAGGTTGTAAACTTGTCTAGGGTTGAGTAGATAATGAAATTTCCGATGGATCCTGATAAGTAAGAAAAACAAGAAGTGATAGCCCTTAAGAATGAAAACCAAAGCAGATGACTACTGTTTCTCAAGGTTAGCTACTCATCTTCTATCCCTCCACCCCATTGCCCACCCAAACTTGCTCCTGGCAGCTCCATCAATATAGCAAGTATTAAACCAGCTAGCTGCTTGCTTGCCAACATGAATCTTCTAAATGTGAGTTCAGCAGTGAATTCTAGTGAATTACCCAAATGCCTTCAGAGCAGAGACATAGAGACCTATCCTATCAACAACTGAAGCTGAAAAGTAGTCAACATTCTTTGTTGAACTCTATGGTTTTAGCATTGAGTTTCCACTGAATCCTAGAGTGGCACGACATAACTTCTGGGTTCATCCTGGAAATGATGTCACACTGTTGATGTGATGGAGATTTCTCCCTTCTCCGCCAGCCTCCCAAGCAGTAGTGGGGGTCAAGGGCTGCAAGCAGAAGATCTTGCACAACCCAGCAATCCTTGCAGTGGCCTTCAATGCAGGGGTAGGTCCAGTCGCATGGTGGCCTCCAGAACTGGGCTGGTCCTAGTTGTATGGTGGCCTCCAGTGCTGGGCCAGGCTAGGGCTAGTTGCATAGTGGCCACTGTGTGTCCTGGGGCAGGTCCAGTGGTGTGAAAGCTGCTGCCAAAGGCCAGGGTTCATAGGTTCCCACTGGGGCAGAGGATCTCCTGCCCACAGCAGCCCATTGCCGCTCTGGTGGCTAGCAAGAGAAAAAAATCTAAAATATCAGTGTAAGGCCACAGCATGATGTCACTTTGGGGGAAAATATGAAAGTGACCTCTGTCGTCTCTAGGAACACTGTGACAATCTCTAGGACCTCTGAGACAATCTCATACTCAAACTGAAAACATGTGAAATAGCAATCAACATTCTAGCTAAGGTAAGAATTATACTTCCCAAGATGTACAAATATTATGGTTGAAGTGCAGAGATGGAGCGAATATACCTGAGGCTGCAATTCTAAGGGCATCTTCCTGGGAGTAAGTCCCATTGAACAAAATGGGACATACATTTGAACAAACTTGCTTAGAATGGCTCCCTCTATCACTTGCAATGATGTGCATGTATTGCACTAAAGCCTGATTTCTTAGAAAGGTGCAATTTCTCCATAGGAAAGAGGCAACATACCTTTCTCCTTGTCTCCCTCCACTCTTGGGGTTCACAAACACCAACAGTGGATGCGTTCCAGGCCTAGGGGTAATCTAGAAAGCAAAAAAACAAAACAAACAAGAAGCCTTCTTGTATTGCATACAAAACATCATTCATGCAGAATGGGTGAGAATGAGTCATGCGGCACTGCTACAGAGAAAACAAGATGAGCAATGGGCCATGTGTTTGGTCAGCAGAACTGAGTGCCATGGGGGAATCCTGCAAACAGAAAGGGAGTCACTGAAGCAGTGCACTATCCTTAGCCACATCCATTCTGTGTCTTGTCCTGCAGTTGAAGTCCCAGACTACTATAAGCCCCAGCAGCGCCGACCCGACCCCAGTGCTGACCCAACCCCAGCAGCGCCGACTACTATAAGCCCCAGCAGCGCCGACCCGCCTTGATCCAGCTGTCTACGGAGATCGTCCATCAGGGCGACCAGTAACGTCTCCGTGCCATTTCCTGGACGGAACCCGGACTGGAAGGGATCAAGGGATGAGGAATCATTCAGGAAGACCTGCAGCTGGGAGAGGGACCGCCTCTCCCCATATGTTCCCCAGAGGTCGCTTCGATCAGCTAATAAGCATCTGCTGATGGTCCCCGGCCCCAGGGAGGTCCGTCTGGCCTCTACCAGAGCCAGGGCCTTTTCAGCCCTGGCTCCGACCTGGTGGAACTCCCTGTCTGAGGAGACTAGGGCCCAGCGGGATTTGTTATCTTTCTGCTGGGCCTGCAAGGCGGAGATGTTCTGCCAGGCATTTGGTGGGGGCTAGGCTGTCCTCTTGTCAACCATACCATTGAAGAATGTCCACCACCCATGCAGGAGCTCACAAAGTCTGATGCAGGGCATTTTGTAAGACCTAGGCCCTGAATTTTAATATTTATATCCGCCACTGAGAAATTTTATTGTATACGGAAAAATGTTTTAAATGTTTTAATTGTTTGTTCATGATGTTTTTATTGTTTTAAATTGTATGTTGTAAATTGTTGGTTGTTACACCGCCCTGAGCCTGCTTGACGGGGAGGGCGGTCTACAAATGTAATGTAATAAATAAATAATAAATAAATATAAGCACTGACCAATATATACTAGATGCACAATTTGACTTTAATGAGTTTATAATCCACACATACAAAAACATAAGAAGAACCCTGCTGGATCAGACCAGTAGTTCATCTAGTCCAGTATCCTGTTTCATACAGTAGCCAACCAGTTACTGTGGAGGGCCAACAACAGGGCATAGAGTCTGAAGCCTTACCCTGAAGCAGCCTCCTGGCACTGGAATTCAGCGATTCACTGCCTGAGGAGTCCAGCTGACCAGATGCAGGACAGGTAGGAAGAACTTAGAGAATGTGAGCATTAATCTCTTATGATGCACAATTCAACACAGTTTTACTGCAGCTCAGGACAGACTTCCTGGGGAGCCTAAGAAAACCACAGATTGCTGTCTTTCCTCTGGTGTGCGTTTCTGCATAAATGATGAACAAAGTGTCTTCCCTCATATGCATGCACTATCGCACACAAACAAGGAGTCTTCCACACATGTTATCTGCACCAAGTTCAATGCTTCTGGGAAATGCCACCCCCCTTCCCTACAGCATTGTGTTGCATTCATTCATGCATCTCCAAGACTTCTCCCAGCTTTTCGCCAATCTTTCTCATACCTGCTTTGCTCTGAAGTTTGGGAAAAGATTGCAGTAAAGCTCAAGTGGCTTTGTGTGGGTGGGAAAACTTGAATTTTCTGACCCACATAGCGGCCATTTTCCCTGATCTTGCCCCCATGGCAGCCTCTCTCTGCCACCAGGGGCTTTTCTTTTTTAAAAAACCTAGCACTAGAATCTATATCGCCATGGCATCATCCCTTGTAATGAGATGTGTAGCAAGTTCTCTGAATTCACAGCTTTCATTTAAAAAAGTAAGTATCTAACTCCTTCCCTTGCAGAGATATAAGGAAAAAGGCATATCTTCGTAAGTGAAGGGGCCAGAGACCCACTTAAAATAAAAAGAAAAGTGGGAATTCAGAGAACATGCTACATCAATTGTCACAATGGTATATTGATATAAAGATATTCTTCTGCCATTTTTAAAAAATGATTGATGCCCTGGTGGCCTCGGGGAGGGGTGCAGTAGCTACTTCTGGGGGATTGAGGCTGTGGCGAAACCTGCCACATGGAAGCTCTGCTGCTGCTACACTTTTTCTGTAGCCACACCAGCAATGGGGAAACTACAAAATCTCATCCCTGAGTGGAAAGCACCTGAGAAAGAAAGGGAACTCCCATGTGTCTCACCTGCAGCCCATGCCCATCCACTGTCATAGTGTTGTATCTGAAGGTCAGGTTTGTATCATCTGGGGTAGTGCTGGATGGTGATTCACTGTCTGATCTTCTTGGGTGAGATTGCCTATCCTTTGGAATAAGAAAAAATGCATAAGAAGTTCAAAATATGGATGATGACCTGCACATAAAAAAGGACTGGAGAATTCACAGAAACAGAAAAGAGAGACCACTTAATTGCATTGATGTACAAAGCCATTCCAAAATATCATGCAATGCCAGAGCAAATAATATACCACATATGCTGTCAGAATGCTAATAAGTTGATAAACCATCAATAATACATTTCATAAAATTTGAACAATTCCTTTTATTATAGTGATCTAGCAACATAAGGTTCTGGAAGTCCTCAGTATAGCACTATAAAATTGGCTTGAATCTCTGTTCACACAATGGCTCCAATGTTCAACCAATGTCTTGCTTCCTAGTTTGATTTTGTTTCAAGACTCCACAGTTAGGCAGTCTCCACAGCTAAAAATATATGAGAAGCCCATCCACTTACCCTAAAAAAGTGTCTCTTTAATCATTACAAATGCCTCATGACTGTGTTAGGACATCTTAAAGAGTGCATTAATTCAACAGACTGATAAAGCCATCTCAGCTAGCAAAGTAAATTTCACAAAGATGAAATGCCTGTTATAAATCATGGCTTTAAATTAACAAAGTTAGCCTGGGTAAATTAATGGTACAAGATTTTAGAGGTCTAGTTGTCTTAATAAGCAAGACAGAAAATCCCAGTAATGAAGCCTGTGTTATGAGCGCCAAACCAGACTCACCAGAACCACGGGGCAGATGTGGGAAGGCAATAAGATGTGGTCCTTGAGCTGCCCACCATCACACTCTGGCTTCACATGAGAGGCACATTTGTTGTGAAGCTGCAAGAAGAGAGACAGGGTTTGAGCATGAATAATGAATATTGTTTATTAGGGACAGAATGGGAAGTTGAACACATAAAGCTGCCTTATACAGAATCAGACTATTGGTCCATTAAGGTCAGTTTTTTCAACTCAGACTGGCAGTGGCTCTCCAGTGTCTCAGGTAGAGATCATATATCATTTATAACAAGATCCTTTAATTGGAGATGCCTGAAATTGAACCTGAGACTATCTCCATGCCAAGCAGATGCTCTATCACTGAGATACACCCCCTCCCAGGAGCAAGCCAAACCAACCTCTGTGAGTACCAGCAGTGCAGCAGGGAGTCACTTGACTTGGGGTTTTTTGCCACTGGCTGGTCCAAGCCAAGTGGTCATGTGCTGCTAAGAAAACCACAGGTGCTTGGTTTGCTCCTGGTCACCAGTAGCCCTACAGGGCAGCAGGCCAATGTGAACCTCCCTGGTAAGTTTAAGGGTCAGTCCTCAATAAGAATAAGAATGTACATGTCCTTCTCTAGAATGTGTAATATATCATATATCTAATTCCAAACTGGGCTATAGAGTATGGGTTAATAGATTAGTAAAATGGAGGTAGGGACAGGTAGTAGAGAGGCCACTTGATGGGGTAGCAGGGGGAAAATGGGTGGAATGAAATGGTGTCCCACAGCATTGTAATGTCACTTCCGGCTGCAAATCCAGAAGGGACATCACCACACTGAGGAATGCTTTACGATTTACTCAAAACTCTATGATAAAAGCCATAGTGTTTCAGGTGAATCCTAGAGCATCCTGCAATATGGTGATATCGCTTCTGGTTATACAACCAGAAGTGATAATGTGGTGCCATGGAACATTGTTAGGGTGAGACTCCACCCCCTTGTCTCCCAGGGGTTGCCAAGAGAGGGCTGGCAACCCTAGATAGGAGGGCTACGTCTAAAAGACAGAAGGAAGCCCTGAGTTTGCTGAAAAATCTGGTAAAATACATCAGGGGATTAAAGTGCCAGGGGCTCTTGGAAGAAACGGATTTTCTGGATCCATTTCAATCAGCTTCAGGTTGGGATTTGGAACAGAAACTGCACTCGTAGCCTTGGTAGATGACCTCTGTTGAGAACTAGATAGGATGGTTGTGTGACCTGGCTAGTCTTGCTGGATCTCTCAGTGGCCTTCGATATCATCAAATACATATCCTTCTGAGTTGCCTGAGTGGCCCTGGGACTAAGGGGCACCGTGTTACAGTGGTTTGAATCCTATCTGGGTGATCAGCCACAGGAGGTGGTACTGGGGGACTCCTGTTCTAGCCCATGGCCTATGGAGTCCCATAGGGCTTGATTTTATCCCCCATGATATTTAATGTTTATGTGAAACCACTGGGAGAGGAAATCAGGAGGTTTAGTCTTTGATGTCACTGACTGGTGGATATGACGAACCCTTTTTCCCACCAAAATTCAGTTTGCCTGCTTTTGCTGAGTAGCCCCAAGTAGCATGTTAATCTTTGTGGTTTGAAAGTATGTTTGTCCCACCCTGACAGTCATATATAATTTTGGCTTTTTAGCCCAGCCCAGGAACTTGTTGCGGAGAAGCAGGAGCCCTCTTCCTTTTTTGCAAATGGCACGAGAGGCTGTATAATGCTCAAAAGGAAATAACAGCTTTATTTAACGGAGCAGGAATTGAATAAGTGTAGTCAGGGCATGCAAGTGCTGAGGTAAACTTTTGTTGGTAATACAGAATATACTTTGAGTAACAGACAAAATAATTTTCTTGAAGCTTAGTTTCTTATATCTTTGGTTCTTAGCAGTGAGTGGCGTTTACAGCAACAATGTTTCTTCGCAGAGTTTTCTATGACAGCTCAGGTTTCCTGGAGTTGTTAAAAAGCAGTTTTCCCTTCACAACAGATCTGGGATCCTTCACAGAGCCAAACCTCCTTTAGAAACTGGGCAGGAATTAATCTTCTTCTCCTAAGAAGACGTAGCCCTTCTTCTTCTGGCTTGAAAGGGGGCCTAACTTTCTACCAAATCACTCTTGCCAAAACACATTCCCAGTTCTATGGTGTCTGTGTCAAGTGGGCTTCAGCTTCTGCTGACACTTATACTAACAGTACTTAAATAGAATTCTTCTTCAGCACAGTGATGTTACTGTTAAGGCAAAAGTTTTCCCTTCCCTCACTCCAAAGGGGAATTTGTCTGACCTCCCCTGTCAGACTCACTTACAAACTCTCTCTGAATAATCCTGTCAGAAACCAACTGTCAGACCTTCAGCTTGGTTCTAACTGACCACTCAGAGAGCAGGGAGCAGCCTTTCACTAAAGCTCTCCATTCTAAGCAAGCATTAATTCTTTCCCTCCAAGTTCTGTGATTGCTGCACTTAGGAAACCTGCTTTCAAGTGCAGTCCACCACAGTGGATGATACCCAGCTCTACCTTTCTTTTCAATCTAATTCCAAGAATGCTGTTGCCATTCAGAACCACTACTTGCAGTCAGTAATGGGTTGGATGAGGGTGAACAAGCTGAAACATGATCTTGACAAGTAGGCTTGCCATCACCTCACCAGGGAAGAGAAAATCCCTGCCTCACTGCTGCTCTCCAGCCACACTCACCTGGCTGGTAGGAAGGGGAGGCATGGTGGGAGAAGAAGCGCATGCATGTGCTTCCCTATCCTGCCGAATTGACTTCAGTGCGCCTGGCATTTTCTCCCTTGTGCTGGCATCAAAAACCTCCAAATGGGCAATTTTGGGCTTCAGTTCTTCCTTCGTGTTGGAAAATGTCATTTTCCAGCACATGGGAGGAAACTCTGACCACACTGAAGCCAGTTCAGCAGGACGGGGGAGCGTGTGTGTGCATAAAGTGGAGTAAATATCATGCTGCCCCCCAGGCCCCTGCACTCCTGTACCCTAGGGCCCCTGGCACCCCTACTGACAAAATAGAGGTTCTCTGGCTTAGTAGAAAGGCTGATCAGTGATGTGAGATCTCCTGTCTTGGATGGGGTTACATTCCCCTCAAAAGTCAAGATTACACCTTAGGAGTACTGCTTGACACAGAGGTCACCTTAGACAGCCAGGTGGCTGTGGTGATTTGAAATGCATTTGCCCAGCTTCAGCTCATACATCAGCTGCATCCATTCCTGGTTCAGTCAGATCTAACCACAGTGATTCATGACTTAATTTGACTGGACTATTACTGTGCGTTTTACTTGGGACTACCCTTGGACAGCATTTGGAAGCTGCAGTTAAAACTGAATGCTGCAGCTAGACTGCTGGTCAGGGCCAGCTATCAAAAACATGTGATCCCAATATTACAGCAACTGCACTTGTTACTGATCTGCTCCCAAGTCTATTCAAGGTTAGAGATGGGCACAAAAGGGAAAAAACGAACCTTGCGTTTCGTAGTTCATTGCGTTCCACGAACCACGAAACACAAACTTTCACAAACTTGTCCTGTTTTGCGAAATGATTCATTAGGTTTGTGATTTGTCAGATCCTGGGGCCCTACAATGGCCCCGTTCATACCCAGAGATGCCAAGCTCACAGGAAGACTTCAGCAAGCTCTTCTCCAGCCACCCTCCAAGTAGCTCTTTTCAGGCTCTCTTTGCTGACTTTTCCCTCCTGGCCTCCTGCTTTCTGCCGCTGCTGGAAGAAAAGTCAAGTGGAGCGTATCTGCTTGGGTTTTCCTCTCTTCAGCTTCTATTTGCTGACTTTTCCTTCCTGACCTCCCGTCCTCTTGCTGCTCTGACATGCCCTCCCCCCGCCTCCAAGTTCTCGAAGGAAAAGCTGCTCTGGGGAGCTTGGGGGCAGGGGTGGGTGGGGAAGGCATGTCAGAGCAGCAAGAGGATGGGAGGTAGAGAGTCAGGGAAGGGATCCTGAAGCTGGCAAGCAGCAAGCAGCAGCAGAAGGAGCTGCTGAGGCTGCTGCTGCTGCCGCCACTTCACCATCCCATTCTTAAAAACGGAGAAGGGAAACAGAGAGGGGAAGGAGTCTCCAACTACAGTTCCCAGGTAAACTTGCGCAGACTCACCACATGTAATTCATCATTTGTAGCTTTGCTCAGCTCTCAGGTTGGCAGGGAGAGTTGCCTAATCAATGTTATGTGGGCTAAGATTGGGGTTTCCACGGCAACAAAAGGTCTGCAGACATTCCAGGAGTATGTTGCCTAGGGAATCAATGGATCGGCACCAGCCAATCTGACATCATGAAGCATTTACAAATCGAACAAATTGGCCCCCAAAGTCGTGGATTTTGTGAAAAACATGGCCCCACAAAAGGCATTTCATGATACACGAATCAGCCCAATTCATCACAAAATTTGATTCGTATTTCGATGCACGCCTATGTCTATTCAAGGTATTGGTTCTATCCTTTAAAGCCCTATATGGTTTGGGGTCAGGGTACCTGAAGGACCGTCTTCTTCTATATGTTCCTGCCCAGGAGTTAAGATCACAGGAAGAGGCCCTTCTGACTGTCCCATCAACCAAAGAAGCTCAGTTGGTGGGTACTGTAATACTACTTTGGCGCTTTCTCCTTTAACCTTCATCAGTAGGTGTTTCAAGTCTTCACTATTTTCTGCCAGTGACATGGTGTCATCTGCATATCTCAATTTGTTAATGTTCCTTCCACCAATTTTCACTCCACCTTTTTCTATATCTAATCCTGCTTTCCTTATGATATGCATAGAGGTTGAACAGATAGGGATATAATATGCATCTTTGTCTAATACCTCTGCCAGTTGGAAACCATTCTGTTTCCCCATATTATGTCCTAACAATAGCCTCTTGTCCAGAGTACAGGTTGCGCATAAACACAAACAAGTGCGCCCCCTGTCCTGCAGGGCAGGCAAAAGGCAGCGTGGGGGGCTGCGAGGCTGCCCGCGCTGCCGCCTGCGTGCTCTGGCAGCTGCTCCCAGTGCCCCCTCCCTGGCGGCGCCTGGGGCAGACTACCCCCCCTCAATCCGGCCCTGGTTAGGTGCCCAACCAAGAAGGCCCTCTCTTGAGTTGTCACCTGCTTAATCTCAGAAGATGGGGAAACCTGAAGCAAAGCCTCAGAAAATGACCATAATGGTCAGGTAGGTTTGTAAGGGAGAAAGTGGTCCTTTATGTATGTGGAACCCAAACCACACAGGGCTTAACACCAGCAATTTGAATTGATTTGGAGCCATGGTAGATGAGTGAAGACTAGGGCTGCCAAGCCGCAACTGGGGGCAGGGGATCACCCACTCCCACCTCTTGTTTCCTGCCATCACTCATACAGCCAATGGGAGAAAGATAACCTTTAAAAAAATTACTACCGTGTGATGGCATGATGTTACTTTTGTGGAGGAAAAACAGAAGCTTTACAATAGTTTTTAATAATTTATACAGAGGTGTGGTACACTGCTGCCACTGGTGCCCCTATGCCCTTGCCCCCCATCTCTTGCTGGTTGCCAGGCAAAGCCAAGACTATAGTAATCGGTCCCTTTGACCCACTCAATTTAACATCCTGGCTACAGCATTCTGCATCAATGGAAAATTGCAGCAATCTAATCTAGCTGTAACAAGAGCTTGTACGACAGTGGCCTGATCTTTCCTGTCCAGGAAAGACAGCAAGTGGCTTACCAGTCAAAGCTGATAAAGGCCCTTCTGGCCAAAGGTGCTACCTGTGTATACAACAATAAGCCTGAGTCCAAGTGCACCCTCAAACTATGGACCTCCGCCTTTAATGGGACTGCAACCACATCCAGAACAGATCACACTTTAAATCACAGACCACACCTTCCACTGATGAGTAGCTCTTCCATCCTGTTGGGATTGAGTTTCAGTTTATTATCCCACATCCACTCCGAAATGACCTTCAGGTACTGGTTCACTGTTTCTACAGCCTCCCTACGCAACTGCTCGCCCTTAGCTAATGATCAGAGATATTCTGCCTCTGAACAGGGAGATTCAGCCTAGTCATCATAGCCACTAGTGGACCTGTTTCCATGAATGTGTCTAATCTCCTTTCCAGGCTAGGCTAGCAGCCATCACTCTATTATCTAGTAATGAATTCCTTAAGTCAATTATGTGATGATTTATCTGCAGGCCTGACAAACCCCCTCTTCCTGTTCTTGACATTTTATTCTACAAAGCCAATTGGCACACCCAACCAAACACATGGCAGGGATATTCCCGCCTACTCAAATTCTTCATTTAGAGTTGAAAGAAATGAAACTGTCTCTTGGAAGAAAGAAACAAGGCATCCTGTGTGCCGTAAAGGGGGTCAAAGAAAGACAATGACTATGATTGCCATGAGAGTGATGCATCACATCACTGGACCCTGGGTAAGCTTTTCTGAGGAAGCCAGAGTCTCTCTCTCACACACAATATATTAGAGACTTTACATCCTTTACATTCTTTCTTTCATGCAGCAGTCACAGAACTGCTGCATGGACTGATACATGCCAGGCACTGGCAGTGTTCTGTGCCTTTTGTATTTCTTCTTGATCTCATGAATGCTAGGCAAGCAATTAGCAAAGTATATTTGTGTTCCAGGACTCCTCAGTAGCATTCTGTGTGATGTCATTTTCATGCCATTTTCTCCCTCTCATTTATTGAGAGTTTGCTGTGATCATTACTAACACTAACACTGATGAATCTTGGCCTGCTGACTTAGAAGGAACGTTGCCCTGGACAGTTTAGCCTTCTGATATTCTTGGTAAAAGTAACACCACACGCTCTTCATGTACTCACTGTGATTTGGCACCATACGCAATGTAGTCCGGTAATGCCCTGATAACACTTGATGCTTTTATGACACCGATCACACTTGGCTGGGGAGTTCCCCTCAATCCATGTGTGCTGCATCACCTAGAAAGGCAGGAGACAAGGTGACCCATGCTGGAGAAAGAAATCCAGGTGCTAAATGATACACTGAAAGCAGAAAGGAGGAAAAAAATTCATCTGGAAGGTTCAGTGGAATTGCATTCATTCCCATGTCTCAAGGAAATTCTTGCAAGTTTGGGAGAAATAGAGGACTCAGTAAGTTTGGGGAAGTGCCTACTGATGCTAAGGACAAGCTTTGACTATTCATTATATATGAACAGATTTCATTTCTCCACTGTGATTTTAATTCTCCAATCAGATTTGCCCTACTGTAAAGCAAGTTAATATTGGCGTAAAGGTTCTACATAGCTAGCCACAACGTCACAATACATTATTTCACATGCTGCACATCTTTGAAGTTATTTGCAACATCTGGGAACACAAAATCTGGCTCTCCACTGTGTCTCTCTGACTCCTATTCCTGCCTTCTGATTCTATTCCTATTCTTCTTCACCTTTTACTGTTTCAGTGCAGCTCCTGGTATTGGCTATTACTTTGGCCAATTGATGCATCTTTGGTCATCCAGTTAGATTTGTGACAGAAGCATTCACTTATCTAGGGTACTTAATCATGCTGCTGATGTCCATGGTGGGAATACAAATACTTTTGCACTGAGTTTGAGGAGCTCAGAACAAAGAACATCTCAAATCCAAGAGCTCCTTGACAGATACTGGCCCAATGATTTTTTGCAGTTGGAATGGTGCTGTTGGGCACCCACTTGCAGAACCTCTTCTGTAGACTAAAGAAGTGACATTAAGTGAGTTCAGTGACAGCATCTGTCCTTATGCTGGCACTTGTGAACTAAACTAGAGGCACACGAAACTGATAAAAAGGTTAGGTACAAAATGCAGGAACCTTTTTTTGGTGCTGTTGCACTACTCTAGCTGTGTGGACAGCATGTTCCACATTACAGATAGTTTAGAGCAGATGAAGAATTATCAGCATCTAAACACAAGCATTATTCATTCATAAGTGCTTGACTTACATTGGTATTTCTCTTGGATTTCACATACGTGCTGATACAAGGGGCAATCTCTTTGGCTACGCATCTTTCATGGACTGTGTATTTACAAACTGTACAGAAAAGGGGAGGAAGAGAGAGAGAGAGGGAGAGAGAGCAGCTTTAAGTCTGCACTGAATCCATAATATAAAGGCTACAGCCATTTAGCAAGATTGGCTGTAAAAACTATAATTAAAAATATATTTCCCAAGGCGGTAACTGACTATCTTAATCCTTGGGTTGGTTGTATGAGTAACGTGCAGCCAATGGGTTCATAACTGAGCTAAGCCATAGACTCACTGAGTTCCTTTAAGTCATGCCTCCTATCCTGAATTTAACATGAACATATTCACTGCTCTGGGTGAGGCACTTATCTGTCTAGAAGAGTGGTATATAAGCACAGTTGTTATTATTATTATTATTATCATTTGTAAAGCTGTTATTGAAAGTTGGGTGCCAGAGGGAGCAATTTTAAGCAGATCTGCTCAGAACTAAGTCCCATTTTATTCAATGGGGCTTACTTCCAGGAAAGTGCTCTTAGAATTGCACAGTAAATCACTTTTAGAACTCTGAAATTAACATGTGCTATATATTTGAACAGCATATGGCCTGGAAGAAGGGAACCAGAACAGATAAACTCCCAGAAGCCATGTTTATCAGGGACTGCAAGAAAAATGCTTCTTTAAACTTACAGGGACCGTGCAAAACTTTAAAAAGTAATGATGAGAAATGGTTCCAGGTACTGGGAGAAACGACATCATGATGTTTCAGGAAACATTATCAGCACCAAAATGATCTGTGTTGGAAAGTGGTTAATGTGTCAGAGAACCCATGTGGAATAGTAGTCAGGGTGTCTGACTAAGAATGGGGAAATCAGGGTTCAAATCCTCACTCTGCCACGAAACTCTGTGGGTGATCTTTGGCCAGTTGCACTCTCTCAACCTATCAGCCTAATCTACTCACAGGGTTGTTGACAGGATAAAATGGAGAAAGGGGAGCCATGAATACAGCCCAGAGATAAGGTAAGATAAATATGATATATAAATTAGATAGATATGGGACACAATGTTTGGACCTTAAACAGTATTGGATGGTGGTTAGAGTATCACACTAGAATCTGAGAGATCCAAGTTTGAGTCCCTACTTTGCCTTGGAAGCTTCCTAGGTGACCTGGAGACAGTCACATGCTCTCAGCCTAACCTACCCCACAGGGTTTTTGTGGGGATAAAGTGGAGGAGAGGAGACCAAAGTAAGCCTCTTTGGAGGGGGGAGGGGAAGTATAACCAAAGTACATAAACATGAGTTTAGTTCTACCATTAAGTCATGCCCCAGTCTTTTAGAGAAGATTTTACTGATGTGCATGCAAATAAGAAGAGTGCTTAGGCCAAAATCACTTTCTAAAGTCCCAATCAGGCATGACATCAACCTTATGTATACTTACAGGTACCTTAATTGTTATGTCTGTTTGTGCAAGCTTATCTTCATGTAGGTTTGGTGCAGTATAGTGGTTAAGAGCGACGGGACTCTAATCTGGAGAACCAGGTTTGATTCCCCACTCCTCCACTTGAAGCCAGCTGGGTGATCTTGGGTCATAGCTTCTAGCTCTCTGAGCCCCACCCACAGGCTGATTGTTATGAGGATAATAACAACATACTTTGTAAACCGCTCTGAACGGGCGATAAGTTATCCTGAAGGGTGGTATACAAATCAAATGTTGTTGTTGTTACTCCTCTTTTCCCATGCTTCCTCACCATTTTTGTGTTCCTCTTAGTATGATTCTGCATCTACATGTATGTGAGTTGTCTACCCCTAGTTCACCAAGGCTGAAGTGCAGAGTATCTGCTGTGAGTTAGGTTGATCTGCTTTTTTGTCTGCGTACTTGCATTTCACAAGGGTCTCTGGAGGGAGGAACCATGTACCAATGTTTTTTATGATTTGGCTTTTTTATGGGATGCGGGTGGGCAGCTGTGGTCAGTTTTTTTAGCATCAGATAACAGATGGACACATATGAACTTAAGTAAAATCATTTGCACATACAAGCTCAGGTTTCAGCTATTGACAATGACTTATTCCATTTAAACACACCACTTGACATTATTATTGATGCCACCTTGTGGCCATCTGGTGATGCCAAAAAATAAGGAAGTATGCATGAAACTGCACAGAATCATGGGATAGCATTCAGATAACGAAAACTGTACTTTAACAAAAACGTGTGTTTGGGCACTGGGCAGGGAACATGAGGATAAACACAAATCTAGCTGGAACAGCCCATCTCTTCCATGCACAAAGGTACATGTGAAACAAGGAAACATAAGTTTACATAAAAGATAATGTCATGTCTGCTTGGGACAACAAGAAAAAGGGGAGAAAAAACACAACCCTGTAGAAGAAGTTAATGTAGAAGAAGAGTAAACAAAGAGGTTGGAACAAAAAAAGTCAATTAAATATAACTCCAATGTGATAGAAATGAAAAAAAAACCCAACCAGTATATAATTTAATTCAACAAATGAAAGTGCAAAAGTATGATTAAAAATATCAAGTGTGGTTCAACATATAAGTACCATACCCTTGTATATACACATAGTAAACTCACATGTATACTCACAGAGAGACTCGCCTAGCATTGACCAGAGCCAGGGCCTTTTTGGTCCTGGCTCCAACCTGGTGGAACGCTCTGTCTGATGAGACCGGGGCCCGGCAGGACTTCCTTTCACCAGGCCTGTAAGACAGAGCTGTTCTGCAAGGCGTATGGTTGATGCTGGGCAGGGCCCCCCACCGGTCCCTCCCTATCAGGAAATAGCTACCACCTGATCCTTTTGTGATATTTTTTTTAGGGACGGTTGGATGATGGATTATATGAATTGTTTCCATGCTGCTGCTTTTTGTACCCTGTATTTTAGATTTTAAATTATATATTATTGTCTATTGGTTTTAAAGTTGAAATGTTAAAGTTTTTTATAATGCATGTTGTAATCTGCCCTGAGCCCGCTAATGCAGGGAGGGCGGAATATAAATTGAATATAAATAAATAAGTTAGTACCTTTTATCTTCATATGTATAGAACCAGAACCAAACATGTTTTGGCCCGAAGGCCTTCCTCAGTGGCACATATTGATACAAAGCACTTCATCAATATAGTTAATAAATCCAAGATACCTGACCCTCCACAAAATTGACACAAGGATGTTTTATTTAAAAAAAAGTGTGGAGAAAATGCTACCACTGAGATTAATAGTACAATCCTATGCAGTTACTCCAGCCTAAGCCCACTGATTTCAATGGGCTTAGACTGGAGTTACTCTGCATAGGATTGTGCTGAAAATGTACTAACATACCTGTGTATGCGTTAGCTTACTATGTATATGTACAAAGGTATGGTACTTATACTTTGAACCACGCTGTGGATGTTTTTAATCATACTTTTGCACTTTCATTTGTTGAATTAAATTATATATTCATGTTTTATTCATTTGTATCATGTCTGCTTAGGCTCTGAAACTACAGAAGGACTATATTGCTTAATACTTGAGCAATAATTTAGCAATTTGCTGTGCTGATAAAAGGAATCTAAACATCTTCAAGCAGTAGAGAACTGGGTCTTTAAGAAAGTCAGCAGTGCATGGCAAGTGAGGCGGCCTTGGAGTACAAGAGTCTTGGCTTTAGCACCACTGCTAGATCCATTTGGATTTGTGAAACAGATTTAGATATGAGTGGCTTTTCATTCATATCACAGCCAAAGCATCTTTAGCCCAACAAAACAAGGGCAAAGGTAAGTCTCAATGGGCTTGGGCACATGGTATATCACAGCACTTACAGGAACAGCACAAGCCTTGCTTCCTGACCCCCAGGAGCATGGTACGACAGAAGTTGCAGTAGGCGGGCTTCTTGAAGTGCTTCAGCCTCCAGGCATGCTGACCATCGTCCTTTACATTCTGGGGGGGGGGGCACACAGTCCATAAAGAGTTAATGGGAGGCACAGAAGGAAACCCAGCACAGCTCAGTCTCCAGAGATAAATTCACATAAACATTACTTTCTCGCAACTTAGTGTCAGTTTAGTGGTACCTTCAAGACCAGCACACATGGATTTCTAATATTGTACAAATGCTAATTTTTGAAAGCAGTTTTTATAGAGCGATAGTTATCTATAGTATACATTACTTTTTTACTTCTCTTATGTCTGTTCAAACAAGTTTTGCTAGGTTTCAAACCTGAAAAATATGCTTGCCCAAAGATCACTGTGAGATAACAAAAATTTGTTATTATGGGCTGGAATGGCTCTTCATGTTACTTTCAAGTTGCTGAAAAAGCTATTGTCTGTAGGAGAATGGGTGGATTGAGAATAAAGTCAATCAATATGACTCAGAGAGTGCAGCCAGAACAAGGATACCCAAGAGTCCCTTATTACAGGAATGTGTGTTATATCACTTCAAGTATTCCTTTCTGCATTGTTCTGGGGCTGGCATCTCCAGTTGCGAAATGAGGGTATGCAAAGAAGTGTCCCACCAGTGAACCACTTTTCTCACCTTTGACTCATAAAAGCTTTTCCTTTGTGTGTGTCAGAAGATATTTGTGAAAATGAATTCCTCAAGTCATGCACTCCTACACGTTGCATCTACAGTTGTAAACTATAATTTTGCTTAGCAACCACATTGTACTCCCCTCCCAAGTGCTGATTTCATACTCCCATCTTCCTGAGTGAGAGACATATAAACATTTCCTGATTTTAGAATGGAGCCCAGTCCTTCAAATCATTTTGTCACAACATCCTCAAATCTCTAAGAATTTTCTGAGCTGGCAATCCTAACAGGAATTAATGTTCTCTTACATTTTCACTGGCTTCCAGTTTGCTTCTGGGTATCATTCAAGGTGCTGGTTTTGACCATTAAAGTCCTAAATGGTGTGAAATCACAGTATTTGAAGGACCTTCTCCTCGATGGTTGTTGGGGGTTTTCCGGGCTGTATTGCCGTGGTCTTGGCATTGTAGTTCCTGACGTTTCGCCAGCAGCTGTGGCTGGCATCTTCAGAGGTGTAGCACCAAAAGACAGAGATCTCTCAGTGTCACAGTGTGGAAAAGATGTAGGTCATTTGTATCTACTCAGGAGGGGTGGGGTTGAGCTGAGTCATCCTGTAAGAGTTTCCCAGGGTGTGGAATGCTAATGGCGGGAGGCTTCACTGAATCCTGAGGAGGTTCTTTTGCATATGGATTGGTGCTTGATGTGCTAATCTTCTCTGCAGGGCTATTGTCGGGTGTGGAGTGTTTTGTTGGCCTGGTGTTTTTCAGAACTGGAGCCCATACTCTGTTCATTCTTAAGGTCTCTTCTTTCCTGTTGAAGTTTTGCTTATGCTTGTGAATTTCAATGGCTTCCCTGTGCAGTCTGACAAAGTAGTTGGAAGTGTTGTCCAGTATTTTGGTGTCCTGGAATAAGATACTGTGCCCTGTTTGAGTTAGGCTATGTTCAGCCACTGCTGATTTTTCAGGCTGTCCAAGTCTGCAGTGTCTTTCATGTTCTTTTATTCTTGTCTGGATGCTACGCTTTGTGGTCCCGATGTAAACTTGTCCACAGCTGCAGGGTATACGGTATACTCCTGCAGAGGTGAGGGGGTCTCTGCTGTCTTTTGCTGATCGTAGCATCTGTTGTATTTTTCGGGTGGGTCTGAATACTGCTTGAAGGTTATGCTTTTCCATAAGCTTTCCCATCTGATCAGTAATTCCTTTGATATATGGCAAAAACACTTTTCCTGTAGGTGACTGTTTTTCCTTGGTTGTTTGATTCATCCTGGGTTTGATTGCTCTTCGGATTTCATTTCTGGAGTAGCCATTTGCCTGAAGTGCGTGGTTTAGATGATTAATTTCCTCATTGAGAAAGCGCGGCTCACATATCCGTCTTGCACGATCCACTAATGTTTTCATTATGCCTCTTTTCTGTCGGGGGTGGTGATTGGAGTTTTTGTGTAAGTACCGATCAGTGTGAGTTGGTTTCCTGTAGACCTTGTGACCTAACTGAAAGGTTAGGTCTACAGGAAACCAACTCACACTGATCGGTACTTACACAAAAACTCCAATCACCACCCCCGACAGAAAAGAGGCATAATGAAAACATTAGTGGATCGTGCAAGACGGATATGTGAGCCGCGCTTTCTCAATGAGGAAATTAATCATCTAAACCACGCACTTCAGGCAAATGGCTACTCCAGAAATGAAATCCGAAGAGCAATCAAACCCAGGATGAATCAAACAACCAAGGAAAAACAGTCACCTACAGGAAAAGTGTTTTTGCCATATATCAAAGGAATTACTGATCAGATGGGAAAGCTTATGGAAAAGCATAACCTTCAAGCAGTATTCAGACCCACCCGAAAAATACAACAGATGCTACGATCAGCAAAAGACAGCAGAGACCCCCTCACCTCTGCAGGAGTATACCGTATACCCTGCAGCTGTGGACAAGTTTACATCGGGACCACAAAGCGTAGCATCCAGACAAGAATAAAAGAACATGAAAGACACTGCAGACTTGGACAGCCTGAAAAATCAGCAGTGGCTGAACATAGCCTAACTCAAACAGGGCACAGTATCTTATTCCAGGACACCAAAATACTGGACAACACTTCCAACTACTTTGTCAGACTGCACAGGGAAGCCATTGAAATTCACAAGCATAAGCAAAACTTCAACAGGAAAGAAGAGACCTTAAGAATGAACAGAGCATGGGCTCCAGTTCTGAAAAACACCAGGCCAACAAAACACTCCACACCCGACAATAGCCCTGCAGAGAAGATTAGCACATCAAGCACCAATCCATATGCAAAAGAACCTCCTCAGGATTCAGTGAAGCCTCCCGCCATTAGCATTCCACACCCTGGGAAACTCTTACAGGATGACTCAGCTCAACCCCACCCCTCCTGAGTAGATACAAATGACCTACATCTTTTCCACACTGTGACACTGAGAGATCTCTGTCTTTTGGTGCTACACCTCTGAAGATGCCAGCCACAGCTGCTGGCGAAACGTCAGGAACTACAATGCCAAGACCACGGCAATACAGCCCGGAAAACCCCCAACAACCATCGTTCTCCGGCCGTGAAAGCCTTCGACAATACATCGACCTTCTCCTCCCTTATCAACAACCCTGTGAGAACCTACCTTGTCTGAGGTAAAACTGGTAGAGACATATGTGACGGCCTTTTTAGCTACTGCCCTCAAGTTACAGAACTCCCTCCTCCAGCCAGTAAGGTTGGCGCCTTCTGTGAAGATGTGTTCCATAAGGGCTTAAAGTGATAGAATGACTATACCATGCCCTCTTTTACTGAGTCCTCTGTGGTTACATGGTGATAAGGTTTTAAAATTTTTTAAAATGTTTTATGTTTTTATGACTGTTGTGAGCTGCCTTGGGTGTCCTAAATAGGGATGAAAGGCAGCATAGTCACTAATTAACCATTATATGGATAGTCTCTTATATTAACAATAGATGTTAGCAATTTTGATGAAAATAGTGTCGGTTCAGTTTTGCCACATTACTATTCCAATGTGCACACATGCACATGCACATACACACACAGTTTCCCAGCAACTGCTGTATAACATTTTTATCATCACTTTGTGTGCTTATTTGATCTGGGAATAAAGGATAATAGGCTACAGTACAAAGAAGCTGTTTACACTTGAATAAGGACAGTGCCTGTGCAGCTGAAGGTCCATTGGAAGAAAGATTTTTCCTGCAGCAGTTTCTGTGTTTCAAGAGGCAAGCTACTTTTAAACTAGAATAGTGGCTTGCTTGTTCAAGAGAGGGAGAAGGTCAGCAACAAACTTACTCATGAGCAAGCTCTCTCTATTTCTCTCTGGATTGTGGCCAGTGAAAAAACTGATGCTGGTTAAAAGGCTGTCTGTGCATGAGTGTGTGTGTGACTGGATTATGGTTGCCAACTGCCAGGTGGAGCCTGGAGATCTCAAGGAGTTAGAACTGGTCTCTAGAGTACAATGAGCAGTTCCTCTTGAGAACATGGCAACTTTGGAGGGTGGACTCTGCTGAGGCCATCGCCCTCCTCAAACTATGCCCTCTCTAGGCTTCACCCCCAACATCTCAGGAATTTTCCAACCCAGAGTTGGCAACCCTAGATGGCATCAAGCAAGAGCGCATGAAAGCTGAAATGTATTTATTTAAAAAACAAAACTTTGAATTTCTCCAAGATCAGATATCTGAAGCCAAATATTTGAATGAGGTGTTATGGCTCATAATAGGAGTGCTAACTGAGAAGAGTAGCTATTAATAAAATTATGTGCTGTTCCTAGCTTGCATTTGCAATAGAGTTTTCTCTTGAACTGCCAGGCTTATGAAACCATATGGCGTCTATACACAAAAGTTCACCTGAGAACAGAACTGAATTTACATTTAAAAATTTCTCACTCTAGCTTTATCCCAGTACTGGCAATGCCTATTTAGTAGCATTCTGCCTTTACATCTATGCATTCCATAGTATGGAATGTTCACATCAAATTCAGCCAAGAAGCTCAGACATGACCTTGTGCCAGTCACTATCTCTCAGCCTAACCAACCTCATTGGATTCTTGGGGGCGGGAGCTCCATGTATGGCACACTGATCTCTATATAAGAAGGGTAGGTATATGGTTAGAGTTTTGGACTAAGTTCTGGGAGACCCATGTTTGAATCTTCCACTCTGCCACAGAAGCTTGCGCTGAGTAACCTTGGGCCAGTTACTTTCTCTCAGCCTAAAGTACTTTACAGGGTGGTTGTGAGGATTATGATTGAGGAGGGGGGAGTGGTGTTGTAAGCTGCTTTGGGGTCCCATGGGGCAAAATAATAAATATATTTTACAATTTATTGACAAATGTCAGAGAAGTAGCCATGTTAGACTGCTGCAACCCTTTAAAGACAATGAATTTATTGTAGCACAGGCTGTCATGAGTTAGAACCCACTTCATCAGATGAATGAAACGGTACAGCCAGTTGGCAGACTGGATGTAACATTTCACGCACCTGATAAAGTGCATGAAAAGCTACAAATGGCAGAAAGGTGGAAAAAAAGAGGCCACAAAACCCAGCACCCCAGGTCACTCAGAGGTATGCTACATTACATTGTAGAGCAGAGGTGAAAACAAGATCCCATCCAGAGCATAAAGAATCCAATCACAGCAGGTATGGATTACTTCCAACTGTTGATGAATTAGCAAAGGAAGATGAATCTGAATACTGTACATAAACTGGTAAGGAGGGACAAGTACTTTCCAAAGAGGGCTAAACTCCTCTTTGATAGTGTCAAATCTGCATTTGAATACTAAGCAGGTTCCATCTGGAGAGTCCCTCTGAAAATGTTCTGTTCAAATAGGACAACATTTAAGACTGTTGTTGAATGTCCGAGGAGGCTGAAATGTTCGCCCACTGGTTTCTGTTTTTAATGTCTGATTTGTGAACACATATTCTCTTGCATTCAGTTTGACCAATGTAAAAGCCAAAGGGGTTCTGTGGCTCCCTAAAAGCATATATCACCTTAGAGGATAGGGTTGCCAGGTCCAGGCTGGGAAATTCCTGGAGATTTGGGGGGGGGGGGGTGGAGCGTGGAAAGGGTGGGCTTTGGGGATGGGAGGGGCCTCAGAATGGTATTAAGCCATAGAGTCTACCCCTCCAAAGCAGCCATTTTCTCCAGGTGATCTGATCTCTTATCACCTGGAGATCAGTTGTAATTCCAGGAGATCTGCAGCCACCACCTGGAGGCTGGCAACCCTATTAGAGGATGAGCACAGGGAGGGGCTGTGGCTCAGTACCAGAGCATCTGCATGGCATGCAGTCGGTTCTAGCTCAAAGGATCCAGAAGACGGGAATGTGTAAAATATCTTCCTGTGCTACCTTCATTCTAGGCAGCTTGTTGCTGCCTGGTTCTTATTCTGCAAGCTCTTCTACAGGCCTTTTGCCAGCCTGTGTCTGATGTGTGCCTATTTCCAAGGTATTTATTGGGTCCACAAGGCCTGACAAAGACCCAGCTGGAAGAATCCTCTGCAAGCCCTACTGAAATAAATGGAAGGTGCTGCATATTGGGCAAATCTGCTCTACTGGCATTTTTCTTCAGTCCCAGGAACACTCCCCTGAAGCAAGAGGTTGTTCTGTTAATGGATTCAGTCCTGCAAAAAAATGCTTATTTCTGTGGGATTGCCTAGGAGATCTCCCCAATGGATTCTCCTCTATATCTGCTTATTTACTGGACAATTTATTTATAGACAAGCAAGCTTTCACATAGAACAGTATGCAGATACTCAGGCCCATTAGTTTTCTCTCACAGACAAATGTTAAAAAAAGGAAGTTTTTCCAGCTTTTGGAGTTATGGCGCCCTCCCACGGTAATTCTTTGTAAAACAGTATTCTTTCCCCCCTCTTGCTTTACTATAATTGACTGTGCTAAGTCTTATATCCATTTCACCTTAATGGGGCCTATGCAAGAAATACTTCCAGAAAAGTATGCCTTATTTATTCTTTTGCCAACTTCTGTGCTTCTTTGTATCAACTATAATTTTCTTTTCTCCTTCAACTATCAACTTTCTCAAGTTGATCATTTTAATTGAAACTAGTAGAATGTCATGTGTTCTGTGTGAACTGGAGGTGGGCATGGTCCAGAAAACAGACCAAAATTTTGCACAGTCTGGCTTGGTTCATAGCTCATGAACATGCAGTTCATGGGACTCACCTTTTTCATGAATTTTTGTCTGTTTGGGCTGATCTGTCGGTCCATGGTCCATGAGTCCAGCCATTCTGGTGCCGATCTATCAATTCCCTATGCAATGGAGGGAACATCCACAGACTTTTTGCAGCCCTTAAAAACTTGATAGGCAGCTCTGCTTGCAGAGCAGAAAGCTCCCATTTGGAAATGGAGGGGTGGGCGTTCTGCAGCCAATCTTAGCCCTCAAAACCTTGATAGGCAGCTCTGCCTGCTAACCAGAGAGCTCCCATTCTGCTCTATGGAGCAAGGAGCAAGAATTAATTTCCTAGGCAACGGAGGGGTGGATGTTCTGCAGCCAATCTTGGCCCTCAAAACCTTGACAGGCAGCTCTGCCTGCCAACTAGAAAGCTCCCATGCTTCTCTATGCAAGCAAAGGGCAAGAATTAATTCCCTAGGCAACGGTCTGTGTGGTGAGTGAGGGGGCTCTTCCCCCACCCTTTTCTGTTTGATTTTGCCTCATTGCAACTTTTTGGTGCTGCTAGCCAATGCAAGTCAATTGGCATTTGTGACTCCAGTATCTACTGGAAGTTTCCTGGGGTCTGTAACTCAGACATCCGAAATGCAATCTTGACCAAACTTGGAGGGTGGCTGGAGAAGAGGCTGCTGCTGATTCTCTGTGAGTTTGGGCTCTCTGGGTGTGAAGAGGGTGGAGACAGGGCTGCCGGAAGTGATGGACCATGGACCGACAAACTAGTCCGTGAATTGGGCTGGTCCATGAAAAGTTTGTGGTCTGTGAAAATCGATGGACCTCGGGCCGGCGGTCTGTGGGGTTTTCCCAGTCCATGCCCACCTCTAGTGTGAATAATGATATTTACAACCAAGCTGGCAGAAGGAGAACAGTGGTGGTGTGGAAGTATCTTGGTACATGTGAATGATGGTGGAAGAATTAATAAAATTACAGTCTGTGTTATTCAATAATTCAGTTATACATCATTCAAAAATAGCTCCTGCCCTGATCCATCCTGTTTAAATTTGTCATAAAAATCTTTTGTCCAAGCTTTGTCCAAATATTGGGCATGCCATTCTGTAACAGTTTGGGATATTAGCTGGCCCTGATTCCAAGCTTTAATTTTAAATAAAAGTATCGAGTTTGTGCAGATAGAGAGATATAAGGCAAAACACACACCCAATATTTTACTCAATCATTTAGTGAGTCGGGGTCTGTTCCCACTTTCCATCATTCCAGGCTATGAAGGAAGTTACTACTATTATTGACATGTTTGCTCTCTCTCTCTGCAAGCATTGTTGGTTGAGAAGTAAGTTGTTGAGCTAACGGTCAAGTAAAAATGCTTCCTTTGATTCTTCTCCAACTTTGTGTGGTCAGTTTTTCAGAAGAGATGCATAATGACTGGTGGACAATATATTAATGGATGCAGTTGATTTGCAAACAGTGCATATTGTGTGCAAATTCAGCTGCATGGATTTAGAGAACTTGTATATGGCAACCCTAATCCTATGTGAAGCCAGACTAAATTGCTAATCACCGTTTCCATGCCCAGCAGAACCAGCAAAGGGATGGTGGTCATGCCACCTCGAATCCATTCTTCTAGTGTCACAGTTCCATCATGATCATAGTCTATTTCTTCCATCATCTCCTTCAGGATCTGCAAAAGAAAATCTCCTTAGAATATCATATCTTCTGTCACATCCTTTCCCTGAACTGCAGATATTCCATTGGTTGGTTACAGAATGTGTTGGACTGGAGAATGAAGAAACAAAATCTAGCATTAATTAAAAGAGATAGTCTATACACAGCACTAATCCTGAGCTACATGTCTCTCAGGCTTGCTTTGTTTATTCCTTTCTTTCCCACACTATGAAATCATGACTGATAAAGAATGCACTAAGAAAAACAGAATATCCATTCCTTTCCACTTAGTCTTCTTTGTTCCTGTCTCAGACATCCAGGGTTTTTTTGTGACATGACCATCAGAGCTGAAATATGCCCAGAGAATGAAGCCACTGGAGAATTCCTGTCGGTATTTAAAATTCCTACATATATAGATAAGCTAATCCGAATTCATCTTGTTAGTTCTCAGCCAACAATCTACTCTGAGTAGGGAAAGGATGTGACAGAGGATACAGCTTTCTAATGGTGCAGGAGAAGACACTGGGCAATAACATCCCTTGAAACCCAAAATTTCCAGCCTGATGAGAGTTCCCATATAAAAGGGACACAGCTGTAGCTCTACCATATATAGAAACTGGGACAGAAGTACTGGATCTAGCAACGAAGGAAAAAAAATACTAAATGGAATGTAGGAATGAACATGACAGCATTTGGGCTGGATTTTTACACCTCAGTGAAACTTGGATATAGAACTTATTTGTATCTGCCTGGATGTTTCACTCCCCCATCCTTTTCTTTTGATTTTTTTTCTTTCATTTTTCCTTCTCCCACCTTTTCTCCCGTCTGTTCAGGGCTAGTGAAGAGGGAGGGTTTATAGGAGGGAGTGGTTGACTGATAGTAAGTCTTCTCTATCATACATTTAAAAATCAACAATAAACTTTAAACAATAAAAAAGATTAAAGAAGGAATACTGTTGGAATACCCATCATGGGACTGCAGTAATAATTTCCACAATCTCAAAAGAGTCTATATAGCAGGTCCTTGAGATCAGGGCATAGCAAGATTACCCTTTGTGCTTTAACTCTTACAGTGCTCAACAGTGAAACTTACTGGCCTTAGTTCTGTGGAGTCCCATTCCAGATATTCTGCTACATGAACCATCTGATTGATAATATGATCCAACTCCTGAGCTCAGAAATAAAACAGAAAGGGATGGAACGAAAAAAAATGTAACTGATTATATTTTTGCAGTAATATAAGTAATAAGAATGTTGATGTCAGCAAACCTATCAGTAGATGAAGAAAAAACTTTTTTTTTAAACGAAGGCCAGTGAACGCCTTTTTCTGTTAGCCGCATATTTGAGGCAGCAGTAGGACATTTGCAGGGTAATATTAGGCAGAGTTACTTCAGTCTAAGGCTGAATCCACACGTCTCAAGTTTTCCACTTTTCCCCCACCTATTATTTGCTTCTCAGAGGGCTGTTCACATACTCTTACCTCAATCCCGCCATTCTCTCGCGTCTTTCACATTGTGCCTCAGACGAATTTGTCACGTGTTCAAACGCTTCTCTTGCGCGGTTCTCACCGTGGATGTGGACAAATAGAAGTGTTTCACGAGGAGACCGCCCCCTTCAAACCACCCCACTTCCTTGTTTGCAGCCTTTCCGGAACACCATCCCTCTTTGCCATGCAATTATCAAGCTTTTCCACTCTCTCCGCAGCATGCCTGCCTGCCCACCCTTTCCCAGCATTGTTGCACAATCCCGGCCATAAATCTTAATCGGGGTGCTCCAAAATCCCTGCGGAGACATCAAGGGGTGGCATCATTTCCATTTCCGTGTCATTTTTAGGATGCCGGACAGTCAGAAATATCAGTGGCTGTTAAAATTAATTTTTTTTAACTGCTGAAATTACCGTTATAGCGGAAATCTGTCATTCTAACATTAAATTCAAGCGTCAAATAATTAGTCTGCCCGTTTGGAGAGTTTGGATCACCCCCACCTTAAATATCAGTTCAAATTAGCCTGCCAGAATAATGGTCCAATGGATTTCAAAGAAGAAGGCATAGAATAACATTAACCAATCACAGGCATCATAGGGGTGTGGCCTCACCATAGCAATTTAGCAAAAAACCGCTATAGCGGAAATCTGATGAAAAAAAGAAAAAAAAATGAACGTGATGTCATCGGTGACATTGGATCTAAACCTGCCCCGTATTGCGCGATTCTACCAGGGATGTGGACGAAGTATCACGCAAGGCAGTGGCAGTAAGAGAAGGGATGTGAACATAGACTGGGACATTGCGGGATAGAATCCAGCGCGATTAATGCACATGAAAAGTGGAAGGTAGGGAAGTGTGGATTCGGCCTAAGTCCATTGATTTCAATGGGCTTAAGACTGGAGTTACACTGTTTAGGATTGCACTGTTTGTTTATTGTTCTTGGAGATTGTGAGGATAAACCATTTTAAATACTAGAGGAATGTTTATTTATTGTATTTTTTTTTACTCCACCACCTACAAACTGGTTTACTCTAATTTAAAACCAATATAAGTTTAGTTGATACCAAGATGAAGTAAAATGCAGTTTTTTGAAGGGTTTATGCCAAAGATAAGAAAAACAGTCTGACTTCTGGGAATTTCTGGTAAGACTTCTGGGATCCTGAGCAAAATGTATTTGTAAGGAAGCTGATGGGAAATTGAGCGTAAGCAGTAAGGAAGTCCTTGACATTCTCAAAAGTTACCTGCAAGATACTTTAACATAAATGTCTTTCATAGCCTTGGTGTCAATATGGAAACTTCTGTAAAGTGCTGAGAGCCTTCCCATGGGTTATGATCAATCAATATGGAAAGTTTAGCATTTTATTAATGTTGCACCTAGAGTTTAAAAGGTATTTGGCAACTGGATTCTTTTCCAATAAGAATATCATGATGAGAGGTCTATTTGTTTCTGGGTATGGCAGGTTCCCTGATTCAGAAACTTCATTATGGGACCTTATCTCAAGATGGGTGTGTTGTGATTCTACACTAAGGAAGTTTCAGGTAGGAAGCAGTGTTTGTCTGTAATAGATGAGCAAAGTTTGATTCCAGTAGCACAAAAAGGGGGAGATCTGTGATTAACCCTGAAGTAATTTTGCTTGTCTTTGAGGAGTGGACATTTCTTAGGGTCTTCATCCTCAGAACTCTTAGGCTCAACTCTGTTTCAAGGTCTGAATCTCAGGAGATGTAGCAGATTCTGGCCATGACTTCATCAGTGTCCATGTGGTTCTCTGCACAGGACAGGACAGCATCTCCAACAAAAGAATTTCCAGGCATTAGAGAGAGAGTTGAATCCTCCCTTGCCTGAGAAAGGCAATGCAGGTATGTCTTACCGAGCTGTCCAGGAGGCCGTTGCCATCTGTGTCATAGAGACGAAACATAACTGCAAAAGAATACAAATGCAGACTGATAAAAAGGCACAGGCATTATGAACACAGGCATTATGAACACATTCACTTGCTTCTATGCTTTTATAACTGTATTAGGGTCAACAAACCCTAATGACACTACAGTCTCCAATTAACACTACATATTGGAAATACTATATTTAAATAAATATCCTTAAAACACACACACACACAAATATCCTAACTCTTGTCCACAGGTTAAGCAGCAGTAGAATGCCTTTCTTATCTGCAAACTGGAGCAGAATACCCGTCTAACACCAAAAATGATGATTATACAACAACATTCAATTTATATATCACTCTTCAGGACAACTTAATGCTCACTCAAAGCGGTTTACAAAATATTATCCTCCTCACATCAATCATTCGGTGAGGTCGGTGGGCCTCAGAGAGCTCCAAAAAACTGATTGACCCAAGGTCACCTAGCTGGTTTCAAGCAGAGGAGTGGGGAATCAAGCCCAGTTCTCCAGATTAGAGTCCTACTGCTCTAAACCACTACACCAAACTGGCTCTCACACCAAACTGGCTTACAGCTAAGACTGGCCTTTGCATTTGGTTACTCACCTTTATGAGCAAAGGAGGCAGGAATATGACAGTGAGTACTATGGCTGTATTTTAGGCACCTGATCGATCAGAACTTAAGAGAATTCTCCTTGTGCTGTTGCACTGGTACAGTGCACTTGAATATTCTATGGAGGTACCTAAGCCGCACCATTACAATTTGTTTTCACTAAAGAGAAGAAAGGCATGGGAAGGATGTTTGCTTCTTATGCCAGTAATTGCATCTACATCAAATTACAGAGTCATTAGCAAGAGGAAAAATCCTCCAGGCTGCATTTCAGCCATCATCAGTAAATGAAAGGGAGGAAAGCAGGAAGCCTGCGTGGCCTGGATAGAGCCTTGTTGAACGGAGCCGATGCAGCAGGAGAGGAAATTTTTATTTGAGGGATTCCCAATAGAGGAATAAGAAGAGGAGAAATGAAGCAAGCTGTGGGTTTATAGAAGGGTTACAATGTTATTTTCAGTTAAGAAAGCTGACTCTACAAAAGTAAGTTAGATAAAGGGTAAACTGGTGAGATCTGAGGTGATGATCCTATATTTATTTGGTTTTTTTTTAAAACTAATTAGCAGTTTTGTAGTTGCTTTGCAGATTGTGGAAGCATTACTAGCCTCCATGGAGGGGGTGGGGGGAATCTGTTTTCTTTCATGAATCTAATTGTTCCATGAATTTGGAGGAGGCAATTTACATCAAGAACATTGCAGTGGAGGAACTGGTTAAATACTTCCTCCCTCTGCACCACTTTTTTTGATAAGCAGCTCTACTCATCAGTACATATTCCCCTCCCTCTCTATATCTGTTGAGGGACTGCACTGCGGGAATATAGGTGCATGTGCTACAAATATAAAAGCCATCACTCTCTCTTGCAAGGCAGGTATCAGCAGGCATTGTGTTCCCCTCTTGAGCATTTTTGTTGGGATCTGTACCTCTAGAGTTCCATCACAGAACTCCAGCATCATCTAAATGGGAGGGCTGTATTGTAGGGATGGGGTCTCAGATGCTTTGCTAATAAGTTAGGGACTGTAAACTTCTCCACTATGTCGCCTTATATATCATCTGTTGTTTTAAATATGTATTCCTATGTACTACCTGTGCCTCATGTTGACTAATGTCAGTCCTAGAATTGATTATGTTCTGTTCAGTATTTCTTGAACTCTGTATTGGATCCTTGCTAATACTATGTCTTTTTAAACTTGTATCTATTTACCCTATGATATTGTTTATGGAAATGTCCTTGATACTGTATGGAAATGTCCTTGATACTGATTGTACTAATCTCATACTGTATAATCTGCCTTGAGTCTCAGTGAGAAAGGTGGAGTATAAATGACATAAACAAACAAACAAGCAAATATAATTTCGGCCTTATTTACAGCCTTCAAGGGAAATGGGGCATCTTTCTATCAGCTCTTCTCCTGTAACTGAAGTAGCACATTGAAAGATCAAGGAAGTTCTTCATTGCTTCTCCTGGCATATTGACCTTGTGAGATGATGAGAACAAACTAATTCTATGTATAGCAATGCACCAAGCGTGAGGCACAATAAATTGTTTCAGACAAAAAGAAGCCAAAGAACTCCAAAGACTGCATGCACTTAAACCTACTCTTAAATTAGCCAAGAGAACCTGCTTTACCTATTTGGTATGTCATTTGTCCTTGGAACACAATTATCAGTAGACTCAACAGAATGCCAGCCAGGTTAACAGAAAATAATTAACAAATACCAAAACCAGCAGATTAACCCCATTGACTATATTATTATGGAACAGTTCAGTGATCACAACATTTATTTGGACTCCATCATAATGAGAATGTAATCCTCGCAGTGTTAGATAGCCAGCAGTAATTTTCTCTTATTCCTAGCACTGTATTTTTCTGTTTGTTCTTTTTTTTTTAATTTTTTTTTTTAAATTTCTAACATAAAACCTACAAAAAACTACAGAAATATAAAGGGAAAAAGGGGACTGGGGAAAAGGAAAGAGCAACATATAAACAGAAAACACACACTACATCTACATGTCTTGTATTCCCTTCAAGCTGCAATTTTTCTTTAAAGTTAACTTTCTAACATGCTATCAGATTGGTAGATCTTATACAATACAGACTATATTCAGGATCAGGTCTTCTCCCCCCCCCCCGCGTCTTGGTCTCAGTTCTCTCTGCGCAGCTACAATAGCTGCGCTCGTTCCCTCCTCCCCCCCACTCTCCCTTTCAGACTTTGGACTTTCTTCTTGCTGAAACTCCTGATGGTTAGACAAAAAGTCTCTCAGCTGTACTTCCGATATTATCTTGTAGGTTTGATCCTTGTATCTGAACCAGATGCCTTCCGGAAACAACCATTTGTATTTTACATCACATTTCCTCAGGAAAGCCGCAAGTCTTTTATACTTAAATCTTCTTTTACGAGCCAAAAATGGAACATCCTTCAATATCTTAACCTTATTGCCCAGATAGTCCAAGTCCACATTATACGAATTATATAAGATGGTGTCCTGAGTCTTCTTAGATGAAAAGTCAATAATAATCTCGCGAGGCAGCTGACGCTTCATTGCATATTTTGAAGATGTCCGATGGACTTCCAAAATATCGCTTTTTAACTCTTCTTTAGTTGCCTTTGCGAATGACGCAAAAAGTTCCGACACTAAATCTTTTAGATTTTCACTTTGCTCCTCTTTTATGTTCTGGAGACGCAGTACCGTTTGGGCGCGGTCCACTTGTAATCCTATTATTTGATTCTCCAAGAGCTTCACTTCTTTACTTGTTGCTTTCATGAGTACTACGTTTTTGCGTGCAGACTGCTCTGCCCCAGACGCTGTTTCTTTAATGGTTTTCACTTCGCTTTCCACTGAATCAACCTTTTGCCCCATTTCATTTAGCTTCGCTACAAAGGGCTGCATAGCTTCAAAGACCGCTCGTCTGACCATCTCTTCCAGGGTTTCCCCCTTCCCCTGTAACATCGCCATCACCAATTTACTCATCGCAGGGCTCTGCTTTTTCGTCGCCATCTTAGGGGGGGGGCGCCAGCTAAGTTCCGAAACTCCATGAAGGGGAAGAAATCCGCACCTTCTTAGCTTCAACTCCCACCAATCCTTCGCATACGCTTAGAAATCAGAAGGGATTCGCTTACTTACAGGTTTTCACCTTAAATCTGCTTATTGCCGTTCTCCATGGCCTGGAAGCACGCGAAGTGCTGTGCAAGTCTGCCGGCCTCCGTTGGAGCAAACGGGCAATTTACCCCTTGCATTGCTTTCAGGGGGTTCTTCCCACTGCACTCCGGACCCTGCCTCCCTCACTGGGAGTCCTGGGGGTTAACCCTCGCAGGTCAACCGCCCGGTCAGGCTGCTCGGACGTTTCCTCCCGGACCTGCGGAGAGGAGCGTCCGACATGGCCGGGAAAACGAAACCGAATCTATTTTTCTGTTTGTTCTTGATTCAGTACAATAATTCTGTACTGAATTTATCGTCTGGTCTCAGCTCCATGTAGTATCAGTTTACACATACTTACTGTTCCAGGTACTGCTCTATTAGTTCGTCCTCCTACAAGAAATAAGCCACCTGTATGCTTCACTTGTAATCCTTTATGCAGATTTCATCTGGAATTCTTTGATTTCATCCTTATTCAGATATGGGGTCTTTTAAAGATGGTTAAAAAGCACATGAGAACATGCCAAGAGCACCAGAGGGCAGTGTTGTGCAGTTGTTCTCTAATATTAATCTAAAACTTAGTCATAAATTATTTACAAAGGTTTGGTCTCTGTGCATTGTAGAAATTAATAAAGAAGCAGCAGGAGTAGCAAGCATTTCTTCTTTTTATAGCACAATTTCTAGGCATTCAACTTATTCATTCTCTTTTTTTTACAGATCATGATAAGTAGTTCAGCTCATAGAGCAAACCAGACTTTATGTGCAGTTTCAAAATTGTTTCTGTAATGTGCAGTTTCAAAATTGTTTCTGTAATGAGAGATGAGCAACTTGGCCTCAGAAAATGTCTAGCTGTACATACTGTCAGTACTCCTTATACTGCAAAGAGCTGCATAATTACAAAACAGCACTTCAGGTTTGTCCTTGCACGATAAGCCTAGGAAAGATATTGTGAGTAACCCATCTTGGCAAAACATTTCAGCCCAAATGTATTCACAGGCTGTCTCCCAAAAGTCATAGAATCAATCAAAATGTGATGTCAGAAGAATTGGCCTCTAGAGAGAACATAGAGTTGGATCCAGCACAAAATTTCTGCTTGTGCTAGGGCTCTCACGCTTGTAGAAATACAAGAAAAAGACCACAATAGCTACTTGCCGTAAGTCACACTTATTGTATCCCCACTTGGATTTCCATTTGAGCAAGATTTTGTGCAACCAATTTCTGGGCACTGTAATATAGAGACTGGAAAGCACAAGATGTTGCACAAGATCTAGCACAATCAGAATTGTGTGTTTATGTTTCTGCTTGTGCATCACTGCATCCAAGCCATAATGTGTAAAATTATTTGCTACTAGCAAATGAGCTTGGCACAGATAGCAAGGTATGAGAAAGCAGGGTGGGTGGAGGGAAGGGAGAGACAGCTACAGCAATCTCTGTGATGGTGTGAATCAGCCCTAAGATGTGTTTGCCAAATGATGCCCCTAAGTACTCACCTCCCTTCATCTTTTCTGGAACTGGGATAATAAAAAATGAAATAACAAGAGCTGCAAGTGCCCGCTGACTTTAATTTCAAGTTAAAAACCAAGGTTTAAAATTCAAAATCAAAGATGTCCTGAGCCAAGAGGAAAGGTTGGGTATAGATATTTTAATAAATAAATAAACTTTGAAACTTCGCTTAATTTTGAATGTGTATGAAATTTCAGTTCTTAAAAAAACTTATTTAACTGGCTAGTTTTAAGATCAAAATGTTAAAAAGGCAATATAATGTATTCAGTGTAGCTCTGATGGTTTGGAAAGAAGAAAGGCCATTTTGTAAGTGCTGTTAACTGAAGGATAACTGAAAATTGATAATGCTAATCTGATGTCACTTAAGAGTCAACAGCTGACTGTCTTCAGTGATTGCTCAGTAACTGGATTTCAGGGATAGTGGCTAATGGTTGACTAACACCGGGAGGACCAATGTTGCTTGCTACAACTAAAATATTTTAAGCCAATAATAGAAATATGTGTGAGGGAGTCGTTATGTTTCTTGAGGTACTAAAAGCGGAAGCTGTGAATTTCCCTGTTAATTCTCAGGCTCAATTTGCTCTCCAAGATATAAAGAATGCAATAGTCCAGCAGTTTTAGAATTTGTTCCATAAGAACAAATCGTTTACCCTTTCCAAGTCTGTCTGACGCGCGCGCGCGCGCGCGCACGCACGCACACACACACTATTATTATTATCTATCTGGTCGCAATGGGAACTGGCAGATTCAAAGAGAAAAGTCTACAGCCTGAGGTCTGTTTTAGGCCTCTGAAGGAGAGACACAAGAAAAGCAAAAAGGACATAAAAGGAAGAGTTGGGGACCAGGAGGAAAAACTCCAGCCAGCAAATACTCAGGGATATCACATAGAATAATGTCATATAGCTGGCATGTTTGCCTACAGTGCTGTCTGGATGCTTACTGTGACAGTGGTTCATTCACAGGATGTTCACCTACTTCATTCACCTTGTCACCTGATTCATTCACTAAATTGGCTCTTGCCCCCACTTGCCAATTTATGGTCATTTCCTGTCTCCCTTGAATGCTCCTGACATCAACCCATACTGCCACCTGTGATCACAGCATCTACATGCTTGCATCTGATGCTCTAGACACATACATTCTTCTTGATTCCCCCAATCACTTACACTCCAGCTTATCCTCAGCCCGTCCCCTTTCCAGCAGTGACAGGTAGCAGACAATGTCCTTCAGGTAGACTACCTGAGCCAGTGGGGGTGGTGAGTGTGGACTGGCAGTTTTCAGGGAGTTGTTGCTCTTTCGGAGGCTGAAGGGTAATTTCTTCTCCAAGCTTCTGGAGCCTATAGTGGGAGACAGATGTTCACATAAGTTTTAGAAGTACAAAACAGATATTGGACCGTGCAATTAGGTGGAGATCATTTTAAATTACTCATCCTTATTTGGATTGATTCTGCCAGGGGCACAATGACCTCAGGAGAGTTCACACAGACTTTCCCCCTTGGCCCAGTCCTTTATGTCTGCTTTATTTCTAGCAATGTAAACTAACCTGGAGTGCATCAGCTAAAACATCCTAATTAGAGATGGGCATGAACAGGAAAAAAACCCAAACATGATGTTTGTTGTTCATTGCCATACACGAACAATGACTCACGAACAACCATGAACATGGCCCTGTTCACGGATATTTCCGTGGTTGGCTGTTCGTGGGGGCCAGCAGGCTCTCCTCTAGCCATCATTCAAGTCAAGATCCCTTCTGTACCACTTCCAGAAACTTGACCTGAGCAGGTACCAGGAAAGGTGCCAATAATAAATAATAGTTTGGCCCCAGAGCCTGGCAGCAGCCCTGGAACTTGAAGGGGTAGATCCCTACCGCACCACTCCCAGAAACCTTACCTGAGTAGGCAGCAGGAAAGGTACCAATAATAAATAATAGCTTGGCCCAGAGCCTGGCAGCAGCCCTGGAACTGCTATCCCTATCCCACCACACACAAAGAAAATTCAAGCTCCAATGCACTCTCTCTATCAAAATGCCAACAGCAGCTGTCTCTCCCTTTCCAAAGCCAGAGCTGAGAGCCCCCCTTCCCCCTGGTCTTTGTTCCCTTATAACAAATTTGGAGCTGCACACTTGAAAGGAAGACCTGCCTATCAAGCTAAATTGGCTTGGATTGGGGTTTCCAGGGCAACAGCAGGAGTTGAGACAGAGTTCAGACAATCCCTGCCTAAATTGCCAAGGGAACTGATTGCAGGTGCCAGACTGTCTAGCTTGACAAACAGCAACAAACAGCAATGAACAAGTCTTGCAATGACCACCTGTTGATTTAGAATGGGGCCTCACAAACAGCTTGTTCTCAAACAGCAGATTGGGCTGTTCGTGGCTTTTTGTGGTTTGTATTGCTGTTCATGCCCATCTCTAATCCTAATCCCTGCAAGATGGACAAAACCAACCTCCTACCTGAATTTTTTTTCATCTGGTTCCTTATTTCTAGGAAAGCTGCAGATAAAATTGTCCCAATTGAATGTTGTGAAGCTATCTACACCAGTGCTCTGGAGGCTTTGGAATGACTAAGGGGGTATTCTTCTGGCCATGGGGGCAGTGAAAATGCTGGAGGCGCTGTCTTATCCTTAGCTGGTTGTTGTGGATTTTCCGGGCTGTATAGCCGTGGTCTTGGCATTATAGTTCCTGACATTTCGCCAGCAGCTGTGGCTGGCATCTTCAGAGGTGTAGCACCAAAAGACAGAGATCTCTCAGTGTCACAGTGTCACAGATCTCTCACTGTGACACTGAGAGATCTCTGTCTTTTGGTGCTACACCTCTGAAGATGCCAGCCACAGCTGCTGGAGAAACGTCAGGAACTACAATGCCAAGACCATGGCTATACAGCCTGGAAAATCCACAACCACCATCGTTCTCCAACCGTGAAAGCCTTCGACAATATATCAATTTATCCTTAGCTGTTTAGAAGATGATCTAAAGATAATAAGGTAAATACTGAGGAGAAAAAACTAGTTAACTGTTCAGCGAATCAAGGCTTGTTGATTTTAAATGGCCTTTAGGAACTAGATCCCCATGGTGATTTTACATGTGCGAGGCATAAGGGTGCCAGTGTAATTGATTATATCCTGGTCTCCGTAGATTTTCTCCCACAGATATGTGAGTTCATGGTGGATGACTTTCAAGGAGGGGACCATCTCCTTTTGAAACTGAGTATTTCTATCCCCATTGCTGGAGTTACATTAATAACAACACCATCCGATCCTGAACAGAGATTGAGAGCTCTGATATCAATGAGATGGACATTGGACTCAGCCTCCATGGCAATTAACATCATGAATTCTGAGAGTTATAGTTCCATTCTTGAGTAGCATTTTAAGCAGAAAGATATATGTGGTCTGCTCGATCAACTAATATTTTAGATCTCTTTAAACCAGTCCGTGTTAGACCTTTTTTGCTTTATAGGCATGATTGTAAAAACAAATGGTTTGACAGAGAATGTAGAGATGGTAGATATATGAGGTCTAAATTACATTTGTTTAGAAATACCAAGCTCCAGAAACATCATCTAGATTTTATTTCTCCAAAAAAGATATTTAGGACAATGGTCAGACTTAAAAAGCAGGCAGCCCAGCAAAAAGAATGGGAGATGCTAATTGAGACCATCAATAGAAATGATTCACAAATTTTCTGGAGAATAGTCAATAGGGGCTTATCTGTTGTCTCTAGACCATCTGAATGTATTACCTGTGCATTGGAAAAAGTATTGTACTTCTATCTTTAGAGAGACACTTAGTTCTGCCCCTCAGACTACTCAAATTGAACCCCTTTAACTGACTTTTGGCCCCCAGTTTCTCTGGAGTCTGTGAACCAACTGATCAGGCGACTGCGCTCTGGTAAAGCACCTGGACTAGATCTGATTCCAATTGATTTGCTGAAATCAAATTTTGTTTGGTGGAGCAATATTCTAGCCCCTTTATTCACACAAGTTAACAAAACAGGAATCCTGCCGGCCTCATGGAGGCACACTATAATTGTGCCAATATATAAAAAAGATCCAAGAAGTGATCCCGCTAATTACCAGCCAATTAGCCTTCTCTCATCTTTGGGTAAAATATATGCGGCCTATCTCCAGCCTGAGCTACTGACCTGGTTGGAAGCTGAATCTATTCTTCATCCTGAGTAAGCAGGTTTCAGGAAAGGTGCTTCTCCCTTGGACCGCTGCCTTGTCCTTTACCATCTAGCTGAGAAATATTCATCAAAGGCAGGTGACTGTCTTTATGTCACATTTATGGATCTCAGAGCTGCCTTTGATTCTATCTCTAGATCCCATCTGTGGACCAATCTAATTAATTCCATGATAGACAGCTCCCATGGCTTATCTCTAAATTATATGAAGAGTCTTCCATGCAAGTACGCTGTGGTCCAGAGGGTTAGCTTACTAACCACATCCATCGTGCGAAAGGAGTAAAACAAGGCTGTATATTGGCCCCCATGCTTTTAAATCTTTATGTAAATGACATGGTGCCTTTTATTAAAAATATGCCCACCGTGCACCTTTATTAACTGGCTGGGAATTACCCATACTACTATATGCAGATGATGCAGTCTTACTATTGAGATCTGTAGGCCTCTGGGTTTTCAGTAAACTATAACAAAAGTTATGATCTATACCACAAAATTAAGCCATACCCAGAAAGCTTGGAAAATTAAAGGTAGTGAAATTGAACTAACAACCAAATTCAAATATTTGGGAGTAACCTTTATCTGAAACCTGTCTTGGAAACCACATCTTAAACTAGCTAGGCATATAGCCAGACCAAATTCAAATGCTCTCATTAGGTTTTATTTTTCAAATGGGGGCCAATATATCCTGATGGCTATTAGAGCATTTAACGCAAAAATAATCCCACAGTTTTTATATGGGGCAGTTATCTGGATAAGTGAAGCTTTTGAATTTCTGGATAACATACTGACCCAATTTATACAACGGATACTGGGAGCCCCAAAATGTGTGGCAGGAACTGCACTTAGATTGGAACTAGTGCAATGCTCCATTGAATTGAGAGCTTAGTTGTCTGCTTTTAAATTAAGGCTAAAGGTTCTTTATTCTACTCCATCATCTGGGGGTCTCCTTCATTTATTGAAGTAGGAAAACTATAGAAGCACTTGGCTAAGGCTGATAGATGAGAAGCTAGATCTGCTTGATCTCCCTTTCCTAACGCTTACCAGAGGTACTCAACAAGAGGCTTGGAGATTAAGTTGAAGGCTTATAATGTAGATAGGGACAGCACAGCTGCTCCAGCTAAACGTGTCTGTTCACCTCCCTCTCTAGAAATTTCTCCTTCGCTAACCCCCCCTTCATACTTAAGCCATCTTATGATCCCCACTTACAGGTTTGCGTTCAGTCTTGCAAGCTAAATGCTTTTCCATCAGCAGAACTAATGGGACGATTTACCCAAGTTTCTTATTCAGATAGACTCTGTCCATGTGCGTCTGGTATGATAGAGACCTTAACCCACTTATTATTGTTTTGCCTCCAATGGACTGCTCTTAGGTTCCACTGGATATTTCCTATTTTATTAAAATACCATTGTCCACTGGAGTCAAGGACAATTTCTCAATTATTGGCAGATACTATTCCGGAAATAACAGTCTCAGTGGTGAAATTTCTGACAATAATAATTTCACTGAAACGCAAATAGGGTTCAAGTAAGTTTTAGGAGAGACTCAGACTCAGGAGAGACTGTCATCTGCATTTAGATATAGTCAAGTTTTATTTTTCTTATATTTAAATGCTGAATTTTAATTATATGGTCCATTTTATCTATTTTATAAAATATCCTATTTATTCTATTTTATAGATCCTATACTTTTAAGCTATTGTTATTTAGTAATTGCATATTTGTACTTGATTTTAATTATATTAAATTATGCTTAAGGCCTCTGGCCACATAAGCAAAATAAATGATGATGACTAAGAGGGTATATGTATTCCCCCTCCCATACACACCTTTAACCTCTCCAGAAAGAATGTCAAGCATATTTCTTCCCAAAATTACTTGTGGGGTTCAATATGTTGGTGTGTTACTCAGTTTGTGATTTATTACTACTATATAGTGGTTTTCTGGCATTTTATGGCTTGTTGTGTTATATGCATTAGTTGGTAATGGTGTAGATTATGAACCATTTCAAGGGCACGGTGCATGGGGCAGAAATGTTTAGATGTTCATAAAAAATAAACACACTGCAATTAGGCTAGGAAGTAGGATTGCTAACAAGCCTGAACAAAAATGTTCTGTCCCTTTAATAGAGCCTTAACATGTGGAAATGGGCACTGAAGCTTTTCATAGCAAGGAGATGAATAACATCAACTGATAATTAATATCCTGCTAAGCCTCTATTAAAGGGACAGGGCATTTTTTTCTCCAGGCAGCTGAAAACCATAAAAGGAGCTCACTGCGCATGAGATGCACATTATGTTACCATTAAAGGAAAAGGTAGTCCCCTGTGCAAGCACCGAGTCATTACTGACCTATGGGGGACGTCACATCATGACGTTTTCTTGGCAGACTTTTTATGGGGTGGTTTGCCATTGCCTCCCCCAGTCTCTACACTTTACCCCCAGGAAACTGAGTACTCATTTTACCGACCTCGGAAGGATGGAAGGCTGAGTCAACCTTGAGCCGGCTACCTGAACCTGGCTTCCACCAGCTAATTATGTCTCCTTAAGTTATCTTGTCCTTTACTTTTGGTCCTGCCATTGAGATTCCTTGGAAATTAAGCACCAAACTTTTGTCTATTCCAACATTATCAATGCAGATCAAAAATACTGTTAATATTTATATACATAATTCTAACAATCTTGTTGCTAATGATGCATATGGTAACATTTCCCTGCTCAGCAACCACACTGGCTTCTCACCTCTTTTCATAATCAACACTGACTCCCTGTGCTGAATGTTAAAACTCTTCATGGCCTTGCTTCACCATTTTGTTCTGTGTTTGCTTCCTGACATGCTCCTGACATTCTAAGGTCTCCTGCTCCTCATTCATCACTGCTCTCTTTTATGCCTGGAACCCCTTTACAGAACGACTGTGTCAAATATAACACACCGTTTTCCTTCAAACCTTAATTTTATACTCACAATTTCTGTGAAGCCCTTGCTTAATCACTCAGATGCTAGCACTCCCCGCTCTCTCAAGGGTTCAGTTTGCTATGCCCCAGACCTTTTCTGTTAATGTTCGACTTACGTGGAACAGCCTCTCAGATGGGGCGAGTTTGGCATCTACCCTTGGGACCTTCCAGTAAGGCCGTAAGACAGAGGTATTTAAAAGAGCTTGTGGAGCAACTTGAAGGTTATAGTCATGGGCTCTGACTTCTGTTTTAATTGACTGATTTTAATTATTTTAATAGATTATTATTTTTGCATTGCATTTACTATTGTTATTTGGGTCCTGGCTGTGACTGGAGAAAGGTGGGTATATAAATATCCATAAATAAATAATAAATAAATATCCCCCCCAACCCCCGTAAAGTCTACATTTACTCACATTCATCCCCTTTGCCCTGGCTTCTCTCTCCCCTTCCTCTATTCTATTCCCATTGCTGAGTATTATATGAGTAAGCTCCTTGCAGTGGGGGCTCGTCTTTTCTGTTCACACTGTAAATCACAATATGCATTCATAGTACCATATTTAATACTGCTATAATTGCTAATGAACAAGGACCAGTTCATACAAATTTTTGCCATAGCAAACTTGCACATTCAGGACTGCACATGCCATGCTTGAAGAAGGAACTTGTGGTACATCTCTTTTCAATATATGTAAATGGAGGATGCTCCAAAACCAGAAATCTCTGCCCACAGAAGTTAAAACAACAGTCTACAATGACATTACACTGTTTATGCAAGCTGTCTGCTCACACACAATTAAACCAGCAAGTCCACCATAGTATCTAAAGTATGTCCCAGCCCTATTACTTCAGATAGAAGACAGACATGTCCTGAGAGAACAAACCAAAGTGAAAGACTAAAAAGAGGCAATGAAGAAATTGGCCACTCTGTGCAAGCACAGATGAAAGAAACTCTGGGTTTGGGGGACTGAAGAGACTTGCATGCTCTTTCACTAGCCCTACACTGGCAGAAGCAGTTCTGTGGAAGCAATGAATCATTCCCTAGCTTCCCACCCTGTCTCCTGTTGCAATGGAATAAAGATGTTGGCTGACAGGATCTCAGCAGGAAAATAGGCCTTTCCACCTCAGAAATAAACAAAGGTGCTATGATGCTACAGAATCTGCTGTGTTTGAAATATCAATGTGCTTCACAGCTGGGCTCAGGCAGCTGGTGGCATTGCTGTAGCTAAATTAGCATGTTGTAAATACAATCTTGTGTTTGCAAAGACAGCAACAACAAGCTTTCTTTCAGTGTCTCAGAGGAAACTCCTAGGGTGCCTGTCTACCACTGTGGAGGAAATGGATGTGGCTGAGCCTGTGGAGAGAGGATGTTGGAAGCAACACAGATATTAAGTCCATGAACAAATTGGTTTTTGAAATTTCTCTATGCCTGAAAAAGAGCCTTTTGCTTTCCAAATTCTCCTAGCAATCTAAAGTATAGCAGCTAGAACTTCCACTTCAAGTTTCCTCACCTGACTTCGCTAATGGACTTTCATTACTGCTAACAGAAAGAAATAGAATGTCATGACTTTGGATTTTAAAACTGATTCCCCAGATGCATCTTGAGGAGCCAGAAAATGATAGCATTCACACAAGTCCACAGAAACACAAGAACTCACCTGGGGATTGCGGACTAAGCAGAGAGCCTGAGGAGATCTTGGAGGACCCTGAGGAGTTGTGAGTAGAGGGGGGGCCAGCAGTGGATTTCTGTGATGATGACCTGGACCAGCTAGGTGAGGCATTTCCTAGGGCACTGTTGTTGGCAGTTGGAGTGGGACATAGGGATGATGGTTGCAGCTCTGCTAGGTTTGCCTGGGGGCTTTTGGATTCAGGCGTGTGCCTTCCCATGGCGCTCAGCAGAGTCTTCCCATTGATCCCTGTAATTCAGACACATCCATGGAAGAAATGTGAAGTCAGGACTCCTGAATGAACTTTGTTCTTCTGTGCACACCAACCGTTTTGGGTAAGGACTAAGGAAGCGGATAAGTTAAAAGGAGTTTTTCTTCCATAATTTTTAAAAATAATTTTATTTAAAAAGGAAAAAAAATAAAAAGCTTATACAAAGTAATATATTTAGGCTACAACAAAAAGAAAAAGAAGCATATACAAGATATATAAAAGCACAACTAAATTACAAAATACTACTCCTCTCCCTCTCCTTAGTTACTTATACCCAAAATTTTATACTTAACATTCTATATTCAATCTTATACTTACACATTTTATATTCTGAACGGAGATCTTAATTTTATAATTAACTTATGTCCATATTAACTATTCTTTTCTTAATTTCCAACTACATAATAAAAAACCCTCTCATTTTTCCTGAAACTCCAGCATTGATCTGTTATGCATATAAAAAGTTAGCTTAGCCATAGATGCATATTCATGCAGTTTATCCATCCATCCATCCATCCATCCATCCATCCATCCATCCATCCATCCATCCATCCATCCATCCATCCATCCATCCATCTTTTTCATTATTGATAATCAAAACAATGCTTTGCTATCATCATATCTTGTAAATGTGCTATCCATATGAACAAGAGGGTCAGGTGGGTGGCCATGTTGGTCTGCAGTAGATGAGCAAGGTATGAGTCCAGGAGCGCCCAAAGGGAGCTTGACATAGCCTGAAAACTCTTTCTTGGTCTTGAAGGTGCTACTGGACTCAAACCTCATTCATCTTATGAACCATCTGACATACACTGATGTTACTAGAACTATAAATCATTAGAAAAAATTAGTTTGGTAACAGATAGAGTACAATTTGAAAAACAAACAATTGTATTTTCCTGAATATTTAGCGAATGACATTATGATTTTTTGTTGTTGTTCTATCACTGCTGCTAATGTTTAACTGGAATGTGTGTTCTGGTTATCCAATCGTTTAGTAAGCCGTCTTCAAGAGGAAAGGCAGGATAAACAAACCGACTGGACCAGGACTAGTCACTCTCTTTCAGTATAATCTATCTCACAGATTTGTTGTGAAGATTACAGGATAGGAGAAGAACAAATTGCCTTGAGCTCCTTGAAGAAAAAGCAGGTGAAGAAATGTAATAGACAGATCAAGCTCTGCTTGTTTCCTCTGCAATAACTACAGTGTCTGGGTAAAGGATATTCCCTTTTACCATTTTATTTATCTGTTCAGCCTGGGTAGTAGGTGACCACCTGACCATGATACCAAAAAAGCAGAACTGAAAGAAAGATTTCATGCCCACTGTTTCCTGGCAGTGCATAACAGTTACTAATGCCAGGCCAGATCAAAATAATGGGAGAGTTTTAAAAAGCTTTGGTACTCAAGTAGTGTTTGCTTGACATGTTTACTTAGCCACAGCATGTCTCTGTGCAGGATTCCAGACAGAGGGAATCCCTGGCAAAGAGGAGAATAAGCAAGACAGTACTGGAAGTGAAGTTGAGTACAGTTCTATTTATGTCTGCAAAATTCCCTGTTAAAAGTAGAGCATGGATTTCATATCCACTGAGTGAAGCACTCAGTGTTGATACCTGTGACTGGAGCGCAAGCAACTTCAGTCTGGATGGAGATGCCGGTATCAATAGTCTTGCCCTCTAGATGAAAGAAGTAAGAAGAAGAAATACACAGTTCAGTAATGGATGTTTGTTTAACATTTATCACAATAAAAGTTTGTTGCAGCTTTTATTACAAGCCAATGCAATAACAACGATTACAATATTTCAGCTAGCCTTGGGAAAGCACAGAGAACAGAAAATATTTGGTTAGTGTTGAAAGGGGTTGGATGGACACATCCTGCTCCACCTTCAGTGTAAAATATGAGCAAAGTGTTAGGGAGTCAGGACTAGACATGGGCACAAACAGCTTTACGAACAGAAAAAACCCACGAACAGCCTAATCTGCTATTCTCGAACAAGCTGTTTGTGAGGCCCCATCCTAAACGAACAGGTGGTCATTGCAAGCCTCGTTGTTGCCTTCAGCAGCCATTCAGCAAGCCGGACAGTCTGGCACCTGCTGCAATCAATCCCCTTGGCAACCGGAGGCTAGGAGGGATTGAACTCTGTCTGAACTCCTTCTGGCTTTCTTTCTGGCTTTAACCCTTCAAAGTACTTCCAGCAGAGAGTCCCATTTTTGCCTCTGTGAAGAGAAAATGACAGCCAGCGGGGAGACCCATGGATCATGCCTTTCCCGGGGTGCAAGCTCTCTGAAACTTGGGGGGGGGGGGTGTCTCCAGAGGAGAGTGAGGACTATGTCCCCTGCAAATTTGGTGGGTATTGGACACTGGGAAGGTCAGTTTGTGGGGTGTTTAAAGGGCCCTGCCCCTTGCACGTGGCAGGAAAGGGCCCTTTAAACTATCAGCAGGCAGGCGGCAGGGGGGAATCCCCTCCTGCTGCCTGCCCGCTGATAGTTTAAAGGGATCTTTAAAGGGCCAGGTAAGTAGGTTTGAGGGGAGGGGGGCTAAGGGGGGTTGGGTGGGGGGTTGGCCCCCATGAACAATGAGCATGTCCGGGAACAGTTCATGTTCATCTATGTTCGTTGTTCGTTGTTAGTGGATGGCAACGAACGACGAACAGGGTGTTTGGGGGTTTTTTTCCATTAGTGCCCATGTCTAGTCGGGACCTGGTCAAGGCTGCAGGCAACCCTTTCTGCTCTAGGACTGGAAACTGTAGAGAAACTGAAAGCAGTGAGGAACTGAAGATGGTATGAAGCTGGAGCATGAAGTACAGCCAGTACTGCTAATATGTTGACCAAGCAAGAGCAAAAGACCAGGATTTATAGCAATTCAGGTCAATCTGGAGGCTTCATTCTGATTGCCAAATGCAGGAGTCAGTATTTCACTCTATTTTCTTTTGCACCTGAGCCTGTTAGGGCAACTCTAGACAATATATCCTCTGTGATTTCATACAAATGTCACCTGAGTTTAATTTGAATGTATAGCTGCACATCCAGTTGTTTGCTTGTTCTGCAGTACTGTATGTGTCTCTTCCATCCACTTGAAGTCCTGGTTGTATGGCCATGTTTCTCAGTGTTCACTCAGACAATGATAGATTTCTTGATATAGAGTGACCTTTTTCTAAAATTTGCTGTTCAGACCACAATAGCAATTTTACTCAAACTGCAGCCAGATGAATCAGCCTGATACAGTTGACAGATTGAGCTTGTAAAGAGCCAAAAGGCTGGGAAGAGAGGAGGAGGTGCAGGGGCGGCGGGGTGGGAGACAGGAATCTGGGTGGGAGAGGAAAAAAGAGACATTGAGAGGGATGCCTGTCCAAACTCCCAGAGAAAGGAGAAAAAATCGCCAAAAAATTGCTCCCAAAATTGCCAATGGCTCTTTTTTAGAGCAAGAGAGATCCATCTTTGCAAAGGAGACGGGGAAAGATTTAAATGCAAAAAGGATGAAGTGGAGAATTGCGGAACCAAGCAAGACACTGTGCTTTTTTTTTTTAAAACAAACGTGTTGCTCCCCCCGTTCCTTTTTTAGAAAAATGATTTCTTCTAACACTAGTCCCCCTTTCCCCTGTAATCTTTAAGCAGAGATCCCTGGCTTGTGTTTTTTTTTTAAATTGTTTGAAACGAAAGCCTGAGCAGAGACACAAAAAAGATAAGTCCTTCCCAGCAAACAAACTTTAATGAAAGCAGGAGCGAAAAGAAATAAACGAGAGATTTTGAATTGATTAATTTGCAGAATAGTAAAGGAGGAGGAGTTGTAGAGGGGGGAGAAAGAGAGAGACTGACGGGATTTAATCTTTTTTTTTTAAAGCAGAAGGAGGACTAGCAGTCAAACCTGTGGAAGTTCATGCACGTGTATGGTACAAGTGTGACTGCAGGAACAAGTGTACATCTTACCAGAGAGTAAACATGTGGAATTCTGTTCACTTGCATGAACTTGTGGAGGACGTATCATCTAGAGGTGCCCTGAGGCTCAAGGAACCAGTAACTCTCTGAGTTTGGTCTCAGATCATGAGGCTTGAGGTTCAAATCCTTGACAGTAGGAAGCTGAAGGGAATAGGGTTGCCAGCCTCTAGGTAGGAACTGGAGATCTCCAGGAATTATAACTGATCTCCTGATGACAAAGATCTGTTCCCCTGAAGAAAATAACTGCTTTGAAAGGAGGACTCCATGACATTATTCCTTGCTGAGATCTCTCTCCTTGCCACAGCCTGCCTTCCTCAGGCTCCACCCTCAAATCTCCAGGAATTTCCCAACCTGAAGTTGACAACCCTAGCTGTAAAAGTTAATTTTGTACCCAAAATAATAACTGCCACATAGTGGATCCTTGGTTTTCAGTATGTGATAAAATAAATTTTTCTTCCTTTAATCTGCTCACATGCACAACCACAGTTTATGTTTATCACACCACTACAAAACTACATGGTAGCTGTAGTATCGGATGTAATAATGTGAGGCACCTTTGAGTTGTTATTAATAACCAGCATTACTACTAGTCTGCTTTCATGGATGATGCCACAGAAGATTGCTGAGTGCTATTATAATTAAGGCTTTCACTTAGCACACTTACTTCTGGTTCCTGTGGCTCAGTTGCAGAGCATCTGCTTTGCATGCCTCAAGTAGACTCCCAGCATAACTGAGACATGGTTGGCATGGATGGTTGACATCCCTAACCCTAACCCTAGGCCTCTCTGAAATAGTGATGGGCCGCATGCATGAAAGGGCCACACTTTGCTCTGAATCTTTGAGGGCCAGTTTGATGTAGTGGTTAAGAGTGTGGGATTCTAATCTGGAGAACTGGGTTTGATTCCCCACTCCTCCACTTGAAGCCAGCTGGGTGACCTTGGGTCAGTCACAGTTTCTAGCTCTCTCAGCTCCACCCATCTCACAGGGTGTTTTGTTGTGGGGATAATAATGACATACTTTGTAAACCACTCTGAGTGGATGTTAAGTCATCCTGAAGGGCGGTATATAAATCAAATATTATTATTATTTATTATTAAGGTCTTCTTTTGGAGTTAGAGATTTGGCCTTAACCATGGACTGACCACTACCTGATAAAGTCAAGGGTGAATATGTCCCTGATATTCCACAAAATTGGGGCCCCAGCTAAAATGGTCCGCCCACAAAGTCTCATTGATCCTTCTGGATTCCTAAATGTGCTGGAGGATTTTAGAATTCCAAACTCAGGCCCTATTGGGCTGCAGTGGAAGCACGGAATTTGAAGTGCCTTGAATCTACTGACAAGATTACTCCTTGCCAACCCCACCCTCCCTTGCAGAGAAAACCAGCCCCATGGTTCACCACAGAACTGGGTGATGGAAGATCTGTAAAAATGCTGGCACGAAACTTGTGCTGAAGCATGCTACAGAGCCCATTGGAAGACTTATGAAGCAGTGGTAGTAGCAGTAAAAAATGTTACTTTTCTGCAACCATTGCGTCAACTAAATCACATCTGTCTCAACTGTTTAAGGTATCTCGGCATCTTTTGACCTCTAAAGCTGAACCTTCACTGGGTCAAGAACAAACAATTATAGTAACATTCAATTTATATACCGCTCTTCAGGACAATTTATCACCCACTCAGAGAGGTTTATAAAGTGTGTTATTATTATCCTCACAACAATCACCCTGTGAGGTGGGTGGGGCTGAGAGAGCTCCGAGAAGCTGTGACTGACCCAAGGTCACCCAGCTGTGCAATGGCCTGCCTGAGGAGGTCAGGAAAGTTCCCACTCTCCTAACTTTCCACAAACTATGTAAAACTGAATTATTCAGGAGGGCTTTCTAGCCAGATTATAGGGATGTATCATACGAAATAGCCCACAGACATGGAACTATGTCCTACTCTATTGAGTACTGGCAGACAGGTACCTACTTGGGAATTTCCACATTGCAAAATATGCCATGTATTTTAGTTATGCTTGGTTTCAGAAAGATTTCATCTCTATACTTGGCATTGTGTTTGTTTTTCAATTTTTTTTCTGCTTCCATGTCCCATTTCACTGAATGTCCTAACTGCTGTTCATTATTGTACCTTGATCAGTGAATGTCCTAGCTGTTGATTATATTGTATTTTCACTTGCACTGTATAATCCGTCTTGGATCTCAGTGGGAAAGGTGAACTATAAATAAATAATAATTTCTAACTTGAATTTGATGCCACATGCAGTGCTCAATTAAAGCCTCACAAGTGAACAATTGATTCGATATGTGGTTGCTAGTGAGGTGTGATGGAGACCGGACCTTTGGACACTTACCGTGAAGGGTCCTTCTCCTCTGAGGAAAGGAGTACATCTTGGGTGATTCCCACCATCCAATACCCAAGATGTCCTCCGCCTCAGAGGGAGAACGGACCTTTGGACACTTACCGTGAAGGGTCCTTCTCCTCTGAGGAAAGGAGGACATCTTGGGTATTGGATGGTGGGAATCACCCAAGATGTCCTCCGCCTCAGAGGGAGAAAGAGAATTCACGCTACTCACCAAGTGTGTTGAGCTGGGAAATGCTGGAACTTTGCTGCTGGCTTTCTGGAGAATTCTGACAGACTTTTCTCTTAAAGGACATGAAGAGATGCTGGCATAGGTCCTCGGGAATGTCCACCTCCAGGTATGTTCTCATGAAGAGTTGAAATCCCTCATAATCAATAGGCTAGACAGGGAGGAAGGGAATAAAGCCAAGAAGCCCATTAGAAATCCCAGCACCACAGCCTCTTGCACTTTGAATTTGTCTTCATTTTATAGAGGTTACCTGCCATTAGGGCTTTTTTTCAGCTGGAACGCGGTGGAACAGATTTCTGGCACCTCTTGAAAATGGTCACATGGCTGGTGGCCCCGCCCCCTGATCTCCAGACAGAGGGGAGTTTAGATCACCCTCTGCACCACTGGCGCAGAGGGAAATTTAAACTCCCCTCTGTCTGGAGATCAGGGGGCGGGGCCACCGGCCATATGACCATTTTTGGCAAGGGCAATTTAGACTTTAAAAAACTCCCCCCTTGTTCCAGCTGACCCAAAGTGACATCATTGTGCAGTCCTGAGTTCCACCGCCTCTTTTCCCAGAAAAAAAAGCCCTGCCTGCCATATTGAGTTGTACAGAAACAAGGCTCTTCCCATGCAATGATTGGAAGAAACCACAACAGTAGCTATTGTAAGGACATAATATATACAAAGGTAACTCTGAGGTAATGAACAGGTACCACCAGGGTTTTTTTCAGGGGGGAACGGAGTTCCGGAACCTCTTGAAAATGGTCACATGGCTGGTGGCCCCGCCCCCTGATCTCCAGACAGAGGGTAGTTGAGATTGACCTCCGCGCCACTCCAGCGGCGCCGCGGGCAATCTAAACTCCCCTCTATCTGGAGATCAGGAGGCAGGGCCACCAGCCATGTGATGATTTTCACCAAGGGCAACCCACTGAGTTCCACCACCTCTTTTCCCAGAAAAAAAGCCCTGGGTACTACCAAATATGTGAGAAAAACATGCTCAGTGGACTTCAGTGGGAAGATATCTGGGACAAAGTAGAAGAACGACTAAATTATTTTCAGGTCCATAGAAATGTCTCTTTCCTTGAGATCCCCAAGTTATTTTTATAAAGGGATTAAAACTGTAACATAATGGAACAGCTCGTAGAGAAAAGCAAGAGTCCAGTAGCACCTATAAGACTAACAAAATCTGTGACAGAGTATGAGCTTTTGTGAGTTACAGCTCACTTCTTCAGAAGGAACAGCTACATAGGTCACTTTTTACAAGGGATAGGATACTATCCTTTTACTGCGTTTTCTTCTGCCTTTGTAACCCACTTTCTGCATTATGAATTACCATGTCTTAGAAGTTTTTATTGCCCTAGGAAGTTTTTGTTTGTTTGTTTCGAAGTCCATAATCCTAGTCCTACTGCATTGCCTATTGGAGGTCCTTGCTGTTTGTTTTTATATCTGCCCTGAGGCTCAGCAAGAAAGCTGGGCAATAAATGAAGTAAATAAATAAAAACACCCCCACATACTTTTACGAGCCAATTAAAATGCTGTTTTTAATCTCAGACCCAGGCTACTTCCACATGGCAATGATTCTCCAGGTAACTTTCATTGCAAAAGCATTCACATGGGCAACAGAGCATTTGCACAGCAGTTTCCCCTGCACTTGTCTTGCCTCAGCCCTCATTGCTGCCATTCCCACTGGAGGGTTTTATGGGATTTTTTAAAAAATCAGCAGTTCCTTAATTGCTATAGCATTATAACAATCTATTGCCATGATCTACAAGGTCCCTTCATTTTTTAAAAACACACTTTTTGTCCTTCTGTTGCAGAGTTATAAGGGGAAACAAAAGCTGGGAACTAATAGATTGTGGCAGTAGATTTTTATAATATTATTGCAACATGTTAATTAATGACCAATTTTAAAAATCCTGAAATAACCATCAGGGGGAAATGGCAACTGTGGGGATGAGGTAAGGAAAATAGGAAAGAAAATGTGGATGGAACTTGCAAAAATGTGCCCCCCAAATGTGGTTAATACTAAACCAGGTTTGGGAAAGATTGCAGGAAAGCAAGGGAAAATGTGGAAATGGGATAAACAGAGAAAGACATCACATGGATACTCCTGAAAACACTGTTGTAGTATCCTAACAGGTAACATGAAAACAGTCAAGACAGGGCAAAAAATTCATGTGGAAGCAGCCTCAGTATTAATTAGTGGGCAATTGAAAATGTGTATAAATGCATATGAAAATGAGCAATGGCTGTAATAAATGTAACAACTCTAGATTTGGGAGCAAGGTTTAATTGGCATTGTGCTTGCATGGCTCCTGCTTGGGTGTGTGTATGGGGGGGGAGGGGGAGGTAGCAATCTCTTCCTGAACCATGATCCCTTGAAATCTCAAGATTACTAAAAGTGGCTTAAAAGGGTGCTTCTAGGCCAGTGGTGTGTAACTATGTTTTGAAACAGCCCAGATAGTTGTGGCTATGACAGCAGCATGATGGGATCCTCTTGAATCCTGATAAAGTAGATAAAGTAAAATAAAAACATGTGTTGTGATAGCTACACTTCAGAGACTCATAGTGTGGATTTTGCTGTTGCAAATCCATATTTACGTTCCATGTCCATTGAAAAAATCAACAAAGAGAGGAAACATATTTATATCCCAAAAACCCCCATGAGAAATGAAGACAGAACAATAGGGACAGAAATACACCAGTGTAAACACACATGTGCATATACATTAAACAATATTCTGAAGCTCTTCCTGATGTTTTTCAAATGACAGTGATGTATACGAACATATGTACCCACAGGTATGCAGCAGAAATGTACTGAAAGATGTGATACACATAGCACTGATAAACAACTACAAATCTCTCTCCATCTCTGTCCTCCAAGCTGAAGAAGGGTTACATTGCAGGAGTACACACTATGCATTAGTACACAAGTTTAGACAAGAAAAATACATTTTCTTTACACAAGAAAACAGGCAATGCACATACATTTCAGCAGCTGTGGTACAGACTGGACGATATGCACATGTGGACAGCAGAAGCAGTGCTTGAAAAGGAGATGCAGCTAAATCTCTTGAGCACACATCACAACAAATAACAGCATCAGCTGCAAGCAGCCTTGACAAGTTCATACAAAATTTCCTTGAAGGTGTTGGTGGAACGGATCTGGCTGTTGGGCTGTGAAACAGCAACAGGGCAGATAACTCAAATTGGCTCCTTTCTGGGCATTATTCTACTTGCAGTCCAGAACACATGGCATCCTGGTTCAGATCCAGACCAGAGGTGATGGAGATTGCTTTGTTTTGAGATAACCAGCTGACATACAACACTTAGGAGTTCTACAACTTCATGATACCACGACTTTGAAGGATGATATTGATGAACCAGGCATGTGTCAAAGGCAGCAAAGAGTCTTTCTGTATTTATTTAGTATATTTTTATCCTGCCCTTCCTCCAAGGAACTGAGGGAAGCATACATGATCCGCATCTCCCTTGTTTATCACCACAACAACCTGTCAGGTAGGCAATGCTGACGGAGGGACTGGCCCAAGGGCACCCAGGGAGCCTCATGGCTGAGTGGCAATTTGAACTTGGGACTCCCAGGTTTGGGGGCCGAACTAGATCAGACATTGCCCATGAGAAGGGCCTAGGTTCTCTTGACCGGACTCTGATCATCTAACAGGCAGTGGCTGGGAAGTAAGTTTGCAAGTGCTGCAGGAAACGGATTCAGATCAGGGCCATGGCACAAGGAGAAAAGGGGCTCTAGCTTACCCCTCATGCCATTTTCTTGAACTCAAATTGGTCTCAGGGCACTAATTGCCTTTGCACCCAAAGTTTTTTAAGATTATTTAAAGATGATTTGAGGCTCATTTGTGTTTCACATAAACAATTTTGACCAACTTGTGCATAGTAAACCGAGTTTTGCATGCATTTTTGGTGTGTGGATAGTGATATCAATTTGCATCACTGACAAAACTTCTCGGCTGATTTGCCTCTCTGCTCAATGATTCCCTGGAATTTTGCTGCTCTTTTGAAGAGTGCTGACTGAAACTATCTGCCTCAACAATAAGCCTACTTGAATATGGAGGGTTGTCAGTTTTTGCAGAAGCAAACATGCAAAGCAACAATTAAACACAAAAAGGGGTAACTAGAGTATGGAAATCTTACTTGGTTCAGAGTGTCTTGTTTCTGAAGGAAAGAAGAGTAGAAAAAAGACAAAGCATAGTTCAGTGAGCAAATGCTTAGCAGCAGAAGGAACAGGAGTAGCTGCTCTGCTGGACACAGTTGATTCAGACATTCAAGGTGGTTTATGGTACAGCCCTTGACTGTGCCACTTCAGAATGCACACAGGGAATCAACTGTTGGAAAGCAACCACACATCAAAATTTCCCTGCAGATGGAAACACTTAGATATGAGAGAAGATTTCTGGATGAGCCCTCTCCCTGATATATGCTTAGTCAACAGCTACCGGACAGGTTGTGCAAGGAAGAACTAACTATTGAAAGGATTATATAAGAATCTTTTTTATTTGCTTTCTCATGTTTGCATGCTGTCTTGCTTCCAAGAAACTCATGGCAACATATGGGGTTTGTTTGTTTGTTACATTTGTATATTGCCTTTCTGCCCAAATAGAGTTCCCAAGGTGGTGGTGGTGGTGGTGTATAGAACTGTTCTGCAAATAGTGTAACTGTATTATAAGAATACTAGAGGAGGGACTGTGGCTTAATGGTAGAACATATGCTTAGCATGCAGAATAGACATGGGCATGAACCACAAAAACCCCGAACTATGTGGTTCGTGGGTTTCCATGAACCAGGAACCACAAACTCCCATGAACTGGGGCAAGTTCCCAAACCAGTTCGTGGTTCGTAGGGTTTAAGTGCTCCTTTCTGGCTGCTTAGCAGCAGGGAAAGAGGCATTGGATCGTTTAAAGGGCCCTTTCCTGCTCCTTGCAAGCAGCAGGTCTCTTTAAACTATCAGGTGGCAGACAGTGGAGGAGCCCACAGGGGGCGAAGGAGGCCAAAAACAGCCTTCTTGCCCCTCAAATGGCTGCCGTGACAGCCATTTGAGGAGCGGGAAAGCCATTTTCAGCCTCCTCCACTGCTCTGCAGGCCCATGCAGTGGTGGAGGAGGCCAAAAATGGCCTTCCTGCCCCTCGCGGGAGGAGGAGGAGGAGGCCATGGAGAAGACAAGGTAAGTGTGGGGCTGGGAGGCTTGGGGTGGGGGCTGGGGCTGGAGCATTTAAAGGGCCCTGCTGCTTGCAAGATGAACCAAACGAACCAGTAGACCAGTTCGTGGAAGTTCGTGGAAACAAGCTTCCACAAACCACTGGTTCACAATCCATGAACCAGGCTAGTTTGTGGGGGGTTTTGGTTCGTATTCAAGTTCATGCCTATCTCTAATGCAGAAGGTCCCAGGTTTAATCCCTGGCATTTCCATTTGATACTCTGGAGAGCCACTGCCAGCCTGAGTAGACAATACTGACCTTGACAGACCAATAATCTGATTCAATATAAGGCAGCGTCAGGTGGGCTGCTTCATGTGTGTTAGGGAATTTCTATGACTCCTATTCTAAAAAACCTATATATGAGCATTTATTGGAGTGGGAACAATGTGTTCCCACTTTTCAGCTCTGAGCCCCTGCTTTGGGACATCTAGTTTTGGTATATGCAGTTAGTAGTGTGCTCTAGGCCATGTCAGGGCCCAAGCATTACTTTTTTGCGCCCAATAAAAACTTGTAATTATCTCTTCCACACATTAGCACCACAGTCTGTCAACCCATACGTATAATGTCATCAACCATAAAGAAGTTGGTTTTAGATATTAAATTACTATTATATATTCTAGTTTTCTGAAAAATGTTCACTTTTGCTACTTTTTGTCTAATAATAATATGCAGCTTGAGAATCCTACAAGTTTGCTAACTATTTTGTAAATTTTGGGTCACTAAATAGAAATTATCCTGTTAATGCCTTTAAAAAAATTCCAATGGACCAATGCGTCTGCAAAGATTAGGTCAATTAAAGCTTTGCAAAATCATGAGCTAGCCCCCTCAAAGTCAATTTCTTGTGCAAGCTTACACTCAATAGACAAGATCACTAGTTAGTTCTTGCCTCGTTGCAGAACACGTGAAATTTTTGATGAGTGCTAGCTTGTTGAAACTTCTTTCAGCTTCTTTCACAGGCAATGGCAATGCACAAAGAATCTGTAGGGCTATGCACATTTCACTTAACATTAGTTGCCTCAAAATCACTCTCTACACTGAAATTGTTTTTATCTTGATTTTGTTCATATGTTTCCCTAGGCACTTTACTGCTGATTATAGGAAGGCCCTGTCTGACTTGAAAAACTGGAACTGGTTTCCTTTAGCTTCTCCCCCCTCCCCCTTTGTAGTTCTGGCTGCCTCCTTTGTATTTAGAGCCACCACGAGACATGGCAGCATGGAGCGTGAGTGTTTGTGATTATGACTGAATTAGACACATATTTTTTACCAGAAAATTCTACCACCACCAGCTAGGGTTGCTAGGCCCCCTCAACCTCCCGGCAGGGGACAGGAGCCTGGCACTTACCTTTTGGGAGATGGGGGTGAGCGCACACGAAGCACACGTGTGCGCCCCCACAGCCACGATGATGTCACTTCAGGAGTGATGTCCTCGCACGGCCCCTGGGCAGGCCCATTTTTGGGCTCTGCGGAACACTACTGCGCTCCACAGCACCGGAAACAGGCTGCTATGCTACGGATCAGGCCCATTTTTGAGGCACTGCGGATCGCAGGAGCGTTCCTGTGCTCTGCAGCACCTCAAAAATGGGCCCAATCCATGGCAGAATGGGCCCGTTTTGGGTGCTGCTGAGTGCAGGAGCGTTCCTGCACTCCGCAGTGCCCAAAACGGGCCCATTCTGCCACGGATCGGGCCCGTTTTGGGGCGCTGCGGAGCGCAGGAGCACTCCTGCACTCTGCAGCTGCTGAAAATGGGCCCATTTTGCCATGGATTGGGCCCGTTTTGAGCACTGCGGAGTGCTCCCGCGCTCCACAGCAGCCCCGATCCGGGCCAAAACAGGCCCGATCCCGGCGGCTGCAGTGTACAGGAGCGCACTGCACCACGGGGGAGCGTGCAAAGAAGGTGCACCCCCCCACACTGCTCAGGTAAGTGGGGGCAGGGTGTGGAGAGCGGGGGCGCGGGATCCCCCGCCTCCACCGGGGGTCTGGGATCCCTACAACCAGCAGCACTTGCTCACATTGTTTTATGGTGCTTTGCCCTTCCCACAAGGTGTTCCTCTCTCCTGCCTATGCAAAAGGAAGTCTGGAACTGGTAGGTCTTGATATGATAGACCTAGGAGGCCCAGCAGTTCAGCATATTGCTTGAGATTGCTGCTCTAACACTGCTTCTGATTGGTTCCAGCAAATCTCACAAGAGCTGGATAAAAGATACCTTGATGATACATGAAAATGAATTTCAATGAATGTCCTCAGGCAAGATCTACAGTTTATCTTTACTTCCCGACCCCCCTCAGGGTAATGGGAACTGCAGCTGAGTCTGAACTACTTTGCACCTAGAGTTGCCAACTTCCAGGGGGAGCCTGGTGATCTCCTGATGACAGTTCGCCTGGAGAAAATGGCTGGTTTAGAGGGTAAACTCTATAACATACCCTGCTGGGGTCCCCTCCTTCCACAAACCTTATCTTCTGCAGGCTCTGCTCCCAGATCTCCAGGAATTTCCCAGCATGGAGCTGGCAACCCTATACTGTATCTCCCCCCCCCATCCTGCCCCACTACATGCAGGGGCCCTGCTGGGTCTTCTTATTTGCAAGTAATTGTTCCCTTTTAGTTTGAATCTTTTGTTGAATCTTTAATAATAATAATAACTGTGTTTATATAACACTCTTCCAGACAGAATAGTGCCTCACCCAGAGCAGTGAACAAGTTAGTGTTATTATTATCCCCACAATACAGCTGGGGGGCTGGGGCTGAGAGGAGTGGCTTACCCAAGGCCACCTACTGTACTCATGGCAGTAGTGGGATTTGAACCAGTGGAGTGCTGATTGGTAGCCGAACTCTTAACCACTGTGCTACAGCAGCTCTAGTTAAGACCTCAGATAATCTTAGTCTGATGCCAATAAACAGAATTAGTTGGTGGAAAAAAAATGGATGTTATTAAACATTTCTAACCAAGGGGCTGGAACAGCCATGCTCCTTGGTGTCCTGTATGAGTTGTGACCTGCCTGGACTTTGCTCTTCTTCCCTTGAGCAAATGCAAAGTACTCCCTATTTTCCACTAAGTCTCCCCAGTGCACTTGTTGCCTGCCACCATAAGCACCCACTCTCCCGCCTTGTGCTCTAAGTCCCTGCAGCGGGAAGCTGTCAGGCAGAGCATCTGGCCGCCTCCCTACTTACCTGGATTCATGAGCAGTGCAGCTGGAGGTTATGTAGGGTGCCTGGGGAGTGGGGCTTATCACCATGGGGGTGCATGATGATTGGTCCCCGTGGTAGTTGCCATCTTATGCCCCGTCGGGTTGCATGGGAGGGGCTGGGTGCCAGGAGGGAGGGGCCAAGTTTTCCCAGTTAATGGGCGTCTATGGGCTATGCTGCCTTTTTTGTGGCATAACTTTCCACCACTGCAGGGGCCATTCCTGAACCTGGGGCAGCTTTGGAAGCCAACTAACTCATGGCCCACCCCCACCCTGCCCCCTCTTTCTAACACACACACCCCACACGGCAAAATGGGCTATTCATGAAGGGTTTCCAGTTTAATGAAAAAGGAAAAGTTTGAATCTTATATTTGGAACTGTATTTTAAAACTAGTGGCATTGAAGAAGAGGGTGGAGGAAAGGTATGTTCCTCACATTCATATGAAAAGTGACTTTTGCTTTGCTGAAAGGCTTGGCTTACCCTCAAGAGTCTGGACTAGTGCACTACAAAGAATATATTATACTGCTGAAAGGCCATTTTGTGCCTACTAACAATTTCCTGGTGGAACAATATAAATTTCACCTAAGAGACCAGTTGAAAGGAAAAAGTGTTAGAATTTCTTTCAGATTTGAAGAAACAGAGAGAGTACTCTTATGCTTGTCAGACCCCACACTGCTTGAATCAGAGTCTTTCCAAGTACCGCTACAGGCCACTGAAGCAGGCTACTTTTCATACAAATGTAACTCTACTGGTCTGGAGATTGAATTTCTGTTCAGGCAACCTGCTTTCTGAAGAACAGCAATGACCTTCTTTGATCGAGTGACCAGCTTACTGGATCGGGGGAACTCTGTTGACGTGATTTATCTGGATTTCAGTAAAGCTTTTGATAAGGTCCCTCATGACATTCTGATGAGCAAACTGGAAGATTGTGGAGTGGACTTGTCCAAGGGGCGCCGGCGCCGCGCCCTCGGACTGGGCCGCCCCCACCTCCACCATCGCCCCCACCCCGGCCGGCACCCACCTGCAGTCCCGGGAGCCCGCCAGGAGCCTCACCAGGAAGGACGCTGGCAGGGCCGAGGGCTTGCGCCCGGCCCGGATTGAGAATGAGCCAGCCAGCCAGAGCTCATGGCCGCGGCCGCTGGCACACCGCTGCCGGAGACCCGGCGTCAAACGGCCAGCGGCCGAAGAAGGAGGAGGCCGTCTGCGGGGGAGGGTCCTCGGCCCTGGCGGCAAGGGCACCCGCAGGAAGAGCGCCAAAGCCGCAAGAGGGGCAGGGAGCAGCTGCGCGGAAGGCCAGGCGCTGGTGCAGAGGGCCGGCTGGGCCTACAACTCCCAGGAGGCCAAGGGAGGAGGCGGGAGCAGTGGGCCTGCGGGCAGCCCGCACGGCCGCCTCCCGGAGCAGGCCATTGGAGGGGAGAAGGGCCAGGGGGGAGAGGGGCGGAAACAGGGGCAGGAAGGCCAATGCGGCAAGGGCAGGTGGGGCCAGCGGATGTGGCCACACCTGGCCCAGGTGGTGGGAATGTCGTTGGGGGCGGAGACCGGAAAGGAGGGGTGGGGGTGGCCCTGATGGGGAAGAGTATTTAGGAGAGCTCAGCTCCCTGGCCGAGGAGGATGGATGTTCATGGAGGTGCCAGCCGACCCTGACGCTGAAGGGACGGCTGGCCGGGTGGAGCCAATTGCTGACTGGCCTTGCCAGATCAGATGGTGGCCACTTTTCTGAGGACTTAAAGGGAAACGCTCTTTGCTGACCTACCAGGCACCTGCCCGCCAGGCCATCCGCCCGGCCACCTGGAACCCAGCACGGACCCGCCGGGGGTGTCCCGTTCCGACCCGCCATTATCACTGCCGCCAGGGGGCGCCCTCCAGCCTGACAGGACTATAGGACAGTTCGGTGGATAGGGAACTGGTTAGAGGATCGCACTCAAAGAGTGTTGGTCAACGGCGTTTCATCAGATTGGAGGGAGGTGTCCAGTGGGGTGCCGCAGGGCTCGGTTTTGGGCCCAGTACTTTTCAATATTTTTTATCAATGATCTGGATGAAGGAGTGGAAGGGCTGCTCATTAAATTTGCTGATGATACCAAACTGGGAGAAGTAGCAAACACCCAAGAAGATAGAATTAAAATTCAACAAGACCTGAATACTCTGGAGAAGTGGGCAGCTGTGAATAGGATGCAATTCAACAAAGACAAGTGCACAGTATTACATCTGGGCCACAAAAATGGGAAGCACAAATACTGGATGGGGGATACATTTCTGGGCAGTAGTATATGTGAAAGGGATCTTGGCGTAAGAGTGGACTGTAAACTAAATATGAGCAGTCAGTGTGATGCGGTGACAAAAAAGGCTAATTCAATCTTGGGTTGTATCAAAGGGGGCATAGCGTCGAAATCGCAGGAGGTCATAGCCCTTCTCTATACTGTCTTGGTCAGGCCGCACCTGGAGTATTGTGTGCAGTTCTGGAGGCCTCACTCCAAAAAGGATGTGGACAAAATCGACAAGGTGCAGAGGAGAGCAATGAGGATGATTAGGGGTCTGGAGACTGACCCCAATGATGAACGGCTGAGGGCCTTGGGAATGTTTAGTTTGGAGAAGAGGAGGTTGAGGGGGGACATGATTGCTCTCTTTAAATATTTGATGCAGAGGAGTTAGCCGTGTTAGTCTGTGGTAGCAAAATCAAAAAGAGTCCAGAAGCACCTTTAAGACTAACCAATTTTATTTTAGCATAAGCTTTCGAGAATCAAGTTCTCTTCGTCAGATGACGAAGAGAACTTGATTCTCGAAAGCTTATGCTAAAATAAAATTGGTTAGTCTTAAAGGTGCTACTGGACTCTTTTTGATTTAAATATTTGAAAGGCTGTCATTTGGAGGAGGGCAAGGAGCTGTTCTAGTTGGCAGCAGAGTGTAGGACGCGAAGCAATGGGCTTAAATTACATGCACAAAGGTACCGGCTGGATATTAGGAAAAACTTTTTCTAGGGCCGATTCCAGACGACTAACCTTAAATCGCTCCATGCCGCCCTCTTCCGGATCGCGACGGGGAAAATGCGAAATATCGCGTTTCCTCGCGCGAGTTTTGCGCGTCGTCGCGCAAAACTCGCGCGAGGAAACGCAATATTTCGCATTTTCCCCGTCGCGATCCGGAAGAGGGCGGCATGGAGCGATTTAAGGTTAGTCGTCTGGAATCGGCCATGGTCAGAGTAGTTCAAAAGTGGAATCAGCTGCCTAGGGAGGTGGTGAGCTCCCCCTCACTGGCAGTTTTCAAGAAGAGGCTGGATGAATACTTGTCAGAGATGCTTTAGGCTGATCCTGCACTGGGCAGGGGGTTGGACTAGATGGTCTGTATGGCCCCTTCCAACTCTATGATTCTATGACCAACAATGATGGGATAATGGGTTGCCAGCCTCCAAGTGGGGTCTGGAGATCTTCTGAAATTATAACTGATCTCCAGATTATGGAGATAAATTTTCCTGAAGAAAATGGCAGCTTTGGAGGGTGGGTTCTATGAAATTATACCCCACTGACCTCCCTTCCCAAACCCTAGGCTCCCTACCCCACCCCCCAAATCTCTGGGAATTTCCCACCCCAGAGTTGGCAACCTTAGGGTATCCCCTAAGGTAATAGTTCCTGAGAGCAGTGGGAAGGGGTTGTGATGTTATAATTTTAGCAGTGGATTACTGGCTCTCCAATACATTATTACTGCAAGGAGAAAATAGTGGGAAGGGTATTAGACTATGGAAAACTAAATTATACAAAAGAACTGTAGGAAAATGACCCTCCCCCCAATCCTCCATAATGGTCAACTTCCTCCACACCCTCTGCTGGAAAGCAAATTTGTTCTTCAAAGAGATTTTAAAGGTAATTAGTCATTAGACCTAATGGCAAATGCAGTAATTTCACTGAGGGGGTAGTAATGAATTATACTTACATCAGCTGCTTTGTGCAATACAAATGAACACAGTAACAGCTCCTACCAGGGGATGGAAACCGCAGCAAACACTCTTGGTGGAAAACAACACAACCCACTTTCAGCCACCCACAACACAGCATTCACCCTGTTCTCTCCTAAGTGCCTAACAAGTAATCTTCTTAATATGAAGCAAGCACATTTACGATTTCTGTTGCTTCCTTTGTTGGCTTGTCCTCAGAATTTCTTCATGTATCACGACTTTCCTCACAGATTCTTTGTGCCCACTTCATCCTTAATTTCATTTGATATTGGAGCCTTTTGTGTTCTTGAATAGCTCTGCAGTTCTCTCCTCTCACCTGGGAACAACCTATTGTTATAACACTTATGAATCTCCTTTTTCTATAACTCTGATAATCTGCCCCTTTTTTTCTGGATCATTGCCCTTCAGAAAAGGTTTTCCCACCCCCACCCCCTGGGAATGCTATTAAAGGAAGGGTCATCCCGTGGTATATTTTTCTATCCTCCTCCCAGTTTAAAAATAAGGAACACTCACACACAAGCCAAGATAAAACATAATAATACTTTAACATGTAGAATATAATAAGGAATGAATGTTATTTATGTTCCTGTTTTGACTTCTCAAGGGCAAAAATGCAAAAAGAAGCAATTTTAATGCCATGAAAATGCACAAAAGTATCTCCATGCCCACACATTTTTCAAATTAGAGACTTCTGATTTCCAGCTAAAATCAACAGTTGTAATTGTATGTGCAATTATGATTATCTTGGAATATATGTCCATAAATAATGGTAGTGAGATTAGTATTTCTTACATTTACAGGAGGGATTTTTAAATCCAACATCCAGATTACATTTACATTTGGAAATGTTTATTTTTCCTGGGAAACACACAGATGCAAACACATTGACCTGTACTTCACTTTGATAGCTTTTACAAATTTTATTTTTAAGTACATTTTATTTACTTGCATGTATAGCCTTGGAGTAGATTTTAAATAGACTGACATATCCCTTTTACAATTTACTTTTACAATTTACTTACAAATAAGGTAGGTATTAACACTTCGAGTCTTTGACTAGCTTATTCCTAGCCCTCAAAAAGTGTTCCAAACTGAAACTTTGTATTTTACCCAAAAGACAATTGGGATCTAGAGCTGCAGCATAGGTGGAACATGCTTTCATGGCCAAACTAGATGTAACGGCATCCTTGTGCTCCCCAAGAAGATGCCATCTCATTTAAAAATCAGCAAGGCATTCTTATCGCCTCCCCCATACTTTTTCAAGTACTGAAACACCTGTGTGTGTGTGGGGGGGGCATTTTGCACCTGATAAGACATGGGCAAGGGGACAACAGGCCTCAGCCCATTGTGCTGTAGGCTCTCATAGAATTTTTAATTGATTTTAATATAGATGGCTTCCTTGTGGTGACCACAAGAATGCCCTCACACATAGTTTGGCCTTAAGTTGCAAGGGTTCTTCTAACCTAATTAGGACTGCAATACTAAATATTAAATAAATGGACTCACTTCTCAGTAAACATGCTTAGTGGCTTGTACTGCACACCTGCAAGAATGTTCTTCATTAAGATAAATGGCAGAAAAGGACACAGCTGTGTTTTCACTCAAATATCTCTTTTTGTGAGTATATTATTTTAATTTTTTTGCCTTGAACATCCAGCCTGAAGAAGAGTTCTATAAAACCTGAAAACTCACAGACTACATTGTTAACATTGGTTTGACCTTAATAAATGATCATATTTCACTGAGCTACATATCTAGCTGAATTTGATTTTATATATATTCAGGAATATATTCACCACAAGTTTCCTTACCTGTTCTGGATTGTATTTTGAGAGGATGCCATCCCCATGAAATTCTTCTAAAACATCTTTTAATTTCTTTGTGGAATCTAGATGGATAAAATCCATAACACTAAAAATTACTATACAGTCCTCTACTGAGAAGATCCCTGCAGTTTGTCAAACTTAAGAATGATTATAAACAATTATTGGAACTCCTTTTACGAAGTTGTAAAAATCATGCCACAGCCCTTTTTATTTCCAAGGATACCATGTCTGCTTTCTCTTAAAAGCTTTTTAATGAACTCTCAAATGTGTGAGCTACTTAAACTCTGTATTTACAATACCCTGGATGCTTTCTTTGAAGCAGAAGATTTATTAAACTTGCAATGACAAATGTGCATGGAATAGAGAACCGCTGTCTTATCTAAAATCCCTTGGTACTATAAGACCTGGCAGACAAAGGTGCCTGTGAAAGTTTACATATTTCCTCCTCAGAAAGCACTTCCAGGTATGAAAAAGCATTCAAACTATATATAAACCAGCACGACAATCAGATTCTCTGTGGAACCACTTCCTGTTGAACAAATCCATCATATAAGGTTTGAGTCAAACTGTGGGTGGCTGGGTGGGTGATATTTCATAGACTTTTCTCCCCATGTGAAAAGTATCTTTGTCTCTTTTCAGATAGGCAGAGAGAAGATATCCTCTGGCACGTAGACTGATTCCTCAGGTTTGCCCCTCCCCCCAACACCAGGCATTCCTGAGATATCAACAGTGTGTGGCCTTTTATAGTTCCAATTGGCTGCAGCTTTGGTCTTCCACCTCCTCCAACAAATTGCTCTTCTTCATCCTTGTAATGCTGATGTTATCATATAGCGATTTGGATACATTTGGCTTTGTGATAAGATCACTGAAAATCAACAAAGCTAACTGGAGGAGAGGGTTCCTGGGTAAGCATTGCACTCACTCTGAACTACCTTAGTTTGCCTCACTGATGTCACATGATGTCACTGTTACTAGACAGAAGGAAGCCAATTCTAAAACAAAAGCTGATTCCAAAATGGGATATTTCAGGGAAAGTTCCCTCTCCCCATTTTTGTGCAGAAAATGTTATATGGATATAGGCTTGCCAGCCTCCAAATGATAGCTGGAGATCTCCCAGAACTACAACTGATCTCAAGGCAACAGAGATCAGTTCCCCTGGAGAAAATGGCTGCTTTGAAGGGTGAACTCGATGGAATTATACCCCACTGAGGCCCCTCCCCTCCCCACCCTCTTCAGGCTCCACCCCCAAAACTTCCAGGAATTTCCCAACCTGGTCCTGGCAACCCTATGTGGATAACATTTGGTTCAGACTGCTTAGAATGTAACAGGGATTAGCAGTCAGCAAATTATGTCCCTTGCTGAGGCTAAGAGGCTAGAGAATTGCCTACAAGATGAACTTGCTATCATTCCCCCTTCACTCATAATTCTGGGAATGTTGCCGGAACAGTGATTCTTTCTCTCTTTTTAAGCTTTCCAGGCATCTCAACCACAGAACTCTGGTTCAATACAATCTTTTTTTGTGGGATATCCAGCAAAGTTAGAAATGACATGCGAAAAACGAACAAACAAGTCTCCAGAAGGAGACTAACTCAGACTGTGTGAGACTGGGACATGTGTAATGAAAAGGATGCCCCACAATTCTGGACTATGCTCAGTTATGCTCTCCATTTCATCATGGAGATAAGTACTTGAACACCTCTTGCCTAAAAGCCAAACTAGATGTGATAAGCAACCTTATGGCAGCCACAAAGATCCCATCTGATTCTGATTTGTCCCATAGTGGCTCTTGTCTCCCTTTGTGCCTTATCAAGTACCACAATGACTCCCCCCAACCCTGCAGCTGTTTTGGCACTTGAAAAGGCACAGAGAACATCATACTGCAGGCCTGATCAGGATCAGACCCTGTCTAGTTTGGCCTTAAGGCTATCAAAGTCTTGGGCTCAACTCTGTCTTTGCAGCTAGCATCAAATGGGTTCAGTATGAATTCCCAGCAGTCATTGGACATGTGTCGGGTATTGTACATGATATAAATGAATGTTGGGTCAAGTAACCTAAAGAAGTAGTTTTAGGATGACTCACTTTTTTTTCAAAGTAGTGCTGTTCCTGGAAGTGACTGATAAATAATGCAATGTATAGCACCATTTCTGAAGGTGATTTCCTTACCTCACTCACCATTGCTACTGCCTCTGCAAGGGAGGTTAGGGAGCAAACTAAGGAATCACTAAAAGGGGTAAAGGAGGGTGAGGTGGAGACAGTGGGGTGGCAAAAGACAGACAGACAGACTAACACTGCAGGGGTCAGAGATTCACATTTCCTATCCATTTCAGAGCCCATGCACATAAATTAAATGCTTGGTGGCATCCCCGTTTCCTCTCTAGCAATAATTACATCTTGGCTCTGCCATGGGGGTAGCAGCAGTTTCCTTGCTGCTATTTCTGCTAAGGATCATAGAGAACTCGAAAGCTGCAGAGGACTTGAAAGTGGCTTGACTCCCTATGCTCCCTGCACAAAAAGGAGAGTAATTTTATATGACAGGATAATATCCTCCATTATTTCTGTGACTAAAAATATTCGAGAAGAGTCCTTTCAAAAAATGTCTGGGTGGATGCCAGTTTCTTTTTTAATCCTCCTCCTCAGGCTTCCAGACCCCAGGATGTGAGAAGTCCCCAGTGGGACTGCACAGTTCAGCTGCCCTGCATTAGGGGGTCAGCCCCAAAGGATCATAAGAGACTGAAATATCACAAGAAAATGCTCAGAAGCAGGAATCTGTTTTCAGATGTCTAAACATGTTTCTAAAAGTAAACAACAAGGCTCAAATGCTAAAGAGCCAATCTCTTTGATGGTAATGTATGCTGTGATGTTTGGGCAAAAGTTGCTGAAATTTTAAATGCATAGTGATCAGATCAGCAGGAAGAAATTGTCCTGGACATTCCTACTCTGGCACTTCATGCAATCCCACATGAAATCTGTCTAGCATAAGCAGAGGAGGCGGATGCATGAGGACAGATTGAAAGGAAGTCTCCTTTGAATTCAACATCCTCCGAGTGGAAATCTGAATAGTCCTTGCAGAGACTAAACACCCCTTCTTCCCGCACAAAGCACCCTACCAACTAGGATGTGGAGCTGCCTCATATTCTGCATGGTGACATGCTGACATGGTCCTTTCTCTGCTGCCCTTTCAACTGCTCTCATCTGATCACATTATCCTTAGGTGGCAGGCGCACAGTTCACCTGCTTTTTTCCTCCAGGCTGATGATAGCCTTCTGCTTACCAGCCAACATGGAACAGCAGAGGATCTGTGACATTGCACCAAGTTAATTACTCTCATCATGAGCCAGATCTGTATGTGCTTTCTGCTGTGAATTTTGCTGAAGGCTGAATGCTCAGTACCAAAATACTCTGAGCATATTTTCATAGGAGCTTCCCACATTCCTAATTTGGCACTTTAGTGAGGGAAAGCAGTACCCAAACAAAGTAGCATAACTGAGTGGTGTTCTGTGCACTGTTCCCTTCCGTGCAGTATGCCACCCTTTTGATCCTGTAAATCCTTTACAATTGTGCTAACCTAGCTTGCGTACTAATCAATGCAGGGAAATCAGTGCAGGTTCCATACCTGTGTGGTATAGCTTGCAAAAGGGGAACAGAGCAGATACGTTGCATTTGTAGACCTCTCCCATTCTCTCCAATGTAGTCAGGATTTAGGGTTATGTCCCGAAGTTTAGTTAGTGCACCTTACTGAATGTACTGTATTGCCCAGTGTTCAGTGGCATCTCTCTCAAAATCAATACAAAAAGATTGTTTCATATTGCATCTCACAAATTAATGGTGCCACTCCTATGGGAAGAATGACTCGATCAGAACATAAAGAACCCAACAAATGCTGGAGTCAAGACAAGACAGGCAGGGTACTTACAATCAGAATACTGTTGGAGCTGAGCAAACTCTGCCGGACTGAGCGTAATCCATGTGCCATCACTCATCTTTCAGGTCAGCTGTGGGGAGACTGTGTCCACCTTTAGCAAAGGTTCTTGGAGGAGCTGCACCTTTGGAGCTAGGATTTATTAAGTGTCATTGCTTCAGGTCAGGGCTGCAAATGCCTGCTGTTGCCACTGTTGTCATCAGATGTACCCAGCAGAAGAATTGAAAGCCTGGTCAGCATGAGGGCTGATGTTTCCCCAGTTCCTTCAGAACCATTCTTTTAACCACTGTACTTAAAAGTGTCATCGGAACATACTCCAAGTGGGGGATCTCTGTGTCTTCAAAGCTAGAATTAAGACACAGAAGTTATGATAATCACATCATTGTATTAAGGTGTTTCCTTTTGCTGGCTTCCAACAAAGGGACAACTGCGCTTATAAAAATCTTGTTTAACCAAAGAAAGTAGAAGCCATAAAATATTGTCACTCTTATTTTGAAATTGACCATTTTCAATTAGATTTGAAAACCATTGTCAGAGACATAAAAGGGCTCTAATGTATATAGAAGAAATTAGGTAGAGAGACAGAGAGCACCTGCCCAGTCAGCCCTGAGCAGGAGGTGCCCAGTCAAGCTAGGCAATCAGGCAGGACAAAGCTGGTTGAAGTGAGGCTGGACAGACAAGCCCCATCCCTCACTGTGGTAAGGCTGGGCTAAGTGGAGCTGGGCCAAGACAGTACATCCTCTTCTTTGTGGCAGAGAGGCTGGGTGGGTGCATCTTGTCTCTCAACACGGCAAGGATTGACAGGCATGTCTGGTCCCTTGACACAGTGGGGCTGGTGAGGGTGGACTGGGCAAGCATGTCCCATCCCTCACTGTAGTGATGCTGGATGGGTGTATCCTGCCCTTTGACATGGGGATGCTGGACAGATATGTCCCATCTCTCACTGCAGTAAGGCTGGACTGTATTGGGGTGCATTAGTGGGCAAGTCTCAAGCCTTGTCAATGATGGGCCATGTAAGCACAAGCCAGGAGGGCATAGCATCTGGCTTGTGCCCATCCCTCTCCTTGGGCTGGGGGTCTCTAGGGGGTGGTGACATGGGGGGGTGACATGGGAAAACCTGGAAGTGACATAACACCGGCTGCTCAATGGCCATTTCCCCCCCTCCTGCCACTGCTCTGAGCAGCACTGGGAAACAAGATGCAAAAACAAGGAAGCCTGCTTCCTCACTGGGGGGTTGGTAACCTTAATACGTTTAGTCTGTTACTGAAAAAAAAAATCTTGCGGCACATCACAATACCTTTGGTACTGTGGCATCTTACAATGTTACACAGAAGAGCATATCAGAATAAGCTTCTTGGTGTAAAACAAGTCTACAACAGAGCCTGCCAGAGACAGAGCCTGTCAGGTATCAGATAAAAGAGGGTCACAAAGGTAACAAAACCCTTTGAGCTGCTCTCTGTGTCCTATTCAGCTAATCTGTTACGTATCCAGGATAACAATCCCTGAACTCACTTTGAGCCAAAACACACGTTAAGAAAAACCTAGGTTCAGCACGTGTTCTCTTACCTCAAGGTTTGCTGGGATCTGTAGGCGTCCTGGAAGCTTAAAGTTTAGCATTTACAGAGCAGCAAAAAGGGAAAGGGAAATACAGGCGCCTGTATTTTAAGCTTTAAGCTTCCAGGACGCCTTTAAGCTTCCAGGACGCTTACAGATCCTTTAAGCTTCCAGGACTTTAAGCTTCCAGGACCCCTACAGATCTTTAAGCTTCCAGGACGCCTACTTTAAGCTTCCAGGACTCCTACAGATCCCGGCAAACCTTGAGGTAAGAGAACACGTGCTGAACCTAGGTTTTTCTTAACGTGTGTTTTGGCTCTTTAACCCCAAGTGATTTGCTTACACATTCAAAGGGTGAATCAGAAGTCAGAGAGAGCTGAAGGAGAGTCAGCAACCCCAGGTGAGATCTCAGGTTTTCACTCAACTTCGTTCATCTTCATTAGGGGTCATACTAGGCTTCCGGGCTAGTTGGTAACATACCCTGAGGTGGGGCATCTACCAGGACCAGGGCTTCTGGCAGGGTTCATTGCCATCAACCCCCACCAGCATGCCTCCTTGGCCACCTTCCAGTGTGCCTTTCCCCTGCCTAATCAATTGCAAGTGCTTAGGGTTTGCCATAGCTGGTGACCTCTCACTGGCATCCTATGTTCCCCACAACCACTCCTTTGGGTAGCAGGAGAAATTCTTTTAAAACACCATTGTTGCACAAAATATGATGTCACTTCTGGGGAAACCTGCAAGTAAAGTTACATCATTCTAAGAATCTTCAGAAACTCTATAGTTTTCTTGCAATTTTTAGAGTGGTATAATATCACTTCCAGTTTTCCCTAGAAGTGACATCATATCCTGCGCAATGGTGACATTGCGCATGTACCCACCCACCCCCATCCTGTTGGGTGCCAACCATTAGCTGGCAAGCCTGTAAATAGGCTTCCCAGGCCTCCTACTATAGTGAGAGGCCTCTTCCTATTGTGGTAGTGGGAGAATAATAAAAATAAAAATACTGTAGGCCTCTGAATTGATATGTCACTTCTGGGTACAACTCAGAAGTAACAATGGATAGCTCTAGAATTTACCACAGAGTTTTAGTCATTCCTATCAATTGATTACTAGAGCTATCCATACCCATAAAAACTACACTTCCTGTTATCCATTCCTGACTGTCCAGGCTGCCCAAAACTGCCAGGGAAGAACATGGACATGGTGAAAGCAGTACTCCTAACAGTCACAGCAGCGGCACGTCCAGCTGCCACACACTGCCTAGTGCCTTGCAGGAAAAAACATGCAAGTGGCAGTCAGCATACAGTGTCGTGAATAGGCAAGGGAAGGAAGCACAGGCAGGGCAATACTTGGATGGGGGTAGGAAGGGAGGTGTGAGTGAAGGTCCTGGTGAGGAACAGAGGAGATCCAGGCCCGTGGGTACCCTTTGCCCAGGGGCTGTCAAAACCCAGAACTGGCCCTGCTAAGCCTGATAAGGTCAAGAGGAATAGGATACTCTTGCCTAACCATTTATTTCTGAAGTGGGCTTGAGAGTATTACTCCTTACTATAAACTTAACAAACAGGCAGGTTAGGGGAGCTAAGCCATGTTGCTCTCTGAATCCTGCAGGGCTGTAAATAGGGCTACCAGGCCTCTGTAGCCAACAGCGGGAGGAGGGGTTGATACTTATTGGGCTTCAATCTCCTGGCCAGGATGTGATGATGTCACTTCCAGAAGTGACATCATTGCACTTGCCTTGGGAGTACTCCCATTCTTCATGCAGGGGTGATTCTTCAAGAATCAACCAGTTTGGGGCTGAAATCAGCCGTGTGTGAAGTGCAGGAGCACTCCTGTGGCCAGCATGATGATATCACTTCTGGAAGTGACGTTTTTGTGCCCCTAATTGGGAGCGCACACACTGCTCATTTGCCTGCCAGTAGTGAGCGACTGCCGGGCAGCTTGCCATCTCATAAATGGCAGACTGAGGGACAAACTGCCAGAAGTTTGCCCACCACTGGTGGGCATCTGGCAAGCCTAGTTGTAAGCAGTGCAACACAGAGACATTAGGTTCAGTATTTAGCTCCTCTTGTATACATTTTTTGTTAAAATATTTTACAAATGAAAATATGAATGTGTATATAAATAAATGTGGACCCCTCTCCCCCTTTCATCCCTCATTTGACCCTAAGTATCAAATAAGCAAAACTGCCTCTAGGGCAGAGGGAAACAGCAGATCCTAGAGCCGTGGTGCTCACTACCCGCATCATAGTCCCAGGAAGAGATCGTATACCCCCAAGAATCCCCTTCCAGCTAATACATAGCTGTCTTCCAAAATCCAAAGTACTGTTTTCTGCATATATGTAGCCATCAAGGAACATAAAATTCTTTTTGTCAAAGGCCCTGATTCTCAGAAGGCATCACCTTAGACCATTCTAATGTAGAGCTTTGGGAATGTAGGTGGTCGGATGGAGCAAAGCACCACTTAATCTGCATGCTGGGAGGAGTGTATGGATGTAGCTACTTCGTTCACTGTAACCTTAGTGGGTTGTGGAGCATAAGGGTTGTTTATTTTGAACTGGAAAAGGAGACTGGGAGAAGCTTTTTGGAAACCTTTGTTTTTATTCTAAGCAACTGTTATATTGTGAGAAAGCCTCAGCTGAAGAAGCAGCAGGCAGGAGCTATAACAAGGGCAAGTTCTACAAGACTCTTCAGGATTTTGCTGCTAAATTCATTTACTTTGGTGCAAACCTTTTCCAGGCCAAATTTATTTCCTCCTGTCATGCCTCAAGTAGGGTGAGCCACTGTATGCTGCCACCACTCTGGGATTTAGGGTCCCTTGGGAAGGCCCAGAGTACTCTTCCAACCCTTCTGACCTCTGTAGCTTGGCCAATAAACAGGCATGAGGACCCAGCAGAGTAACAACAAACAAAAGGATTTATTTACAAGGAGGTCAGTTAATATCAAACACACAAGCAAGGTGCATTAGCAACAACAGATGAGTGAAAGCAAAATAAATAAAAGGCCCTAGCACGACTAAACTGTCCCTCTGTCTGTCAAGCCTGTCTTCTCACCCTACCTGGATGAGGGCCTCTCTCCCTAGCAGAAACCTCCTCCGGCCTGCTCCCTGGGGGAAAGAACAGAGGCTTTGTTCCTCCCAGACTTATATAGCACTAGCCCCCTGTGTACTGATTGGCCAAAAGGGGCGCCAAAATGGCCTAGGGGCTCCTGGGAATTGTAGGCAGGCCTACTCCCACGGCTAACAGGTTTCTGAGGCCTTGCTAGGCCTTCCTGGCACAGCCAGATCATGACACCTTGACAGGAGGTTGATCTCCAGATTGTCTTTTTGGATTAGAGCTGATTGCATCTGTTCTGTGCCCTCTTAGTCTGCTGGCTGAATTCACTCATGGGAAGAAATGGCCCTGGAACTCAGGAACTGCAATGCACTTCAGATTCTGCAAGGAGACCTGCACTCTTAGGGGACTGTGAGTAAAACCCTGGTTTGATAGGCCTCTTATCCTGGGACTCTGGGTCTTGGGTGGGGAGTGGAGTTCCATATCCATATCCCTACCTGTTCTGTTTATCTCTGTCATAATAAATATAGTTGTACTTATACCAAAGTGTGTGAGCACAAATCGGAGCATTTTAAGAAAGGAGACCCTAGACCTTAAACTCGCCCTTGATTACAAAAACTGGGTTACACTAATAAACCCAGTTCACTCTAATCAGACTGCAATGTTGCAACAGTATATACAGTTAAGATTAGAATTCCTTTCTCAGGATAGCAATCCAGAGATAAGAACCTCTGAAACTGAACTATATAAATAAGGCCTTGAAAGCTGAGTCTTCCAGCAGTAAGAAGTATCTTATTTTTCTGAAACTGATTTGTTCTTTATTGTAAAACAACTATATTATCTGGAAAGTTCTTAGTGCTACTATGTACATATGAAACTTCCTATTTACATATGAAATTCCCAATTTGCAACAAAGAGAAAGAAGTACAACATTAATTACCAAAGGAGGGAGAGGAAAAGAAGCCTAGAAACTAGCAAATTTAAGCAACTGAAAACTGCCCCAGGGATTTTGTGCTAGTACTTATTTCAGTCTTATGAAGTCCTCAGGCTATCAAGCTATACAACATTCTAAATCTTACTTGTAGAAGAAATTAGAGAAAAGGTATCTCCAAGCACCCATACATATAATGTTAGTGTTTCCAGAAAATAAACTTTATTCAGTCTTACTGCTTTCAAACTGAACCAAAGTGCATTGTGGCAGATCCTCTACTGATAGAATGAGCAGGAAATTTTGGGGGAAGCTCTGCATCCTCAGAAATAAGCACATACACAAGAAGTGTATATAAACAGATAAGCCAGAACAGTGATTTGAGATATGCTCTTTAAAGACTGGCTGTCAATTAAGAACAGAAATATAGTGTTGCCAACTCAGGCCTGGAAATTCCTGGAGGTTGGGGGGTGGAGCCTGGAGAGGACAGGGTTTGGGAAGAGTAGGAGCATCAGTAGGGTGTAATGCTACACACTCCACCATCCAAAGCAGCCATTTTCTCCAGGGAAACTAATCTCTATGGCTTGGAAATCCAGGGGATTTCCAACCACCACCTAGAGGTTGGCAACCCTGGATATGAGTATTTTTCAAATGTCTCAAGCAGATGCTGAAATGCTGGCTTGTTTAAGGCAGAATTTTGAAAAATGCTCCCATACATCAAGTTTAAACAATGGACATTCCTGAAGTCACTTGTTACTGCTACACGGTAACAGCTTTTGATGCAAGATAAAGCATCGATCATTTCAGGTTGGTCGGAAGGACCAGGCTAACAATAAACTGTAATGTCTAGGGGTGTGCACCAAAAAAAAATCCAGGTACTTTGGATCTGAGTTTCAGGGATATCACCCACCCACCCCATCCTAGACTTCCTAGACAAGCATTCCCTGAAGGCAGCCATTTGTTGCTGCTTTTTGGTGCTGCCTTTCATCCTTGGGTGGTCCTGTCACCAAGGTCCCCATACTTGCATCCTCCTCCAATCCCAGTAAATCCCCACCTCCACCCCAGTGTCCTTTCCATTTTTATGAAATGGATCCATGAAATCTAGGAAAGATTCTCTAATCCAGTTTGGCAAGATTAGAGAATCCCTGATTTATTTGGCCATTATTCCCTATGAGGAAAACTATCTGGTGATTGAGGTGGTGGTGGCATTTTTCAGGCAAACTCCACCAAATTTGCAGGGAGCCTGCTCCTGATTGTTCTCCAAAGACACCTCCCCTCAAGTTTCAGGAAGATTGGACTCCGAGGTCCAATTCCTAGTCATTCTCCATTGTTTCCTACAGTGGGAAAATTTCCAAGCTGGCTCTTAGGCAGACACAGAGGTGAGGCTGCCACTGGTCAAAGGCACACTCCTAAGTGCAAGCTCAACCCAGAGAAAGCTGAAGAGAACCAAAATGAAGCTCCCTCCAGAACCCAAGTGGCCCCTGAACAAACAGCCTCCAGATACTCCTCATTGTTTCCTATGGCAGGAAAAAAGTCAAGCTGGCTCTCAGCCAGAAACACACAAGGGCAAGGCTGCCACTGGCCAAAGCATGCTCCCAAGTGCGAGCTCGACCCAGAGAAAGCCGAGCAGAACCAAACTTAAATGAGGGAATGGAATCCCACCAGAACCAAGCTGAAGCAAGGGGACCAACATCAAACCAGAGAATCACATCCAATCAGCAAATTCCACCAAAACCAAACTGAAGAAAGGGGCACTGTTGCAACTTAGCCCAACAGAACCACTGTCACTCACAGAAGCCAGGCAGAATAATAATTAAATAAATGAACAACTGTCTAAAACTGTTATAACAAACAATTTGGCAAAAGCCAAAGCATGCCCCTCCCACTTCAGCAAAATCAGTTTTTAAAGATCAACAGTAAGACAAAACTTGTCCCTTTCTTCCCCTACTTTCCACCCTATCCCTCCCAGACACCAGGCCAAGCCCCCAAGATGGAAAACCAATGAATCTACAACTCTCCAACCAGTTCCTCCAGCAGCCATTGCAGGTCTCTTAGCATCGCAGCAGTGGCAGGCAGCAAATCCACTGGTAAATTACTTCCCAAAGGCAAAGAGAGCAGGGCCGTTTCCAGACGGCCCCCCGCCTCGTGAAACGTCGCGCGTCGTCGCGCAGAAAACGCGAAATATCGCGTTTTCTGCGCGACGACGCGCGACGTTTCGCGAGGCGGGGGGCCGTCTGGAAACGGCCCAGGTCAGGCAACAGAGCTAGCAGCAGTCTCGATCCAAAACCAGACGTCACAAAATGAAGGCTTATTTGTGCCAAGCCTGCTTTTTTGTAACTCCCTTGCAGGTAGTTTGAAAAAGGCTCTTTCCTTATTAGAGAATTGCATTAGCCAGACAAGAAGAGCCCCTGCACAGATTGGCCACTACTTTCCGCTCCCTGCCTGACCCCTCTGTCTCCTCCCCCTCCTGTCTTGGGAAAAAATGTGGAAGAAAACAGGGAAACAGCCGGTCAAGAAGCTGAAGCTGCATTTCCCAGGTTAACCCAGATTTATAAAGGGAGCTTGATCCAGGATTCTCTCATTTGATCCAGGAAAATCAGATTTAGCTGAATCAGCATAAATCCAGCTTTTTCTCCTGGTTCCTGGACCCAGATTGCACACCCTAGTAATGTGTAGTGCAGTCTAGTGGCTTATTTAAGCATGGTGATCCTGGTGAGGCAAAATAACTCTCTTGTGGGACTTTGCATCAGTACAGCTTCTTGTACTAATGCAAAGTAGTTATGCTTTCTTAGTTAGCATACCAGAGACAAGTAGCCTGGGCAGGTGTCATAAGACACCTAAGAATGAGTAGCTGACCTAAGAATGAGTAGCTGATTTGCACAGGCAGCAGTCCATCTTAAATGAGAAGATGGGAATGTATAAAGCCCCACAGGTAAGTGTTTTTGCCTTGCCAGCATCACATTTAAATCACCATGTGAGAAGGGAGAAGCTGTATCCAAATTTATCTCAGCTGTTAGAGGCTTTACGAAGACACTGTCTCTCAGGCTCTGCCTTCCACCTCTTCCTGGATGGTAATAAAATTGACCTGGCTGTCTTACAGGATTGTTGCAAGAATTTTTGTGACAATGAACATCAAATACTTTGTCCACTCTAAAGTGCTACATCAAATGCTAAATATTTTATTTTTGTTTTACAGTCCACCTTTCACATTGAGACTCAAGGCAGATTATGTAGTGTAAGTCAATATGGTCAATGGCTGAGACATTTGACAAACAATACAATACGGTATGGATTACAGAAACTTGAAAACAAGCAGAAATCTGAATACAGAGCTGAAATGAAACATAAGCAATGTGGCATTACATATTGAATGATGCTGAAACTACCCAGTAGGAGCATACTTTCAGCAACAGACAGTACACAGTAGCATAGTCCACAGTGCCTTCCATTTACCAAGTCATCACTCTGAATCATTTCCTTACAGTACAGCCGTCCTACATGTGTAAGAAAGTGTTTCTGAATAATTCCATTTGGGCGAGAGGGGCAGTGGATGCAGGAGTATGTGGTCCTTTCCAAGGGCCATTTAGGCTTCCCAATCTTCCTCTGCCTCTGTTTCTCCCCTAGTCCATTATCATAGATTGGGGTTTTTTTTACTGCTTTTATTGCTGTTTCGGTTAATTGGGGGGGGGGAATTGTTGTATTTATTGCTTTTACAAGTGCAGGGTAAAATAACATGTAAATAGACAATTTTAGGTGCTCCAGTGTGGGCAGCAAAATGGACATGATTATAAGATCCTGGCATCTGTGAAGACCACTACTTGTCAATGGATCCTAGCTCATCTTGGCTTAAAATCTTTAAAAACCTCATAAATGAGCCCTTGATGTCTATCATAAACCAGGGACTAACTCACCTTCCCTTTGGCACTCAGACAGGCAGTCTTTCATATCGACAGGACCACCTCTCTCCCTATGCTCCACCACAGCAGCTTCGTTCATCTGAGCAGGGCCTTCTGCAGGTACAACTGGAGAGAAAGAAGGCACCACTGTACTCCTTCTTGCCAGACTCAACCCTCCCCAGCCAGGAGGCCAGTGCTTCTCTCCAGACACACTACGACTCAGCTGGCAGTGTGAGGCTAGGCGCTGCTGTGCTGTTCTTCACCATCCTAGGAGTCATCAAGAAGGAGTACAGATAATGATATGCTTCCCATCACTAACCCCACCACACTGTGCCATCAGGGCAAAGCCAGGGTGCCACTTTGTGTCCCCACTGGGGATAACGCTGGGGTACAGGTGAAGTAACTAAATAGTTAATGAAGAAACAGATCTTGAAATACATCAGTGCACAACTGCAAAACATTTACAATAGATTTTTGAGAGAGAGATATATACTGTGGAAGTTTGCTAGGTGACCTTGGCCCAGTCACACTCTCTTAGCCTTAATTACCTCACCGGGTTGTGGTGATAAAATAGAGAGGAATGTTGTAAACCACCTTGGGTTCCCATTAGGGAGAAAGGCAGCATATTAAACAAACAAAATAACTAACAACAGTGATTAAGTAATGTTTAGACCCTTTCTTTTGAGGTCCCAGTCCAGAAATTATATAATATGTAGATGAGGTAGGGATGGTGCGAGAAGTCAGTGATTGATTTGCATCTATACACATATTATATGTATTTATTTTTATTTATTTTCATTATTTATGTTGGAATATATCAATGTCTAGTATCCTACTGGGAGCAGCAAGCTGCAGATAGATAGGACTGTAGGTGGAGTACTTTCTTTCTTAAGGACTTTTCCTCTTTATTTATCTGCAGAATGCTAATTTTACACTTTCCTTCTACTGTTTTATTGTTTGCAATGGTCTTTGGCAAAAAATGCAAAAAATCCTGAACTGAACACTTTCCTTCTAGAACACTCCACACTTCACTCTCCCTCAAACTGGCTAGGCAGCTAGAGTTATCTCTTCACTTTCCTAACAAGAGATGTTACATCCCTTGGGAGCCAAATAGTTAAGAATTGCTTCCAAATCCCATTTTGTAGGTCATTTTTAGTTAACTGTGCTTTGCTCCCCCATCGCTCTGGAATTTTATGGCTCAACAGAAAAGTGCAGGAGCATGCATATTCCCACCTCTAGGTACCTTCCCCCCACAAGTCAGGTTAGCTGGACCTAGGGAGTGGCAGGTAGGGGCAGGAGGCTGGTAACCCTATTTCTAACACATGTAGTCAGTTCTATTAATAAAACTTTTCTTAATTTAATCAGTTTAGTTTCTTAAGGTTGCCGTCTTCCAGGTGGTGGCTAGAGATCTCCCAGAATTATAACTGATCTTCAGGCAACAGAGATCAGTTCCCCTGGAGAAAATGACTACTTTAGAATGTGTACTCTGTGGTATTATACCCTGTTGAGGCCTCTCCCTCCCCAAATCTCTAGGAATTTCTCATCCTAGAGCTGGCAACCCTAGTCCCAACTGCTGCAAAGGTATCCTGCCAACAGGGTTATGGGCCCAAAGGACCGGCAGCAAATTGATTAAAAAAGATAAATAACTAGAAAGTATTCAACCATGAGTGAATGCAGAGCAAAAGCTACAACAAAGGAACAAAGCTGGCAACCACCTACAATGCACAGGAGGTTAAGTAAAAAACAAAACAAAAACAGGCTTCAGTGCTGCTTACATCATTTTGTTGTCTGATTTCTTTCTAATCTATGCCCCCCCTTTAGTTTTCTCCTGTCTCTTAGAGCTACACTACAAGCGACGAATTACATGAGGACGCTCACATGAAAGGAGTCGCAATGTTAGCCAGGAAGCTGAGTTTTAAAAGACAGATCGGAAGGTTCTGTCAATTTCCCTTCTGTACAGAGCAGCAAAGATAGCTCTTCAGAGGGTTTGTTTATTTCCTCTTCTCCTCCTACAAGGGGAGGTGAAACTCACAGAGCCTTCCAGAGGCGATCTTTGCTGGTTCTGTAGAGAGGGGAAATTAGCAAAGCCTTCTGATCTGTCTTTTAAAACTCAGCTTCCCGGCTAACGTTGCGACTCTCTTCACGTGCGTGTCCTTATGTAATTCGTCTCTTGTAGTTTAGCTCTTAATAGTAGGGTTTCTATACCAACCCTTGGCACAATCCATTGCTAAAACTATTTTGCTCCCAGAAATTTTAGGAGCAGCAATTTTCCTCCCATTACATATCAACCTCTTACTCTTTGGGTGGCTCCCCCTCTGTTTGCCTTAAATCCCCCAGCACCTAGGTGAGCAGGGAAAGATCAGGAAGTATTTGCAGGGGACGGTAATGAGGAAAAAGCAGCAGGAACTTGGACTGTAGCAGTGCAGCTTTTACAGTGCCAGAAGCCAATTGGGGGCTGTAATGGGAACCTGCAGAGCCAGAAGCATAGAGAAGGAAGATGGATTGGGCCTATGGATTCTGGACATATGTAATAGTTAGAGTATTAGTCTACAATCCAGGAGACTTGGGTTCAAATCTCCACTTTAGCATGAAATTTGCTGGATGACCTTGGACCAGTCATTCTCTCTCAGCCTAATAAGGTTGCCACCTGGACAGGGGAAAAAAGAGTCCTTCTCTTTTATAGCAGTTTAATAAATGGAAATGGAGAGATGAAGCTTTCCATGACATGAAGTTAAATAGCATCACCTGGTAATTTCTGGAAGATCAAACTGATATTAGAGAGGGAATTAGAGGGACCAGCTTAAAAGTTAGCCACCCTACAGCTTAACCTACCCCGTAGTGTTGTTGTGAAGATAAGGTGGAGGAAGGGAGAAGTCTATACAGTATCCTTGCATAAAGGGAAGGATAAAAATGTACTAAATGAATAAATTTGTTCTCTGGAGCTCAAAAACATTTAAAGTATTTTTTCCCTTTAAGTGGTACAAGCAACAGGAATTTGAAAGCTATTCCACCTTGAAAAAGCAAGCTTTGGGGGGTTTGGCTAGGCCCCAAGAGCCACTCTAATCTACACACATGCTCTGGGCATTGAACAGTTACACCACAATCAGACTGTATCTGCCGGCACATAAACCACACATAATGGACTGGGGATCCCTTAGCTGAAGGCATCTCATTGCTGTGAGAATGTTTAATAAGATATCAAGGGGAAAGAGCCAAACACTTCTTTCTTCTACAATCTGATAAAAACTGTGCTCGGTTCTTCTGCCTGTACAGGCCTCTTTTTTAAAAAAATTATATTTCTCTTCATACTCTTGTTAGTCAAATTCTTTGCCAAGAAATGAGGTCCTTTAAGAAGCTCAAGCAAACTCCCATTTGTTATATTCAGTTTTTGCAATAAAAGAGAAACACCACAGGCTGTCATCCCATGGTTCCCCCCACCCCTCAGCAGGAGTCTGAGGGGGCGTGTGGGTCATCAGCTTGGCAGGCGGGTCAGTCGATGCTCGGACCAGTGCCCTGTGCATGGCTTTGCTCCCTAAGCTGTCATCTCAATAAAGTTGTGGCCTCTTTACCTGTGTCTGTGTGTTTTTGTCCCCGTGCCCCCTCCCCGCTCTCCTCCCCCACTTAGCACTCACCTGCACACACCATAGGCTTGCTGTTAGGGCACTTCTGGCTGTTAATGAGTTTTGGAGTCAGAAACAGCATGGTGTGCTCTGAATAGCTTATACGGAGGTCCCAGATTTTTAGGGCAGGTGCCATCATGCAATGGCTGCTGCCAAGGTAGGGCCATGGCCAACTACTATGGTTGCCATGGGAGCTGGGATGAAGCATTGTCTCATAATGGAGGCAGAGTTTTCCAAATGGGTGTCCCTGCAAACACAAAGCTCATGCCTCCTGCATTATTATGATGTAATTCCTGCTCCAGTGAGGTAGAGGAAAACCAAGGCTGGCTCTTTGCTTTGGGGAAGAAGGAAACACAGTGGCAGGTGCCATGGTGCCCATCATGGATACCACATTGGGTATCATTAAGATGAGCTATATATACTTTCCTACTATCTCATGACTGGCTTTACAAGTTCTAATTAGCAAAGCACATGGCATTGTGTGCATATGTATTGACCTCAAAAATCTATTTTAAATGTTTTGCTGTTATGCATCGATGTATTTCCTCTCCATCTATTTATTGATTTCATTTATACCCCAACTTTCTTCCCAATGAGGACCCAAAGTTAATTACATTTTTCTCCTCCATTTTATCACCACAATAATCCTGTGAAGTAGGTTAAGCTGAGAGTGTGTGACTGACGTAGCTTCCATGGCAGAGTAGGCATTTGAACCTGGGTCTCCCAGATCCTAACCCAACACTGTAATTACTATACTATACTGCAGGGCTTTTTTTTCAGGGGGAACATGGGGGGAACGGACTTCTGGGGCCTCTTGAAAATACTCGGCAATAGTGCTTGAAAATAATATGATTTCAAAGAATCCCATGTGTTTCTTCCTCATTTCCCTCTTGAGAGTTCCGCCACCTCTTTTCCCAGGAAAAAAAACCCTGCTATACTGTATTTAATGATACAGCAAAGAGTTTCTCTAAAGGATTTGGCAAGTTTACTTTCATTCTCTACAATAATAGTTACCCCAATGAAGAGAGTGATCTCAAAACATTTGAGGATATATCCCCAAATTCAGGCTGGGATTTGGGACTGAAGCCCCTTCTGCACCAGGGACATAACTCCTCACTTTCCCTGAAGTTAAATCAAAAGATATGGAATTGGCTTGTATGTGGCCATTCACACCTCTCTAAAACTCAATATTAAAATCTTTATTTTTGGTACCCAGATATTTAGCCCCCTATACAATATTCCCACCCATGCCAAAGCAAAAAGAATAAAAAGAGAATTTCCCCCTGTACTTTTAAACCAGCATTTCATCGAGCCTGCTCTGTATTTAAAAAAAAATTAAAAAGAGGAATGAGGAAAGAGAGAAGTGGGGAATGGAAAGGAGGGAAGGGGGAGTAGCTGGCTAGATGAGAGTAGCCAATAACAATGCAGTGGGCTAGCAGGGGGCGGGAGAAAGGGTGTTGTGACGGTATTGGCATTAAAATGTAAGGATTGCCACATGCTGCATCCAGCAAGAGATAGGTAAGGACTTGAAACAGCAGCAGGAAGCAGGGCCGTATTATTCATAAAGCTGACTAGGCTGAAGCCTAGGGGGCCTGCAGGGACTAGGGGCCCATCAATGTTTTTTGCTGAGGCATACCCCCACATAAATTATAATTAATTGATTCTCTTACATAACCTCTATTAATAAGATAATTAATGCTTCCTTACTGAAGTGAAACAAATTGTCTCTTATATTAAAACAATTATCCATAAGTATATATTTTTAATAAATAATAAAAAATGTATTCACTTCAAAATATTACGGTATTTAACAAGTATACCCCCAAAATGTGCTTTCCTGAAAAGTTCTACTTGCACAATAAAAATATATTAAAAAATTATGAATACAATTCTTCAGGAGACCCTAAAAATGGATATAGGGCTATGTACTGCGGTCTAGTACCTACCGTACCAGGGTCAGGCTGTCAGCTGTAGCATGGTGAATGATTGAAATGCTGGAGGGGGCCCAAAATATTTGAAAGTCAGGGCCCCGGCCATGGGTTAATACAGCCCTGGCAGGAAGGGAAGTTGATTAACAGGTTCCTTTCCCCTTCTGTGGCTAGCCAGAAAGAGAGAATGGCAGTTGGTCTTAGAATGATGAGGTGACAGTTGGTGCTAACAGAATGAGGGGTTGACAGTTGAAGTTAAGAATTAGAGTGTTGGAGTCTGGCATCTGACCAGAGAGGATCAGCCAGATACAGACACAGCCTCACACAGAGGAAGAAACAGAAAAGTGTACCCTTACAGTAAAATTATCAGCTTTATGAAGCACTTTTAGTCCTTGTACTAAAGAGGGACAGGCAGCACTAAATTTTGCTGAGATACAAGCGATCTGAGATCTTGTAGTGGGCCAAGAAAGTGGGTAGAAAGAGTCCCCTCTTCAGCCAAAGGAATCCGGTTGGTATAACTCCTGCCCAGTTTCTGAAAAGGGTTTTGATGCAGTAGAATAGCCTGAGGTCTGCAGTAAAAGGGAAGGCATGTTGTGTCTGTGCATAAATTGGAGCACCTAACCTGTGAAGAGGTATCCAATAAAGAAATAACTTTTCTTTAAAGAGTTCAAGTCTGATAACACCAACCTCTCTCATCTAAGCCAGCAACCTAAGAAACTAAACCATTTCAAGTGTTTTGTGCCTCACCCCAGTGAAGTAATCTGTGCAAAAACCTCTTACTCCAGCTTTTAAGTACCTGCATACATTCCTGCCTATCCAATTTCTCTGTAAATAATCCTTCTGTTTTCCTTTTAGAACTCCATAAGCCTTGTGTACCAGTTCCATTTCTAAGAGAAACTCAAACCCCTGATTTTCCCTCTACGTAAACTTGGCTGGGTAACCAACCACACAACCTTAAGGGTGGGACAATAAAGGAAGTTGAAGCTACAAACACAACCACGCTACCAAAGGCTTCCTAGCCCAGTAAACAGCTTCATATGCTCTGGGAAGAAACATTTACCTCAAAGTAGAGGAAGGTAAGTCCAAGCTTGAGTGAGCCAAGGGTCTGCGACATGGTAGAACACCAAAAATGGAATGAAGGGTATGCAAGGAGAAACAGCCTACCGCAAAGCAGATTTTTTTTTTTTAAAGTTGGGGTATAAGTGCTCCCAGAAAAGCTGGGGGAAAGTTGCATAGTGGTCAGAGTAGCTACTCAAGCGGTGGCCAAAAATTCCACTATAGCAGGAGATGTCTCAGTGGGTGCCTCTGCTCTGACCTCTGCTGCTGCTTGGCAAGATGGTGGTAGAAAAATGAGCCAACAATTGCCGTTGCATCAATGGTGTGACATCATTTCCTGGACAAACTCACATGTCATCAACAGGACAGTGCTTCCCATGTCCCCTTCCCCCAGTTTCTCACTGGGTACCAGCCATCAGCTGGTAATCCTATTTGACACTCCTGAAGCTGTGGTGAAGATTGGCACCTTAGGAAATCACCTAGGTCCACTTAGAGGGCACGCCACCTCGAGACCTTTCTGTGCTGTTCTGTGATACTAAAACTTACATATTGGATAACTCTAACATGCTGTACATGGGGCTGCCTTTGAAAACATCTTGGAAAAATCAATTGGTATAAAACGTGGCAGTGAGAATTCCATCAGGGATCAGCCATTTGAAATACATAACAGTGTTAATTGCTAGTCTAGTTGTTTCTGGGTCCAATTGAAAGTGCTGGCTAGTACTTAAAAAGCCCTTTACAGCCTAGGGACCTCACATTTATTGAACAGCATCTCCAGGTATACTACCACAAACCAGCTGTGTTGCTCAGTCAGCCTTCTCCTTATGGTGCCCTCTTTTACGATTTTTCTATGGCAACAAGTAGATCATGGGCTTTTTCTGTGGTAGTTTCCAGTCATAGGAATGGCCTGCTGAAGTGGGTGCAGAGGAGGCCTTTATGAACTGATTTAGAAGGAATGCAAGACAATTTGATTTCAGAGGACATTTGAGGGACAGTAAATTTTTTAAACAGATTTGATTGCGTTTTTAAATTCTTTTAATTTGTGCATTGCTTTTATTTTGTTAATGCTAAGTTTTTGTGTTCTATTTGAGTTTTTTTTCCTGCTTGTTTATCGTCTACCTTTCTCACTGAGATTCAAGGCATAGTGCATTGTGCATAGTTAGTTGCCTTGGGTCAAAGGAAATAAGATGTATGATAATATTTTAAACACACACATTTATTTGGTGGGGGGACCTCGGACCTCGGTTCTTGGTTCTCCTCCCATGCTTTTGTCTCTGGATTGGTAGCATTCATCTCTTTCTTGGTCTGTTACCAATCATGCACAGAGCCTGGGGAAGTAATATGGTTTGGAATGTTATCAGTAGTGCATGGAATGGGGAGGGTCCATCTTTATTCACTGTATTGGGCATCCAGGTCTATAGCCTCTGACAACTGAGAAACAAAAGCTTTGCTAATCAGAAGACATAAAAGACAAGGGCAGGCAAGCAACCTTAAGCAACTGAATTCCATTGAGCATGAACAGCTGGACAGAAAACAAGCAGCCAGTCATGGTTCCTATCAAAGAAACAACCCCATGAGGCCTTTTCCAACATCCAAAGGGCACATCAATTAAATAAGTGGTTGACAACACAAATATTAAGTGCCTCCAGATAGTGTGAATACCAATACAGCTGAACCAATCTGAGAAGTGAAAAGCAGGTTAACAAACATGTGGCATCCACAGCCCTTAGAGGACTATTTTAAAAAAATTAACAAGTGACAATTCTGAGTGTTTGCATTAATACCTTGTTTCCAAGACCCCATGTCATTTAACTGCTCTTTAGCACTTGTTCAGTATGATCCTAACCTTGTTTACTCAGAAGCAAATCTCTTGAAGTTCAGTGGCATGTAATATCTGTTAAGTATGTTTCTATTACTGCCATGCTGTAAAGAAATGAAAGTGTGGCAAAATTCATTATTTTCTTCGTGACAAATACCTTTTTAGACCTTCCTGTTTAAAGGCAAAAGATAAGATGATACGTATAAATCACTGCTTTTTATTAATTTTAATTCCATTAAAAACCATTGTTGAGATTAGAACTGTAGCAAACTTTTTCACGTTTTTTTATGCCTGTCTTCAGAAGGTGGTACAAATTTCTAACATAGGCTTCATCCACACATCATTGGATACTGTGCTATCATTGTGCTCTATCATTCTCTATCATCGTGCTCTATCATAGAAGTTCAATCACAAAGTTAAATCCAGTTATGAATGATTATCATAGCACAATGGCACAATATCCAGTGATGTGTGGATGCAGCCAAAGAAAGATTTTAAGCAGGGCTGGTAGTGGAATGAGGCCATTTAATAACAACTGTTATTACAGTTGTTTTAGAAGTGGTACTTCTGCTGCTTATTAGCACTGCCGTTTGTATTGTTTTAATCTGCTGCTTGTGGTATGATTGCCAGCTCTGCTTAGGAACTCCTAGATATCTGGGGACGGTACCTGGGGATGCAGGATTTGAAGAGGGGATGGAGCTCAGAGGGGATTGCGATACCCCTACAGCCTGCCCTACAAAGCTGCCATTTCTCCCAAGGGAAATTGTATGATTTTAAGTAAGTATGTTTGTGTGTCTTTAAATGCTTGATGTGGTATAGAAGAAGAGTGGGGTGAGAGGGATGAGTGAATGGTACGATTGGTTGATGATTACTGACAGTGTGGGAGGAGTGAATGCAGTTTTAGGAGAGGGGGGGGATTCAGTCAGGAGAAAGCAGGCAAGCAGTGTGTAGCCTGAGCCTTGTTTATGTTGTCTGAGAGAAATATAACCTATGTGGAAACCTGAACTGGTGTTTGTGAAAGAACATTCAGTCAGAAGAAAGTAGGCAAACTGTGTGTGCGCCTGAGAAAAGGTCTTACTTGTAACTGAGAGAGATATTAATAACAAAAGCAGGCAAGCTGTGTGCAGCCTGAGCTTATGTATGTTGTCTGAGAGAAATATAAATTAAGTTGAAACCTGAAATGGTGTTTGTGAAAGAACATTCAGTCAGGAGAAAGCAGGCAAACTGTGTGTGCGCCTGAGAAAAGGTCTTACCTGTAATTGAAAGAGAAATTAATATCAAAAGCAGGCAAGCTGTGTGTGACGCCTGAGAGATCTGTGTGACTGGGTTTAAGTAAGGTAACTTTAAGAATTGAGAACTACTCTTTTGAAACCATCAAGTTTTAGAAATAATATGAAACCAATATGCATCTAAATAAAAATAAAAGTTTACTTTTTTATATATCCCAGAGTATCTGTCATTCCTATATCCCATTCCTTTCCTCAGGGCCACATAGTACCACGAAAAAGCCTGACCCTTGGGCACGTTACTAAAAGGAGAAATTTAAGTTATTCTGGAATTTAATTCCTGGTGGCAGCAATCTACCAAAAAGAGGGTGTAAGAGAAAGATTAAAGGCAAAATCTACCCAAGAGAAAGGGTTGTAACAGAAATGATCAATTGTCATTCTACAAGAACTCCCAAGATCCTGCCCCCCCTGAATTTGATAGCCTTAACCTGTGGGTAATTTCACAATTGTCTTTAATTTTACTTGGCTGCTTCTCTTGAGCAATGGCATTTTAAAAATTGTTTCTATCTGTATCATCTGTTTTATTACTCATAGTGCAAATAATCATTTTCTTGTAGTTTTAATGAACTTCTGTAAGCCATTTCAGATTTCATGTTTTGACAGAAGCAACAGTGAATTTTTAAAAATAAGTCAAACAGAGCATGTTACAAAATTGTCATGATTCAACAAGTGAGGGGGGGAGGGAGGGAAGGAAGGAAGGAAGGAAGAAAGAAAGAAAGATTTTTGCCAATGTAATTTTAAGGAAGATCCCTTCCTGACTCTACCAATGAAATCCTAAACAAGTTTACACCCTCTGATCCCATTGGCTTTAAGAGGTGTAACTTTGCTTAGGACTGCACTTCAAAAATAGCAAACAGATGAATTTGACCTAATTGTTCTGTACTGCTACCAGAAGCAGAGGAACAAAGCATCTTTCCTGGCGAGATGCTGCCAGTGCCAGGAAAAGACAAAATTAATTTGATATAATGTTTATTTAGAAGTAAGTCCAACTAAATTCAATGGGATTTACTTCCCACTACAGCCTAAAGTGGTATTATATGTACTTTAAATTCAGTCGTGCACATTCTATAGTTACCAGTCATAATTGTGGCCCAGATCATTTGATATGCTCCCTGATCTTGCCTGTACATCCATTAGGAGAGCAAGACTGCATCTTCTCACTCTGCTCCTCACTACACTTAGGTGTGCTTACCCACCTCCAATCCCTGTCCCCATCAATTGATATGCTCCCTGATCTTGCCTGTACATCCATTAGGAGAGCAAGACTGCATCTTCTCACTCTGCTCCTCTCTACACTTAGGTGTGCTTACCCACCTCCAATCCCTGTCCCCATCAATAACATGGGTACATAAAACTGAAACAGGGTGTACAACATACGTAGCCACAATAGCATGGTGGATTCTCAGATTGTAAAGTAGGATATGCTGTTCTGACCTGCACATGATGAACTTTGTGTGCATCTGTTCACTTGAAATGCCCACCAGGGACACCAAGAGCCATCACATGCCTTGGACAAAGATGCCTTCTAAGCCCCTCGCCCCACTCTGCACCACCCAGAAGAAAGCCAAAATATCACATGAAGACAAATCACCTGATTTGCTGCTAGCATAAACAAGCCAATATTTGTTTCTCTCTCTGTACATCATACATTCTCGCCCATTTCATTCCTCAAATATATATCCCACCCACCCTCCAAGGGGCTTGGGGTAGTGTATATCATCCACCTCTCATTTTATCTTCACAATAATATATAATAATGGAATAGCTAGGTTAGAGACTGACTGAAGGTCATCCACTGAGTTATTATTTCTTTATTTGCTTCATTTATACCTTGCCTTTCTCCCCAGTGGGGATCCAGAAGCTTACATTGTCTCCTCTCTTCCATAATATCCTCATAACAACCCTATGAAGTAGGTTAGGCTAAACATGTTACTGGCCCAAGGTCACCTACCAAGCTTCCATAGTAGAGTGGGGATTTGAACCTTGGTCTCCCAACCCTAGTCCAACACTAACCACTACACTATGCTGTTCCACAACTGAATAAGGATTTGAACTCAAGCCTTCCCAGGCCTATGCCACTGCTCTCACCACTACACCATTCTACGTACCTACCATCAGCTTCTCCTGTTGAAAAGGCTCCTTGCAGAAGTTCTCCTTTTAAATACTAGATGAAACTGAAGGAAGTACAAAAGGATTGTAGCTAAATGTTGGTGGCTGTTGCTTAGCTTCACCAACCTAAACAAACACTGTTTACTTTATAGTGTGACTGGATGGAAGTGTCCCCATTCTCAAACAAACAGGAGGGGGAAAAAGAGAAACATGCAAAAAATCAACTGCGATGCAAAGTGGGGTTTCAGATGCCACTGTTGTTCTATCACCATTTGTGGTTTGTGCCACTGGCAATCAGCCTCTGGATCTTAGGGGCAGTTTATAGCCTGAGTACATCAATTGTAGGCAAATGTGGAATGAAATTCCAAAATTGGAATCTTGTGGAGGAGATGACCACCAAATGCTTATCATGCAGCCTAATCCAGTGTAGGATAACTTTCCCAGTCATAACTAATGGGTATACGAGAAAGAATTAAAATGAATAGAAAATGGCTACAATCCTATGAGCACCTTCCTGGGAGTATAAGAACATAAGAAGAGCCCTGCTGGATCAGGCCAGTGGTCCTCTGAGTCCTGTCTCACACACTGACAAACCAGTTACTCTAGAGGGCCGACAACACAGCACAGAGGCCGAATGAGATCTTTCCCTGATGCTGTCCCCAGCACAGGTATTCAGAGGTTGACTGCCTCTGAATGTGGAGGTTTTGTTTAGTCACCATGGCCAGCAGCCACAGATAGACCTATCTGCCATGAATCTCCCCTCAATGAGCAAGCCTCATTGAATCAATGTGGCAATTACTTCTGAATAAACATGCGAAGAAATGCACTGCCAGTGTGCATGTTTCCAAAAGTACAATGATTAAACTGAGCCTGAGTTTGAGAGGAGGGTGAGACAAAGGTGAGGCAGGAAAAAGAGGGACCTGGTGGTAAGACAAAATGACAGCAGCATCAATGAGGGTTACTCCCAGGTTACTGGTCATTGTGTATGCACTTGTGCAAGCTTCAATTATAAACTTTCCAGCTCTATTGTTTCCCTCAAATGCTGTCCTTTTCTGACTATTGCCAAGGTTACTTGGCAGAAAGGAGGATTTTTTACTTTGTGTAATGTTGCAAGATTTTGGATCCCATAATTACTAGGCTGCCAGTTTCAAATGGGGGGAGGGATTCGGCAATCATTCAGGGCACAAATTATTGCAAGTTAAGCACTTTAGTGCCATTGATTTCAGAGGGAAAACAATGGACTAAATGATGTTTTAACTTTTTATTGCATTTCTTTGTATCTCACCCTATTAAAACTACGAGAATGGTTTCGATTGCTTTCTGCAATCCTCCTGCATGGTGAGAGTGCTGTGCTGACCCTAAGTTTTAATCCTCCAGCTAAGAGCCTTTAGAGCACAGCCTCTTTTCTTTCAGTGCCGTGTTGAAGGCATGAAGCATAATGTTTTTGACACAGACCAGAAACAGAAGCTCTGGTGCTCGGACTGTGCACTACTAGAAAGCATTTCCTCTTGATAAAGCCCGGGCTCTGCTGCCAGCATTCTTCTCAGGCACCTATGACGTAACACAGAAAGCAGCCTTTTGGGCATGGACACAGCAGATGAGAGAGCAACTAGTAGGAAATCCTCCAAGGCGACGCTATTTTGGAATTTTTTTTTTTATGGATTCATTTTCTCAACCTGGTCATGATTATGGAGGAGGATGGCCCCTACAAATTCAAGATTTTCCTCCTCCAAAGAAATGGTTGTGGGAGCCCAGAAGGCATCAAGTTGTTTTGTATTTCTGCTCCAGTTTATGGTAACAAGAAACCATAATAGCAGTTGCTGTATAATGGGATTGAATGTGCCATCAAGTCACTTCTAAGTTATGGCAACCCTATAAATTATAATAATAATAATAATATTTGATTTATATACCGCCCTTCAGGACAACATAACACCCACTCAGAGCGGTTTACAAAGTATGTTGTTATTATCCCCACAACAATCACCCTGGGAGGTGGGTGGAGCTGAGAGAGCTTTGGAAGAACTGTGACTGACCCAAGGTCACCCAGCTGGCTTCAAGGGGAGGAGTGGGGAATCAAACCCGGTTCTCCAGATTAGAGTCCCGCCGCTCTTAACCTCTATACCAAAATGGCTCTCCAAAGAATCTCCAAAGAATACATCACCAAATGACCTCAAAACATCCTATAATTAACAGCTTTGCTCTGATTTTGCAAACAGGAGGGTATGGCTTCCTTTATTGAGTCAATCCATCTCATTTTGCATCTTCCTCTTTTCCTACTACCTTCTACTTTCCCTAGCATTACTGTCTTTCCAGTGAGTCTTGTCGTCTCATGTGACCAAAGTATGGTAGCCTCAGGTTTGTTATTTTATAGCTTCTAGGGAGAATTCAGGCTTGATTTGATCTGGAACCCAGTTATTATTTCTCTTTTTCGTTGTCCATGGTATCTGTAATACTCTCCTCCAAATGAATAAATTTTCTTCACATCAGCTTTCTGCATTGTCCAACTTTCATATCCATACTGGGAAATACAAATTAAATTGAATGCTGAGAAGTGCAATTTGTTGTTTTGTGTTATGCTGGTCTAAAGACCGTAATAAATTCTGACTGATTGATTGAATTATCTTGGTGCCTAGCAATACATTCTTATCCTTAAGGATCTTTTCTAATTCCTTCATGGCTGCCCTTCCAAGCCTCAATCTCCTGATTTCTTGGTTGCAGTCTCCCTTTTGGTCAATGACTGAGCCAAGGAATATAAAATCTCTAACAATTTCCATTTCTTCATTATCAGCATTAAAATTGTGTAATTTCTAAGTATTATTTTTGTCGTGCTTTGGCACTTTCTCCCCTAATCTTCATCCATAGCCACTTTAAGTCTTCATTATTTTCTCTGTTTTGATAATATAGCTCAGTATTTTCTACAACCATCACTTTTATCTACCTAGTGTATTTTTATCATTTCTCCAAGGAGCTCAGTGCAGTATATACAGTTCTCCCTTACAATGCTCCTGTGAGGTAGGTGAGACTGAGAGGGTGGGACTGGCCTAGAGTCATCCAGTGAACTTTATAGCAATGTGGGAATTTGAACCTGTGTCTCCCAGGTCTTAATCCAACACCACACTGGCTATATTAAAGTTCCATATATCAGAAGCTTTGTCACAAGCAAAGGTGTTCATATATGCTGCCTCCTCTGCAAGACATTATGGGGTATTAATGCCATTAAAATTGGTGGGACCCTAATACCTGTTCACCATTTGTGCACCCAATACCTGTTCACCATCTAGTAATACTTGTTCTGCTATGATACCTGCACATGAATCAGGCCTTATGGCCAAGATCCTGAGATCCCTGTGGAGTGACTGGCCGTGACAACCTGTTCCTAAGCAACCTTCACAACTTCATTGTAGCTCCCCTTTATCATTATTACAATATGTTTTGTCCTTGTTAATTCATGGCCTTCAGCTATCTCTTCTGTGGGCTTCACAGGCTACCCAATCATACTATCCCAGATGGAGGCACCGTACTCATCTAAGGGCTTTGACAAGCTACAACAAATCAAGTTGTCAGTTTTTCACTCATCACCCTTGAATAAACAGATAGACAGATGATCCAAATGTTGGTTTAGCCTTTGCAGGTGCCATAGGATAAGTGGATTATCTTGCTTCCCTTTGTGGGGTTTGCCTCTAGCAACATTTCCATCAGACACAAACTTTTCTGTACAAACTCTGGATTCCTTCCATGTTCTTACCTTACTTTTTATTGTATGTATGTATTATACTGCTCCCAGTGTATTATGTTTAATTTGTAATCCACAATGACTGTGAGTGAAAAGGGGGTACTATAAATGAAATAAATAAACTATTCTCCATACCAGCTATACAATGTTCTTGCAATAAATCAAGGTGGACAGCTAGAGATGACGGGTTTACAACAGTGTCAAACAGACCTCCCCTACAGCATATGGGGAAAGGGTTAGCTCCTCTTGGCTCACCTAAAGACTCAAAGGCCTCTCCACCTATCCAGATCGTTATCTTGCACCATACCCTATCACTGAATGAAAGGCTTTTCTGCATGCTTGACTTATTCCTAATTTTCTTAGCAGTTGATCCCAAAACATTGAAATTAGATTGGGTAGGAGTCTTCTGCATGTCTGCTGTCCCTGTGCATTTTTATAGTAATGGAGTTGGTTTGTTTTCCATCTCATGTGCCTTAAATAATCAGAATTTGCAAACACAGGTGCTGTCGTCATTGGTAGCACTATCAGTGACATCGGAGCATCCGCTCTTTTTTATTTTTTGCACATGCTTATATTGCTATACTGCTATAACGCCTGATTTTTTAAAAAAAAGATTGAAAATGAACACTCTGCCAGTCTTTGCATGTGAAAGCCTAAAAGGAGAGCAGCTCCGTCACCCATATGTAAGAGCCCCCACAATGGTCCAAAATGGACAGTCCCACCCAGGCTGATGCAAAACGAACAGCCGGATGCCAGCACTGGAGAGGCAAACTGACCTCTGTTGGGATGGAGCCCCAAGCAGCAGCAACTACGTGCTTTTCAAACTAAACTGATTTTTCTGGCACCAGAAGTGGCCACCCCACTCCCCTAGGCCACTAGGACTTTTGAATTTTTTTAAAAAAACTCTTAATTTGTATTATATCAACCTGTCATTGTGATAATAGGTACAGCAGGGTCTCGGAATTCTCAGCTGCTTTTTTTTTTTTTGAAAAAGTAAGTCACTAGCCCTTACCTTTGTCGAAGGGTCACTATATTGATATGCAATTGATGAAAAATGAAATTTGAAATGGTGGGATGGGGGAAGGAAGTGTGGGGAGGAGTGGTTCAAGGATAACAAATGTCCAATTATTGAAAAATGGGTTGGAGGTAGGTGGGAATGGGTGGAACAACTAAAACTCAAAGAAACCAGTGCTTGGAAGGAAGCACACATTTAACTGGCAACTTCTCCTTTACTGTTTCTATGATTCATTCATACAACTTTTTTACCACATGGCCTTACACAGCTCCCTTCTCCCACTCCCCACTCCTACAGAATTGTTAGACAAATCATTAGATCAAAGGGAGGATTATTTAACGTTGATTTATCCCTTTGGATCCATCCACTCTGGTTAGAATCAAATACTAGCACACACTGTATGTTCTGGAGAGGTAAAAGCTATAGTCCAGTACTGGAAACAACCTCTCTGTGTCTATATTAAAGGCACAATCCCTATCTGGCAGCAGATGCCCCCTCTTCCCAGGTTTGTCTGCTGCTGAAGGGGACTCTGCTGTACCAGTGCAGATGAGGTCTGGAGTTCACTGGGAATCAGATCCCTTCTGGCAACCAGCAGAGAAGGCAGGAGAACTGCAGGGGATGTGGGCACACCTGCAGGAGATGTAATGACATTGCCAGCAATGCATTTATATCACTTCTGGAAGCCAAATACATGAGTGGTTCCAACCCAGTTGAACCACTCATGTATTTGGGCAAAAACTCTATGATTTTTACTCAAATAGTAGGGCTTCACCTGGTGGCACCAGTGCATTACTAGTGATGTGACAATTTTTCTGGCAAGGGCCTGCGTGTCTTGGTCCTTCCCATTTCTCTCCATTTCTTCCCTCTCTGGGCAGCTGAGTGGCATTGGGGGCCTCTGGCAGGGGGTCAGGGGCTGGCATACCTAATTCAGCTGATCTTCAGAGATCAGTTGCCCTAGAGGAAATGGCAGCTTTGGAGGGTACACTCTATGGCATCACATCACAGCTGAGCTCCCTCCCCCACCTCTGCACTCTCCAGGCTCCACCCCCAAATCTTCAGGAATTTCCCAACCCAGTTGGCAACCATAGCTGCATAGTCAATTATGATACCAGGCAACTCCACAACCCACTAATTGGCTGTGATTCCCTCCTCCCTGGTAGAAAAGCCACCTTCTTATGGGTGTGTGTGTGTCACATGGCCAGGGCCGGCATCTTCATTGAGGCAATCCCAGCAATCGCCTCCAGCGCTGAGGCACTGGAGGGAGCACCGGGGGTGGGGGCGCACACCGCGGAGCTGGCGGGGACATGCGCTACGGAGCTGGCAGTGTGCGGGCGGCTGACCGGGAGGGATGGGAAGCTGCCCGCATACTGCCCCGGCCACCTGCCATGCCTGGCCCGCAGCTACTGCAGCCTCCCAGCTCTCTCACGCTGCTGCCAACATGCGCCACCGGTCAGGAGCAGCAGCCATGGACCAGGTGCAGCAGGTGTCCAGGGTGGCACATGGAGCAATGGAGTGGGAGGGCTGGAAGGATGCACGTGCGCCTCCCCTGCCACCCGATGTGCCTGGCTGGGCTGGCAGCCTCTCAGCCCTCCAGCCCAGCCACCCGCCACCCTGCAGTTTGGGTGCGCGTGCGCGCATGCTCACAGGGGCAGGAACAGTCCTGAAGCTGCCCCCCCGGCCTCAGGCGCCAGGAACTCTGGCGCCGGCCCTGCACATGGCAACCATGTTAACTATACTGCACCAAGAAGCACTGCAGAGTCAGGAGTCATGTGGAAGGAAAGATACAGGGAAAAGCAGCCGAGCTACATGCCCCTCCACCAGATGCGAATGCGAATGCCCTTGCATGTGAACAAGAGCAACACGGAGAGTCGTCTCCCTGTGCAAGCAGCCAATATGTTCAGCAGCTCTTATGTCTGCTTTGAGAGCATATTGCTGAATGAATAAAGCAGGATATAAGACCTAAAATAAACGAATTCACTGCAGTCTCTGAAGATTCCTCCCCATTTTTCTGTATTTCCTTTCCCCTCTTGGTTTCTTTCACTCAGGAGACCTGCTGCAGGTTCATCTGCACACAAACTGCTCCTGCTTAATGTAAATGGATTAAATAGTTGATTTAGTTATCTCCATGGCCCCATGTGACTGTGCTGACTTGGATGTGCTGAGATGAATGGTTCTGTGCTTGCTTAAGCAGGTCATACCACTAAGGGCCAAGTTGCATGTTTTATGCAGCTGCAAATATTTAATCCCCCCCTCTTTAAACTGAACACAGTCTTCATTTCAGCATAGAAAAGGCAGAGCAGGCAGGGAATGTACAAAATGTTTGCTCTTCTGAGTGTTTTCTTCTCAATATCAAACTCCCTGGCTATTTTTTTTTCTCCACAGTAGAAACGATCTGTTTGTCCATCTCTATGTGTTAAAAAGCAGGTGGGAAAGTATGGTTTTGAATATTAAAGAGCACTGAGACCTTTTTTTGCAAAGGTGCTTTTTGCCGCTTTTGGCCCAATACCTCTTTGTGGTTTCTTCTGAATTCCAGACACTTAACTCCTTCAGATTTCAATGTGGTGTTTTCAAAATTTATCTTCCAATATTCTGCCTGCACTCCCCCCCCCATGCAGTTTGGAGATGGCTTTTTCAATCATGCAGAATTTTCCACACACACCCTCCTCTGTCCTCTGTTTCATCCTCCTCTTCCCGCTCTCTGCAGGCTACTTCTTGCTGATTGGTCTCTCCATCCTCCTCCCAACTCCTCCCTCCCCTTTCCCCCACATCTAGGGGATCCCAGGTCCCCTGGTGGGGGCAGGGGATCCCCCACTCCCACCCTCTGCCCTCCCACCCACCTAGCTGGTGGGGAGAAAGGCAGGGGAACAGGCTTCCCAGGTGCGCTCCTGGTACAGCGTGACGACATCACTCCCAGGAGTCAAGTCATCGCATCGCCCCAAGAGTGCTCCTGCACTTCACAGCGGACCAATTTGAGCTGCAAATGTTATAAAGTTTTCTTCATACACACACAAAAAAGTACATCATAACAATATAATGACAATTAATTTGTGTTGTTGTTACAGGGATCTCTTTTAGGTTTCTATGCTTTTTGGGTTAAAAGTTCTGTGTTCGGGGTGATTCTGTGCCAACACTGCATGAATGCCATGTTGAGTTTCTTCTCGTTTTCATTTCTCTCTTTCCCCCTCTACTGCTAACCACTTAGTGCCAAGTTCCTTTGGTCGTTGTAATGTCATAATGTCATAATGTAATAACACAACTGAGCATACACAAAATTTTTAGAAAGTGTTGTGGTGATATGATGGCACCAGTGATGCCAATGATGACATTCACACTTCACTACATAACCTTCTTCATTTCATGGTGGTGTGGACAAAAAAAGATGGCACCCACACCAGGATTAAAAACAGTGTGAGGAAAGGAAGGTGAAACACAGTACATGTGTAGAAGACTGGCCAGTTATCTTACAGGGAAATATCCCAGTGAGCTACTGCCCTACAGTGCACTGATATCCAGGAGCAAGCAGAGCCAAACTCCAGCAAATCTGCTAGTGCTTTCAGGAACCATTTGGCCCAGACTGCTCAGCAGCAATGATAATCACTTCCATCAGTTTATTACAAGAGTAAGCAATGGGTGAGCAAACATCCACTCTTGGTGCCACTGACCTGAGTGACACTTAGCAGAGCAGGGGCTTCTCAGCTTGGCTTGCTCCAGCCCATTTTAACTTCCCAGTCCACCTCTGAGCACACAGCTGAGTGTAATGTGTAGTTTGGCCTTAACATTGGCTGCTGTGATAGCTCTAAGGAGGGGCAAGGTGACTTCTAAACAGATGTGGTAGAAATATGATATAGCCTTTTCCTTATTGTCATTTTAGTACTTCATTTGGCCAGAATACAGGTCTTTTTGTAATCCCAGGTTTGCAGGAGCCACAGTTAACCTTTCAGTCTATCAGCTTTAGCTGATTTTGGCTGCTTCCACATGGAAGCTCTTTTCCTCTTTGGCTTCCAAACAGGAGAGCTTATTTATTTATTTATTCTGGAGCTTCCGCACAATGCTGTGCTGTAATTACCATGTTTCCAGGGTTTCCCTGTTTTCAGCATGATCTTTCTCAGATCTCCTTTTTAAAAACACAGTCCAGGCATATTTGAATGCCATCTGGAAGGAATGCTGCACATTTTCCTGCCTTGCAAAGGTTCTGCTCACATTGGCGCCATTTCCCCAAAGTCAGTGTTTCATAGGCACCATTTCCCTTTATTCCACCCCCCTACCATGCCAATAGAGGGCTTTTTGGATTTTTTAACAATAATTGCTATAGTGCTATAATAATCTATTCCAGCATCTATGTCAACTTCTAAAAGAATCACTGTACTTCTATAGTATATGCATGAAGAAAAGAAAAAAGGGAGGGTAGTAAGTTTCCATGATCAACTGTGATGATCATGCCCCCAAAGCTAATACAGAATTGCTGTGGAGCACATATCAAAGGAAGAAGGTATGGAACAGACTGAGGAAAATGTGCAGAAAACTCCCACGTGCTGAAGCTCTATCATCAACATGCGTTCCTCTGCATTCATGGTGATGAAAGCAACACGGAGACTCCTCACCAAGAGGAAGCAGCCTTTGGGTACTTCTATGTGAGTACTATATGCATTCCACATCCATCCCATTATGCTGTTAAGCAGACATCATTTCTAAACTCTGTTAATGTGACTCCTTCCCTTCTCTTTCTCCCTGTGACTCACAATGTACAGTGGAATTTGATGCGTCTACAGACGCATTAGAATGAGGTTGTGTTGCTCTATAGGCCAGCATAATAAGATTAATTTTCCAGTGCCCTGCCCCCTTGCTGTGTTTTCATGCTGGCTCAGAATAGGACTTGTATGTAAGAGTGGTTGCAATTTAAAATTATAACATTATGCAGTGACATCACTTCTGGAAGTGCTATCGCTGTGCCAGCTCTGGGCCGCATGCACGGCGCTTTCTACAGACCTGCTGCTGCCCCGTAAGTGACGACCCATGAACCAAATGAATTGGTTCATGAACCGGGCAATTTCATGCCCGTTCGAGGTTCATGGTTCGTGAAACGTGACAAACCACAAACTGCAACAAACCGCCATTTTCCCGGTTCATGCCCACCTCTAGCATCAACTCATGTTAGTAGCAAGAAACAACGTTCTGGTGGAGTAGCCATGTAACCAAACTAACAGGGCATCCTGTAGCACAGACCACCACCAAATGTGTGGAACAAACTTTCTTCAGTTAGAGCCCATGAATTCTCCAAGTTCTTTCCCAAACAGATAGTTTCTATGTATTGTCGAAGGCTTTCACGGCCGGAGAACGATGGTTGTTGGGGGTTTTCCGGGCTGTATTGCCGTGGTCTTGGCATTGTAGTTCCTGACGTTTTGCCAGCAGCTGTGGCTGGCATCTTCAGAGGTGTAGCACCAAAAGACAGAGATCTCTCAGTGTCACAGTGTGGAAAAGATGTAGGTCATTTGTATCTACTCAGGAGGGGTGGGGTTGAGCTGAACCAAGCAACCAAGGAAAAACAGTCACCTACAGGAAAAGTGTTTTTGCCATATATCAAAGGAATTACTGATCAGATGGGAAAGCTTATGAAAAAGCATAACCTTCAAGCAGTATTCAGACCCACCCGAAAAATACAACAGATGCTACGATCAGCAAAAGACAGCAGAGACCCCCTCACCTCTGCAGGAGTATACCGTATACCCTGCAGCTGTGGACAAGTTTACATCGGGACCACAAAGCGTAGCATCCAGACAAGAATAAAAGAACATGAAAGACACTGCAGACTTGGACAGCCTGAAAAATCAGCAGTGGCTGAACATAGCCTAACTCAAACAGGGCACAGTATCTTATTCCAGGACACCAAAATACTGGACAACACTTCCAACTACTTTGTCAGACTGCACAGGGAAGCCATTGAAATTCACAAGCATAAGCAAAACTTCAACAGGAAAGAAGAAACCTTAAGAATGAACAGAGCATGGGCTCCAGTTCTGAAAAACACCAGGCCAACAAAACACTCCACACCCGACAATAGCCCTGCAGAGAAGATTAGCACATCAAGCACCAATCCATATGCAAAAGAACCTCCTCAGGATTCAGTGAAGCCTCCCGCCATTAGCATTCCACACCCTGGGAAACTCTTACAGGATGACTCAGCTCAACCCCACCCCTCCTGAGTAGATACAAATGACCTACATCTTTTCCACACTGTGACACTGAGAGATCTCTGTCTTTTGGTGCTGCACCTGTGAAGATGCCAGCCACAGCTGCTGGCGAAACGTCAGGAACTACAATGCCAAGACCACGGCAATACAGCCCGGAAAACCCCCAACAACCATCAGATAGTTTCTACTTTACATATGAATGTCAGAGTCTTTGCTGTACCTGAACTGGATGTGGGAAATGATTTCCTCTCCCCTTTCTTTGTTGTTTTAGAGCCTTGAAAAGGACAGCTAATCATTCTTCTAAAAGAGTTGTGTTTATTTAGCTGAATATATATTTTACCATGGATCAGTGAAAGCCACAAATTGGCTTTCCAGCTCTTTTCAGGACTGCTCCCAGATACTCCCTTTCCACAGTAGCTTACTCAAATTGCAGAGGCACAATTGCATGGTATTTGTACCTTAATGAATCCACCAATAGACTACTGGATGAAAGTTATTATTGTGTTGTTTCATTTCACTATTTGAGAATTACTTTGGGTTTTAAGTAGACAATTGCCTAATTAACTTAGAGCTACAAGTTATCTATAAGATTCTTTCTTTCTTTCTTTCTTTCTTTCTTTCTTCTTTCTTTCTTTCTTAGGTACAAAGCCCAACATGTCCATGTAGTGAATATGGCATTATAGAGAAAAGGCCCACAGAAAACAACACCATACTGAACTTGTTTACAGGTAATGTTTTACTATCTTCATGGAAGCTTTTAAAAATTTCTAACAATGGAGACAAAATGTTGATCAGTGTAGCATGTAATCAATGTGTATTACCATTGATTAATGATGCAGTCCAAAGGAAAATACATTTAATTTCCCTGCCCCAAAATCAAACCATTCTGCTCAAAATCATTCTCATTACTCATGTCTAATCTGAATTATAGGATTAACTGTGCAGGGGGAGAGGATTGCCTGTTTGTTTGTTTTGTCAGTTAACTGTGCATAACAGCCAAACAGCAAAAGCCTGTTTGACATTTTATATTCTGCAGTTCACTGCTTTAGATGAATTAACCTAGTGTTAAGGGATTTTTAGAATAGCTACTAGTTATCTAGGTGAGGAACAGGCAGGAAATAGGCAACAAACTACCACTGTTCTATAGAACAATTTCCAGTGAATTCTTTTGACACTATTGTAGAATATATGTATGTCGTATGAGCGCACAGATTCTTTGTGCACTGCCAGTGACTGTGGAAGAAACTGAAAGAAGTATTAGCAAGCTAGCGCTCATCAAAAACTTCAGGTATTCTACAATGGGGCAAGAACTAGGGTTGCCAAGGGCCCCAGGAGCCAAAGTGGGGGTGCAGGGGGTGGGGCAGCTGGGTACTTCCATTCACACCATGAGAGGAGCTGCAGGGCACGCTGAAGCCCAATTTAGTAAAAATTGCCTCTAAACGGGTGATTTTTACTGTATTGGGTTTCAATGCAATCTACAGCTCCCCTGTTGCACTGAAAAATGATGTCAACCACCAGTTTGGAGGCAGTTTTTATTGAATTGGGTTCCTCCATCACCAGCATGATGGGAGAGCACAGGAGCGCATGCATGCGCTCCCCCCACATGCATTTCCCCCCTGCAGGCCATCTGAGTGGGGCTGGGGGTGGAAGAAGAAATTGATGGGAGCAGGGGGCTAGATCATGATTCTGCAATGAGAAAGGCCAGAAAAATAAAGCATTAAGTTAATTGGCCTAACCTTTTCAACCATGCTGGCCCATTAAAAACATTTTTTAAAACATTGACAAGATAATCCCTTTTTAGTGACCAAAGTTACAAAATAGTAAACTTGTAGGACTCTCTGGCTGAGTTTTATTATTAAACAAAAGCAAAAGTGGCATTTTTCAGAAATGGAGAATATGTAACAGTAATTTTGTAACAAAAACAATCTTTTGTTCATGGTTCATGGCATCATATGTATGAGATGAAAGATTATTTTGTTTATGAGTGTAGGGAGGAGGCATTTTACAAATGTGTACCGGGACAGTACCTTGATGACACTTTCATTTACTTTTTATACTGATAGCACAATACTGATCTATAAATCTTCCTGAACAATATATAAAGTGACATTAGAAAAAAGTTCCCTGTGATGTGAATGTGCTTTGATTCTTTTTTTTTTTAATGTACACCTGACTATAGAATGTCAGCAAATAAAACACGGACAGCCACATGGGCTTGAAACATAAATCTCTCATCATTATTGTCTCTCTCAAAGGGATCCAAGCAGAAGGTGAGAAGTAATACTTTAGCACTTTCTTACTGGTACTACTGGCTTTCTTCCACCCTTGCAGTGACACCTCTCTACTGGCTGGCTGCTCTGTTACTGCCTCCTCCTCTCAGGAGACAAAACACCCCACAGTTGCCTGCTTCCATCTCAGGCACATTCCTTGTAAGAATATCAGAAAGCCAGTACTCTTGGTTCTTCATAAATTCTTTGTATTCTACTGTTACATTGCTAAATTTCTCAGAAATGTGTAGATCAGAATGGAATAAGAACAGTACCTTGGGTTTATTTTTATGTCTCCAAAATGCATATCTGGTTTGTCTATTATAATGATGTCAAGAAATCTTTGCATTTCAGAGGCTGCATGTTCTTCATGTCGATGCTGTCATATTATAATTATAATGGTGGCCATTCTGAACAGCATGCACTGATTGTGAGCAACAGCGCTGAGCTCAATCAGTGTGTCTCTAAAGGCAAAGCTGCAAAGGAAGCTGAAATTTCATGACTGGTGTGTAATTTGGATTCCAAAAGCAGCCTTTATGGTGCCATTGGGATTGTTGAAGAAGTGAGGAGCACAGCTAATGCTACCCCATTTCTGTAATAGGAAATGCCCTTCAGAGGCCAAATTGTGCGTGTCTTTTCGCTACTGGGGCTCAAAACTGTTTTGAAGAAAGGGATATTCAACCCAGAAAGCAGCATAGGGAGGATTGTTCCTCCATCAGCTATCTTTTAAGGGTCAAATAATAACCTTTTGGAAAATTTCCAAAAGGCTTGTTCCCCTCTCCATTCCACACTTCCCTGAGGGCCCCCCATTTGTGTTATATCTATTAGCCAAGTGAGTAGCGTGAAGCCTATTTCCCCCCTAAGACTATCTAAAAATGTCACAGGTGTGCAGTTCATCAAAGATGTTTTCGTATGTGGAACGTAATCATTTTGCTTCAATACACGCAAAGCCTTTGTTGGCTACAGTGCAGTCAAACAACATATCTCTCTTCTATTTTCTGTTCTGTATTAACAATGATCATGCATTTTTACATAAAAAGCATAGCAGAGGCTCAAAAGTGAAGCTTTATATGAAACTCCAGGATATGCTAATAAATGTACAATTAAGAACTTTCAAATTGCTTTATTAAGTTTTAGCTAAATTTGCTTGATTAAAGATTAAGACAGTTTATTCACATTTTAGGTATCAATAGATCAATATAGCTAGCCAGTGTGGTGTAGTGGTAAAAGTGTTGGACTAAGATGTGGGAGACGCAGGTTCGATTCCCTGTTCTGCCATGGAAGCTTGTTGGGTGACCTTGGGCCAGTCATACTCTCTCAGCCTAACCTACTTTACAGGGTTGTTATGAGAATAAAATGGAGGAGAGGCAAATGGCATAATGCTTTGAGTACCCACTGGGGGGAAAGGTGGGGTATAAATGAAGTAAATAATTAAATCTCTAATTCTCAATATGTCTCCATTTGTATATTCTTAAATCTGGAGACTGGCATCATGAACAGACAAGGCAGACCTTTCTAGAGGTCTGGCCAAAGCACCAGGTTTGCACAAAAATCTGAAACCTAAAAAAAAAAAGGGGGGAAGGGTGTTAACTCTCCCAATAATAAAAGCAGAGCCTGTGCCTTTAAGAAATGAATGCCCTGTGCAGTGACCATGGGCAGGTTTGCTAGGTAACCACAACAGTATTGCCAGCCTTCAAGCCTTGGTTTCTGTCAGTAAAAGGCAGGGGGAGGGGGGAGGGCTCTTTGAGAGAAGACTCATTAGGGCCAGACCCAGTAGTGACCACTGAGCAACTTGATATCATACAACTTGCATGAGTCACCCAGGCCTGTCTGCTTGCTGCTGTTCAACAGCAGCCACCTCATGAAAACCAGTGTGGTGTGATGATCAGAGTTTCAAATGAGGATCTGGAAGAGTCAGATTTGAATCCCTACTGTGCCTTGGAAGCTTACTGGATGGCTTCAGGCCAATCACACACTCTCAGCCTAACCTATTTCACAGGGCTCTTGTGAGGATAAAATGGAGGAGAGGAGAATGAATGTTATGCCCCTTCTGTCTGGGGACTGCCTGCTGGCCCTCCATCATTCTGAAGCTGTGCCCTCCAGGGCCTCCCACTTACCTCTGATGTTTATGTCACCTAGTGTGCCCTTTGCCTGTGATGGAGAATGTTACCCTTCAGTAGCAGGGCCAATTCTCCCCAGTGTTTCTTCTCCACCTGGGTTGTGGAGCCTTCTTTTACCCCCAAGAGCTTGCATTGTTGCCAAGCAGGCCCCCTCCCCTGCTTTAAGGCCTGCCATGAACTGTGTTAAAGTTTCCTGCATTACTGTTTCACTACTGCTACACAAAGACTGCTTTGCACGTGTGTGCCCTGATACACGTGTCAGTTTCCTGCCTGCTGTTTAATTGTCTTGCTGCTGCAATAGACTGTGTAGTTCACTGACTCCATGTTTGGTTAACTGCACAAAGGACTCTTTTTCTGGGCAGCCCTGCCCTGACCTATATCTGGACTTCCCAGTGTGCGTTTGGACTTTATTACAAGTGTGCCCCGTGCCTGCATTGCCATCTGCCACGGACCGTGCCTGTTCCCTGCCTTGGACTGTGTTTTAAGTGCTGTTTCCCCTGCCTCCATGGAAGCCTGCCTCATATGGGCCCAAGCCGCTGCTAGCAGCCGGGCGCCTGCCGGGGAAACCTCCAGCGAGCCTGGCTAGGCGCTCCCTGGTCAGTTCCCGCCTGGAGCCTCCCGCAGGTCGGTCCCCGAGCTTGCCCTCGCTACCGGGCAGCCTGCTACCCAGCCCCAGCTATGCCCAGCCGGCATCCATGTTCTCAGGCACCCAGAAGACCCTGAGAGGAAGACTGCTTTGGGAAGCCATTTCGGTGAAGCGGGCACACCACGTCCGCAGCGAGAGCCCCTCGCCCCGCTCTGCATATCTTAGGAGCCGCCCCGGAGAAGAACTAAGTGCCGACCATCCCAAGCACTTAGAGAATGCATCTCAAAGAAACCTCCGCATTCCAGAGCTGATGACATCAGGACAAGCCTTGTCCGCTGGAACATCCTTTCAGCCCACTTGGATTTCCCCCACCCTCTTTTGTCCCCTCTTCCTGAGGTGTCACTTATCACAATCTGATTACCAAAGTGGCCCATCCAACCCATTAAGTAGCCCATTAGAGCCTTTGTTTTAAACTGTGAGAACCATCCAGTACAGCACTGGCCCCAGGGTACGTTTTGGGGTATTTAAGCTGGTCTCCCAGACCACTCGGTGCTTAGGCCATTCCTATCCAGACCCCCCCCTTTCTGTCCGTGGCTCAGGCCATTCCCTATCCAGACCTCCTTGCTGTCCGTCTGTGGTCCCAGTGCTGGCATTGGGCCACCCTCGCTGCTGTGTCTCTGCTTCGCTCCAGGATAAGTGACTATTCCCCCTATCATCGTTGGGAACCAGCTAATGCGAACGTCTCTGTATTTCATACCCTGTATTTCTTAGGTCTTGTGTGTTCTCTGTATGCTTGTGCAAGTTTAGGCTTACGCCACACTAAATACACGTGTTTGGAACCTATTTGTAGTCTGCCTCTTTTTCACTAGAGTGTCTGGGATCGGGACCTCCGTAGACATAGGTTAAGATCCGCGCTAATTTTAAGTTACAGACTGCTACAGCTAATTCCCCATTATAAATAAAGAGCAGTTCTGGTAACAGCATCAGCATCTGGGCCAATGGCAGCCACACACACCCTTCTCTGGATCATCCTTCCTTCCTACTGGCCAATCCTGGGCCTTTACTGGCCTGGCCTCGGCATGGCCCACCCTTTGACATTCCCCTGGGATAGTGTCTCTCCTCCATGTCTGCTTTGTCTGTCTGCTACAGGCCATATTCCTACCACTGTCCAGCTTGAATCCTGGGCACACCTGAGGCTTGTTGTGGGCCAGAGGGGAGGGATCTGAGAGACACTGGCCGTTTTCACATGCGCCCCAGGAGATCCCTCAAACTCCCAGCATGAAGCGTATCCCTAGCACGATCTCCCGGCACAATCCCCTTTAATGGCCCGACGACATCAGAAAAAGGGCCATTAAACGGGATCGTGCTGAGAAATTGCGCTAGGAAGATGCTTTTATGGCATGAGTTTTGCCCGATCTTCTGGGCGCCTGGCCGTGTAAAAACGCCCCCAATTTCAAATATCCTCTCTGCCATGAAAGTTTGTTGTGTGACTTTGGGCCAGTCATTCTCTTTCAGACTAATCTACCTCACAGGGTTATTGAGAAGGTTAAAATGGAGGAAAGGAAAATAATATAAACAGCTTTGGATCCCTGGTGGGGAACAAATGAAGTAAACAAATAAATAAAGCTTAAGACTGGGGAGCAGGTAAAAGAAAGGTTGGTTGGTGAGTGGGAAGGAGAGAAGGAAGCAGGGGAAGGAAGGAGGATACTGGGACTGCCAGGAGAGAGAGAGAGAGAAAATAGTGTAATGGGATATGGGAGGAAATGATATGATCTGTGCCCCCCCCCCCCCCCATGTTCTGTTGTATATTATAGACTGCAGCTCTCTTTGTTGATTAAGCCTCACTTGCTGTGAGGTAATGGATAGTGAATTTTGAAACAATAGAAAATCCAATATGAAAATCTGCATGAGCACAAACATATATTCCAGTACTCTTTTCAGTGCTATTATGTAGTCTACTACAGTGAAAATTTCCAGAAACAACACTACATTTGGTAACATTTGATGAGAGAGAACTGGTGACTTAATAGTTTCTTGTGCTTTAACTATGTAAGCAGACCAGAGTGGAAGCAAATAGAAACTCCCTTCTGCATGCAGAAAAGCCCTCATCAGATTGCTGGGAGCCCCTGTATACCAAGATGCGTCACCTCCAGACAACTCATAGCTGCCTCTTCAAAATTGCTTTTAGCTGTCTCTCTCTGTCCATCTCCCAAACTCTGAGGGGTTACAACTCAAAGGCTAGGGCAATCAAGGGACATTACAGTTCTTTTGTCAAGCCCCTGACTTCCAAGGTGGCATTTGGGAAAAACATCAGTGATAAGGCTCCTTCACAGTAACAAAGAGAATCCAACTCACAACATACTTGCACTTTGATAGCCTTACACTGATGTGCTCCTCTAAATATTAAATGTGGTTGTCCTGGCATATGAACAATAATTTTTCTATCTGTTTTATCTACCTGTTCTTATTTTGTTGGAGATGAAAACATTCCTCCATGAAAACCCTGAAACATAACTAGAAAGCTGTTGTATATGTTTTTATACGTACTGATTTTCTATATACTGTATTTCTATAATGTTGCCACTAAACAAAATGCACTATTTCCCAGTCATAATTATTTTAACGTGTATTATTGTAAATTCATGTGAATTTGGTCCCTGTTCAGATGAAGAAAAAAAAGGAGTACACAATCCTTTGCAAGGAACTGATCATTGTACTGTACCTGGTGGCAAGCTAACAGTGCAATCCTGAACAAAGTTACAGCCTTCTAAACTCACTGATTTCAGTGGACGTAGAAGGGTGTAACTCAGTTTAGGACTGCGCTGTAAAAGAGGGGAAATGTGGATTTATAAAATATAACAGATGGACCAAACTTCTTGATTCCATAAAAAGTTTTGATATGTAAAATCTGAAAAACAAAGATTTTTAATATACATGTCACACATTTTTGCATGATTTCCCCACAGCTACCCAGTCATTTTTAACCTCTTGTCCCAAATCAGGCAAAAAGTGTGAAAGCGATAACCTCAGACATTTAAACTGTTGGTGTGCAATAAGAAAAATCCTGTATCATGAGATGTGTTTTAACAACAAAACACTTTTGCAGGAAACCTTTTAACCCAAGGTCAAGAGGCTAGTTGGCTCAATCAGACCTGATACTGGGAGATCAGTAAATGAAGCTCCTTGAGGATTTTCTTCTCTTTTAAATACAAGGTGTGTATAGAATAAGTTTGGATTGTGTGATGCTCTCCCCTCTGGGTTGGCAGCGCCCCTGGGTTTGGGGTCAGCCACTGCCCCTTTAACTGCAGTCCCTGCCTTCTCAAGGTACTCCTGTCTCTTCCTCGTCTCTGCACACTTCTCATCTGCCTCCTTACTCTCTGCCTGCTTGTGGGGGGGGGCTCCCCTTTTATCCCTTCACCAATCCCAGCCTCCACCTCCTAGCCCCGCCCCTAACAACCTAGCTGTTGCCTGGGCCGCCTTAGGCAGTCACACCTGTGGCTGCTCTGCTGCTGGCTCTTCCAGGCTACTCCCCGCCCCTTCTAGCCTGCCTGTTGGTTTGCTGTGCTGCCAGGGCTGGATTGAGGGGAGACAGGGGGGGGTAGTCTGCTCCTGGCACCACCAAGGAAGGGGCGCTGGGAGCAGCTGCCAGCTGCAGAGGGCAGCAGAGCACCCCTTGTCTTGCAGGGCAGACAAAATGCAGCGCGGGGGGCTGTGAGGCCGCCTGTGGGGAGGCGAATGGCGGGGGCAGCTTCCTAGCTCCACACGCTGTCCCGCCGTTCCATCCTGCGTGATGACGTCACCAAAGTGATGTCATAACGCAGCACGGGGAGCGCGCGTGCTGCACGCACGCACAAGGTGGTCAGCCTAGGGTTGCCCTGGGTGCGGGCGACCCTAGATCTGGTGCTGTGTGCTGCAGCACCTCTCCTGCAAGCCTCTGGGTGGTAGTGTGGCCTAGTGTCTCCTTTACTGCCTTTGGCCTGCTGCTTGAGTTGGTGCTGGCTGGCTGCCTCTGCCCTCTGTCTCTTCTCCCCCTGGCTGGGCTGTCGTTCTTCCCCTGGGCTGAGGGAAAAGGCTGCCCTGGAGCCCTGACTGGGTAACTGGCACTCATTAGGACCCAGGAGGCGTCACCTAGCCTGCCTCCTGTTGTTGAGGCTTTGCCTGAGCTTCTTGCACCTAGGGCTTTGCCTGAACTTTCTGCACCTGGGGCTTCTTTGGCATTCTTGGCTTTTTTTGGTGTCTCTGACGTCTGTCCTCTCCTGGCTGGGTGAGTGTTATGGGTGGTAGGGCTGGACTGGGGGGCTGCAAGCCTAGTTTTTGGGGTGGGTGTCCCTGCTGCGTTCCCTAAATCCAGCCCCAGCACCGGACAGATTGGGATTAGGGTGAACATAGGGGTTGGGTTTAATTATCCTCGCCTTGACATTTTCCTGGCCAGAGACACTCCCGTGAAGCTACTGCTGTTTGCCCTGTTGGGGCAAACATACTGGTATGAAGTATCAAATAGTCCTGTAGGGTTGATTTGAGAGGGGAAAGTGGAATGGGGGGACAGCTCAACCCACCTACCACCCACTGTCAGGATGTGGCCCCAATCCATATAGTGCCAGGCAGACCTCCACGCCTGCCTTTTAGTAAATTAAGACAATTTTTGTTTGAGGTTGGCTTTATCATTTAACATATCAAAAGGCAAAAAGAAATAGACCATCCTTACAAGCTTTAGAGCATGTTCCTTCTATGGATGACGTGAGCTCCTCTGATGAAGTAACCTCAGATGAAAGCTTGTACTAGAATCTCCAAAGTGCTATTGCGCTCCTGCTTCTTTTAGCTTCCAGTGAATGGGCACCTCAAAGTTTGTGCCTCATCAAAGTCATATGGAACTTATGGTTGAGACTTGTTCCTGCAGCTCTATCACATGTGAGGCAATTTCATGATTAACAAGAAACAACTGAATTAGTTTATTCTTTGAAGTTACAGTGGCTGTTTTCACACAGCTTACCGGCCTCCTTGTGAAGTTAAATGGAGGAGGGGAAAACAATGTTGTAACTTGCTTTGTGTTCCCATTGGGGTGAAAAGCAGGGTATAAATATCTAAATATGTAAATATAGCCTAATAATTATTTCTGATATTTTAAATGTTTTCCCCTATTTTTCCCCTTTGATTCCCATGCTCTTTTAGTAGAAAAGAAGCCAAGAGTTTTGCTTGAAATCACAGCACTGAAAATAGACACTGTGTACATGGGGACTGAAAAGCAAATGTTCTTGGACCAGGAAAAAGGCAATTTGGTTCCATGTTTAGTTCTGAATGCTGGGTGTCCTGGTAAGTCAGACTCTCTCATTCTTGGCTCCTCATCTGTAAAATGGGAATGATATCTACCACAAGGTTGTTATGGAGGTGAATTTGATAATGACTTAATGGACTTTTTAACAATGTAAAATGCCACCAAAATTATATTAATAATTGTTATTAATATTCCACCCCATTAGTTCTTCATAAAACAGTATGGAACCAAATTATTTCAAGTATCCAACAACACAAAGTGCTTCACAAAGGAGCAGTCGGTAGGTGTTGTTTTATAATTTTTGGAACCTTGGGCTCCAAAATCGGAATTTTGAATACACATGAAGCTCCCTTAAATCAGAACGTTAGACTATCAAGGTCAGTATTGCCTCTTCTGACTGACATGACCTCCCCAAGGACTCAGGCAGAGGCCTTGACCATCACCTGCTCCCTGGTTCTTTTAACTGGAGATACCTGGGGTTGACCCTGCCAACTTCAGCATGCAAAGTGCTCTTCCACAAAGCCACAGACTCACCTCTAGTTTTAGTTTTAAACTTATCCCCTCCCCCAAGTTTCTAGTTCTTAAAACGAGGAACAGTCCAGTTAGCTACTTTCAAGTCTTATTGATTTTGGCAGAATTTATTTAAGGCATTGCTTAACTCCTATGTTAAAGAATGAGATTTAAAAGTGCTTAACTTTGATCATTTTTTTCCTGCTTGCTAAGTTAAGACCAAAGGGAGGGCAGCATGGGATAAAGGCTGATCTTGTCAGATCTAGGGGGCTAAGCAGGTTGACATATGCATGGGGGGACCACCGAGGAAGACTGTGTAGCGGAAGGCAATGGCAAACAATCTCTACTTCTCACTTGCCTTGAAAGCCCCTGGCTGGAGTTACCATAAGTCAGTTGTGAATGACAATTCATACATATGTAAGTTAAAGCCTATTAGGATACCCAAATCATATGTTCACTTTTTAAATCAGAAAACTTCAGAATTAGGGCCATTTTTATTCGTTTGGTTGAGTGCTGAATTTTATGTGTTCTTAAAAAAAATAACATATTACAATACTAAGAATAAAATTAGAGTCTTCCTACCTCTTCTGGATAGAAAAGGTATTATTTGGTTCTGTTAATTTTTAAAAAAGTAAAAATAAACCTCCACTTTGCCTTATGCCGATACTAACTTAAAAATAGTGTGGAGGGTCAAATATATCAGCCAGCTTGGAGATGGAACCATCAAGTTGCGCCACCATTCGTTTTGCATTTTGAAAGTACAGTTTACTGTTATCCAGCTGGATAAAAGCGTCCTTCTCATCTCCAAATCCAGCCTGAATTGTGTGCCCGACCTACAGCATACTGGAGAAAGACTATTCCAAGGTCTTTAACATGTGACTGTTCCATAATTCCAACCTCTAAAATATTAGTGTATGTTTGAGTCTCAGTTCCTTTGAAGTAGCTTTCCTCAGTGATTTGCATGTATTATTAAAACAGAAAGAGGTTTGTTCTTATACCTGGCTTAGCAAAATCTGTTGGTCTCTAAGTGTTAAATTGGGTCCATTGTATCAGAATTAGGCAATCAATGATACCAAATTATGTGTTGCCATAGAACTTCTGGTTCTAGGTCTAAGTTGAAATGTAGACCCATAATAGTGATAGCTTGTGGAATCAGAGCAGTTCAGAATACCAGTGAATATGGAGTGAATGGATCTCGGCATTGTCCATCACATGTCACAATTGTGGTATGTTTGCTTAACTTTTGAGCCCAACTCTCAATTCACCATACATTTACTGCAAAACTACAATTCAGCCTGGATCTATCACTTGTGTACTGATGACCATATAGGGTCATATAAATTGACCCTAAGACTGTATTTCTACCTGCAAACCTGTACTAGTTACACCTAATGCATCAAACCTATGAGTCCCTCCCCCCATTACAGTTCATTCATCCTATATCTATCTCAACTGCAGGAAGTAGTGGTAGTATAATAGCCACTTATGGTGATATCAGTTGGTAGAGGGCCATCACACTGTTCCTGGATAAACAGGTACACACTTAAACAGATTACTAGCTCCCTTGAGTCTAACTTGCAAAAGTCTACCTTGCAGATGTGGCTTTAATAAACAAAATGCAACAGGATTTCCAACTTGCTTGAAACTGTGTCACTCTTGCACTGCAGAACAACAGAAAACTTTAACCTCTGAAGTGAAGCTCTGGGATGTAGCAAGTTAGCAAAGACGGATCCCATTTTATAGATCATAGAAAAACCAATGAGAACAATGCATGGGAGGAAGCCCACAGCTACTATCTGCCTCACCCAGAAGAAGTCTTTAATCTCTGGAATGCAAGGTCCTGCAGTGGGCTCTCACGGTTCTTCTCCCCGCTCCCCCCCCCCCCATTCTCTCACAAGATCTGTCCAACCCAGTTAACAGGCACTAGTTTCCTTCCTGACAAGACTCAGATACTAAGCAGAGAGTGTGCATGTTATTGGTATCAAATGCCCAGTGTCTTCTTCAATTGCATTAGACCCAACAGGCTGTAAAAGAGCAATTAAATTAAAAAAGAATCTCCCAGCCGTCCTGCTGCAGTCTGCAAGCTAAACCCTTCTCTCAGTCCTACCGCAGATGAACTCTGCACATTAAGCCACCAGCCAGGGCTTCTCTGTTTGGCTGCAGCATGAGCTCCAATGAAACAAATATGCAGCAGCGATTTCAAGCTCAACAAGCACAGACACACAAAACACATGTGCAGCCACATGAACTGCAGTTTATCTTCAAGATTTCAGTCTTACCGTTCAAGTTGCCGGAGGCTTCCTTTTGGTTTCCCCCCACCTCTCTTTTCCTTCGATTTTTACTTGGGAAGGCAGCAACATAAACAGAGCAGATGGCTTTGAATAACCCAGCCTGCCATCTGTAGCCTTGGCCCTTATAATCCGGGAGGTGTAGCTGGCTGGCTCCTTGGGTGGCAGGAAATACAGGCTGCTGAAGGGGGCAAGGAGTACTTAGAAGGAGTCTCTTCTCCTCAAGGCTGCTGGCTGTGCTTTGTGGATGGAGCTTGTCTTTGCTGGCAGCTACTCTCTCTGTTGGTCTGAGAGCTTCCCCACTCAGCCTGACAGCTCCAGCAACTACAGTTAAGGTGGCTCTCAATCCCTAGCTGCAGAATTTTCTCCATGTAAAAACAATACAACAGGTTCACAACCAGCTGTACCTGGGTCTGTCAGGCAACACAGGGACTCTGTCTTCTCAGCATGAATGGAAGAGAAGCACCCGACTGCAGAGGATAAGCGGGGGAACCAGTCATCCCTTGGCTTCGTCTCTCTCTTTGCATGTTTGCTTCTTCATTTAGTGCCAAAATGCATTGCTTGATAAGGATGAGCAAGACTGAGCATATTTACGCTTGGCAAGAGTGCTAAGTCATCCATAAATCAGGCGTGGTATAGTGTTGTCCCCACCTCTGAGTGCTTCCCCCTTAAATTCATAACACAAATTGAATTGCCTCCCTACTTCCAGTTAATTCACTTTCATTTCTCATTCGATTTCATATGGACTTGCAAACCCTAAGAGGCTGGAGCCCTGGTCTGATATTTCAAGGCTGGGCTGAGCATAAAGTGAAGCTCATTCAGATATGTTTGAGCATCAGCAGCTGTCTGCTCTGAGATACTTAAAGACAAGATCTCTGAAATCTGGCCTCTTGTAACATCGAGGAGGTACCTGTTAAAAATTTAAACCAGTTTCAAACTTGTTTGATTGTCTTGATTCCCACAAATACTTCCATCTCTCCTCTAGTTGTGTATTATGATGCTGGAGCACAGGGGGGGAGGGGGAGTACTGTGTGGCTGAACCCCACTAAAGCATTCCATTTAAGACAGATGCTGCCTGCAATTGATATGCTCGTCCGTTGTGAGATTTTCCTGTTGTTTGTATACATAATTCTTTGAAGATCTGCTGGTATGAACTGGTTCTTGGTGCATGTTTTCTGCATACACACATACTGTTTGTAACTTCCCTGCTAAGAAGCTTTACCTATTCTAATTGCACAAGATATAACACAAAGAGGCGCATCACCAAGTCAAGAAAAGGGCCATCTCTGTGATGACACCCCATTTATGGAACTCCTAGACAGTTCTGGTGCTTGATCTATTAGTTTACAGCTCCAGACCAAATCTTTTGTATTCACCAGACATTCAGATTTGGTTAGTTTTTGCTCTGGATGACCAGCCCACCCACACAGACCGGCCAAGCATAGGATGGCAACTGCCATGGGGTCCAATAAGCATGTGTCTCCATGATGGCCGAGCCTCTCCTCAAGTGGCCAATTGGCTCCCCAGGAATACTACAAAAGCTATGGGCGCGGCTTCCATAAACCCAGGTAAGTAGGGAGGTGGCCTAGGCTCTGTCCATCAGACCCTTGCCACTGAGCGCGCGAGGCGGGAGAGGGTGCTCATGGTGGCAGACCATGAGTGCATAGGGGGGACTTGGCAGAACTCAGGGAGTACTTTGCACTTGATCAAAGGAAGAAGAGTTGAGATCTGAATGTCTGAAGAACAACGGTCATCCAAGTTCCCTTGCAGGTTATCTCATCCCGGAGCCCAGGCTTGGAAAGGGGCGAGAGATCGCGGACAGGTAAGAAGCAGACGGGGTGGCAGCTACCCTGGCTCGCCCATTGGTGTCAGCTGGCCCTCTCACCTGCATCCTCCCGAATGCCAGCTTCTGTAGGTAAGGCTAGCCAATGAGGGGGATGGGGCAGCAGCTGATTGCCATTGAGGCTACTGCCCAGGCAACCACTCTTGACCCAAAGGGGATGGCTGAGCCAGACACCAAGTTGGGAGATCCAAACAAAAAACTCCACCCGGGGCCCCTCCCAGCAGAGGAGGCAGGGGGGACATTGGTTGGGGTGATGGGTCTCTCCTAACTCCCTCTTGTTTGCGGAGGCTCCATTCCAATACTATCTTCCTCTAGGGATCAGACCATCCTGATGCAGAGTGCACTATCACCAGAGGGCCAAGCATCAACTGGAGGCACTCGCCACCTGTGATACAGGAGATGCTGATGCTGGTGCCGCTCCAAACCTGCCCCGAACATGGCAAACATGCTGGTGCCGACACCTGCCCCGAACATGGCAAACTGGGCGGGGCCCCAGGTCGGTATGGGTCCATTGCCACATATGTCTCCCTTTCCCTTGCAGGCAGGTCACTACTCATCAGCGAGGCCAAGGAGTGTGGCTGTTCCACCCCCTGGTGATCCTCCTCAAGTGCCATTCAGGGCCGGCCCAGGGAGCAGTTCCTCAAGGCAGCCCACATCTCAACCTCACCCCTGTGAGGGGAAGACAAGGAATGGATTTTGCAGCTCTGACTGCTGTGCAAACTGCCTTTGCTCCCTTTCCAGTCAAGGGACATTGGCAAGACACCTGTCCAGACAACCTCTTCACCTTTTCCAGTTTAATAAAATGTGTTAAAAACCAACAACCTGCCTGTCTCTTTGCTTGCCTGTAAATGACAGTAGCTCCCTCCAATTCCCCAAGGGGATGTCTTTTCACACATCCCAGCGAATGATTCCTGGTTCACGGCTGGGATGGATGGCATGGGCCCTGCTGCCAGAAGGAGCAGGTGTCCAGTGGCGCCTTGGTGCCCCATCCAGTTTCCCTGCCCCCTTCCCCCACTCAATGTAACTTCAGGCAATGAGGTAGGAATTGTAGTATGGCCTGTGTATGTCTGGCCAGGCCAGGGGGGGCACCACTGAGGACTCTCATTCTCTGACAGACAGAGCTGCTGGTGTCTGATAAGCCTGGCAGGGGAAGGGTGGTGGTGGTGTTTGCTGCTGGGAGGTGGGGGATGTGGAGCAACATCTTGGGATCTCTGGGGGTCCTCCTCCAGGAGGATGGACCACCCTCCTTTTCACTGTTTGCGGAGGCAGAGATGGACTTGGGAAATCTGGTACGGGGATGGTGGTGGATGATGGTCTCTGGAACAGTTTCTCTGGTCCCACAGACTGTCAGTCCACTCTGGGGGGCTGACCCCAGGACCGGAGCATGGCACTGCCCATGGGCGTTTGTTGCTTCCATCACCTCCAGTGGGCCTTCTGGCCTCTTGCATGATTTCCAGTGGGCATTCCTGTCACTCATTGAAGAACCCGCCCTTCCCACCTGCCACTCTGGGACCTGGGGGCTGATCCCAAGTGCAGCAGACTGCAAGTGTGGCCCTCTTCAGGTCCTGCTGTTTATCTGGGTTCACTTTTCAGAGAGGGGGTGCATGTTCCTTGGGGCAGCAGTGGCAGTGGTGGAGTTTGCCAGCGAGTGGTGTTTCTACCGCCAGCCTGCCCCTGTTGAGAACGAGGTTGGACGAGCAGGTGTGTGAGCACCCTGTCTGCACTATCAGTGTCCCACCCCCTGGGGCAGAGCTCCTCTCAGGGCAGGCACCTCTGTTGGGGTTCAGCAAGTCCAATTGTGGGGATCTCTCCCTGTGGGGTGGGGATGTGGCAGCTGGAGACAGGAAATGTGGCCTGGGACTGGCTATGCCTTTCCCTGCCACATGGCACTATCAACTGCTGCCACCCTGGAATTGGTTGATCCTGGCACCGTTGCCTCGGCAACGATGGCACATTCACTCCTGGCTGTGCCTTGCCTGGCTGTTGGCTGGCCCATCTCTCCTGCAAAAGTCCTTAGGAAATAGACAAGTGGCACTGCATTTACACTGAGGCATGGCTGCAGGCGCCGGACAGCACCTTAGGATTGTAGTGAAAGTCTGAGAAGGTTGTCAAAAGACAATTCCTGGGCACCTTTTAGCTAAAAAAAATTGAAAATGAGAAGTCCTTTGTTTATGTTATAATGAGATCCATACTCAGTTTCAGAAAAAGAACAGCAGGAGTTTATCTTTATCATCAGCCCACTTTACATTAGTGCCTTCTTGAGGTATTTGTAACACATAAACAACATCTCCACAGCAAACATCTGGCAAACTATGCTGGCTCTGTTTGATCACGCTGAAAATTGTACCACTGTAAAGAGTGGATAACTCTTCCTGATTCATCGTGTAGTACAACAACAATTTGCAAAAGACCATTTATGTAGACCTGGTGAATACAAAGTTCAATGCATATCTCATGTATGTGTACAAGTGCAGCTACATACCTTCCCTCGACCTCTTATTTTTTAATTTTTTTTTTTAATTTCAAATTTGTATTCTGCCCTCCCCGCGAGCGGGCTCAGGGCGAATAACAACATATTAAAAATACAATTAAAAATTCATGTTCATTAAAAACAACATTTAAAACAGGATGGTGGACAGCCTTCACAGGGAGGGTTAAGATTTATACACCCCTTTTTTCCAGGCTGGCGGAGGCCCAGCCTCAGCCATATGCCTGGTGGAACAACTCTGTCTTGCAGGCCCAGCGAAAAGATAGTAGGTCCTGCCGGTCCCTGATTTCAGCAGACAGAGCATTCCACCAGGTAGCAGCCAGGACTGAAAAGGCCCTGGCTCTAGTCGAGGCTAGGCAGGCCTCCTTGGGGCCAGGGACCACCAACAGCTGTTTGTCCCCTGATCGGAGTGTCCTCTGGGGAATATATGGGGAGAGACAGTCTCATAGATACGCTGGTCCCAGTCTGCACAGGGCCTTATAGGTCAATACCAGAACCTTGAATCTGATCCAGTACTCCACTGGCAACCAATGCAGCTCGCGTAAGAACGATGTTATATGCACCTTATTTGGCACTCTCATAATCTCTTCAGTTGAAATAATAGTGACTGTGATTGTGACAATGTGATGACAATCAAAATGTAGATTGCAAATTAATGCTTTGCAAATTGAAGGAACAGAATAAATGACAGACAGTATGAGTTGCCTAGTAAACCCCAGAAAATGTACAGAAGATAGCTTGAAGTAATTGCGTTTCTGAAATAAAGAAGAATATCTCCTGTTTGTTTCTTCTTTACTCACAATGGAAACTTCATTAATGGTAAGTAAGTTTGCAGACACCCAATGATGTAGTAGTTAGAGTGTGGGACTAAGACCTGTGAGACCCAAGTTCATAATCCCCATTCAGCTATGCTCACTGGGTGACCTTGGGCTAATCACATTCTCTGAGCCTAACCTACCTCCATAAACTTGTTCTGGGAATAAAACAGGGGAAGGTAGAAAAATGTAAATCTATCTAAACTCTTTGGAAGAAAGCCAGGATAACAATGTAGGCATAGGCAGTGATTAGTCCTGCGTGTATGTTTCTCTTTATACTTATAACAACTAGTGTTGGCAACTGCCTGTATTAAAAAATAGAGGTTCCATGCCATGAAAAGTGTCAGCTGCCCATTTCTATACATTAATCCTCTATTAAAGGGACAGGACATTTATCTCCAGGCCTGTTGGCAACCCTAGACCTTGTGAATTAGCCTAAAGGAGAATGATTGGTTCAAGGTCACCCAACAAGTTTTGGGGCAGCATAGATATTTAAACCCAAATCTCACAAATCTTTATCCAACATTCCATTACTCCACATTGGCTGTGTAGTAAATCTTCATGAATCAGTTGTCAGTACTTGTTTTTGGTGCATAGGTATTATGTGCTACTTTTCATTTTGCCGCTAAATGCACAGCTCATTTTTTACTTTTAATATTATTGTAATTCAGGAATGCTATGGTGGGCCATGAGACCACAGGAGGTAATTAATTAAACTGGAAGTCATCAGTGATGGCACAGGCACTGTCCACTATGTGCTTCTGACAATCACATAAAATGTACACTTTTGACATAGGAGCATTGGTTCAATTTGGGACAGGAGGATTCAAATGTCAGGAACTCTACTATGAAAATACAGAATATATCCATTTTGCTACTACAACATGTACCTTGTGCAACAACAGAAGGAAAACAGGAACTTTATGAAAATACATTACTTGTACACAGGGTTCATTTCGAGGGAGAAAACGCAGGAACGCAGTTCCGGCAGTTCCCCAAAGAGGTCACATGTTGGGTGGCCCTGCCCACCTGACTCTTGGCCATTTGGGGCCCATTTCATCCTGGATTGGGCCTCTGATGGGTGGTGGATCACTCTCCTGTTTAGCAGCGGCCAGATCCTGACCATTTGGGGCCCCTTTTCGGCCATTTTCAGCCCCTTTTTGCCATTTGGGGCCCAATTTTGGCCCTGGATGGCCAGGATTGGGTCCAAAACAGCCAGGATAGGTGATGTCAGGGGGTGTGGCATATGCAAATCAGTTACACTAATGACACATTTCTGGTGATGTCAAGGGGTGTGGCATATGCTAATGAGGTATGCTAATGAGTTATGCTAATAAGTTCCTCCAGCTCTTTTTCTACGAAATGACCCCTGCTTGTACATATGATTGTGATTGTGATTCTATTCTATTCTATTCTATTCTATTCTATTCTATAAAACATGGCAATGTGTGGAATATGGGAACAATTAAAGGGCCAGTGCAACATTGTCTCTTTTCTTAATTCAGGACAGGCCCCTCCTGTGCACAATACTTCTGGCACCTTGCACTGGAGCTGAGTTCCAGTCCTGAATCAGAAAGACCCAGACTACACTGGGTCATCCCACAATACATTATGGCAACCCTTCTGTCAAAGGCTTCCTCCTTTGTTCTCTTCTCTGTCAAGTTCCTTTAAAAAACAAGGCCTCTGACCATTTCCCTCCATGCCAAAGGTTGAATTTTCCAAAGGAACAAAACAAACCACAGCAAACAAATATGTCAAAATAGATAAAAAAAGCTTCCCCCTTCTTTCCATGACGTGCATGCTTTAATGTTGAGAGGCGACACTATTTCAGGCATGCTGTATTATTTATATCTAATCATATTGCGCTATATTCATTTTGGAAGGGCGTATATTCAGTCTGCTGACTTCAAAAAGCTGGGAAAAGACAATTAGAGTTTAAACTGAAGAGAAGTTGATGGGGAATAATCTTACCATCTATTACACACACACACACTCACACTCACGCACACTCACACACACTGCTTGCCTATTATGTGTATTGAATTCAAGTTTTTCACAAACAATTTCCATCAACTTGCTTTTGTCGCACTTTGCTGTTTGGTTAGAAACTAGGGGCAACTAATGTGATGTGAGCACGCAGAAATATACCATAAACATTTAGAAAAATAATTTTTCTTCTAACCAGATAAGGAAAACTTGAAAATTTTGAGAAAACTGGGGAGGGAACATTTACAGTTTTATGTATTAATTTCCATGATAATTCTCTGTACAAATTGGTTTATTTTTCATTTGCACAATAACATCAGTGTAAGTCTTAGGTATTAGTCCTGAATGTAAAAGATATATTATAGCCTCTCTATCCCAAGTCCCTCAGTCAAAGAATACTTTCAAAGTCTACAGAAGTGCTCATTTCTAACAACAGCCTATTTAATCAAATGCCTTAACTGTGGCATTCAGCCATTGCTGGGGTCACATAAAAATACATGGTCCTGAAAGGCCTTTTGGAAGAATCCCTTTGCTAGACATTCTAGAGACAGTCTCAGCCTGCTTATGTGCTTATTTTCTGAGGAAAGATGGAGCTCCTTGGAGAAGAGCAGAACAAAAATGTGATAGACAGACAGACAGTTGTCTTGCTCTTGCTTCAAGTGTACTTACACTATCCATTGTGGCCCATGCCTTCTGCAGAATCTGGACACGTGATGATGCCTTTGTTTCTTGAAAGCTCTGTTCATGTCAGTGCAATCACCCAACAGTGACAGTGAGTTATGATGCCATTGATAATGTGCTTCTGTAAGCAATTTTAAAAAAATAAATAACTCGTCTGGATTCAGAAATCGCCCCTTCTGTGCCGTTTTCTCCTTTTCCTAAAAAGCCATGTTGCAAGAGCTGTGGAAATTTCCAATTACTATTAGCTGGTTAAGTTCCTTCCTGGGAATAATTAATAGTTCCCTTTGACATTTAAATACTGTTAAGCACTGAGCCATTCTTTTGTTGGCCAACAGACAACAGTGCAGGGGGAAAACATATAGTCCCATCCCTGCTGAGAATTTACAGATGTAGTAATAAGACCTTGTCTCCTAGAGTGGGTATGTTCTGTTCCTTAGAATAACCAAGGAACCTGGTTGGTCATGGACTTATGGGAAAGTCTTCCACCTGCCTATTTAATTACAACATCAGGAAAGATGGACTGGAGCTCAGTACTCCAGAACTGTATTCTCTTTACCTTACTACATGGAGAGAAGGAAAGCGGGACTGCTTGTATCCTTTGTCTCATGGCTGATAGGGGCAGTTGGGGAGTGGATGCCCACTAGGGTTGCTAGGTGTCCAGTTTTCACCTGGACAGACCTGGGCCGTTTCCAGATGGCTTACCTTCTGCCGCTCCATGCCGCAACGTTGCGGCTTGCCCTGGGGCAAACACGAATTATCACGCGAGTTTTGTGCGACGTTGCGCAAAACTCGCGCGAGAAAACACGATATTTTGCGTTTTCCCCGGCACGAGCCGCGACGTTGCGGCATGGAGCGGCAGAAAGTAAGCCATCTGGAAACGGCCCAGTATTTTCTTGGACTATCCAAGAAGACTTTATAGAAAATACCAGATATTTAAATGTCTGATTTGTTTAAACGGTGGGGTGGAGGAGCGACCAAGGCAAGCAAGATGAGCAGCAATGCCAGCTGCTGCTGTGCCTGGGTGTGCAAAAATTTTGGTGGGTGGCTCGCAGTGCCAACAGGTTGCCATGGCTGCTGATATGTCATGTGGCTGGCTGGCGCCTCAGCATCTGGTAGGAGGGGAGGGCAAGCATGGGCTCTTGCAGAGGAGAGTGGGGCAGGCTCAGGAAGGATCAGCCTCCTTGCCTCCTCCCCCTGTGCTTCCACCCAGCAGCCAATCTGCTGCTGGAGGGCACAAAAGTGCAGGCATTTGCCAAGGAGAGCAGAGCTCAGGCTTTGCCTCCCTGCCTCCACCCCCCTCCAGTTCCACCCAGCAGCCAGTTGACTGCTCAGTCACCTCAGCCAGTATCACACTCTCTGTCTCAAGGTGGCAGGGCACTTACTTAAATTTCCCATGCAATCCACTTCCTTCTCGCAGTCGTCCTCCTTTTCAAGTTAATGGCCAGAGTGAGCAATGGAGCCTGCCTGAGCTAGATAATTGACAGCGGTAGGATGAGGACGTATGTTGATACCTTCAGCTCTCACTTTCTGTCTTATCCTGAAACAGGAAGATTCAGGTAGGATTCCCCCCTCCCCCTGCCAAATCTCAATATTAGAGAATGATTAAATGTTCAGAACACACACCCCTTTCCTGAAGGCAGCTTCAGGCTCCCTTGACAAAAAAGAGCATTTAAACTCTGTTGCCCTCTTCCAAGATGGTTGCATTACTTGCATTGCCACCATTCCCACATTATTCCTGGGCTCAAGGGACACAGAGGAAGTGGAACAGAGGGGATTGGGCAAGCCCAAGAGCAGTCCTCATGCCTCCATAGGGCTGCCAGTCCCCCAGTGGGGGCATAGGATTCCCTGTTCCCAGCCTCCACCTCCTGCCCCCACTCACCTGGCAGGTTGGGGGGGAGAGGCATAGGGAATGGGCCCAGGAACTCCAGAGCATGCTCCCTCATGCTCCAGAGCCTTTCTTGTCATGCTGGGAATGACATCATTCCTGGCACGGTGGCCTTCATTTCCTTTGTTGCACTGGGAATGATGTCATTCCCAGCGCAGCAAGGAAGGCTCTGGAGCACACGTGTGCTATACACATGAGGTGAGGACTCCAGGAGCGCACCCCCCATAACCCCCCATCCCCCATTTTTAAGGCCAGGGAGATCTGGCAACCCTATTCCTCCATCCCCAAGCAGTGAATCATGCAGCCAAGGAAAGTGAGAAATGGAGCCCCGGGAAGGGTAGGAAGGTGAGTGTTTAAATGGAGAAACGTTGTTTGCCCCATGACATTGGACTGAATGAAGCTGATGGAGAAAAATTAGATGGGGGAGGGGGGCAAGTGTGTATGAACTGGGGCGCAGGAGAAGGGGAGGCACTTTGTACATGATGCAAGGTATCTTACTTATTGTAACATAATTTAAGTAGACCGTGGCTGCAATCCTAAACTAGGCTGTAAGGCCCACTGAACTCCAAAGGATTTACTTCTGAATGTGCAGGTTTAGGGTTGTACTCGGTGAAGTTGTGTGCGAAAATGCTATGTTTTGGGCCAATTTTGAGCCCACTGAGACCCCACAGCTTCCAGTTTTCAACTGGAAGTGATGTCATTGGGGCCTCTGGAGAGTAAGACATAGAATGTGTCTGGTATTTGAGTTGAAACTATCTAGCAAACTTAAAGCCCACTGGCAGCACATGCATGAACATACATGAAGCTAACATACTGAATCAGACCATTGGTCCATAAAGGTCCGTATTGTTTACTGAAACTGGCATCAGCTCTCCAGGGCCTCAGGCAGAGGTCTTTTACCTCACCTACTGCCTGGTCCTCTTAACTGGAGTTGATGGGGTTGAACATCCAAAGCAGAGGCTCTTCCACTGAGCTGAGATGAGCCACAATGAACCACATCCCCTCCCTAGCAACATCACATCTTGGAACTATGGTTTGCTAGACCAATTAAAAAATCAGTCGAATGTGAATATAAGAAAGGTCAAAAGGCAGAAAAAGTAAATTTGGTCAGATAATTTCAGTAAGCTTACTTTTGCTTCATTGCCTAGACCTTTCTGACTTTCTGTCTTTTGCATCTGTTTAAAGCATGTACTATTCTGCAATGAACTTTATTCCTCACATTTGCATTATGTCCTCGAGGTTATCCTATTTTATCCTCACAATCCTGAGATAGATTAGGAACAGTAAACTGGGGGGGGGCGGGTACCTGAGCCTAGATCTATGTAGTTCAAGTTCAACACTACAGCTTTTTCTGAGAAGAAGTTGACTTCCCTGTGTGGAGAAATGCCCTCCACATAAGAATTCACCTCATTATTTCCATCATTCAGACTACCTTCTATGTGTAGTCAGGGACCAGCTGGAAACTAGTACCTAGCAGGAAAGAGGGACTGAAGAAATGAACCATCAAGCTCCCAGCACGTGTTGCCAAGTAGGCCCCTCTCCTGCTTTAAGGCCTGCCATGAACTGTGTTAAAGTTTCCTGCATTGCTGTTTTACTGCTACACCAAAGACTGCCCTGCACGTGTGTGTTCTGGTGCACGAGTCAGTTTCCTGCCTGCGTGTTAATTGCCTCGCTGCTACAATAGACTGTGTAGTTTCCTGACTACATGTTTGGATAGCTGCACAAAGGACTCTTTTCCTGGGCAACCCTGCCCAGACCTGTACCTGGACTTCCCAGTGTGTGTTTGGACTTTATTACAAGTGTGCCCCGTGCCTGCATTGCCATCTGCCATGGACCGTGCCTGTTCCCTGCCTTGGACTGTGTTTTAAGTGCTGTTCCCCTGCCTCCATGGAAGCCTGCCTCATATGGGCCCAAGCCGCTGCTAGCAGCCGGGCGCCTGCCGGGGAAACCTCCAGCGAGCCTGGCTAGGCGCTCCCTGGTCAGTTCCCGCCTGGAGCCTCCCGCAGGTCGGTCCCCGAGCTCGCCCTCGCTACCGGGCAGCCTGCTATCCAGCCCCAGCTATGCCCAGCCGGCATCCATGTTCTTAGGCAGCCAGAAGACCCAGGGAAGAAGACTGCTTTGAGAAGCCATTTCAGCGAAGCGGGCACACCACGTCCACAGCGAGAGTACCTCGCCCCGCTCTGCATATCTTAGGAGCCGCCCCAGAGAAGGAACTAAGTGCCGACCATCCCAAGCACTTAGAGAATGCATCTCAAAGAAACCTCCGCATTCCAGAAGCTGATGATATCAGGACAAGCCCTGTCCGCTGGAACATCCATTCAGCCCACTCGGATTTCCCCCTCCCTCTTTTGTCCCCTCTTCCTGAGGTGTCACTTATCACAATCAGATTACTAAAGTGGCCCATCCAAGCCATTCAGTAACCCATTAGAACCTTTGTTTTAATCTGTGAGAACCACCAAGTACAGCACCAGCCCCAGGGTACGTTTTGGGGTATTTAAGATGGTCTCCCAGACCACTCGGTGCTTAGGCCATTCCTATCCAGACTTCCTTGCTGTCCCGCTGTGGTTCCATTGCTGGCATTGGGCCACCTCGCTGTCATGTCTCTGCTTCGCTTCAGGATTGTGAGTATTCCCCACCATCGTTGGGAACCTGCTAATGCGAAAGTCTCTGCATTTCCTACTCTGTATTTCTTAGATCTTGCGTGTTCTCTTGTATGCTTGTGCAAGTTTAGGCTTACGCCACATTATTAGTAAATACACGTGATTGAAACTATTTGTAGTCTGCCTCTTTGTCACTAGAGTGTCTGGAATCAGGACCTCCGTAAACATAGGTTAAGATCCGCGCTAATTTTAAGTTACAGACTGCTAAAGCTAATTCCCCATTCAAATAGAGCAGTTCTGGTAACACACAGAGCACTCAAGCTCTTGGTTAGGCTAATGAATGGCTTACTAACACACATCCTATTGCAAGGTCACACCTGAAAAGGAGAGAGACTGCTAAGAGCCAAATAACTAGAAAAAAAACCCTCTTCCTTTTGGGGCATAAAGATTCAAATAACCCCCAGGCAGAATGGACCCCCCCCCCCCCACAGTAGTTTATAAATTCTCAGAACACAAGGAAGAAACTCTTGTATTCACTCTTCCATTTGAGGCAACTCTTTGTATGGGCACAAGGCAAACCATGATGGACTAAGCTTTTACCTAGGGACTCCATCTCTTCCACATGGCCAAGGACAATGGGAGACAAGGTCCATCTTAGAGAACCAAAGTAATATTGGACTTTAAACTACTTCAGCTTCAAGTAATACTAGACTGTCCTAATAGGACAAGCACCTAATAGGACAATCACCTAGTGTAGGACAAGCACCTAATAGGACAAGCACCTAGTGTAGAAAAACAGGACTGCTTGTTTTCATCTTTTCTTTGTTCCCTTGCTCAGCCTGAAAGATTGAATAGGACATATATATCCTTTTATCTATTTATGACCGTTTGCAAGATCTGACCAATGTTGTCAGTGATAGGATGACTTGGAGGTCATTAATCATAGGTTCGCCATTAAGTTGGAAGCAACTTAACAGCACATAACACATATTTTGAATGTGCTGAGAACTGTGGAACCACATCATATCTATTTGGTCATGTTATCAGGAGCATGATAAAGTGGGGGGGAGGCAGCATGACAGCTCACCATCCCTGGAATGTGATAACTCAAATTTGTAAGGTTGTGGTACATCTAGACTTGCCAGCTCCAGGTTAGGAAATTCCTGGATATTTTGAGGGTAGAGTATGGAGAGGGTGGCGTTTGGGGAGGGGAGCGAGCTCAATGGAATATAATGCCATAGAGTCTACCTTCCAAGGAACTGATCTCTGTGGCCTGAAGGTCATTTGTAATTCCAGCAGATCTCCAGCCACCACTGGAGGCTGGCAATAGCAATTCTAGGTACATCACCCTCATGCTAGCTTGTGGAACAAAGAAAGCTTCTATAGCAACTAGACAGTGCTTTTAAACACCAGCACAGATACAGAGTGTTAAATGTGTGACTACATTTGGCAGGAGATACTCTCTGAGTCACTGAGTGGATACCAGTTTGTTTTGGGGGTCCCTTGGGGAGTGAAGGGAAAGAGGCAGTATCACCAAGCAGAGTCTTGGGACAGCTGCAGGGTTTTTTTCTGACCTCCTAGGGAGCCAACCAGAAGGAACTGGAGGAGCTTGCAAGCCTGTTCTTTCATGTCCCACATTGTCTTACTATCTGGCTCCTCCAGAGCTAAAGAAGCAAGTGAGAAATACATTTCTACAAACCGGGGGCTCGTAAAGAATTGCATGGGAAGGGATAATTTATTTCAAACATATTTAAAGCATTTATAAAGCTCTTTCCCCCAGCAACAGGAATGTTAAAAGTCCTCTCATTTCTCCCCTTCTAGGATTTCCCTTCCCCTGTTTCTATCCTTTAACTGAATCCCCTCAAATTTCCATGGTTCCTGGAACATACCGTGTCTTCACAAGATATTTATCTTAACCAGGACATTCCCCCTCCCCTTTGGGTTAAATAAATCTACAGTATATAATACATAAATATTGTTAGTGTAATTACTTTCACACGCCTCAGGAGCTTCTGGTTGGCTTAGGGTTGTCAGCTCTCACAGTTGACCAAAGTACCTGATGGAGGGCTTTCTAATTTTGGATAACTTGATCTATATCAAACTGTCAAGTGATAGGGAAAGTTTTGTTAAATACAGGCTAAACTGTATGGTAGGGGTGTGCGATTCGGGTTTCTGAAACCCGAAAGAAACCCGAAACAAACTTGTTTCGGGTTGTTTCAGGTTATCCGAAACGTTTTGGGAAACCCGAAACGTTTCGGGTTAATCGAAAGAAAATAACCCGAAACGTTTTGGGTTGTTTCGGGTTTTTCAATGGGAAAATGCCTCCGTCTTCCTGGATGCCTGTGGGAGGCATTTTCCCACCAAATCATCCCAAAATTGGTGGGGACCTTCCTCTAACCCCTCTCTAACAACCCCCCAAGTTTCAGACGGATTGGACTTTGGGGGGCCATGTTATGGCCCCCCAAACCAGGTCCCCCTATCCTCGCATAAGAAATGGAAGGGTGAGCATATTGTTAGCTTGCTGCTGCTCATCTTCTTCTTCATTATTTCCTATGGGGAAAAAATGAAAAGGTAGGCTTCCTTTGCCAGGGGTGGCATTTTGCATGCAAAATGCCCCCAACCCTCTGGGGCCCTTCTCCCACCCTTCCTCCCACCCCCCACCAAGGCACAGCCTGCTCCCACTTGGGGGGGGGGGACATTTCATGGCCTCCCCAAGTAGGTGCTCTTTTCTCTACTACCTACAGCTGGGGGAGGCTTGTCTTGCCAGGGGTGGCATTTTGCATGCAAAATGCCCCCCCCAACCCTCAGGGGCCCTTCTCCCACCTCTACTCCCACCCCCCACCAAGGCTCAGCCTGCTCCCACTTGGGGGGGCATTTCTTGGCCTCCCCAAGTAGGTGCTCTCAGCCCCCAAAGTCCACCCCCTACAGCCCCACACAAACTCAATTCCGCCCCAGCTGCCACACACAGACCCAAATCCCCACATTAGCCCCTCACAGACGCAAATCCACCCCCAGCAGCCCCACACCCATAACCCCAGGAACAGGCTGGCAAAGGCCAGCCCTCTCCCTTTGTTCCCTATGCTGGGAACTTCTAAACTCTCTTTCCCTCTTTAACTCACTTAACATCAGAGAATCACAAAAGCACAATTCCTGTCAAAAACACTTTATTTCTTGAACAGCTTTAAGATACACAGCAGGGGGGGCACACCAAAGGACATTCCAGCATTCCACCTCACAAAAATAACACAACTCACTTAACATCAGAGAATCACAAAAACACAATTCCTGTCAAAAACACTTTATTTCTTGAACAGCTTTAGGTTACACAGTAGGAGGGCACAACAGGACATGATAGCAGTGTACTACACAAAATAATACAACCCACTTCACCGTTTTTGACAGCAATTGTGTTTGGGTGATTCTCTGATGTGAAGTGAGTTGTGTTATTTTTGTGTAAGATACTGCTGCCATGCCCTTTGGTGTGCCCCCCTGCTGTGTAACCTAAAGCTGTTCAAGAAATAAAGTGTTTTTGACAGGAATTGTGTTTTTGTGATTCTCTGATGTTAAGTTAGTTGTGTTATTTTTCTGAGGTGGAATGCTGGAATGCCCTTTGGTGTGCTCCCCTGCTGTGTAACCTAAAGCTGTTCAAGAAATAAAGTGTTTTTGACAGGAACTGTGCTTTTGTGATTCTCTGGTGTTAAGTGAGTTGTGTTATTTTTCTGTGTGGCGGACTGCTGGTGTAATGTGTCATAATGCTTTGCCTACTTGTACTTTGAAAGGGAGAAAATAATTTTTAAAAAACTTTATTTTGTGTTGTTCGTGTTTTATTCTTTGTTGTGCAGTTGGTTCCCATCATAGGGAACAATGGGGCATGTCTGTAGGTGGTGGGGGAATTTGAGGGAGCGTGTCTGTGGTTCAGGTGCTCTTTCACAGGGACGAGCTGGCACTCAGAAGTGTGCCCACCATTGTGGCACTCCTGGGCTGTGCAGAATTGCCCAGGGAAAGAGAGTTTAGAAGTTCCCAGCATAGGGAACAAGGGGAGAGGGCTGGTCTTTGCCAGCCTGTTCCTGGGGTTATGGGTGTGGGGCTGCTTGGGGTGGATTTGGGTCTGTGAGGGGCTAATGTGGGGATTTGGGTCTCTGTGTGGCAGCTGGGAGGGAATTGGGTTTGTGTGGGGCTGTAGGAGGTGGACTTTGGGGGCTGAGAGCACCTACTTGGGGAGGCCATGAAATGCCCCCCCCAAGTGGGAGCAGGCTGAGCCTTGGTGGGGGGTGGGAGGAAGGGTGGGGGAAGGGCCCCTGAGGGTTGGGGGGCATTTTGCATGCAAAATGCCACCCCTGGCAAGACAAGCCTCCCCCGGCTGTAAGTAGTAGAGAAAAGAGCACCTACTTGGGGAGGCCATGAAATGTCCCCCCCCAAGTGGGAGCAGGCTGTGCCTTGGTGGGGGATGGGAGGAAGGGTGGTAGAAGGGCCCCAGAGGGTTGGGGGGCATTTTGCATGCAAAATGCCACCCCTGGCAAAGGAAGCCTGCCTCTTCATTTTTTCCCCATAGGAAATAATGAAGAAGAAGATGAGCAGCAGCAAGCTAACAATATGCTCACCCTTCCATTTCTTATGCGAGGATAGGGGGACCTGGTTTGGGGGGCCATAACATGGCCCCCCAAAGTCCAATCTGTCTGAAACGTGGGGGGTTGTTAGAGAGGGGTTAGAGGAAGGTCCCCACCAATTTTGGGATGATTCGGTGGGAAAATGCCTCCCCCAGGCATCCGGGAAGATGGAGGCATTTTCCCATTGAAAAAGCCAAAAGAAAGCCGAAACAAGCAGAAACAAAGCCGAAAGCCGAAAGCCGAAACGGCTAGCCGTTTCGGCTTTTGCCTGTATCCGAAACAGATTCTTGTTTCGGGTAAACCCGAAACAAGAATAACGAAACAGTGTGCCTTTGCACACCCCTACTGTATGGTAGAACACGTTATAGAATGGTTGCCTGTATCTCTGTTTCCCTCATTTCCTGTTCTATAGATATGATAACCAGTTACTTCAGGATCTGAAACTGATGGGAGACCAAACCTCATGTAGAGCAGCCTGGTTCCATGACAACAACAATCTGCATTTTGTCCCCAGCGCATGCTGCACTGAGTAAATCTTCAGATATATGTCAGTCATCTGGAGTTTGCCATTGTTCACTGGAATGATCCCATTGGCATTGCAAAGATTTTGCAAAGGTATCCCACACATACTTTGCCTCAGGAACTTACCAGTTTTGGAATTTTACAGAAAAAGCAAAAGCCATTTTGAAGCAGAAAAAGAGGTCTAATCGGGCGGTCCAAATGGCTAGACATCATGTAGCCTATGGTTGCACTTTGTTACATAACGACAAATGCCTAAAGGCTTTCTATTCAACCTGTTTCTCATCTGATCACATAAATGAATTAAGTGATACATAAAAAGGTATCATAAAACTTGGATGGACTGTGAAGATTTGGTCTCCTTTAAAACATTTAGTACAAAATATAGGTGTATAATCTGCATGGCACAAGTCAGCAGGTTACAGTAATTTTAGCACGTGCATAAAGTTACATAATAAGCAAAAGAATAAAGCATAGAAGTAGGGACCTCAGCATATGTACATGAGGGGAGCTGGGAACTTGCCACTCTATGCCTTTCAATAGTATCCATCCTAGAATTTGGGAGAAAGGGAGAGAAAGCTTTGCCATATTTATGACACCTCCAGCAATTCATTTTGTAATCTATCCAAAAAAGAAAAACAAAACACAATCAGGTTTGTTTGAAGAAAAGTATTCTTCATAAATCCAGCCTTCTTATTATTCATGGTTTTCTGGTGCCCCCTAGATATTCAATGACATTTTTGGTCACGATTTTTAGGCAGGGTAGCAAGAATCTGAAAGCTCTAATGTTCCTGAAATAATTGCCTGAGTAGGACACCTGCTGTGGATTTAATGGCCACTTCAGCTACACCTACTGTACAGCTGGGCTTAAGCTCAGTGCCTAAAAGCTACTTATGTGCAAAAAATAACTTAACAGGCAGCGATTGGCACGTAGCAACTGGCACGCAAGCCTTTCTCTTTTCTTCCTCCCTGCTGTAACACCTTTGAACATGAGAGCATGATGCCAGACTGGAATTTTCTTTGTTGGCTTTGATTGTGCTCTCCCCAGCCACTTTATATCTTGGGATTCTAGTATAGTTAGATGAAAGTGAGATCAGAACTTAGGCAATAAGAAAGAAGCTAGTTGAATTAGACTCCGCTGGTGCTGCTGGGTGCAGGTGGACAAATCTTCCTCCTAGTTCTAGAAGGGCAACTATAAGTAAGGCTTAATTTGAGCTAAGAAAAAACATGGGTCAGCTCCAGAAGCTGCATCTAGGGGTCAGTCTTGCAACATATATTAATCATGAAGAGACCAGGGCTGGATCGAGGGGTGGCAGGGGGGTAGTCTGCCCCCGGCACCGCCAAGGAGGGGGTGCCAGGTGCAGCGTCCAGCTGCCGGGAGCATGCAGGCGGCAGCGTGGGTGGCCTCCCAGCCACCCCGCACTGCCTTTCAGTTGCCCTGCAGGACAGGGGGAGGCTGGTTTGCCACATGCCCCATCCTGCAGGGCAGGTGAATGGTGTGGGTGGCCTCCCAGCCCTCCGCACTGCCTCCACCAACTCCGTGGTGCACTGGGGCACCCGGTTTGATGCGCAGGTGGCACGCTCCACCCAGTGTGATGTCACGGAAGTGACATCATCACGCAGCACCAGGAGCATGCACACTGTGCGCATGCGCGAGGGCCAGACTTGGGTTGCCCTGGGTGCCGGCAACTCTAGATCCGGCCATGGAAGATACTGCATTCCTCTGAGCAGGCATAGTGACTCTCACATATCTTGCAATTCATTTCAAAGTCAATGCTAACCTCCAAACTCAGAAATGTCTAGCGGAGCAATTGATAGATGCATTTGCAGCCTTAGCACAGCATGTAAGGGGCCATCATAAACTCTGATAGGGAAAGCACTGCACACTCCAATGGCAAATTGCTGCCTGTCTGAAAATGTGTCTGCTTTGCTAGAACTGCAAAAACAAAATCTGTACTTCTCTGACTCTTGTCTGCCCACTATGGCACGATTTCCTCCAAACATGTGAACACCGGGTTGCGTGAGGCATACGCAATTTGGCCATGGATGTGAACGGTGGATTGAAAATTGCGGGATAGGAACCAACGCAATCTTTGCATTTGAAAAACGGAAAATAGGTGAGTGTGTATTCAGCCTATGTGTTTCATCTATGTTTTCACTATATGTTTATATTTTGTAAGCCACCTTGGATATTGTTGAAAGGCAGCACATAAACGTTTTTAAAAATAAAATAACTAACCTCCAGGTCTAGATTTGGCCTTGAATTGGAATGTAACAGGGGAGGGGGTGGGGAGAAAAGAAAAATAAGGAAAAGAGAAAAAAGAAAGCCTTAAACTGGCTGTGTTTCTCAATCAGACAATGATACTGATTGCAATATTACACTTCAGGGAAGAAAGATCCTATCTCCTACTCTACTTCACTCCTCTCAGGTGTGGGATAGATTATTGGTGACAGCTGGCCCTCATAAACCTTGAACATACAAAGCTGTCCTCTACTGAATGAAATAGTTCCTCTAGTTTATTGTTGTCTGTTCTGCCTAACAGCAGTTTTCAGGGTCTCTGTTACAGCAAGATCTTTCCCAATGACTGGTACCTGAAATTCTTTAACTGGAGGGGGTCAGTGACTTGTCCTTGGACTTGCTGTGTCCAAAACAAGAGCTCTACTGAATAGTCACAGCTCCACAATCACAAATTTGTGTTGAGTACTAGCAAGTACTGGTAGACCTCCAATCAATTTGCCTTCCACAGATTTTCTCCTGCAAATTTTGATAGCAGATATTCCCCATATAGTCTGGATTTTTGAATATTTGACCTCCAAAGATTCTACAGTAATAGTCAACATATCAGTATAATAGCTAACATCTATAGCATTCAACATTTGATAGGATGGAGTAGACATCAACATTTGACATTATCAGATCTGTAAAAATTACTGTGACTCTATCTGAAAGCTAGCATGGAATAGCCTAGCCATCAGCACTGGGCTCTGTCCAGCAGAATTTAGTAAATGTTATTTATTAAACTTTTAGTTTACTCACTCAAAAAAGGCAAACACTGATTTGTACGTGTGTTTTATATTCTAAAACTTCGATTCTTGAATTTCAACAGCAATATTTCAAAATTTGAGATTTGGGCAGATTTTGAAATTCAGGAAAATTTTGTTTCTGCTTTAGCCAGTACTTATAGTTTTATGCCCCATGATCATGGTCTTGTTTGGAGAGAGAAAAGTAACAGCCATGAAAGGTTGTATGAACTGGCTATCAGTTTTTGTACCATCCTATATGTATCACTGTGAGAAAAAAGCTTTTAATCATTCCCCCTCCCTGTAGAGAAGCAATCACTGAAGACCACTCCAATGTCAATTTCAGTCAGACCATAGCCAAATGTGGAAAAGTGGTCTCAGTCCTCCTCCAAGGATCTGCTTAAGGACTGCAAGTTTTAGAATTTGGTTGGCTTTTAGTGGCCATGACGAGTCAATAAGGAGATACACTGGGTGATAGATCAGCTTTAGTAGTAGCCATTTACTTATCAAAATAGTTTAAAAAGTAAAAAGTTGGCTAGTCAGTACATAAGCCTCTTTAAGTAACGGCTGGATATCTATTTTTAGTTTTCAAAAAATAAAACAAAAAGCAAAAATATTCTGTCCAAGTTCTTCCAACCAATACTCTTATTGATGCATGTAGAGTGCATACAAGCACTCTGATCTACAGGCCCTCCCTCTCAATCTATTTAATTCTAGACATCAGATGTTCAAGAGAATATTAGTACCTCAAGAAAAGAAAAGCCAACCATCAAAGTAGTTTTTGTTTTACAGAATTGAAATTTGAACAATAGTTAGGAATACTTCCTTAAGCAGTTACCCCTTCAATGGATTTAGAAGGGTGTAACTGCTTAGGACCATAACACTATATAAATGAGCCACTTTATTTTGAACACTGTTTTTGCACTTGATTTCTGTCCAGGTTTTACATTAAAATAACTGTAGAATTTCTACATCTTTTGCAAAAAAGGTATACCACACACTGAAGAATAGATTTGTTATGCTCCAAGGAGCCCATGACTTAGATTCTTAGAAAAGTAGAGATTAATGAGGCCACACATTTATTTTCCTGGCTGTGATACATGACAAAGAGACTCTACTGAGCAGCTGCTTAGCTCATAAAATTGCTAATTTGGTTACAGTGGTATTTTCAAAGCCTGCTTCCTGTGGCAGAGGCCAGCATGGAATCACTGGCAAAGATAACCAGATTTGACTCTTATCTGTTCTTTATAATGCATTTTTCAGTCATTTTAAGGATTAAGCAGTGGGCAAACTAGGTCAAATGAACTGCATAGAGATTTTTCAGTATCCTTCAGCACAAGGGTTTTTTATTTTAAAAAATCACAGCATAGCAGCTGGGTGATATTGGCTTATTTGACATTGATCTTAGGGGTCTGCAAGATTTTAAAAAGTTAGAGTTAGATTTGGGAAATTACCTCATAATAATAATATTAGTATTAATCATATTTGTTTTTATACTTGTTATTTGTCTCCAGGCGGATTTGTACTTTCATATTTGTTTCGATTGGTATCAATAGGCAACATATTTTGTATGTAACTTTCTTTTGTTTCCCTTCCCATTGTGATGAAAGTATCAAGAATTATACCCCTAACCTATACATTCTTCTCCGCCAAATTCCAGATGAATTGGAGGAAAAATAGGTTTTTAAAACCAGAACACATTTTCTTAGTATCTCATCCAATTGGGATGGAATTTTCAGGGTTTGTGTCCTTGAGATGAAGGATCTATCAAACCCAATTCCAGGCTGATAGCAGAAATTATCCCCATTTTTGATGTCATAAACATTCTTGTTTGCAGTGTGGACATAGTGAGGTGCTTAGAACTGCTGGAAGCAACCAGCATGGAGCAACTAGTAATCAGAAGTCCCAAGACATGTAGGCAGACACACAGCTTTTGTTTGCACCCCCAGGAACTGACAGGCAGCCCTATAGAGCTGTCATTTGGAAATCTCAAGACTGGGAAGGTAGCACTAAAGACAAAGCAGACATGTTACTGATTGCACCCTCTTGCTGGAAGAGAGGTAGGACAGCACAGAGGACAAAGACTGGCCAATATTCTCAAAGTATAGTCATTCTCTCTTGCTTATAGTTCTGCAAGTATGAGCACTGGATACAAAGAGTGTTTGGTGGAAAATCATTTTAATTGTATATGTTCTTTAAAATGAGTGATACATATTGTGGATGATAAAGAAGTATATGCAGTCCACTCAGTGAGTGTGAGAGGACCACACAGAACTAGCCACACCATAATATAATGTTTACATTATGTATGTTGCAAAGCAATGCAATATACATGTTGCACTGAGTTGGTATTAGCAGTAAGAGATGGGGAAAAGGGAAGGGAAAGGAAAACCTTGCAATTAGCCTAATGCATTTTCCCTCACACACTCTGTGGTCACTATCAGTCAGTGATTGCTCATTAGCAACTGTAGGAAGCAAAGAAATCTTCCCTCTAGAACAACAGAAGTAGCTGCCCTTGCCCTACCAAGTTTTCCACATGCATTACCAATCACAGCCAGCCCCACACACCATTTCAGGCTGCTGCGACAGGGGAGTGTAAGATGCCTTGAATTATACCCAGGGGACCCAAATCTGAGAGAAGTATACTCTTTCCCAGGGAAGGAAGTAATAAACCACTTAAAATGCCAGCTGAGTGGAGATGAGTTTCCTGCAAGTTCCCGTTTGCCCAACTGTCAGGAAGGGGCAAGATGGATGACTATTTGGATGATCTGAATGGGCCAATAAAGGAGAGAGACATTTAGTCCACGGTGACTGGAGAAAAGAGTGTTGAGTGACCCATGAGGGATATCATTCCCCAAAATTAGGATTAGGTGAAGGGAAACCCATCCAGCTGGGGCAGGAAGTGTTGAAAGATTTGGACACCCTGTTAGCAGTGCTCTAGCTGGACCAGGAACCAGGGGGAGAATAGAGTGACATCTGTACTGACTAAACTCTGCACTGACTAGCCTCTATTTTATTTTTCTTTCTTAATTCTGCAATAGTGCTATGATACACTTGTTAAAGAAACGGCAGCATGCTATGAGTCTAGTCTGTAAATGCTGCTGTAAAGTAGTTTAGTCCACTTGCACATTAGGGGGAGCTGTGGAGCATTCTCCAGTTTTTAGAGTTTATTGAATGTTTTCTCTTGCCATTCACAGGGCCAGCACCTCCATTGAGGCTAGCCCAGCGACCGCCTCCAGTGATGAGGTGCTGGAGGGGGCACCAGGGCTGGGGGCAGTGGTGTGCACCACGAAGCTGGTAGCAGCAGCATGCGGGCGGCTGACCGGGAGGGATAGGAAGCTGCCCATGTGCCACCCCAGCCGCCTGCCATGCCTGGCCTGCAGCTACTGCAGCCTCCCAGCTCTCCCGCGCTGCCGCCGCCGCCAACACACATCCCCGGCCGGGAGCACCAGTCGTGGGCCAGGCACGGCAGGCATCCGGGGTGGCACATGGAGCAAAGAAGTGGGAGGGCTGGGAGGGCGCACGCGTGCCTCCTCAGCCACTCGCCATGCCTGGCTGGGCTGGCAGCCTCCCAGCCCTCCCGCCCAGCCACCCGCTGCCCCGCAGTCCGGGTGCATGTGAGTCCTCCCCACTCGGCCTCAGGCGCCAGAAACCCTGCTGGACCTGGCAGTTCAACCTACCTTTCCCCCCCCTCTTTGCTGTGTTTAATATAGTGGTTTGGTGTAGAGCCAGTTTGGTGTAGTGGTTAACAGCAGCATGATTATATTCTGGAGAATCGGGTTTGATTCTCCTCTTCTCCACTTGAAGCCAGCTGGGGGACTTTGGGTCAGTCCCAGCTCTTCTAGAGCTCTCTCAGCCCCACCCACTTCACAAGGTGATCGTCATGAGGATAATACTAACATACTTTGTAAACCACTCTGAGTAGGCATTAAGTTGTCCTGAAGGGCAGTATATAAATAGAATGTTATTGTTTATTGTTGTTGTAGTATCAATATGTGTTAGTACTTGTGCTCTGAAGGTCTTTCTGTTGCATTAATGGCCTGCAGTCAGTTATTGTCTTGCAAAAATTCTGTTGCAGTAAATTCATTGAAAGGAAATTCCAAAGCATGGATTGGATTATTTCCTGAACTCTGCCAACAATACTAATGGACTTGTGTTCTAGAGTACAAAGCTGTGTTATAGTGAATAAAGATCTTTCTCTTTTAAGAACTCAGACTTTGTTCAAAGGGCCTCACCTGCATGTCCTGCTGTTTCTTCCACACAAAAGCTACAATCCCCTGGCTGGTCTGGGTTGATAGCAAATGCGAAAGTGGGATGGGAGCCTGGAGTGTCCACACCTCACTCAAGTAAAGGGAGCCTAATCAGTGCTCCAAGCCACTGGTAAACAAGAGAAAGAACAAATAGGCTTAAGTGGTGGTGCTGACCCAGAATACCCAGTGGAAATTGGGGATGAAGAAGAAGTGGGGCAAGCCCTTGCACAAACAAACTGGTCCCCCTGCCCACTGTGACTCAGGGCCAAGCTACACATGATGAATGACACTTGAACAGCAAGTGTATTTCTCCCTGTTCACTTGCCCTCCACTCAATCCACTTGCCGTTCAAGTGTCATTCGTCATGTGTAGCTTGGCCCACAGTCACTTTTGTTTTGCTGCTGTTGCTGCTGGGATCATGGCCAGAAGCAAAGATCAAGTGGAGATTGAGGGCTTTCCCAAATCAATGGGAAACTAAGGGGCTTGAGTGTTCTGTCTCTATGCTTGTTCCCTCGCTCTGCATCCAACCCTCCCTAAATCAGAGAGTTGACTCTCAAAGAGGTAGCCAGATCAGCAGGGGTGGACTCTGGCATCTCCTCCTAAAGAACTTAATGTGCCATTGTTGTTGTTGATCTACAACACAGGAGAATGTTTTCTGGTGCACTACCAGCCCAAGGGTTTGCCTTATGTTCATGTCAATAACCTTTACGGAAAAAATGCACCCCAAGTGTCAACTTACTATCCTAGGGCCAAACTAAACATGACCATATCCCCAGGACTCATCAGTGGATGTCACCACCATTTTAAAACCTAATGAGATTACTTTAAAATGCTGGGAGGGCCAGCTCCTGATTGGGCCCACAACATGGCATGATGTATTCTCATGTGTCCCTCCCTACACACTTGTGTGCCTTTTCAAGTGCTGAAATAGCTGCAATTCCATTGGGCAAAGGGAAACTGCCTCTCCAGCTTAGAAAGAGTCAGTCAGTTTCCAAAGTCTTTCCCAAGCCACTGAGATGGCACAATAACAGGTAGAAAGTGAAAATGCTGAGCAGAAAATTGTCTTGTTTGACAAGAACTGTTAAAAGTTGACATATCTGTCACATTCATATCTCCAAATATCTACCCTTCCTGCTTCAGTGCCCCCCCCAACCACATCTAGATAGAGAGCTATCGAAATAAACTGTAAGACTGGAAGATTAACTGGTCCCAAACATCAGAAATTATTCTGTTCATATTCTGAGCTTGTATAATATTTATGAATGGATGCTGTTTGGATTGATCTTGATTAGTAAATTACTGATTGCACAACTCTAATGGGTATCTGATGTATGACTGAGACATAAGAGAAGCCATGTTGGATCAGGCCAATGGCCCATCCAGTCCAACGCTCCGTGTCACACAGTGGCCAAAAACCAGGTATCCTCAGGAGGTTTGCCAGTGGGGATGGGACACTAGAAGCACTCCCTCTGATTGCCCTTCCAAACCACTATTATTTATTTTATTCAGAGCATTTACAGTCACCCCTTCTTAACCAGTATTGGCAACCAAATACAGCTTACAAAGCTCTAACAGTTTAAAACAAGCAAACAAAAATTAGAAAGTAAACTAACATAAAATAAATAGAAGACATTTGAAGCTTTTATAAGTACTAAGATTATTTATTTATTTGTTTGTTTGTTTGTTCGATTTATAGCATGCCCTCCCCACAAGCGGGCTCAGGGTGGGTTACAGCAGCATAATAATACAAAAAAAGACATTTAGATAACGTTAAAACTACGGTCATCAGCACATATATACAATCAAAATCCCAGGATGACAGCCCCTTCCATTCTTTCCCAATCAGAATGTAAACAAGGTGGGGGAGAGGGGGTACAAGCTGGTGTCGCCACAGTGGCTACGCATCTGAGGGGCAGATGATTGTATAGACCCCCATTGGTGGGAGACCAGTAGGGAGGCATTTCTAAGAGACCTTAGACTGGCCTCAGCTGTACACCTGGCAGAACATCTCTGTCTCAGAGGCCTGCCAAAAGGATATAAGATCTTGGAGGGCCCGAGTGTCTTCTGACAGAGAGTTCCACCAGGTTGGGGCCAGGACTGAAAAGGCCCTGGCCCTGGTCGAGGCCAGCCGAACCTCCCTGGGGCCAGGGACCACCAGTAGATGATCTAAGTGCTATCCAGGATATATATGGGAAGAGGTGGTTCCTCAGGTATGTTGGTCCCAGTCCATTTAGGGCTTTGAAGGTTAAGACCAAAACCTTGAACCTGATCCGGAACTCCACAGGGAGCCAGTGCAGCTGCTGCAGGATCAGAGTAATATGTGCCCTATATGGTATTCTCATCAGGACACGGGCAGCAGCATTCTGGACCCGCTGCAATTTCCCAGCAGGCCCAAGGAAAGCCCAGTGTAGAGTGAGTTACAGTAATTTAATCTGGAGGTGACTGTTGCATGGATCAATGTGGTTAGGTTGTGGGTGGACAGACAAGGCGCAAGCTGCCTGGCCTGCAAAAGATGAAAAAATGCAGACTGGGAAACTGCTGCGACCTGGCCCTCCAACGATAGGGAAGAGTCCAGTGTCACTCCGAGACTCCTGACCAATGGGATGGGCACAAGTGGTGCCCCATCAAAGGCCAAGAATCGGATCCCCAAATCCAGCAACCCATGGCCCATGTACAGGACCTCTGTCTTCAACGGATTCAACTTCAGCCGGCTCTGCTTCACCCATCCAGACATGGCCTCTAAAGTTCTCGCCAGGGCATCTGGGGCCGAGCCAGGCCATCCATCCATCAGCAGATACAACTGGGTGTTATCAGCATATTGGTGACAACCCAGTCTGAAACTCCATACCAACTGGGTGAGAGGGCGCATATAAAGATTGAACAGCAGGAGGGAGAGTATTGCCCCTTGTGGTATGCCGCACACCAATGGCAGGTGTGCAGATAACCTCTCCCCAAGTGCCACCCTCTGTCTGATGAAATTAGGTGGCTTTTACTAACCACGAGCAGCCCTTATCACCCTCTCCCCAAGTGCCATCCTCTTCATATCTGAGGTGCTGGAGAACTAAATCTGACAAAGCTCTCCAGCCCAGTCCTCCAACAGTCCTGTTACTGCCATGGCTGCTGTCTCTAATCTCTAACCACTAGAACTCTTGTTATCTTTTAAGGCTCATCAATATTGGCATGTTTTACATTACCTCTACGTAACAATTAATTGTGCAAGGAAGCAACAGTGCATCCTTTTACTCCAGACACCTAGATAATTTATTCCAGTAGAACTCAAACCAGGCTACTTTATAATCCAGTATCAAAATGGACCGACTGGTGCTCATTACATCCAATTAGTACCAATGCAATAGAAGAAACTACACAGATACAGCATTTTAGATGAAAGACCACTATTCTGGAAGGAAGGTGTACAGGAGAGACACAAAGATAGTGCAAGTTGAAAACTAAAAAGAAATGAAGCAAGAGCTGGTTTTGGTCTCCTCCAATAATCTTGTCGCAGAAAGAAGCCAGATGGGCTTGATTTTCCCTATTCTCCATGGAGGCAGTGCCGGCAGCCACCTTGAGCACTGAACTCTGAAGGAGGTGCCGTGCCAGCCCCTGACAACCCCCCCCCCGACCCGGAAGCAGGCCGTGTCCCCGCTCGCTTCTCCGCCACTGCCGCCTGCCTCAGCTCAGCTCCTGGCGAGCCGGATGTCCAGGCGGCATGGCAGCGAGCGTGGAAGTAAGCGAAGTGGTTTGCCTCCCTGCCCCTTCGCTGCTGCCGCCCGCCTCAGGTGAGGGGGATGCTCCTGCGTGATGATGTCACAAGTGATGTAATCATGCAGGGCCAGAACGCGCGTGTGCAAAGTGTGCATACAGGTCAAGGGGCGCAAGTAGGTATCTCATCTCAGGTGCCAGAAACCCTGGCACTGGCCCTGCCTCTGTTGCCCTAGTGGTCTAGCCCTAGTGGTCTAGCTTTTTGAAGATTTATAGTTTAATCACCAGTGGGATTTGGGAAGTAGTTAATAATGTATATTCAAAGTGCAAATCTTGCTTTGTTGCTTTCTCAGGCAGACCATCCGAGAACATTTGGCAATTTAAGTATAGCTACAAAACCAGAGCATGAAAGGAAGAATATTCAGAGGAGAATAATTTTTGGTTGTTGGGGTTTTTCCGGGCTGTATTGCCGTGGTCTTGGCATTGTAGTTCCTGACGTTTCGCCAGCAGCTGTGGCTGGCATCTTCAGAGGTGTAGCACCAAAAGACAGAGATCTCTCAGTGTCACAGTGTGGAAAAGATGTAGGTCATTTGTATCTACTCAGGAGGGGTGGGGTTGAGCTGAGTCATTCTGTAAGAGTTTCCCAGGGTGTGGAATGCTAATGGCGGGAGGCTTCACTGTATCCTGAGGCGGTTCTTTTGCATATGGATTGGTGCTTGATGTGCTAATCTTCTCTGCAGGGCTATTGTCGGGTGTGGAGTGTTTTGTTGGCCTGGTGTTTTTCAGAACTGGAGCCCATGCTCTGTTCATTCTTAAGGTTTCTTCTTTCCTGTTGAAGTTTTGCTTATGCTTGTGAATTTCAATGGCTTCCCTGTGCAGTCTGACAAAGTAGTTGGAAGTGTTGTCCAGTATTTTGGTGTCCTGGAATAAGATACTGTGCCCTGTTTGAGTTAGGCTATGTTCAGCCACTGCTGATTTTTCAGGCTGTCCAAGTCTGCAGTGTCTTTCATGTTCTTTTATTCTTGTCTGGATGCTACGCTTTGTGGTCCCGATGTAAACTTGTCCACAGCTGCAGGGTATACGGTATACTCCTGCAGAGGTGAGGGGATCTCTGCTGTCTTTTGCTGATCGTAGCATCTGTTGTATTTTTCGGGTGGGTCTGAATACTGCTTGAAGGTTATGCTTTTTCATAAGCTTTCCCATCTGATCAGTAATTCCTTTGATATATGGCAAAAACACTTTTCCTGTGGGAGACTGTTTTTCTTTGGTTGTTTGATTCATCCTGGGTTTGATTGCTCTTCGGATTTCATTTCTGGAGTAGCCATTTGCCTGAAGTGCGTGGTTTAGATGATTAATTTCCTCATTGAGAAAGCGCGGCTCACATATCCGTCTTGCACGATCCACTAATGTTTTCATTATGCCTCTTTTCTGTCGGGGGTGGTGATTGGAGTTTTTGTGTAAGTACCGATCAGTGTGAGTTGGTTTCCTGTAGACCTTGTGACCTAACTGAAAGTTTGCTTTGCGGATGACCAAGGTATCCAGGAATGAGAGTTTTCCCTCACTTTCTTTCTCCATTGTGAATTGTATGTTCAGGTGGATGTTGTTGAGATGATTCAAAAACTCCATCAATTCTTCCTCCCCATGGCTCCAAATGATGAGAATAATTTTTGTTCTAACTCACAGGCCATTTGGAACCTTGTAGAATCTGTTCAGATACTAAAAGGCCAATCCAATGATCTGGAGATAAGGTCTGTTCGTGGTTAGTAAAAGCCACCTAATTTCATCAGAAATCTTTTTGGTTTTTAAGGCCACCAAATTAACCATAGAAGCCAGATGATTTGCTCAGCTAAATGAGCTGCCAATATCACAGACCAAATAGTCTTTAGAGATGTACCAGGTCATATGCATTTGATTGTCTGTTAATTTGCCTGATTCATCCAATGAGAATTAAATCTAAGTAGGAAAGCGAAGCCTTCTTTTATCCTTCTTGTACACACATAAAACCTGCAAGGAATAGGATGTTCAGCCCTCTTTTTTCCCTAGCCATTTTCCCTTCTCCAGGTTGTGGAACTGATATAACACATGGGAGACCACAATGAAGGCAAAGAAGCGTGAGTGAGGTGGGGTTAGCAGCTTGACTTCTTTTAATGAGATCCATCTGCTTAGAGTGAACAGGAATTGGCAGAATTCCTCCTGGCGTGATGGCCAGCTCCTCTGCCAGACATTTGTACTGAATAATCGTAACTGGGCTCTAAACTGGCACAAGGCACCAGGGACTTCCCTGGCTCAAGTTGCAAGTCCAACACACAGCTGAGTCACAGGTGCACACACTGTCATGCATCCCTGAGCTGATCCCTGTCATCCACCCATCCTGGGGTTGCTATTGCAGCAGAGTGTGGCTACATGACATTGCCTTGTCCCTCTGAGTGGTAAACTAGGTTTTTCACATTGAAAATTAATGCTGTGATGTTCTAGGCTGCCTGTTATGTGAGCAGTTTCCTCTCCTGTTTGAACATTGTGTGCTATAATAAGGACAGCTTCATATGTTACAACTTGATTATGTAGAATTCTAAAATATCTACATGGAATACCTTCTTTCGTCACTCATGCATGTAGCATTCATGCCACAAAATTGTGATTCCATGCATCTGCCATGTAAAGGCTGCTTTAGCTACTTCGTAGCTTGTGTATATGAATGAATGAACCCAACTGCCTCCCAATCTGTAAATCTCTCATAAGCACATACTTTAAACAAGTCTTGATAGGGTACATTTTAAGAGCAACCTTGATGGGCCAAGCTTTGTTGTATATGAAAAATTGGAATTGTATTTATTTATATTAAGTCTGAGTAATAATACCATTCTCAATATTTATTATTAGGAGCCACTGAATGAAGTATGGTTAAATATAGTTTGTACTCGAAGCCACGGGGGATACAATTGTGGTATCATCATTAACACAGTGACTTCAAAATATTTTGGAAGGGACTTCCGGTTTGGGATTCATGGAGGTCTAACGCAGCTCCATTTGTGGAGCTGACCGGATTGCCGTTTTAACCGGCCGGAGGGGTGAAAATAACCCGCGGCCGACTGCTCTCAGGCGGGGAGCAGGCAAAGAACGCTCAAGACCCTAGGGTGAGTTAGATCTCGGACGAGGGGGGGCTCTACACAAGGAGTCTCCCCCCCGATCCTTGAGGTCCCACCTTGCGACGGGTCGGCTATAATCTCTGCGGCAATTTTGGGGCCAATTCGGCTGGCATAAGACCTACATACCCAAGCTTCGATCGGGGAGGGAAGTCGAGAGGAGAATTTAAGATCGAAACAGCGATTACAACCCGAGAAAGCTGGAGAGAAGGTAAAGATCGCTATCTCTTGAAACGGGACAGATTGACAAAAACAGAGAGGAAAGAAAGTAGACTTTTAAACTGCAACAGACTAGTGAAAAGGAGGTGAAGACTCGGCAGGAGTTGTATTTTAAAAGAGACTAAGTTTAAAGAAGTTATTACAAAAATCGGACTATTGTTTTGAATACCTGTGGTTTTGGAGCTGTGGGAAAAAGACACCATCGCGAGACCTGCTGTGGGAAGACGGGAGACAGGAAGTGCGTAACAACAATAGAGCGGCTGGAGGGAAGCGGCCCTTGCCAAAGGACAGGAAGTGGGGAATCGCCATCTTTGAAAGTGGAAGGGTCGTGGCTTCAGCGGAAGAGGAAGTAGGCCATCTTGGATTATAATAACATAGAGAAACCATAGAGAAAAGACGCCCGACATTTTGGATATAAAAAATTAATTTTGGCAAAGATTGGGACATTTAAAAAAAAAAGGAAAACGTTTAATTATACGCCACGGAGCTGAGGAAGAGAGCAGATTCGTGGGAGCGAGCTAAAGCAAGCCCCACGATGTCGAAAAAAGAGTGGCAATCGGCAATAGAAAACTTGGACAAAAAACTTATAGACATGATGAAAGAACTTAAGGACACGAAATTGGAGCTTATTAAAGAGGTCAAGGAAGTTACACAGACAGTAAAGTCGGAGCTGTCAGAAGTGAAAAAAGGTGTGGAAACGATTAGCAGTGAATTACAAGGAACGCAGCAGAGAGTTAAAACAGTAGAAGACGCGATGGAGAATTTAATAGACACGCAACAAACAGAGATGAGGCTGGTGAAGGGGAGGATGTCAGTTGCAGAAACTAAACACATGGAGAAGCAGCTTCGTTTTCGTGGTCTGCCAGAAGTGGAAGGGAAGTCAGCGCAAGAACAGATGACTGAGGTGTTGGCTGATTACCTGGGGAAGGAGGAGGAGGAAATTGTGGCTACCCTAGATGTGGCGTATCGTGTGAACTCGAGAATTGCAACCCAGAGGAAACTACCAAGGGATGTGATTGTGCAGTTTACAACTAGAAATATGAAAGAGAGGATTGTGACCAAACAATTTCAAGATCCATTGGAGATTGATGGCAAGACGATTATTATAATGAAGGAACTGCCCAGATCAGTGTTATTGGACAGGAAAAAATATAGAGTGCTAATTCAGACTTTGAAGGACATGAATATCAGATACAGATGGGAGTTACCGGAAGGAGTGTCCTTTGAGTTTGGAGGGGCAAAAAAACGTATCAGATCTGAGCGGGAGATGGAGAGATTTATCAAGGACAATGAAAAAGACTTACCAACAAAACCATGAATATGGAGTGTAAAGTATTATCTTGGAATATAAATGGACTAAACTCACCGAATAAGAGAAAAAATATTTTTCATTGGCTACTAAAACAAAAATGTGATATTGTTTGTTTGCAGGAGACCCATATTAGAAAACAGGATGTAAAATATTTAAAATCTGGAAAATTGGGCAAAGAATTTGTAGCGGCTTCCAACAAGAAAAAAAGAGGAGTGGTGTTGTATATAAAAGAGGAGCTGCAGCCAAAATTTGTTATGAGAGATGTGGAAGCTAGATTTGTAGCAGTGGAATGTAATTGGAACTTAAAGAGAGTGTTGGTAGTCGGACTTTATGCACCTAACGGTGCAAAGGAAAGCTTCTTTGAGGACTTAAGGAAGCACCTAGACGATCTTGTATATGACCAGATAATTCTTGCTGGAGATTTCAATGGAGTGACAGATTTGGAATTAGACAAAAAGACTACAAAAGCACAAAAGAAAAGAGGATTATTGCCAAAGCTTTTTTTTGAGTTGATTCAACAAGAGACTCTCGAAGACGTATGGAGGAGAGAATATCCTAAAACCAAACAGTTTACTTTTTATTCTGCAAGGCATCTTACATTATCAAGAATTGATATGATCTGGGCCTCAAAGGACTTAGCGCTATGGACTAAGGAGGTAGAAATAATGCCGATGGTAGGCTCAGATCACAACCCAATTATGTGGAAATTTGGAAAAAGGAGAAAAAGGAAAGCCTGGAGAATAAATGAGGACCTGTTACAGGAAAGTGAGAATATGGAAACACTGAGAAGAGAGACTAAGTTTTTTATACAATACAACGTGAATAAAGAAGTACCAACCAGTAAAGTTTGGGACGCGTACAAGGCGGTTGTAAGGGGCATACTAATGGACTTAAATGGTAGAGCAAGGAAAAAGAAAGAGGAGAAAAGACAAGAGATTGAGGAGAAAATAAAGGCCAAAGAAGTACAGTTAAAAAAGAGACCAGGGAAAAAGAAAATACATCAGGAAATCAAAATTCTTCAAGAACAGTTAACAGCAATGAGTAACAAAGAATTGGAGTGGAACCTTAAAAGACTGAATCAAAAAGCTTTTGAGGGTGCTAATAAACCTGGGAAATATTTGGCATGGCAATTAAAGAAGAAAAGGGAAAAGAAAATAATAAATAAAATTTGTGAAGAAAACAAAACGTATTTGGAGCAGACTACCATTAGCAGAGCCTTTTATAAATTTTACGCTAAGCTGTATAATAAAAAAGAAGTAAACAAAGAATCAATAGCATCATATTTGGAGAAAACCAAACTTCCAGAGATCTCGGAAGCTTGGAGAAATAAGTTGAACAGTGAAGTAACTGATGAGGAAATAAATATGGCAATACAATCTGCAAATCTAGGAAAGGCGCCAGGGCCAGATGGACTTACGGCTAAATTTTATAAGACAATGGCCAATGAACTGGCACCATTCCTAAAAGAGGTGATGAACGGAGTTTTTAGGGATCAAAGAATTCCAGATACTTGGAGCGAAGCGAATATATCATTGATCCCAAAAGAGGGCCAAGATCTGACTAGCGTGAAAAATTATAGGCCTATATCACTACTCAATAATGACTATAAAATTTTTGCGAAGATATTGGCGGAGAGATTGAAGGGGTGGCTCTCGGAAGTCATAGAGGAGGAACAAGCAGGCTTTTTGCCAGACAGACAAATAAGAGACAACTTAAGGACAGTGATCAATGCTATTGAATACTACGACAAGCGTTGTGACAAAGAGGTTGGTTTCTTCTTTGTAGACGCTGAAAAAGCGTTTGACAATTTAAACTGGGATTTTATGTTTGCCACTATGGAAAAGCTACAACTGGGAGAAAGATTCGTCAGAGCAATCAAGGAAATCTATAGAGACCAGACTGCAGCAATTGTAGTGAATGATGAATTGACCAAAAAATTGACGATTAGTAAAGGAACAAGACAAGGTTGCCCGTTATCTCCATTGTTGTTCATTTTAGTATTGGAGATTCTGATGATACAAATTCGACAAGATGAGGAAATACGAGGAATAAAAATAAAGGACTACTCATATAAGGTCAGAGCATTTGCAGACGACATAATGTTAATTGTAGAAGACCCATTGGAGAACATGCCAAAAGTGATAGGCAAGATCAAGGAGTTTGGAGATTTGGCAGGTTTCTTCATTAACAAAAAGAAGTCAAAGATATTATGCAAAAACATGACTAAGCAGAAACAACAATTGTTAATGGAAATAACGGATTGTGAAGTAACTAGTAAGGTGAAATACTTGGGAGTTGAGCTGACTGCAAAAAATATAGATTTGTTCAAGAATAATTATGAAAAATTATGGACTCAGATAGAGAGAGACTTGATCAAATGGAATAGATTGAACCTGTCATGGTTGGGCAGGATTGCAGCAGTTAAGATGAATGTGTTACCAAGAGTAATGTTTTTGTTACAGACAATACCAATCATCAGAGACTCTAAACAATTTGAAAAATGGCAGAGGAAAATATCAGATTTTGTTTGGGCAGGCAAGAAGCCTCGAGTGAAAGTAAAAGTTTTACAAGATGCAAAGGAGAGAGGCGGAATGCAACTGCCCAATCTGAGACTTTACCATGATGCAATCTGCCTAGTTTGGCTAAAAGAGTGGATGACATTAAAGAATAAGAAACTATTAGCCCTAGAGGGATATAAAAAAATTTTTGGATGGCACGCATACCTATGGCATGACAAAGTAAAGGTCAACTCGATGTTCCTGCATCATTTTGTAAGGAGAAGTCTATTTACAATCTGGAAGAAGTACAGAACTTACTTACAAGAAGGAACCCCCTTGTGGGTGGTTCCATATGAGGTGATAGATCCGAGAGCTGTGGATAATGAACAACAATGTTTAACGTATAAAGAAATAACTAAGATTGAAGTATCTAAACTTAGAATAAAGACGCAAGAGGAACTATCACCTAACTATGATTGGTTTCAGTATAGACAGATTAGAGACTTATACAACTCAGACTTTGCAAAAGGGGGCATACGAACAGAGAACTCGGAACTAGAGCAGACCCTTCTTAAAGAAGACAAGAAAAGAATATCCAAGGTATACCAAGTATTGCTGAAATGGTATACTGAGGATGAGATAGTCAAAACACAGATGGTGAAATGGGCTATAAATTTCAATAAAGAAATAACAATGGAGGCATGGGAATACTTGTGGAAAACTACAATGAAGACAACGACATGTATTAATATTAAAGAGAACATTTTCAAAATGATCTATCGTTGGTACATGACACCAAAGAAGATTGCGCTAGGGAATTTGAATACTTCTAATAAATGCTGGAAATGTAAGAAACATGAGGGCTCCCTCTATCATATGTGGTGGTCGTGTGAGGTAGCTAGGCAGTTCTGGGGGGAAATAATAAGAGAAATGAGTGAAATTTTACAGTTTCAAATAAATAAGAACCCAGAACTCCTGCTGCTAAACTTGGGAATGGAGGGAATTCCAGCCCATCATAGGACGTTGATTTTTTATATGACTGCAGCAGCTAGACTTTTGTATGCGCAGAAATGGAAAGTACAAGAAGTACCAACTATTGAAGATTGGATCTACAAATTGCTGTATATGGCTGAAATGGACAAGATGACAAGAAAACTGAGAGATCTGGACTCAGGGCAGTTCAACACAGACTGGGAGAAGCTGAAACAATACCTGGAGAAGAAATGGGAGGTGGGAGGAAAACTGTGGCAGTTTGAGAACTACTGAAATATAATAAAAGTATAAAAGAGAGGGGTGACTTTACCGGGGGAGGAAGAGAAATGTGAATTTATAAGCAGTTAGATTAATTGATTGAGATATATATAGATATGTATAGGTCAACTGATAGAGAATAATTAATGATAAGGTTTAAACATGAGGATTGACTAACTAATAATATTTTCTTTTTTTTTGACAAGATTTATATGCACCAAACTGAATGTATAGAAGAGTTAAATTGATTGAGTATCTGAGGAGTTATATAGAATTACCATAAAAAGTTGAAATGAGTAATATATAGAGAACAAATCAAATTGTTTGATTTAAATGTGGGAAATTTTTATGGTTTATGATATATAGGTCTATATAGAATTATTCAAAACTGGAAAATGGGATAAATTGTTTATCTAAAGACGTATAGTTTGGGTGTATAATAATTAAAGGAGTTAATGATGCACTGCTTAATATAATGGAGAATGTATATCTGTTTTAGACAGAGGAATTTAATAGAAGTAAGGGAAAAGGGACAGAGGGTGGGAAAGCTGTTGGAAGTCAACAAAAGGGGGGGAAAGGGAGGGGGTTAGAAACGAAAAATTAGGGGAAAATTGACTGTAATGTAAAAATAAAAATGTTCTAACCCAATAAAAAATTTTTTCAAAAAAAAAAAAAAAATATTTTGGAAGGATATCAATAATTTATCTGTCTCACTTTTCCTCAAGCTTTTGACACATTAAAGGAAAATGCTTATTTCACTTTTTATTAATCTTCACTCAGTACAAACAACAGAGTGAATCACAATGATGGATCCAGTCCGCAAACATTCTTCTGCGCACATCTGCAGAGACTTCATGGTTATGTTCATCTTTGCCGCTGCTTACAGCATCCAGACTTGAGCAAGTTATCCCATCCTGGTTTAAATCCTCGATCCATCACTATGCACTCCTAGCCATGTCAGATTGTTATCAATAGTTCTGATAATAATCCGTTTGGCCTAGGAGAGAGGGTGAATGGACTGAATTAGAAAGATCCTTCCCTAGAAGGACCAGTGCTGTTGCCAATGGCATGAATGAAGAGGTGTGTGTGTGTGTCCTGGTTCCAGAATGAACCTTTCCAGCCTATGGAAAATGTGCATTTTTAATTCAGCGAGGGGCGCACAAAGGGAGGCCTGTTTCTGGGTGTTTATGCCCTAATTGCATTTGGGAGACAGCACACAATCAAGTAAGCACACAATCAAGTAAAAAGCATATCTAAATTCAATGGAAATCAATAGGACTCAAACATACTTTTCACTTCATAATTTAAAGCCATTTACAGTACAATCCTAAAAAGAGTTGCCCCAGGCTAAGCCCATTGATTTCAATGGACTTGGACTGGAGTAACGCTTCTTAGGATTGCACTGTTTGTTTAATAGGACTTAAACACATTTCTTACAGTTGTCAACTTCCAGGTGGGGCCTGGAAATCTCCTGGAATTAAAACTGATCTCCAGACAACAGAGATCAGTTCCCCTGGAGAAAATGACTGCTTTGGAGGATGGACTCTATGGCGTTATACCCCACTGAAGTCCCTCCTTTCCCAAAACCCTGCCATCCCCAAAGTTCTATCCCCAAATCTCCAGGAATTTCCCAACCTGGAGTTTGTAACCATATTTTCATTGGATTGCACACGTGACATAATAAATATGCAAACATATTCCACTTTCCTGTACATTAATCTATGGGTGATCTATTGCTTCAATATAAAGGGCTAAATTAGCAGTAAAAGTATGAACCAAGCAACCAGTACTTGTCAGAATGCTTTGAGTAGCCCAGCGCAGCACTTTTATAAAGTTGGCAGATGCTAAACAAGAGCTGGTGGTCAAATTGCCCTTATTTTATGATGTTCATCTTCAAAAATTAATTTCTCCAAATGTGAAAAAAAACTTACACTGCATATGAACTATAAAATGATGAGAGAGGTGAAAAACAATATATTTAAGGGTTTTTTAAAAACTTGCTTCTTATCCAGTCTCCTCTCTGTTTGGGGGGATCACACAGTTGATCATTAAACTGCTAAAATATAAAACTCTCCACATGTCTATCTCCATACTCCATTTGATTTCATTCTGTAAGGGGTGGGCCAATTGCTGTGTTCTGATTTTATGCTGGTTAAATGTGTACATTTCACAAAACCAATATTGGACTCATTAAGACACAGATCAAAACGAATTGGGAAAATGAAGCACAGGATGTTCAGTGTATCTGATCCTAATACACTGTGACATTTCACACCACAACAGCTGCTTTATATTGATGCATCTTTTAAGATAAGAAAATGCTGACCTTCCACTGTTGAGGATTTTTTTTGGTTTGTACCTCTGGGAGATTTTGAATGGGGTATGTGTGTGTGTGTGTGCATGAATAAACTGTAAGCCCCCATGTACATACTAACATTTCAGATAATAGCCATGATCCATTAAGGGAAATCTATTCCATGTGGATAGATTTGGGTGCACATATGCATCAGCAGCGTGATGCTCATATGTGCCTCATTGAACTGACTTTGCTTTTTGATACAGATGGGTGTTTACATCATTTTACTGTTGTGTGTGCTTGCAAGTACAAGTGGATCAGGGTTATCATCTCTGCATAGCAGTACTGCAAGTCATAAGCCTAATAACATTTCAAAGTTTTTATACTGAATTAGAGTCATTGCTGAATCTGGCTTGGATCCACTGGAGTGCTTTTGTGGATGGATGGATGGATGCTCACCCATGTAGAATCTCTCTTTTGCCTTCCGTTCACAGAAAGCTTTTGGTGGATCCAAGCCTATACCTTGCATTTTCCCATCTTACTTATATTTGACCTAACTGGCTTTAAAAGTGAATTAGTACAGTGCTTTTTTCCCAATGATCTTAGAACTGCAACTAAGAAGGCTTTGAAATTAATGCTGGTTCATTTGCCTACCGTGTCAGATACACCCTAAAAGGCAGTGTTGTCAGCTGGCCAGGTGAACACAGCAATGAGAAGGACAAAAAACCTTTGCCATATGCTGAGGGATGTCTGTGTAAAAAAGAAAAGAATTGGCCACACACCAAGCTACAAGGTTTCCAAATAGAGTCTGAATCCCAGAGAGAGAAGTTCCAGCTAAATATAGCCATGACAGAGTTCAGAGTTGACTTTTTTCATCAAGTACACTCAAAATAGCCTGGCAGAAGCAGATTCCAGTGTTATAAACCAGTGTGCATATTTGGGGAGGGGGGATGCTAAGAGGCATTTCCACAACCCAGAGGAAAACAACAGAATTGGTCATGGATAGATAGGGTGGGGCATTCTTTTCTCTGTTAGTTGAGATGGGGGGGGGGGCTGAATGAGTCTAGAAATCAGGGCCAATCTTTGCTCATTGCTCTGTGACAAGAGACTTCAGGGAATTGAGAAGCTGTAACATGTCCCAAATGCCTCACAAGGAAGGACAAAAAAGCATCTCCAATGTAATTCAAAGGCTGCAGGTTTACAATCAGAAACAGAATGTGGCTTTTTCAGGCAAGAAAGGATTCATTTGCAAAACACCTTACCTTGGGGAAGCTGTGAAGGTCATCCTGATAAGTGATTTAGAAAACAGCAACAGAAGGAAAATGAAAGAAGCGCATGAGCATCATTAAGGATTTTTAGATCATTTAATATCGCCATCACTGTGTATAGGAAACCCTGAAGGAAATAGGAATGAAGAGCATCTCTTTTCTTCTAACCTCATTGCATGCTGAAGTGGGACAGCGGTGCATAACCAAGCACCAACCCAGCACAGTTGAAGCACACATTCCCTGGCACCACTAAGTCTCCCTCTTGTTTCAAAACCTATCTGGTTATTCCTCAAGAGACCTATATCTCTGGTAGTATTAATCCTTAAAAAGCTGCTAAAACACACTGCTTGCTGGCAGTTTAATGTTAAAAATTTCTGAGACCAGTCGTTCAGACACTACTGTTTACCCCCATCCCCAACCCTGCAGTTACTTCCTTGCACACTCACTTGACCTGAGGTACCATACCACAAAGGTCACATTTCAAGCATGCGGTTTAGCCTGGGGTGACATGTTGGAACACATAATCTGTAATGCCTTTGTTTCTCATATGTTCTCACAAACTCATATGTAATATTATATTTCTGTCATGCCCTTCCTCCGCAGCTAGTTTGCTCATACAACAATACGGCAGGGGTGGGGAGGAGAACTAAGGTGAGGCGTGGTGACTTGTCCAAAGCCACCCTGTGAGTTTCATAGCTGAGTAGGGATTTTAACTGTAAATTCAATATCCTAGCCCAGAACATCTGTGAAGAGCCATGAGGCTCAACCCAGAGACTAACTGGTCAGGCAACTCGTTCCTTGATGTTTGCAGCACCAGGACAGCCAGACAGAAGAGGGAATCCAAGCTGGGACCCTATCACCTCAGGAGCCTCCAAAGAACCAAGTGACACCACAGTGTAAATCCCATGCCACCATCTGCTATGAAGATCTCAGATCTGTTGCTGTCCCCTAGCCTGGGCAACCTGTTTCTCAGGGAAACCTGCCCATTTGTTGCAGCCTCCAGAAAATTGTCAGTCCTTGGACTCAAGTACACAATAGCAGCATTATTATCTCAGTCCAATTAGCATGTAACTATTTGGGTGGCATGGATTTTGTGTGGAGTTTAGCATACAATTGCTATACACCCAGACACAAGTGAGGTCTCATTTATCGCCAACTCCAGCCAACTTCTTTTAGATTTGCAGTGACATGGCAAATTTTGATCAAATTGTGAGATGAGTATGTAGTGCAGACGGCACGTGACTTCTCCCCCGTGTTCAACTCAGTCCATTCAGTCCATGTGTTAGCTTGGTCTTTGCCTTGGACTCACTGATGGTGAAGTCATCTATGCAATTTGAACTATATGACTTGAACTTAATGCTCACAATTCTTTTTCTTTAGTATTTTGTAAGCATCACCTCCAAATATAGTAATTTTTACAGGTTAATTAAAAAAAACTACTTGAAACAAGCAAAAACTCAACAAACCCTGGTCTTGTGAATCTGCCCTATTCACTTACATCACTGATGTCTGCTATTGTTGTCCAAGGAAAGATACTAAGCATGCATTGGCTGCTGTTCTAACCCCAGATGGCTGAAGCTCAGCAATCCCCAACATGGTGCCCATGGGTGTCCTAGAACCCTCCAATGTACTTCCTGGCATCCACTGGCTGACTTCCATATAGGGTTGACAATATCCAGGTGGGGCCTGGAGATCTCCCAAAATTACAGCTCCTCTTCAGATGACAGAGGTCAATCCCCCTGGAGCAAATGGCTGTTTTGTAGGGTGGATTGTATGGCATTGTCCTCCGCAGAGGTCCCTCTCCTTCTCAGACCTTGCACTCCCAGATCTCCAGGAAGTTCCCAACTCAGAGCTGGCAACATAGTTGGCAATTCCATATTCCTTCTTTGTCCCTTTTCAGGTTTCTGCCTTCCCTTTGGAGCTTTATGGTGTCTCCCTGACTCAGCTAGAGAACCACATCCTTCCTACCTAATACCTGTTACATCAAGAAAGCCTTCACACAAACATTAAATAAAATCCACTTATGGAATTTCAACTGGATTTCTCAGAGTTTCCAATTCCACTTAGACTTGTAGATGATAACTAAGGCAACTCACCCCACAACTTTCTTGAATTGGAAAAATATATATTCGTAAGCTTGGGCAGGTACACTGTTACCTGAACATTTTCTTACTTCTTCACAAAAACTGAAGTCTTCTATCCCCTGCCTAGAACATTTAATTAAATTGAAACTATATTTAAAAACATGTATGGGAGAAGGTTAGGTCACCCATGGCAGATATTTTGTAGTTGTGTTCACTATTGTTTCTCAGAATTTCAAAAGTGTTTACAGGGAGTCCCAGTGTAAACTCTTAACAGAATTTTCTGGGAATCCATCAGGATAAGACCAGACCACCTGACTAGCAACAGGTAAACTTGCAATGATTTTTTAAAGTGTGAATAGACTACTTTTAAAGGTATCTTTAATGACAAAAAACTATGACTGTATTGCATGAGCAGACTGCAAAAGCGGTGAGTGTTTTACTTGGAGAGTGATATGTGTTTCATGTGTTATGTTGCCACAAAATACCAAAACTCATCTACAGGGTACATAAACATCCAGATTTTTGTTTCAACTGTACAGCAGACATTAATGTAAGGAAACAGCACATAACTAGAAAATGTGTGAAGGATTTCTCTAGAGCACAAACAGCAGCCCATCTTCCATACAGCTCTCTTTGAGGAAATCTTTTCAGGTAGCTTGTAAAAAACAATTCTCCAAGACTACATGCAGCTGTCATCAGATGGATTTTTAAAAATGCTATTGCTAAATAATAAATGGACTGAAACTAGATCTCCTGAAAGAGTTTCAGGTAGCACCACCCAAGGACTGAATTAGTAACTCCACTTAAGATTTTGTTGAAAAGATGTTTTAGCTGCATTTTTAATATCCCATTACTTTCTGATCACTGTGGTCATGCAATGTGTCTGTATCAGTCTCAGCAAGAAAGATGGACTGTAAATGAAATAAAGAAAGGAACCATGACTGATCCCTCGAGTACTAGCCACTGTACAGTTCTCATGATTAGCTGGAAAACAGAAAGAAGCCCCTCGTCATTCAGAAGGATCATTTCTGCAATGGTTACACATATCATTGGCTGTTGTTGCTGTACCAGTTTCAAAGCAGCTTTTCCCCATGTTTTCTTAGACCATTTTTGCAAAGAAGTTTCTAAATGCAACTGATTTTTTTTGCAGAGTTTGTAGAGTATGCTGCATTCCCTAAATTCCTCTCAGCAAAGCATCCCTTTTCCTGGCCACACAACTCCTCTCCCATTTCACCTGAGAAGTCTCTGCTCTCCATTTTTTAAAAGCTTCACTACTGGTCAGCATACTGATATGCCAATGTACCAATGCACCATTTTGGGCATATTTTCCCATCCTTTTATATGTCAGCCCCTCCCGTGCGCCAAAAGTACCTATTTAAAGTTGTTTGAGGGGTTAGGGGGGCTAGCAGAATTCATCCTGCCCCCTTTTTGTAAATTCCCCTTTCTCCTGTGACATATCCAACTTTCCCAAGAAAGGGGGGTGAGTACTCTCCTTTAACACACACCCCTCCTGCCCGACCACCCCCCTCCATGATGGATCACATGGAGTCCTTCCCTTCCCTGCTCCATTAGAATCTACATACATGTGCTTCTTCTACCTCCTCCCCCAGTTACATTATTCCCCTAAATTTGCAGTGTACTGCCCAAGTGGATGCTTTTATTATTAAAACCAACATTTACGTTTGCAAAGGAGTTTGTATAGATTTGGTTTTTACATCCCCCATCTTAAATTCAGCAGTCAAGAGACAGAGCAATGAATTGTCCCACTGGCAGGACGTGGTAGCAGGCGTGGGTGGGGGCGGGGGTCATCACCATCACCACTACAAGTCATAAAATAAAGAAAGGGAAGATCTGTCTGCAGCAAAGAAGGAAGTGGAGGGAAGGGTTTGGGGGAAAGAGAGAGAGAGCAAAGGTGGGAGAGAGATGAGTCCTCCAAATCCACCAAACCAAGGGAGCCCTTCACTCCTGGATGTAGCATCTCCTTTCCAAATGATGGTGTGGGCACTGCTGCTCCTTTCTAATCCAGAGGTAAGCACAGCTTTCTGTTTGCTACAGCGGGTTCCTTCACAGAGCTGGAAAGAGGATGGCAGAGGACTGCACGCAAACTCACTGTGTTGATATACCAGGAACAGTGTGTTGTGGACTCAGCAGTGATGAAAGCATTGATAAAGGACAAAACGATTTTTTACTGGCTCCAATGTGCAAAGGAAAGCCCAGCTCAAAAACTTAGAAAAAATTGTGAAAAAATAGAGGAATGCTTGCAGTACAGATTCAGCTTCTGAAATCAGGTCAGCATGAAGCACAGCAGAAACAGAGGCAATGCAGAGCAAATTGTTTAGTGCAGAAGTCCAAGCTCTGTCCTAACTTAAAGGTACAGCATAATGCCACCACCTCTGTGTACAAGCAAACACTTGAGGCTAAAATGGTGGCAACGTAAAAGACAGTGCAACTTAGAATCTCTCTACATGAGATGCCTGAGTGCATGTTCGTCAAGTGCCAGGAGACATAATGCTAGCCAGGAATCGTAGTTTTGAAAGAGCTGGAAGAGATCACTCCAGAGCAGACGGATTCTCTCACAGCCATGCGCCACATCTGGAATGCTGGACTGTTTCCCCTTCCAGAGCCTTGGCCCTGCCGCCCTCACTACTTAAAATTCTGAATTAACCAAGCCTCGGCTGGGCAAAGGCTCCAGAAGGGGAGACAGTTTAGCATGGCAGAGGACTGTGAGAGAATGTCTGCTCCGGAGTGATCTCCACTGGGCTTCCCAGCTAACCTTGCACTTGATGAACATGCATCCAGGCGTCTCATGTAGAGATACTTTAGTGATTGGGGATGGGACTGCATATTGTTTATGAAAACATACTCCCCAATAGTAAGCACGATGAAATCTTGTCTGTAATCATGAGGCTGCAATGTTGGTTATAACGCCTTTCCCACCTTCAAATATGGCTCAGAAGCAATAATGAGGTACTCCATTCTGACTATTACAAAGCACTATTAATATGCTGTAGAGTTTGCAACTCTAGCCAGCATGCAGGAGAGGCTTTTTCCTTTGAAGGAGAAGAAAGGAAGAAGGAAGAGCTTTCAAATGAAAGCCTTTACTGAGCCTTGCAGGGAGATGAACCATAAGCTATTATAAATGAATGTTCCTCACCAGTGACAAGAGGGTGATAGATGTGTCTCCCATAAAAATAAACCTCCCTTAGGATTGCTATCTTGCATGGATCAAAATACTGATGGACAAACCTCTACAACTGCAAAGGGAAGCTTTTGTTTAATTTATAGGGTGCAGGTTATATTTAGCTAGCATATTTTCATGAAGTAGCTAAACCCACAGATAAACCAGGTTAGTTTAAGCATGTTCTCTTTGACCCTGCTTGTTTTCCTTGGTTTATCAATGTTTTCATTAGAAGAAAAACAGACAGGAGAGACACTTCAAGATTCATAGGTTTGCTGCTGCAAAGTGGTTTCAAACCATAGCTTGCATCAAAGATAGCTTGGAAAGCAAACCATAGTTTATGTTTTTAAGTACATGCAAACCAAACTATTCGTTCTCACCCAAATTTCTTGAGAGTCTTCAGATGCTATCCTAAATCATGAGAGTGTCCGGCTACTCTGTTTCACACTGCTGCTGGCAAAGACCGCGTGTGTAGTGGTTAGAATGTTGGTCTAGGATTTGGGAGGCCCGGGTTCAAACTGCTGCTCTGCCATGGAAGTTCTTTGGGTAACCTTGAGTCAGTCACTCTCTCTCAGCCTAACCTATCTCACAGGGTTGCTGTTGAGATGTAAGCCACTTGAGGGGTCTTCATTGGGGAGAAAAGGCAGGGTATATATAAATAAATGAAATTAATTTATTGATAAAACAACACCAAGCAGCCTTGTTATAGCAATTTGGGGCTGGTGCAGCTGTGCCTGCTCAGAAAGCTGCAGGCTTCTCTCAGTGCCTCTCATGAAGCACACTCCCGCTTCTTCTGCCATTCTGAAACAGAGCACCTACTGAGCCAGATGCTTTAGCATCTATTTGCATGCAGGGCACAGGTTCAATACCCTGCATCTCTAGTTTAAAAGGGCCAGGATGTAGGTGGTATGAAAGTTCTGTACTTGAGATCCTGGAGAGTAGCTGGCAGTCAGAACAGACAATACTGAGCTTGATAGACCACTGATCTGACTCAATATAAGGCAGCTTCATTAATGATTAACATGTTCATGTTGGCATACATACGCATTGGGACATTCTGTATAATCCAAATGCTATGAGATTACTGACCAAAGTCATTTTGCAGTGGGAAAACAGTCATACAAACAATCTAATTCAGTGCATGAGAGGCTCAAATGCTGCCTTGCTATTCCACCAATGGATGTTCACATAAAATTTAGATAAATACCTTGTCTTTTTCCTGTTAGAGATCACATGCTCCGTAAAAACCAGCAGTTCAAAACAGCAGCTGTATCTAATATTGGTAATCCTTCTATAAGCCTCTCACTAGAATCCATCCCGAATGTATTCACAACAGACTGTGCCGGTGAATCTCAAATTAACACTATGCCATCACCACACAGCCAGAAGAATTCTCTAATTAGCACAGCTGAGAGAATAATAGGCAACATTTCCTGCAAACATTTGTGTTTGGGAACAAATTTAGATTCAGCTACATCTGTGACCCTTATGTGTTTGCTTCTGGAGGCACAGAGTGACTCAGCCCTGACTGGAGGGACAACTTGAAAAGGGCTTGCTATCACAAGAATGTGTCCCTTTGAATTGCAGTAAGCTAGTGGTAGGTGCAGTTGTTCAAAACAGAGCCCTAGAATTTTATACCTACAGCTCCATTTGATGCATAGATTGTAAGAGATGAGCCCCAAATTATTATTATTTAATTTGGAGCCTTTTCTATTTGAAACAGAGGAGAGTGCTTGGGGAAGTTAAAAGATTTCATGGCACCCCTTCCTGGCATGTTTTGCTGCCTCTGCAGCTTCTTGCTTCCCTTCACACACACTCCTCTCGACTTCACAATATACAAACAGTGTGGCCAAGTTGAGGGGTGGAGTATTTCAGTTCAGCATTATAAATGAGAAACTGGGTAGCTTTCTTTGGGGAATAGGTGTTGTGTTCCACATAGTGATTGGAGCGGCTGTGAAGAATCAGACCAGCGATACTTTTAGTCTAGCATCCTGTTTCACATAATGGTTAATCAGATGCCCCAGGAAGGCTTACAAACCGGGCATGGAGACACCAAAGCCTCCCTCAGTTGCCACCCCCATCCCCAGCACTGCTATTCAGATGGCTACTGCCTCTGAACAGGATGGTTCTATTTAGTCATCATGGCTGTGTTAATAAACTAAATTCAGATCCTGGTTTAAGGAAGCCAAACTAAAGAGAGGTGTGTTCAGACAATCTACTATCCTTTGAGTTTAAATAAAACATGACATCATGTGATGACTGAGTTAGGCCGATGTGCTTCCTGTTCCATCAATTTTGCTTCCATTTCTATTGCATTGAGAACAGTACCCCATAGCAGGAAAGTGAAGTGGGAACGCGTAGAGGAACAGGGCAAAATGGACAATGGCTGCATGGAAGTACCTGCTTAATTCTGTAGCTGTATTTCACATGTATCATTTTGGTCTTCAATTTGTGGTTTGGCTCTTTTCCTGCAGGTTTTTTTTTAGTTTTCTGTTGTGGATTCACTAGCTGTCTTGAGGACTCTGCTCAGTGTTGCATCTGTAACATTAGTAACTCTTTTCTAGAATGTCTTCTAAATGCTTAATATGCTGCATGCTTATATGCTGTACATGTGTCTGTAGCTGGGCTAACCTGTTTGAGTTATCTGCTTTGCATGCATTTATAGTTCTGATTTTGAGTTTGGGATGTAGTTGTTCGTAATATGTTAGATTGATCTATGGTAGCCTGAAATCACGAGCCAGTGGTAAAGTCATGCAATAGTTGTAGACCTTGAGTGAACAGAGTATCTTCTTCTCTCTTCCCTTATCTGGGCTCCACTCTCCAGTCTCCCAGTATTCTTTGGTCCCCTCAGATCCAACCAAGCCTTCCTAGCTTGGTATATGTTTCTCACAAGAGAATGGGAGCTTCCAAAGTGATGTAAGAATCGTCAGGTTGGGGAGTTTTCTGAACAAAGCCTTTCTCGCTGGTATTCATTCATCATTTTTATGAAACTGTTGTTCAGTGGAACCCGGAAACCCAGATGCTTTTATGCTTCTTTGGGCTGAAGAGATGCAGCATTTTCTCTGTTTCAGATTGTTTCCTTCCATGAGAAAATCTTCTCCTGCAGGCAGCAAGCAGAGGATAAAAACCCACCAAAGCCACCAAGCTATAGGAATCGGCATTATTTGCTTTTCAGGGCAAAATAATTCATCATCTTTTTTTCCTCCCTCAGTTTGACAAGCTATGCCAAGAAAAGGACCTGGGAATTTGCAAATGCTCAGGCTGCTTTTCACTTGGTTAAGTAGGGAAAGGGGTAAGGAAGTAGGGCTGTTTTTGTGCACATGTGAAATATACTCAGAATTGAACACAACCTGTGCCTTAGCTTACTAGGCATGCTGGCTCAATCAGTGTATATTGCCACAGTACATCTCTAACGCAGGGTCGGTAATTGGAACGTGTCTTGACTGTTAGGTAGATGATTATACTGCATTACTGGAACCATTTAGGAAGCAGGGGTGTGTGGGATTCTTTTATCTGAAGATCTTTATTAAGCAGAGGGCATAACCTTTTGAGTCAACACAACTGATTTCTGCTACAAATACTGATGAGCTTAGATGTTTTGAAGAATCTGCCATCTAGCTAATGCCCATGGGAGTTTTTGCTCAGCTATACCAGGATGCCCCTAAGCAGTCCCTGAAGAATGGAAATGGAAGACCTGGAAACCTGTTTTATTTTATTTACTTCATTTACTTTATTTACTTTATTCACTTCCTAGTGGGGACCCACAGTGGCTTACATGGTTCTCCTTCCCTCCATTATGAACATGTGAGGTAGGTTCTGCTGTGTGTATGTGACTGGCCCAAGATCACCCAGCAACCTTCCATGGCAGGGTGGGGATTTGAATCTGGATTTCCCAGATCCTAATCTGACACACTGAACACTACACCAGGCTGAACAGTGAATTTAAAAAAGGGAAAGAGCAGTTCATATGGAAAATAACTATCTAAGCTCCTGTCCTTCATGGACCAATAATACCTTTGTAGGTTACTTTTCAATCACCAAACTTCCCTTTGCACTTTCACTAGAAGTGCTTCGATAGCACAGCCATAAATCTAGATACAGGAATTTCATACCCTGTGGGCTCTAAGAATTTAATATTGGGAATTCAAGAGTAATCTGCCTTCTGTCCTGCTACTGATTCTGCACACCAACTGGCTGGACATTGTCCCCACCCTTAAAAGAGTACCACTGGCATCAACCACAATGGTTTCTTTTCTTGCTTAGAAAGTTTCACTGGCAGAATTCAAATTTCCCCTAAGTCCAGAAGGAAAGTTGCTTTGTGTGTTAGAAATGCTCCTTCTCTAGCACTGTAGCAGGGTTGCCAACTGACCAGGAAAAAATGGCCTGGTCTGGTTCTATGTCTTTCACAGCCCAGCCCTTTGAGCAGCTGGTGAATCTTTCCACCATATGGAAATAGTCATCCATTAATGACAGCAGATAAAGCTACAAGAGCAGCGGCAGCTCATTTTCCTGGTTACAGAGTTCACCAGCACCTATCTTGGGTTGCCAATGAGATTGAAGAAAATTTTCCTGTCCCTTTAACAGCAGCTTAATTCGATGTTTATCTCCATGCTATGAAAAACTTCTGCTGCTCACTGCTTGCTGGCAACCTTATACCCTTCATTCTTGAAAATGGCAACACAAATCCTTAAAATCAAAATGCAAACATGCAACCAGGCAGGATTTAAAAAAAAAACATTTTAACTACCCCTTGAAGCCATCACTGGTACTAGTATATCATCTTTTTAAAAAATCAGGGCTCTCAGTTTTCTCTGCGTATCATTCTAAAGGAATGCAGCGTACCAAACAGGTGCTTGTACTATGGAAAGCAGAGGATGGGGTGGAAGTGGAGACAGCTGGAAGCAGGGCAGGCAGTACAGCACTGACTGGACAACTACTGCTCTTCTTCTCTGTGCCACCTTTGTGGTTTCTGCCCTTTAAAATGAGGCAGGATGCTTTGATGGTGGATTTAGGCAGGAAAAGAATTGGGGGATAAATTAACAGAAGTAGGGAGGAAGAGTGAGGGAGAGTGTGAGAGAGAATGGGTATTCTTGCTTGTATGAGTTTAATCTTGGTACAAAGTAGAAAGAGCAAACTGTGGATGCTGTCATCTCTCAGGCTTTGGTGCTATACTTAATGTGTCTTCTACATACTTACTCCTTTGATCGTAATATGTATAGCATGTGGTATGACCTAGATTGTGGTTTGGCTTGCTTTCTTGATATATCTTCTCTGTATGTAACTTATTTTGTGTTTTCTGATCTTGGCATAGCTGTCTGGATTGAGCTGATCCATGAAAACCTATTACTGTAGGTGTGATGGAAGACAAGGGGCTTCTGAGTACATGCAGTAACTTTCTCCAGGTTCTGTCTTCAGACCCACCAATTTCTGACCCATCAGGCCTTACCTCAGGGTGGATAAGTGGTATGTGTAGCATTACCACTCTTTGGACACTAGGAGGTACAAGACCAAGGGGTTTTAAAAAGCTTGACAATCCTGCAGTTTACTTTATCCGTAATATGAGCTGACTGCTGAAGATCAGTGTGGAGATGAAGTCTGATTCCCTGCCCCCCTCCCCCAGTTCTTTCCTATGATCAGGTGAAAACAGATGAACAGAATACAAAATTTCAAGCTGAAACACTGTTACAGCCTGTGAGATGGATGATGTGAACTAATAAAAAGTTTCTCACAAGGTCATTGCCTTTTGTTTTGAAATGTAATATATAGGCATCCCAAAAGAGCCACAGGAAAACCGGATTTGATGCTCATGCTCCTGATTTTCTTGTGGCGAGTTATTGTTTTTCTTTGCTTCACTTTGTTCAAATACTAATGAAATGAGCTAAATTTCAGTGGGAATAGTAAATTCCCCTGTAGGCTATCAGTTCCAAGAAGGATTGTGGTTCTGTTTACATGATCATTTACCCTGAGGTAATAGTTCTTCAAGCTTTGTGTGTATGCTTCAAGGGGGAATTCAGAGGCTGATGTGAGCAGCTAGAGAGTAAACAATCCCTGAAAAGGCTGGAGTTTTTTTTACTTATTCTTCTTTCACCTGGGAAAAAATAATCATGTAAATAATGACAGAATAAATGCAGTAAATAAATGACTTGTAGTTTATGGTGGGGTAAAGTTCATAATCCCACAGAGAAACTGTGATTTGTGAATGAATCACAATAGTCAGGATGAGTTTCTGGCTGAAATACCTCAAGAGTTCCTTATTGTTGGGGACTGGAAAAATGATATCCACATAAATACTCTGGGTTAACCTGTTTTAATATTAAAAAACTGAATAGATGAGTTTAAGGATGACACTGGGGTATGAAAGTGAGGTCTTGATTAGCTTCAGAATGTGGGCTTTTTCAGGGATGTGGGAAACTACAGACCAGTTATCTTGAGTTGGTACTCCTATGGTTGTAAGTTTAGCAAAAATGCTGCTTTTATATTCTGCATGTAAAAACTGTGGAAAACAAAATGAGAGGCTGAGTCATAGTACCAGTTGTGGTTGCTATGTGCTTTCAGATGCCCCACTGGGACTTGAGCTGCTGGAAATTCGTGACAGCTAAAAGAGCTTTCATCAGAGAATGGCAGGTGTATACCATAGATCAGAAGGACAGTGTCTCTAATTAATACGTTGTGGAGAGTTCCTCATTTGCAGATAACAGCAGAGGTCTGGACTTTTCTTCCCTACCACTTGGTGTTTTTTGAAGTGTCAACTGAAGTGTCATTTGTAACTGGATGCTGAGCAGATACCCATTTCTTGACTGTTGCCTAGAGACTTCTCTTAGGCCCTGTTTTTACATGACCAACTACAACTGCTGCTTCAAACTGAATGCCAATAGTCAGTCATGTAAACATAGTTATACAATAGCTTTGCTGAGGCAATTCAATTTATTTACACTGAAACTATACCATCCAGGAAATTCATTTACTGTTGAGCATGAACTCCACCCAACGGACACCATAGAGATTCCTTGGAAAGAGAAGCCCAGTGCTATCCTGTGTTTGATGGTTGTTGTGGGTTTTCCGGGCTGTATTGCCGTGGTCTTGGCATTGTAGTTCCTGACGTTTTGCCAGCAGCTGTGGCCACAGCTGCTGGCGAAACGTCAGGAACTACAATGCCAAGACCACGGCAATACAGCCCGGAAAACCCACAACAACCATCGTTCTCCGGCCGTGAAAGCCTTCGACAATACATCTATCCTGTGTTTACTACAAGATGCCACATCCTTTGTGCCGTAATGTCCACAGGTATTCAGAATACCTCGTAAATAGATGAGAGGTGATACATTTGTGTATTCTAGAGGAGTGATATTCAACCTTTCCAAATGTGGTCTGAAATCATGTGACAGGAAGAAGGAAAAATTATGATCTCACCAGAGTCAAGACCAGTACTATGGGTAGCAGACAAAGGAAGCTGAGGACAGTAAACACAAGCTGAGCACCAGTGGAATACCATAATGTGTAACAGCCCAAGTATTAGAACCATGAAAGGATCCTCTTCACCACTTAATGATGTTGTTTTGCTGCCCTTCTGCCACTCCTCTCAGTGTGCGTGCATGTCGTGTAGTGCCCTTTTTACATATGCACCTAACAGCAAATCTCTCTAAAGGGCAGTTAAAAATGGCTGCTTTGTAGGGCTTGTGGTTCTCCAAGTGGAGTTCACCCATCCACAGGATTTCAACCCCCATGGCTCAAAGACCACGGTCCTACACCAGAGTAGTAACATGACTTCTTCAACAGCTACCTGCTGCAGTGCATCCTAAAATAATTAGACAACTGAAATGGGTCATCTGAAATGCAACGTGCCATGCCTCCTACCTGCACAGTGTTCAGAGATCATTTTACACCTGTGGGCAAGAAGTCTGCCCATCTTCTCATGGTGAAAATAGTGGAAAGATGTTGGAATTTTAGCAAGTGTCTCACTTGAAAGTGTTAAATTGTTCTGTTATTTAGTTAGTCAACTAGTTTGCATAGGACCACTTAGCTGTCGAGTTAAGTTTCCCACCATAGAAAGAGAAGTCTTTATGTTTAATGAAGAAAATCTGGGATTCACTATTGGGTAACCTGTTTATTAACTAGCAACTTATATTGAGGGTTAATTGATCTTTGTTCATTTGTGAAGTATCATTCTAGTCTCACCATCAAGATGTAGGAGATAGTTAGCTATTCTTTATTTTCTATCCAATGTACCTTTTACAACAACAACAACAACAACAACAACAACAGCACTTATATACTGCTCTTCTAAGATTAATGCCTCACTCAGAGGGGTGAACAAGTTAGTGTTATTATTACCCCCACAATACAGTTGGGAAGCTGGGGCTGAGAGGAGTGGCTTATCCAAGGCCACCTACTGAGATCATGGCAGTAGTGGGATTCAAACCAGTAGAGTGCTGATTTGTAGCAAAAGCACCTAACAACTGTGCTACAGCAGATCTTATCCCTATACGTAGCAAAGCATTTTTCTAGAGCTAAACACTGGGGTCTGTTCTTATTATATTCTAATGTGCAATAATCTACACTGCTGATTAAAACCCTACAAAAGATTATGGGATCTTTGCCTTTTCAGGGGGCAGTCCTCAGCAAGGCAGTGAATCTTTATTTGCTGGTTTGCAACCTTCTGTTCTACACTGTATTTGGGGTACACCCACCAGCTTCACATCAGAGATGCTATTAGAGTATCCACAGACTCTGTAGTACATGGAAGTTGTGCATATGTTTCAGTATGTAGCCACTGGAGCCTTGTATTGCCAACTTCCCTGTAAGACAGAGAAGGCATACCAGCAAAGCCTGAACCTTACAGGGCTCTGCATGTGAGCCAGACCAGAACAGTGATTCTTAGAAACAGTGCAGGACTCTTGGTTGAAATCAGGGTTGCTTTCTCATAGGGATTTACCCCTCTGGGAGAGAGCATCCACATCTCCTCACGCTTGTGGGGCTGCCATATTTTTTCTCTGAAGAACCTCCTGTTATCCAACTCATCAGGAAAACAGTTGCACATGGTACATTCATGTGGACATTTCGCCTGCAACCAGTATGGGGGAAGGGTTGGAGTGAATCTCCACTCTCAAAAACAGTACAGGGCAGCTCAATACCCCATGCCAGCTTCTCACAGGGTTTTCCACTTTCCCACCTGAGTTACGCAGTAGCTTTGCAGCATGGCTCAGCTGGGAAAGGTAGGGAAAAGAGGGGTTTGGGCTGCAGGGGGTACTGAAATGACATTGTATCTGTGCTTCTGAAAAGGGTAGGAGCAGGATGGAGGCAACAAGCACAGCAGGAATGGCTGCATGCAGAAGCTGTTCTCATCTGTTCCCAGTACACTGGGTGCTTCCACCATAGCAGAAGCACTTTTGCAGCCCTAGCTGAAAAGTCCAGGACAGCCAAACTGTTTCTGGAGCAGAAAACAATGATTCTGCCCATCTTGAATTACTGGCCATTCTGGTCACAATGACATCTAAGCATCTTTCAACAACATTCTAAATAAGCCCCTGGGTCTCAGGGCCAGTTCAGATGTTAGTAAATTATTCTGTGTGGTACAGAATGAGAGGCCCTGGAAAATATAATGTCTGAGCTTGCAGGGTCAGAAACTATGCCACTGCCCTCAAATGAATTACACAGGAAAGTATCCTGTAGAAGGCTAGATTAGACATTGTTCTGTCCTACATGGTTGCAACCTGCCAAGGTCCCTGAGGCAGCAAAGAAACAGAACTTGGTGGGAACAAATGGTGAGTGGAGTAGTTTGAATAACACTGGGATGGAATAGGTGACTCATTGCATAGAGAATCAAATGACCCAACTGCCAGTCAATATTCTACAAGTTAGGACACAAGAGACAAGATTCAGGTCTGGCCTGGTGAAAGGCGTGATTAGTCAAAGCAGCAACCAAAGGTGTAATGCAAGGTTCCAATTACCTGGCTAGAGAGGCAATCTGTTCTGTTCATTTGCTGAAGAGAGCCTGGGACCTGATCTTGCCAAAACTTATCTGGTCCTCCCTTCTCCTGATGGTCTTCTTGATCATCACTGTAGGGAGGCATCCCATCAAGTTGTGTGGGATATGGCGACCAAGACCGGGGAACTGCCTGAGCTGTCAACTTGATAACCCCTGCAAATGTCTTGCACAGCATGGTCTTTGGGCCAGGGGAGTCTCCTTTGCATACTGGATATTGCACTCCCCTAGCTTTTGTTATCAGGATGTGATCTGGCTCAGTTCTGAAAGGTGTTACTTCCTGCACATGCCTGTATCGCAGGGGCCCCTTGGGTCCTTCTTGGTGGAGTTATTTGTCTGAACTAAGCTTACTTTACACCCTATCTAATGTAATATTTAGAATCCTTTTAATTGGCTTGTAACAAAAGTGTTCTTCTACAAGCTTCTGGTTTTCTTAGGTCCCGCCATTTTAACAGGATGTTTGACTTGGCTATCTTGATATACTGTTCTTCTCCATAGTTTTTTCCCGCTTCTGTGTGCACTTCTTTCTAAGGTCAGCCTTGTTTGGTTTCACCTATACATGGCTAGCATTGTACACAACACAGAGAGATTGGCATGCAAAGTTTGCTTGAATTCTGAAGGATTTATCTAGGATAGTACTCATAAAAAAATAGTTCCTGCAAGTTTTAGACTTGATTTTTAAGGTTTGGTTTCAGGTTTGGACCATGTATTTGTGGGCTGAAGCTAGGGTTGCAAAGAAGTCTGAGGAAAAAATGTCCAGTGGAAATGGGCACCTGAAATTTACATGGCATAGTGGTAAACAACAGCACCTACTCAATAACACCCCATTAAGCCTCTAATAACGGGACAAGATTTTTTTCTCTCCAGGCAATTGGCAACCCTATCTGTACGGGAAACCTGCTTCTATTTATTTATACTGGAGAATATGCACAGCACCATCTTCCATAAAACATATTAATAAAAGAGGAGGTAACATTGCTTGTAGTCTAGTCTCACTAGCAAGTCAAACAACACTATGCTAGCACAACATGTCTATCCGGGCTACCTGATAGAGGCCTTGCAGGGCTGAAGGTGGACTGGAGAATGGCAAGGAATAGAGGCTGGGGGGAAGAGCCACAGAGGCAGTATTCCAGAAGGATACATAGTCCAGGCATGGGAGATCAGCATAACAGCCTGATTCTCTGATCCAGGGAGATATGGCTCTGCCAGGAGTGGAATCAGTGATGGCCAGACATGTTTGCTGAGCTGCTCATTCCCCCTTCTCAGGAAGAGGAGCCCAACCTGTCCTTAAGTGTAACAGGAAGTAAAGAGCAAGTACGGGGGTGCATTTTAACAGTTGCACCATGGCAGCTAAAGCACAGGCAGGATTGGGCAGTTACCAGGTTGTGAGTTCAAGCACAATATATTTATCTCATTGCTTGCAAAAGCAATCCATGGGGCAGTGGCTTGCTGCCAAATAAATCAGGGTGGCTGTAGCATCTCTACTCACACTTTACTAAAGGAGTAGCCAAACAGCTATAGTGCTCTGTAGGTAGTGACATAATTTCAGAACAACAGCAATGTCTCTCCTCTTGCCTTTTATACAATCATTAGATTTTGGGATGCCAGAACAGGACATTTTCTAAGGTGTAATCCATTTTGTATTATTCTATCAGTTTACTTCAAATGATGTCTGTAGAGCAAAGTGCAGGGCAACTGAAGTTAAAGCAAACCTGATTCTATAATCTGTGTGTTCTTTTTCTGAGAATTACATTTTCCTGAGTCATAGACAAAGTTTTAGCAAAATACAGCAGGAAAGAAATAGCTGCCAATGATTTCAGCACTTGCATGATTTTTTTTGTTTATTTCTGACACGAGCTTGTTTACAGTGCAAACCTATGCAGTCAGTTACACCCTTCTAAGTCCATTGACTTCAATGGATTTAGAAGGGTATAATTCTACACAGGATTGCAGTGTAACAGTGTAATCCTAAAATCACTTTCTTGGGAGTGAGTGCCAGTGAGTAGATCTGAGTAGGATTCTGAGTAGACTTGTTGTTAGGAATTGCTAAGACCCCAACTAGACATAATGGTGGTCACAGGTCTGACTAGTGGCCAATGTTATGGTGGCCATAGGTCTGCCCTGTGGCAGCCAACACCATTTTAGAGAAGAATTTGGCCACTTTAAAAAGCCATGAGGCCCCGTGGCATAGTAGGACCAGCTGATCTTGCCCTTCCTTCATGCATTCTCAAGTACTGAAATGTCCCATGGCTATTTTGCACTTGAAAACGTATGCACGGGAACAAGACTACCTGGTTCAGCTGCTTCATAGGGGCCTTCACATTTTCTCTAAAAAATTGTCAGCAGCCACATCGGACTTCTGGCCACCATAACATCTACTTTGCCTCCAAGTCCCTCAATTGTGGCTGTCCATCACCAGTCTTATATGTATGACTTCCTTCAGAGATGAATATTCCTTTTTCTAAACTAGACACTAAGAGCAATTTCCCCATCTGTTTTCAAAACTCTGTCTAGGAGTTATAAACCCCAGAGTCCCTATTAATGTTTCAGACAGATACATATTAGAGAATCAGGTCAAATAGGGATTGAAGGTTTTGATGGCATGTTTGAACAGTAATTGAAATTACTTCTCTGCTGCCGCCGCCATGACATTTGACTTAGCACTGATAACTTAATAACTATGCATGCATAAGAGATGGGTAGAGCCTCACTAAAGTGGGAAAAAAACATTTGCTCTATTTTCCTAATTGCACACACCAAGGGAGTTTTTGAAAAATGCAAAACTAAATTGCAAACAGCTTCTGGTTCAACCAATTTTATTTCTAAGGGAAATTTTAAGATGTTATTGAATAGCCATATATTCTGAGAACAGAAGCTAGCCTCACTTCCTGTTTCTGTTGTACTGCATGTGAATATTTGTAGATAAAAACACATTTTTCACACATTCCAGTTTAGATTACAGCATTGTACTCTTTGTGGGACTGCCCTTGAAGATGATTCAGAAACTTCAGCTATTGAGAATTTTGAGACTGCTGCATTGACTTCTGATTGATTCAGGGCCCAGTTCAAGGGTTTGACTTTTGAAGCCTTAAAAATCCTAGGTCTCTTATCTTAAGGAATGGCTCCACTCATTTGATTCTTCTGCCTAGTACTTAAGATGGATTAATAGGTTGTGCTGGAAGTTCCAGCTTATGTGAAGATTCATTTGTTTTCTGTAAGAAGGATGGCCTTTTGTTGCAGTCGCAAAACTTTGAAATACCCTCTCATGGGGGTGTTTATGATTCTCTTTCTGCATTCCTTTGAAAGATAGATCTTCATTTTCAGTGGGCCCTCAGTAACCAAGTTATGAAACTTCTTTGTTTCCAATGTGCTGCGATTAGTTTTTCTGGGCTACATGAGGCTACACAGGGCAGTATGCATAGAAATGCCATTGACTACGAGCAGGGCTTTTTTTCTGGGAAAACGGGTGGTGGAACTCAGTGGGTTGTCCTCGGAGGGCAATCTAAACTCCCATCTGTCTGGAGATCAGGGGGCAGGGACACCAGCCATGTGACCATTTTCAAGAGGTTCCGGAACTCTGTTCTACCGCGTTCCAGCTGAAAAAAAACCCTGACCACGAGTAACATCCAACAAGGACCCCTGATAGTAAGACCCAATGCAGTGTTGCCAGCTCCAGGTGGTGGCTGGAGATCTCCTGGAAAAGGAACTAAGGCTGCTAGGTTGGGAAATTCCTGGAGATTTGAGGAATGGAGCATAGAGAGGGCAGGATTTGGGGAAGGGAGGGACCACAGCAGGGTATAATGTCATGGAGTCCACCCTCTAAAGCAGCCATTTTCTCCATGGGAACTGATCTCTATCACCTGGAGATCAGTTATAATTCTGGGAGCTCTCCAGCCACCACATGGAGGATGGCAACCCTAGAAATGATGACTAGGCCATAGAGATTAGTTCCTCTAGAGAAAATAGCTGTTTTGGAAGGTGGATTCTATGGCATTATATACCACTGAGCTCCCTCCCCATACTCCACCCCACAAATGTCCAGGAATTTTCCAACTCAGAGCTGGCAACCCTATGCATAAACCTGCCATATCTGGGATGGATTTGCTTCTGGGAGTTAGATTTGGCTTTTGCCTGTGATACCACCTGAAGCACCATAAAAACCTGAAGATTATCATATTCAACTTGGACGTTCAGTAAATTTAGCTTCTCCTGTATATGTATTATGCACTTCCTACTGCCTGTTCCAACTCTGCAAAAGCTTACCCTTGCCCCTGGCAAACCCTCATCTACCTGCCCATTTATTTAGACAGATGATACTACTAGCAAAATCTCTTGTTACCAGAACTAAAACATAAAAAATCATGAGATTCTGTTAAAAAGCCATGAGATTAAGGTTGTGAAGAGTGCTTGAGGAAACTAGAAATGTTCAAGCGGTACCTTTTAGCCTGCTAATGTACAGCAGATAATTCCTATAAATCACAGAATCCTTACATGCCCTCAGGTTTTTGGTTGTGATACCTGTATCTTCCAGATTTTAAAATAAATACTAACACCGTATAAAAGAACAGGGGAGAGAGCTCAGCTAAGGCAAAAGTGACCCCACCACCCTTGGAAGAAATGTGGCTTACTGCAGATTTGAAAAAGTAACAAAGAACATGCAATCACCAAAGAGCTCCAAAAACATTTTATTGGGTTCTCAAATCCAATTTGGGAAGATGGAAAGATTGGATTTGGAAGATGACTCAAAGCACACATTTGATTTGCAACTGAAGTTATTGGCACAGGTCAAGTCAAACGGAGGGCCATGAAAACAGAGAAAGGCAAAAGGTATACATTTTGTCTTCAGAAGAAGAAAGCATTGAAAATTTAGTACCACAAATGGAATAAGTCACTTCGGCACTTAGTGAACGCTACTTATACTTAACATTTATTGACTATAGTAAACAATTGATTGAAACGTTTTATTTTCTCTCTTCTTTTTCTTTTCTTGTAATCAATAATTTTGTATAATTGTTATATCATTCCCTGTATTTGTTGTTCAAGTTATTGTTGTAGTTATTCTTTTGTATTAAATAAAAGTTAAAATTTGAAAGAAAGGGAAAAAAAGAAGAAAGCAAATTGGAGTACCCATTTAGAGCAAAAACCCAACCCTGTATAATACCACTGGTACAACTGATCCATCTATACAAAAGAGATGGAAGGATGACAGATACTTTCGACAAAGAATCTTTTGATGAAGAACCAGAAATCCTAGAACGTGAAGTAAAAGCTACACTCACAGCAATTGGGAGAAAGAAAGGAACTGGAGTAGACGGAATACCAATACAGCGATTTCAAGCTACAGAAATGGAGTCCATCAGAATCTTAACAAGAATCTGTCAACAAATATGAAAAACAAAACAATGGCCCACAGACGGGAAATGCTCAGTTTACATTCCAATTCCAAAAAAGGGGGGATGCCAAAGAGTGCAGCAACTATCAGACTGTCGTGTTAATTTCCCATGCAAGCAAAGTGATTCTCAAAATTTTACAGTGAAGACTCTTATCATATATGGAATAAGAAATGCCAGATGTTCAAGCTGGATTCAGAAAAGGAAGAGGCACCAGAGATCACACTGAAAATTTATGGTGGCTAATGGAACGTACCAGGGAATTTCAGAAAAAAATCAGCCTATGTTTTATAGATTACAGCAAAGCTTTTGACTCTGTAGATCATGACAAGCTATGGAAAGTCTTAAAAGAAATGGGGGAGCCACAACATCTGATTGTTTTGATGTGCTACCTGTACTCTGAACAAGAGGCTACTGTCGGGATAGAATATGGAGAAACAGAATGGTTTCCAATTGACAAAGGTGTCAGACCTACCTGTTCAACCTCTATGCAGAGTATATCATAAGGAAAGCTGGATTAGATCTAGAAGAAGGTGGAGTTCAAAATGTCTCCCCTTGCCCCGCTCCTCAGGGCTGCACAGGGAAGGAGGTGATGAGAAATCAGGGACTGTGGGTGGTAATCGTTCTGCCCACTGAAGAGCTCTGGTGGATCCATGTCTACACAGCCACTGCATCTCTCACCCTGTTCTCTCACTCATCTCTGTGTGTGCACTATTTCTGGTGCATTGAAATCACTGGGTTAAAAAAATAAAACTGTTTATTTTTCTGTTAAGAATGGAACAAAATCAGATTATTTTCTAATATCAGAAAAATGGTTTCCAATTGTTAGTACTCATTATTGATTTAACCACTAATTCTGTTTTACTTTGTAACTGAGCAATCTGAGCAAAGTAATAACCATATATAGTTAAAGGACAGACTTTTTGGTTTTCCAGTTCTTAGAGAAATTTAAGAGCCATGCTGATTTACAGCCGACATAAGATTTAAGACAAAAAACATTCTTCTGGGCTCACCACAAACAATAGTAAATCTAAAAAAAAAGAAATCCTGTTCTTAGATTACCACAATGTGGCACAAACCATGGACTAACTGATCATTGGGAAATGAAGGTATGTAAGCCAAGTTTGGTGGATGAAATTGTTACAGTTTCAAAGCTAATTAAAACACATTGGATCACAGTCTGAATATGCGTTAAAGCATTCATGAGATCAGGGCAATGTTTTCTGAGCATCAATAGATTGTAAAAAGTTGTATGCTAAAAGAGGCCAAAAGTAACCAGATGAATCCACTCCGAAGATGATACTGTCTGTTTAGGAATCCCATTCCCCCAGTGGGGGAGGGGGATCCCCTGCTCCCAGCCTCTGCCCCCCCTGCACCGGAAATAATGTAATTCCTGGTGCAACAAGGAAGTGAAGGCCCCTGTGTGGAGCTGATTTGATAAAAATTGGCCCCTAATCTAGTGCTGTGGGCTGATTTTTATCAATCTAGTGTTGTGGGTTGATTTTTATCAAATCAGCCCTGCACGGGGGCCTTCATTTCTGTGTCATGCCGGGAATAACATCATTCGTGGTGCAACAGGGAAGCCCTCCTTATGCATGTGTCCCCAAGCCCCCCCCCCCGCATCCCCTGGCTTGAGCTCCGGGGTACCTGGCAACCCTATCTAAGTTATAAATTAAGTATGGGGTTCCTCACCCCATGGTAACACCAATACAGCATGGGGTACACTTACTGGGACAGAATAGCGGATAGAAAGGAGAACTTAACCCTTCTCCTGCACACCAGTTCTCTGCAGTAAATCCTCCCAGATGGTTCTTAACCTGTTTTGCCCTAGTCAGTGCAGTAATTCTGATTGAGGGGGAAATGGCATAGGAGGCATTTGCAGAGGAAAAGGGCTGTTAAGACCTGCAGCCACCAGTTCTCCAGATACCATTTCTATTACTTTGGCAAACATGGGTAATGTTTTGCCATGTAAATATTTGTGTGTGTCTTATTTCAGCAAGTAATATGGGGTTTTGAATGTATGTTTACTGTAGTTTAAAATGCAGGCCTCTAAAACAAGAAGGCGGGGGCTGGGTGGCTGAGTGAAGCATGGAAGACAGGGGCTGTACTCTAAGGGCAGAAATAACTGCAATTCGGGGTCATTCTAAACGTTACTTCTTTTATGAGCTCACCATGGACCCAACCCATGCTCCACACGGTCACACAGCAGCTCTGGGGAATGGCTTCTGTGTAAAAAAAAAAAAAAGGAGAGCCCAAATGGTCTCAGGAAGCTGCTGCTGGGAGAGGAAGAGCTCCTGCTTTTCTCACAAGCTTTCCCCCCCCCATGCAAAAACAGTGTGGGGGGGGGAGCTGGAAGATATGGACTTTGGAGAGAACCTCATAAAATAGGCAAAATCGATTTACACTATACAGATAGCAAAAATAATTGTTAATAGAGACTTGACCAAAGCATGTGAGATACAGAAGGGAACAGGACAAAACTGCCCACTGTCCACTCTTTTGTTCATTCTTGTTCTTGAAATATTGAATAGAGATATAAAACAAGATGAGAGGATAAGACGAGATGAGGGTATAAGGGTTAAAAAAGAGTCTTACAAATTAAGAGCTTTTGCAGATGATTTGGTATTGGTTTTGGAAGATCCTTTAAGAGGAATTGAAATACTAATGGCCAAATTGAAAGAATTGGGTGCATTAGTGGTTTCAAGGTAAACAAACAGAAGACAAAGATGTAAACAAAATATATGAAAGTTCAAGAGCAAATGGAATTGATGAATAAGACAGGTTTTAAGATTGAAAAAAGGTAAAATATTTGAGTATCACCTTTGCAAATACGAACTGTATGCTTTTTAAAAATAATTATGTTAAGACTTGGAATGAAATTTTAAAAAGACATGTTAAAATGGCATAAATTACTATCGTCACTGTTGGGGAGAATATCTGCGATCGAGATTAATGTTTTACCCAGAATGTTATTTTTATTTCAGATGATATCTGTTTTGACAACTGAGGCACCATTTAAACAATGGCAGAAAGATATATCTAAATTTGTAGGGCAAGGGTAAGAAACTGCAATTTAAATACAAGCTGCTACAAGAGCCCCGTGATGCAGAGTTGTAAGCTGCAGTACTGCAGCCCAAGCTCTGCTCATAACCTGAGTTCGATCCTGGCTCAAGGTTGACTCAGCCTTCCATCCTTCTGAGGTCAGTAAAATGAGCACCCAGTTTCTGGGGGTAAAGTGTAGATGACTGAGGAAGGCAATGGCAAATCACCCCATAACAAAAAGTCTGCCAAGAAAACGTCGTGATGTGATGTCCCCCCATGGGTCAGTAATTACTCGGTGCTTGCACAGGGGACTACCTTTACCTACTACAAGATGCAAAAGAAAGAGGGGGATGGGGTTTACCTTATTTAAAATTATACTTTGCTGTTTGTTGTTTAGTTTGGATGAAAGAATGGATGTTGTTGCAAAATGGAAGGTTATTGGAGTTAGATGAATATAAACTGAGATCTGGGTGACATGGATATTTGTGGTATGATAAAGCCAAAGTTAATGTGGAGTTTAAAAACCACCATGTTCGACATGCCATTCTGAGAATATAGAATAGATATAAACCCAGGCTGTGTCCAAAAACATCATTGTGGCTCTCATCACAAATAACACATGTCTTTAATGACAAGTAGGGGTGGGCATGAACCACAAAAAAACCCGAACCATGCGGTTCCTGGTTCATGCATTTTCACGAACCATGAAACACGAACTTCCCCGAACTGGGGCAAGTTCACAAACCAGTTTGTGGTTCGTAGGTAGGGTTTAAATGCCCCTTTCCATGCCTCTTAGCAGTGGCACAGAAAGGGGCAATTAAACTTGCGGATCAGCTGCTTGTCAGGGAGATCCCCGACAAGCAGCTGATCATTTAAATATGCAGCTGTGCAGCTCAATAATCACATTGCTTTATTTTGCTGCTTTAGAGATAACCCCCCTCCGAAATTCTTAAAATTCAACAAGGAACTGTTCTTGTAGACTTCTTGAGTCTACAAGACGCTTTCTCTAATATCCCCTGTCCCTCAATACTTTCATACCAAATCTCTTAAACAGAACTAAGATTCTGAAGATAACCTAGTTATCTGCTATGTTATGCTGGGAACCCAAAAAGAGTTGCAAAAACCTCCAAGCATTAAACTAACAACTCTTCTCAATTAGAGAGTGTTTGCTTCTTCCTTCATTGTGCAATTTTACTGCTTGGGATTTTGACATAAATTGCTTGGTGGATATCTAGACTTTTTAAAGAATTGTGTATGCCCCTATGACATTTTTGCACTCTGAATTTTAAGCGATAAAGCTGAATACCACAGTACAGAAGAAGGGGGAGGCACAGCTGCTAGAAGGAGCTAGAGAGTAAGCTGTTCTCAAACTACTTATACAATGCCTGAACTGGAGCTCTAAAGCAAAAGAGCACTCATTCAAACCAATCAAAATGTCCCTTTAAAGTGTACAGCATGTTACGAACTAGGGATGGGTGGTAGTTGTGCTAGTGGTCATCATGCATGTTACTGACCAATAAGTGCTGCGATGGTTGCACAACCGCCTTTTATATGGCACTTAAATCAGCAATGCTAGTGTACACTGTGTGTGGGAAATGACAGCTTCACCAACAATATATCGAAATGTGAGTGCTGTCTACTACATATGATACTCCTGTAACAGAAGACACCTAAAAGAAAAAAAAGGTCTGGTTTTCTTGAAACAAATGAGTTACAAGATCAATGTCCATGATAGCTAGACAAAACCTCCATGTTCCGTATTACCAAGTGTTAGGGATAAAGGACATCACTTTCTTGCCTTGTTTGTGACTGTCCAGTGGCACCCTTCTAATGAGTGTTGGGAGCAGAATGCTGGACTGAAAGAACCTTTGACCTACTCCATCTAGGGTATTCTTGTTATGTTCTTATACCTGATTTGAAAGGGCAGGAAAGCTATTTAAGTTCATCCAAGAGCAATTAACAGAAAATAAACAAGGAGTTCTCATCTTTTTGCAGAGCATTAAAATAAACAAATTTTATACGATATCAGTTGAAACACGACTTGTTCATAGGGAAACTCTTGGTCCTCTTCTCAAGTTTTTGTTCACAAATGAAGTCTATAAAGTCTATCTTAAAATGGTAACTCACAAAATGATGAGTGAAACTCCTATCACTCAGGTATCAGAGTTATAATTGTCCGGGGTCTGAGCCCCAGCCCCCAGACTTGACAAGAGGGAACAGCAGGTCAACCGGGCTGACGGGCAAACAGAGGGGGCAGCCAGCAGCCAGCAGGTCAACCGGTCAGCCAGCAGGCAGTAGGTCAACCGGTCTGACTGGCAAGCAGAGGGGGCAGCCTGGGGACAGCAGGTCATCCCCTCCCACGGGCAAATGGAGCCAGAACCTGCCGGCGCCAGGGGCAAGAGGCAAAGGCCCAGGGCCTCAGGAGTCAGGGGGAGACAGAGAGAAGCCAGCGAGTCCCACTCCCCTGGGGAAGGAAAGGGGACTAAGCAAGGCAGAAGGGGGCAAGGGCAGAGGGATTGGGGGCCCAGCAGTCACCCACCCAAAGACCTTACCTAAGGAGGAGAAGCAGCAGCAGCCCCAACAGCCCAAAGCCACGCCCCAGCTAGAAAATAGTAGCCTGGCCCAGGAGTTGCCAGAAGCCAAGCCACTCCAGGTGGGGCTATTGGAGGCACTCTGCAGGAAGCCCTGGGCAATCAGCCAAGGAGCCGCAGCTGGACCCACCTTCAGCCATCAGCTCAGCCAGGGAGGCCGAGCTGCTAGCCAGGGGACTGCAGCTGGACAGGCCTTCAGCAATCAGCCAAGGCAGGGAGGCTGGGCAGCCAGGGAACAAGGCACAGCTGGTGCTGGTCCGTGGGGCCAGATCAGCTACCCCAGCTGCAACTGCTTGGTGCAGCCCAAGACTGGGCTGGAAGAGGGGTGGGGCAGTAGAAGGAAGCCCTATAAAAGCTGGCTGGGAAGAGCCCTGTGGTGGTGGATGTGAGTAAGGAGTGATAATGTGGAGTGAGAGCGGTGCAATGCAAGAGTGGAGGTTTGGAGGAGAGTTCTGGAAGGAGGGGATGAAGAAGGACACAGGGGGCAAGCAGGCCAGGTTGAGCAGGCCAGCGAGTGGACTGAGAGGGAGTCTGGGTGAGGTATACCGCCCCTCCTTTCACAGAGCAGGGTCCTGCAGCATCCCTGGCCCCCCTATGACGTCAGGAGCAGACCGCCCAATGCCACGCCCAGCGGCAGCAGCGGCAAGCCCTGACAATAATTACAGTATTTTCTTCAATGCAGGACTAGGCTCTTTTTTCAAGTATGCCATAAAAAAAAAAAGAAGAGGGTATGTTACACTCGAATATGAGTTACAGTTTTGTTCAGTAAAAACATGTTTTGGTATATAACTTTTTAAGGGGGTTGTCTTACATTCGGGGTTGCTGCCCTTTTGAGTAAGTACTGTAGTCAGAATCTAGTCATTGACAATAATGGAAAGTGTTAGGAAGAATATTAGCAGGGGGAGGGGAGAATTTCTGAAACACGGAGGAAATAGTACAAGCAGAGGAGGAAATGTATTGTTCTCTCTAGGAAATATTTTGTACACACTAACCTGGAGTCTTTATAATTAAAGAACAAAACTATGTTAAAATTCAGAACAAAAAATCAACACAGAGTCAATCTGCATAACTGAAAAGATGCTATTTAACATTATTGATCATTGACATGTTGATTATAACCCATAAAGCATCTATACCAGTTGTGAGTCCTTTATTATGAAGTGGCACCTATATCTCATTAAGTAATAAATAATCATGGCGCACCCTGCACATTTTTTTTAATGCTCCGGCATAAATCTGTGCATTGTATGGATTACTGTTCACCTCTATCATTTCCCTTTCTGTAAAGTATCTTTAAAAAACCCTTTAGTCCCATAAAGATCTTCCCATCCACCTCTCTAATACCCCTTAATTTAAAGATTTGGTTTTCTTTTTTAAAAGAACCATATTTGGTTCTGTACCAAACAACTTTTAGCTCTGGAACCATAATTTGAAGACCCATGTACCAAGCCATCCCGCTAGTGCTGGCAGTACAGGCCAGTCTAGACATCTTTGACAAAGTGGCATCTTGAAAGCTTTGACTTTTGAAAACTTATATACCCTGAAAATCTTTTTGGTCTTTATGGTGCCATTGGCCTCGAATCTTGCTCTTCTACTACAGACCAATAAAACTACCTATTTGAAACAACCTATACACATCTACATCTTGTCATAATTTCATGACCAGACCCACAGTTCTGACAACTACATCACCTAGTTTAGCACACCTTCAGAGGCAGGGTCGCCAGGTCCTGTGAGTCCCCTGGCGGGAGACTGGGACCCTGACACTTACCCTGCGATATGGTGAATCTCTATATTCGCACTCCTGGCGTGCCTGATGATGTTACTTCTGGGAAGTGACATCATCACGCTGGTCAAAGGGCAGCCCAGGAGCGCTCCCACGTTCATCGAGGAGGCTGAATCCCCCCCCTGCGGGCCTGAAACGGGCCCATTGCGGGGGGCAGGAGTGCACCACGGCGGGGCACACTGTGCTGCCCAGGAGTGCGTTGTGCCTCCGGGGAGCACCCTGGGGGGGCGCACCCCCCGCTGGCTAGGTAAGTGGGGGCAGGGGGAGGAGGTGGAAGCAGGGGATCCCCTGCCCCAGGTGGGGGATTGGCAAGCCTATTCAGAGGCCCTCTCTGACCACCTTTTGATTAGTGGAAGAATGCAACTCAATTTAGCCTTGCAGCCTTACACATTCAGAATTAAAAGCTAGCATATTAACCTACTGCACTGCCTGTTCTGTCCTGTGCCTTAAATTCACATCAGCTGCTACATATTGTTGAAAGAGCATAGGAAGTTGCAGCAGATTAAGAAGATGCACGTGTGTATAACGAGCACTCTGGTGGGTGACAGACTTAGTTAATATCTTGTCATCTGTGAGGTATTAAACTAGTCAGTCCAGTCCAGCATCTCCTCTACTCCCCATGCTGTTCATCAGAATGTCAGTGGCAACATTCCCCACCCACCCCATAATAAGGTACAGGACAGGGGTGTGAGCAGGAATAATTCATATTCCTGAGCCTGTAATTTGGAACTCCATCACTGAAAAGATGAGGGTCTAGTTTAAGGAGAAAAATGCTATTAGATTACAAATTCTGGAACTGCACTGAAATCTTTCAGTCTACTCTACCCCATAAAGTTATTGTGAAGATAAAATGATGTGTGTGTTGGGGGGGTGGGGAACCACAGTGTATATGCTAATTTGAATTCCTAGAGATAAAATTGCAGTAACAAAAGAAAGAGCTATCACATTCCAGCAGTTGTCCTGTTATGATAGGATGGTATCATCTTGGAAATGGGTAGCAAGGAGACTGGAGCAAAGAGCTCTGCTCCACAGCACATCAAGGGTCTTGTAACCATGTGGAAGCCATGACCACGCATGTAGTCTGTGCTCACTTTCACAAAATTGAATAGTTGTGAAGGAGGAGAGGGAAGTCCTTTCATAAAGAGGCAAGCAACTGTTTGCATCTCCCCTGCTAAAACTGTTACCTAGGGCTGGGTGCCAGCCCATAAACTCCGGATAGCCAAATGCTACAACATTGGGGAATTCTTGCAGAGTGCACAGAGGTTTCAAACTCATGCACTTTAACATGTTCCTTGTGTGCTGCAGTGATTGGCAGTAAAATAATTAGTTGTCAAAATGTTATGATTACAAAGTCACTTAAGCATTTCCCCCCACAACTGTCAAGCTTGGATCTGAAGAAATTACAGGAGACATCTCATGGTATACGCATGTCACTTTATTCCCCAGAAAACAAATGCCACTGCCCTTTATGTCTGTGTATTTAATTTTTTTCAGGTTTCTTAAGGATTTACAGTCAATTGCTTTAATGTATATTTTAAAATTTAAATTGCATTTGAAAGGTATCAAAAATCTGTAGCATGCCAATGTACCACAGACTCTCTTAAGCCATGAGCCACCTCAAGTGCCATTGGAGAAGTTGGCCCAGAAATCATCATAAATACATTTCATTTTCCCTCACAATTGCCTATGAGGAATTGTTTTTATACCTATTGTGTTTATGAAGGCAATGCCCATGGCCAACCCTTGGTGCCATTTTCTGGAGCCCTTCACATTTTTCAAGTCACAAATCGTTACGCGTAGGCCACAAGTAACCCATTAGTATGTGTGGTTTCCATACTGCTGTGTGCATACAGTATTCACTCAAAATGCAACACTAGTTTTTTCACAAGTATGCGTTCAAAAATAAGGAGGGATCATCTTATATTTGCATAGAAATTACAGTTCTGTGCAATAATAAATTGTTACGTGTAAAACATTTTTTAGGCGGCCGTCTTAAATTCAGGGTCGACATTCAGGATTTCCCAGCTATTGCAGTTTGCTACCAACCCCCAGACCGTACACGTGTGCGTCACGTGTGGCCATCAACACACGGTTTGCACATGACTTGTTTGTTACCCAGGAGCGCTCCCCGTGTACGCATGCTGGGATCCCAGGGAACGACCTGTGGCGCTCTCGCCGCTAGCTTTGAAGCAGGCGCGACTTCCGCCCCCGCCCACGCAGCGGCAAACGCCAGGGTGCCAGCCAGGGGCCGCCGAGCTGCTGATGCGGACACAGCGCCTGCTGCTCTCTGCCCGGGGCGGGAGTGGGGAGGAAGGAGCCCCTGGGGAAGTCACGCGGAGCAGCCAAGCGCCTCTTACCTGGTACGCCGCCCTGCCTCCGCGCGCCCTCGAGGTGTGGAGCTGCAAAGGCAAGCGCCGCAGCTGGGCTCCCATCCCCAAGCCCGCGCCCAGGGCCCTTCCCCTCCAGAGCAGACATGCTGAGCTAATTTTATCAGCCCCTTCCCTCGCCCCTCCCTCCCTCCCCAGCCAGGCTCAGCAGCGTTAGAAATAGCACATCGCCCACTCATCCCCAGGCTCCTTCTTCAAGGAAAATATTTATATTATTATGCCACAGAGAGGGTTTCCATGGCACTGATGACTTGCACACTGTTGCCTTGGCAACCACTTGAGGCCATCTTGGACAGGCTGAGAATACCCTTCCTAGACAAATAAGGCGAGCGGCAGCCGCTGCCGTACAAAACTAGTGCGGGGGAGGGAGGTGATCACCTCTCTCTTCGCCTGGCCTGGTCGGTCCCGCTCGCCCCCTGCTGGCGGCTGGAGGCACAGCCCTCCTCGACGGACTTCTCAGAATCCCTTAAATGCCGTCCAGAGGAACCAGATTATGGAAATTCTCAAAGATGATCCAGGGTTGCGAGATCCGCGGGCTTATCTGGAAGTAACTCATGGCTCAAATGACGCTTACTCCCTTTAAGTGTGCATAGGGAACAGCTTTTTAGTGTAGTTTAGGTGAGTTTCAGGGTTGATCTGCAGTAGAACAGCACGGTTTTAGTCCAGGGGCAAAAGATTTTCAGAGTGTAAGCTTCCGAGAGTCAGAGCTCCCTTAGTAGACAGGAGTGCTTTTAAGCGTGATGCCTCGCAAGCGTCGAATTGCATCCTTGATGCTTTGTAAACTAACTACATTGTCCGCAGTGCTAGGACATTTGCTTTTCAAAGTGGTGCTGTAAAAAAGTTCCCTCCAACCCTTTTTCTTCAAGTATGTAGTGGGAAGTGTCGGTGCTTGACGAACGGTCTGCCCTGCTCGCAGTATTTTCTTTTGCATGTATAACAATTACTGTCCTCTCACTACTGCCCTCAAAGTTTCTCTCTATCTTGACTAAAAAGGTCCAATGAATCCTGCTGATATTTTAATGAAACTTTAACAAAACGTCTCACAAACATACATTGCAAGTGGCTATTGCAGAATCCATGTTTTGGATGTAGAGTTTTGGACCACTGCATGCCATGGAGGAGAAGATACCTGATTTTATGCCTCTTTTACTGGGTATATAGGATGGCCTTCAAGAGTGGGTTTGGGATTTGCATGTAAAAATCACATGGGTTACAGAAACACGACATGGATATGGGATTTTTGCATCACTGAAATAACACAAAGCACTGGGTTCCAGTTTTTAAAAAAGAACAATGTTAGGTAGTAAAAATAAGATATGTATTTTGGAAATGGAGTTTGAAGATCTGAGTTTAAAGATTATGAGACCCCTCTAGTTGCTCTTGGTGGGTGTGTCAGCTTTTTGGTCTTTGAAATATTGTTAGTAGTACTGAACTTGAATTGTACTTAATGTATCGCTATTTCCTGTCATGGGAACTCAGACAGTATGTTTGTCCCATTCATGAATGAAAAGGAAATTAAAACAAACTTTTTTAAATTTATAAACAGAGATGGACAGGGGAGGCTTCTTCCTGCCTATAATGCCAGATAATCTGTGGGAAAGAGCAGTGTTTTATTATAGTAATAATTATTTATATAAATTTAGATTTGTTCCTACATACCCACCAAACCTTTTCAAAATACATCATTATTCTCATTTTGCACATAGAAAACCAATCATACCTAAAGCCACCCATGGAGAATGTGTGTGTATGATGTGTTGTTGAGCCGCTTCTGATTTACGGCAACCCTATGAATTAACAGCCTCTAAAACATTCTTTCATTAACAGTCTTCCTCAGATCTTGCAAACTGGAGGCTATGGGTTTCTTTTTGGAGTTAAGCCATCTCATTTTGCCTCTTCCTCTTTTCATGCTGCCTTCCACTTTCCCTAGCACTGTTGTTTTTCGAGTGAGTCTTGTCTTCTCATGTTGTGACCAAAGTATGATAGCCTCAGTTTTGTCATTTTAGCTTCTAGGGAGAATTCAGGCTTGATTTGGTCTAGAACCCACTTACTGGTCTTTTTGGCTGTCCATGGTATCCATAAAACTGTTCTCCAGCACCACATTTCAAAAGAATCAACTTTCTTCCTGTCAGCTTTCTTCATTGTCCAACTTTCATATCTGTAGATCATCATTACTTTTGTATTCTTAATACTTTTGTATTAATGTTTACTGTAATCTTGTTTTGGTTCTTTCTCCTTTAACCTTCATTGGGAGCTATTTCAAATCTTTACTGTTTTCTACCAGTAATGTGGTGTCACCTGTATATCTTAAATTGTTAATATTCCTTTTCACTCCACTCCATAGGAGGATTTGAGTCCAGTGGCACCTTAGAGCCAAAACACACGAGAAGAAATACCTAGATTCAGCACGTGTTCTCTTATCTCAAGGTTTGCCGGGATCTGTAGGCGTCCTGGAAACTTAAAAGTTTAGCATTTACAGAGCAGCAGGAAGGGAAATACAGGCGCTTGTATTTCCCTTCCCCTTCCTGCTGCTCTGTAAATGCTAAACTTTAAGCTGCCAAGACACCTACACTTCCCAACAAACCTTGAGGTAAGAGAACAAGTTTAGCATTTACAGAGCAGCAGGAAGGGGAAGGGAAATACAGGCGCCTGTATTTCCCTTCCTGCTGCTCTGTAAATGCTAAACTTTAAGCTTCCAGGACGCCTACAGATCCCAGCAAACCTTGAGGTAAGAGAACATGTGCTGAATCTAGGTATTTCTTCTCATGTGTTTTGGCTCATAGAGATCAAGATTTTCAGGGTGTAAGCTTTCGAGACTCAGAGCTCCCTTCTTCAGACACCAGACAGGGAGCTCTGACTCTTGAAAGTTTACACCCTGAAAATCTTGTTGGTCTCTCAGTTGCCACTGGACTCAAACCCTCCTGTTCTACTGCAAACCAACACATCTATACACCTAAAAATGTTTCCTCATTTTCTGTCCTAACAGTAACTTCTTGTCCAAAGTACAGGTTGCTCATCAACATGATCAGATGTCATAGCACGCCCATTTCTTTTGATAGCATCCATAGATTTTCATGCTCCACACAGTCAAAAACTTTGCTGTAAATGTATAAAAAACAGGCTTTCAAGAGCCTCATTCAATATATGGTGAGAGTCTTTGTTGTAGAATCTTGAGCATCACTTTTCTTGTGTGGGAGATTATTGCAATGGTCCGATAGTTGCTACAAACTTTGGCATCTCCTTTTTTAAATAACATTATAATAACATTTGATTTATATACCACCCTTCAGAACAGTTTACAAAGCATGTCGTTATTCACAACAATCACCCTGTGAGGTGTTACCAGAACTGCTCTTTATTATAATGGGGAATTAGCTATAGCAGTCTGTAACTTAAAATTAAGCGCGGATCATAACCTATGTATACGGAGGTCCCGATCCCAGACACTCTAGTGAAAAAGAGGCAGACTACAAATAGGTTCCAAACACGTGTATTTAGTGTGGCGTAAGCCTAAACTTGCACATGCATACAAGAAACACACAAGATCTAGGAAATACAGAGTATGAAATACAGAGACGTTCGCATTAGCTGGTTCCCAACGATGATAGGGGGAATACTCACTTATCCTGAAGCGAAGCAGAGACACAGCAACGAGGGTGGCCCAATGCCAGCACTGGGACCACAGATGGACAGCAAGGAAGTCTGGATAGGAATGGCCTAAGCACCGAGTGGTCTGAGAGACCAGCTTAAATACCCCAAAATGTACCCTGGGGCTGGTGCTGTACTTGGTGGTTCTCACAGATTAAAACAAAGGTTCTAATGGGTTACTGAATGGCTTAGATGGGCCACTTTAGTAATCAGATTGTGATAAGTGACACCTCAGGAAGAGGGGACAAAAGAGGGAGGGGGAAATCCAAGTGGGCTGAAAGGATGTTCCAGCGGACAGGGCTTGTCCTGATGTCATCAGCTCTGGAATGCGGAGGTTTCTTTGAGATGCATTCTCTAAGTGCTTGGGATGGTCGGCACTTAGTTCCTTCTCCTGGGCGGCTCCTAAGATATGCAGAGCGGGGCGAGGTACTCTCGCTGCGGACGTGGTGTGCCTGCTTCGCCGAAATGGCTTCCCAAAGCAGGCTTCTTCCCTGGGAGCGCCTAGCCAGGCTCGCTGGAGGTTTCCCCGGCAGGCGCCCGGCTGCTAGCAGCGGCTTGGGCCCATATGAGGCAGGCTTCCATGGAGGCAGGGGAAACAGCACTTAAAACACAGTCCAAGGCAGGGAACAGGCACGGTCCGTGGCAGATGGCAATGCAGGCACGGGGCACACTTGTAATAAAGTCCAAAGCACACACTGGGAAGTCCAGGTACAGGTCAGGGCAGGGCTGCCCAGAAAAAGAGTCCTTTGTGCAGTTAACCAAACATGGAGTCAGTGAACTACACAGTCTATTGCAGCAGCAAGGTAATTAACAAGCAAGCAGGAAACTGACACGTGTATCAGGACACACATGTGCAAGGCAGTCTTTGTGTAGCAGCAGTGAAACAGCAATGCAGGAAACTTTAACACAGTTCATGGCAGGCCTTAAAGCAGGAGAGGGGGCCTACTTGGCAACAGAGGTGGGTGGGTCTGAGAGAGCTCTGCAAGAGCTGTGACTGACCCAAGGTCACCCAGCTGGCTTCAAGTGGAGGAGTGGGGAATCAAACCCAGTTCTCCAGATTAGAGTACTGCCGCTCTTAACAACTACACCAAACTGGCTCTCAGAATTGGAAGGCAGATTGAGTGTTTCCAGTCTGCGTACCATTGTTCTGTTTTCCATGTTTGTTGACCTATTATCCTTACTTTTTAGTTGTTCTCCTCTGATTCTCATGGTTATTATAGTAGTTCTCCATGTCTCTGCATGCAAGTTGCTGAAAAGTTGCATTTAGAATTCTGATACTATTTCTGTCACCTTTTGCTTCTTGTCTATCTTTGGCAATTTTAAGCATTTCATCAGCCATCCATCAAGGCTTCTCCTTTCTTTTGGCTACAGGAATTGTTTTTACACATTCTTCTTTGATAATTTCTCTGGTTCAGCCCACATTTCTCTGGTTCATGATCAATTAAACTTTGTAATACAAACCTGTTCTTTACATGGTCTTTATATTCTTTAGAAATCTTATTTAGATTATATTTTACACTATGATTCTTTTAGTATTTCTCTTTGGCTTTATTCTAATTTTTTGATATTAACAATTGGTGGTTTTTAGCACAATCAGCTCCTGGTCTTGTTTTAGCAGGCAGAGAGCTTCTCCATCGTCTTCTTCTGATTATTTAATCTATTTGATTCCTTATTGGCCATCTGGTCATTTCCACTTACAGAAACACCATTTCTTCTGAGTTTTCAGAATAAAACACTTTGTAATTTTCTGTCTGAAAATGTCCCAATTCAGTCCACTTTAGTTAACTCACACCCAGGATTACAATGTTTAAATATTCCATATCTTGTTTATATGATTTTGAGCTTAGCTGGATTCATACTTCTCACATTCCATGTTTATATTATATGTGTTGCACAGCTTTGGACTTTCTATTTACATCTATTCACATCAGCAACCTGATGTTCTTTCAGCTTTAATCCAGTCTCATCATTAAACAGAGCAGTGTTCGTATTTGTTCTCTGTTCTTCCCCAGTAGCCAATTGAGTGTCTTCTGACTTGGGGGTCCTGTCTTCCGGCTCTTTATTTTTAATTTTGGGTTGTCTCAACATGGAGTTTTTGAGGGTCTCCATCAAAGTGATGGGGAATGTAGCAGATATTATTTTGAATACAACTCTTCCAGCTTCCATTGCATGCATCACATCAGCAGTGTTTAAAAGACAAGTCCAATGTACATACCCCTACTTATCTACCAGCCCATCAGTGTCCTAATTTTAACCTTGTTATACATTCTGTTTTTTATTTCAAAACTGGAAAAAGCAGTTATTTTTATGTTGCTGATGGGGACTAGCAGGGAACCATTTAAATTGTCCTGGAGACCAGGCAAGAGAAATGGCAAGTAATGGGTTTGGGGCGGGGGGAGGTTCCAGTCCTCCTCATAAGATCAGAACTCCAGTCTAGGGCTTGAATCATATTGTTATGAGTATCTCACTGTGAACCCCTTTACACAGTGCCATTCATCCTAAAGCTCCCTTCACAGATTTGAGGGCTTCAAGGGCAGTTAAGGGCAGTCACAGCACACCATCTGTCTAACCTATATCAGATACAGAGCCCTGCTCCAAATACACACTGGGTCCCCTCTCTCCTCTGTCCAGAGGCTCCATCAAACAGACAGCCAGTTCCCTATATTTACTTTCTCTCACCCAGCTATTGCCCAGGGCTATTGGGGAAAGGAAACTCGTTCACTTTCTCTACTATGCTGCCACCATTCATTTTAACTTGGCCCATTTGTCATGACCAGAGTTGTGTGTGTGTGTGTATGTGTCTTATTTCCCCTCAGTTAACAACTTAAAGCCAGCCATGGTTAAAAACAAAACACAGAATAACTTTTATTTATAACATAGAACATAGGAGTGAAATATTTCAAAATTCATAGATATGTTGTGGTTAAACAGAGAAAGATTACTATGTGACAGAACAGATTAATAGCTAGCTATCTCTGCTGCTTTTCCGTAGCAGCCTCAAAGCCTTTTTTTCAGTAACTACTTTCCAATGGACTTTCAGCTGTTGCTGGCACAGCATTTCACCAGCTCCCATGGGCTGTTTTAAAGGAGAGGCAGAGCTGGAACTAGCCCTTTCTATCACATTCACTTCTTCAAGTGCTGAGAAATTCAAGGGGTACTGCATACCTGGCTTGATTCCCTTGGGATACTTACAGTGTTTACAAATGTAGCAGTAGAATCTTGGAGAAGGCACAGAGGCACTCCCACAGGGCAGCAGATTGGCTACCCTACATTAGATCCCCAAAAAGAGAGAGACCCCGGGAGTTTCAGCCAACTCACAGCAAAGCCTATCTGTTTTTCTTTCTGGTATGGATCAACCTTTCCTCCAGTCTTCCTCTATCCTAAGGAGCCTTCCTCTAACATAAGGACTTCTTCCATTGGCGGAAGGCCCCTTAGGTTGGAGGAAGGCTTCTGACTTTGCTCAGTGGAGTGGTGGGATAGGGTTAGTGTCCATCCCTTTGTCTCTTTCCACACAGATACAACCTGTACCACCCTTAGCCAGGGAGTGGGGGTGTCACATCTTCCAGATCTGGGCCATTCTCTAACAATGAAGACCCACTAAGGAAAGTCCTCCAGAAACATTGTCATTCCTTTTGTTATGGTCTCTGGTTCCTATTAGGCATGTCACTTAAGGCACTTCTAGGGTAGACTGAGGCATAGCAGGCTCACAACAATATCATGGGTTGGATCCAACTAGCTTTTCCACTGGTTAAAAAGGGATGATGGGTCTCCTGCTATGGCAGGGAATCATGGAACCCTGCATGGACTTAAGCCATGTGGCATGATGGATGTAGTAGGGAGGAGAATTGGGTGAATGAAAAAGTTGGCTGGATCCAACCCTATAATTTATATTTCAATTGTTTTGGTTTATATTACTTACGTGTATTACTTTGTGAACAAAAGATGAAAAGCAGCAGGTAAGTAAACAACTTCAAAGTATCCAGACACACAAGTCTTTTAAAACAAAACTCAATATTTAACAAAACAAGCTGGTGATCTGAAATGCCCAGCAAAGAAAGACAAAAACAACTGAAAAGACAACAAACACAACCTATCTCATACTAACTCATCCAAATTAAACAAGAATCTTAAAGGCTTAACAAAGTTTTATTCCAGCATAAGTGTTCATGGACTAAAGCCCATTTTGTCACATGCATGCACTAGACAGACATTTATATACAAGGTTATGAAGAAGAAAAGTTATAAAAATGGAGTTATACATTCAGGAAATATCAAAAGTGCAGTAGAGGGGAAATCATGTATAACAACACCAACAATAAAAAAGAATAAAAATGGTTAGCATTAAAAGAAAAATTAAACAATTTACCAAAAATGGTTCTGATGCAAAAGAAAGGGGGCATCTGACCTAGTAATTAACACAACTTTTCTGTTTTAGAAATTCAGGATACCAGCTATCAACTTGAGGCTGCCCAACCAGCCTGCATGATAGCACGTTAGTCTCCCTAACCCTCAATGACTGTACCTTCAGGATCAGGTTGGGGCTGAAAAAGTGTTGAAATCTGTGATGCTTGTCCTGGTGTGGTAAGGGCCATGGAGTCTTGCTTAAGGAAGTACTGAAAGTTCCTTGGGAAGAGAATTTTTATGCAGAAAGCCATTTAGCCTCTGGAAATCAGTAGCTCCTCAATGAAAGTATAACACAGACCAAATCCAGTGGAGCTAGGGAATTTATAGACACGAATCTTGTAAGCATCTTATGAATTTAGAAATAAACAGCAAAAGCCCACACAGCAAGGTAATCTCTTTCTGCAACGATACATCAGGTTGCAGAATGAAATGTAGCAGGGGAGGGAAGACATTTAACTTGTGGAAGGAATTTACCTGCAGAGGGTCTGAGTCATTTTAGATCCGTGTGGTCAGTCCACTGGTCAGTTACATAACAGGGAAATGAGTGGTTCTTGTGGCTTTTCTCCCCCACCTTCCCTACGCTTGTGCCTTTCATGCTCTTTGCTTGCCAGCAAGAGCATTTTTCTATATGGCTGTCAAGCTCTGATTAAGATTTTCTTTGGATCTTTGTCAACACTAAAGTTTAATTATTCCAAATTATTGTTTCTTCACTGGAATTAGGAAAAGGCTCCCCGTGATCTCCCTCCTCACAGTATTCATTTATTATCCCGAAAGAAGCCATTATACTGAGCAAAGCTAATCATTAGCTACACATCTTCAGGGGTTCTTTGTCAATCACCACCATCTCCTTCTTCACCCAGGCTCGTAAATGTGGCCATCGTACTGCCAATTACGCACTGCAAAACCTCCCATTGTTTATATGGATATTTGAAAACATGTTCTAGAAAATTAAAGACAGTCTTGTTAACTCTTCTGGGATCAAATCAGCTCCACAAACATAGTATGACCCTGCCTGCTTGATTCCTTGAATTTTAAAGATTTTCTTAAACTCCATCTATAGAGACAAGAGCCAAAAAATGGCATGTTTACAGGTTATGATTTTTGTCCACTGAAAGTAAAATTTCTTTAGTCTGGTTTCTGGTCACTGGTACAGTTGCTAGCATTTAACGTCCTTTAACAAGTTTTTCCTGTCACTTCACCAGTATACTATGAATGGATTCATAAAGGCACTTTCTGATTGTCATGTTGATGTTAAAGTCACAAGAACTCCAAAAAAGTTGTTAGCCCTTGCCGTGTGTGTATGTGTGTACTTACTCATATAAACCACTGTACTTCAAATCCGTGTCTAAAGCCAAGTCTGCACGGGTCAGTTTTGCTGGTTCAGTTCCCATACTGCAGCGTTTTTTTTCCTGTAACCATCTGCACCAGATTTGCCACCATGAGTAATCACTAGGGATGTGCGCTTCGGGTTTCAGCAACCCGAAGCAAACACAGATCAACCCCAATTCGGATTGATCTGTGTTTCCTGAATCAGCCCCAGCAGAGCTGCCCCGATTTGGGAAACCCAAAGCAGAGCAACCCGAAGCGATTTGGGTTGCTCTGTGTAGCCTTTTCCCCTTGCTGCGGCAAGGAAAAAGGCTTTAAACGGCTATTCCATTCCCTCTTCCCTCCCCTGTGGTCAGGAGAGGGAGGGGGAGAGGGGGGCATCAGGGAAGGGACTTGAGATTGTCTGACATAACGAGCCAATCACTGCAGCAGCCAACAGCTCTTTATTTCCGGATTGGTGGTTCTCCGGGAGTACATGTGAATCTCTGGGATGACATTGGTTTTTTTTTTTTTTTTTAATGCTGCTGCAGTGAGTGGCTGGTTTGAATTGGGGGCTTGTGCAACTTAAGCCATAAAATGTCAAGCTTGCCCTGCTTAAGCCATGTGCGTGCCTCTCTCTGGGCTGGCTGTGCTGCTGCTGAGTAACCTGCTGCAGCTGCTTCTGCTGCTGGACCAACTGGATTTTACTGGGCTACCCTGGTGGACCTAGACTGCACTGTCCACAACATGTTTGAGAGTCACTGACTCACATTTTTTTTTCTATTTGGGGGAGAGGGTGGTGGTTGATTCTCTAGTCTTGGTGGCTTGAAGGAGGGGGAAATTGTGGGTAAATCTTCTGTTTGATTATTGCTTCTTATTGCTTCTTAAATATTGCTTCTGTTTAATGATTGCTGTGTGTGTGCTGAAGAGGGGGGGCTGAGTTTTGGCCTTGTTCTATGCCTTGATTCTCTTGTTGCTGCATTTTAATCCAACTTAGCTGGGCAACTGGGAGTAAAGCATACTGTTTTACTGCTGCTGTGCTGAATTTGGTGCTGCCTTTGCAGTGTGGGTTTCTTTGATGCTGTTTTGCTTCTGGGGTCCACTGATTCATTTGCTTCCTGTTTACTGAATTGCTTTGCTGGGTGCTGTTGACTGGAGAGGGTTTTTTTTTTGCATATTTGGGGAGGTTTCTGAGAGTGCTCTAAAAAAGAGGCTTTTAAAAAGTTGTTGGTAGTTGTAGGTCTCTTTATACTTTTGCCCTCTGAATTAAATTGTTAGCTAGGGATCCAAGCCTTCTTCTTCTTGATTAATACACTTGTGTAGGAATTAGCAAGAGTTCAGGTTCTTAAGTAGTGTTGATAAATAGGCCATCCATTTGTGCTTTTAACTAGGGTATTCCTGCCCATTTCTGGCTCCCTTGGAACCAGAGCTGGCACATTTAGAAGAAGGCTTCCTGTTATAGGCTTCCCTATTGATCTTTGGGGTTTAAGGCCAGCTTGATTCCTGAAGAGGGATTCAGTTGTTTGCTAGTGCAGTGCTACAAAACTAAATAGGGCCTTGAAAAGACATTTCTGTGTCCATCTCCAGGAGCAGAGCCACAAAAAAGCTAGCTTTCAGAGTAGGCAGGCAGTTAGTTCTTAAGAATAAACTCCATTTGTGAATAGGTGCTTCACTCAGTGGGCCTGCTTAATAAGGTAAGTTAATGCAGTTAATAAGGAACTGCACTATGGTGCAGTTCCTGTTGAGCTATTTCAGTTCTGTTAGGTAAGGGTGTAATGAATGTTGTACTGATGCTGTTGTTGTATGTTGTAACCCACCCTCAGCCAACTTGTGGGGAGGGTGGGGCAGAAATCCGAGAAATAAAATCTTTGAAAATTATTTTTTGTGTGTTTTTGGTTGTGTTTTTGATTCTCTGCAGTGATGGTGGGGGTTGATTTAATCTAGGACTGTAGATTGTGATTAAACTTTGATGTGATGTTTTTAATGAAACTTGGGAGACCATGGGAGGAGGGTTGGGAGAGGGTCTCCTGAAGGTTTGGCGATTTTTGCATCCAAAATGCCACCCCCAGCCTCCCAGAACTGCCCATTTGGTTTGTGCTGAATTCAGTTGATGATCTTCTGGAGTGAAGTTCGGCTGTATCGAGGCTTTCATCAGTTTGGCTGTATCGAGGGAGGCTGATCATTTGTTCACTTCCAGTTGCTCACTCGCTTCATATGGTTTTGTGCATTTTTAATCATTGTTTTCTTATTTTGATTCTCTGGTGTGAAGTTAGTCCTCATAGGGAATAATGCGGCTGAGGGGACCTTTTGGGGGGGCCCAAGCCCAATCTCCCTGAAACTTGCCCCCCCAAGTCCAATCTCCCTGAAACTTGGGAGGCCTTTGGGGGGGGGCAAGTCCAATCTCCCTGAAACTTGGGAGGCCATGGGAGGAGGATTGGGAGAGGGTCCCCTGAAGGTTTGGTGCATTTTGCTTCCAAAATGCCACCCCCAGCCTCCTGGGAACCTTCCCCATGGTTTTTCTCATAGGAAACAATGGAGATAGGCGGCGGCTGGGGGGGCATTCTTTGGAGGCCATAACTTGCCCCCCAAGTCCAATCTCCCTGACACTTGGGTAGCCATGAGAGGAGGGTTGGGAGAGGGTCTCCTGAAAATTTGGTGCAATTAGGGAAAAAAATGCCCCCCAGGCTGCCAGATAGCTGGGAGCAGTGTTTCCCATTGGAAACAATGGCCGAATCTTCCCTAATAAACCTGAATCTGCTTAAATACCCAAACCTGAAGCAGCTTGCTGCTTAGAGTTTCGGGGTTACCTAAAATGTTTTCATGCTCTGGGTAAACCAGAAGCAGGAAACCCGAATCTTTTGGGGGTGCACACCCCTAGTAATCACTCCGGCTGCTACGTAGCTTTTCCCTGGCTTTCCTAGAAGCGCTTATACCCTGACTTAAAAAAAAAAATCTGCTTTGTGGTAGGCTGTTTCCCCATGCATGCTCTTTATTTCATTTTTGGTGTTACACCCTCTTTCCCCCTTTCCTGACCCCTGCCAGCCCAGTGCATTGTAATTGGCTACTCTTATCTAGCCAGCCACTCCCCCTCCCTCCCTTTCCATTCTTCCCTGCTTTCCTATTCTTAAATACATTTTTTAAAAGTCCATCAATAAATCACTGGTTTGAAAGTATGCAGGGGGAAGTTCCCTTTTTATCCTTTTTGCTTTGGCATGGGTGGGAATATTGTAATGGGCTAAATATCTAGTTATTGGGGAAAAATGAGTTTTAGATTCTCTTTTTATCCCATGGTAGTGAAAAAGATGCTTGGGGGCAACAGAGAAGGAGGCAGGAAGGGAGATTTGACAGTAATTCATCGCTGCTCCGATGAGAGGTGCGCAAATGGCCACATACAAGTGGATCCACGCCTTTCGGCTTAACTTCAGGGCAAGTGTTGAGTTATGTCCCTGGTGCAGTAGGGGCTTAAGACTATTCTGTGAACAAGGAAAAAAGGGACTTTGTGGAAGTCTGATACAAACCTTTACAATGAAAGTTCGTCTTGTACATTTTGTTATTTTGTATTGAAAAGTTTAATCCAAAAGGGTAGCTTTGCTGAGAAAAGCCATGCTTACTGCATGATGCTGGTAGCCCTTTGGTAGCCTGCTGGTAGCCTCTGACTGCAAGTCTTGGGGCCACAAGCAATACCTGCCTTTTCAGGAGACATTTTCCGAGTTCTCTCCTGTCTGTTACAGCATCAGACCTAGAGTACAAGAAGCTCCCCTGCACATATACCCTTAAGTGACACTCCTTGCGTTGAAAATCTACTAGTTTTAAATTGCAAATAATCAATGTGATCATATGAAGCAGCTGATTCAAAAGAAAAAAGGCATTGCAAATGAGGTATGTTCAGTTTTCAGTTGCCTTCTTTGCAAAACTTGACTCATTTTAATTCAGCTTTCCTTTTAGGATCACAGGCAAGATACACAGCCAGTTCCATGTCTCCTTTGTCCCTCCATAGGCAGCCAGGAGCCATTCAACAGTCACAAGGCACTGATTGTCCCCATCTAATCCTGTACACTTACTATCTACATCATGATACCTGTCTCTCTTTCCTCTCCACAGGCAGCCCAGCAGCCCTCCACTGCTCACAAGGGTAGTAGTCCCCATTTGTTATGCACAAGTAAAGTATGCAGCAGCAGAATCAAAAGTGGCCAGAGAAAAGCAACCTGTTCCTGTGCAGACAGAGTTGCCATCTTTTCCCTTCTATAAATGTCAGATAGAAAGGGAACAGCTATAGTATTGCTTAGCATGGAGATGATGGGGAAAGCTGACCAGCTACATTTCTGTCTCACAGGTTTCAGAGGCACAGGTGCAAGAACTAAAAAAATGACAATTGTGTGATTCTATCCAAACCCTATGGCTGAGACTGTACAATAACATTGTTCCAACTATGTCTCTGTTCCTACAATGAGCTATACGCACAAACTCTACCCTTTGTATTTCACCTTAGACATCTTCATGGTGTTACATAAATGAGATGCGAATGTCTATAGGGTCTTCACTATATTAGGCTGATGTAGCAGCTCCATGTCATCAGTATTTGGTTCCTACACAACCTCGTGTCATTTTGGCTCATGCAGTTCTGTGCTTGACTTCATGGTATCCATTCCCTTGTGCCTCCTCCCAGCATTCATGTTTTCATAAATAAAATCTTAACCATTTAATTCATCTTGGCAATATTATGTATTATTTTTTCTTTCACACTTTCATTATCACTTTCTTCTTTGCAGTCCTGTATAATTAACTTTGAAATAAATTCAGTAATGACACAAATCTTATGACAGATGCCTTTTTTGAATTTATCAGGCAGCTGTTAAATATCTTGAATTCATTGATGTTATAAAACATCAGCCAATGTGCTCATAGTTCTTGCAGGCTTCAACATACTCCAAGGTAATGGCACCATCATGTGGCCATTTTGTTTTACTTTTAGGAATCAATTTAAATTAATACCAGTTAATTATTGTTATTAAAACCTCTCTATCCAGAAGAGTAATGGAATAGGTGTGACTGAGATCCAGAACCTTTTTACTAAACTAATGCTTTAAAAAACTGTATTTTCTGTCAGTGGTCAGGTCTGCACAGTCTGTGGTATGTGTGCACCATCCAACTTTGGAAAGATGTTCATAGAAGATAACTGATGTTCAGGGGTGGCGCTAGGGTTTCTGGTGCCCAAAGCTGCCCTTATATGAGGGCACAGTGTGTGTGTGTGTGTGTGTGTGTGTGTGCGCCCCAGACTGTGTAATGACGTTACCACATGTGACATCATCATGCAGCAAGCTGGCCCCATTGGCCGGCAGGCAGCTGGGATGGTGCACAGAGGCTGCCTGTGCTCCAAGTCGGGTGTGGCGGTGCATGTGCGTCCTCCCAGCCCTCCCACTCTGTTGTTCCGCATGCTGCCCTGGACGCCTGGCCCGCGGCTGCTGCGGCTGACCGGGGGCATGTGTTGGCGGCGGTGGCATGGGGCAGGAGGGCTGGCAGGCTGCAGCAGCTGCAGGGCAGGCACAGCAGGCAGCTGGGGTGGCGTGCGAGTGGCTTCCCATCCCTCCCACTCAGCCGCCAGCGCTGCTGCCGCCAGATCCCCAGCGCACGCCCCCGCCCCCCCTCCGGCACCTCAGCACTTGAGGCGGGGGCCAGACCTGCCTCAATGGGCGCACTGGCCCTGCTGATATTCATTCTGGAGTACAGGTTGAAAAAATTACTGAGTGATATTACTAATCACATCTGTACCTCCTCTGCCTGAGTAATGGGATAACTTCTAATCTTTCATTACAGAGGTGCTTTGAAGGAAGTCATGAGAATGGAAAGGAGTTTTATATGTTCAAATGGTGAACAGAAGTATATCCATGGCAGCTGCCCCAAAGAGGACAACCAAGAAGAAGGATGGTGTTCAGGTAATATTTTGGTTCAGAGAGCACACAGCACTAACAGCTTATGCTTGCCCCCAGCCAATATTAGTGACACATTTGCAAGTAAGCTTTAAAAAAAGACATACAACATGGGTTGGAGACTGAAGCAAGAAGGCTTCTAAAAGCTGCTTTTTAAATTGATTTATCCAGTAATGATTATCCCTAGCAAAATATTTCTGAAGCCATCATCTTCCTGTTCATTTGCAGCAATCTGAAGTTGGCACCTTTTGGGTACAGAAAAATATTTATACAGAAATGTTCAAGTGTTCAAAAAACCTATTTTCCATTATCACTACAAACCCTTCAACGGCTCTGTAAGGTAGACCAGTATTATGATCCTCATATTGCAAATGGGCGGCTGAATCTGGGAGAGAGCAGAGGCTTGAAGGAAGTTTTGAAGAAGAGCAACATATTATGTTGATTGTTCAGGCATATGCATGGGGAAAGGGAGGAAGATCAAAAAGCAGAGACCTGGCCACTGGGAGAAAATGCAGTGTAATCCAGTCTTCTTTCTCTTCCTCATGCAGACCAGCAGCTTCCACTGGACTCTTCCTTCCCCCTCCAAACAGAGATGAAGCATTTTTCATTCTGCTATTGGGTATCTGGATGTTCAGGTACATTCCCTGCCATGCCCTAGCCAGCCTCTCCCCACGTTTTCACTAGCCTCAAAGATCTCTTCACTATCCTACCTAGTTCTTTTCCATATTTTTCTACCCCCAAGGCTTCCCTCAAACTGCATTCAGAAACAAGCTGGGGAGTTATATGTAAAGGCTATAGAAAGAACTACAGAACGAGATCCACAATGTCAGTGAGGTGCTTGCATCCTCCACAGCCAGTGTGGTCATGGAACCTAACACAGTGCCATCCTGATCAGTTACACTGTTCCAAAACCACTGACGTGAATTAGAAGGATTTGAATGCTGTTTAGGATGGCACTGTTAGTCTCGTTCATTAGATTAAACCATTCGGTTAAATGTATAAATGCTATTTAAAGTTATTTTTAGCTACGCGCAGGTAGGATCCACAAGTCACTGGGTATTGCAGTACTGTAATCCATCACCTGCTAGATTTTCCCATCCAGATAGGAAATGCCTGGTGAATTACTACAGTAAAGTGTTACCAGAACTGCTATTTTATGGGGAAATTAGCTAGCAGTCTGCACTAGCCAATTACTTGTGGGTTCATCTTTAAAATGAATTTATGAAGGAGAGTAATACAATTACAAATGTGTTTTTATCCAAGTTCTAAATTAAGCACACATTGGAAAAAGTGCAGAAAAGGGCAACTAGAATGATTAAAGGGATGGAACACTTCCCCTATGAAGAAAGGTTAAAGTGCTTCGGGCTCTTTAGCTTGGAGAAATGCCGACTGAGGGGTGACATGATAGAGGTTTGCAGGATTACGCATGGGATAGAGAAGGTAGAGAAAGAACTATTTTTCTCCCTTTCTCACAATACAAGAACTCATGGGCAGTCAATGAAATTGCTGAGCAGTCGGGTTAGAATGGATAAAAGGAAGTACTTCTTCACCCAAAGAGCAATTAACACATGGAATTCACTGCCACAGGAGGTGGTGGCAGCTTCAAGCACAGACAGCTTCAAGAGGGGATTGGATAAACATATGGAGCAGAGGTCCATCAGTGGCTATTAGCCACAAGGTATAGATGGAACTCTCTGTCTAGGGCAGTGATGCTCTGTATTCTTGGTGTTTGGGGGGGGGGAGCAATAAGTGGGAGGGCTTCTAGTGTCCCTTCCCCACTGACAGACCTCTTGACGACACCTGGTTTTTTGGCCACTGTGTGACACAGAGTGTTGGACTGGATGGGCCATTGGCCTGATCCAACATGGCTTCTCTTTTGTTCTTATTGCAAAACACAGAGGTCAAAAAGCAGGAAATGCTGGATGTGCATAATCAAATCAGAAACCAGGACTAAGCACACTGAACACTGCCTTTGTGTTTTTCTCATGTACACTCCCCTAACAAGACCTTTTTTGCAGGGGTGATTTTTGCTATTTCTGGCCCCGTACTGCTTTTGGTTTTCTTCCAAATTCCAGACAATTAACTCCACCTTCAGGTTTCAGTGTGGTTTTTCAAGAGTCATCTTCTGAGTTTTCTCCCTGCGCTTTTTCTGAATGGGGAGAAAATTTGGAAGAGAACCCTTGAAACTCCACTTTGAAATCTGAAGAAAATCCAAAGCAGTATGAGGCCAAAAGTGGCAAAAAACGCCCGTGCGAAAAAGGCCAAAGGCTGAAAACCACTTTAAGCAGTACACCGGAGTCCGGTCCTGGAAGTATGACAAACAGCGCACTGTCATAAGAAATAGCTGAGAGAGAAATCATGTTGATTAATTATGCTTTGTTTCAGAAAGGTGCTTCAGGCTTTATGCTTGTTTTAAAATTTTCTCCTACCATACCCTATTATATTTGCTCGCTGTCCTGTGGATCATATTGTATTTTGCTAAGTGAACGTCCTAGCTGTTGATTATATTAGATTCACTGGCACGCCCCAGTGCACCTTTGGTCTCAGTGAGAAAGGCAGACTATAAACAAACGAATTTGCCTTGCACTCCTGATTTCAGCCTTGTTTTTTGCGGGACAGTTTTGAATGCGTGCAGCAGAACAGAGCCGAACTGGGGAAGCAGAGTTGCTCCAGTCTAAGCCCATTGAGAACAACTGGCTTGAACTGGAGTATCTATTCGCTTGCAAAGGCGCGTGGAACTCGCTCTATTGCAGCGTCTCTTGCGTTGAGCCCTTTCTCCTCCGGGCGAGGAGGTGGGCCCGCCCCAGCCTCACTCGGCCCTCTTGGACCGCCTCTCGCGAGCGCGCCTCGTTCCGCCCTGTGCGCGCTCCCGCCAGTAAAGAGTGCGAGAGCTGGGCCGGGATACCTGCGGCCGAAGGACAGCGAACGGTGGTGAGGCTGCTGCTGCTGCTGCTGCTGTAGGCCGGGGGACGGCTCCAGGTCCGCCATGGATCCTTGCTGGAGAGCGGCGCTCCTGCTGCTCCTTCTCCCGGCTCTGAAGAACGCCGCCTGGGGAGCGCCCACCTCCGCGCCGGTGCAGCCAGGAAGTAAGCCCGGGGCGCGGCCGGCGAAGGGGCCGCTTGCGGTGTGGGGAGCGGCTGGGCTTCTCTTGTCTCATCCCCGGAGAGTGGCTTGTGCCGGCCGCTGCTCGGATGGCTTTTCCTCGGCTGGCCCGGTCGCTGCGTAATGCATAGAAGCGGCAGCGCCGGCCGTGGAAGGAGCTTGATGCTTCGGCGTGAATGGACTGGAGGCTGCGCCGTTCCCAAACGGTGTCACAAAGCTACCTGCCTTAGTAGGGGAAATGGGCCCTCGAGAGTGTCCTCGTCAGAGTAAAGGCTTGGCGCGTGGTTCTCGTTGGCCCGCATTCCCGTTGGCATCCTCTAATATCTGGACTCAAGGTTGAAGGCCCTTGTTTACTCAAAGAGGGATGGGACGGTGTAAGCGAAAAGAGTCGTAACAGAATTCCCTTGACGACCATCGACGTGTGGTCCGTACTCCTTGGCTCCCTTTAATCCCTTAGTTGCACTGCCTGGGTCGGTAGGTTGACTCCAGCCCATTGTATCAAGTCTGAACCAGTTAATTCGTCGGCATGGGTTTGAATTTAGTTACCGGGTCATGATTAGCCACGCCTGCCGGTCAAAAGTTTGGAGAGAGTTGAAGCTTTGACAGCTTCTCTTCCAACTTCCTTTACAAATGTAAATACTACTCTTATGGGACTGTAGTTCTTGTAATGAGAGTGGTGATCACTAGGACAACTGTTCATACTACTAGCTAAAGAAATTTGAGGAAGATGGACTGCAATGATTATATGACCCTCTAGTAGGGCTTGCCTTCGGTTCTCAGTGTTGTTGTTTGGTTATTTACTTAATAACAACAACATTCAATTTATATACTGCCCTTCAGGATGACTTAACACCCACTCAGAGTGGTTTACAAAGTATGTTATTATTATCCCTACAATAACAATCACTCTGTGAAGCGGATGGGGCTGAGAGAGCTCCTAGAAACTGTGACTGACCCAAAATCCCCTAGCTGGCTTCAAGTGGAGGAGTGGGGAATCAAACCCAGTTCTCTAGATTAGAGTCCCACGCTCTTAACCAATACACCAAATTGGCTCTTAAGTCTGCTTCACTGTCCAGCAGGGCTGTAATTTGGTTCCAAGCATATTTTACTTCCTCTTGAGGAGAAAAAACTTTTAAACAGCCATGTTAGCCGATGCAAAATCTAACACAAGAAACAAAATCCGTACAGTTCCTCTAATGTAAAGCTGGAAATCTGCTTTCCATTTTAAATTTTTTTAACATCTAGCCTTATGTTTCGATGAGCTCAGTAATTTGCAAGATGTTTTGCTTCACCCATACTGTGTACCAGGACTTCTTGGGGAGGCTCCCCCAAGTCCTGATAAGAGAATTGATGGAAATTAGTGCAACCTAATGAGTTCATACACTTTAAAAAAAAAAAAAAAAAAGAACTAGCAAAATGCATTTATGTGGATTTGTTTCTTTTCTCCTATGCCATACATGCTGTTGGTCAACACTTCTTTATGAAATGCCCTGGCCTCTCTATCAGAGCATAAGACTAGGAATTCCAGGAGCCAAACTGGACCAGGTGCTGGGTCCAGTATAACGGGTACTGGTGGTTTTGACTGAAAGAACTATGCAGAGGTGGAAGAGTTCATTCTTTTCCTTTTCTTCTCTCACACAATCTCAAATCGGGGCCTCACTTTTTTTTACTCAACTGGAAAGATGACACTGGAAAGAGGCAGACATAGAACTTGCAGTGCCTCCTCTATTTAAGGCCAACAGAATGAATAAAATGCTCAGCATGAAAAGCATTCAGAATTAATAAGTTTCATTGACTAGGTTTTAAGTCTATGTAATGTGCAAGTACGAATGTATTAATGTAACCATAGGCGGTAACATCCAAACAAACCATACAAAGTATTGTCGAAGGCTTTCACGGCCGGAGAACGATGGTTGTTGGGGGTTTTCCGGGCTGTATTGCCGTGGTCTTGGCATTGTAGTTCCTGACGTTTCGCCAGCAGCTGTGGCTGGCATCTTCAGAGGTGTAGCACCAAAAGCACCAAAAGTCTTTTGGTGCTACACCTCTGAAGATGCCAGCCACAGCTGCTGGCGAAACGTCAGGAACTACAATGCCAAGACCACGGCAATACAGCCCGGAAAACCCCCAACAACCAAACCATACAAAGTTCATACATACCCTCGGAAGAATCACAATAAATATATACACATACCTAAAATATAATGTAAAAATAATCATGGAAATTATATATAAAATAATTATTATAGTTTAGCTAAAATTCTATTGGGAACAACCAAGGCTAATTTCTTCCTTTGATTGATAAACGGATAAAACTAACCACCCTAAAGGTAACCTCTGGAATGCCGTCAGCCAATAGAAAGCATATACAATCCTGTTTACCAGAAAAGTTAATAATAAATGAGTGCAAAAATTTCTTACAGATAGATTCTTGATAAGGGCAATGTAAGTGTAGTGGACAATATCATCTACCTGTTTTAAATTTCAAGAACAGATGCGCTGTTCCAGAGGTAGTTTTATAAATCTACCCTGGAGGTAAGCAGATGGCATAGTTTAAAATCGGGCTTGCGTAAATGCCTTTCTCAAGGTGGTATTAGAGAGATCAGCCAAATAACAGGAGGAAAAAATGTTTTTCTTGAACCGTGGGCACCAAGGCAAAAATTTAGACTGCCCAGTGAGGCTGATATCTCAAAGGGCATCCCAAGCAAAGATCCACTCATGCATATACCCCAAATTCCAGCATTTATCTACATCCAACAAGGGTAGAGAATACAATTGAGAAATAGAAGAAAATAATTTAGGCCACAAGTTCACATCTTTATAGTACTGAAAACATAGCTTACTAGGTGATCATCAGAAGTATGAACAAGCTTCTTATAATATTTCAGTAACTTCAAATGCACTCTGGAAGTAATAGAGGGTAGACCAGCCTCAAGTCTTAGGTAAGATGTGGGGGTCCCCTGGGGGATTTTCCTTAAACAGGAATTCTGACTGAGGTGGTATTTTCGCATTCCTCCCCCAAATTTCTGCCCCATAAAGGACCTTAGCAAGAACCTTGCCTGTCAGATAGGCCGTTAGCATATCTGCCATGTATTAAATGTTTCTTGCTAGAGTAATATGCCTTTGAGTACATGCAGAGTAAATCCTGATTTCTGTTGCTTTGTTGCTAACTACTTATCTTGCAGGCAAGGTGTTTTGATTGTGAGTTCCGGCCAAAGCCTGAGAACCTGACCTTGGATTCAACACAGAGACTGAACTAAGCTCCTCTCTTCCCTCCTCCCCTCTTCCCAGGCACTGCGCGCCAAAACTCCTAACAGACTTTTCTTTCCACTTGGGGGGTGGGGGGTGGTGGTGGCAGAGACACCAACCTGTAATTAACCTTGTTTCACTACCTTTAGGCATTCCAGCCAGTTCCCCTGTCATAGTATCTTGATACTGTTATCTTTCTTTAATAAAAAATATCTTTAACTCATACACCTGAGTGATGCAGTGAAGTGTTTGGGAATTACCTGGCGAGACCTGATATTGCCCTGGAAAACTTGCAAAGCTGCTGGGATTAACTGCCCACCCTTCAAAAAAAAAGATTTAATAATAGCTGCCACCGAGCGTTGCGCAAATAATAATGTATCATTGTGGTGTACCTGCCAGGACTGAGACACCTGGAAAGTTATACCTAGATATTTTTTAAAAGTGCATTGTTCTACAGCTTGAGAATTAGGGACCTTGTTGCCAAACACTACTATTTTAGTTTTGTAGTAATTAATTCTTCTTTCCCATCCTTCACAATAATCCACCAATCTCATTTTAATGCTATGTAATGTGTGCAAGATTTGAGAATTTGTTCAGTAAAGTTGATATCTAAATTTGAGTTAATCAACTGCTGTGTTGTCAGCTAAAATTTTAACCTTCATGATCTCTCCGTGTTCCTCATGTTGTATATACAATTTGGGATTGTATATTTTAGTAAAGCAAACATGTACAAGTATTGATAATGATACAGGAAGATGATCACAGTGGTAAGCACTTCTTTTCAAATAACTGTTACCACTACCTGCTACTTTTAATTTCTCATGATCGGGAAATGACTGTTGCAAAATATGTGAACAGATCTTTTAGTTATACATTTTCTTTTAGGAGATACAAATAACAAACAGTATACTATCATAGGTGAATGGGTTTTGATCTTAACTCTCACTAGTTGGCAAAACTGAAGTTGGCATCCAGTTCCTGATTTTCAGTTCCTGGTTCCTTATTCTCCAAGCCATCTACAAATAATATTGATGTTTAAACAGGTCTGCATCCCAAAATAAGCTTTGGGGTGACCCAACTTGTTCATTCTTGGAATTGGAAGATCCATATAATGTTGCCCAGATTCAGGAATCTCAGCATGGATGAATAAGGATTTGAAGGTGCTATGCCCCAGAGTAAATTTTTATCAACCCAACTCATACATTCATGGAATGAGGAGACTGCCCTACAGGGTGCCACAGAATAGAGCCCTGGCCAAAGCCCTACAAAGCACAGTATTCCAATGAATCCCTGGTTCTCATTATTCGGCTGCTTAGAAATGCAGTTCAGTAGGATTTCTGAGAGGTGACAATCTCCTGGTTTTAGGGATGCATGAATTGGGGTGATCCAAAAGTATTTTGGGGTGCAGATTGGTTTTAAATATAAATATTTGTGGTTGGATTGGTGAATAAGTAATTTGGAGCCAAATTTGATTTAAAAATTAATAGCTTTTTGCAGGTGGAAGTCTTTATTTTGACAACCAAAAATAGGCTTGTGAAGAAGTTGTGGAATCTAAGGAACTCCTTATTTTATAATTAACACTATTTATATCCTTTCGCATCTTCCCTTTGCTCTCAAATTAGGTTGTGAACAGTACACAAATAAAACTTGTAAAGAGTGCCTGAAAAATGTCACGGTAAGTAATAATTTCTTAACTTAAAATCCTGCTGTAATGTTCTAAAACACATTTAGCCTGACTCAGTTGTTCAGGTATTCTGACGTTCACCCTCAGGACACTTTATCCAGTATGGTAAAGAGAAAATGTGCATGTGCAACAAAAATGCAGGTAGGCAGCTATCCCTAATATTGCGTGAAGGGGTAGTATCTCCCAGAGTGTGCACATATGAGGATTAGAACTTCTGTATGAACCATCTCCCTGTTGGGATAAAGGGTGGTAGAAAAATAACCATGTACTTCTGAAGTAGATCATGTACTTTTGAAGTATTGTTCAAAAAGTTGCTGTAAATTTTATTGATGGATTGGGGAAACATGCTGAGATCTTTACTAGCCTTTCAGTACCAGATTCTTGCTGAAACTTGCACTGTGTGAAGAGGGAAATAGAACCCTGAGTGCTTAAAGATAGCAGCATGTATCACATAAACTTACATATTTTGATATGATTTGCTGAAATCAGTGATACTCAAGATTTCATGGTTAAGATTAGGTATCTTGGCTGTTTTCAGTACAGTCTCTTCAGATGATAGTCTTGTGACTTCTCAAGCCTTCATTTCTTTGGCTTTGCTGTTTTTGGGTTACTTAAACTAATTACAAACATGTGATTCTTGGCACAATATTTTTCCTCATCAAGGTATTGATAGAACTCTTTAGCTCAGTGTTTTTCTGCTGGCTTTCTGAGATCTTCTGAATTGGATGTGTTGACAGATATCAGAAATGTTTTAAGAGGCAGGAACATCAGACATATACATGAACAGCTGGCCATGTAAAGCAAACAACCATAGTATTGCTAACAAAGTTTTAGGCTCAAAAATTCTCTTTGTGATAAAATCTTGTCACTTACCCTTTTTTCCTAAAAAATCTCTCTCTCTCTCTGAAGTTGGCATTAGGGTAAACACTGATTGACACACAGATTTAGGCTACAGTCCTATGCATGTGCAAAAGTGAATTCAGTGTAGCTTAAAAGTACTAACTTTTAAGTAAAATGTGTGATAGCATTAGGCTACAGATATCATTCTGTGATGGCCATTTCATTTGCTCTCAAGATAGAGATCAGCTGATTGTAATACTGTGAAGACGGGGGCACAGAAAGTAGGGCTTGAGAGGCAGATATTAACTGATGGCCTGGATGGTATGGTAGGAGATGGTCCTTCAGTTACCCTGGTCCTAAGCTGTTTAGACAAAGCAGTCTGGTTCTGAATCACTTTGACCCAGTTACGGTGATGAATATTGACAGAATTTTAGCATCTGTGAAGGCCATTACTTGTACTCTGGATCCTTGTCCATTCTTGCTGCTAAAACCTTATAAAGACCTCATAAAGGAGCCCTTGATGTCTATCATAAATCAGTCACTAATTCAAGGCACCTTCCCTCAGCCTCTGAAAGAGGTGGTCATCCATCCACTACTAAAAAAAAACTTAGACAAAGATGAGGTGGCCAATTATTGCTGAGTCTCCCTTTATTTGCCATTTCTGAGCAAAGTGGTTAAGAGAGCAGTAGCAAACTACAGGCTTTCTTGGACTACTTTTGTGCTTAGATCCTTTTCAGAGTCAAGAAGGATTTCAGAATACAGTTAAACGCAATCATAAAGCAGAAGATATCCATGAACAGTCCAATTGGATTAGGATTCCAGAGTTAGAAGACAAATGCAAACAACCAACTGTCTAGGCAAATTATAGTGGAGTTACAAAGGTAGAAGGCAGTGCAATAAAAGCAAAGATGATACCTAGAATAATCAATTGTAGTAGGCCACATGCATGTTCTGTTGAGGTGCGTGTGAACTAGCCGATGCAGTGAATTTGATTTCTTTGCTGCTGTCATCACAACCTCATAGATCTTCCAATGAACTGTATAGCATATTCTGTCTGATTCACTTTGAGTTTTGCAACAACACTGTTAGACATCTCCCAGTTCCACAGTAAACCAGGGTGCTGGATTCCATCGTGAGGGTCAGAGCCATGGCGATAGCTTCCAGGAGCTTCTTATTCCATACTCCCACTGGGCTCTCAACAGAGAAGTCAGTTGGGATCTTAAGATCTCCAGAGATTCTTAATGTTTTTTGCAAGTGTTCATCTTCTAATATAATCAAGTGAATACAAGACAATTAAAATATTTTTTCTAGCAGATCTTTAATCAGTATAAGACTAACAGATGGTAGTCTAGCTTGTACTGTATTCCTAGCTCTTAGCGCAAAAAATTTATGCTGCTTACTGTATTGAAGATGTTGTATAGGTATGAATGCATAATGAAGCTTTTGTTATGGCAGTTTGAATATATTATTGAACAGTGCAAGCACATCATTGTTTCTTTGGAAAATATTGCTGTTATTGCATAGGTTGTGCAATCCTGAGACTCTAAAAACTAGATGGTTTCTTCCTCTTTGAATATTTTGGATATTTTCTCAGATCTTTGGCATACTGCTCCTTTGTTTACTGCCTTATGAGATCAAACCATGGTAAATAGAGTCCATCATTTGGTTTTGTGACCAGCCAGATGATTCTGGAGCTAAATAATTATCTAAATGCTTAGGGATTTATTTCTAATTTCTCAGTCTTTGCAGCAAGAAGATTTTTTACCAAACAGATATATCTAGATTAACTTGTCTTAGAGAATGTACAGCCCAATTCCAGGGACTGTTATGTTTAGTGGAGCTTAATCGTGCACATACCTGCAAATGTCACTAAAGTCTGTCTTCCACTTCTAAAAATGGCTTTCAGATTAAAGCTTTTTTAATAAACTGACTGATTTCCTCCTAAAATTTTACTTCCCCAATTGGCTTATTTTTAGGCAAGTATGGCTCATTAATTTGTGCCTGTTTTTAAACATATGGGAATCGAAATGGAGGCCATTGGAATATCCGTTGTTTCAATGATGTGGATAACTAAGCCCTAATCATAGGTATTCAGTGATGAAAGTAGGAGCTGTGGTCTTATAGTCATTTTCGGCAGTGCCCTCTAGAGACATTGAATATACAAGGGGGGAGCAGAAAAACATGTTGCGGATTGTGGAGACGGTTATCTTCGCAGTTGTCCCAGGCAGCTTGTTATCCCTACCCCTGTTACTTCCCTGAAACTGGCCCACCTGTCCTATCTGGTTGGTTGGTTCTCCACCAAAGTGGCTTTTTTGTTACTCTTCCTCCTGCCTCCCAAAGAGTCTTCTTGCCACTCTCTTTGAAAGTCCCTTAATCTTCCTCCTTTGAAGCATCTTTACCTCTTATGCCTTTCCCACCCCTCCCTCTCAGGCTACCTCTCAAACACCCTTACCATTTCCCCCCTCCCTCCCTCCAGAACATCCTTACCCTTTCCCATGTTCCTGCCTCTCCGGGGTGGATGTGCTCACTACTGGCCCTTCCTGGGCCTGTGGAGTCTTGCTGCACTGCAGTGCTGACTGGATGTGGTGTATCTTGGCACTAGCTGGGTGCAGGGCTCCACACAGCTCAGCACTGTCACCCTTCTCTTCCTGCTGGCCCACTCCTTTTGTCTTGGAGTGGCGGGGGGTAGTGGGTCCTGCCATTCTGCTGGCTTCTAGGTGCTTCTACAAGTTTGGAAAGCCAGTTTGGTGTAGTGGTTAAGAGCGCAGGACTCTTAATCTGGAGAACCGGGTTTGATTCCTCTCTCCTCCAGTTGAAGCCAGCTGGGTGACCTTGGGTCAGTCACAGCTTCTAGCTCTCCCAGCCCCACCCACCTCACAGGGTGTTTTGTTGAGAGGATAATAATGGCATACTTTGTAAACCGCTCTGAGTGGGTGTTAAGTCATCTTGAAGGGTGGTATATAAATTGAATGTTGTTGTTGTTATTAAGTCCAGCCAGAAGAGTGTGCCAATGCCACCTGAGCCTCGCAGGACGGCTCCAGCACACTGTGTAAGAGTAGGAGAGTCAGTGATGCCTGCACACAGAGCATGCTGTTGCTGGGGGGGGGCATTAACCCCCCCATGAATCTTTCTTACCATTAACATTATTCTACAACCCGGGGGGGGGGGGGAGGTTTGCCGCAGGTTACAGAAGCCTCTGTTTTGTTCCCAAGTGGCCCTGATCCATGGATGTAAGTATCCTCAGATTGGGGCCACTTGACTATTAGTATATATGATTATCAATATTGCCTCCATGTAATACTGAAATGTAGCAAAAAAACCACTACTTATCTTTCTGCATTTTAGCTGATATCTGTCCCTGTATTATTTATTTTTCCTTTATTTTCTCTCCCCAGTGTTTATGGTGCACCAGCAACAAAAAATGCATAGAATATCCTGTTAGGAGTATCCTTCCACCCAGCTCTCTTTGCGCACTGAGTTCTGCTCGCTGGGGTACATGTGAAGGTGAGTGACTTTTAGAAATACTTCAGGAATGTTGGTGATACTAAACCATTTCTAGTCTGCATATTGGACACAATCTGTGCATCTTGTCCTTCAAGACTTAACTATAACTAGCTTGTGGGAAACTTAATATCAGAAGCCTGCAGCCCCTTTGCAATATGTAGAGATTAAACTAATATAGATTACAGATTGATGAATAAAGTAATTGACTTTTCTACTGTTCTATGATAAACCCGCTTGAAATTGTTGTCAGCGCTGCACAGATAAATGGTGATATCAACAAAATCCTATGGGTGAACATAGAAAGGGTTTCAGGATTCCTTTTGCTAGATCTCACCAAAGATCCAGCACCCTGTCGTGGCTAGGCATATTGGTTGGGACATAATGGGTATAATTGTCTTACCCTTTGTCTGATAGTTGAAGGATATTCAGCTTCTGAATACGTTTCCTTTTTTACCTACTGATGAAGTTGATGGCTGTGTGTGGATAAATGCATGGGAGGAGGCATAATGTTTATTTAGAACCAGTTTAGCTAGGGGTCCTCACAACATTGTTGCCCACCTCCATGTATGGCTCAGGTATATGAAGCTGTTGAAATGAATGTTACAGTATACCTGCTAGACTTATTACTTGCAGTACATTCCCTGTGAAAGTAATTTGTTTTAAAATTGCTTAAAATAGTGCTTGAGTTTTAAATTTTTAAGGTGGTTTTGTTTTGCAAATGGCGCACTTAATCTCTTATGTTTTTTCAGTGAATTTTGAAGCTCTGATTATTACGATGTCTGTGGTGGGAGGAGGCATCATTATTGCTCTGTTTGTTTGCTGTTGCTGCTGCTGTAGGAAGAAAAAGAGCAAAATGCAAGTATCTGAACTTGTGTAGTGTATGTGGCACAAAAGGAAAAAAAGTACTTTTGTTCTCATCAAGTTATAACATGTATAATCATACACGTCTCAAATATCTTTATTTTTGAGCAGACCAGATAAGGAAGAGGAAAAAGCTGCCAGGGAGAAGGAGCAAAGAAGAGTAAGGCAGGAAGAGAGGTGAGTTGCTGTCAACTGAAGGATGCTGTGTCAGACTTGCTCTCTTCTGGCCTGTATAGAGAAAATCTCTGGAATAGCAGGCTAAGAGTATTGCTGTGTTGCCTTGTGCATTACTGTGATTTTTAGCATGCATTTGGTGTATTCTATAGATTTTGTAAATATGAATCTAGAATTTTGTATTGTAGACTGCCTTGAAGGTCTTATCTCATTGGGATGAGTGAAAAGACACAGTGTAAAATCTAGATAGCTAGTTGAAAAGCAAGTTCTTACTAGGATTAAATTCTTTCCTGCTTGAAAGAGAGAAAATATATGCAGTAACTTTTTTTGGATTTTTAATAACTGTTTTGACATATGTTGTATTTCTTGCAGGAGAGCAGAGATGAAATCTAGACATGATGAAATCCGGAAAAAATATGGTAACTTGTCAGCTGCTGGTTTACTCTGTGGATATATATGATATGCCAACTTACTACAAAGTGCAGGAGTTTTACCATACTACCTGCTTTTTCTTTTACAATTTCTGCCTAAAAGGTGGAGGTGGCTTCTAAAAAATCCTGCCTCTGGAGCAAGATTTTAGTAACACACTTTTTCACCAGAATTGTAGCCATCCCTAATCAAATGGGAACCCCCAATCTTCCAGGTTTTTGTATGTGGAAAGTCATTAACTGGTGCTGGTGCCCTAACTGGCTTAAAAGTTCATAATGGCTTTTAAAAAAGAATTAAACGGCTTCAGTGAGGATTCTTAAAATAGTGAAGCCTGCCCTTCATCTCTTTTAAATAAAACACTTGTACGGTTCTTTATGACATCTCTATAATCTTGGCCTTGGCAGCTCCCTGTAATTGAATGTCACCAAAGCCTGGTCTACTCATGCAACAAAATGAGTGGAAGAATGGTTACACCACTTCAGACTGTTAGAGGGTAAAGCCACATTTTTAATGTTCCCCCATGTAAAAACTCCATTAGTTAAAACACTAGCATGTCAGGGGAAGGGTTTGTAGTCTATCCTTCACAAGCTTTGCTAGTTTTCCATTGACAGGATATTACTAACACAGATGAGCTATGAAAAATCTAATCTCTCCTCCTGCAATCTGGTGGCACAGTTTGAGCACACTGCCCTACTGTGTTAGCCCCCTACTCCACTGCATATCTAGACCAGGCCCAAGTTAAAGTGAGAAATGGGTACTTCTGCTCTCGTATTTTTACACAAATACAAAAGGTACTCTGTGTTCTGCATTTGAGCTAACAGCAATTCATATTCCCTGAACCCCAGTCATTTGACTGGGATTTTGCTAGAACAAGAACTTTGTTCTAATAAGCTCCTATTAAGGCTGTTTCCCTTGACCTCTTAAGTACTAGATTAACTGGTCAAAGTGACTGGAGGGTTATCTAGTTGAGTAAGCCAGAGTGCTATGAAATGCTATGTATTATAACTGTAAAAATAGGTGTCCAGAAATATATTTCAGGAAAGGAGATGTTGATTTACATTTTCTTAACTTGGGATATTTAGTTGTTACCCTTGATCCTTAATGTTTCTTCTGACCACAGTTCTTTGTTTTCCAGGTTTGTTTAAAGAAGAGAACCCATATGCCAAATTTGAAAACAACTAAAATACAGAAACCATGTCTAGCAATGCTGTGTATACACTACTGCTACGAAAGAGCCTATATATCTAGATGCCTTAATTGCAAATGGAAGAAGTCATCCTTACACAAGACAAAACCAGCTATAATTCCAATGAGCTGTTAACAAATGGATCAAGCCAGACATACCTCTTAAATTCCTACAGGTTTGGCAGACTGCAAGATGTTAAGTTTCTGCTTTCTGCCTGCTCTGCAGGTCCTTTGCTAGTCCAGTGTTTTGCTTGTAATGCATATCCTTTGCTAGAGCTTGAACAAAATCCTTCATGGAGGGGCAGTGAACTAGTATTCCTCCAATCGTTAATCGTTAATTGTTAATCTAAAAATAGGAGAGTCACACAAGTCTTAATTCTGCTACTATCAAAAATGCCTAACCACTTTTGGAAACCAGTTTTTCTACAGTACAGGATTTTTTTATCCTGGGATTATGAGGTTTTGCACTTTTATGTAAATTCTATTTTTTCATCTTTAAATTGTATGCAAAATATTGTTCCTTTCTCTTCTTGTGTCTTTTAATCACTTCTCAATAACTTCAACACATATTTAAAGAATGATTTAATGGATTTTTATGCCAGGATGTATTGAATGGATATTTGTCTTAGAATTTTAAAGGCTCTGCTATATTTAAAGTCATTGATAGCCCTGACAAAAGTACTGTTTGTAATATGATGTTGCCAAATCCTTGTTGTATCTGAAGCAATATGTAATTTCAGGAAGAATGTTCATAATAGCCAAATAATTAGAAGAATGAAAAGTCTCCTTTTTAAATTAAAAAAAAAGAAATTACAGTAGACCTTGGGGTTAACTTCTATCCAGGTAAAGCCCTGTTCCTTGACACAATCTCAGCTTGATGCAGTAGCTGGTTTCTCAGGCTCTTCTACAGTTGAGTCCTTTGCACTATGATATCTTTCTGATAATGCAGACCATGCCACTAGGAAAATAATTCGTGTTATAATGCCAGTGGGAAGAGTAGGTTGAAAAGGCCACTGTGGAAAAATGAGAGGTGGGGGTTTGTTTTCAAGGGAATATGGAACATGTATTTTCTAGGGGGTGTCTTGAATATACCAACTGGGCTGAAAGTGAGCAAAGTGCACAAAACTCTTCAGGCACACGAGTTGCTGGTGAGGAACTAGGGTATAATGGACACAATTGTCAGTGACATTCTTGCAGATGTCCCCTCTGGCACACAAATTGGAAGGAAGAGTGTTTAAATGTGCCATTTTGATGGCCACTGTTTTTGGCAAGACAAAATTCTAGAGGGTATATTAATCACTTCCTCACGTGTTGCATTGCATTGGACTGAACATTCCATTGTGACCTTAAAATTTGTATAGGTGTCGACAGTGGCACAAACTTTTAAATTAGAACTGAATGTATATAATCTTCTGTTTACTATTTTTATAAATGTCAGTGACCTTTGCAAAGCTCCCTATAATTCTGCCTAAACTATGTATGTGATTCAGAAATCATGAGAAGTTTTGTATGCTTCTCTGTTGCCATGTTAATAAATATTAAGTATATTACTACCTAGCTAACAAAGTAAGCGGATTTTATGTATATATGCTGGTCTCTCCCAGTTTGCATTCTACAGTTTCTATTACTGACCTCTTAAACAGAAGGAAACATAAGGTATTGTTAAAAGAGTGGATAGTGTTTCATTTTCAGATAGGAGTGAATGAGTTCTTCACATTAAGAAAATCCAAACCTAATTACATAATCAAAAGTGCTAATGCTACTAGTCTAACCTTTGGCACAGAGTCACACATTCTTCTGCATATCAGCTCATTAAATGTTTATCGATCCTGTAATTTACCAAGTCCAGAGTGGGAACAAATGGGACAGAGGGCAGTTATGAAGAATACCAAAGGACTATGCTATTCTAGGTAATAAGAAATAAGCTGTTCCCTGTGGGGTGGAAAGCAACTCTGTGAGAATCTGATGGGGGGTGATGAAGGCTGAGGATTCCTTTCCAACCACAAACAAAGTGAAGCTAGAGTAAAGGAAATCAATGTATATCTTTTTGCGTCTTACCTCTTCATAATGGTTCAGGGATTAGAAATGTGATGTCTATTGCTTGTTCTGGAAAAGCAGCTGTTACTGCATGTGTTTTAGAATCTGCTGTTTACGGTTCTGTTGGGCTTTGACAAAAGTGTTTCATGACCATGATTGACCAATCAGTGATGTATGTATTTATTTATATCTTGCCTTTCTTCCTAATGGGGACCCAAAGCAGCTTTCTTAGTGTCCTTTCCTCCATTTTATCCTTGCAACAACCCTGTGAATTAGGTGAGGCTGAGGGTGTGTGATTGGTCCAAGGTCTCCCTGTGAACTTCCCTGGCAAGAGCGGGTGTCTCCCAGATCCTAGTCTGACACTGCACCACACTGGCTACAACCTGTAGTAGCCATTCACACATGCTGCTAGCTGGAAAAAAACCCTATGAATATTCTGACTTGCTTCTATAAAGCTGTTTCCTTTTACACACCAATTCTTTCTAACATTACATGTTATTGAGAGATGTTCAATATAGGATGCTTTGGAAATTAATAGCAACATTGTTGCTCATGCAATGCAAACAAAAAGTTTTAAACCTTAGTGGTGTAGGCTGAAGTATTGTGTCTTCGAAGTTTCATGTGTATTGTTTACAGTATATATCTGATGCTACGTTTCTAATGTGAATTCATTGCCTGTTAGCTTGATCACTTGCCAGTTTAAATTTAACATACAGTAAACAGCTTCGTGTCTTTCCCCTGTAAACTGTCCCTTTCACTGTTTGTTTCTCCTTCAGTAATCCTTTCTTTTACTCTTCTTAGCAAATTCATAGCTTAGGTATGTTTTAGTCTTCTATTCATATGAATTCTTGCTTTTTTCTGTATAATATTGCTTTGCTCATTTCTTTTAAGTTAACTACTAAATACTAATACAAGTGACCATTCGTCCCTGCTTATTTTAGTTTCTGACTGATTCTAATCTTTTCCTCAGCTATTCAGCCCTCAAATTTATTTTGCTCACAATTTAAATCATGCTGCTCCACTTTTTTCCTCACAAGTTACCTGTTCTATCTTGTGATATGTTCAATCTTTTTCTTTTATATCCCTCAACCATCTTACTGTATTTATGTTGCCCTTCCTTAACTCTTAGTGTTCCCTGTTTACTTTAAACGCACCTGTTGTTTTACGCCATTTCCTGAGGTTCATTCTCTTGTGCTGTACCTGCTATAAGGAATTTATTTAAAATTCTGCTCTACTTCTCTGATTGATTCAAAGTAGTTGTCAACAAGAAATAAATTATGAAAATTAAGCCGGAATAAACTTTAAAAGTTCCAGTAACCTGAAAAATTAAAATTTCTTAGCAGTTGAAAACAATGTAACCATATTAGAGGCATCAAAACATGATCATAGGAAGGCTGAAAATCCATCAAGTGGAAAGAAAGGTCGTTGCTTCTAAAATGCATGCATCAAAAGGGCCAAATTAATCATTTGGGGAGATAATTCCATAAATACAACACTACCACTGAGGATCCTATCCATAGTCCCTCCCCATCTCACTTCACCTACATAGATGGGAGGTACATGAAGAATGGCTGCTTCCAGGAGGAGAGGATCCTTTGAATTGTGGAGAAGTGACACATCACTTGCAGCGAGCTCTGTAAACATCACAACTTTAGATGGTGTTTAATTTGTACTCTGTTAATGCTCCAAGGTTATCCTACAACCTTTTCCCCTCTTGGACAAAATATTGCAGATCAGGTTTTTCAAGTTAGCGTTCAGTCTACTCGTGTTAAAAAGCCAGAAGAACAGAAGTGTTCCCCCTCCCCTCTCCGCTCTCCTTCCTCAATGTAAACCCCCTTTGCTTGTTCGTCTGCATGGATCCTAGGAAGTTATTTTTCTTTATTTACATTATTTATAGTCTGCCTTTCTCACTGAGACTCAAGGTAATCCAACACAGAGCTAGAAAATGCTGAAACAAATCTATATGACATACTAACACCACAGAAACTATCCAGTAAGGGCATACTTGCAGTAACAGGCAACACATAGTGGTATACTGTATCTTTCAGAACCATTTACTTAGATCATAGCCCTATTACTTGTGGATGAAGGCCCTCAGTAATTTGGTTTTGCATAGTTTGCAGAAAGTCAGGAGGCTGGGGGGTGTTCTTGACCTCTTTAGGCAGTCTGTTCCATAAGGTGGGGGACACTAGAGTTAATGCATGTTCATAGGCAGCTCTTCATTTTATTTGACTGCAGGGTGGCACCTGCAGAAGGCCCTGTTCAGACTGAGTGAAGCTGCCATGGCCAAGCGGAGGAGGCAGTCCTGCTGATATGAGGGGCCAAGGCTATGAAGGGTGTAGTGATAGCCAAAACCTTGAATTAACTTTCTAGGGCTTATTAAAATAATTATATTCACTAAAATTCTTATATCTTATATTTCCTCATGGCTCAAGATGGCTTACATGTAACAAAAACATAATTTAAAATATCCAAAATACCCCCCCCCCATAACACCTGTCCCTAAAAACGTTCCTGTAATATCCAGTTTAAACCCCTGGCAAATAAAATGGCCTTACAGAGTCTCCAGAAAATCTCTATTGACAGCACTTCCCTCATCATCTCAGGAAGCCTGCTCTACAAAGTGTGGTGATAAAGAATGGGCTCTGGTTAATGCCAGGTGGGCTACCTTATGTGGGGAAACAGTCAGTAGGTGGTAGCCTGAGGACAATAGTTGTTGCAAGAGGTTGGAAGGACCTGTTGTGGGGAGGAGAACACAAGATGTTCAGATTATGGAATCCAACCTGTTATGGAGCAGCTGGGCTGTTGCACTGAGTGATGGGAGGTGAGTTGTTTGGGGCAGGCAGGCTTTTTCAAAAGACATTGGCCAGGGGTCACCTTGGAGTTTGGCCTCCTACAAAAAAGTTTAGCTTTAGGGTGAACATGAATTAGAGTTTGAGAACCATTATGAATGGTTAGAAAGTAGAGTCAAAGAAACCATTGTGCATGAAAGAGTTTAGTAATATGATGCTCTTTTTAGCTATATTGTGAAAATACTTAACATTAATCAGAGGCAGTTAGGACTATGGAAAGGGACTGAGATTCTTCTCCAAGTGTAATTGTAGTATTACAAGGAGAGAGCAGAGAACAAAGAATGTTTATGTGCCACAAACATAAGCTTTGTAAACCCCCCGCCCATTTCTGTTTCAAAGACTCATTTGCCACATGTAAGAACTTTCATCCAATGCCTAAGTGGTTCCTTTGATCTATTGGACAAGATGTGTCATGTGCTAGTAAGACTGAACAATGTGTGCTTCTCTTGAAATTCCATTGAAATTTCAAACAAGGGTCTAGTGTCTATGTAGTCCAAGCCTAAGGTTTTTTACAAGAGGATTTTGTCTCAACTGTTGGTTTACTGGGTAGCTTTCATCTGCTACTTAGAATTCAGAGACTTTGTCTGAAGGCCTATACACCCTAACTTGCTTATTGCATCTTACCGCCATAAAGATATTACTGTGCCTAATTTCTAGTTGATATTAAGTTGAGGTCCTTGATCTCCCACTTGTGAACACTGAAAAACGGAGTTGTTCAACCTATACTTCAAAGGATTCTTGATACTGTCAGATTGTCAAGACCACCACATGCAGCTTTGACCTTTGTGTGCTGTGGCTGGGAGAAAGGATATTGTGGTTTGAATACTGGGACATGATTTATGATATTCCTGAAACAGAAGCACAGTAGCTCAGCATCACTCAGACTGCTATCCTACACACAGTAACCCAGTGAACTCAGTGGGATCACTGCACTGTAAACTCAGACCTCAAAATTATTAAGTAGATGGGAGGCACAGCATATCTGTGAAACCTCAGGGGGACAAAAGAGGTGAAGCCGCCTGCCATATTTTATTTGTTTAATCTATGTTTTTTTTTTACAAATTGCTTCCAGACTCCTTTTGAATGAAATGTATGGAAATGGAAATGACAAACATGTCTCTGAGTGAGTATGTGTTCGTGTCCCTGCGTGTGAGAGAGGCATCCATGGATGGCGTATGTTTGAGCAGGTCTCAGCAATCCGCAAGAGAGCAGGCGGCTTGGTACAACCCACCATTTCTGAGGAGCCGCCCCTCCCTGCTCAGGCACTCTCCCTCTAGCCGGCGATGACGCACGTTCGGCGCCATCTCCTCCGCCGCCCGACAAAGCGCGCTCCCGAGGAGAGCATCGCTCGGGAGCGCGCGTCGAGAGCGTGCGCCCCCACGTGACCCCTCCGGAACCAACCGAGAGCCGAAGATTCTGGGGCGCGAAGCGCGTGCTCGCGGGCGGTTGCGGAGAGCGGGAGAGCCAGCGCTAGAAGAAACGGGAGCGGAGCTCGTGTGGAGTCGCCCCCCGAGAGGTCTCAGCCTGACGCGGCGCCATGTCCGAGGAGAAGCCCAAGGTAACGGGCGAGGAGGAGAGCGGCCGGGAGGAGCCCCTCTTGCACCCTGCCCGCGCCCGTCTTCCCTTCTTCCTCGCGGCTACGGCCCAGGCCCGGCAGGAGGGCCGGGCGGGCGGTCCTTTCGCAGCTCCTCCAAGCCCGTCATTGGGCTCGTCCGCTGCACAGCCAGCCTTCCCTCCGGTTCCAGTCTAGGCCTCGGGCGGACGTTCCCCCGCCCCGGTTGTGAGCGAGACCCGGACCCGCCTCACCCGGAAGGAGGGGACTGGAGAGGGGGCGGCCCGTCGCGCGCTTCCTTCGCGCTCTCGCCGTGGTCGGCTGGGCGCCCGCCTAGGCCGCGCTCTGGGCCAGCTCCGGCCCTTCCTCGCCCCGCCCCGCCCCGCGCGGAGTCCCCATTGTCAAGGGAAGAAGAGGGAGCCGGAGCGCGGGAGGCCGGTCTCGCCTCCCATGGAAGGCTGCCCGTGACTTCCTTTTTGGAAAGAAAGCGGCCCCTTGAAAACAACTCATTGGCATGATGATGGTAGGGGAAGCGTTCACGGACTAAGAGTCGCTTCGGGCAGATGGTCTCGAAAGGGTTCGCGCTCGGGCAGTTTGTCGGAGGTTCGCAGCGCAGTCAACGTGAGGTAGTTGAGATCATCCTGTGCATGCTTACTCAGAAGCAAGTTTCAGTAGAAAAAGCAGGATTCGGTCCCAATAGTGCCTTAGAGACCAACAGGACTTCCAGGGCAGGAGCTTTTGAAAGTCAGAGCTTCCTTCGGGAGTTGGTCTCTTCTAACATGCAACTGGACTTGAATCTTATTCTTCAGCAGTATGTGCCACTGAACTTATTCAGATTCTGGTTGCAGCTGGTCGTTACGGATTCACGTGAGATCCTCATTCACTAGTTCTGATATTGGCACTCAGGCGGATGGTAACGTGCTTGGTGGTGTTCATATGGTGCGGAACCTATACATAATCTCTGGGTATCAAGAATATTGTATGCTTAAAGGTTTTATAGCAAACTTATACAGGAGTCTAGTAGCACCTTTAAAAATACTTACAAAATTTATTCCCGAGGAGACTTCCATGGAGTCAGAGTTCACTTCAGTAGGTACTCCAGTTATGTGGTGTTTGAATACGAGACAGTGAATTGGTGTCATCAGTTCATCCAGGATGGCAAGAGTTTCAGCTAACAGGCATTTTCCCATTCTTCATTGGTTGGACAGATGGGAGGCGGGAAATTTCCAAGATATAGTGCAGGTCACAGGTAATGTTTGTAAGCTTTCTGCAGCAGCTCTTGGACAACTGTGATGGTGCCTGTTGTCATTTGGAAGTTTATCTCCCTCCTGCTGCAAACAGTTGGAACTGGTGAGGTTAAATGCTGAGGTGGTATATTTTTTTAAAAATTGGCAACTCTGAATTGCAGTCCGAATTAGTTGCTTGTGGTAGAGTTTATGCTTTGCATGGAGATTAGGTTCTGGACTCTTCAGCGTATTTAAATATAAATTCCAGATAATACAGTCAGGGTGGATTTGATTTAAATCAAACTGATTTAAATCACGATTTAAATCACTAGTCATTAAGGCTTGATTTAAATCATAGTTTTCTACATAAAGACTAATTCTTGCTGGTATAACTTTAATATGCAAGTAGATGCCTGCCTTACCGATAGGTAAAGGAACTTCATTAAAGTATTCCCAAACTGGGTCTCTTTTACGGCCTGCTGCCATTATAGGTTTTTTCCTCCAAGGAAAGAATGTGATAAACCTCAGGTCATACACACAAAAGATCCAAAGACTTGTGCAGTATTGTGCTCAAAAAGTTTCACTTTCATTTTGTACTGCTTGCCCCTCCCTCCTCACACTTAGTTTCTTCTTGTGCAGATCTATTCCACTCCAAACAATCAGAAAAAGATTGTTTCTATTCACTGAACTTCTTGAAACTTAGCACTGAGGGGGTTGATTCTGTCTTCATAGGTTTGTAGAACAATAGGATTAAGGTCTTTTTCTCAACTCTGTTCATGTTATAACATTTTTGCTGTGAAGAAGAGGCATGTGATCTCTGCTGAGCTGACACAAATTCAGTTTTGAGAACTGCAAAACCAAGCATCTGTGATCATATCTTGTAGGCAGAGAAACTGCCCAATAATCTTACAAAAACCTCTGGAAGAGCATGACATTGTGAATGGATTAATGGAATTTATTTACCAAAAAAATTAAACATATACAGCCTTATTCTACATAATTAAAAACTAATCTTTATTTCATGATGGAATAACCTTTGGATGGTAATATATTTTCCTCAAAAAGCATTTTATTTAAAAAAATCCGTTTTTTTATTTTTTTAAAAAAAATCATTGATTTTTATCCACCCTGAATACAGTTGAGGAACTGTTCTAATTTGCATAAATGTGCTAGTGGTATGAAGCTGATGCTATGTATTTTGGAATTTTTTGGTGTTAGATATGGTTTTGCATTTAGAGAATGTGAAATATAATTAAAGTGCTTCCTCATTTTCAGTTTCATCCCTGCTGGGATTTCATCAACCTAAGAGCTCCAGAACTTGTTGCTACTTTTTGCTTTGAAATTATAGGGAGAGCCTTCTCAACCAATTTTTCAATAAAAAGTCCTGTTACAGATTGAAAAGTGACATTCCCTTTCACCTCAGCTGTCCTACAGTTTCAGGACAAAATGAGGAAGAATTGTGAAACCCTTAAAAGATAGTGCTACGGTGTGCTTGAAGCTCCACAAATGTTTATAAATCAACATTTGAGATGACACCTGAGGGAAAACTGGTATAGCTATTTGAGGGGAGAATACTGGATTCTTGAGAATAAATGAATGATCAATCACAGACAATACTGGAGAAAAAAAGCTAGTGTGAAAGCATCTGTTTTGATCATTTTGCAGATTATCACTTTATACTGTAATAGATCTGTAATGATTTTGTTTTTGTTGGAAGAGATGTAAGTATTTTTCCTTAAATAGTATAAGGGCTGTAAAAACACATAAAGGCAGAGTAGTCCCCTATTCTAATATCTATGAGTGCACATGCCGAACTTCCCTTCTTCAAACAATGTGCCTTGAGACTCTGATTTTTACATCAGATAGGCCCTACAAAATTTCGGAGTTACATTAAACATGTGATAAGATACATTTTTTAAAACTTTTTATTGAGGATTTTTATTATGCAGTGCAGGCATTGAACAGCAGCAAAGACAACATGGAGACAAGAAAATTAAGTAAATATCATTTTCAGTTTATTTGATTTCATTTTCTTATTCGCTGTTTTTGGGGGCAAAAATGGTTGCAACACTGAGCATACATTGCAGTTTATATAAAATTACAAGTGGGGGCATAATACAATAATGAGCAATTGATCTCTGGATGATGTGGACCATGGTATTGTAGCTCATTGAAAACAAAGATTATCCTGTTTTCTCCATGTCTGTGGGTCAGTTTTTCCTCACTTTTCAGGAGAACAGGGATAGGAAGGTAATCCAATACAGATCTAGATAATGCTAAAACAAATCTATATGACATGTAGAAGCCGAATGATAATAGCCGATGAATGACAATGGCAGGCGTGATTGAATAGGGTGGGGTATTGAATAGGGTAGGGTAGAGGGTATTTCTCCACACCCACTACCCCTCTGCATACCCCATCCTATTCAGTCACTCCTGTCATTGTAATTTACCAGCTATTGTCATTCGACTTTTGTAATTACTCCACTCTCCAAAATGTACGGACAGATGAACTCATATTCTAGCTGTATCTGAAGAAATGAGCTGTGGCTAAAAGCTCATACCCTACCACTAATTTTGTTAGTCTTATAGGTGCTACTGGACTCTTGCTCTTTTCTACTATGAGATAGTAGAAATTCCCTGCTACTAGTAGCTGTTTCTAGGTGTCTTTAATGAAATCTGGAAATAGCATACAACATTCTGCCTACTTCTGTCTCTGATATATCCTGTCTTTCAGTTTTATTTATTACTTCATTTGTACCCTTCCTTTCTCCCTAATGGGAACCAAAGTGGCTTTATATCATTATTCTCTCCTCCATTTTATACTCATAAAAACCCTATCAGGTACGTTAGGCTGAGAATGTGTGACTGGCCCAAGTATATCCATTGACCTTATATATAGTTTTTGCTATATGTTAATGTGTTCTTTTATCTTATTTTTCAGGAAGGAGTAAAAACAGAAAACGACCATATCAATTTAAAAGTAGCTGGTCAGGATGGATCCGTGGTCCAATTTAAAATAAAAAGGCACACACCGCTGAGTAAACTGATGAAGGCTTATTGTGAGAGACAGGTAAATGTGTAGACCTGTTGATCTATATATTTTGTACATTATGGTCTTGTATATCATCACATACAAAAAAATGACAATGTGTTGTTAAAGGGCTTATGTATAAAAATTTTTTGATGGTGAAAGGTAATGTTTTCTTGAGGCTTATGACATTAGAGAAGATGTAGAGTCAAATTCCATTAAACTGGAGAGAGCTTTTGCACTTGAAACACAGTCTTCAATGTACTTCTGAAGTGAGGCTGAATTTCCATGTCACTATTGCATTGATTACCATATGCCTGGAACTTCATTTGGAAGTGTTTCTATCACTGTAATTCTTCCTCAGCTTATGTTTAAAATAGGAATGCTAACACCAGAAGCCAATGAAATCCTGACACTGCACAGTGTCTCTGCTGCTCTGCATAGTTAAACAGGAATATCACAAAACATTCTTTATTCAGTGCGTGCTAAATTTATTCTAATTTGGAGACTACAAGAGGGAAAAGAATATGAAATTGTGACCATTTTCCTGTCAGCATGAAGCATTTTATATGTATATGTTCAGTATTTATGGAAGCCAGCTGCTTCTGTGGAGCCAGCTTTACATTGGGCCAATAAGATATTGCCATAATTATTTTGTGCTTAGATTAATAAGAGCATGCAGAAATGTTGCTTGGGGGCAGTTCTATTTAGCTGAAACAGACTTGTAAAATGTGTGTGCCATCAATCAATTGTAAGTTTGTGTTTGCAGAAATTGATTTTGAGCAATATCCACTTTAAACTGAACTACAGTTTCTTTCATGTGGATTCTGTGATGAGAGTGTCACATATTAACTTTCGTATTACAGGGTTTGTCGATGAGGCAGATTAGATTCAGATTTGATGGACAACCAATTAATGAAACAGACACACCTGCACAGGTAAGAGAGAGTGTTGTTTGAGTGGTGCTGTGTCAAAGACCAAGCTACTGCCTCTGTCTTTGGGTTTCAGCAAATTACTGTAACAGCTTCTGTTTATTCCAAAAACTTCACTTTGCCATGATGGACCCGAATTATTAACTCCTGGGGGAAAATAATGGGATGCGGGGGAGGGGCAGGGTGCTATAGCAAGGAGAAGGAATTGAAGATTACCTTCCTACTTTTCTATTGATTTTAAGTTACTGCAAGTGGAAGAAGTGTACTCCTTGAATCCATCCAAATTAGACTTCTTTTCTGTAACCCTCTGAAACACATCAACTTTTTGGTCATGATTAATAATCTGATCTTGCAGGCCAATAATTAGCCCTTCCATTCTAGTCATACCTGCCATCCAGTCAATTAAGTCATCTCAGTCAGTCACATCTCCCCCTCCCATTGCAGTTTATTTATTTGCTTCATCTATTCTGCACCTTTCTTCCCAATGAAAGCAAATTACATTGTTCTCTCATCCATTTTATCCTCACAATAACCTTGTGAAATAGGTGAGATTGACAGCATCTGACTGGCCTAAGGTCATTGTAGAGGGGTAGCTCTGTTCTGTTAGAGCAAAATAAAACAATTCCAGTGGCACCTGTATTTAGCATGAGTTTTTGTGACTCAGAGCTCTCTTCTTCAGATGTATGAAGAGGAAATAATATTGGGAATTCTTAGAGGGCAAAATTAGATGAGTGGACAGGAGCAAGTTGAGCCAGAGAGAAGCTTGATGTGAATTCTGTCATAAATTAACTGGTCTGTTTTAATCTTCCTGGACATAGTTGCAGATCTGAAAGTCACTGTTCTATCAAAAAAGGTGAAAGGGAATATACAATGCAAAAGTGATGAACTAGAACTCAAGAAACTAGACAGTACCTGTCATCCTGGCTTAAACAGAGATTTGGTTTTCCTTACATTTCTAATAGGTCTACAGGGTGTCGTTTTTAGAAACTTGATTTTGGGAAGCCATGGCCTTCAGTTTCCAAGACCTGAGCAAGGCAATCAACGATAGGGCAATTTGGAGGACATTAACTCATAGGGTCACTGTACGTTGGAAGCAGCTTGACGGTACACATACGTACACGGTATTATATCATACCGTAGTAATGTCAGTTAATCTTCTTAAACTTCAGACTTATTCTTTCTTGTTTAGTTATATTTTACTACTTTGTTTATTTGTACCACAAGGGAGGTTGGAACATCTCTCCTGTCATCATCCACTGTGTGGAGCTACAAATCTTTTTCAGTTCTTTGCACTTCCCTAAATCTTTTGCGTACTTGAAAGATTTAGGACAAGATTCACACCAAGCCTCTCTCTTCCTCAACTCTTTCACCTCTTCTATAGTCTTTTCCCTATTAAGAATTCTTAAAATGATTTCCTCTTCATACATCTGATTAAGAGAGCTCTGCGTCATGAAAGCTCATGCTGAAATAAATGTTAGACTTGAGATGCCACTGGACTTATGTTTTAAAATCACCCAGTGAGTTCACAAGGCAGAGTGGGGATTTGGACTGTGGATCTCCCAGATCTTACTGTGATACTTTTAACCACTAGCTTTCCATTATGACCTGGCCACATCTGCTGTTAGCTTCTTCCACAAAGAAAATATTATATCTTCCAAAGACGGATCATATCCAGTAGGAGCATGGATCCTAATAGTTCTCCAATTACAGAGTAACACTAAATTCTCCAGTGATAGAATGGATCATAGAATTTGACCAAATAGCAGGATGGATCCAAACTTGGAGCCAAGGATATTTGGTCCAAAAAGTAAATGTTCAGGTTAAAAGGCTTTAAGGAGGGCATCTTTCAGCCAGCTAATTAGATTCAGTTTCCATCCCAGACTGTTCATCCACCACTTCAGGATGTGAGACAATGCTTAGTGGTGTGAGGTTCAGTCTCCTCCCCATAGTTGCTCCTCCACCTCACTTCACCTGTATAAAGACATTCCCATCTGCTACTTTGGAACGCTAAGACTACTCTTGAGCTGCAAAATCAGGTAACATCTGCAGCTTCCTGCTTTACTTGCTTAATCTGCTGTTTGCTCCAGTTCTCTTCCCTTTCCAAGCCTTGCTCAGAGCAAATCTTGATCCTGTGCTTTGTTCCTCCTTCCAGCCTGTGCTTCCCACCATCTCTTTCACTGTATCTCTAGGTACACTGAACATGCTTATTGGGAGGATTTATACATGAGAAAAATAGCTTTAAAAGGAACTATTTCCCTTAGGAATTGCTTGTTTCCCAAATGTGTTGTGATTTGGCATTTTATATAGTTCATTTTAGCACAGTCTACTCCCCAAATCAAGTGTTTTTGTTTATTTCATTTCATTTATATCCCACCTTTCTCCCCAGTGGGGACTTAAAGCAGTTTACAGCATTCTCCTCTCCTTCATTTTATTTTCACAACAACCCTAGCAAAGCACTCTAACCACTACACCACGCTGACTCTCCAAGCGTATTGCGTAACTTTTTTATCTGCTCACTCATTTTTGCTTTTTCTGTTATTTTATATGTTCAGTAAAGATTAAAAATCAGTGGTTGACTAAAAACAAAGTGAGGTCTCATACCCTGAGATTTGGAGTGTGTGCACATACATGTGAAGCTCTTCTTTGTTCTCTTGGTAACAAGTTGCGGCCTCCTATGCTGCATCCCATTCTTTCATGAGGATCTTCCAACATTCAGGAGTAGGTATAGGGAGGGGTAGAGAAATATGGGGAGAAAGATCATAGAGAAAAGTGGGGAGATCCATTTGTAGGATCCAGCTCAAAATTTCTTAAAGTGCAGAAGTTGTAGATTTCTTTTGAAATGTAACAGCTGGAATCTATGCAGTGTGAATACTGTGAAAAGTTTACAGCAGCTAACATTGGGGAAAGTGTGGGGCAGAGGGAGAAAATCAGATTGGCGGATAAACCTTACCTGTCACATTGACTTCTAAACTCTGCTTCTAAAAAAGACAGTGACGTTTATAAGGAATAAGTGTATTTTATAGATGTCTATTATACTTATGTATGTATGTATGTCTGTTATACTTATTTATGTAAGTATATGTCTTTGTCAACAAGGGCTTTTCAATACTTTCTATTTTTCCCCACTATTAACAGTTGGAGATGGAAGATGAAGATACTATTGATGTGTTTCAACAACAGACAGGCGGCATGTGGTAGACATCCTGTCCTTTGGGGAAGAGGAATGTAAAATGTCACTCACTTTATCATCTGTCCTTGGATTTGCTATTAAATAGTAAACAAATGAACATGCCAATCATACAGGAATCTTCTCACATTCTGAGGACGCTTATCCAAATTATTTTCCTGTCCCTGATATACCGCGTGTGCAAGTCGAAGCTGTGTCTGTGGAAAACAAGTGCATCATAAAATGGGCCCAGTTGAAATTAAATTTTCAGATAAGTGAAATACTGGCTGTTGTCTGCTGTCATCTTGTTCTTATAAAACTGTGGCCTAAATACCCACCTACTGTAAAACAAGGAGTCTTTAGTCTGGTTTTTGTTTTTGTTTTACAGCTTGATTATGCTAATGTAAATATTGAAATATTTCTCCTTGAAGTAGTAAATTTCTTCTCAGAATAAGTGGCTTGAGAAAGAAAAGGGTTTTACCATTAAATGCAGTTATTTTAAAACTGCTAATGGGATAGGCAGAAAGGACAGTACTTGCAGACACAATGCTGATTCTAGTGGCAGTTTACAGTAATGCAAATGTACATGTGCTTTTTCATAATAAAATAGCATAGAATCAAAACAGTTTTTTAAAGTTAATGGAATGTCTTGAGTTTGTCAGCAGCTGTAGCACTTGCATTTGTTAACGATCACATGTCCAGGGCTGAGCACAAGTTTGATAAAATGTTTAAAGAATGGACCAGAATTCACTTGGAAGTTCTGCTGTGCAAGTCTTGTTCATTTTAATGGGATTTATGCAGGAGAAATTACTAGTAGATAATTCCCAATGACTTTTCATTATTGATTTTATCGGGTTATTAATAGATAGATGTACTTTATTTTCACCATCCATTTTGAAACCTGAACTTGTAGCTTTCCCCTCTTACTCTGGTACATTGAATAACATGAGCTGGGATTCAAAAGGCCATACACACTGTCTGTGTGTGTGCATGGGGGTTTTCTGGCATCACATTTCCTGCACACACACATACCATCCCATTCCTGAGGGTCAAGAGGATCCTTGAGAGCCATGTGCAATACAGTGGCAGGTGATGTCGCTGGTGTGGGATGGGAGATGAAGGGATTGTGACATACATGCATACACAGTCTGTGGTCCAGAACTGTTTCCTTATTTACACATGAGTTGCTTGGATCCCAGCCAGGGGTTTGGAGGTTTTTTTTAAGATCTGTTCATGGATATATTTAACCTTGCAATTAAAAAGGACTGTCAAGTTCAAATGTGTAGATTTATCATTGAAATATTCTTGAACACAGAACTTGAATAATGTAACCTGATCTTACAGAGATTTTGCTTTGTTACTTTCGGGAAAGTTTTTAAGGATTAAATGCAACTTTGTTGTGACAGCCAGTTTGTGAATTTTTTGGATATGTTTCAGATGAAAATGTAAGGTCATTCTGTTAATCGCTTTTAAATCTACTTGCCCATGTTAGATCATCTATTTGCAGGGAATTCTGCTGGAAAAGTCTTATTTTTTTTTGTTTGATTGTAGCTGGGCTAAGGAGGGATATTCTCTTAAATCTGTCAATGTTTATTCACCATTTGTACTATATTTGTGGTCCTTTACTACTGTATACAGTAAATATAGTTTGGTACTCTGTCTCTTGGCTTATGCTTAATGCTGCTGCATTTCATACGACTGTAATCAAATGATATCACTGAGATGCTGACAACATATATGTACATCTTTATTAAAATTCTTTTATTGAGAGTGAAGTACTGTTCAGGATATAAACGTCTTTTCAGGATGTGACTAACCTCATAACACTTATTCTGCACTCAGTAGTTGGTGGCTGTATGCTTGTTCTTCAGATATTTCACTTCTGTGTTCTAACTAGTGATGGTAAAATGACATACATATTTTGTGTGTGGTAGAAGAACTCTGATGTGTGTGAAAGAGTCAGGTCCTTTTTGTAATCGTGGGAGAAAAAAAAGACACATTTTACTGCTATGAGAAACAATTCCAAGATAATACAGTGGAGATTCATATGTGAGATGATGTGGCATGAATACTCTTTCTATACACAGATATTCTTTAACTTGCTCTGATGCTTTTGCTTAAATTTCATATATGAACTTTCATAAATGTATAGATCAAGCTTTAGTAGAAACGTTTAACAAAAAATATTCCAGGACTTCGAATCTCCTATGCATAGAAAAGTGACTGTTCAGCAGGAGGTTCTGGTATACCAAAATATGTTCTTGTCATGGTTGGTTGTCAAAGGTAGGTTTTGCATTTGTTTTGTTTTATGGAGACAAATGGTACCGTCATATGCTGTTACGAACTTCTGTTTCAGTTGGTACTGTATTAGGTATGTGGATGGTGACAGATGATATCAGCTGTACTGCACAAATCTCATCAGAATTATTAGGAGTCCTACGGTATCCAATGTTAACAGAACTGTTTGATGCAATTGGTTTAAACGGTTATCACATTTCTTTTTTAAAAAAGAACTTCAAAAATAATGGTTTAGTAAATTTATAGCAAAAAATCTTCAGAGCTTAAAACAAGTGAAGCTACTTTTCAATAAAGATTTTCTTTGAAATATTTGTATTACACATAAATTGAGAAAATGGAAAGAAAAAATATTTTAGTTATTGCCATACACTTGGTTTTATAGCTTCAGCAAGATGTTGTTACAGCGTCACCATTTATATCTGCTTAATTTATAAAATTACAACTTGCTGATTCCTACTGTTGAGTAGAGGCTGAAGAATTGTTGAGTGTTGATCAGCAAAAGATATAAATGGATTCCAGATGGCATGAAAACACACATGCTCATTTTTTTTTTTGGTAATCTAATCTGATGAACAAATTTTTCCAACAGCTATATTCCACAGGCTCTTACAGCAAATAACAAGTAATTTTTGCTGTGGATTTCCAGTGTTGAGATATGATGGACCTTGCTGCTATTTTTTTTTAGTGATGATTTATGTGCCAGTTTCTTATTTTCATTTGTAAATAACTGTCACAAGTTACTTTTGGATCAAGTATTTAATGTCAAATTTTTATTAATATATTTTCAAAAATGGGTTTTTTTGTAACTGCCACATGAAAATATGTACCAATAGTATGGCGTCTCCAGTACTGAGCAGATGTTTTACAGGTAATACTTAAAACTTTACTGGTGTATCATCTTTGTAACAGTTTCAAAGACTTTTGTATTAGCCTGGCTGAAACTGATTTTGAAGGAGGTGTTCTTCCAAATTGCCATCCAAGCTTCAACTTCTGTTTTTGATCCCAAAATACGTGCTATTTTTAATAGACCAAAAACTATCTGCCCAAAAGTTAAGAGTAGCTCTTTGGAACTTATATGAGATTAGTCCTCGTTATTATACTTTGCTCAGTGAATGTCCTAGCTATTGATTATTATGGCGATGGACCCTATCACACAAGCCTTTCCCATTCCTTGCCTCCCAGGCACATGAAGACTGGGAGTCCACCACATGCTACCAGTCTAGCTTACAAGACAAGACAGAACCTTTATTGGCATAACCATAACAGTGTCAAAAACAAGTGGAGCCTGTTAATTGTTAAATTGTTGGAAATCGAGGATACAGCCCATGTACTTTTATCATGCAGATTTTATGATGATTTATGTGCATTTTATTTGGATTACCTACTGCAATCGCTGGAGGGCAAATCTGTTGAGAGTAAGATACTGAGTCTTTTAGCCTCAACCATGGTTGAAGACGCTGAGATGGTGGCAAACTTCCTTTACCGTGTATACATGAGGAGAAGTGTGTTTAGAATGTTTACCAGTCTAGCTTTCACTGTATCAGGCAGAGAGCCCTGACCCAAGTCCTCACAGGGTCCCCTTTCTTCTGGAGGCTCCACTAGAGAGGCAGCCAGTTCCCTGTATATGCCTCCCCTCATCCAGCAAGAGCCCAGGGCTATTGGGGGAGGGGAGTCAGAGGTTAGATCAGAGCATACAGGTAGGGGTGGTATTTCCCCCCTCAGCCAACAATTTCAAGCCAGCCAGGGTTAAAAAAAGCAAAAAAACCCTTTATTTACAAGATGGAACATAGGAGTGAATGATTTTAAACTAATAAAATTGGGAGTCAAACAAAATGTTTCAATGTAACAACAGATTTACAGCCTATCTACTGCCTCCCTTTGCAGCGTTCCCAATCCTCCCAGCAGCTCCCAAGAGCCTCCTTACCCCTCCAACAGACTCTAGCTCTCACTGGCCCAACCCATTCCCATTGGCTATCTCAGGAGAGGCAGAGTTGGAGTCGGTCTTGTCTGTCACAATTATATTTTGTTTTCACTTGCACTATATAATCTGCCTTGGATTTCAATTAGAAAGGTGGACTATAATACTTCCCTCCTGCCCCCCCCTCCCCGTTGGTCCAAGCTGTCGTTAAAATGACTTATTTAAGCCTGTTCATTTTTAATGTATACTTACCTCCATCCTCTAGTAGTAGAACTAACGGAGCAAGTAAATGTTTCTTGTTGATCTTAGCTGTGTTGCACCATTTATGATTACACTAAGATATATTTAAATCAGAATTTTAAAAGGGGCTGCTAGTTTATGCTAAAGATCTCAAAAAAAAGTCTGTTAAGCAACAGCTCTTTCCATGTACCCCTCAGATTTACAATTGGTGGTTTGCTGTAACATGGGAAAGGGACCGTTGTGATTGGTGTTTGGTTAGCTGCAGTGCTAATTTTTAACAAAAACAGCTTAAAAATAGGTATGTAATATGTTCTGGAAGTGTTTTTCTAACAATCTAGTTTGTTGGCTAGGCAAACTGTGTTTCCTTATTTTATATCCTCATCTGATTGTATATATTTAGATCATTTATATATCCTGCCTTTCTCTTGATACATTCAAGACCCAAGAGGAATGACAGACAAAAAAAATACTGTAAAGATACAGGGAAGCATAAATACAATACACTTAAAACTTTGATACTAAATTTATGTAAATATGCTTTCCTCCAGTATTCTGAAATAGTATTCCAGTCTCCATGGGGTAAGACAGCAAGGGCTGAATCTGGGACGGAGACTACAGCTGTTACTTTATCCTATATGGAGCAACTGGCACGTATGCTTAAAAGCAAATGAGCGCAGATGTGCAGTATAACGCGTGGTTCTAAAAAAAAAAAAACATTACGGCAGGAGAAAAGAGCTATTCCAGCTTCCAGATTTTTAACAAGCCGCTTGTAACTTTAAGGTGGATTGTGCCAGTCTGGAGAGTAGAGAAGATATTCCGTAAGGAAAAGTAATTAAACGTGGGTCCAGGTTCTACTTAAGAAAACTGCCTGGGTTTGTTTGTATGTGTGTGGTTAATACTCAATTTAAGCTTAGAAAATAACTTGTTTTGCTATTGCCATTTCTACTTAAATATTTTTTTGAATATCCAGACACTTTTAAAATACATAAAATAGGATGAGGAAAGAGCTGGATAAGTACCCTCAGAGTCACCCTCGATGGGGAAGGGGTTACTTTTTTTGTCTGTTGTATTTCCTGTCTTCTAGTCCCTTCGCATTCAAAAAACCGTCTTCCTTTTCTACGTTGATCAAGAATTTGTCAGTTCTCGATGTCAAAAGCGTCTGAAGCCGCAGGCTCTAGCCTACGCAAGCTTATGTTGGAATACAATGTTTTTCTCAAAGTACTGCTAGACTCCGCTTTCCTCAAAACTCTTTCAACATCGAAGGAAGCGCTCTTACAGTGTGGAAGAGTTCCCATATACTTTATTTAGCTGCAATCCTACAGGCTCTTTCCTAGCAGATGGACACGATAAATAAAATCTTACTTCTGAGCAGACCTTCATAGGGTTGCGCGAGGCGCCGGCACCAAAACATGAGGCTTGCTGAGCCTGTCGCGGTTGCTCCAATGGCCGAGGTCAGGCAGGGGCGCACGTGGCAGCTTCGAGCCAGTCTCGGGCGCGGCTTCGACGGCGGCTGCGTGCAAACCTCTCTATGGTTGCAGAGACAGCAAGAGCGGCAAGGCCAGTATGGGTTTTCTCCTCTATGGTAGCGCCCGAAACGGAAGCGACTGCTGGAGGTGTGTGGCGGTCGCGACAACCGAACCTGCGACTGGACTCTCCGGCGAGGCGGTTGAGCCATGGCGGGCACGGCGCTCAAGCGGCTCATGGCGGAGTACAAACGTGAGTGGCGCCACCGGGGAGGGCAGTTGCGCATGGTGATGAATCCGACGGCGACCGAAGTTCTTGGCGGGGTCTCCGTTCTGTCGCGGGTGCTGAGCTCAGCTGCTGCCAGCTTGGCTTGCCGGTCTCGTTCGTCTCTTCTAGGCAGCGTGGGCTGTTGCCGCGGGAAAGAAGTCGCCTTGTCTTGGCCGTCCTCGCCGTCCTCTAACTCGGGGGCCTGAGGTGGAGTTGGCGTTTGGACGCCTTCCCGTATGTGAGGGAAGAGACGATACGGCCGACTGATTCGGACAGGGCTTGTTCTCTTGACGAGAAGGCCCGGTCTTTTCAGTTGTGCGCATGCAAGCGGACGCACTTGCTCGGTGCTATAAATGAGAAATCCTGAAGGCAGCTTCAGTCTAGAAGAAGTCCAGATCTTAAAAATCAGGATCCTTACTGGTCTTAGTAGCAATAAGAGAAGGCCTGTATGCCACTTACTTTGTTTTGTTCTTCTAGAAGAATAGCGTAGCACGTTGACCTCCCTTTCCCCCGCATTTTATTCTTGCAACACTTCTGTGGGGTAGGGCAGGCACTCAAGGTCTGGAGGGTATTTTGATGCTGGTATTTGATAGGGATGTTTTAAGGAGTATGTTTTTATTGTATGATATGTTTTAATGCCTATTTATATAATGTTTAAATGTAATATTTTATTGTTCATGGAAATGTTGTACTCCACCCTGAGCAGGGAGGGCGGACTAAAAATTGAATATATATAGAGAGAGGTTGGGGCTCTTACTTGGCCTGCTAGAGATGAAAATTAATTCAAACGTAAAAAATGCTTTCTTCCATCTCCTTTTAGTATGGAGGTTACCATCTGCTCTGGTAATGTGGTTCCATATCACAGTAACTTGGAGGCAAGACTATCATAACATGCTATTGATGGAACTGTCTTTAAAGAAAGTTGGTACAGAAAGCTCTTAACTTTATTGTCAGGGCCTAGATGAAGTGAGCATATTACACCTGTTTTGCAGTAATTTCTCTGCAAAAAGTGACTTCACTGGCTATTGATTAGTTTCCATATTCAGTTATCACCTACACAGTCCTCCATGGCTTGGGATCCTCCTGTATGCAGGACCGTCTCCCCCTATATGCTCAGTTATGGCAGTTTCACTCATTACAATGAGGCCTTTTGAGGTAGGACCCTGCAAACTGGTAAGGTTTGTGGCTGCTAGTACACAAGCACTCTCCATGGCTCCCAACTGGTGGAACAGTTTATCTGATGAGATCAGGAAGGCACCCTCTCTAGTGTCATTCTGCAGAACGTATAAAATACTAGTTTTTATTAAGGATTTTTTATGAAACTGGTCTATTGTGCTTTTTATTATAGAGGTTTATTTTTAAAAAACTTAGCATCTTGGGTTCAATCTAGCTTTCTCCTTTACTTGTATATTTTTATGTGCATGTTTTATTGTATGAGGGAATAGTGTAGTATATAATGCCCCATCTCCAGTCTGAAGTGGTACAGTGCCAGAAAAGCTTTACCACTTGATTCTAGTGAAGGGTGTACACTAACACCTCCCCTATGAGGATTTCTGCTATGAGGCCTTCTGAAGGATATTCACTAAAGTATACAAATTAGTTTTTTTCACTGTATACAGTTTTTTAATGTTCTGCTATCAGCATGTGAGACAGCTTGAAGTGATAAGGTGGATGGTGTTAGAAGCAGGCAGCATTTGAGAAGAGCCAAGCATCAAGCCTAAACTGGACATGTCTATGACCATAGGCATGCTTTAGTTCAGATTCTTGGTATGGTTGTGCTGCTGAATTTGAAATGTGTCCCAGTTCTAGTCCATAAAGCACAATGGCTTATTAGATTTTCCTAGTTATTCACTCAGTGCAGAAATTAAATTACATCACAGTGCAGATAATATTAGTTAGAAACCTCCATAGATAATCTAATAGTAAAATAATAGAATTATATTTTAAAATATCCACAGATAGTAAAATTGTCATTTAATGCTGTTAAGCAGATGCTCCTACCAAGGTTTGTGAACTTAATTTGAAACAAACACTGTTAATAAAGTGTGTGCTCAGTATGCGGGCAAATGTAAAGAGTGCATATATATCTGCTTTATACTGAGTCAAGACCATTGGTCCATCTTACTCAGTACTATATAAAGTGAATGGTAGCAACTTGTTATGGTCTGGGAACATTTAACTGGAGTGGTAGGACTTCATTCATGCAAAACATGGGCTGTACCAACTTAGCTGTGTACTCTTCTATAGATCAAGACATGGTAACAAGATGTAGTCCATTAAATTATTTGCTGCTGCTATTTGCATCGTCTCCACTAGGGAGAGCAATAACTTTTCTTTCTCTCATCTTTCTGTCGTCCTGTCTTCATGAGTTTTTTTTTTTTAGCAAACAACTAAAGATCTAGAAATGAGTCAAGGTAGACACTTGTTAATAGATACTGTAAAGAAAAAAGAAAGCAAGTAATTCTCATCTGCTAAGCGGAGGATTATTGTTCTTACTAAAACTGTTTGCTTTTTTCTCCTTGCCACAGTTAGGCTTATGCACATAATGTTTCTCAATTCAAATTGCATAATGTCAAATTTTTATATATTTATATTTGCAGTAATGAACAGAGTTTTTTCCCAATTAAAGCTAGCATTATCTGAACTCTGCTTTAGAGATCCATACAGCTCATGATCTAAAATATTCCTTCCTGTTAGGCTGACAATCATTAGTGTTAAAAATAACCCTGGGAGTGAAAAGGGGCATGAATTTCTCCATATGTGGCCATACTTTTAGATGCTGTAGGCTCTTGTCCAGGATAAAGTTTTGAATTCACCTTTTATGCAACTACAGAAGAAAAAAATAGGGATGCCCCCCTTCTGTTTGCCATAGGAGGACCTCCTCTTTTAAACACATCATGAATTACCTTGTTAAAAAAGTGCTACATATTGATACCCAGACTTACACTGTCCATCTTTTCACAGATGATCTAGCCGTTATTATAATGTGTTCTAAGAAAGAAATCCCAATGCTGGTGAAGTTATTAGAGAATTACAAGCAGGGGACCTGCAGGGACTTCCAGGAGCATCTTATTTTTCCCTCCCGCACTATTTTCTCTTTCCCTCCCTTGAAAACCCCCATAGCCTCTCCACATAGCATCTGCTTCCTTCTATCCTTCTCACCCACCAGCCAAACTACCTTTATCCCTACCCCCATCCCATTTTCAGCTCTCTCTCCTTCCCTCCCCTGCCAACCTCGCTGGGAAAAGTATGGCCGTTATGATACTGCCAGATCAGAAACTCTTACAATTAATGTCAAGACTGTTTGCCTTTGTTCTGTAAAAAAAAAATCTGGAAAAACATATCCCATAAAAGCTCTTGTGCCTAAATACAAGAAAAACTCAACATGACATGGCTAGAGAAAATCACATCAATAAAAGGGATGATTCTTTTGAAGTTCAATTCCTTTTTTCAGACTTGACTGTTATCACCAGAGCTAATTAAAAATGGCATCTTTTAATCAGTTTTATACCACAAGGTAAAAGATAAACATACTATCAGTGCAATCTTAGCAGAGTTTCTCCAGTCTAAGCTCATTGATTTCAATGGACATAGACTGGAGGAACTGGAGGAAGATTCCCAGCTTCATTCAATTATTTCAGCTCAAGCAAAATCAAATTAGTAAGAGATATATCTGTCTAGCTATGGATGTTGATGGATCATTTGCCTTCACAACCTGGTACAATAAAAACCAGTTTCTTTTTTTCTTTTTGCAACGTGCCACTAAATATGTTCATATAGCACATTGTTTTACAGATCTGGAAGCAGTGGATGGACAAATGTATCCCCTAAATATCCTCCTTCCAGTTCCTTTTTTAAAAACCATACATTATATGATAACCAGAAACAGAGCCAAGTAGTGATGTAAGATGTTAAAAGGCGCTCATTCAAATGGAAAATGTGTGGTTTTCAGCAAAACAAATTACCATGGCTGTGTAGACTCTCCTGTAAATTGTGAATGTCTTGTGCTAAAAATATTTATTCTTAATTTTAGAGTTGACCTTGAATCCACCAGAGGGAATAGTAGCTGGTAAGGAATCTTATTTATTCTTTCATAGCTATGTTTGAAGTGCAAAAGCCATTTAAATGAAATCATACATTTCCATGTTTTAACAGGACCGATGAATGAAGAGAATTTCTTTGAATGGGAAGCTTTGATAATGTAAGTTAATCAGCTGTTGTGTAGTGTATTTAAATAATATACTAAAGTTAGATGGATATATGCTAATAAACGTTGCAGAAGAATAACATAATTGTGTATGAAACAAGTTCGCTAATACCCTGTTAATCTTTTTTTTTAGAAGATTTGTGTGCTGCCTATTAAGAGCTTAGTTTCCTCTAGAATTCTGTCCTTAGTGAGGTCTGCTGGTTGCTGAACTGGTTGGCTTCAGGAAGTGCATAAAATATTTTTTACTCATAAGACTTTTATTCTATCTCCAGTGACTTTGAGATATACTTACTATGCCACTTTAAAGGAATCATACAATTTTTATAACAACTTGTTTTGTAAATAACTTTGACTTCTTTTGAAAAAACCTTCTGTTAGGGTTCTTGCCAGCAGCCTTCATTGCCTGCTTGAAGCAGCAGTGGGAGAAAAAATGTTTTAAAATGTCCACTGCATCTGTGGTGTGATGTCACTTCTGGGGAAAACCCAGAACTGACATTTGGTGCTTCTAGGAATCTCTGGAAACTCTGTGGTTGTAGTGCAGATGGCACAGTGCCCCCCCCCCCATGCGCCTGCCCACAAATCTCCCACTGGTTGCCAGACATGGCCTGGAGTGGCAACCTTATATTTTATACAAATGATTGAGTAAATAACATGAAAAAACTGCTGCTCTTGCTCAGTTGCATGCAGTTCTTGGACATAAAGAAACACTTAGAGCTTACTTTCTGTGAAATGAAGGCAGTGGCTTGATGCAAATATTTTGCAAGCTTTTGTCCTTTTTTGTCCTTCATTTATAATCAGCCTTCCCCAAAGCCATACCTTGGCAGAAGAGGGAGGGAGAAAATGCCTTGTTTATACTTGGAATTTGCCCAATATTAACCTTGTCTCACAGTGATCATTTATTTTTGGAAAGGTGTAAAACTGACTAGTGAAGTACTGTTTACCAACATGTAGCGAAGTCCAGAATGGCTTCAAGCTGTGTACTGTAACTGCAGGTGTCTCCAAACAGGAATTCTGCTACCTAGAAGCACAAGTGGTTTTCATGAAGCATGTCATAAATGCTCATGACAACCCCAAAGTCCACTATAGCACGTGTAGAGAGTACTGTCTGTGTTGGTGTTCAAGGGCGTCATGGCACTTGTGGACACCTTCCATGGCATCTGCAAAGAGTTGTTAGAAAGTGGGTGGGGCTTTTGCCAAGCAGGGCTTCTGATTGGCTGTGCAGATTTTTTAAGACGTTGCTTCAGCAGCAGCTGCCACCACACAGGGATCTTTACTGTATGACTGTGTTTATGCAAGAAACAAAACCACTTTTAACTTCTGTTTAAAAGCTGTGTTTATGCAAGAAAGCATTAAACAATGTGTTCATTTTAAAAAGAAAACAGTTTCTGCCTGAAATATTGAGAGTTACTATAAGAATCATGCATGACCTTACTCCCTGAGATTTTGTGGTTGGCTCTGCTGCTTGTGGTAGCCATTTTGTGGTTGCACCAATCATCCAGTGTTAGAATTCCAAAGTGCCCCCAGGCTCAAAAATCTTGGGGACCACCCTTGTTCTAAGTCATTCGGCATCTGCTTTGTAGAACTGCTGAGGGAATTGTGGCCCGAGAAAACAATTGTTTGGTAAGCTTTATTTCTAGTTAGAAACCACCATCCTGAAACAGCATGGTCACTTAAAAGTTCAGTTCAAGTTCTGATTATGTGCACTATTAGCTATAATAGAGAATTCTTTGAATTGAGTTTTTGTGCCCAGTGTCCTGCTAGCATCAAGAGTAGACTACTAAAGTAATAAAGCAAGAAACAGCAAACTGCATCAAAGGTTTTAAAAGTCTCTGGGCAACTGACTGTTGGATTAAATACTGAATCCTGTCTTCGTAACATTCATGGGAAATGCAATTTAAGCTCTTCTTTCTAAGGACAGGTTTATTTGCACATTGTTTCCCTTGCCATTGTAGTTTAGATATAATTGGTGACTCTGAAAATGGGAATGTCTTTCCTTTATAAACCACTCGTTCTTGATCATTTCCTCTTTACAACTACAAATTGTTCTACTTGCATTAAAAACATGTAGTAATAAAGACTTGGTTTGGAAGCTTAAGATGAACTTCACAATCATATTTTAAACACTTCTGAAAATATTGTTCTGTTTAGATGTAAATGATGATGCATGGAGTTTATGTACGGCAGAGGTGATAAAAACAAGAAGAAATTTGATTACTAAAACACTGAGAAGTGCTGCTTCTTCATGGGCATGAAGAAGCATTAAGCCTCATGTTTCTTGAGTTGTATAAAAATTATTTGAGCATTGTAACATGAAACATTTCCAACCAGCTTATGCTATTTAGGAGCAAAGATGAGTTACTTGGAATAAGTGGCATTGATTTCATTTCACATTAATGTTCAGGATTGTTGTGTTGTGTTCATCTTCGTCTAATTTTCTCATTTTCATAAAATACATGTTTCATGTGCAGAACTTCCCTTAGTAATGTCTGTGCATAGTTCCTAAAGTAGATGTATGCTTTTGATGATGTCTCAGAGTGCGAATGAATGAATATGATTGCTGCATTAGATACCTGCTGAAAGCAAAAGCTATCCATAGAGTAGTAAATGCATCCTCATACTAGATTGAATACTAGATTGCAAATATTCATTTAAAGTGATATATTAGGCTAAACATTTTCCCCTTGTTGAAGTACACTAGATTGTGAACTTCAAAAATGATGGTGTTTGAAATTGTACGGTATTTGTTACCAGAACAATTTAGCCCACTAAAATTATACCAAAATATTCATTGTTAGAACTTGGTTAGCCTAAAGGCTGCTTTTAAAAATAACAAGAACAAATTTAAGCCAGTAATTCAAAAAGCTGTCTAGAGAAGTAATTATATTTTAGTTTAGGTATATTACTTTTTTTAATCTGTATGTTTACTTCATTTTGGAATTCCCCCTCTTTGTGCATTGATGAGATTGAGGATGAGGGTGGGTTGCAGCTGCTTTCTTGAAAACAGAAGAAACGGTTCACATGTGCTTAAAACAATTATTAAAGAATTAACTGACCTCCCATAAGTGTTTGTTCTTTCAGCAGTTGCTCACATAAAGCTTTTCTACCCTTCTATTTTCTGTAATTGTACATTGCTGATGGAATTTGACGTTACCTGTGCTTTTACTTAAGTTTTAAGATACATGTAAAATTACACTTGCATATTCTGGCAAAATATTTTTGCCTTTACATGCAAAGAAACAAAACAACTTCTAACTTCTGAAATGTACAAGTTATTCTTCACTCTTATATGTTGTGTTCAAGTGGTTTTGGACAGTGTAGTCTGATCTGTTTTTGTTTAGTTGATAAGAGAGAATACTTATGTACTGAGAACTGGAGGAGTGCTTTGAACTTTTAAACTACATAAGCATTTACTCAGTTTCAATCTAAATGGAAAAAGTAATTGACTCAAATGAACTTATAATGGTTTCTTAGAAATTGTAGGGGCAAAACAATTCAGTTCATTTTGACTCATTAAAATGAAAGTCACACATTTATTTGTTTATTTATTTATTTAGTTTGATATTTAGCCCTCCCTTCCTGCAAGTGGGGTCAGGGTGGGTTACAACAGCATTAAATAGTATACAGTTAAAAAAATGCTCTTGTACTATGAATTCCTCCTGTTCATAATATCCATTCTTTACAATCTTCAATTTTAGTTATGAGATTTAAGGAGATGTATTTCAGGTTTATGTGCTGCCTTTGCATTTGCGCGGTTTGAAACTTTCAGGATAGCAGGTCATAGCTGCTTTTGGTACATACTCAGAACATGATCGGTTGACCCTTACTGTCTTGAAAAACTGCCTGAATGATTCCTATTTTTGAAAGTGTTATTTAAGCATTGGATAAAAGGTAATGTAATTTAAAAAACAGTTGTATCTGTTATACCCTACAGCATTATATAAATGAATGTTTTCACTCTAGTCTTGCCACTTTGTCTTCTGCCGGGCAGGGAGGGGCTGCTGCTTTCCCACTTGGGGAGGATGCCTGAGAGGTGACTGAAGCACTCTTCTGTGACAGTTACCTCTTGATGACTTTCTTAGAGGTGACATTGTTACTTTCACCTCCAAAGAAGACAAACAGTGCAATCCTAAGCAGTGCTACTCCAGTCTAAGCCCATTGAAATCAATGGGCTTAGATGGGAGTAACTCTAGGATTGCACTATAAATCTAACCTGTTGTCTCAGATGTGAGTAGCTGTTTTTGCTTAATGGCAGTGAGCTAATATGATGATGATTTTTCCTGGATCAAAGGCTAACTATTCCAAGTAGATATTCTCAGCAGCATATATTCAGTTGTTTGCAAAAGCTAATATGAATATTAATTTCAAGAAAAGACCACTGGGTTCCAAATTATGTGTCGGCCCTAATAGGCATACATATGTCCAGATTTTATGACAATTTTATTTCTTTCAGCCTCGCTGGCAAAAATCACTTTCCTACTTAATGTTGGGTTGGAATATTACATTACTAACTCTATGACATGTAAGCTGAAGCTAGATAGTTTTAGCAAATCCCTATACATGAGTACTTTCGGGACCTAAAATTTTAAAATCTTTCAGCAAAGCTGGTTTGTAGGAATACTATTCCATCCCTGGAGCTATGTCAAAAGTTTTTGGATTAGCAAAAACAAAAGAGAAAGTTTAATGCTTTCTGTCAGTTGGTACAGTTTCCTTATTTCTATTCTTCAAAATAATGGTGCAATAGTTTGTTCACAGATCAGTGGATAACCTGTGTACAGGGGAATGACTGAGCAGCTAGTGTTCCATTATGAATGTCTCTCTCTGTGAATTATCACTCTTAAAAGGTTGAGTAAAACACTGAGGAAAAAGTTAAGATTCAAAATACAGTCCCGCCATTAATCCCAAACTAAGTGAAAGTACATAAACATGTAATGAAATTCCACATGATTTAATTCTTGCTTCTAGGCAAAAGGCATCAGTTCTGAGCAGGCAAACTATTGGTTGTAATAAAAAGAAGGCTAATGCATAAATGTCAGAACTCTAAATATAGCATTTATTAGAACTTTGTTTGGGAATACCTACTGAATTGCTACCTAAACCTGACTCTTGCTCTAGTACGAGCTCCAAAGACTTTGTAAAATGTTTTGGGGTCCTTGCATGATACTGGAGCCAAATTAAAGCCATGGTATAGTACTTAATGAGATGTCACACTGATGCCTAAACTTCATAATGCATTTTGTTTCTAGTACTAAATGATACCTTTTTTCACTTAATTTCCCCCTTCATTTAAGCCTCTTCTTAGCTCTCCTACCAATGCAATGTTATGCTTAGCTCTAACATCTTGCAAAATATAATATGGAAATAAGAAAACAATTAGAAATAGTCTGCTGGATTTGAAAGTTAATGACCAAGTCCTTGGTCAGCCATGAAGTTCACTAGGTTACCTTGGCAAAGACTTTCAGATTAGCAGGTTATGGACAGTTCCCTGTTACCTCTAAGCTCTCTTTGGGAAAAGGTGAGATATAAATCTAATACTATATCCTGTCCAAACTTTTTAGAAGCTTTATATCGGGTTAAGAATATGAAATAGGATGGGAAGAGAAAGTGGGATTTAAGAGAATTGTAGAGTAGAAGTGCATGAAGAAGGCAATTGGGTAATAATAGAAGTGTAAGTGAGGCTTTTGCTGAAATGAGTCTTTAAAGAGGAGGATGACATCTCTCCCCATAGCGAGAGGGCAACTAGGAAGCAATATTCACACAAGTGAGGCTGGGGAAAAAAGAGAAGTGCAGATTGATTTTGTGTAGAAGCGAAATAACCTGAGTGGCATAGTAGAGTCATTAAATAGAGCTTGAATGGCATAGCAGAGTTGTTAAACAGAGCTTGCAACTAGAGATGTGCTGAAATTGTGAACACTAAATTATTTAATTTGCTCTAAATTGCATCACAAATAACTTGCATCTCACGTTGCCATCTATGAACTGTTGTTTGTGTATAGGAGAAGACAAGCCCTGCACAAAGCTAAGTGACTCCCCAACCTTCCTGCCCAACAGAAAGCATACATACTCACAGAAGAAACACTTTGCAGTGCTGATGGCTTGGCTTGTTGTTTTGCCCCAACAACAAGGAAGCCCGCTAGGGAGATATGAGGTAACCAAAAACAAAAAGGTCTCCCAATAAGCAATTAACAATGAGAAACAAGAGTCATTGTATTAATACAATGCCAAAGTGCAAAACATAACAAACAGTCAATAGCTCACAAATAGTAACAGTCAGTAATTAATAAATTGTATACATCCAATTCATAAATCACATCCATATAAACATAGTAGCACTACACTTATATACATCCACAGATAATTTTCTAATCAATGTAAACAGTAACAGGTAGAAAAAACACTCAGTCCACATCCAGAAACAGTGTATTCAAGGTCTAGAGAACTCCCGAGGCTCCCACAACGACCACACTCAGTATGGTAGATGAGGAAAGGAACAATTGCACTGAATCTGAACTTCAATCTGTGTAGAAATCTTGTGTGTGGAAGAGGATCGCCAACAGGACAAGCTCCGCCCAACAACCTGCTAGCCATGATTGTTTCGCACCAAAGGCTTTCTCAAGGGCAAATATCTGTAAGCCAGACATAATTAGAACTGGTACCAACAACATTGTTATACACCTGTTCAATAAAATAAAATGTGCAGTAAATACTCACTTATTCAATCGTTATTCTGATTTACAAAGCGGATGTGCCTCTTTTTCTCCTGACGGATGGAATCTCTGTAAAGCACTGAGAGCCTCCCTGCCAAATATAGCACTCCAACTGACCATACTCTCCCAAATTAAAGGTATATACACCTCCACACACACCTGGAACTTACATAAAACAGGGTAAGTCCCAGTCTAAATTTAAACCTGTGGGTGATCTCGAACCCAATTCAGAAATCCAATGTGACTCCCGTTGGAGAAGCAACCTTTGAGAAATACGTCCTTCCTTGTCTCCAACCACTTCTGGTACAACAAAACGGAGGTCTCTTTCATTCCTATTACACTGAACGAAGTGAGATGTTAAAGGTGCCTCTAACACCTTCCTTCTGATTTTCGACTGATGCTCCTGGATTCTTATTCTAACAGCCCAGGCCTATATAGATCTTTTTGCACAGGCATTCAATTAAATGCACAACTCCATATGTATTGTACGTGGAGAATGCTTTCAACTGGATTACCCAGCTAGGCTTGTTGTATAGTGACACTGTTCCCTGTCTTCGAGAAGGCACGCACGCTGCAATGCCCACAGCTGTAGTGCCCATATGGGGCATCGTCTGCTCTCCCACTCCTTTGCATGTCAGCATGAACTAGAATGTCCCTGTGTGTTCTCTTAAAACCCACTAGCGGTATTTGCTCACACCCGGGAAGATGCTCTACTAGATGCCAATGCTGCCTGATGATGTTACTTATTTTAGGGGCTAAAGATGTATAATTAAGTGACCAATGGATTCTACCTCCCTCATGTTTCTGCCTCACCTTTAAGAGATCCCTTCTGTCTACATTGGCTGCCCTCATTTTGGCACTGTGGACCACCCTAAGTGGGTAGCCTTTCTCTAAGAAGTTGCTGACCAGATTAGAGCTCTCTCTAATGTAATCTAGTTCTGAAGTTGCATTCCTGCATTTGACTATCAGAAATATTGAAAAATTGGTAGATAGTATTTTCATTGCAGGGTATTTTCTAATGATTGGATTGATGGTATTTATATCTTATTTGATTGTATTTACATTTTTTATATTTAACCATAACACTGAGCACTTTTTCACTGATTGCAGTTTAGAGTAACATTGTTTACAGATATCTGGAGATTTAGAGGGAGATTTAGTTTAGTAGTTCTGAATTTCAGACCTACATTATTGTTCTTTTTGGCTCACTTCTGTTGTTTCTCCAGCAGTGCCCAGAAACAGCTGGCCCCTTAGTGGACCAGCACAACTTTAAAAAAAAAGCTGGGTACACATAGTTCAAAGTTTTGCCTGTTTATAATTTAGTTTGTAGAAATTGTGGTTAAAGTTTTCAAAGGTGTGTGTGTATGGTGTGTGTGTGTTCTCATTCACACACTGTTGTATACAAACTTGCCGTGCTTTAGTTCAAGCCAGTTAATAATCCTGGCCAGCCCATACATCCTAATTGTATACCCCAAGGAGTGCAATTGCTTTTATAATATGTTAAATTCTAGCTAGTGCATGCTCCTGTAGGGCGATTAGTGAAGCACTCTCATAAACTTGGGTTTATATAGTTCCTTTTCAATGGCAGTCCTTAACACCTCTGTCCATATTGTGTAATGACATCTTCAAAGCTAAGAAATCAGCACCTGCCGGCTAGATCTCTTGACGTGCAGGCAATAAAATCTGGAACATGCCTTGAAGGTAGAGTATAATTGAGCAAACACACCCTTGTAATTAAGCAGTGTTGTGACCTTCCTAGTAATTTAAAGTGCAGGCTTTAATTTTTCCCTTTCTCGCTCACTCTTCAGGTTTTTTTTAGATGGATGCAAGCACATTAACTCTTCATTCTTGAGATTTCCTTCTAAAAACGAGATTGAATTTTTTCAATATACATGGATATAACTGCTTTAATACCTATATTGGCATGAGTAGCAGCTGCTTATGTTAGACGAAGCTACTAGCACTGAACAAAGTAAATCTAGTATTTACTTGGTTGACTGGAATTGTTCGGGAGTGAAGGGAGAAGTGTGAGATGGAAACTGGATTATAAATGTAGGGACAAAATAGTACTGACTGGGTCATCCATGTGAACAGGCTACTAATTTTCATCACATGACTCCTCTGTTACATGATAATATGGAGATGAGGAAAGCCATGCCAGTAGTTGTTTTTAAAAAAGAATTTACACATCATTAAAATTTTAAAAATGCTAACTGATACAAATGTAACTGGCATTAAAAATAGTAGAATGCAGGTGTCTTAGCGCCAGGTTTTAGGTCAGCCAGGGCATAAAACTTAACTTCATTATGAATGGGTTTTTGTTTAGTCAGTTTCCCAAAATGAGTAGGCAACTTGGCATAGGAAGGGGGTAGATTTTACCTCTTCAGATAGATGTGGAACCAGTTAGGCTGACCATACTTTAAACCAGCTTGTAAAGGGTAGTGTATCACAAGGAACATGAAGACAAACTTCACTATGAACTATCCCATACAAGAATACAGTCTTAAGCCTCCATTTGCATTATTGTTGTAGCGTATTTTTGCTATTTTTGTGTTAAACAGACCAGAAAGTTAGAGAAGTGAGCAAGTTTTTGACCACCCCTCAGGCTGGTTATTCAGAATGGGGGGAGAGGGTGGAGGGGTGATGTTGCAGGACATGGTGGGAAAAGCTCCCAGTGTGTAGCTGGGAGCCTGTAATGTATAGCAGATTTAATTAGATTAGATGGTGTAAATGCAAAACAGGTTACAAATTGCATCTGATTTTTGGGAAGTGGTTAAGATTAAGACAGAGTTAGCTTTGGTACTCTTCTCAGGTCAATTATGACCCTAAGTGCATTGGAGAATTGAACAGCAATTACAGTATATACAGGAAGAATAAAGTAACTTCAGTGGGAAAAATAGTGGTTATAGCCACAGTGGTAGAATATGTTGTGCTTGGTGGACCGTTGACCTTTCCTCCTTCAGCTTTGGTTTCTGGGTGTCATTGTTGACTATAGGAATTGACTGTACATGCAAAATGAGGTCTGTAGTTGCATCTGTGACTAACAGTACGTGTAGCTTGTTACTGAGATGTCTAGTTTCCCCAAGTGTTGTACTAGATCAGGCCAATGAAAATGAATGGTTGGTCAGTAATGATGCATCTGAGGTAAGTAAACAAGTTTCTTCCCAGTAAGTGGGAGAAGAAAATGGCAGAGGCTCATGCTGTATGAAAAGAATGCCTGGCCTTTGTTGGGCAGTGGCAGAACATGGTGTCACAGACATTGCTAGGAATCGCACCACTGTGTAAACCAGTGGAGACATTTTGCTGACAATTCCTCAGCTAGGCATTTTATTTATAAGTGACATTGCCCTTTTTAGAGTGCTCTGTGGTGCCTTCCCTTGGATAAAAATGTAGAAGAAAGTAGGAGGGGGGTGAGTCTGCTTTGACTGCCCCAAACGCTTAAAACTTAACGAAATGTAGAAGGAAAGAGGTGGGCATGATTTCACTCAACTCCCTCTTCTTATTGCAGAGCCTCCAGTGCCTCTTGTCCATGAGATTATCTTGACCATCATTGCTTTTTCAAGGGTTTTAGGAGGCTGTTGGGGAAAGGGAAGGAAGGAGAGTTCTGCCACTAATACCTTATGCTTGTAGTTCATAGGATACAACCCATCGTATTATAGCTAGGAGATCCTGCTTATTCTGACCCTCTCATTGGCTATGAAAGAGAGATTAATACCCCAAACAACTTAGTTGTTCAGGTTAGTCTTATTCATAGAAGTTTAAGACTAATGCTGTGTCATAATTGCATATATCCAAAACTGCACTTTATTAGGCAATGTAGACTTTCTTAAAGTGCATTTAATGGCAGTCTTTTGCAGGCCCGTACAATTTCCATTATTCATTTTTAGTAACTTCATATGTTGGCTCTCTTTTTAAACTCTTTAATTTTTCATTTTGTTTATAGGGGTCCAGAAGACACCTGCTTTGAGTATGGTGTTTTCCCTGCTATTCTGAGTTTTCCTCTTGACTATCCTTTAAGTCCTCCAAAGATGAGGTTCACGTGTGAGATGTTTCACCCAAACAGTAAGTTCAAATAGAAAACACTGGTTTTTTTTTTTTTCTCATGTTGATTATGTGGATGAAGAATCCCATTGTCTACTTACTAGATTAAGGGACTCTTTGTACACTTGTTTGAATGTTTTAACTAGTAGCAATTGTCTAGACCCATCTCTAAATATTATTACAAACAGGGCTCATTTCGGGGGGGAACGCGCAGGAATGCAGTTCCGGCAGTTCCCCAAAGAGGTCACATGTCAGGTGGCCCTGCCCACTTGACTCTCGGCCATTTTGGGCTCGTTTCAGCATGGATTGGGGCTGAAACAGCCTGGATCGGGCCTTTGATGGGTGGTGGATCACTCTTCCACTCAGCAGTGGCCCAATCCTGACCATTTTGGGCCCCTTTTCATCCATTTTCAGCCCCTTTTTGCCATTTTGGGCCCAATTTCAGCCCTGAACAGCCAGGATTGGGTCCAAAACAGCCAGGATAGGTGATGCCAGGGGGTGTGGCTTATGCTAATGAGTTCCTCCAGCTCTTTTTCTTTGAAATGACCCCTGATTACAAACATTCCTAATAGTTTTATACTATAATGCATGTTTTGGATCAAACTGGACAAGACTTTGGAAAATCTAGCACATTTCCACTTTGTAAATAACAATATGGGAAGAAGCCGTGATTTAAATTGGAGCCATAGTATGTGTGTTGGGAGAGGGGGGATTCTTCCCCATTGTGTCACTTTCCTGGCTTCAAATAACCACCCACCTCAACCTAATGTTTACTGCATTGGAGGAAATATGTTGGGGCCATAGGATAACCTGTGTGCTTCACCTACAATGGAAGAGTGTAGGGGGAAGAGTTAACCCCCACATTGTAGTCCCAGTCCTTCCAGTAAAGCAGAAACATGCTAGAGATCCAGTGATGTCTCTTCCACAGTCTTGACTGTTTTAACCCTTTTTGTGGCCATTTTGCATGGAGTTACTCTTTTCTGCTGTTTCAAGAAACAAAGAAAATAACATTTGCTAATATTTTCTCTACAATTCTGTAACTGGACCTCTCCCCAGTTTCATCAGTTCTAGAAGGTGCTCTGGCTTCACATGTCCTTTGCAGCAAGTTTTGGAACACTTAATTCTGATTTAAGATTGCAGATATCTTGATTGAAATCCTGTTAAAATATGTAACTGGTGCTGCTTCCTTTTGCTTCTGATATTGTTCCATCTGGATACATCAGTTAATTTGCCAGCAGCTCCATTTTTCATCTGCCTTCTTGTGTTCTCACTTTGCACTATTCTGGTTAAAATAGCATCTGAATTATGTTCATTGTCTTTGAAAGTTGTTAAAATCTGAATCTGTGTTATGGATGTGAAAGTTTCTTTTCCTTTAGGAGCATTATAGGCTGAGGGGTACATTGAAGTAGCAACTTGAGAAGGAAAGAATACTATCCAGGAATAGTATAATAGTAATCTTCTTTCTTGACCCATTCTGAAGCATGTAAGCTGGTTTGCTTTGTGATTTTTCAAGATTCCATTCTCTTTGCTCTATTTACCTTCCTCCTTCAGAGGAATAATACAGATCCATCAGAATGTTGCCTTTATTTCCCTTAGCTACATTAGCAACCAATCCCTACCCTAAGGCTGTGAAGAAAGTGTAAATGCAACTGCCTATATATAGCTCTTAACATGTGCTATATATGTGCTATATTAACTAGCACAGATTTTAGCTAAAGAGAAAATTGGAAAATATGCCTGGCAGCTTTCAGTGACCCATTTAAAAGTGCTGTATTTGGGTGGAGGGTAGCTGGACAGAAGATAAAATAGTACTCAGGGGAATTTTATTTACTTCATTTTATATTCTGCCTTTCTTCCCAAGGGAGAGCTAAGCAGCTTACATTGTTCTCCTCTCTTTCATAACACAACAACCCTGTGAGGTAAGTTAAACTGAGAGTGTGTGATTGGCCCAGGGTCACCCAACAAGCTGCCATGGCAGAATGGGGCTTCAAACCTAGTCTAGCACTCTACCCTGTTCGAAGACTCAAAAGAGGGCGGAGATACCATGCCCTGATGCATAATGAAAAGGTGCACAGAAGATTTACTTTAAAAAGTATGGTTGATGAAATCGTCTCAAAACAAGACACACAAATATGTGTTGCACTTTTGCTTATAAAGCCCTTTTTTGGGGAATATGAAACAAGAAACTAATAACAGTCTTCAAAAATATTAGGTAGGATCTGATCATTGCACAAGCAGAAGGCAGTCGCAATAGCCGTTCTTTCCCCATCTTCCCCTTCTCACTTCAGCTGTCTGTAGCCCTCAAACAGGCACTGTCAGGGGTCTCAGGAAACTGATAGACAAAAAGTTACCAGATGCAGGGCTCTAGTGAGGAGGAGGAATTCAGTGAAATTCACAGAGTCATCATCTAGTTGAAACTGATTCATGGTCTTTTATTGTCCCGTTTCCAGTGGTTCCTTCCTTGACTTCCTTCTGCCCCAACTTTCCAAACACATGAATGGAGTCCATGCTTTGTTATAGACTCCATATTACAGACTAATATTGTAGTTTTGTGATATTCATGCAGTCTCAAAAACTGTGTACATTTAGTGATCTTTACTCTGAAATTCAGAGAGTCTTGCTTCTATAGGAACAATAGGTATCTCCTTACTCAGAACCATATATTTTTCCATAATTAATGTCTTCAGGAAAGATAAATCTTCTTTTACTGCCTAGGGGGAGGGGGAGTATTTACAAAGAGGCCCTTGTTTGAATTGTACCATTCTATTTGGGATTCATTTGTGAATGATGCTTTATTCCTAGAACTGTCAAGGATATCCTGACTATATTTTCTGATGCCAGAAGGCTCTTCGGCAGTGCCAAGGAGGGGGCAATTTTTGCTAAGTCCCCTATTTCCACTGCAGACTCCCATTTTGCTCCTTGCCCCTCCTCCACATGTTGCTTTCAGAAATCTGTTATTTTGAGGAGCTCTGCAGGTCGCAGTGAGAAAGAGGAAGTGAGAGAAATGAGAGTTTGTTCTGTGAGCTGAGCACTGCACTGCTCATACTGGGTCTAAAACATAATTTTATATTTGAAGTTTATTTTTCCTGAAACTATTTCAGTCTGTAGTTTGTTAAAACAGCTTGTTGTGGCCCAGATCTCTGGACTCATTTTTCTCCATCATTATCATGTTCATTAACAGTTTTCTTGAAGGTAGCCTCTCTCGCAGCCTGATACCTTTTGCACGTTTTAGTGATTACTGTTACTTGATCTCCACATTTGTGTTGCTGCCTCTTTTTGCCAATGGTTTTAAAGCTTGTCGCTTCCTAAGTTCTCTACCTTTTAGAAGTTTGAACAACCAGAGGGACTTAATCCACGTGCATGCAGGAAGCTGCCTTTCATTCCCGTGTGTACAGGCAGGGAGAAAAGAACCTGATACTTCACATGTAAAAGTGTGTGCTCCACATTTCAGTTTATCCAGATGGCAGAGTTTGCATCTCTATTCTTCATGCACCTGGGGATGATCCCATGGGCTATGAAAGCAGTGCAGAACGATGGAGCCCTGTACAGAGCGTAGAGAAGATCCTCTTGTCAGTGGTCAGCATGCTGGCAGGTATGGAACAAATTTATTTGCAGATCTCTTGGCTAGAAAAATCATGATAGCAGTAACAGTTTACCAGCCTTTTCTAGTACAGTAGTACAGTGCTGTTCATTTGTGCATTTTGTAATATCTCTTTTTCTCCCACCCCCCACCCCCACCAGACGTCTTCTGTGTGCATACATTTAAGTATGTGTGTGTATATGAGTATTATGCAACAATAAATTTGGTGCCACAAGAATTTTAGTTATTTTTGTACTGATGTAGACATCGCTTGAAGGTATGAGATTTGCCTGATTTAACCTTTATTTATTTTCCATTTCAGAACCAAATGATGAGAGTGGAGCCAATGTGGATGCCTCTAAAATGTGGCGGGAAGACAGAGAGCAGTTCTACAAAATAGCCAAGCAAATTGTTCAGAAGTCACTTGGGCTTTAAAGAAAGAAGAAAACTGAGACAATTGACAATCGTAGCATTTTGAACTCTTCTCAAAAGGGATAGATGGCAGTACTGCATGTTGGTACCAAAAACAAATCTTGCAAAATTGTCAACTGAATTTCTTAAGTCGCCCCTATCCTCTTCCCCTTATTTTTTTCTTTGCAAAAGAAATAGCTGTGTAACAGTACAATCTTATGCAGATTTACTTTAGTTTAAGTCTACTGAAATCAGTGGGTTTAGATTGGAAGAACTCTACATAGGGTTGCATGCTATGTAAGCAGATGGCTTACAAATGGATTTATTTGTATGGCAAAAATTATGTAGTGTCATGTTGTACTAGGTAAAGCTTGGGAACCTGACAAAGTTCGTGTATCTCTAGTTACATTATCTTCCTGTTCTTATTTTAGTGCAGATTATAATGCAATACAATTCACTTTCTGGTAGTGGGACTGAAAACATCTGTGAAAGTAGAAGTTCACAGAGCAGTAGAAAAATGCATTTTAAATACTACTAAAATCAATTTTCTGGAAACAGCTGCTCCTTAAGAGGATATCTTTCTTACATAATTTCACATAAATTAAGAGAAAATGAGTACTTACTGTCTCCTTGAGGAAGTTAATTAAGAATGCAGTAGGGCTGTTAGGCAAGATTATTTTCTGACCAACTGAATGATAGTGTCTAATGAAAGTGAACTGTGGCAGAAATGATCAGTATAATTGGTAACATGCTTCCAGATGTAGGATTTTATCTACCTATGGGATATCCCTTTATGTGGCTGCTTCAAGCATGCTCAGGTTTGTGTAGAAAAACTTGCTGAACTTGTTATGATTTCTGTAGGCTTGATGTGAGTAATTATCATTCCTAAAAAGTCTTGATGCCTGAGACTGGCTCCCCATCTGAATAGATGCCGGAAATAACCAGCTGCCCGTCTGGCTGTATTGCAGAACAGCGATCTTTCCCAAGTTGTTGTTGAATTCTGTTCATCCCTAATAATGTAAAGAGTCTGGAATCTGGTGTTACTGAGAAAAAACAGAAAGTCTTGGTTTGCATGTATAAGTATTGCCTAGGTTGACAGGAGTTGGTGCTTCTTAACATAATTTACTCTTGTATTCTCTTCAGTATTGGGGTGGGAGGCTGTGGCTTGCAGCCATAGAGCATTTCTGCAGGTGGGAGGATTTCTGGCCAAGGAGTGTGGTTTTCCCGTCTCCCTGGTTCCAATTTTGGGGGTATTTTGGGCTGTAGCAGTAGTGGAGGGGGGAGAGAAAACTGCATTCTACAAGTGGAAATCCTTCTGCCCATGGAAACACTGCTAGCTTTAAGCATTTTTGTTGCTGGCAATTATAAGAAAATATGTACCACAGGAATGAAAAGTGGTACTCTGTTCTTCTTTGTTGGCAGGGCAGATACTTAAACATAAGGAGCCAGCCCTCAACATAAATTTCATGGCCAGGTTCTTATGAAGTAATTAACACCTGTGTGTTGTCAAAGGACACGTTTCTACATAACATTAGGGTGCCAAGTAAAGTTACCTTGCAAGAAATACCGAGAATGTAGACTTGGATTGGGGTTACTTTTTACGCTGTTTATACTTGAATCAGAGTTTCAGATTTAGAAAAATAACTTTGAAGAGATTTTAGATCAGTAAAAATGTTTTGTTACAGTATCTTGTTGACCTGAGCTCACATAAATACACAGTGTTGAATATCAGTTGGCCATATCCTACCAGTGAGTTGAACTATGGGGTGAAGTGGAGTGCTGGGCCAGTTAAAATTGTTTCAAATGACATCTACAAATGTTGATTTTCCTCTGCAAATGGTAGATGTTTGTTCATTTTAAAAGATTGAGTGTTGCTTGAAGAACACAACATGACAGCATTCAAAAAGGGGGAAAATCTGTGGGAAAACTGTCCTGCTCTAGTTAAGCATTTATGATATTTTTTAAAACCACAGATTTCTTCAATAAAAGGCATATTTTCTTTTTTTCCCCAAAGTGCACCTTTGCACCAAGTCTTGCTTTAAATCCTAGTAGATGTGGAAGAGATAGTTAAGCCAAATGAGCAAAGGGTTCTTCAGCCACCATTGGAAGGATGTGGGTAGCAAACAAAATATTTTTATTTGAAATATTTATATGCCAGCCTTTCTATTGAACATCTCAGGAACTAAGGTAGTTGATAAAACAATAAACATGCAAACCAGTCTAAGGACACCTTGTACCCCCACTAGCTTGATATTCCCCCTTTGCTCATACTCACACTGTCCCCAAAAGTCTGTGGATTAACTCTTTCTTACAGCTTCATTGGAGAGCCAGGAAAGTAGGACCCCCCACACATCTGCAAGAAGACTGTTCCATACCCATGGGGCAGCCAGGGAAGGGGGACTGCTCTTTGTTTTGGATGGCATTTGGTGAATATATATTTAAATGCAAAGATGATTGTTTTGATTATATAATCAGTTACTATAGTAACATATAAGCAACTCTCTAGTGTGACTTTCAAGTGTACATGCAATGGGAGAAGGTAAACAGAAGATAAATAATGTGACTTTCACATTACAGCATAAGAATAGATACTAGGGGTGTGCAGCAAAAAAAGATTTGGTTTTCCCACTTTGTAATTTATGAAACGGGAAAAAGAGGCAGAAATAAGCAATTTCCGAAGCGGCAAGCAGCAAATTGCTTATTGCCCCGCTTCAATATGCTCCATAAAGATTCAGAGCATATTGAAGTTTCCCTGCCCCCGCAGCTTCCTCTTCACTCGATGCCAGGGAGAGGGGGGAATTCAGGGAGCAGCGGTGTGGTGCATGGAAAGGGGCATTTGAACTCCTTGATCCGAAGCGATACAAATCGCTTCGGGAAGCTTTGATTTGGGATTTCCGAAATGGGCCTGGCATGCTGGGGCCAATTCGGAAATCCCGAATCTTTGCAAATTGGGTCCGATTTGTGTATTTTTCCCGAATCAAAATCCTGAATCGCACACCCCTAATAGATACACAGATCTTTATCTTCGTAATGTAACGGATAAACCAGACTTTACGAAACAGCATACTGGAGATTCTTCAGTATGGAGGAAAAATGGACACTATGCTATATTCAGCTACGATTGGTTCACACACTGACAAAGCAGTTTGTTAATGTTTGTTATTTAATCTGAGAGCTGCTGACACGATTTGAGGGGAATGACTTGCTCTGCTCTCCAGTTATTACTAAATATAGATGAGTATGAGGAAAAGAGTCACATTCCTCTGATATATATAAACATGCTCTTTTTCTTAATTGCAAAATTACGTTATGTAAGGCTGTGATACAGATATAGTACCACAGATCTGCACCATCCTTTATTCCTTTTGACAAGGATGGTTGTGCTGATAGACTCCACATCCCTTAGCCTCCAGAAATTCAATTTTTTTTCCTAGTAAAAGAGCATTTCTGTAAAACTTGTTCCTTGTCTAGTGCCAGGATTATTTTTAACAAGTTTGACTATTAAACAATTTTTTAATCTGTTGTTTCACCTTCTTTCTGTTTAGATTGTTTGCTTTAGGCTTTGTAGTTTCAGCAGTTGAAAGGGATATGAACAAATATCTCTCCTTTGGCAGAAAGGGCTGTGTCAGGACACACACACACAGAGGCAAATGAGAAACATAAATTAATCATGTTTCCCCCCCCTCTCAAATGCTACTTTGAAAGAACTAACTGTTACATTAAAGGTGTTGGAACTACATTAAACAGTTGAAGCTTGAGGGTAGGGCAGATCTTGTATCCTTGCTGGCTTCTTTTGTTTGGCCCCGTTCTGACTTCAGAATTATCAGTGTGATGAGAGAAATATGTGCACCCAACAATCAAGTTGGCATGGTAGCTTTAAAGTTACTACATGTATTGCAATTTACACCTGTTAGCAAATAATTCAATTTTGCTTGTGTAGTTCCCATAGAAGGAAAATGCATTGCAAATAGATGAATTGCCTGTTTCTGGAAGTTGCTTTTCAGAAAGTGAGGTGCTAATGTCTATATACTTAACCTGTTGCGTTACTAGGTGCAAACATTCTGGAGAAGATTGGAATGTGAAGAAGTAGAAATAAAGTGGATCCTCAGTGGCTAAGCCAATACTTTCCATTGTATGGGATGCAAAAATAAGAGGGAGAAAAAGCTTATGACTATTAAAGTTTTAACTGACAAGGTGGAATAAAGACAAGTAATTCCCCTACTCATATCTCTTAAGTTTTATTAGATTTGAATATTCAACATATTGGAGACTTCAATGCAGGAAAATTTTCAGGAAAGCTCAGATCTGAGTACTAGTATAAAGCATTTTTTAAAAATAGTTAATGCTATTATGGAGGGATATCTGTGATACCTTTACTTAAAGATGAGGAACATCCTTCTGGGATTCTGATCATTGCTGCAACTTCAGTTGAATTTGGGGGCAGGGGAGACACTAAGTTAATCCATGTCTCAGGATAACAAGCTGGAAAACATCACATCTATAAGAACAGAGACAACATAAAGCTAACTTTAAGGAGGAATGGAAATCATTATGCTCTCTGACAATCAAATCCATAACTGTACAGTGGAACATCATGTTCTTTCTAGGTGTGAATGCATTTTCAATTATAGAAACTTTTTGTGGATGGATTTAAGATCCACAAGTCAGCCAAAGCTGCTATAAGGTCTACAAATAGGTTCATGTGCAAATGTTCCTGATACAAACCTATTTTTTAAAGTGCCTTATTTCATGAGGCTGTTCCGAATCTGTCTTAACTTTTTGGAATTTGCCTGCAGCTGTATTTTACAAGTTTTAAAATCCAGACTCTTGTGCTAACCAAGTGGAATGATGAATCATTTTCTGCTTAGCTGATTGTTCCACTTTTCCAATTTGGACAGCAGTGTAGGAAGAAACCCTGCAAGAAATTTTTAAAAAGAAAAGCTGACAGGCTGTGGAACAGTCCAATCCTAAGGTCTGGCCCAGGGCCCGCGACCATGCGTTGACGTAAAAGTGGCGCCACTCCACCACTTCCTATGGACTTTTGCAGGAGTGCCACACCAGTGCCCGAGCTTGGTGAGGTGAGGCCACTGCCAAGAGTTCCTTCCTGCTGTTCCCCTGACAACCCCGCCCACACCAACCAATGGCTGCACCACTCCCCTGACAGGTGTGCAAGGGGTGAGCAGTGGCACAGCCAGTGGGGAGGCCGCAATCCCCACTGCCCAACAACACTCCTCCCCGTCAGGGAGCAGGCATCCCTGCCCAGGGGGGCAGAGGTAACACTGAAGGTGCAGATAGGCCATGCACCCTCTTGCCCATTCAACTCCTATTTCCGATGAAGGCTAGGCCAGTGGCTGCAGCTCTGCCCACCTGCAAATCTCCCCCCCTGCTGCCACAAGAAACATGTTCCCCCTCCCTGAAAAGAGGGATCAGAAATGTGGCAGGACTCGGCAAGGGTCGCACTTGCAGCCTTCAGCACTTGGGATCAGCCACCAGGTCCCAGAGAGGCGGGGGGGGGCAGTTCTTCAATGAGTGACAGGAATGCCTGTTGGAAACCATGTGAGAGGCCAGAAGGCCCATTGGAGGCTATGGAAGCAACAAATGCCCATGGACTTGTGGCAGTGCCATTTGAACATATCACTGCATCACAAAGATGCGAGGAGAACGTAGGCTGGACCTCAAGAGCCATTCTCCGGGTCTGGGGTGACCCCCCCCAAGTGGAGTGATGGCCTGCGGGACCAGAGAAACTGCGCCGGAGCTATCTTCCACCACCTCCCCACACCAGATTTCCCAAGTTCATCTCTGTCTGCATAAACAGCAAAAAGGAAGGTGGTCCAGCCTCCTGGAGGAGGAGCCCCAGAGATCCCAAGATGTCGCTCCAGATCCCCCCATCTCCTGGCAGCAACCTCCCCCTTCCTCCGCATGCAGCAGTCGTCTGCCTGGTTCATCAGATGCCAGCAACTCTGTCAGAGAATGTGAGTCTTCAGTGGTGCCCCCCCGCCCCGCCAGACATACATTGGTCACACAACAATTCCTACCCCACTGTCTGAGGGTTCTCAATCTACTTTAGTCAGCACAGACTAACTTTATTCAGTAGAAACAAAGAAAAGAACACAAGGCCTAGCACAGGCCTTCCCTGGGAGTCTTTCAACCAGCTTGCACAGATATGAGAAAAACCTGGTCTGGAGCTCCTCCAGAATTTGGTATCCTTGGACTAAACATGACAACAGATTCTACAGCATTACAATTGCCACAGCTTGGAGAGAGTTCTTGCTCAGTTGTGTTAATCCTGTCTCTGGAGTCATTCCTGTATGACGCTTTCTAACTAGAGCCAGTTGGGTGTAGTGGTTGGAGTGCTGGGCTGGAATTTGAGAGATCCAGATTCTGTTGCCATTCCTTCTGAGAGGCTTGCCTGTGTCCTTGGGCCTCTTTTGTGTTCTTGGCCTGGCTTGTTTCTTGTTGTGTGGGCTGGAAGGTTTAGATAAATGTTTACTCAGAAAGGGTACCCTAGGGCAAGAAGCCCTTGATGCATAAACTTTTATTGAATTGGCTGCTATCAGGGCCCCCTCTGCAATCATTTAGCAAAATTAAACCTCATTCTAGTGACCATCTTTATTATGGTTGATGGCCTGAAGATTAAATAGCACCTCATCTGTATTTCAGCCACTATAGACTGTGAACACCTTAAGCTGTTAGCCTATGTCCTAATACACTTTGGGTGATTTATCTGGTCCTACTACAATTCAGACCATGGATACTAAACCAACACATTGTAATCAATCATGGCAGAACACATCAAGGGATCATTGAATATCCAGGTGGAGTGGCTCAACAGGCAGACCATTGAAGAGGGGGAATGGAGAAAGATCTATTTTGCCTAATCACCATACATCTCCATCTTCCCCTGGTGAACCTAGCTGAGTCCCCAATCTACCATCAAGTGAACAGGTACTTCACCAGATATTACATCCCAAGGCCGAGGCAACTGTCACCTCAATGTCCCAATGGTCAAGCGACCTCCTGTTCACCTATCCCCCACCCCGTTTTTTTCGAAAATTAATCAGGACAATCAAATTACAGAAGGCCAAAGTCGTAGTAGCACCATATCCACCTCAGTGACTGTGATTTTCAGTCCTTCAGCTACTGCCAACATGCTTGCTCCTTACCCTTCCGGTATCTCCGGACATGTTTCAACAAGGCCCAGTTTGGCATCCAAATCCTGAGTGGCTGTTTTTAACTTCCTGGAAATTTCAGTGGGACAAAGGAGGCCTGAGTACATGAGGAAAAGTTCATTTCCACACAATGTTCAGAGTACTAAATAACTGAAAATGAAATCTAAAACTGAAGACTGTCTTTAGTATTTCTGAATAAGAAAGGCACTGAAATTGATACTAGAACATTTCCTAGCACTTTATCCATTGAAGGATATTTCAAAAAAGTATGCAGTTTAAGAGTATCATGGTGGTGATGCACAATCTATGGGACTGGTCCTGGAACAGATTTATTTGTGGGGAGGTGTTATTGGTTGTAACCTCTGACTGCTACCTCTGTAATGTGCATAGCATAAGAAAAGAAAGTGTGGTTCCTTCAGTGTCCATAAATAAGTCTCATAAGAATTGTGCTTTTAACCACTTCAACCACATGGTGGTGCTTACAGCTTGTCTAAAGAAAAAAAATTGTTCCACAAAGGAAAAGACAGAATCTAGGCCTGGGTGATATTGTTGCCAGGGGGGTGGAGGTGGGGGAGAGATCCAATAACCTGCTCAGTCAGTATATCTTGCTTTTAGGAGTAGATTGTCCACAGTCGTTTGTAACTAATTTTTGTAAGCTGGACTTGGAGGTTCACCAAAGACTCGTGGAATCAAGAGGATGGGTCCTCTTGTGGATTAAAAGTTGGTTAAATAATAGGAAGCAGAATAAATATACTGTTCTCGCAGTGGAGAAAAGTAAAAAGTGAGGTCCCAAGAGGATTGGTATTAGGCCAGTGCCATTTAATTTGTTCATAAATGATCTAGAACAGGGGTCAAAAGTGTAGTAGCCAAGTTTGCAGACAGCACAAAATTATTCAGGATGGTGAAAACCAAGGCTGACTGGGAAGATCTCCAGGATGATCTCCATACATTGGAAGAATGGACAACAATGTGACAGAAGTTCAATGTCGGTAAGTGTGAGGTAATGTACACTGGAATGAAATCCCAAATTCAAATATATGCTAATGGAGGCTGAACCTGTTGAAACTGAGAGGGAACGAGATTTTAGAGTTGTAGTGGATAGATAGCTCAATAAAAATATCTACCCAGAGTGCCACAACAGTGAAAAGGCATACCCTGTGCTGAGGACTATTAGGAAAGGGATTGAAAAAACACCCAATATTATAATATCCCCATATAGATATGTGTGGGCTCATTTGGAATACTCTGTGCAGTTCTGGTTATCATATCTCAAAAAGTACATTGCAGAGCCGGAAAAAGTACAGAAGAGGGCAACCAAAATGATTCAGGGTTTGGAGCCCCGTTCCTATGAATAAAGCTGAAAACTCAGTTTAGAAGGAAGACAATTAAGGGGGCATGACAGAGGTTTGTAAAAATTATGCGCAGGGGGTATGATAAGAGATTTATAAAAATTATGCACAGGGTAAATACTAAAACTCGGAAGCATCCAGTGAGATGGATGGGCAGAAGATTAAGGACAGGCAAAAGGAAATACTTACTCAACAAGTGATTAGAATGTGGAATTCACTGCCAGATGATGGAGTGATGGACACAGACAACTTTAAAAGGGGAATAGACAGATTCTTGGGGGAAAGCTCTATTAGCAGCTACTAGCCGTGGCAACTAAAGGGGAACCTCCAAATTCAGAGGCAGTAAACATCTGAGTACCAATGCCAAGAGACAGCATCAGAGGAAGGCCTCAGCCTCTGTGCCCTGTTGGCCCTCCGGGAGAACTGCTTGGCCATTGTATGAGACAAGATGCTGGACTGATGGACCACAGGTCTGATCCAACAGGACTGCTCTTTACATTCTTCTTAGGTTCGATCTTGAAATGATTGACTACAACGGCAACAGTGCAAGGAATTAAAGTATTTCTCATGTGGAACTTAAATTTGGCCTCAGCTTAAATTTGGTGTGCATCATCAATGTAAACCCTTAATTAACTGTAGCGTGCATCTGGTTTCTGTTCATGAAACCTATTATGATGTGGCACTGATAATGTGCAAAAAGTATGAAAATGGCTTCAGGCCTTTCATAATAGAAAGTAAAATCTTTGTGTAGAAGGGTTGCTTTTTCACTTAATTGTTTTGAACTTGAGGTAACATATTAAATCTTAAAACAGTTTTTCATGTTCTTGAGTTTACTAGGAATACATTGATAGCTTTTTAGTCTTTGGCATGTATAGGTGTCGGTCTTCAAACCATTTCATTTACATTCTCAGTCATTCTTTGTTTAAGGTAGGCCAGTATTGTTTTTCCTTAATATAGAAGAAGGCTGAGGCAAAGAGAGCAGCTACACAGTTTGTGTCTGAGGTGAGATTTGCATTGGGCACTGTTCTCTCTTAGCCAATAAGATATGTCAGACCTGTTAATCTAAAAGGTAATTCCCTGTCTGTCTCGTTTTGTCCCCTCAGCAATTATGTTGGATAATGGTAGAGTTATTTCCATTTCACAGATAGTGAATTGAAGTCAGGTTACAGTTGCCAAATGAATTCATGACTGAATGGAAATTCCTTTCAATATATATTTCCCTCTTTTAATAGTTTGTTTTGTCAGAACTGTAAAAACTGCAGGCTTCTGAATGAAGGTGACGGCAAACTAGGATTGAGAGTGGATAATGAAGTGACTCAACCCAACCTCTTGCCAGTTTGTGTTCAGTTTGCTTGTGTTGACTTTCAGCCAAGCCACTTACAGTAAAGTGACCTCTGAGTATACCATTGCAAACAGTATTTTAAGCATTGGTAGAAGTACGCCAAGAGCTAGTTTCTGGCTAAATTCAACCAATGGGGGTAGCCTGAACAGAAATGTTCTGTGCAAACATGTCTGGATTGATGGAAAACTTCAGCTCTTAGGGACTGAAAGCTTTTCTCTCACTACACAACGGCAAATCTTTATTTGCATTGAGGGACCTTGCCTAAGTCTACAACGTGGCAAGTATACTGGTATCATACTTACTGATTTTATTTCATTTCCCCCCTCACTACCTGTCCAAAGAGCTCTAGGTGGCATTCAAGCTTCTCCATTTTAACTTAAAACAACTCTGTGAGATAGGTTAGGCCAGGGTAGTAGGACTGGCTAAAGGTCACTCAGAGAGCTTTGTGACTGAATGGGAATTTGAATCCAGCCTTAGTTTGATTCTGTAACCACTATATGGCAATATGCGTGATTGCAGCACATACCTGCATTCATATCTTACATTTCCATGCATACAGTGTACTATGGGAGCACCTTAAAGGAATGGATGGTGGTGAGTTCCCCCTCACTGGCAGTTTTCAAGAAGAGGCTGGATGAATACTTGTCAGAGATGCTTTAGGCTGATCCTGCACTGGGCAGGGGGTTGGACTAGATGGTCTGTATGGCCCCTTCCAACTCTATGATTCTAAGTAGTGGGGAGGGGCTGAACAGCCATAAGGAACAGAAGAAAAGCAGCAAAGGCATGCCTTGTCTGCTTGTTTTTGGTGTTCTAATGTTCTATGGCTGTAAGTGGGAGTAAGGGCGTGTAAGTACTTGCTCATGCATGTGGTGTAACTTCATGCTAATAACCAGGATCTAAAGAACTGCAAATTTCATGAGCCCAAGGGGCCTTGAGGTTTATTTTTGTTTCTGTACTGTATGGCAAGCTGCTTTTAACAACATTTGATTTATATAACACCCTTCAGGACAAGTTAATGCCCACTCAGAGTGGTTTACTGAGTGTGTTATTATCCCCACAACAATCACCCTGTGAGATGGTTGGGGCTGAGAGAGCTCTGGGAAGCTGTGACTGACCCAAGGTCACCCAGCTGGCTTCAAGTGGAGGAGGAGAGAATCAAACCCAGCTCTCCAGATTAGAGTCCCACCATTCTTTTTGTATTAAAATTTTCTTTATTTAAACTATAAACTACACACCACAACACAATAAACAACAAACATAGAGAACAAAAAACCCCACAGTTCTAAACATAACACACTAACAATACATATATCTATAAAATTAAGAGGAAAAGAAAAAAAAACCCTAAATTACACTACAAGAGTTCCAATTTTCTCCGCAACAAGTATATATCATTTCTAGAGTCCCACTTATTCTAAATTAGTCACAAACCCCTCTTTTACTATTGTTCCTGTTTCTTAATCCATAAATCCAGATGTCATCAAATCCTTGTTACCCATTTCATGCAAAAAGTTTATTAACGGTTTCCATTCAGTCAAGAAGTTAACTTATGTCCTTTCTCTAATTAATGCAGGAAGTTTTGCCATTAACACAAACTCCAAAACTTTTGTCAACCATTCCGCCACTGTAGGCAATGTTGTAGTTTTCCACTTTTGTGCATAAAGTACTCTTGATACTGTAATAAAGTATAAAAACAATGTTCTAAAACTTTTTTCCAACTGGCTGTCCATTATTCCCAACGGAAAAGTCTCTGGTTCACTGTCCGTCTTCTGTGCATCCCCACATGGGACTGCGCCTGCGCAGGCCTGCCGACCGGATTTTTCTTTACTAGCCAACGTCCACTAGGGGGCGCACGTCCGATCCAATGCGCCTGCGCGGCAGTTTCCCGCCCGAGCGACATTGGGCGACGTCGCCCCCTTTCCCCTCAGTTTCTTCTTTGCCGCCGACCGGTTAGCTGCTAGCTGTCCGCTGTGAAGAAGTTACTTTTCTGTGAGGAGAAATCGACTGTTTGAAGGAGATGGCTGACAAGGCCTTGTTCAAACGTTGCTCGACTTGCTCTACGAAGATGACGAGGACGGATGGCCACTCAGTTTGCCTGGAGTGTCTGGGAGAAGGTCATATCGTGGAGAAGTGTGAGCATTGCCGGCGCTTTACGCCTAAGGCCAGGGCTGAGAGGGCTAATAGGTTGAACGCCCTGCTTTGGAAAAGGGCTATGAACGCGTCCGGGGCCCCGAGTACCCCTCAGAAAGGGCCATCGCCAGTTAGCGGGACGGTCGAGACATCTGTGCCCGTACAACCTGCCCGTAGCTCCATCTCCACCCCCCGATCCCGTTCTCCTGATCGGCCCAGTCAACCGCCGGCTCCGACCTCGGATCCGAACACCACCGTCGGATCCGCCTCTGATCGCGGGAGGCTGTTGAAGCCGGATCCGACGCGGAAGCGCCGTCATCGGTCCAGGTCCCCCTCGAGGTCGGAACCACCTCCACCGTCAGTTCCAAAGGTGCAGAAGAGGACATCATCGGTTCCGAACATCCCTGCTGGGTCGGTTCCTGAGCCATCGGATCCGGCACCGCAGTCGTCGTCGTCGGTTCCGAAGAAAGCCGACCCGACTCGCCCCAGCCTCACTTCGAATCTTCCTGCTCGGCCGGATCCAAATGCTTCCGATCCGTTAACATCTTTGGATCCGATACCTCGGAGTCGTGACTGCGAATGTGCCTTACTGGCTTCGACTGCCAAAAAGACCAAGAAGAAGTCGAAGCACATACAATCGACTTCTGCCCAAACTGACGAGGTGTTATGGGAGAGGCCTGCGACTCCATCTCCACACCTGTCTCCTCTATCTCTCCGTTCTGCAGATGAGGATGGTGACCTGCCTGATGCTCCTCCTCTTTCTTCACGTGCCTGGGTGCACGGTGGGCCCATCGGTGGAGAGGATCCACCTTATCGTTCTCCTTGGAGAGGCTTTGAAGGGGGAGGTTCCCTCTATGCGAGGTCGCACCGGTCGTATTCCCCATCCCTTGGCAGAATATTGGGGTGACGTACGGAGTGAATTCTCCCGTTATGGGTTCCCCGGACAGGGGTCCCATTATCAGCAGGGCGATCCTTATCAAGACCCGAGTCCTAGTCCTCCGTCTGACCCATTGCCAGAGGACATCGTTATCGGGACTGGTCGTATTTCACCAACAGATGATTATAGGCTCTATACGGAACAAATGATCCGTATGGCCCGCTCCTTGGACATCAACATTTCGGCAGTAGACCTGAAGCCGAAGGATAAGATCCTTCAATATGTTCAGTCTGGGAATCCGCAGACCATCTCGTTCCCATTTACAGAGGGTTTGGTGGACATAATTAACACCATCTGTGAGAAGCCAGCGACAGTTTACCCGACGTCTCGGAAGCTAGAAGCATTATATAAAACCAGGGATGACGTCTGTACGTACCTGTTTGCTCATCCACCTCCCTCTTCCCTTGTTACGGAAGAAATGCAGCTCCGTCCTCGCCAAGGTTCCCACGTTGTGCCCACTGACAAAGAAAGTAGGAAGCTAGACTCGCTGGGCAAGAAGTTGTACTCCTCTGCGGCCCTCACACTGAAAATTTCCAATTATTCGGCTATTATGGGGGCTTATCAAATCTTCTTGTGGAACCGTATGGCAGTCTTCATGGAAAAACTTCCTGCTGATCAGAAGGTATTGGCCAAGGTTGTGCTTGATGAAGCACTTCGTCTGTCCCGGCAACAAATCAATGCAGGACGTGACACGGTGGACACTTGCGCAAGAGCGTTGGCATCCTCCGTTGTGCTAAGAAGGCACTCCTGGCTCCGCACCACGGCACTCCCGGTGGAGACGCGTAACAAAGTGGAGAACCTGCCTTTTGAGGGCCAATCCCTTTTTTCCGCCAGAACGGATGAGTACCTTTCGCAGAAGCGTAAAGATCGACTGACGGCCCGTTCCTACGGGATCCTCCCCCCCAGGCAGTTCACCGATAACCGTTCCCAGTACCGCTCGTTCCAAGGCTACCGTGGTCGGCACAACAGATACCAACCGTATCCGCGTTATGGGTCCTACAGGCCTCCCCAACCACCTGCGAATGCCTATCAGCGCAGAAGGCCGGCTTACCGCCCACGGCGCACGCATCAGGGCCCTGATGCCAAGGAGTCAGCAACTCAACCCAAGCAGTTCTGACTAGGATTGGAACAGTCCGTTGTTTTTGGCAGCAGATTGGCTCGTTTTGCCTCTGCTTGGGCGGAAATTACCCGGGATAGTTGGGTTCTCAATATTATATCTGTTGGATATAAAATTCAATTTGATGTTTACCCCGTGTTGTCTCTTCCTGATTATGCAGTGCACTCCTATTCTGATAAGTTACAGACGGAGGTTATAGAGCTTCTGCATAAGGGAGCGGTGCAGGAGGTGCTTTCACAGGACTCCTCCTGGGGGTTCTATTCTAGGATGTTCCTGGTAGACAAGAAGGATGGTGGTGTCCGGCCCATTTTGGATTTAAGAGAATTGAATAAATTCGTTCTCGTTAAGCGGTTCAGGATGCTTACTTTAAATACAGTCCTCCAATTAATGCCGGAGGGCATGTGGTTTGCTGTTTTGGACCTCAGGGACGCGTACTTTCACATCGCTATCCATCCTGACCATAGAAAATTCCTTAGGTTCCTGTGTAATGATAAGATCTACCACTACCAGGTGCTCCCGTTCGGCCTCTCGTCGGCCCCCCGGGTCTTTACGAAATGTATGGCCATGGTGGTGGCGTATTTGAGGGAGCAAGGGTGTACCATCTATCCCTACCTTGATGATTGGTTGTTAGCGGCTCCCTCTGCCGATGAACTACGGGCTCAACTTGAAATTGCCCTCAGTACCTGTTGCCGGTTGGGGCTGCTGGTCAACCTAAAAAAGTCTAACCTTACCCCATCCAGGAGGATTCTGTTTATTGGTATGGAACTGGATGGTGTGGTAAATAGGGGTTTTCTGCCCAGGGACCGTGCATTAAAAATTGGGAAACTGGTGACCCTCTTCTTGAGATGTAGGTTTCAGTCAGTCACAACTATACAGAAACTGCTCGGCCTTATGGCTTCTTCCACGGCAGTTACCCCTATGGCCCGGTTGCACATGCGATCCCTTCAGTTGTGGTTCCTTTCTGTTCATGATTTTGAACATGGGTCCCAGAACAAACGGTACTCGATACCCAGGGGGGTCCTTCGCTCCTTGCAGTGGTGGCTGAATGAACCTAATCTTTTACGTGGGGTAGGTTTTGGTTCGGTTCAAACTGATATTACTATTTCAACCGATGCCTCCACAATAGGTTGGGGGGCCCAGTGTGGGTCCCTTAGGGCACATGGAATTTGGTCAGAGCAGGATAAGAGTGATCATATTAACCTGCTAGAACTGAAAGCGGTACGTTATGCCCTTATTGCTTTCGCAGACACACTGCACCAGAGGTCAGTTCAGGTACTCACGGACAATTGCACCACTATGTTCTACCTGAACAAGCAAGGGGGCACTACTTCCAGGGTACTCTGCGACGAGGCCAGTCGAATTTGGACCTGGGCCGTGGAGAGGGACATATTCCTGCATGCAGTCCATATTCCGGGCACCACGAACGTGATCGCGGACAAACTGAGTCGAATGCGATCCGAAAATTACGAGTGGACTATAGCAGACTCCTACCTGAATACCATCTTTTTGGACTGGGGGTTTCCGGATGTAGACCTTTTTGCCTCAGAGGCCAACAAGAAGGCTCTACAGTTTTGTTCCAGAGGGGGGCTCGGTCGTCACTCCATAGGGGACGCATTCCAGATACGCTGGACAGGGCACCGCTTTTATGCCTTCCCCCTGTTAGCTCGAGTGGTCAGCAAGGTTCACAGGGATGGGCCTCACATGATTTTGGTAGCACCTTTTTGGCCCAGACAGGCTTGGTTCCAGCATGTCATGCAGCTGTCCCACGGGTCATACCGTCGGTTCCCCCTGAATCCGGACCTTCTGTCCGACAAAGGAGTGTGGTATCACGACCTACCCAAACTCAGCCTCACTGCTTGGCGCATTCAGGGGCAGGGGGGATGTCTAACAGGGTAGCTGAAATCTTGCTCAATGCCCGTAGAGACACCACTAGAAGATCGTATTCAGCTAAATGGAAACGTTTTGAGACCTGGGCTACTGATGTTGGCCTGAATGCTTGGGATTGCCAGTTGTTTTCTGTTTTTGAGTTCCTCCTGTCTCTAAAAGACGGGGGACTTTCTAATTCCTCTATTAAAGTGTATTTGGCTGCAATTTCAGCATTCCACCCTAAGATAGATGGAAAGACGGTGTTCTCCCATAGTTTGTCAAAGTCTTTTTTGAAGGGGTTATATAACATGTATCCACAGGTGACAGATATTGTTCCCCAGTGGTCACTGCAGGTGGTGCTGACTGGACTTATGAAATCGCCCTTCGAGCTACTCGCTACTTGTGACTTGAAATGGTTATGTTGGAAGGTGGCCTTTTTAGTTGCCATTACTTCTGCTCGTAGAGTGAGCGAACTGGCGGCCCTGAGATGTGACCCGCCCTTCTTGAAGGTCCATCAAAATAAAGTGGTCTTGAGACCTGACCTTCGTTTTAGGCCTAAAGTTTCCACTCAGTTCCATACTTCACAGGACATAGTATTGCCTGTCTTCTTTCCTAGCCCTTCTGGTGCTCCGGAAAAGACCCTACATTCCTTAGATGTCAGGAGGGCTGTTTTGTTTTACTTACATCGTACGTCACAGTTTAGATGTACCAAACAACTGTTTGTGTGCTACTATGGACCCAGGAAGGGAAGAGCTGCTACGGCTCAATCAATTTCTCGCTGGGTTACCCAAACTATTAGGGCATGCTACTCTCAGGCTCAGTTACCTTGCCCTTTGGAAGTAAAAGCTCATTCCACCAGGGCGCAAGCTGCATCTGCGGCTTTCCTCAGGGGCGTGCCCTTGCATGATATCTGCAGGGCTGCAACGTGGTCGTCCTCTGACACGTTTGCCAAACATTACGCACTAGATGTGTGGGAAAGGAAAGAGGCTGCTGTTGGTAATGCAGTGCTTCAGTCTCTTTTTCGGTGAGAACACATGCCCGCCTCCTGGGTAAGTGGCTTGTGAGTCTCCCATGTGGGGCTGCACAGAAGACGGACAGTGAAAACAGAGTTGCGCTTACCGTAACTACTGTTCATTGACGTCTTCTGTGCAGACACACAACCCTCCCTCCTACCCCGCTGTGTTCTTCCAGGTAATGTGAAGACATTCGGCGGCAAAGGAGAAACTGAGGGGAAAGGGGGCGACGTCGCCCAATGTCGCTCGGGCGAGAAACTGCCGCGCAGGCGCATTGGATCGGACGTGCGCCCCCTAGTGGACGTTGACTAGTAAAGAAAAATCCGGTCGGCAGGCCTGCGCAGGCGCAGTACCATGTGTGTCTGCACAGAAGACGTCAATGAACAGTAGTTACGGTAAGCGCAACTCTGTTTTTCAGCTGAAGTTTAATCTTCAAAATCTGAATCAATGATTGCATCTGCAACCAAAAGCTCTTTGCTTTCTTACATGTCCACCACATATGAAAAAATGTCCCTTCTTGTTTGGCAAATTTCCAACATACATTTGACGCCCCCTTATACATTCTAGCCAATTTTTCAGGAGTAATATACCAACGATACATCATTTTGTAAAAATTTTCTTTAATACTGGAGCTTAATGTAAATTTCAGCCCTCTTGTCTACATATTTTCCCATTGCTCCATTAATATATCATGTCCACAATTTTTCGCCCACTTAATCATACATTCTTTTACTTGCTCTTCCTCCATCTCAAACCTCAACAAAAGTGTATACATTTTAGAAATAACACGTTCATCATTTGTACAAAGGGCTATTTCAAATTCAGTTTTAGATTTCTTGAAGTCATAATGAGAGTCCCACCACTCAACTACCCCACCAAACTGGCTTTCTTTAAAACAAAGTAGTTTAAAAAGAAGTTTGTGATATAGCATAGGGTCAGTAATACAAAGGGAAAACATTTTGCTGGACTAGCATAAGCTCTTTGCAAGAACCTAAGCCTTCTTTTTGGGACCCTGGTCAAAGGTTAGCGTTTATCAAGTTAAAGAGTGTGTCCCTTAAATTCATTCACTCATTGACAGTCAGACCTCATCTTGTGTGCAATCATGTCTAATTAAACCATGTTAGTTGTTGCTTCAGGAATGGTAACTGGCAGGAGAGGAGATGTTAACTCTTAGCAGTTTTCCCCCTTGCAGGGTCCCAGGTTCCTCACTAAAGTGCTTGCCTTGGTGGCTGAGCACAGCAGGGGTGGAGTGGGAGCAGCAATAGAAAACCAGTAGCGGAGGGGGGGAAAGCCTGTTTCTCCATTGCAATTCTCTTGCCCAAGCTGCTTGGCTTACAAGGATCAGCTTTCCATGATTAATAGGTTCATTTACATGTAATAGGTTGATTTGTATGTGCTGTTTGGCCTTGAGGCCATGGAAGAATCCTGCCACAGAAAGCAATAACTGAGCAAGTCCTTGACTGAAAGGCCAGTTGTAGTTCTGGCCAATGTGTGAGAGAAATATTTTTAAAGCAAAGCAGGATGGATGCCCTCAAGGCATTGTGTGACTTGACACAATAAGAACCGAATGAGCCATTACTGCTGCTTTGCAGTAAGATTAAAATGGATGATTGCTCCAAATGCTGCCCTAGCACCAGCAGCACATTAAACACAGAGGGAAACCCTACTGGAAGTAGCCTTATATAATTAGAGTTGCCAGCCTCCAGGTAGTGGGCTGGAGATCTCCCGGAATTACAACTGGGCCGATTCCAGACGGCCCCCTGCCTCGCGAAACGTCGTGCGTCGTCGCGCGTCGTTGCGCAGAAAACGCGAAATATCGTGTTTTCTGCGCAACGACGAGCGACGACGCGCGACGTTTCGCGAGGCAGGGGGCCGTCTGGAATCGGCCCTGGTCTCCAGGCCACAGAGATCAGTTCACCTGGAGAAAATGGCTACATTGGGGGGTGGACTCTACGGAATTTTGCCATGCCAAGGTCCTAACCGTCCCCAAACCTCACTTTCTCCAGGTTTCTCCCCTCAGATCTGCAGGAATTTCCCAACTTGGAGCTGGCAACCCTTTACTGTACAATTTAGTGCTACTTCCAGTAGAGTTTCCCTTTGTGTTTAGTGTGCAGTTTGATTCCAGAGGTTCCCTTTGTTTTCCTTTTTTAGCACCAGCGGCAGCAATTAGAAGGGCTTGGTTGCAGCAGTGAGAGGTATTCTCTTGGGGTTGGCTTTTGGTGCCAGGAGTGTGTTAGATGTTTGGCCTATTACTTGTTGAGGCTCAGAGTCATTTTCCTGCCTTGTTGCTGTAGGACATACACAGAACTGCCCTCAGCACACCTGAGATACATTTATGCAATGTAGAATATAGGTAACTTATAGTATAAAGTATGAACCACGTTTGATTTTGGTTTCTTGACCTAACTCTCTATACAGAACTAGAAAAGAGGTACTCTGACACTGTTTCTTGAAGCCTGAAATGTTAGCGCAAATTGCTTGCTTCACAGAAGGGCACATTCCTGAGTAGTAGAAAGAATTCATTCATTGCCCTTAGACAAGCCCTGTAGAGTGTTAAAGACTAGATAAGAAGAAAGACTGAGACAGTGGCGCAGACTAACAACGCGGGATTTGATTGCCCAGATGGCTCATCTGCTAAAGATAAATGGGCCATCATCACGTATGAGTTTGCTTGGAGTTGCAAATGTTGCCAGATCAAAACACTTATTACAAAAAATGCTTGGATCTCCTCCTATAGGAACCTATATCAGTGTATGAGACAGGTTTACAAGGACTGTTGTTATGTTAAAGCATGAGAATGGCCTAGCAATCAGCCCTGAGTATGGGGCACATCTGTGACAAGACTGGTTTTATTGTTACAGTGGTGCCAAGGGAAGAATTATTTGTTCCTTGATCTGGTAAACAACTGTTTCAAATTATAATTAAAGGATGGACAGCCCCCAAAGAGTGACCAGCCTATAAATGCTTGCAAAGTCATATGTATGCTTTACCTGTCAAACCAATTATTTACTGAATGTTACCTCCTCTCTTGTAAGAGTTGTGGGTCCCGGTACAGAGATCCCCTGCTGAAACAAGCGTCGAACTGGGCTGGCTGCATTACCAAATGCGTCAAAGAGCCAAGCGGTTAAAGATTGCTGCTGCTGCTGCCGTTCTTGGGGAGTGCTGGTGCTAGCACTGGTAAAATTCTCAGGCACCCCAAGGAAGGAATCTACAGAGGAGGAAAAGAGTCCTCCCTGCAGGATGCTGAGGGATGCAGAAAACTGTCCTCTAGCTGGGAAGCTGTGGCAGGTTGAGGCCCCGGCTTCCCCCATAGATGTCAGTTGCAGAGGAGAGTATATAGGTGCTGGCTGGGTTGCAGTGCAGTATCATGCTGAGGTCTGGATATGCAGGAGGAACAGAAGTGGGTGCTGGAAAAGCGCTTCCAGTGAATTCAGGACCGGCGGTTGGGGTTGCCAGCTCCCAGTAGGGAGGAGGAGGAACAGATTGGGCTGGGGTAACCCCTGGTGCAGAGAACGGGAGAGCTGGGCTTGCTTCTTGCTGTATAGGAAATGGCTGAGCTGGGGTTATGCCCTGCTCTATGGGAGGCGTTAAAGGTTGGAGTTGAGCTGGAATAGCTTGGAGTCCATTGGTACTTGGCTGGCTGGGACTGGCAGGAAGATTCTGAGGGTTGCTAGGGTTTCTGGGAGCAGGGGTTGGGGCTAACAACTGGTTCCCATCCACCCGTCTATCTTGCAGAGGCGGCTGAGGTTCAGGGATAAAAGAAATCAGGTCCGTGGGGTCCTCGGGAACATGGGCAATTTGGTCAGAGATGCAGAGAAGTTAGCCGTGTTAGTCTGTGGTAGCAAAATCAAAAAGAGTCCAGTAGCACCTTTAAGACTAACCAATTTTATTTTAGCATAAGCTTTCGAGAATCAAGTTCTCTTCGTCAGATGCCTGACGATGTCTCTGTATCAGGCATCTGACGAAGAGAACTTGATTCTCGAAAGCTTATGCTAAAATAAAATTGGTTAGTCTTAAAGGTGCTACTGGACTCTTTTTGAATTTGGTCAGAGTCACTGGAAGTAGCTCTAGCAGCAGCAATCCCTCTCTTTTTGCTCTTAGGAGGTTCAACACATGGCTTTTTATCTGTATCCATTTTCTTCCTTTTATTCAAATAAAACTAATTAAACAGGCTCATTGAACTTCCAGAGTACTTCCTTAAGAATCTGGCCAGGGGAGTACTACTGTCCACGGGATTTGTGGAACAAACTTGGGGGCTCATCCAGGATTACCGATCAAGTCAAGAGGAGGTGCTGCTCGCGCGGGTGGGACTGAAGATCTGCGAGAACCAGTGCACCACAGGCTGACTTACTGCATAGATCAAAGTCTTGACTGTGACTATTCTGTACCTCCTCTATGGCTGAATAGGCATTAACATGGAAAATGAGACTACGTATATAAGAGTGTAAAGTGTAAAAAAGCCCAACTCTGCATCTGTATGGATGGGATCTGAACTGACAGTGACAGGCCAAGAAAGAGATCTTCAGGTTATGAGAGTTTAGCACTATGAAACTGCAGACTCAGCATGTGGCAGCAGTGAGAAATTAAAACTTGATACTGGGGATTGATTCAATGGATTGAAAATAAAGAAACTATATTTAAACATCCTTGTGTAGATCTTTGGTGAGTTTGTATTTGGAATACCATATACAGTTCTGGTTACCCTATCTCAAAAAGGATGCAGAAGAGGTGCCAAAATAACCAAGGGGTTAGAGCACCTTCTGTATGAGGAAAATCTGAACAGGTTTGGGGCTTTTTAGCCTAAACAACAAAAGTGACTGGGGGGACATTGTGTGTGATGTGGTTGACAACTCTAGGGAGCTATCAGTATGTTCAACAAAAGAACCTAAGCCTAGAAAAGCAAGTCTTGAACTTGTTTTCTGCAGGCTCAGGGGTGGTCATGTTTTTTCAGTAGTGAGTCACATGATCAGAAATCTCCATATGTGTGACAACTGCATTAATTTTGTATTTTTAACAATGATGAAGTATAGTCATAAATTTTTATGGAACTATAACAAACAGAGAATTGCTTTTACCACAGACTGAAATATGGGAAAGGGGGTTTTAATTACCCAGACCTTAACATATACCAAGTAGCTACCAGGTTATTGAATGTAGTCCAGATTTTACGAACCCCAACTTCTTTGAATTGGGTTACAACGATACATCCTAATTATGCACCTCTTGTAATACAGAATTTAATATGGAATGTTAAAAATGATCATTTATGCAAATTGATAAATAATCCTTTTTTAGTGGATATACTGAGCATATGGTCTCAATACAAAAAAAAGATTTTGCCAAAATTATCCCGGTTTTCATCCTTTTTAGGACAAACATGGTTTCCCCCAGGCCAATCTAATTCTTTTATGTCTTTCTGGCAACAACAGAATTTAACTCGTTTAATTGATATATCCACAAGTACAGGTTTTTAAAGTAAACAAGACTTAGAACATAAATTACAACAAAAAATACAATGGTTTACTTATCTTCAACTTTCTCACATGATGTATCAAATTGGAATTAAATCCTTAGTAACCCTATGACAGAATTTGAACAGCTCTTAAATCAAATAGATTGGACGCAAAAAGGTTTGATATCCAAACTTTATAATTTGCTTCTTAATACCTTTGAATTAAAACCTCAGAAATATCAGCTAGACTGGCAAACCAATTGTGGATCTGTAATTCCCCCAGACCAATGGGAAAAAATTTGGTCTTCTAATATAAGAGATTCTCGCATAATAAACAACAGAATTCAAGCTTATAAAATTATCCACAGATGTTATTTAACACCAAAGAGACTCTCATTATTTTCACAAACTCAGTCTCCTTATTGTTGGAAAAGATGTAATTTGACAGGTTCTTTCGATCATTGCTGGTGGAATTGTCCCCTAGTTAAAAACTATGGGATAGAGATTTTAAAGAATATAAAAGAAATAACAGGTTACGAAATACCCTTTGATATTAAGCTAATTTTTCTAAATCAATGGGACAACATGGATATCCCAAGCATTAGGAAAGAATTAATTAATGACCTCCTAATGGCCGGAAAATCCCTTTTGGCAGCTAACTGGAAGTCCCCCAAGATCCCATCTATCGACAGTTGGTTTTCCAGAGTCTGGGATTATTATATCCAGGAGAAGGTTTATGATTCTATTTATATATCTCAGCATTTTCCAAAAGAAACTGATTTTATGACAAAATGGCTCCCTTTCTTTGACTACTTACTAACCAATGATATCCACCCTCCAAAGCATTTATTGTTTGTCTCATGGTGTTTCTGAGCAATATGTTAGGTTTCATACAAACTGTAAAGAACCTCCTTCTCTGCTTAGGTATATTGCAATTCTCTAAGCAAATTTTCTTTTTCCTTTGTTAATATTATATTTGAAAACTGGTAGTATATTATAAGCTATCTGTTTTTTCTTGTATTATAGTTGACTTTAATATTGTGTAATTTGTTTTCCTGTTTACGCATTGTATGTTGTTTTTAAAGTTAATAAAAAGTTTTATTTTTTTAAAAAAATGATGAAGTATAGTCTGTTATCAATTCAAAAATACATGTTTTTTTAAAGGAGCAATACAAAAACAACTGAAAAACAGTTTAATCAACATTATTTATGCAAAAGGGCCCAGTTATAGGCCTAGTCCTAATCATTGATCAGATTTGGTCATGTCCGTGAAGAATACTGGTATGCAATAGGCTGAACTATCCTCAAGAACTGTGGGGTGTATTCATTAAGGCCACATCTAAATTTACATCATTAATAGTCGCTGTCTGCTTTGATTTCAATAGTTTCATGAAAGAAAAATATACTTTCACATAAACAAATGTACTGAAACATTGCCCGGAGTTTGACCACATAGTCAGAAATCTCAGGATGGTTTTGGGATTCATATACTCATCCCCAAAATGCCAAGGATGCTGCGTCTTCTTGGTGGACATAGTTTGCTTCCAGCTCAATAAAACCGAGCCACCCTGACCAGGCAGATGCTTGTCAGTAATTATTCATAATGCCTCATGATGTAATTGAAGTGAAATTAAACTCAAACAGCTCGAAACATTTTTCTGCTAAAAATCACAGGTGGGCCGCACCCTGGGGTCAGGCAGGCTACATTTGGCTTGTGAGCTGTGTGTTGAAATCCCTTGAGCTAAACTGTAATAAACTGTAATAAAGCAGAAATTTTGTTCTAGGACTAACAATGCCTCTCCCCACAAAATCACCACAACTAGCTTTCATAGAGAGACACTCAGTACTGATACCATACCAAACCATATAGTCAGTCCATAGCCTAGAATTCTCTTCTGTTTTCTTTTCCTGGCTGCTCAACCTAAACTACTTCACAGTGCTGTAGCGAGGATCAAAAGGAGAAGGGGAGAATGTTGTAAGCCAATCCTGAGGTGGTCAGGAAAGCTCCCACTCTCTTGGCTTTCCACAAACTATGCAAAACTGAAAAATTCAGGAGGGTTTTCTATTTAGATTACATTACTGTGTCGTAAGAAATAGCTCAGAGAGATGTCTTGGTAGGGACAGGGACTAAACACTATGCTATTGGGTACTGTCTTCTGATGTAGATACGCACCTATTAGAGAGTTTCCACACTGCTAACATGCCATGGAAATTAGTTATGCCATGTTTCAGGTAGATTTCATCTTTGTGCTCGGCTTTATGCTTGTTTAAAAATTTTCTGCAACCATTGTATCTGTTTCCTTGAATGTCCTAACTGTTGTTCATTGTTGTACTTTGCTCAGTGAATGTCCTAGCTGTTGATTATATTGTATTTTCACTTGCACTGTGTAATCTGCCTCAGATCTCAGTGAAAAAGGTGGACACTAAATAAATAAAATTAGAGTATAAATAGGAAAAGTGATGTTTCCCTCAGCTGGAGACCTCTTGAAGGTTCATTTTGACATAGAAATCTGGGAAGTTCATAGAGCATCTTACAATGATGTGATGCCCCTTTCAGATACATGATGCAAAGTGATGTTGTTGCTCCTGCAGTGGGAGCCTGGGCAGCCAGTGGTAGGGTGTAAGGCTAGGTTAAAACGAAGCGAAATGGTTTGGCCAGAAGCCAAGCCTAACCTGATCAATGGTTTGGCTTAGTTTCTGGGCAGGTTTGAAGCTTGCCAGCTCTTCCCATTTGAAAAATTATGCACAGAAATGTTATATGTACTTCAAACGCCAACCACGTTTCATGTCGGTCTCCTTCAGTCTGCACCAGGGAAAGGGGAGGGCCCTGGGTCTTCAGCAGTATTCTGCATCTCCTTTTCACATTTCAAAAATTAAAACTTTATTTAACAACTGCACAAGCATTCTTAGTATGTTTATGTTCTCTTTCCCTGTATCCAAATGGGAAGAGCAATACCCCGCTATTATAACATTAATTTTTTTAAAGGTTAAGGTATCAGAATTGGAGCCTGTTACAAACGAAAGCAGTTTTAAAAAAAATTGTTTTATTAAAACAGAAAATAGCATTGGACTGTAGAAAATATCGAAAGTAGACTATATAACAGAAAGTAACCTTGACAGTAAACGTAATGTCAAAACAAAATATGTAACTAAGTATTAAAACTACGTAATAATATAACAAAAAGTAACATTAAAGAGTAAACCTAATATCAAAACCAAAATGTATAGCAGATTATTAAAACAACCTAACTTTTCTCCTCTCCATTCCTTCACTTATTTATGTTAAAATATATTATACTTGCCATTTTATATTCAGCATATTAAAAATGTATCTTTCAGTCACATAATCAAAAAAGACTTTCAATTTTTCCTGAGTTCTGAAATTGGTCTATTATGCGTATAAGAAGTTAATTTAGCCATTGTCAAGTGAACAAATGAAAGCAGGTTGAAAGATGGTTATATAGACTGTTGCGCAGGATTGGCCCAAAACCTGGAATAGTAAGAGCGGGGGTGGAAGGAGAGGGAAATGGGGGCAAAAAGTAACTTGGAAAGTGCTATAACTATGCACATGGAGTTCTTGGATGGAATTTCTTAAAATAAAAAATCCAACTTCTAAATAATTTCATATGTCGAGTATAAATTAGTGTAGTAGAACAAATGGAAAAAATGGCCCACAAGAGAAGCAAAAATCTTCTTACTATTCAGCTATTTGAAGCAAATTATTATGGCAAATTTAACAGAATAATTACACCAGATGAGGTTTAAAAATGTGAATTTAACATACATTTGTTTGGCTATAGTTTCCCCCCAGGGGTTGCCGAAATTTATTCGACATGCAAAATCTGACTCTGTTTACTGGTTGGAGGAAAGGAAAACTTAAGGGGGGGATGCTTTAAATTGTTTAAGCAAGATTTTTAAGTAAGGAAAAAGAAAAGTACTCTGTGGTACATTTTACCCTCAATGTGTGAGGCTCCAAGCACAAGTGGCCTCATGCTACTGGGTGGAGACGGTAAATGGGGTGAGGCAGCACAAGAATAGGCTGGCTCAGGCAGGCTGGAGATCTGCTTGGCCCCAGTTTGCTCCACTACATGTACTTGTATTGTCCAATGGGCAGGGTCTAATATGGATGATACATTTCTGCATTGAGGCTCTTGGGAGATCTCTGGTTTGCCTGGGCATAATGTGGTCGCAACAGGCAACTGTGGGGCTTGTGGTAGTACTTGAAAGTTCCATCTCCAGGCAGCTGCTTTCTTCAGCTTCCACCTGATCCTTTGACAGCTGTTTCTGCACTGCTACAAAGATGCCTGTCCTTCTTTTCTTCCCCATGAGACTCAACCAGCCAGTGTCTGAGCCACTGCAGCCCAAGTAAGAAACAACTGAGCATCACAATGGCAGTATTGGTGAGAAACTGGGGGAACTGGCAATGCTGCTGTGGGGGGGAGGGGACGGACATTACAGTGTGTTCCATTTCTCACCCCTGATAGCGTTAGGCCTAGTAATGGACTTAGGGTTGCCAAGTCCCTATATGCTGCTGGCAGAAGGGGTGGGGGCGCCTGGCACTCACCTCATGCCTTCTGTGTGTCTTTTTTCATGTGTGCGCTCCAAGCACTTGTGTAATGATGTCACTTCCAGAAGAAACATTGTTGTGCTGGCCGTGGGAGCATTTCCATACTCTATGCGGGGCTGATTCTTTGAGAATTGGCCAGCTCAGGGCTCATTTCAGCCCCAAATAAAGTGTGGAGGCACTCCCTCAGCCTCTGCAATGATGTCACTTCTGGAAGTGACATTGTTGTGTCTGGTGGGATTGCACATGCTTCACATATTCCTGCTGGTGGCGAGCAAGCTCCAGGTGGCCGGAAACCTCCTACTGGTCACCCATGACCGGTGAGCAAGCAGGTAAACTTCTGGGAAATTGCCCGCCACCGCTGTGCACCTCGGATCCCTAAATGGACCCCTGACAGCTGTGAGACCTAGGCAACTTCCCCTTTAACCTACTGGATAAAATGATAATACCTCTATACATTGCTAAATGGACACCAGGGAAGAGAAGTCAGGTCTCTCGCTTTTGAGGAATGTTTTTAGAAATCAAATAGAATAGATGTATATTCAAAGGCCTCAGTGACACAGATACACCCAGGATCCAGGCTCTGCTCTGTAAGCGTGTGAATGACTTCAGCAAACAAGTCCAATTTCCATTTCATTGGAGACTCATTGCAGAGTCTTTTGCTCACATGGCAGCTCTGTCCCTCCTTAAAATCCCAGCAAAACTCTTCAGGGCATTATAGGCCATTACAAAAATCATCCAACTATAAACCCCTTTCGGGGTTGTAGTTTTGTTATCTAGACAGAGGGAATAAGGGCTGATTTTGCTTTGGAAAAAAGTGACTTCAGAGGCTTAGGAAATCGGCACATAACTCTTAAAATGTGGTTCTTGCTTCATGAGAGGCCATTTCAGATTATGGGGTGTACCAACATATGATTACTGCTAATTATATATTTTGCTGTGTCATTAAAACTTCCACTAGTATCACATGTGTAATCTGCAAGTGAAGCAAAAAGGAGAAACAGCCTCTTTATGAACAACAGGTATTTTAGTATTTGGTAGTAACTGAATAGATTCAGATGAGGACTGGTTTCATGCAACCAGTTTTAAGAGATGAGATGTGGATGGGCAGTGCAATCCTAAGATTTTGCCCTTAGCCATCGTGGGGCCACCCGTGGATTTCTGGCACCATTCGATGTCTCCCCAAAGACTTTTGTGAGCATGTAACGCTGGCGTGGCAAGCTCTACCAGGCGTGGCCAGGAGGGAACGCTCCATAGTTGCACCAGCAATGCCAGCAGAATCCATTTGTAGGGTGGCTATAGGGGACAGAGCTTTGAGTGGCATGGAACGGTGTAACCACTCTGTGGGCTGGGCCACATTTGCTGTCACCAGCTGCCAATGCTATTCCCCCACCCTGCAGAAAGCAAGCACACAGGGCAGAAAGACCCTGCTATCATGCTCGCCACACCTCAACAGAAGCACCTGCCCTGTGTGTGTGGGGCACACTGAAGGTGCAGACGGTGCCCACCCACCCACCCTCCCAACCCCCATTTCTGACAAAGGCCAGGCTGGCAACTGAAGCACCACTAGCTTGCAAACTCCCTCCCCCCTGCTGCTGCTCCCAGAATCGTGCACCCCCCTCCTGGAAAAGTAAGATCAGTGAGGGTTGTCCTGCAGCCCCTGGCACTCAGGATCACCCCCCTACACACAAGTCTTGGAGAGGCAGCTTCTTAGAGATAAGTGGAGTGTGTGTGTCTGAAACCACGTGAATGCCTATTGGAAACAACAGGAGAGGCTGAAAGTCCCATTGGATATGATGGGAGGCATGAATGCCCATCGACTTGCCCCTGGATCCCCGTTTGTTTTGGCAGCAGAGCCACACACAGGTACAGAGGCACCTGGAGCCTTTTGGGGCCACGCCATCCTTACCAGTTCAGAGCAAGAGATCACCCTCTGGAATGTGTGAAAGGGCAGCCCTATGGGGAAGTGCAGGTTGGGGGGAGCTGCTGTCATCCCTAGGCAGGCAAACAGGCAGGGAGAGAGCTCTTGTTCAAGACAGACTTTATTGAACTGCCAAAAGCAAAGAGGCTATCTGGACACATGTTGCCAACTTCCCTCACCTGGGAAGGGAGCTGTGCCTGTTTGTGACTTTCCCCTCTCTCTGTAGGCGTGAGCTCAGCTGTAAGTATACTTTATAGGATTTTTAAAAATGTGTCAGAATAGTGTTGCCTATTAGCATGAGGAGAGACGTTTGAACAGATATATGGTCATTTGGGGATGAAGAACAAGAGAAAAGGAGAACAACATCTATTGTGTACTTTCACAGATTAACAGAAATTTAAATGAAACTGTTATATCCTGTGAAGTGTCAAAAATACCAAAATTGTAATGGTAGAAATCCAGTTATTGTGAATACTGTACTGTGCAGATAATTACAGGCAGAAAAAAAATTCCCCCCATATTTTTTATGTCCCTATAATGGTTGATTATTCTGATTTCCAGAATTTGCAATATTCTCTAGCATGACAGCAACAAATATCACAATAAGAATTAAATCAATTTTTGCTTTACATAGTATACTTTCAAATACCATAGCTGATAATGGACCACATTGTAAATGTGCTGAATCTAATACATTGTGATTAGAATATGATTTTCAATGTGTCACTTCTAATCAAAGGGCTTAACATAAAACTGAGTTAATATAACTAAGAAGTTGCTCATGAAAGCAGAGGATTCACAAGGGGAACCAAGTCTGGCCTTATTAAATTACAGAATGACTCCATTAGAAATGTGGTGGTCAGCTATAGAGTTATTTTGTAGGAATGTCAGAAACAAGCTCCTAAGGCACTTGAAAACCATGGAGGAAGAATTTAATAAAAATAAAATCAAACATCTTCTGTTTTAATTTATTTCTGATTATAAGGAGTTCTTACAACTTATAGCCATTACAAACAAAAAAGTGAGTTTGTGCAAAGCCAACAACAGAAGGTACTCAATACCAGGTACTCAATTTGACAATGCAAAAAAGAAGAAAAAAGTCCTAAACAGCGTGAGAATAAAGAGCTGAATGTTTGCTCATTGAACCACATAGCTATTTTTCTGACTATAAAGTTCTTTGCTTAATGTCTTCCACTGTTCTGCATATGATATGCATATGTTATACCTTGGTATCTATTTCTGTTCATCTAATTATTCTTTCAGTCATTCTCAGTGATCAAGAATATTTATTCACACACTATTCAGGACCTTTTCTTCTTCTTTGCATTGTTACCTCTGGTCCCGAGTACTTTCTGCTTTTGGTTTTTCAGAGGTGTTCTCCCCTCTCCCCCTTCTGGAGTTTGTGCGAAGGAAAATATTGGGGGGGGGGGTGCTTTATAAAGGAGGTGGTGCAAAACTGCATACAGTCAGAATGAAGAACTGTCAGATCCACATGTGGAAAACATCTGCAATTACTGCCAACAGAAACGGAAAGAGCGAATGGGTATGAATGATGTGCTGAAAAATGAAGAAATAAATGATAAATGGGGATTTCTCACAAGATGCAGAATGTTTTGTATAATGATTAAACCTTTGCTTATGAAGTGGCCAACAGAAATGATCATGCAACTTGAAGCCTTTGAATGAAGGGCCACGTTTTCCTCCCTATAGCTTGATCTTATTATTGCTCTTGTTTCTAGTGGGACTGACATGTAACAAGTAATGTGACCTCCTCCCCGGTACAAAAAAACTTTCCTAGAGGGAGCAGGTGACATTTCCTAGGAAGCACTGTCACCGAGCAGCACCCCCCCTCCTGCCCTGAGGCCAGCCACGAACTGTGTTTGAAGTCTACACACTAAAAGATTGCCTTGCACTTGTGCCTCCAATACACGTGTCAGTTTCATATCTGATGCTGCAACAGACTGTGTCAGTTTCCTGGACAACTGCATTCAGGACCCTTGTGGGGCACAGCCCCACTCAAGCTTGTATCTGGACTCTCTTGTGTGATTTTGCCCTGCTACCAACCATGGACTGTGTCTTAAAGGCTGCTCCCTCACCTGCCATGAGAGCTTGCCTTGCCCTGGGCCCCAGCCACGCTGCTAGCAGCCAGGTGCCAGCCAGGGAGATCTTCAGCGAACCTGACCAGGCGCCCCCTGGCCAGCTCCCACTGGGAGCCTCCCGCGGGCTGGTTACCAAGCTCGCCCTCGCTGCCGGGCAGCCTGCTAGTAAACCCTAGCCGTGCTCAGACGACAGCCTTGTTCTCAGGCAGCCAGGAAAACGAGGGGAACTGCCTGCTTTGGGAAGCCATTTCGAAGAAGCGAGCCGACCACGTACACAGCGAGAGAACTCCGCTCTCCTCTGCATATCTTGACACCTATCCGGAATGAAGATTGAGCACCGGTCAGCCAGAGAAATCAACAAGCGCACATCAAAGCAACCTCTGCACTCCGGACTTGATGGCACCAGGATGAGCGCTGTTAATGTGCAAACTGCCCGGATCCCCTTCCTTCCTCCGTCCCCTCTCCCAAAAGGTGTCATGATATCAATCAGACTTCAAACAGTGTCCAATCAAGGCTATTCCGATAGCCCCAAATCCTTTGGTTTAAGTCATGAGAACCACTGAACGGGGCACCCGCCCCCCCGAATACTTTGAAAGTATATAAGCTAGCCCCTCAAACCAGAGGGCGTGCGCCATTCCTATCCTAACTTCCTTGCTGCCCTTCTACCTGTGGTCCTAGTGCTGGCACTAGACCACCTTGCTGCTAGATCTCTGCTCCACCCCAGGATTGTAAGTATATCCCTTGTCATCGTGGGGTTCCTGCTCATGGAACCGTCTCTAATTTTCCTACTCTGTGTTTCTTAGCTCTTGTGTGTGTAACCTTGTGTGTTTGTGTAAGTTCAGGCATACGCCACACCTTTAGTAAATACACATTATTGATTGAATATCTGTAGTCTGCCTCTTTATCACGTGAGTTTCTGAAGAAGGGACCTTGGTATAGCTGGCTAGATCCGCGCTAAATTTAGTTCTGGACTGCTAAGCTAATTTCCCCATCCAATTAAAAGCAGTTCCGGTAACAGCACCATAATAGAGACATCCATGAGCGGATGATGTATTGCCTTGTGCTAGGGACAAATATTGTCATAGACAGGCGAATGGGCTGACCCTGGATCACACCTCTTCCAAACAAGAAAAAGGGAAGCAAGTAGGATTGGGTGGATACTTACTTCATAGATGTTGGCAGAATTTGAATTGTCGTAAAATTTTTAGTTTTCTTTCTGCTGAAAAGAAAGGAAGAGAATGTAGGTTTTCAGTTTCAGAAAGGCTCTTGCTTGATCAAGGAGAGGGGCATGTTCATGGGAAAACACTGGGCAGCTTCCCCCCTACCCTCTGGAGGTGTGTCAGTATTTAAAGGAAACAGTCCAAACTGGAATCTGCTGTGGAATTCTGCCAAAAGTGAATTTGCCCCCTAAACGTGACTGCGTGCTATTTCCCCTGCATTTGTTAAACTAGCAATTAATACTTGGGAACACCCTGTAAGCACACTATATATGGGAGAAATATGGCAGTAATCTTTGGTTAAAAACCATAAGGAGCTAGAAGGTAAATGCTTATAATTGTTATGCTGATGGATATGACATAGTAACAATCTGGAAGCAGAGATCTGATGTTTAGACACGTATAATATAAAGTACCAACAACAGTTTTTTTCACAAGCTATTTACCTGTCAAGACATAGTTTATTGGTGGTGACAGGAGCTTTTTCAAATTCTCTTATGGAAACAAGGGCAGAAAGCAGCCAACATCCCTCAGAAAGGGCCAATACAAGTTACATCTGGCTGAACTTCAGCATGTTTTCCTGATAAGGGGCCCATGAGAGCTGACAGATTTTGTGCCAAGGTGTTTGAAAGCACCTCCATTGAGAGAAACAGCTTTGAAAGGAAGAGAAAGAGATAGTGGTCAAGACAGCCATAGAATAGGCACTTAATTATGACATCAACATTGCATCAATTGGGGCAGATCAGGCAAAATGCAACAGTTCTCAGCATTTGAGAGCGCTGGCTAATTCTTTCCATAACATTTCAATGTTACTATTCAGTTACTTTTTCTATAGCAATCTAGGTGTATTTCTCACATGATCAGCAAATCGTATACCTGCTGCCCAATACTACTTACAATAAAGAGGAACAAGATAAGTTGTAAAGTGAAACAATAAAAATGAATAAAGTTAAATAGAGGTTATTCAACAATTATACAAAAAACACACAGAGAAGGGGGAATCATCTAGCTATATCTAGCATATTTTAGTGATTGGAGTGTCAGACTAGGATCTGGGAGAACCAGGTTCGAATCCCCTGTCAGGCTATGGATGACAAGCTATGGCAGATCCCTGTACCATTGCAGCAAGAAATCCAAGCTCTTGGTTAAATGGCTTTATTCAGAAATCAGATCATTTCCACAGATATGTCCATAGGATTACTCAGAAGCAAGGTAAGCATCTAAGCAGTAAGAACAGGTTGACAGGAATAATGACGTGGGAAAACCACTCTTCTTAATGAACACATCTCCTCCTCCACCACCCAACAGTAAAACAGGACTTTTGGCGCAAACTCGTCCTGAGAATGTCTCACATATTTGTACTATCAAGTCGAGACACTGAGAAAGCAAGATATCAAAGTCGAGACATAGCAGTGCATGAGAGTGGGCAGTGTACAAGGTCAGAAGCACTGGAAGTTTCTACAGTCAGTTAGATAAGGCACCTGCAGCTCCAATAAGCCTGTGAAAGAAACAGTTATGGTATTTGCATATGACACAGGTCAACATTAAGTAGTGGCATGGATGGGGCACAGACATGACATTCCTATTCTGCCATGGAAGCAGCTTGCTGGATGACATTGGGCCAGCCAAACCTACTTCAGTGGGTTGTTGTGAGGATAAAACAGAAGAAAAGAGAATGATGTAAGCCATTTTGGGTCCCCTCTGGGGAGAAAGGAAGGATAAAGCTGAAGTAAAGTAAGATATAACTGAAAATGTAAAGGACTGATTACTTTTAAGATAATAATTTGTCACACAGATAAAAACATCCTGCAGTGTTGTAAAATAAACCAGTGTGTATTGTTTTAAAAGATGCTATATTGCCCGGCAATTCTATGCACAGTTACTCTGCATAGAAGTGTACAGTATGCATGCATGCAAATTTTAATTATTTTAAATATTAAATTCTACTCCCCTCTCCATTCAGCTGTCAAAACTATTATCAAGCTATTATGAAACTACAGGATAGACTAGTCTGTGTCTTACAAACTTTACAATACTTTGCATGAATCAGCTTATAGTTTTAGTGGTCAGCAGTTGATTTAAGACTAAGCAACCCAGAATGCACAATAGCTCCTATTTTCTCAGAGATCTTATATTTTTCAGAGTAACAATTTCCATCAACATTATTCATGAAATCAGAGGCCTGGAAATGTTGACATTCAGACACATTGATGGCTTTCATTACAACAGTGGTAATAATGGCATTTAACACTTGTCACCAGGGTTCTGCTGCTGTTTCCAGTATGCTCTGCCACCTATTTAATTACATTTTAAAACTTCTAAAATATGTATATGTGGCAGAAATTCTGGGTATATTTACATCCCACCCTGAAATTGCCAGAAACCATCAATGTCAAGTCTGCCCTTCAAAATGCTACATAAAAGCAAGACCAAGTATTTGGCTTTGGCAAAGACTCCTTAAGGAGCCTTAACTGAATCCATGTAAATGGCCCCAGCCATTTCTGCAAATGACACATAAATTAGTCTTTGTATTCTTCACGTTTGTAATTTGGATGGAAAACTTACACTTGGCTAGAAGTATGTTTAATTTTAAACTGGTTTTCTCCCCCTATCTGTACCTCAGTAATATTCCCAAAGGGTACAATCCAGATTCAGAAGTATAATCCATTGCATTTAATGTGATTTACTTTCTGGTAAGTAAAAATTTACTTATTTGGGAGAGAGCCCAAGTGAACACAGGCTGTTGGGTCATTTGTGAAATCATTCTCAGAATGTCCTTTTCCACCCTGCCCACAGCATTCAGTTAGAAACAAAACCTCCGTCAGACCTCTCCCTCCATTCCTGAGTAAACAGATGGCTCTTATGCTGCCATGCCCTAAAAGTCAATATATAACATTTGTGGCAAGATAAAAGCATAGGAAACTCTTTTTTGTAACTTTCAATGAAAGGAAACGAAGAATTGATCTTGTTGCAAATAGACATGCTATGCAGAACTTTGATATGTGAACATACCATGTTCTATGATTGCAATCACTCATGAATTGGACCTCTGTTCTCTTCTGTCCACCATTTGCCTTGAATGGCTGTTGAACAGCTTTGCAGCAGCGCAGTTGCTGGGGGGTACGGGGTTGGAGGAATTTCATTTCCTTTTAGTGGTGGTGGTGGTGATTCACTTCTTTACCTTGTGGGGGCTTTTGCATCTTGCACAGTATGTAAAATGATACCACCTAGGAACTATGCCTCCTATAAGATCCAGTCGGATGTAGTGGTTATAGTGTTGGACTAGGATCTAGAAGAACCAGGTTCGAATCCCTACTCTGCCACAGAAGCTTGCTGGATAACCTTGGGTCAGTCAGACACTGAGTGATTCCGCACACGTTGGATAATGCACTTCCGATCCTCTTTATAGATCATTTAGAACGGATTTTTGTGTGTGCAAAACAAAAAATCCACCTCAAACGATTGATAAAATGCATTGAAAGTGCATTATCCAACGTGTGCGGAATCAGCCAAAGTCAGCCTAGCTCACAGGGTTGTTGTAAGGACAAGATAGTGGAAAGGGGAACAATGTAGGCCACTTTGGGCCCACATTAGGAAGAAAGGTGGAATAGAAATAAATAAATAAATAAGACTGACCAAAAATTGCATGCACAAAAATAACATCAATAACAGTCTTAAATGAACACCAAACGGTAAAACTTTTCTTTTAAAAAAAAGTTTAAAATTGCTGGAGGGGAAAAGTGGGACTTCCATCAGGGTTTCTAAGAATGTGCATGCATAGAATACTGCCAGTTTCTGAGAACTGCACGGAATTGTTTTACCAGTAAAAAATAACCCAGCAAGCAGGCTCATACTGCTTGTGAATGGCTAAACTATTTGATAAATAACCAGTGAACAGGCTGTGAAACAGGCAAAGTGCATGTCTTCAACCGTCCCTAATTGCCAATGGGAAACTAGAAAGAAAAGAACAACTTCCTTTGAGTAACAGCATAGAGGTATCCTGTGCAATGGGTACAAGGATCAATTCATTTGGATCAATATCTGAATATCAGGATCAATATGTCTGGCAAGAAAAATACCCTATGAAGTAAGGGCCACAGGCTCTCATTTGAAACCATAAGGCTGTTAAAGATAGAGGACCGTTCTCTAAACTGCAGCCCAGCAATTAAAGTCAGTCACACATTTTCTTTTCCATTGCTTTCGTGTAAAATTTCCCCAGATTCAGGACTGGATCAAGACATGCTGAGTCCCTAAACTATTTCAAGTTTATGATGCCTCATAGAATAGCCTCAAAAATTGTAATTTAGTAATTTTGTATTAAGAGGCCCCTCATGATCTGGGACCCTAAACTGTAGCCTATTTAGTTTGTGCATAAATCCAGCTCCACATGTATTATTACTGAGTTTAAGTGAACAGCAGGCTTTGGCTCTGAGGTGATACTGATAGTAATGGAGAAAAATGAATTGTAATTTAGAGCAGGAGTTCTGGATCAAGCCCCCTTTCCCAGCTGCCAAACATGCTGCAATTAAGAGTGCAAAAACATGGGCGCATTCTCCATGTAATTTCTGAAAGTGCTGACTTCAAAGCCTTGAAAAGTGGCTACATTGCCGAGGATCACTAATGAAAGGCTATAATTACAATGAAAGAGGGGGAGAGCTCAGGGTGCGATCAAGGGCTTGCTCATTGTCGTCATCACGTGCAGCTCACCATCTATTTATCTTCTGCTTTTTGTCAGTGCAGGCTTCTATTTACTGACGCACAGCCCTATTAGGAACAAAGGCGAATTCTGTTTGATGTGAATCAAATGCAGTCTATAAAAAGAAGCCTACGCCAGGTTCTTCCCTGATAGCTTGTTGTTTTCTTTTTCCTTAGCTCTTTGATATGTTGGCTGTGTTTAACTTTCCCCTCCTTCTATAGTGGTGACAATACATGCCAAATTACATTAGAGATTTGTTTTCTTCTATGTTATGTTTGCCTGGAGAGCTCCCAGAATGACAACTGATCTCCAAACGAAAGAGATCGGTTCCCCAGGAGAAAATGGATGCTTTGGAGGGTAGACTGTATACATCCCCATAGCTGAACCCTCTCATCTCCCCAAATCCTCCCCTCCCCTCAATCTCCAGGAATTTCCCAACCTAGAGTTGGAAACCTTATGATGTGTTACATGTGTTCCCAACCTAGCAGTCCTGTCATGGACAATGAAATTTAAACCTACTTAGGTTTGTACCACATAACCTGTAGCCTAAATGTAGGACTGGAGTTAGTGATACATGGAGTCTCATTCAAGTAGAAGGCTAGGGGATTTGAGGAGGGAGGTATTGTGGGAAGTGTTGCTCTTAAGACAGTTACACAAGATCCTCTTTTCTGTGGGAGTTGCTTGATGACTTCTCAGTATACCACTTTTTGCATCCATTTTATGTAACGTGGCATCTAGACAAGATGGATCCCCTCTCTCCTGCTGCTGCTTGGTGAAGAAGCAGAAGCAAACCTGAGAAAATTGGTGTTGCACTGACACCATGACACCATTTCCAGTATGAACTCAGAATTGATGTCATTGCTTTGGGGTTATGCTCTAGGATTCACCTGAAACTCTATGATAAAAACCACAGAGTTTGGGGTGAATCCCCTGATGCGATGATGTAACTTCCAAGTTCACATTGGAAGTGATATGGCAGCAGCATGATGCTGATTATTAGGTCTCCAGCTCTTCACATCTCCCAGGGGTTGACAGTGTTGGGCTGGCAACCCTAATAGTTCCAGAGTTGAGGGGAAACAGAAAGATTTGATATCTCAGCTCCCATTTCAGTCCTGTTTCTTTGTTTACATTTAATAATCTCTTCTTCTGAAGCAAGGAACTACCTTAAGACAGGAGAGATGAAGGATTGAGGCAGTTATATCTCCAGAGAAACCCGTCCCCCGGAGAGGTCTGACTTCAAACAATTTCCTGTCATCCTTCACAGGTAAAATAAGAGTAAGGCATAACCTTCATTAACCCAACTTGTGGCTTATTAGTCATTGAGTGATTCCACACGTGTTGGATAATGCACTTCCAATCCTCTTTATAGATCATTTGGAACGGATTTTTTTCATGTGCAGAACAAAAAATCCACCTCAAATGACTGATAAAGTGCATTGAAAGTGCATTATCCAACGTGTGCGGAATCAGCCTTAATGTTCTATCCACAGGTTAGCCATAACTTTCCATCTTATATTGGCAAATGAATTACAACTGAATGTCTGACATACTGAAGACAAGCATTTTATAAGATTTTTCACTCTCTCCATATCCTTTGTACAATCTCTCCTTGTCTTGTTGTGTAAATCATTATAAAGTCAGCTTAAGGAGGAGGAGCATGTATTGTCACTAATGGCTCTTTTGTGCAAACAAAAGTGAGGCAGGAAAGCAAGCCTTTATAGTCTTTTATTTGGCCTCAGGAACTCTATTTGTTGCTCTTCAAGAAAGATTCCACAGGAGGTCAAAGGCAAATAGCACACATTGTAAAATGCTCTCAGAAAACTGCCAGAGTGACAGGAGGAGCTACAAATTGTCAGCTACAGATTGTCAAATGGTTGGAGCAAAGCAGTGTGTCTGATCATAACATGGAAAGCTGCCATATGAATTAGGGAAGAGTTTGGCAGATGAGCAGGACAGACAAGGACAGTTAGAATTATTATCCCCCTGTTTTCAACAGAATTTATCCTACATGAGTGAGTTAAGGCTGAATTGCACTAGAATTTCCCCCTCTCAATTCATATTTGCAGTGAGATCTAGTGTGGTGTAAATAGTCAGAGTGTTAGATTTGGACCAGTTTAGAACTCCACATAACCATGAAGCTCCTGGGGGGGGGGGCGTCACTCTTTCTCAGCCTCACCGACTTCACAGGACTGTGGTGAGAACGAAAAGGGAGGGGGCAAGGAGAGACCTACATATGCTATCCTGTACTCCTTGGAAGAATACAGAGTGAAAATGGATGGATAGTTCACAAATTGCCTCTTAATTCTGTTTTTGCCAGTGCAATGTGCAGGAATATACTGCTTCATGACTTATCTTGCAGTTGTCTTGGAATGATTGTTGTAAAAATTGATGTTATATACAGAAGATTATATCAATATATACTTTGTTTATCAGGATTAACCCCCTGGTTCTGTATTCACAATGACATATGTGGTTTAGCAGTGCTTTTTTTCTAAAAAATTGTTTAGGGGTACTCTTAGTTTGACTCAAGAAAATCACTATTTTATAGTTCAAATCGGAAAAAATAAATGCAGTCAATGGACAAAATTACCAAGAACATGCCCACTCTTTATGGGGTCAACAGAAGACGGGGCCATGTGCCCACTCTCCACATGGTCTACAGCAGATGCTGTATCACACAACACCGTTGTCGCATCTTTTGTTTTTACAGAGTCATCATTCACTTTACACTTCTTTGCTGGCTGTGATGATGTAAAATAGTAATTTTCCTACTCATATTGAAATACTGCCACTCAATGAGGTTATAGGCCAAACTTTCATCAGTAAAACAACACACTACTTCACAGATTAAATACTTCTTCCATCTGAGACTCAGGAAACACCATGAAAGGGAATGACATCAGAAGACTGTCAGTGATTAGAATTATGGGTATTGCCAACCAAGCCCCTCTATAGTGACACGTGCGCACAACCAAAGAGTTTCGGTATAGACAAACTCTTTGCACTCTTTGCGCAAAACATACACAAATACACAAATTGGTCACCACCATCGGGGGTAGCAACAAGACTGACCAATCTCCGTGCTAGATTCCAACTACCAGAGCTCCAAGTGGCTTAGAGAAGACTTGTTTGTATTTGTCTGCACCCTAACGATCACCGATTATGCCAGCGATCTCAGTGGCGTGTTCGATGCTCAAAGACATTCCATTTTTTGTAAGACGAACAGCGCTCCTAGTGAGTTTAAATATAACTAAACATCTTTGTTGCCAACATACGCTACATAAAACTTAACAAATCACATAAATATCCATAATACGTTTGGAGTTGGTTTAGCGGGAATTCCAACATTTTAAAATTTTTTACTTTCTCCTGTTAGATTCACAAAATGTTTAGGGGTATATGTCCCCCTGCATGCCCCCAGAAAAAAAGCACTGTGGTTTAGTATCCTTACTTATAAACATTCATTGAAGGGATAGCATGAACAGTGAACTTCAGCTATAGAAAACATGGGGTTTATATTGCTTTCTTTAATTGCCATTATAAATTTAGTCAAATTAATTCAAAACTCCATTTTAAGGTGAGGCCACAAAGTCTTTCCTCTCTTCTTTGTTTGAAACCTGTTTTGATACATAATTGTTGAATTTCCTATATCTGGCACCTTTGTGGTAGTGACCTATAATTCCTCCCCTATAATAGCTCCAGGATTGCTACGTGGAGACAAGTGCTGGCAAACCACCTCTGAATGTCTCTTGCCTTGAAAATCCTATGGGACTCACCATAAGTCAGCTGTGACTTGACAGCACTTTCCACCACCACCAGTTTAAGTGACAGGCTTATTGAATAAAGTGATTCAAAGGGGTTTCTTTTTTATTGCCAGTGTGATAATGGACCGTAGTTTTTGCCATTCAAATGGATACTTCACAGATTTTTGGTATGAAATTACTTTTTGCTACTGGGTTCCCCGTAACTGGCTGACTTAACTATTTCTCTCATTAGCTAACAAGAAACATTTATCAGTCAGTCCAGATTGTAAGGTTTCAACCCTCCAGAAAAGCATACATAACTTCTAGTTAGGGGGAGCTAGGAAGAGGTTGCTAAGAGTGTGGTTGAGGTTATAGTGGATATACCTGGAGGTTTGTAGGGAGATAGATAATATGACCACCCTCTTCTCAACCTGAACAAGCTTCATTTCTTTAGTCATGATCTGAGAACAATTGACTGTATGTAAGTAAGTTTTGAACCTTGGCTGGTGGTAGATCTGGCACCTGATTGAACAGAAATGTTTGTATTTTTCTAATTTTTATCCCTTTCTGTTCTCTGCCTTTTAAAATGCCATGTACAATTTTGATTTCAGCAGGTGAAGATTTTACTGGCAGATGCAGTTATGGGGAAAGCTTCACCTAGTTGTACAAAAACCTGGTAGTTGTGCTAGAATAAAGTTGACAACACTTAGGGGATGTTGAGCCACAATCTTACCACTGGTGCATGAAGACTTTGACCATCAAATGAACAGTCACCACACATAAGACACCACCTTACAGTGATATAGTCCCTCAGTCACTGTTTCAAATATCTGTTTATATCCATTTGCCTTTTCTTTATGTCCAAAGAAGTACTTTAGAAGCTGTTTTTATATATGCAAAGCATTGGTCATAAAAAAGCCCATTGTACATTTGGAGAGAGAAATTATGTCATACTTTTTACACATGTGCAGTTCTAGTTACCAGCAATGGATCCATCTTTCTCTATCATCCACATAGGTGTGGCCAATAACAGGGTTCCTTCTTGTATGATCATCATGTGGTCAGGTTTGAGGTTGACATTCAGGTAGAATAAAATCATTTTGGACTTACCTCCATAGTTCCTGAATATAAGCACTATCAGAGTGAGATGCTGCTGCCAATACTGTACCCCATTTGAGACATCATGTTAACTGTTCATTCGATGGTCAGATTCTTCATAAACCAGCTGTAAGATTGTGGCTCAAGATCTTGTGTTGCCAACTTTATTCTAGCAGAGCTACATGGCTGTTGACTGACTTTTCTTGCTAGAGTTTGTTAGAGAAGAATGTAAATACTTTTTTACACCCAATTTGTTTAAAATGGAGGACTTGTTCTCTTCAGATGACACACATGCACTGAAAAATAATGGGCCCTTTGTCCCATTTTTATTTCATTGGGATTTTATAGGGGACAATTACTTTATCCATGTGCTACTTGTAGCTAATGAGCATACACTTGAAGTTTCTTTAGGCGTTAGAGAACAGGAATAAAAGAGCAGCAAAATTAATTGTGCTCTTTAATCAGTTCAAAATGCTATGGCTACGTGCTGGAAGAAGTCATGTAGCCACTTAGATGGTTTCACTTGGGCAGTGATCATAAATCTGCAGACAAGACAAATTGTCTAGAGGCCTAGAAATCTGACCAAAGGTTTAGTTACTCATCCTGTGAAACAATGAAAAGAATATAATTCCCACCCTACAAACAGCTATTCTGCAAGTTCTGCTAGGAAGACTCTCATAAAAAGAGGGGAAGCAGGAGGCAAGCTTTTACTGTACTCCCCTCAAGGTCTCTCTGTGACTACTTAAATGACCTCATATGCCAGTGTGTGTGTGTGTGGGGTGTGTGTGTGTGATTTTCTTATTTGGCTTGCTCAATTTAAGCAATTAATGACTTTCTATCATCTTTAGAATCAGATGCCAGGGCTGTCATGCCTTAAGCTTTTCTTCTCCCAATAACCATTGGGAAAGAGTCTGACTAGCCTGACAGCAGTTGAAAATCTAAGTACACCAAGTACTACTTACACATTATGCTTTTTGTTCACAGAGACAAGCAGTATAAAGAACCTCCCTACACAGGTCTATTTGCCAGCTTGGAGGTACCTTGTTTTCAAGAGATAAGTTTAATTGCTATAAGATCCATGTCCTTTTCTGTAGTTGTGCCTTCCCTGAGAAATGGCCTGCCAGCTGATGGATACGAAATTACCTTTTCGGCAAGATTCAAGAAATTATGCAAGGTGACTCTTTTCCAATGAGCCTTTGGAACCTCATGTCTTTGAAGGTGTGTTTTATCAGATCTAAAAAACGTAGAAGAGAAAGCCATTTTCTTGATGGGACCTCGTCTGGACCGTGAAGCTAGGCCTTTTTCCAGCATAAATATATGTTCGTTGTTGAATTAGAATATTATTCAGAGCTTAGATTGCTAATACCATATCCCCAAGAAAAAACTGCTGTTCAGAAATAAAATGTATGGCAGCAGATGATAACTTTAGATCCCATTTCATGGATTTTTCTTTAAAATAGTTGATTGACCCCAAGCTGACACAATTCTCTTTTGCTTAGGCAGTGCTTATATAAATATAGTTTTTTCTCCTATATTTTGTAGACATTCCAAAGTACAAGGAACTTTATATTACTAACTTAGATTGCACATATACAACACTGGATATCATTTTCAACTAGATTGCCTTGTCCGTACAGAAAAATCCAGTTGTGAATTATTACTACAGCGCCATAGTGCAATATCTAATGATGTATGAATTAGTGTTAATGTTCTAACTAAGAACACTACATTCTGCATCCTCTTTTTCCTGTGGTATACGTTAGCAGAAAGACAGTGTCCAGAGGGATATCTTTACCAATGGTTACTTACAGCATTTGCCGTAACTTACTTCAATATTTTTGGCTACAGGTCCACCCTTTGGTTTTCAATATCTCCATAATTTTTCATTATTCCTTTTATTCTTGCTATGCATCTTTTAAGGATATGTGGTTCATACACAGAAATGGAAAGTGATATGATCTATAGGTTCTATAATTCCTAGTTTTTCTAGGTATGCACAGAAGCAACTAAGACCTCTCAGAAGATCGTAGCTTTACAGTGAATGCCAACAGTAAGCTGTTGACATTCACTTCATGTTACCTCCTAGAGTGAGACCATCTAGGAGGACTCCATTTATATAATAATGTTGCAGGCTTCTATGAGGCCTTGCACATCCCTGTGAATTTATGCTGCATCTGGAGTAGTTGGGGATGGTGGTGACAGTAGGCCTCAAAGGATCCTTGGCTTCCATGCTGTGAATTGAGCTCCTCTTGCCAATGCCTCCAGTGAATAATATGGAATGGCAGTACAGTGGGAAGGACTCCATTTGTGGCAGAAAAACCTCAGCAGTGTCTGAAGTCTCTAGCCCTGACACATGGCAGTCTGGACCTAATTTGAAGTCTAGATTAATGGTTTTGATGTTTGGAGGATGTCTGCCCATTTAGTCTGGGAAACCTGGATTTATTCTAGCTCTGATCTGGTTTCAATTCTTTTCCTCAAGTGTATTGGGGTGTGTTGGGGGGGTATCTATATTTCCAATATTGTTTTATCATTTGTAAAAGTACAGTACTCTCCAACCCAACAGCAGATTTATAGTTAGAAGGTCTTGAAGATGAACAGACAGAGAAAAAGGAGAAGAGGATAGACATGTTTATATCCCCACATTTGATCCCCAGCTTCTGGCTACTCCATGTTACAGTTCCCAGCTCCATTTGCTAACACAGTCACACACTGTCACACTCTTCTATAGGCTTTGTTCTTGATTTATGCATTTCTTCTCCAGCACAACAGCCATCACAACAACATAATGGCAGCCCTAACCACAACTGAAATTCAGAATACATATTGCAGCCACATCCAGAAACTTGAAGGATTTGTCCTGAGTAGGGGTTTAGCATTGTTATGTTCTGAATGCCCACAGAAGTAACAATTACCATTTGTGGCTTGTGTGTTGCAACCCCTTGCTGTGATTAATTTGCAGGATTTGCCTGTATAGCATAGCTTGCTAAAGGATATTCACGTGGTGAGAATTCAGTGAGGTCTGCAACCTTGCCATACATGTAGCTGTTTTAAATTAATGGGGAATATGGAAAAATGAAGAAATCGGTGGGGAATTAATTTTTTTGCTTGCTCTGCTGTTAATGGTACACAGTTATTGCAAAGGTATTCTGAATTTTGGTCTAAAATGAAAATCTTCTATGCTGACAATTTTTGTGGGAATAATACAGATAATTATTTGGTCGTATGGTGATTCCCAAATTTTAGCAACACAGGGACCCCACATTTTGATTATTTTTTGTGCACCCCCAAGTTTTCTCCTCCTCCCTTGCTGCTATGCACCAGACAGCCCTTTTTCAAAGCATGTGTACTAGTTGCATATGCCCTGTGGACACTTGAGACATTCATGTCACCAAAACAGTAGTATGACACCCTTAGCAAGCTAAATAAAACTATTTTTGTTGTCTTTATGTGGACTATAAAGTCAAACTTCAAAAGGGTCAGTTTAATCAACCTCTTGATTGGAAGGGACATTTTACCAGAGACACCAAGAAGCTTGCTAATTGGTATTAATCACTTCTATATGGAAGCCAGTTAAATGGGGTGGGAAGGGGCCTGGGAAAACTTTCAAAGCTACTCACAGAAAGAGAAGAAGGTCTACATCATACAATACCTAAACTTCTGAAAACTAGCATTGGCTATTATTTCTCTGAATTCATGAGTACTCACTCTTTTGCTCTGTGCTGATATTCTTTGCACTGGAAAACAGGTGAAGACCAGGTCAATTTTATATTGGATGTAACGATGATAATTATGTCTCATTCAACCAGAGGTCATAGGATCTGAGACCAAACCAGCATTTTTTCTGGCTAGTGCTCTGAGGTGATCTGGAAGCTAGGTGATCTTACACACAAGACCAATGGGAGTAGAACAACTGCCAGAAGATTCCAAGAGAGCACATTAATTGAACATCTTTTATTCAGCCGTCCAGAGCTCCCTCACGCCCATGGCTATAAATAAATGACTCCAGTTTGCCAGGTAATACCCTGCAGTTCCAGAGTCTCTCTCACAACAGAACGCTGGAGGAAATGACAGCTTTAGTGGAGGGACTCTGTGGCATCACATCCTTGCAGAGCTCCCTCCTCAAACTCCACACACAAATCTCTAAAAAATTTCCAAGCCTGAGTTGACAACCTTATCTCCAAAAATCAGTCATGCCCCTAATAGATTCAGGTAGGTAGCCATGCTCATCTGCAGTAGAACAGCAGGATTTGACTCCAAAGGGACCTTAGAGACCAACAAGATTTTCAGGGTATAAGCTTTTGAGAGTCAAAGCTCTCTTCTTCAGATACAAGCTAATAGTGGTTATCAAGCCACTGCTCAGTCTTTGTCAATCCAACCTTTAGCCAACTTGCCACGCAGGTAATGCACTTGCCTTCCCTGAATGGTTTTGCTGCCCCTGTCATCTCACCTAGCCTTATTTGGACTTCCTGTTGCCCCTAAGTACCCAACCTCTTGTTGCAGCATAGTGGTTGGGCTGAGAGTCAGTACTCTGCTGGTTCAAATCTCACTACTTCAATGAGATCTGCAGGTGTGCTTGGGTAAGCCACTCCTCTCAGCTCCACCTGCCCATCTGTATTATGGAGATAATAACATTAACCTTGTTCACTGCTCTGAGAATCTCTTTACACGAGACCTCTTACATGAGGATGCTCAAGTGCAGGGAGATGCAATGTTAGCTGGGAAGAAAGAGCCAAAGGCTGAAGGGTTTGTTAATTTCATCTTTGCCTCCCCCAAGGGGAGGTGAAATAGACAGAGCCTTGGGAGGTGAAGATGAAATTAACAAACCCTCTGAGGAAGGATCTCTGCTAGCTCTGTCTTTTTAAACTATCCTCCTGTAGTTTAAACTACCCTTTGCTTTTTTGTGAAAGGTAGCTTAGGATTTCATGGTTAGTGCAATAGTTGTGTAGGTATGACATACATAGCAGTTTAAAATTTAAATGCTGGATTTATTTTCCTGCACTGGAAATCTGAAGAAGGGGGGCAGGCAGTTTTATCACTCTTCTCACCATTTTCTTATTGCCTTAAAAACATTCAGATTTGTGTGGCATAAAATCTTTCCAGTGATTGGTCTGATGAGACTGGCCTTTCCCAGAGACTTTTTTTTATTCAGCTGGGCTCCAGAGTGCTGTAGGCATGAAGGGTATCTTGAACTAGGTGGAAGAATTAGAAGGAGAAGGAAGCTTACTATGAAATCATCTCTGAAAGATGCATAACCAGTCTAGAGATATGAATCAGAAGGATGGTCATGTTCTTCAAAAGCCAGCCACGTCCTCTAAATAGCATGTGGCTTCTCTTCTGGGACATCAGTTTTTCATTTTGAAACATGTCTTGCAGGAAAGCCGGCTTAATGTGCTAATTCCATTGTCAAAGGGCGATATTCATGTTTTTGTGGTCACAGTAATAAAATAATGCTTAATATTATAAAGAGACTGCATTTGACTCTAATTCTAATATTTTAGAACATTAACTAAGAGAGCTTCTAAAGCCATATGTTTTATGACTTTGCTTCCTCTTTTGAGGCCATTACCCCAGGTGACCTGTGGTGTGCTCATACAACTGACTCCTCATTGCCAAGGAAAGTTCACAATGGACCTAAACTTCAGTTAAATAACCTCTCTTTAAATCTGGCATCAGTTTCCTTTGTTTTCTATACATACACTCCAAACTGAGATTTTCCAGATTTTAAACAAGCATGTATTCACTCCAGTTGCAAACACGCTTAGAAATGGTGTCTTTTTAAAAATGCCTTTTGTGCAAAACAGGGTTTGTGTGTGCGTGTGCATGTGTGCGTGTGCATGTGTATATATAATTATAGAGATGGCAAGAAACTTTGGGCACATACACATGCACATGGCTATATCTTAATCCAGGTTTACAGTATCCCGGGAGATGATGAATTCAGGTGCAAACACAGCTAAGTTCCTCCCTTTTAAAGATCTGCCATCCTCTCTGAACACTGGCTTGGCTGGAGAGGGAAATTCCTTTGCTCGAACATTAAAACCCAACCTCAAGAGGGCTGGGCAGAAGCTCCCAAGGCAGCAGTACTTCTCCTCCTCCTCCTTTTCAAGCTAGTTTCCATTTAAATGTCTACATACAGAGCTTCCTGCTGTTGCTTACTTTGTGACTGCTGGGAGGTCTCTGCTCTTCAGGAATGGAGAATTTCAGCAAATAAAAAAACCAACCAGCTGAATAGAAAACCCACTTTCTGGACTTTCTCTGTTGATTACTTTAGTGCTTTCAATGGGGGAGGGAATGCCTCTTCCCAGTAGCCAGAGAATAACAGGGTAAGCTAGAGTTTGTGGTTTTAGGTGATATTGGGAGGAATAACTGGGCTGGTAGTGATCAGCTTTGTGATCACCAGCCTGACACTCACTGCTTCTAGGAGCTGCAGGACCTGTGAAGAACTGGGTCACAGACAGTGTCTCCACTAGGATGTTTTTGTAGCACTGCTGGAGGACCCTAGAATAGAGCAAGCTATTTAGGATGAGGAGGCTAGATGATGACCAAGAGGATTCCCATGTATGGACCTGCTGACCAAACTCCCTGATGTCTGCTGTGTTGCTGGTTTGGGCTGTGCTCCTGCACATGGGGATTGACCGATCTCTGGCCAGAGGAAGCAAGTCATGGGAACATTGTACAGGTAAGAACTGAGGGATCAGTACTCATTTCTTGGATTTCCTTAGAGGAGTGACTCTCTGGAATCCATTGTAACCCGAATCTCACTTCTAAACTGGGATGCCTTGTTTGCTTACAAAGCTCAGACTGTGCATAGCAGCTCAGATACAGTGACTCCAAACTCTTTTTAAAAAATGTACCATGATCATCAGAAGTAAGGGTAGTGATTTGTAGTTGGTTTAAAACCATCTGCAAGCTTTTGAGTAACACTGAGCCTCTTTATTAGCAACATATGCTTATATGCAGAGTTCTGATTGGTTTTGTGTTGAATAACCTAGTTGCTCTGATAGCAAAGAAGCAGGAATTGGATTAGTTTTTCTTCGTTTTAGTGTCCTAGCAAGAAATCACAGAGGATTCTAGCATTACTAATTTTTTAAAATCATTACTGCTTGGGATTTTTCCATACTAAGTTCCATTGTAGATATACAGAAACTCTGTGTGGAAGACACTCTATTGGCAAAATAAATATTAGCATTGCATTCATTGAAGTGGAGGTTAAATTACCAAATACTCTTGGCTGAATATTAAATGACATTTCATTCTGGTCACATTATTATTTTGGTTATGTTGAGCCTCCTGAGAATAATGTTCCTCTTTTTCACAGTTATTATTAACCTTTGTGAGAAATATGTGACTGAAGCAAAACTGATTTAATAAATATATTGCAGTGCCATTTGGTGGCATTCTCTCAGCATTCCAGAAGAAAAATTTGAATTCCTGATCCTTCTCCAACTTATTTTTCCTCTACTGGCCACATTTTCAACTCTGCATTGCTGGGGGAAGCAAAAGATTGGAGCTTGTCAACAATAGCCATGGAAAAATGCCCTCCTTTCATCATATTGGCTTTAGTGGGATCAAATTGGCTTTGGTTTAAGTGCTCTGATTTCTTGGCTTCTGGCTCACAGCCATTAATTTGCAAGCCTTGGAGATAAGTGCTGCTTTGCACGTTAAAAATTCTTGTATAGAAGATAATTGCTCTGTTTACATATGTGATACATATGTTGGAAAGTGAAGTAAGCATGACTTCTCAGCATAAAGCAAAAAGCTTGCATTTATACATTATTATCTACAGGCAACACTGACATTAATTCAAAAAGGAAGTGCCTTCTGCATAGGAATTTTGTAACATGCATAGCAGCCCAAAATCAGAGGCTCAGTTCAAATGCTCTCTCAGGCCTACTGATCCTTATTAGAAATACCAAAGCAATTTCTTCTCTCCTTGTACGTGTTACTCTTAATGAAGCAAGTAAACCAGTTTGCAGTCTATGAAAGGGTTCAAGGCTTTGTGCATTGTTAATGTAAACAGATAATGTGGCAAAAAAATTGGATGGGTTTGTGGCTCAGTGATGGAGCATCTGCTTGGCATGCAGAAGGTCCCTGATCCAATCCCCCTCAGCACCTCCAGTTAAAAGAACCAGGTAGTATGTGATGGGAAAGACCTCGACCTGAGACCCTCGAGAGCTGTTGCCAGTCTGTGTAGTACTGATTTGGATGGACCAATGGTCTGATTCAATATAAGGCAGCTTCATGTGTTCGGTAATCGACCTTGCTTTAATTCCCTGATTTTCCAGAGGACAAAGCCTTAACCTTGCTTATAGACTAAATGATGTAATGAGTGCAAAAGAGAGTATCACAGAAACAGGTCAAAACAAAGCAACAAGCCATGAAAACTAAGTAAGATATCAATCAAAATTATCCAAATGAAATACTTAGAAAACCAGAGGCAGTAGTGTATGAGAAATATGTATAATTTGTCCTCAAAGGAATTTTTATGGTTAACAAAATTCTGTAATACTCTAAAATCTAAAAACTTCAAATAATAAGCACACAATGCTGCCGGTCTATCATGGTCAGTATTATTTACTGTAACTGGCAGCAGCTCTCCAGGATCTCTGGCAGGGTTTTTTGCATCATCTGCTACTGGATTCTTATAACTGGAGATGCTGAGGATTGAACCTGGGACCTTCTGCGTGCAAAGCAGATGCTCTGCTATTGACTCATGGTTACTTCTGTCTCTTCCCCATGCAATGACAGTATATATTCTACAGACTTATCTGGAAGTATAGTTGCAACTAGACTTGCTTGACCAAGTTCTAAAAATCCCCTGTCACTTTTTGCATGTGTTAATGTTGTTAGGAATCGAACTATAGGTTATACAATGTTCACATAGAGTCCAGGTCTACGAAGAGTACTTTCTGTCAGAGGTGTGCTGCATGTTCCCTGCTGGGAAGTCACTACGCAGGTACACAAGCTCCCGCTGTGGATATGGACTACAGCACAGAGGAGGGGGAGCTTGAGATTCTCCACCCATGATATTTTCCTCACTTGAAATGGCCCAGAAGTTGCTATTTCTTTGTTGAGGGCTTCATGTGTACTGATGAGGTACATGTAGGTTTCTCCAAAGTGGAAAATAATAATCCCTGGGCCATTTCCTATCAGGAAAATGGCACGGGAAGTGGCTTAAGACTCCCTCCACACCTGCCACAGTCACAGTCCAAATTAGGTAGCCACATACGGGAGTTCTCAGTGGGGACCTCGCTGTACACATCTGATAGAAAGTCCTAATGACGGTTCGGGAGATGATACAAGGACTGTGTAACATCAAGTTATTCCCTCGAAAGAATGTGTTTCTTGATCATCCTGGAGCAAATTGCAGTGGGTGGTCTTACAAATCTGCAATTGTAAGGATCCAGTCCCATAATAATCTCCTTTCATTAACTGGTTCTAGCAGTACTCAAGATTTCAAATAACCAAGGAGAAATTTAAACAACCTTCTCAAAGTCTCCTTACAATCTTTCTTCATTTAGAGAAAAATATGAAGATGTTTAAATAATGTTTCTGCTATTTAATAATGCAATCCATTTTTTTAAATTATGGAAATTCATATCTTTGTTTAGAACCGGTGAATTAAAACTTCATTCCCACCAGAAATGGGGCTTATCTGTACCTGCACGGCCACAAGAGTGGAAACAGTCTGAGCATGGAACATTTCTAAATTTTCCCTCCAAGCAAAAAGTGCAGAAGCTTTCCAGTTAAAGGCTTCCATGCACAAATTCTTCCAAATTCTTTATCGTTTAATCCTGCTAAGTAAGATAAATCTTTGAAACGAAAAGCAGGCTTTAAAAAGGAGCACCAGAACTACATCATGGTGGTAAATGACAGCTGGTGATTTTTAGTCTGTTTGTGCCTTTGGATATGTCTTGCCTTGATTCTTCCCTTTTGTACCCACTTTAGAAATCCCATATATTAAGTACAGGCAGCATGCAACTGACCAAAGAAAAATAATATTGTAAAACTTTGTTAGCAAGCTTTCCCTCGACTTAGGAAAATACTGATTCCCCCCCCCCTGTTAAGTGTGCCTTAAGCAAGCAGGAATCTTTCATACCTGTAATCTGGAATAATGTGCCAGTTCTTTGAGACCACTATGCACTGGTTGCACCAGAAATGATTGTGTGTGTGTGTTGTGTCTGCTCATAACTGGGGCATTGGTTTGTCTCAAGGAATCTGTGTCCTCTGTTTGATTTCAGCCAGTCTCTGCTCTGTCCTCTTCGATCTCTTTTTAAATATCAGAAATAATTGCCCAGGTATGTATTCTTGAAGGAAACAATATTTATTTCTTTCCTTTAAAAAAGGATGACCTCTTGTTGACTATAGCTCACATTTAGCTCATAGATTCCTAAATTCTACTTTAAAAGAATTAACTAACATAATTCAACTGGAGAACTCATCCAACCTGTCTTAAATCTGAGAGGCTGCAATCCCTATTGAAGGAACTGTGAGTTCTAGGAATGGTTTCTCTCTGTTACGGCCTGGCACATTTGGTTTCATGTGCTAGCCAAGGGAAAAACGGTTTGACGGAGGGCACAAGCTTGAGCACACTGTGCGTACTGACAGTGCCAGGCAATGATCCATGCCAAAGTGTTTCACAGCTGTCAAATAGCCCTTCCGACACATCTGGGAGATGTGTTAGTCATTATCTTCTAGAACTGCCAGTCCAGCACTAATTGATTGTTCATCAGCACACAGCTGATATTAAAATGACTTGCATATTTGTATAATTCCAGGTCTGCCTAACTCTACTGTAGAGGATGCCTTCACAAGTGATGCAATTATCATTTCTCCCACCATCCCCAAATGCATCTTTAGTTGAACTTGTTAATGAAATAATTAACATGGCCACTTTTTTGCGAAGGTACATTTGAGCCATTACAGAACTTATAACTAAAGACTGGAGAGGGATTAGGAGTCACAAAAACAATGCTCTGTGAATGTGCATAATGCAGGTGGCTATGATGTCATCTTGTGCATGTGCAAGGTGCGGTCAAGTCGCAGATGAGTTATGACAACCACTGCTGGAGTTTTCAAAGCAAGAGACATTCAGGTATGATTTGCCACTGCTTGCCTCTGCATACTAACCCTAGTCTCCCATCCAAGTACTAACCAGAGCCAACCCTATTTAGCTTCTGAGATCCAATAAGATCAGACTAGCCTGGGCTATCCAGATCAAGGCATGATGCCAGCTTGGTGATGTTAAAAAACAAATCTAAACTGAAATTTCTGTGTCACCTGTGAAAATACCTCTGGGACTTGCTTCTTAATAAGCATGCATAATTTAAGATTTAAAAATAGACCATAGTGATTACTTGTCTGCTTCCCTAGCCCAATCATCAGAAAAGTACTTTAAGGTAATATTTGGTTAATATGTGAAAAAATCAGCTTAGATATTAGTAAGTAAAGCAATTAATGTACATTAATGGCAGGTTTGGGAGAAAATGACTGTTGTCTTTTTGGATTCTGATAAGTATAGGAGAGACAAACAACCATCATTTAACCGATATAACCTCACAGCACTGCCTATCTAATAATCTCTGAGGTATTTAGTTTATTTATAAAGCTTGTGCCCTGTTTTTTGATCAAATGGCCCCCAAACATTTTAATAAAAAGCAAAAACAAGTATGCATCATAACAAGTGTCAGAGAGCAGAGATGAATCAATTTAAAGTATCCATTACACTGAGGGAAAGATGAGGAAATGTCAAGTTCTCAGTGAAAGAAGGTAGTCTTAACCATGGCCATTTTCACACTGCTTACCTTCTCTCGGAACGGCCTGGAACATTGCACAAAAAACATGGAAGATTGCATTTTCTCGCGAGAGATTTGTGCGACATCACGCAAATCTCTTGCGAGAAAACACTATCTTCCGCATTTTTTGCACGATGTTCCGGGTCGTTCCAAGAGAAGGTAAGCAGTGTGGAAACAGCCCATGTGTCAGAAAGCTAGTAGAGAGAAAACAAAAGATTTATCCCAAGATAGAGGGTACCAGAACCTCAGTGCACCAATGAATATGGCCCATCTCACATACCCACTGCACTCCTGATGGTTGACCAATGTAGCAGGATAGCTATGGAACATCTTAATATTTGGATATGTTTATATGGATGTTACTGGATTGTGTGTGTTATGTGCTGTCAAGTTGCCTCTGACCTATGGCTACCCTATGAAGGAAAGACCTCTAAAACATCCTATCATTAACAGGCTTGCTCAGATCCTGCAAACTGGAGGACATGGCTTCTTTTATTGAGTCAAGCCATCTTGTTTTAGGTCTTCCTCTTTTCCTTCTGCCTTCCACTTTTCCTAGCATTATTGACTTTTCCAGAGAAAAGTCTTCTCATGATGTAACCAAAGTATGATAGCCTTAGATTTGTCATTTTAGCTTCTAGGGAGAATTCAGGCTTCATTTGATCTAATACCCACTTATTTGTCTTTTTGGCTGTCCATGGTATCTGCAAAACTCTCCTCCAGCACCACATTTCAAATGAATCAGTTTAATTCCTGTCAGCTTTCTTCGCCCTCCAACTTTCACATCCATACATAGTAATGGGGAATACCACAGTTTGGATTATCCTGATCTTGGTTCCCAGAGAGACATCTCATGCTAATCTCTTACCTTGAAAACCCTATGATGAGACAAATCCAAAATCAAAAAAAGATATAGTGCTGGAAGACAGGACCCCCAGGTCGGATGGCACTCAGTTGGCTACTGGATTAAAACCATGTTATTAATCTTTGCACATATTCAGGGCTGTTCTCTCTCTGACAAAGAAACCTAAATTCTATGTTCTTCTGTGCTCCAAATAAACCATTCAAGACAACAGAATTTATACAAAGTTGTTAATTTTTTGTCATATCTAGGCTGATGTCTAAATATATACACCGACTAGTACCTCACAGAGTTCGTTGGGAGGACAAACTACATAATGGTTGTGAAAGACTTTAAACATCAATAGCACTGTATATACTGATACAAAAATTGAGTGGCAGGGCAGTTTACCTCAACCCTCTCTGCTTTATCCTGTATAGGGCCATGCAGCCACTAGCAGAGATACAGTCTCAGTTGCTTTGCCAGTCAAGATAGATTTAGACTCCTGTGTAACTTCAGAACTTTTGAAAAACCAGCCCCGGGCATTCCCTTGATGTGTATGATGTGACTGTCCTCATCTCCCTGTTAAAAGTGAAAGAGGGCTCTAATCAGTCTGTGCAACATAAGCTGCCTAACCTGCTCTCAAGCATCTACAGCTGTGGTTCTACAATCATTAATGTGATTGTGTATAATCCTTACCTGCACTTTAATCATTAAGAGACTCTGTGTAATGTGGGAGGTGAACTGAAAATGACTGCTTTGGCTTCCATATTACATCAATTTGCGAGAAAGCTGCTCTTCCATCTCTGAGAAATCTGTCTACAAGCCACAGACAGCTGAAGTACTCGAAGTATTTGTGGTAACCTACCACAGTCATCTCTTCCACTGGAGAGAATATTATGAAACTACTTCATCTTTAGGAGTAATATCACATCCAGAGATCCAGGGCAACAAATCCATTTCCCCCCACATATGCTTCTTTTAATTACTTGATAGGTTTTTTATTTATTATTATTATATCTCCATTCTGATGGGCTGGTTTTCGGGAAAAATACAAAATAAAGTAAAAAATACAGTAAGGTAAATTTTTTAAACTAAAAAAAATAGAACAATATAAATTTTTTCAGTATTTACCGCTGTGGAAATGCAGTCCAATTGAAAGTCATCTTGCATTGCTTCTGTTCACTTGGCTGAGAGTGGAACATGTGTGTGCGGGTGTGTATACCATTTTATAGTACCATGCAGGAGGTAATAATGAATCATGATATGAATAACAACTAATTAAAACATAGAACAAGTAGAATTGCCAAATAATTGCAATAAAAATGCCAAGTTGTGAAAAAGACATTGGCCCTGTGAGTTTTTTTAAAAACTCTCTAATATATTTTTTATGTTTCATATTTTTCTGAATGATAATCCCTGTCTATACACCACTAAACCATTGTGTGGGGGTTTTTTCTGATCCAATTCCACAATCTGTTGTTCAAAATTAGGGTCTGAGGGAAGGGGACTGTAAGAAGCAGCAGGCAGGTGGAGGAAGCACTGGAGCCTAGAAAAGGGAGGAAGAGGATGAGGTAATTATGGGTGCTGAGGAAAATGGAGCCTGGGAATGGTTTGAAGAAGAGGTACAAGCAGCTGCTAATTAACTACTGATGCTGAAATCTGAATGCCATACAGAGGACCTAGAGATAAAAAGGTCTGTGTGATAGTTTTAGAAAAAGTTCACTATTAATAAGGGTGATTCCTTTTTTAAAAAAATATATCCTATCTGAAAGAAATATTGTCAATGAAACAAATTAAGCTTATTAAGGCTGAAGAGGCAATTTCTCAGAGAGGGCAGCATCCATGATTTAGTCTTCAGGAGTACTGATATCTTTCATATGGTGTATTACAACAAATGTTCTTGCAATATACTGCTTTTTTAGCAATTTAATCTTGAAACTATCCAAGAGTAAGTCTCTAAACCTTGTCAGGCATCTTGTTTCTCCCTACAAAATCCTTGCCCCTTCCCAATGAAGATTGAAATGGTAATATTGGGATTTGTGGGGAGAGCATAGCAAGTACAGTTTGTTGTCATTTAGTGCATTCTGTTTTGTACAAGGTCAAAGTTAGGGTTGCTAAATTGAAATTTCTGGAACATTCTAAAGTTGTGTTGTCTAAACTAGCGATGGGCACAATCCGCATAACGAATGTAAAAAACCCACGAAAATGGCGATCGCGCGATCGTGACCCGGCGGATTGTGATCGTCCATGGCCAACAATCCAGCGGTCAGGAGAGGCCTGGATCATGGCGTTCGGGCTCAGTTCAGGAATCCAGGCACTCAGGCGCCAGCAATCTATTCCCCTGGCAACGGAGCCAGGGGAATGCCTGAGCTCTGTTTGCCCTCCTTCTGTCACCCTGGAAACCTGAATGGAAGCCAAGCTTTCCTTGATCAGCAGGGCTTCCTTCCAACCACAGAGCAGCAAAGCAGTTACAAGTTGAGAGAAGACACCCAGGGGAGGGAGGGGGAAGGGGGTGTTCTGTAGCCATGGGCACTCCAATCTCATCCCTGCAAACCCTGATAGGCAGCTCTGAGGGCCAAACACAGACAGCCAAACACAAACACAGATGCCACCGGCATCACCCACCGTTCCTGTATCACTGGGAACAGTGGGGCACCCCTCCGTTGTGGCCTCCATGATCCACGATCCACGGTTCGGGTTTGGGAACGGGAGATGTTCGTTGCTGTTCGGGAATTTGGGATCATGGTCTGCACCGAACCACGATCCTCTGGTTCAGTATTTTTTTTTGGTTCATGCACATGTCTAGTCTAAACTAAAGAAAATGTATGTTATATGCTATGAAGCTGAAATGTTCTGGAATAAGAACAGCCATTATTTTTCATGTTATTGAGGTAAATCTCAAATAAGGGACAATATTTTAAAAGATAGGGTTGCCAGTTTTTTCAGTTTGAAAAATTCCTGGAGATTTGGGGGTGAAGCCTGGGGTGAACAGAGTTCAGGGAGGTGAGGGACCTCAGTGGGCTATAATTTCATAGAGCCCACCTTTCAAAGCAGCTGTTTTCTCCAGGGAAACTGATCTTTGTTGTCTGGAGATCAGTTGTAGTCCCGGGAGGTCTCCAGCCACATGTGGAGGTTTGCAACCTTAACAGGAAGTCCTTAAAATAATGGATATGTTGCAACCATAGGGGTGGCAGTGAGAACAGGTGGCCTGCCTTCAAGTCAATATCTCTGCCTGTTCTATTTCTTTCTATGCTGAGTTTGACCACCCAGGAACATTTTTATCCAATGCCTGTTACCAGCTAATCAGTTTCTTCCCATTATACTGATACACCAGGAAAGTACCAACCCATGTATTATTTATTTTATTTATTTACTCCATTTCTCCCCGATGAGGACCCAACATGGCTCATATTGCTCAATTTGCCCTCATTTTATCCTCACAACAACTCTTTGGGAAAGGTTAAGCTGAGAGAATGTGACTGGCCCAAGTCACCCAGCAAACTCTCATGGCAGATTTGAACCAGGGTCTTCCAGATCCTAGTCTGACACTCTAACCACTACGCAACACTGATTCATTGTATAACAGTCTGCTGAGCTCCCTCGCCTTTAATGATGCAGCTTTGTGCTTTTTCTAATATAGACCTGCGCCCCCTGGATATTCTCTCAGAAGTGGTTCCTGTGAATGGGGCGAAGAATGGAATACGCATGATCCAGATCCAAGGGGCACGTGGCTTTCAGTTCTCTGCAATCCACCCCCACTTCCTCAGTTTTCCAGCATCACAGATTTTCATTTACTGTGATTTGTTCCCAGAAGAGTTCTCCATTGTGTTAACCCTGAAAGCTTTTCCTATGCAATCCAAGGTAAGCAATATGATGGAGTTTACATTACAGCAGAATCAAATATTCATTAATAAGATCACAGCCAGCATATGTGTGTGTGTGTGTGTGTGTGTGTATTTCTATGCTAGCTCTTCACAATCCTCCTTTTTAACAGTTTCTAAGATTAGATCAGAGAGGAAAAAAGCAGGATAGAACTGCTGAAAATAAATATGGCATGCCACTGAGGATCACTCTAAACATTACTTCCTTCACGAGTTCACCATGGAGCCAACCCAGGCTTGTGCAGACACACAGCAGCTCTGGGGAATAGTTTGCATAAAAAAGGAAAGTCCAAATGGGCTCGGAAAGCTGCTGCCGGGGGTGAGGGAAGTTCTTGCCTTTCTCCCAAGCATTTTCCCACATGCAGAAACAGTGCGGAGGAGGGCAGGGTTTTCCCATTTCTGCTGCCGCATGTACACGCAATGCTTCCATGTGCAGCAGCAGCAGCAATGAGACCCCGCCCCCGGCCACACACTGGTTTTGCATGAGGAAAAATGCTTGGGAGAAAGGCAGGAACTTCCCTCACCCCCGGCAGCAGCTTTCTGAGCTGATTTGGGCTCTCTCTCTCTCTTTTTTTTTTTTAGCACAAGCCATTCCCCAGAGATGCTCAGTGTATGCACGAGCACAGTTGGGCTCTGTGGCAACCTTGTGAAGGAAGTAACATTTAGAGTGACCCTGAGATAAACAGGATGCTGGACTACATAACGTTTGGTTTAATTCATCCAAGTGCTTCTTAATTACCTCATGCTACATGCTGTAACTGGCACAACTTATAAACATATGTAGTTAAACATAAATGTCACTGAAATCATTGAGGTGTAAGTAAGAATGAGTTCAAGAATGAGATACAAGACAGTTTCACAGTGTGTGGTCATATTAAAGCCAAGTTATGCAACCTATAAAATGTAATTTTCAGTGCTTCAGGTAGTGATATAAAACTGTCATAGATAACAAGATATAATTCATAATTGGATGAGTGATGTGTTTTTATTAAATTATATATATATTTAAAAACCATAACTTTGACAAACATCCAGGAATTTGCTAACTATTTTCTTTTTATGATTCCAGAGGAAATACAAAAAACAAAATGCAACCTAGGCTATAAAGGAGTAACTTTATTTGAAGGAAAGTCTCAATACAATCAATCGGACTTACTTCCAAATAAATGTTTTTATTTAGATTTATTTAACAATCTGTCTGCCAGATGTGGAAAGGCAGAATCAAGCAGCCTGCTAACCTATTAACAGACATGCTAATTCTCTCTCCCCAGTGGGAAGAAGCCTCTGTTTACATGAGAGCTTTCTCCTCAACCGTGTAAGTAGATTTAGTTGTGGGCTCAGTACTTCAAGTGAACAGGCTATCATGTGATGACTGCAGCTGTCAAACAACATAGAAGAATAAATAAAGCCATGTAGTGATATGAATTGGTGAACAGGTTCATGAGGAATGAGCGTGTTATAATGGGTAACATTTATTTGTGCGCTGAAAAAGCCATGTTTGTTTCAGATCTGTTGGAGGCCCCTGAAATGTTTGACTTGGTTGAATAAACCAACAGTGAATTTGACGTTGCCAATGTCCAACCGAAAGCTGGTATCTGAACCCCCTGAAATTCATGGGTTTAGCTGTTGGAGCTGTAGCCAGTTTGATTATGCTGGAGAAGAGGGTCACACCAAGGACAGAGCAAAGAACAATAAATGATGGTGCAGTGGAAAGAGAGAGTTATTTTATTAAAATCTACCATCCCAATGCATTTTGCTGATGCTTCTTCAGGGAGATCTCTAAAAATATCTTTTAATGTGTTTTTTAACTCTGTTTTAATGACATAATATTTTCTTTTGATATTCTTATAGATCCTCCTGAAGAAGCATCAGTGGGTTGTATCTTTAAATAAAACAACTTCTTTTCCCACTTGCATTTATAAAACTTTGATGGTTAGGTACTCAGAATAGTTGACAGGATGGGTGATATGAGACAAAGTACACTCAAATTACACAAGTAATTCGAGTGTATTTTGTAATTTGAGTGTATTCGAGTGTAATTCGAGTGCAATTCAAGTGTATTTTGTCTCATGTGGTTTGACCCTTCGTGGAAGAGACTTATGGAAGCTCGCTCGTTAATAAAACTTGCACTGGGGAAAGTGGCCTTCAATTTACCTTATATTCTCTTTCAGCAATACAAGTAACCTTTAAAAGACTATCTTCTTCTTCCTTGATGTCAGTAAAATCAATATAAGTTGAAGAATAGAGCAGAAGGAATTGCTCATGCTCTGAGGACTTGCTGAAGTCAGAAGATGTCATGTGAAATATCAAACCCTCTTTCTGCAACAATGGGACTCTTGGGTGATGTAGAGGTGCTGATGGGTGTAAAATATCACCCCTGGGAGAGCAACTCTACAATGGGAGGAAAACTGGGATAGTTATCCACCAAAAGATTTCCTCATTCCGTAAATCATTTGTCAGAAGCTCAGACTTCCTGTGTGTGCTGCATCTCGCTGCAAGAAGAATAAAAGCAGAAGCACAGGTGAAACTATAGCACCATTGGCCAGCCAACACCTCAAACAGGACAACTGATAAAGAGGTGTATCAAAGAGCTTAAAGACTTAACACAAGGAAATCTATTTTTCCACTTCAGTGCCATTATCATAGATCACATCACTCATCTGTTCAGTCACAGACTATTATCTTGTGTTCATCAGCCCAGAACTACATTTGCTGATGTGCTTTCCGTGACCGTGAGTGACTATCCTATGTATCATGTCTACATATGATTGTGTATGGGTTTTCTGTGGGACCGTTTTCTTGGCTGATACAGATGTGACCCTGATCAACAAAAGCAGAATTTCAGAGAGCTGCAAGAGGAGGCAGGAAAGCTCCATTCTGCAAGTTTTGTACGGCTCACAATCCATTAAATAACTTTTTCGTATATGAAGTTTGCTATCCTCTTTAAATTCCAAAAGTAAAATACTATTGTTGTTGTTGTTATTTGTTTTAGCAAGAACAGATTGATAAAAATACTTTTTCGGGCTAATAGACTTGATTGTGTTTTTCAGAGAAATGAATACATCTTTGCCATTTTGGAGGAAAACAGTGACACTTTGTTGCTTGGGCTCCGGTATTCACGGAATAAACTTCACTTCCTCTTCTGGAGCAGAGAGCTCTCCAATGGCTGGCAGACACAGGTCACCTTCCGGGACGTATTTCTGGCAGACAATCAGTGGCACACGCTGGTGCTGGCAGTGTCTAGAAATTCCTTCTCTCTCACTGTGGACTGCAGCATCCCTACAGATGTGTATGTGACGCACGTACAATTCAGGGGTAATTTAACCACCACCCCCATCCCTGGGATGGGGCTGCATGGGAATTGGTACTCTCCAGAACTGAGATTTCTGAGGGCTTTGTGTCATGGCATGAGAGCTCCTGTCATCTGGATAATAAAGTTTCTCTCAAAAAAAAAATTAAGAAAAATAAAAAGCATGGAACCTACTCCATGTCAAGAGAGAGAGAGAGAGAGAGAGAGAGAGAGAGAGAGAGAGAGAGAGAGAGAGAGAGAGAGAGAGAGACTTTATGGTGTTAACATTTAGTTTGGCCCCAGGTTGTGAAAGTATCATTGCAGGTGTGATGAGTAACCCTTCTGGTCAAGACACATTCATGGGAAATGTGAATCTGCCATGTATTAGTCAAGTACTATTGCAAGCATGTAGGGACTGGAGAAACAACAGAGAATTTACAAGTTTTTGACTGAGTCTGGGCCACATGAATTTGTGTAGATGCTGAGCTGTCCAAAAGTAGACACAGGCATTTACAAATATCTGAGACAGGTATGGGAGAGATATTGCTGAAGTCACTGTGTGGAAGCTCAAGCATTTTCAAGGTTGAGCACAAGAACCAACATAGGCGCTCAAAAACCAACAAGGCATTGGAACTTTTACAGGGCTTTGAAGTTGTTACAGCAAATAACCAGCTCAGATTAAAGCCCCATATTCTCATGAAAGCAGTATTTTTAATTAGTGTAGTTAACCTCCTTTTTTCTCTGCTGGTGCTCTGGAACTGATGATGACTGTAGCTATCTGGAGCCATATTTGTTGTTGTTTCCCTTTAGGATTGTGGATGCTCCTTTCCCCACATCCTTGACTGTGACAGGGTCCCGCTTTTATGTAGGGAGCAGAAGGAGAAGAAAAGGTTTCTTCACTGTGAGTATAATTTGTGGTTTGATTGCATTTAGGAGATTATTACAGCTATTCAACTGGCACTGAACTAACTGGGCTGTATTTGTGGGCTGATCTATAGTACAAACCAGTATTGGTTTTATAACACCTTAACTGTCATGGTTTTCCCCAAAAGAACCTGGGGAACTGTAGTTTGGTTTAGTGTTCTTCAGAGAACTTTAATACTGTCACAGAACCACAATTACTAGATTTCTCTATTTCCTTGTGGTATAAATGAAAATAACCTACTGCATGGGGCACATATTCCTCTCCAACAGATGCAAATCAAGGCCAAATTATACTTTTTGCGGCAAATATACTTTCTGAGAGCTCGCCTTGTGTCTTCTAGTCAACTCTACAAACTGGAGAAAGAAATGCAAATCTTTTACTGTGCAGGTGCTGAGGAAATGCAATTAGATATAGCTTCCTTGTATGTAGCCCCAACATGATCAGAAAATACATCTCCCTTCACACATTCTGGTGTTCATCCAGGCAGACATCGCTGCAAAATGTTAGGCACAGGATCACGAACAAACTGGATATATTGCCAGGTGCACAGGTTCCCTCTTCCCCTCATACTTGAATCTGAGAGTAAAGATATCGTCGTCGTCGTCGTCGTCAACTGTGGTTAGATGCTGCTCTTCTAGACAGCTTAGTACCTCACAGAGTGATAACAAAGTCAATGTTGTTATTACCCTGCAATATAGTTAGGGAGCTGGGGATGAAAGGAACCATCAGAGTGATAATTCACAGCCCAACCACTTAACCACTATGCTACAGCATAGGTAGTATTTGATTTAATATTAATACATTATGATATCTAAATTTGCTTGAACAAAATTAGAGTTTGCTTCTTGCCCACAAACCAGGATTCTAAACCAACATCAGATTATTGTGATTGGAAAACTATGAAACTCAATATACAAGAAAAGAGACAATTGCCTGGGAAGTCCAACACACTTGAATTTTGTTTCAGCTCAGATGATTAGTTAAAAGAAAAAGAGAAATGAAATAGACGGTAAAGCGTGTCAAATCCCTTCAGGGAGCATACATGTTATTTAAAACCAGGGCTTTTTTTCTGGGAAAAGAGATGGTGGAACTCAGTGGGTTGCCAGCACAGGGGGCAACTCTTGGCAGGAGGTGGTGCCCCTGGTACCACGTGTGCGCGCAAAGTACACGCATGCTCCCAGGGCCAATGACATCACTTTGGGTCAGCTGGAACAAGGGGGGAGTTTTAAAAAGTTTAAATAAAAACTCCCCTCTGTCTGGAGATCAGGGGGCAGGGCCACCAGCCATGTGACCATTTTCAAGAGGTTCCAGAACTCCGTTCCACCATATTCCAGCTGAAAAAAAGCCCTGTTTAAAACTATTATAGTGAATGCCCAGATAAAATGTGTATTGCAGCTTAGATAGGGTATGAAAAAGCTGTCTAAAAGTTGCCTTTGTGATTAAATGGCAGATCAGACCTTAACACAATGAGTTGAAAAGTTTGCACAATGTTTTGTGTCAATTTGTTTGGTCCTAATAAAAAGTACTACATAGATTTCATTCTTGTTTTTGAATTTTGCATGGATTAATATGACTTTTTTAGGGCCGTTGCCATAAAAGGCAATGAGATTTTCTTTAAGAAGGGCAAGTCTTCCAAAGGAGAGAAATACAGAAGAATATGAATGCTGGAAGAACTAATATAATTTGACAAGCAAATATAATATGACAAGCAAAGAAAAAATGTGAGAAGCAAACTTCTCCTTCATCAGTATATATTTAATTCTCAATATGATCCCATCTGTGGCTATTTAAATCTGGAAATTAATGTTATGGACAGACAAGACAGATCTTTTTACCAACCTGGGAAAAGCCCAAGCATTGCAGAAAAATCTGAACTCTTAAAAAAGAATGGGTTTTGGGGGGGGGGTTAAACCCCCCACAAATGATAGAAGCAGTATCTGTAGCTTTAAGAAACATGTGCCCTGAGAAGCCATTGCTCAGCAACCACAACAGTATTTCCAGTCTTGAAGCCTTGATTTCTGTTAGTAAAAGGCAGGGTCCTTTCCCAGACTATTTTGGCCTTTGATAGAGGACTCATTGGAGCCAGGCCTGGCAGCAGTCATGGACAACTTGCTATGGCATGACTTGCATGACTTACCCAGCCCGGCTGCTTGCTACTGGTCAACAGCAGCTACCCCCCAAAAGCCAGTATGGTGTAGCTGTTAGAGTTTCACATTAGAATATGAGAGACTCGGGTGTGAGTCTCCACTCTGCCATGGATGCTCACTGGGTGACTCTGGACAGTCACACAGTCTCAACCTAATCTACCGCACTGTGTTGTTGTAAGAATAAAATGGAAGAGAGGAGAATGATACTTTGGTTCCCCACTGGGGAGAAAAATGGGATATATACAGGGGATGTGTACCAGCACCTCTTTATGGAGTACTGGCACCTCTTGGGCCATCAAAACTGGGGCTGAGAGGGGAGAAAATCATGACTCATGAGTACCAACTCCTCTTTTTTAAGAGAAAAAAAGCACTGAGTATATCTGAATTGAATAAATAGTAAATATAGGTGAAGATGGGGCAGATAAAAGGTAGATTAGTTGGTGGGTGGGAATGAGAGAAGGAAACGGGGAAGCTGAGGCTATGGGGGGTGCCTGGAAGAGGAAAGTGTGTTGGGAGGGGGATTCAGGGGGACACAAGATGCCCCTGCATGTCCTTGCAGGTTCCCCACCATGCAATTGGACCCAGCCCGGCTGGCACCATGCAACTCAGCTCAAGAAGAGGCTGCCAGAGGAAGAAAGGAGACGAACTGAAGACAGGGGGGCAGATAAAGGTAGCTTGGCTGGTGGGTGGGAAAGGTGAGCGGAAGCAGGAGAGGCTATGGGGTCTTTTAGGAAAGGGAAGGAGGAAATAGTAAGGGAGGGGGAAATGAGATGCACTCTACAAGTCCTTGCAGGTCTGCTGCTTATATAAATCTAAGATGCATTTGAAATTACTATATACAATTCTAGCTCATCTATCTCAAAAAGACATAATAGTATCATAGCATTGGAAAAATATAGAAAATATCAGCCACAATGGTCATGGGATAGGGTAACTTCAGTTTGTTTTTTAAAAATGACTGTGATTGAGGTTTATAACAACTTGACCTGCATAGACAAAGAGAACATATAGAAAGGTTTTTTCACAGTCATGGAGTGTGGCAATGGCCACTAGCAGAAAAAACAATATCCCTGCACAGTTGCATTTCAGTTTTCCTGCACTTTGTAATGTACCTGTAACTTTGGCCATATAGGATTTCTTAATAGTACTGACTTCTAGAATCTCCCTATCAGTGGCTATTCAACCTAATTTCTAAATGGAACATCCGTGTTCAGAGGCAGTATACTTCTGAATACTCACTGATAGATCATGGCTTCTGCCTTCACACTCTGCTTATGGCTTTCCCAGAGGCATCTGGCTCACCACTGATGGAAACAGGATGCTGGACTAGAAGAATTCTGATAGTCCAATCCTAAGTAGAGCTACATCCTTCTAAGCCCATTGGAGCCAATGCTTACGACTGTGCTGTAAATCTGATTCACAAGGATACTTGCTGTAGCATCTCTTTCTGATATTAACAAGGAGACTGCTGGAACCACATTAATAATCTGTGCACCTGCATTTGTTATATTTCTTTCTAGGTTGGGGTTTTATCCCTTTTAAACCCCTATTAATGATCTCCATAAGAAATCCTGAGCCCCATATCCTCCACCTTGCTTAAATATGGAAGCTCCATGCCCATTTTGATCAGACTTCCTCATTTACTTTAGTAGAATGGCACAACACACAACCCTTTGCGGGTGGTGCCTGTATATCTTGCTTAAAACTTCAACTTTATGTCCCCAAAACAGTTTTTTTTAAAAGGTAAAATTCTTTAAATCTGCGTTCTGAAACAGACATCAGATTCTATATGAAATTACAGATATATTGTAATTGACCTTGGACTCAGTCATGTTCTTTCTCATCCCAGAAACATTTCTTTGTTTCACGAGTTCTTAGTCACAATAAACCATTTCTTTTCTTGATATTTCACAATAGATAGTGGACAGCAGCTATGTATTTTACAGATTAATAAGAAACAAAATATCTCAGTAAAACACAACCTTTCTTACATCAGATAGAATAAACAGGATGAAAAGAAAGACATTAACCGAAGTGATTTATAATGATTTTCATCTCACACTTAAACATTACTTATTAAAATCAGATTATGATAAAACAGCCTGAGGTATACATTTAAAACCTACCCCTAGTGAAAAGCCAAAGTATTTGTGTTGAGGTGTGGGTGTGTATTCAGGATGGGTGGCTCAAATAATCAAATTAGGGTAGTGCTGAAACTGGCTCCCAGGTGGTATTAGGAAGATGGGGGAATGGGAAATTACTCTTAGGATGCTGAGACTAAATTTAGAGATAAGATAAATGCATAAGGATTGAGTTACACTTTCAAAAGATCTGTTATGTCTTCAAAGCTGAATGAGAGCCAGGGGGAATACAGTCATCCTAGTATACACGGGCTCCATTTAAGAACCTGAGAGGGAGGCCTCTCCCATTCTGCTCTGTGCTTGAGACAACTCATGGTCATCGTTTTTGGAGTGTGCATATTTCTTATCTATTCACTGGTTCTGTATCTAGAGTGAGTATCTATACCACAAACTGAAGCTTTTCCCCACAAAAAGCCTTGCAAAGCTAAGAATGTTGATAATTCTAAAGGGGAGGGGGGCAGCAACCTCCTGTTCCCTCTCTGTATATCCATGGATAGAATGTTCTTAAAGTGAGTGGGACAGTACATTACCTCATGCCTGTATAATGAAGGCCAGACAGTTTTTCCTTAGCAAAAGTAGTCACTAGGATTCTGTTATACACCTGGGTGCGTAACATGGGGATGGTTTGGATGATATGGGGCCTAAAAAGTAGGGGAAGGAAAACACACTTTACCTCCAACTCAGCTGGAGTACTGGCCCCAAATCTAGCATTACTAGCATCAACGTGGGGCCTAGATCTCCTGGAATTACAATTGCTGTCCAGATTACAGTGATCAGGACTGGCTCTATGGCATCAGGAAAGTTGCAGGAAATGGAAACCTGAGAGAGGACCAGCTCTATGGCATTAAATTCCTGTTGAGCCTTCCCCTTCCCCAAACTCTGGCCTCCCCAGGCTTTGCTCCAAGCCAGAGTTGGCCACCCTGCCCAACTCTGCCTATCTGCATAGTGACATAATGAGTGAACTTGGCAAAATTGTACAGTTTGGCAAGAAGCTCCTCTGTGATCACTGAGACATCCTAGGGAAACACAGATTAGAGCTTAATTTGAGCCAAGGTTCAGCCTGGGAGTCCAACCCCAGAACATGTGAAGCAATAAGACAGTATGTCTGAATAGTAGATTTCTCCCATTAAGAATCACAGCCAGCACCCAAACATTGGGGATTAGAACCCCAGATTTCAAGGTCAGTGATTTTTAGACAGGTTTAAACTCAAAAACCTCTTTCTTTAAAGAAATCTTGTGTTAAACTCCCCACACTCCAACATTTTGGCCCTAAAAGCCTTGATAGAATTTATTCCCTAGTTTTTCTTCCTCTCTTTTCAGGGCTTATTAAGGCAGCTAGTCCTCTTGCCAGGATCTGATGCTACCTCACGGATGTGCACTGGCATGAACTTTAATCTAGCAGTGCTCTCCATCCCCCAAATACTGCAGGATCTCCCCGTGAAACCAGCGGGAAATGAGCTGCTGAAATACCCTTACGGTCAGTAACACGGAACAGAGTGCTTCACAACCTTGCTTTAGAAAATAGTAGAACAGAGCTACTTGTGCAACATTTCCACATCTCTAACAATGAGCCTGGAGTCAGAGTAGATTCCAGTAGGTGCATCTACACACTGTTGGATATTGTGCCATTATTGCACAATAAGTAATGATTTGCAATTGGATTATCCTTTGTGGACAACCCAATTCAGGTACAAAAGATTGTAACAGTGTAATAAGAGCACTGTATCCAACAATGCATGGATGTACAAAAAGGTATCATGTTTCATGTTTTTTATTGAGGGGGGAGGATTTTTTAAAATATTATATTATTCTTTCCCCTCCTCTTCGTTCCAGAAAATTACCATGTTGATTTGTTGTAGCTGATGACTTGTGTCACTATGCTTTGAACGTTATATATAAACATGTAATACTTCTTTATTCAAGTAAAAATAAATAGGACTACTCTTTTGTATGCCCTCTTCAGCATTTTGATGAATATGTGTGCACCCATGTTTATCAGAAGCCAAGGCCCCATAATCCCTTCCTATGGGCCTTGTGGCTCAAGAGAGCTTGGAAGGATGGTGCAACAGGTGTGTCATGCAAATGTGTTAGGTTGCCAGTAAATGTTTCCTGGCACACTAGTAAAAGCACAATTTATCCAAAATGAACAGTACTTGCAAATTTGCTTCATATGTACCATTTGTAGGGAACACAGACTTCAGCATTTCTTGATTTAAAAAAATGAACAGAAGGTTCATAAAAGACCTGACAAGCCCCGCCCCCCATGCCCACCCATATGTCAACCACCCACCCCCACCCCACTATTCTCAGGGGTAAGGCAGGACTTCCCTTTGCATGGGGGGAGGAGTGAGAAGACTCGTACCCAGTCCCAGCTCTGCTGAGACAGGGCTGGGTACAAGTCTGGGAAATCTGCACTCCTTTGAAACCAGAAAGTGAATAAAAACATGGAGCCTATTATTAAGAACTCCAACTTTTATGTTTCTTGCCATCTCATAGGTTGCTTCCATATACAGCAAAGTATGTATGTATGAGGATGGGAAAGTGTACATTTTTGCAGGTCTTGCTCACATGATCTGGTGATCATATTTCTTGCCTCAGCCTAGTGTGGTTGCCATAAACCCCCGCCAGTGGAGGAGAGTGCTAAGAAAATAGCCCTGGGGATTACTCGGTTGTCGCTGTGACAGCCTCTGCACTCACCATAGTACTGAATGCCACAGAGAATTGTCACCATAGTCTTTAGGGCAATCCCATGGCATTTTGTGGTCAGTCTCACTTTGGAAAAGTTTGGTAATCATGAACATTACCAGAAAAGGGGAAGGCTGATTTCACAGTGCCACCATCCATTTTTCTACATGGAGATAATCTCCATATAAAAGAAGACTTGCGCACCATCATGTGTGAAGTTGGTGCTTATTTTGCGCAGGAACACATGGGTTAGAAAGCTAGTGTAACTTCTTGACCCATGTATTTGCAGTTCAACTTCACACATGATAGTATACATTTTTTTTTCTAGATGGAGGCTATTTCCATGTAGGAACTAGCTCAGAAAGGACTATATCTGTGCAATGGGAATGAGTGGATTTCCATGGCAGAAGGTAAGTACTGTCTGGGCATGCTTTGAATTGTGGCTTTGTTTAGTGCTGTTATGTAGTTGCTAAAAGGTACTAGATACTTACATAGCAAGCAAAGTTTCTGCAGCCCTACTTCATATAAAATGCTATTTATGCCCTGAATCCCCCATCCCATCATTTGACTGAAATCAATGGATCTCGTCCTATTGATTTCAACAGGAAACAGGTATGGATGGACACCAGTTGTGTGTGGTAGTCTCAATGTTCTTAAAATCAATTGTACTATAACAAAATCACAAAGAATGGGACTGGCAGTGGCTCACTTCAACTTTATTCAGATTAACTTTCACCCGTTATTTCTTATTGAAGCTCAAAAAGCCAGCAGAATCTAAGTGAGATATCTAGAAGACTGGGATAACTGCAGCAGCTGAACTCATTATATTCAACAGATACCAATTTTTTCTTTAATAGTAGATAAAGCAGGTAGTAAATATTTCCCTATAATTTATTTACAGAAGACCACAAGCCAAGGAAGGAAATGCAGATTTTATTTTATGTTTTAATCTTTAGTTATTTGTCCAATGTATTCTGGAGTGGTTTGCTAAAATTCAACATGGGTAAATATTATATTTTTACTATACAATATATAAATATTTATCATGCAATGGCATTACATATTGTACCATAGAAAATATTTATCTATTCCTCATAGCTGAAGGGATTCATTTGCTTGTGTTTTTGCTCTTATTATTATTATTTTCCAGAAGCAGACATGAAGGTGACTTTGGGGTTCAGCCCTCACTGCACCAAGAGTGAAAGTGGCCAGTTCTGGTTTAATGCTGCTCAGAAGGGACTGTATCTCTGTGATGGGAATGAATGGATTTCCATGATAGAAAGTAAGTGATGTCTGAATACATCTGAACTGTTGGCTCTGTTTGGTGCTTTTGAGAACCCTGGCTGGAGGGAGGCAGGCTGTGGGTGGAAAATAGTTTGGATTCAAAAAGCCGAGTTCATGATAGCCATGAACCTGGCTCATTGTTGGGTTCTTTTGATTCTCCCTGCTTCTTCCCTATAGCACACTTAGCTTATTTGTGGAAGTAGTTCAACTAACTCCAGTTAGTCATGTTGTAGGAATGCAGGCTCCCTAACAAAATGAGGTTAGTCTCTATCCAAGTAGCTTTGTTTCTTAACCATAATTAAATTTGTGGTTAAGAATCCAGGATACTGGGAAAGAAACTAACCTCAGTCCATTAAAGAACTCACATTCAGATATGACTCATTGGAGTGAAATGGAGACTTCTGTCTTCAATCTTAGCATGTCACACGAGGAGAGAATGAGGTAGAGTGAGGGGTAGTGTACAAACAATTAAGAAAGTTATTGCCCGTCATAAACAAACTATAGTCTTTTCCTATAATTTACATAGAAGGCAAGTCTTGTACCTGAATCCCTAGTTTCCATTATGTACTGTTAACATATGGGGGCACATTTATGTTCCATTACTACCAGAAATAGAAATATGTGGATGGGTGTGTTGTGTGAGGGAAGGATCTATAAAAATTTTCAGCTCCTCATTATACTACAATTTCCAGGCTCTTTGAGGGAAACCACGACAGTTAAAATGATATATAAACCAGTATACATGTATAGTTTAGATATATCCCAAGTAGAGTTGGGCACGAAACGAACCACAGAACAAAATTCCGTACAGAATGGCTGGTTCGTTTGCACCGAAACAAATGGATTTTTCCAGCCGTTCCGTGGCCGGGTTTGGAGTTTCCCAGACCCCACGCCAGTTTCAGCTCATTGGCTGAACCCAGCGCAGGGTCTGTGAAACTGACAGCCCCTGTGCAGGAGAAAGGGGCTGTCAGTTTCACAGACCCTGTGCAGGGTTCAGCAGATGGGCTGAAACCCGCCCAGGGTCTGTGAAACTGACAGCCCATTTCTCCTGCTGCCTGGGCTGTCCTTTTTACAGACCCACATCGTGGGGTCTGTGAAATGGACAGCCCGGGCAGCAGGAGAATCAGGCTGCCAGTTTCACAGACCCCTCACTGGAACTGGCACAAGGTCTGTGAAATGACAGCTTCTTTCTCCCGCTGCTCTGGCAGTGGAAGAAAGAGTCTAATTTCACAGACCCCGCACCGGTTTCAGTGCAGGGCCTGTGAAACAATAGCCCATTTCTCCTGCTGCCTGGGCTGTCTGTTTCACAGACCCTGTGCTGTGAGTCTGTAAAACGGACAGCCCAGGCAGCAGGAGAAACAGGCTGTCAGTTTCACAGACCCCGTGCTGGAACTGGTGCAGGATCTGTGAAATGACAGCTTCTTTCTCCCACTGCCGGGGCTGTCAGTTTGTCAGTTTCACAGACCCCGCACTGGAACAGTGCAGGGTCTATAAAACTGACAGCCCCGGCAGCAGGAGAAAGAAGCTGTCATTTCACAGACCCGGCACTGGTTCCAGTGCAGGATCTGTGAAATGACAGCTTCTTTCTTCTGCTGCCAGGCAGCAGAAGAAAGGGGCTGCCTGTTTCAAACACCCCACACTGGCTTCAGCAGCCGGTGCAGGGCGATTGAAATGCCATGGAACAATGAACCACAAAGTGGGAAAAGGTCGGAAGATTGTGGTTCGATGTTCCGTGGAATGCTATGAACCATGAATCACGTGGTTTGGGTTTTTTTCCCCGTTCCGTGCCCATCTCTAATCCCAAGTGTTATAGTGAACAGTTCCATATTTTCTTTCATATTGTAGGGACAGGCTAGACATTGTAGACATCTCTACAATGAAAAGGCATTTGTTAGGGAGTCTAAGCCCACTGCTTTTATTGGGGGTAGATATGAACTACTCTTTAAAGGACTGACTGTCAATTTAATATTTATTTATTCATGTATACCCTGCCTTTCTCCTGCACAGGGACACAAAGTGCCTTACAGCATTTTCCAATCCTCCATTTTACCTGATTAGTCTGGCTGAATCAAGGCTTAGAAGGTAAATTTGGAGAAAATAAGGCCAGGTCAGATAAGCCTGGTAGGGAATTTGGAATGGATGGTAAGCTCAGGAAATGGGCTTACACAGGGGAGAGGCCCAAAAAAGCAACAAAAATACAATTTCATGAATAACGGCATGTATCCTGCCACTCCACTGAGCAAAGTGTGAAGCTTTCCTGCAGTTTAAGATGCTCTCCCACTGGTGCTCCTTAGGCTGGATGAAGGTGGCACACTTTGCTGAGCAGAGTGGTGGCATCCATGCCCCTCTTTCTACTGGACCCTGCTGGCATCACGTAGTGATATTTGAATCCCTGTTCTGTGTTACAATCTAGTCAAAGAAAGACTGGACTATCTGGAAGAATATCAGAGTTTCACTACCAATTCTGAAACGATGGGCATTGCGGTCTTTATCATTCCCAAGGTGGGACTCTTTGCAGCAACTGCTAATCGATATACCCCTCCTGGCTCAGCCATCTACAAATGGACTGATGAAAAATTTGTAGCTTATCAAAATCTTCCTACCTACCAAGCCCAGTCCTGGAAATTCTTCACTATTGGAAAAAAGGTATGTTGTAAATTATTTTCCAGAGTTTTTGGACACTCTGTTAAGGCACAAAAACTGGGATCCATGGGGCATACAAAACCAACTCCCCAACTACTATATTGCGTGATTTATATTGTGCCTTTCCTACCATACAAAGCAGTTTATAGAAATAATAAAAAATGTTCAAAAATAAATTGTCTATCTAGTATGTTTTCTTCCTTCCGTTGTTTCTAAGGATGTGTGGGGCATGTTCATAGTTTCAGTCATCTATTTTCCTTCCACAATGATATCATGAGGTATGTTAGGCTGAGAGAGAGTGACTGGACAGAGGTTGCCCGGAGAACTTCATAGCTGAGCAGGGATCTTTCTGAATCTTCCCCATCCTAGCATGAAATACATTTTAAAAATGGGGTGGGTGGGTGGCTGATTTCTCAATCTTCTCCCCCTCCCATGATTTCTCACAGATTCCCTCTTATTCATTCAAAATACAGACTTCATGATCAAGAGCCTGATTAGTCTCACACTTGGTCTACACTCATACATCATTGGATATTACACTATAGCAATCATTCACAAGTGGATTTCCCTATGTGGATAAGCCAATCCAGTTGCAAATGACTGCTATAGCACAATGCTAGTGCAGGACCCAATGGTACAGGGGTGCAGTCTGTTACTTATCTAATCCTGGATGTTCAGCCAAATTTCCATAGGTTTATGCTCCCCATATTTCCTTGGAGACCCACAACAGGTCTATTGACACACACACACACACACACACACACACACACACACACACACACTTGTAGCTTGGCTCTGACTGACTAGGATCTGGGCAACTCAGGTTCAATTCCCCGCTCTGCCCTGCAAGCTTGCTGGGTTACTCGGGCTGTTAGGTCCCCTGGTGGGGGGATCCCTTGCTCTCAGCCTCTGTCCCCTGCCACCAGTCACCTGACCGGTGGGCGGGGGGGGGAAGGCCCCAGTGGAATGGGCCAGGGAGGCAAAAAACTTTCCGAGATAGAGCACATCTAACGCTCTCCCCACAGGCACAATGAGTCACTTCCTCAGTAATGTTATCATGCCTGCTGTTGGGTGCGATGATGTCACTTCTGGAAGTTACGTCATCGTGCCTGCTTGGAGCGCATGTGTGCAAAATGCACACGTAAGAAGGACGTCAAGGTAAGTGCCAGGTCCACCCCCCCCCACTGGGAGGAGGATAAGGGGATCTGGCAACACTAGCCCTCACTAGGAAGAGTACATGGTCTGATGAAGTGCACTCTAGTCCATGAGAGCTTATGCTAGAATAAAAACTGGTAGGACTCAAGGTGCTAAAAGATTCCTTGTTTTGTTGCATGTAACATGATTAACAGAACAAAACCTCTGGAATTATTAAATATATTAGCCCTACACAAAAAGAAAATGAATAACTTGGAAGAACATCATGTGGAAGGCATTTTGTTAGCAGAAATAGCTTTTGTAAAAGGAAGAAGAGCTTTGCTCAAGATGTTGGTTTTAAGAATCCTCTACCACCCGGGCTGAGCTCATCTGGGGTGACTTAGTAAACAGATTAAATGCACATGATCTCAAGTATATGTACAATACCATACCTCAGGACTTCTTGTCGTCAGAAAAGTTCAGATCTTAGACACACATATGAACCCACGTCTTTAAGATAATACTGGACTGTGTGCAAGAACTATTTCACCTATAGAGCTGCTTTTTTGTGGGTGTTTTGGAAGGACCTGCTGCTAATGTACACACAGTAAGTTTGCCATTTGCCTGCTGTCTATGGGGGAATCTTCTGCCCCTGATTCCCATTGCCCACTGACATTCCATGGCTAATGTAATAGGGGGAAAAAATCTCCCTTGGGCGACGGCAGTATGTTACTTTCGTGAAAAACCTAGAAGTAAGTAAGCATCTGATGAAGAGAACTATGATTCTCGAAAACTTATGCTACAGTAAAGTTGGTTAGTCTTAAAAGTGCTACTGGACTCTTTTAGATTTTGCTACTACAAACTAACATGGCTAACTCCTCTGGATCTAGAAGTAAGTGACATCATTTCTCTCTAGGAAGCACCAGAAACTGTTGTTTTACTATAGAATTTCTGGCAATTCCTAGAGAGGCATGGCATCACTTTTGGGAGCCGTCCCAAAGTGACAATGCCTGATGATGCCTCCCATGTCCCTGACCCCCTGGATTCCCACCACTGGCTGGCAACCCTAGCATACAGAGAGAACTAGTTCTCTTTGCAGCAGGACAATGAGACCAAGTCCCACAGCAGTTAAAAGAATTTTTAGCACAGGCACATTCAGTAGCACACAAAAACTCTTCCTCTCCTTTTCTTTCTCTCCCAGACTGGCATGATTCATCCACTTCCCTCCCCACCAGCCAGACTTCCAGTACTCTGCAGTGCTGTACACAGGCTTGCAGCATGCAGCCTCCACTCCCTGAGAGTGCTGACCTTTAGCAAGTCTGGCAGGCTCCATGCTGCAAATAAGACAAGGAATATTGGATGCCTAGCAGGGATATGGGGTGGACAGGTCAAGCTGTGCCAGGTGAGAGAGAAAGAAAGGTATGTGTGGTGTGTGTGAGGGGTGTCCCTAAATCTGCTTTTGCTGGCTAGTTTCTCACTATGGTATACCTCCTCATGTGCTGCCTCTCTATGCTAAGTATAGTCCTGGCCTTGACACAGGTGAGTTCATAGCTCTGGTTCCTCCTTTTCCTGTCATGTGATTCTGATGTCATATGACTTCCTGTTGTATGTCTGCAGGTCAATGGGTACTATGCTGCTATCTGAGGATTAAATATGAGAATCAGCCATGCAAATGTTGAAGACCACAAGCTGATTGTTTGGGAGTATTTACATTCATGCTGTGGTTGGTTGCCTTGTCTGGCCAAAACAAGGACTTTTTGACTATCATGACAACAATGAGACTAAGAGCGGACCTACAAGTGACAAAAGGCACAGGTTGGACACTTGTCAGCTTCCCTCAAGTTTTGATGGGAAATGTAGGCAGCTTGGCAGAATGTTGGACAAGTGACAGTTGAAAAGTCCATTGGACAGCAGTCCAAGACCAGGATGCCTACATTTCCCATCAAAACTTGAGGGAAGCTGACAAGTGTCCAATCTGTGCCTTTTGTCACTTGTAGTTCTGCTCTAACCCAGGTTATTATGGGCACAATATATAAAAGAGTTTATACAATGGATTCATTTCTTTTATCCAAACAGGTTGCAAGTGATCTGATGAAGGGTCTAGAATTAAAACCTTTATCATGGTCAGATTGTTATCTACTTGAAGGTACAGGTGGTTTTCCCTCCCTGCTCCACAACTGGGGAGACTAGTTTAGAATGGTCTGTATCCAGAGATGAAGGGGTCCATTTGTTTTCCAGAGTGCTCTAGGGGATTTCAGAGTGCTCTAGGGGTCTGTGAATGCCTTGGTGGGGCCATGGAACAACAGGCTGTTTAGGACAAATTGATGTTTGCTTCTTGATGTCCCCTCCACAAACAGACCCTTAGTTCCTTGATTTACTGAGGAACTGAGGGAGGTTAAGAGAGTTGGGAGACATCTTGTGCACTGATGGTGGATGATGCATGCCAAATCAGACAGCGCACACTTGAAAGCATTTGAGATGGTGGCAAACTTTGAAAGGGATGTACATCTTGACCTTTTCTGGTAAGCGTCTTGGAGGAATAACTGAAACTACTCACACAGTTCTCCAGATCACAGAGACCATTTTTACACATTCCATCTTCCCTTAGAAATTGATTAATTACAACTGGACTAATGTATGAAAAACATGAAATATGCCAAGTGTCAGTGCTTTGCTATTGGCAATAATGCCTATTTTCTGCCTGCCTGAATAAAGCCAGTTGCTTATTAGCAGTTTAAATTCTTCTTGCAGATGTTCAACAGCTTGTGAATCCTGTTAGATGTCTTTGAAGCACGAGGGCTGCTTTGAGTGGTGACATTTGTCTTTCTGCACCTCAGTATTCTTCCTTTGCTTTTGTTGGTGTCTGGCTCCAGAACATCAGAATCACAGTAATCATGCTAGAAAGATAATTGAACCATTCCCCAATATATCATGTACAAGTTCTGGAAAAGTACTCAACAGAAAGATAGCATATGATATGATACAATTCAGCCCTATTTAAATCAATGGGATTTTGCAGTAGAACTTTTAGATTCTGTCCTCCAATCCTATGCTATTACTTGAAGTATGTTACATTTTACTTAGTTCAACTAAACTTGCTCCCAGTGTGGATAGAATTGCAAATATTTCTGATGGTTTTGGAAGGGCAGGACCCCTGCACCTCCAGCAGTGACTCGAATCAAGTGAAGATTTCTGCATCATGTCATCTACCTGGGAAAATGCTTCACTTGCTGAAGCTGCCACCCTGTGCCTGGGTCATACTTTCAACTAGGGGAGGTGCAAACTTATCCCAACCACTGTGAAGACTCCGAATTCACCATGTATGGGCTAAGCTTCTGGAGACAGCTATGAATGTTCTGGGCCAGTATCTTGAGAAAAAAAGGTATCTTGAAGGTGTGGTCAAATGGTTGAGGGTGAACAGACTGAAGCTTAATCACGACAAGATGGAGATGATAGCAGTAAGGAAGACAAAATGTTTGACTAATTAAGTTTTCCATAGCAGATCAGGTTAAGAGCAGGAGGTTGCTCCTCCTGGACCCAGGTTGGTTAATGGATAAGGCCATCAGTGGTGCTAGGAGCACCTTCTTCCACTGGGAAGACAGTGTGGTGTCGGGGTTAGAGGGTTGGACTAGGATCTGGGAGACCAAGGTTCAAATTCCCACTCTGCCATAGATGTTTGCTAGATGACTTGGGCTACTCACCCAGTCTTAGCCTAACCTACATCACAGGGTTGTTGTGAAGATAAAATGGAGGAAAGGAGAGCAATGTAAGCCTCTTTGGGTTCCCATGGGGGAGAAAGGAGTCTTGTGGCATTACAGTCAAAGAGATTTATTGTCACGTAACTTTAATAAAATTGAAAAAAATGGAGTCAAAAGGCAATGAAATGTAAGAAATATGGTGACATTCTTATGCAAGCCCCACCTTTATGTAAAATAAGAGCAACAACCATTCACAAGAGCAAAATAAAACAGAAGTTCAAAGGCACCCCACATGATCTGATCAGAAGCATTTTTGAGTCGGAGCTCACTTTATCAGCATATAACCATTCACACAACTCAACATGACCTTCTGACATATGCTGTTATTTAATGCTTGTAGCTTGATAGGAATCTGAGGCTGGATCCGATGAATGGAAGACGTTCATAGGAGTTCTCCCTCTATGCCCCATGACTGTGCAATGTCCCTGTCCCAAGAGATTTGGAAGGTCATTGGAGAGCCCTCAGGGACAGAGACAGAACTGAATGCAGCATGAGGAGCTTTGGAAATGACAAGATATTGCCTCCCCACCTCTTGTTTGAATACTTGACTCATTAGTGGAGGAGCTCACACAAGAGGGGAAGGGGCATTTCTGTTGATTTCCATGCAACTGCACACCCCTCCCCATCTCATTCTGTTCTCAAGGACTTTCTAACTCGCAAGAACAGCTTTGGGGAGGGGGGATGTCTCGAGGTTGTGGTGGGGAGGAAAGGGAGAGCACCATTCCATTAACTCTTGTTCATAAAGCCCAGTGAAATAGGGTTAAACTTCCTGATGAATTCAAAACCAGCCATTTCATTCTGCAATTTCCCTTTGAAGGAAAGGATGAAGGATGGAACAAGAAGGATAATCTCCTAAAGATGCCATAGGTAACTTGAGTTAACTGATGCCATCATTCCTGGTATTCCTTGTTGGGTTGATACAGCAAATTCACTTTTGGTTGAAGATGACCCCATCTGTGTGCTCTTCTTGTTAGTTCCTGGAAGAAGAACATCTGAACTGTTCTTGTTTTTCAGATTTTCCTTGCAGTGGCCAATTTTGAGCAGAATGAAAGGGGACAGGAGTTCTCAGTAATCTATAAGTGGAACTACAGAAAAGAGAAATTTGTCACATACCAGAGGATCTCAACACATGGTGCTAGAGACTGGGAGGCATTTATCATTGATGGAGAAGCCTTCCTTGCGGTGGCTAATCACAGAAAAGGTATTTATGTGCTAATGTGCAGTAATGCTAGTAAGCAACATGTGACAAACCCCTTTCCTTTATCACTGGGTGATCCCACACTTCTGGTTTGCCATCTTTCTTTCCTGACAAAGTCTTTGGTACTTTTATGGTATCATGACAGGTAGAAAATAAACAGGTACAACTTCTGGCATGGAGATGCAGTGATGAAAAAAATCTGCGTGTTATATATATGCTTGCCCTGTATTTGTTGAATGTATATCCTACTTTTTCCTATCTATGAAGAACTCGATACACCTAGGTGTCATCCACCTGATAAACGGCGCAATCCTAAGCAGAGTTACTCCAGTGTAGGCCCACTGATTTCAATGGGCTTAGACTAGAGCATCTCTTCTTAGGATTGCAGTAAAAAAGCGCCTGAGTCCTGCCCCCTCTCCAGGTGGCAGCTTTAGATTACGGATGGAGCTTCCATGAGGGAGGATGTGGACTGCATTTATGTTAGTTAAAGCACTTTTCAGGCCCACGGATGATATATGCATGTGTGAAAATCTGAAAGACTATTTTAAATGCACTTGTACGGGGGTTCTGAAGCAATTAATGACCCTGCAAGAACGTTAATTTGTAATCACATCCCAGCCTTCTTGGAAGATGCAATTTCAGCGTTTTGGTTTCTGGGTAATCTAGTCCTTGACTCTTTCTTTGTTGAAAGTAAGCACTGATGATATCCCACCAGCTTTTTCCTTCTAGAAGTAACTCTGCCAAGAGGGGATACTGCAGGAAATTGATATCACTCTAGCCATTGTTACCCTAATTAACATTTTGCTAGACACGTATGTTATTTTGCTGGAAGAGCACGTCAGGCACATCTGATTTTCAAGGGTCTGTGCAGGCTGCCTGCAGAAGTGTCACATTTATATTAGTATACTTATGAGATATAAAGAAACATTAGATGGTATTTGCTAAGCAGTGGGAGCCACTTTTCATCTCACACCAGACTTTTCAAATGTACACCTGCAGTGGTTATATGTTTTTAGACATTTGTTAACAGCTATGTAACATTTCCTCTGTGTGTCAGCCCAAGATGTGAGAACAAGCAGATGGTTCTCTCTGATTTGGATAAGCAACTAGGGTGCTACCCATCTGTTCAAAAACAGGCTTGTGGTGTTTTGATTGCTGTAATTTATGCTCAAAATACCACAACATCCCTCCAAAGCATTTGGAAGGCATGTCAATTTGAACAGAAATGAAGCCTCCTAAAATCTTTCCTGGATCCATAATCCACTATCTTCAGATATTGGACAGTGGAGGAAGGAGGGGGGGTGGCACTCAGAGTGTCCATAACATAGTCTCGTGCTGCCATCCAGTGGAATATATTAGCATAGACATTTCATGGATTTTGACTTAAATGGTGAATGAAAAAGTAATGGGATAGTAAATGGCCATGTTGTTTTGTCTTAGAGTAGGTTCCAGTTACATTCCTACTGAGCTTTTGTTCTTGCTTTTGCAAAAAAGAAGAATATGGTTGAAATCCATTGTTGTACTGGTCAGAATGATTTATTCCTCGTTCTTGTACACTACTCTTTATGACTATTTCTAATCTATACACTTGGGATCAAAAATTGTTTCAGCTTTGAATTATTTTTATCTCAACAGTCCTATAATTTCAAAAGTGATGCAAATGCTTAGCCAATTAGCATGACTCAATGTGCAGTAAATTAAGCATAGGAGTAATGCAGGAAGGAACTAATGACACCTACAAAGAATGCATGGTATATAGTCCTTCATTTTATAATTTTCTTTCGGCAAAATCTTTGCAGATGAAGTGAGTTGTTAGCACTTCCTCATTTTTGCTTATCTTATAAAAAGTAGAGCCTGGTTTCCTATAAATTTATCAGTGGACTTTCCCATGATTGTCATAGTCAGGCAAAACCAAACATTCAAATCAATTGCAGCCAACTTTATTTCTCTTGCCTAAGCAGCTTCCCTCCCTCCCTCATCTTTTCCTATGTTTCTGTGCCATTTTCATACATGCTGTTCTTATTCCTCCATAGGGGATAATCATAATATAGACAGTGTAATATACAGATGGAACTCCAGAACAGGACTTTTTGAAACCAACCAGACCATTCCTACCTCAGGAGCATACGACTGGGAATTTTTCTCCATTGGGCCTTATTCCTTCCTTGTGGTGGCCAACACATTTAATGGAACATCCACTAGAATCTACTCCCACATCTACATTTGGCTCAGTGGAGCCTTTCAGCTCTTTCAGTCAATCTTGGTAAGATCACTCAACAAGCAAGCCAGTTCATTTTGTCTAAGTGCTTCGACAGTGTATTTTAAGCAGTCAGTTTGTACCCTCATGGTATGAATGAGTTGTATAGAAAGCAGGCACATGGGGAACAGATGCCTTCCATGAACAAATTTGCACTGGATGCTGCTGCAGGCAAAAAGGTATATCTTCTGTACATGTAAAGTTGCATGACAGGCCATAGCACACCTCAATGTATACATGCAGACACTGGTAAGATCAGCAGGATCCAGATGTGGATGTGCATTGGTGAATTCTTTGGCTGTTGCCCTTGCATAGTGGCAATGAATATGTACATCACTGTACATCACTTGACTATCACTTGTACATCATGTGTATATTTGTACATCAAAATTTTTGGTTTTAAATGAACATCTCCATATATTGTCCAGAGTCATTGCACATAACTTTGGTCCATACTCTTTGTTTTGCATGATCATGTTTGGGTCAGAGTCATTTACTTTAATGGGACTGAGAAAGGAAAGTCAGACTCATCTCATGTTATTGATTGCTTAGCGAAGATCAATAGCATCCTTTTGAATATGCAAATTGGTGGCAGCAAGTGATGCATTTGATTTTTAGAAGTCATTTGGAATTTGTCGTGATGAAAGAAGTTCCATCCTTTTGAAAAGTCTGCAGTCTCAGCCTCTTCTATTGCAACCCCTGATCCCCTGACAGCCAGTGTCAGTGGTTGCCATGGCTGGGTACCTTATGGATCTGACAGTCCAATAAGGATGCTTCCAGTAACTGAAGAAACAGGGAAGAAATAGTGCTGTCATATTTGCTGTGGTGGTACTTGAAGCAGTCAATAAGGAACTAAGGAGAGTAGTGAGACAACACTAACACTTTTAAAAACAAGAGGCACCACTGCACTTTATTTCAGAAGCACATCCAACTTTGGGGAGTGAGCTCTGCACAAGCCACTCTAGCTTTGCAGCAGTTTGCCTCACGCCTTGCTAGCATCAGCCTCCTGCACCCTGCTGCTGCTGACCACAGCTTTGAGTCAGCTTCTCCCCCAGGCTACCCAGTGTGACCTCCAGTTACAGGAAAGGAGGTCTCTGCCACTGACCACATTGTCCTCCTCCCTGTGCTCCTGTTTAGTGTTCTCAGGAGACCCTCCCCAGCCTACCCACCTTGTACTATATTTATGCTTCCCCTCCTGTTAGGCCTGATTTCTTCCCCTCCCACAAATGCCTCTGGGATTCCATGGTTCTGTGATGCTACTGATATGCATTCTGGTCACCCTGACAACCGGGGCCGGTGCATCTTTCCCAGCAGGAGCTGGCAGCCATGCTTGAATATATTCTTGTTGCTGTGGCAACATGGCAGCAGAACTATTTCATGCTGTTCCGCAGTTGCCTTTTCAGCCAGCCCAATGGGTCTGTTATATGTGTGTGAAGGGAGAAAGGGAACTCACCGTCCCAGGACAACCCAGGAATAATGGCTCCAGTCTTGGTGGCTGAGGTAAATAGCAGAAGGTGGTAGCTGGCAAGAAGATGAACTGCAGGAAGTGACTGAGCTGCTGTGGCTGAAACTGGGGGTAGGTGGTTGGGCATTATAAGAGGAGCCACTGCAGGTTGTTGCCCAGGCCAACAAAAACAAGGAGCTGCCCTAGTTTTTCTCCATGGTACTGCTTCTGGAATGTTTCCCTGTGGATGAAAACTCTTGGAAAATGTTACATCAGTGTTCAGGCAAAATCCACAAGGGATCTATGACTGAGCTCAAGGCACCCTCTTGAAAGCTGTATGAGGATTTTCACTTTGGACATAATGTTTTCTAGGTATATTCCTCAACAGAGTCTGCAGGGCTGGTTCTCTTCCCAGCCAGCCTCTTTGAGCAGCCCAGTTAGAAGGGCAGTACTTGGGGTCTGCCTGCTTCAAGCTGGTGGCAGTATGGGAGGCTTGTCCCCATCACTGCCTTCTGGATCCATGTTACTAATGGCAGATTCCAAGGCAAGCTACTGCAGTTTTGTTTCTGGTGGCAAAATTCCAGCCCTGGGGATACGATTCCAAAACATAGAATCATAGGGTTGGAAGGGATCTCTAGGGTCATCTAGTCCAACCCCCTGCACAATGCAGGAAATTCAGCTGCCCCAGTTTCCCCTGCTCAATGCCCAGAAGACAGCAAAACACCTGCAGGATCCCTAGCCAAACCAGCTTGTGGAAAACTGCCACCCATTTCCAAGGTAGCGATTGGCATCACCCTAGGCATGTAAGAAGGGCCACGAAAACCAAGCACTGATGCAACCCCTTCTGCCCTCCCCCTCACAATCTGCCCAGGCTCACAGAATCAGCATTGCTGTCATATGGCCATCTAGCCATATGACATAAACAGAAGGAAACATAATATCCCAACCAGTACAGATATTTAACAAGGACAAGGCTGTTTTGATGTGGGCGTGTGACTAAATGGGTAGGCTGGCAACCTGTTTATTCTGCACAACTTTGGAAAGTGTTTTAGGTCATTGTGGTGGTAGCTGAGGGTGGGATTGTTAACTCTTAATGCAGACTCAGGATAATTCCTAGTATTACGTAGGAACACAATGCATGAAACAGAGAGCAGAATAAAAGCATCTGTCATTTTCTTAATATTTTCAATGGATCCTAGCCACCAATGAGAGTGGAATACGGCTCTGCAGACTGGAATACAGCTTTTCATTCTTCATAAAGGCAACCCCTAAGAGTGTGTGTGTTTCCAGTTGAAAGCACAAGGATTAACTGTGTTGACTAGAGTTTGCTCAGATGATTTTTTAAATTAGGAACAAAGGGAGTATTTCCCTTCTATCTGTATGCTAGCCCTGCTCCCCCAGTGATAGCAACAGCTGTTCAAACACTCATATAAGCTTTGTTGTAAGGGGCTTCTTTGCCCCTTCTAACTCCTGCCCCCCCAAGAGATTATTGTTCTTGCTTAGCAGAATGGAAACACCTTACTTCAGTTAAAAAGAAAGAGATCCTGAATGGGTGGTAATAGGTTTTTTGTTCTTAAAAGTCTACCAGGCAACTCATGTGGGAAAGTGCTCACCTTTATAAAAAAAATCCTCTGCAATTGCGGAGGCACTCTTGTCATGAGCAGATGTTGCAGACATCTGTTGGACGGTGCCTGTGATACTAGTTTACATACTTCATCAAAATTTATCTTGATGAAAGAATCAAGTAGAAAGGCCTTTATGATTTGTGGTTCAAGTGCTGGTAACACCCGTTCTCTCAATAAAAGAGGTACAGCCTGAAGAGTTACGAGAGTACTATGATTTAAGGCACAATCCTTAAAGGAGACTTATGCTTGACCTGTGTGCTAACTGTGTGCACGCGAACTGAATTTTTTCTCTAAATTGCAGCTGCAAGTAGTCTAGAGCCCCTGAGGATGGGCGGTTTATAAATAATAATAATAATAATAATAATAATAATAATTAAAAAAAAGACTTGTTTGTGTATTACTTTGGAGTCATCATTCTCCAAGTGCCACAGATATTTTCTGATTCTCATTTTTCCCTTGTCTCCTTTAGACTTTTGGTGCTACTGACTGGGAGGTATTTCACATCCAAGATAGGGTCTTCCTCGCTGTGGCAAACAGTCACAGCTATGACAGTGGAACTGTTGCCCCGAACAACTACTACACCATCAATTCCTCCATCTATGAGCTTAATGTGACTGCACAGATGTTTGTCAAGTTCCAGGATATCCTTACTTACAGGTACATTTTTTGTGTGTTGCTCAAAAATACACTGGGGTTTTGTTGTTCTGATAGAGAACTTAAAATATTTTTGCCTTTAAGAATGTTTTGATTCTTTCTCAAATTGTGAGAGTGCAATTCTAGGTGTTTTTTGCCAGTAGAATCTATACAAAGGCAAAAATGTTATCTGAAAATTTAATTACCATTCATCTTGAAAGACAAATCCATAGCAAATATTAAATGGAAACAGAATATATTCACTGGTAATTCTGGGATTGTTGCAATCTCTTCTTGTTTGCAGTGCTCTGGACTGGGAGTTTTTTTCAGTGGGAGAAGATCACTTTCTAGTGGTAGCAAATTCCTTTGATGGTGCAACCTTCTCTGTAAACAGCATTATTTACAGGTAAGAAGTCAGGATCAGAACTTCTCTTTGTCTCATAAGTTAATTCATTACGGTATCTTTTCAATGGTGAATGACATTGTCTGGACCCCACCTGGATGCCCATGGGGGCAAAAAGAGGGGCATTTTTTTCATAATCCCTCCTCTCACAAGACACTTCTGATTCCTGCCAAGCTATTCCTGGGGGTCCTCATCCACCAAGGGCAGCATCTCAGCTGCTCCAGGAGGGGGGAATTAATGGAAATTGTCCATGAAAATCTCGGTGGGATCCAACTCAGATGACTACAGGCATCATTCCAAAAAAGAAAGAAAGGCAAAATAGGTACTAATGGTTTATCTTGTGGTGTTAACCAATTCAGGGAAGAAAATGTGATGAGAATCAGTCTATCCCACCCTCTACTTCTGCCACCAAATGACAGAATGTAAGGCATTATAAGGGCCTGTATCTTTGGAAGGGATCTAGTGGGACATTTTTCATCAGATTAAGATTTCCTGTTCTTGAATCATCCCTGACAAATGCCTTTAACTTCTGTATCATCCATGAATTTTATATTTGCCCTTAAGAACTCAAGGGAAAAAACTCAAGGGATGAGAATGTGCCCTATATTTCTTAAAGCTTTTTCAGGTAGTTGTCATTTCAATTTTGGCCAAAAGCCTTGCTGAAATCTGCAAAATATACTAAGTTTGCTCTTCTTTTCTATTAACCTAAAAGGAATAAACTATGCTGGTCTAGCATGACATGTTCTTAATAAAGTCATGATGACTGTTAATAATTCATTTGGATCTAGAAAAATGTCTATTTTATTATTTCCTGTAGTGTTTGCTAAGGTAATAAGTGTACAAGTCCCCGGATTTCCTCTCCCCCTTTAAAAAGATATAGCTTTCAAAAATAAATGGCTGATATTTCCCCGGCCCAAGTAAAAAACGTTGTCTGTCATGCCTCATCATACCACTTGGCACAAGACAATTCCTTTCTTATAGTTTCATTCTACATTCCCCATATCAAATGGATATCTCAGCTGCTTAGTCTCTCCCCACCCCCACCCAACGATGGGGCTAAATGATGGGGTACTTTTTCTACCTGACTTGGTTAGCAGCAGGCCAACTTCTCTATGATATCAGATTCCTCACAAAGTGGAAGTGCAGTCTATTTTGAGGACAGGGTTCCAGTAGCTACTCAGTGTGTTACCTTTCTTAATATCTTATATACTAATAGCAAAGGGACCCTTATCTGAGGATACTTAAATTAGGAAATTGGAGCTGTGAATGGATGAAAGATCTTTGTATACAACTGAAAAATACCCCAGAAAAATCTGAAATCTTAAAAAAAAAATGTTTTTTTAAAAAACTCAAATGATAAAAGGAGTGCCTGCAGCTTTAACCAGATGCCCTCCGTGGTCATTGCTAGGCAACCATAACAGTTTAGCCAGTATTCCAGGCTTAGTTTCTGTTAGTAAAAGGGGGTGGCAGGGCACTTTCCAGGGCTGTTTTGGCCTTTGAGGGAAGACTCAATGGGCCCAGGCTCAGAAGCAATCGCTGAACAACTTGATACTGCATGACTTGCATGACTCACCCAGGCTTAGCAGCTTGCCAGTGTTCAACAGCAGCTTCCCCCCACCCCCAGGGAGGGTGAACTAGAAGCCTAATAATACATGAAATAAAAGCCAATGTAGTGCAGTGTAGAGTAGTACAGTATAGAGTAGGATCTGTGAGATCAAAGTTTGAAACATCACTCTGTGGTTGAAGCTCACTGGGTGATTTTGATCCAGTCACATACTCTAAGCCTAATTTACCTCTCAGAGTTGTTATGAGAATAATATGAAGGCAAGGAGGAGGATGTAATCTGTTTGGAGTCTCCATTGTGGAGAAAGGCAGTATAAAAATGAAGTAAAGTAAGAAATATAGGTGAAGATGGGAGGGACAGATAAAAGGTAAGTTTTAAAGTGATTTTAAGGAAGGATGTATGAGAAGTGAGCATATAAAGGCTTTCAGGAGGAGGGAAAGAGGAAATAGTGGGGGAAGGGGATACACTAAAAAGTGAAGTACCCTCTTCAAATTCTTGCTGGTTCACAACCATGCAACTGGGCCTGTCTGGAGGGGCGAGAGGAAAAGGTGAGTGGGAAGGAGAGAAGGAAGCAGGAAAAGGGAGAGAGGCTATGGAGGGGCTAGGGAAGGGGAAAAGAGAACATAGAGAGGAGGAAATGATATGTCCTCCCTGAAAATCCTTGCGAGTCTCCCACTTGTGGTCTCTATTGTCATTCTTTACTCTTACAAATGGGTGTATTAGCACCACTATATGTTCACAATAGAGAGAAAGTCCTTTCCTCATGAATAACTGGATAGCAGTACCATTACAATAAATAGTTTTTATTGGGAAGTTGTGAATTTCAAGCACGTCAGTATAGTTTGGCAACACTTTCCAAGATGTCATGCGTATAGCAGGTGTGAACAGTGTGTTCCATTTCAGTGATGGGGAACACTGTAAGCTTTCTGGGCTTGGGCTAAGGACTTTCTCTCTGGTGCATTTCCACTTGTCATTAGTTTTTCCAAATAAGCGAGAAAACCATTTGGGGATGGTGATTGGAAGGGAATTGGATCTTTTTAGGGTTAGGACTCTTGGAGCTGAAATAACCCTCTTTTTCTCCATTGCAGATGGCAAGGATATGAAGGGTTTGTAGCAGCTCATCATCTCCCAACATTTGGCTGTAGAGACTGGGAAGCTTTCAACACTACAGCTGGCTCTTACCTCATGTATTCCAGTGCAAAAGAGCCACTCTCCAGGGTGCTGAAGCTGAAAACCCTTTGACCTGGAAAAAGATGCTTTCATTTGTTGCAAGCAAAGGGGAAAAGCTTGGAGTTGTGAGGAACTACTCTGGTGCCTCAGGGCTAGACTCAGGAATGCTGTACCTTCGAGTCATTGTTGTGGATGCTAGTGATGCCATGGGGTAAATGTTTTTCTAGCACCTCTAAGCTAGTTTCAGTATGGGGCTTTGGGCGATGAGGTTTTAACCCGCCTCTTTCCTTTTGACTATCTGATTCCTGAAGTGGACTGAAATTAGAGCAGCCCAGTGGTGCCAGTCATCACAGAAACCCAGTTCTCTCCGTTCTTCACTCTCTCACACACCATGGACCTTATCATGTGTTCCAGACCATAAGGAGCTGCTAATATAATCTACCACCCTGTGTCAAGTTGTGCACTGTTATGCTTCTTGAGCAAGTCAGTGGGAACTGAAATGTGCCCCTGGCTATCAAGCCATACCTTAAGTGGTGTACAACAAATACAAATATTTGTACTGACCCCTCCCAGCTCATAGACACACAGATTCCTCCAGTTGCTGCTGTCCCTTCATGGGAAAAAGAATGGGTGTTCCCCATTGTGACAGGCTCTAGCCTGCTTGCTTATAACACAGTCAGCTGTGAGACCCTACCAAAAAAACTGCAGCCACCAGATAGATTGTGGAAGAGCTGAGGGAAGGTTCTTTAGAATATGGGATTCTGTAGTATGTTCATTTCACACAACTTGAAGAATCAGCTGGTTGTTTGCTTTTTTTGGTAAAAACTGGCTTAGAAAATTCTTAGTGGCCCTGAATCTCAAGGTTTCAAGGGAAAACTTGTGAGACTTGCAAAGCAATTTAGAAATTCAAACATTCCACGATTATTCTAGTCAGAGGTAATGAATTCTAGGGACAACGCACCAGAGGTTACTCAGGTCAGTGGAACAAAATGAAGGTCCCACCTCTACAAAATACTTGCGGTCTGTGCTTAAGATTTCCAGGTTTGAAACATAACATAACAGGATGGGAAGCCAAGTGCTTAGTTACTTTATGCTTCAGCTATAGGAAAATTGGAATTATGGACTGCACATTTAGTATTTATTGACATGGGGAAAGAATCAGTGACCTTTACATAAGAACCTCCCTCCCCACTATTATTGGTGCTATTATTGGTGCTCTCTCTTCTTGTTTTCATGTTAGCGTGTGAACCCCACCCAAACCTCTTGTAGTGTCTGTATAGTCTCTACTTGTTATTGCAAAGAGTTTCAATCACTGTCTATAAATTACATTTATATTGTATAAATTTATATTATTGAAAACTGTATTTCTTACGTGGAGGTGAAATTATTTATTATCAAGACCTTATTTGTGACATCCAAAGTAATCTCTGAGAGTGACTGGCGTAGGGTTGTCAGCTGATCTCCTGGAATTACAGCTGGTTTCCAGGCCACAGAGATCAGTTCACCTGGAGAAAATGGCTATGTTGGGGGGTGGACTCTATGAAATTATGCCATGCCAAGGTCCTTTCCCTTCCCAAACCCCACTTTCTCCAGGTTTCTCCAGGTTTCATGCCCCAGATCTCCAGGAATTTCCCAACTTGGAGCTGGCAACCCTAGACTGGCACTATCTCAGAAGTTTCGGATCAAGAAAGGGTTTTGTTTCTGGGTTTGTGTCATAATGTAACTGAGTATAAGCCTAGATGATATAAATGGACAAACACAGTACCCATACAATGTGGTTGTTTAGCTAAGTTAGACTCAAGTTAGTGTTTGTAAAAAGAAAAACGCATACACAAACTCAAGTGGCAAAATATAAAAGGGGAACATTCACATAGGTGAACATTAAACCAAATATTTAAATGTGTGCTTGTGAAAATGTCCCATTTTGCTGATTTCTAATTTTTTTTAGGGTGGTACTTTGGAGAGAGGCATGTACCTGATCTTCCATGTGAATACCAAAAGGCCTTCCCTAAGCTTGGTCTGCTGTTTTCTGCAGCAATGTGTTGTTCTTGACAGGTCTAGTTTTCTTAGGTATTGCAAATATACACTTTGGTGTGCTAAACTCCTTTATCTTGAGATTTTGACATGTCAGTGAATTGTGTACTCTTATGTTTTAGGCACTGTGAAAAGGCACAATCTGTTCAGTAATTTCACAAAGATGCACAGTCTGTTTTAATCATCTGAGGACAAAACAATGAATCCCTTTTCCCTGTTAGGCTTGCTCTTTTTTGAAACTCCAGCTGTAATGCACCAGAAGTTTCCCCAGCCAACCCCCAGCCAACATACTCTTGCTCCACTGCCATTCATTTGTGCTTGTGCAACAAAAATAGTAGCCCTCTGAGTACCAGTTTCTAACTAAACCCAGAGGAAAGGATTAGTGTTTACTTCCAATTTTTTGGTCAGGATTTTGTGTTTGCTTTGTCTCGGTCTCTAATGATGTTCTGTCAGATTATTTCACATACAATTAAATGTAACTGAGCCTTAAAATGATTAAAGTGCCCACTCTGCCCTCTAGTTTTGTAATGCCTGTCTACTGTTCAGATTGAGGCTATTTCAGCTGTCCTACATGTCTAGCTACTACACTAGATGATAATGATAAACCAGTCCCTGCATTTCAGTTCTTCTGTTATTTCCATGACTAGAAATGTTATCATGGTGTGCCACACGTGATTATTGCCAATCCCACGCCCAAAGGAGACATCAAAGCCAAGAGTTTGAAAAGACTCAAAAGGATGACTTTTGTGATGAACCAAAGCATGGTATTATGGTTGTTAGTGCTTACATATTTTGAGGCCCTTTTGTATGCAGGCATGTGATGCGACAGAGAGAGAGGGAAAAGGGATAACTACTCAGCGCAACTATCTATCACAGTGGGCTTTCTTGCAGCTGTAAATGGCAACTGGTACTATTTGTGATGTGCATCAAATACTGTATCAATATTATAGAGTAGGGATGGCCAACTAATTTGACATCATGATGGCAACTTGATTTTTTCCTGGCCTTTACAGGCCTTTTGCACCACACCAGTCCTAGGCTGTACCAAGAAGCTTGGAGTTCAGTACTGGGAAAGTCAAAACAAAGATGAGAGTATCTCAGTGTCTGTCTGAGGCAGCTTCCATTGAAGGAAAGCAAATAGCCTGCAGCTTGATTTTTCTCCAGTATAGGGTTTAAAGGGAAGAGGAACTGGCTGAATACTTGAGGGCTTCATGTGTCTCTTTTAAACTGTGAGGACTATTTACTCACAGGTTAAGGGATCAGAGGGGGGAGGGACTTCTTCGCATGCCTCTCCATCCCTTACAAGAAATCCACCAAAGCTCCTTTTTCTCAGATCAGGCATTTTTTGTCTTAAGGTAGATTGAACTGTACCCTGTATTGTATCCATGAAACCTCTCTGCTCAAGTGGAAAGGAAGCAGCAGCTGCCTTCAAAACCAATTCCACACGGACAAGAACAATGGGTGTGGGTAGAGCAGGAGAGTGGAAAGAGAGGTCCTTCTGCTCTGTGCCACATTCCTCTCTCACCTTTCCATGGTATAAAAGCTTTTAGGATTTTATTTGCACTGGAACATTCTCTCCAGAACCTATTAGATTGTGTGCATGCACTAATATTTCAGGCATTACAGAGCAACATGCCAGGTTGTTGCATTTAAAATTTCAGGTGTGCACTCAAATTAAAAACTCTGTTAAAACAAGCAATATGTGAAGAAGGCAAAACCTAGTCGCTAAATGTTACTGTAGGTATCTGTTGCCAGGGAAACAGAAATAATGTAATGCAGAGCAAAATTCTCTCAGCAAAATTAGCTAATTGTTCTTCCTTGGTAATAAGTTGTACATTGATCTTCTGCCTAAAATAAGATAAAGGCTGTAGTTCTGGTTGGTCTTCGATGAAGTGCAATCAGTTGCTAGAAAATACTTGATTTGCAACAAACACTGGACTTAACCTTCACCATTCATGCCTTGCAATCTTTATGACCAGCTTTCCAGACAATGAAACCCCCAGATATTATTCATAGTGCTAACCTTGCAGTACAACTAATCCAGCACACACGTCTTAAACAAATATAATGAATGCAAGTAGCCTTCTTTACTGATATGGGAATGGACTTGCTGTCATCTTGAGAGTTTCAAGCTGGCTTTGCATTGTGAGGGAATTCACAGCCAGTGGGCTGTGACAGGCAGTCTAATAGACACAGCCAGTCTAATTGGAGGATTTTGTTAAAAGTACCTTGCCTAAACACTGTTACATTGTTGGCAGGGGAGTATACATCCAGCATTAAAAAAAAATCCATGCAATATACATGAATTTGTATAGCTAACTAATCACTAGTGATGTCACACAGGTACTATCCAACAGGTCTCTGAGAAATGCAACCACATTCTACAGTACCCTTACAATAACAATGGTGTGAGTTACCTGGGGGAAGCATTTTCTCAGTAACAAAATATAATTGAGGGCGAGGTAAATGCAGTGTATTCCTTACAACCCAGTGAAATCTTCAGGGAAGACATCTGGATCTCACAACAAATTATAAGCAAATGTGCATGTACTCCTGTATAAGCTACTTGTCTGGAACAGGCTTTTTCAGGTTAATGGAGATCCTGTTCTTCCGGCATTACACTATCCATATTTGTGCTATTCCCATTTTTCAGAAAGGACACCAAAGGATGGAAAGTTGTAAGCTTTGGAGAGTATTTCACAACTACGATCCTTTAAAATAGTTTTAAGAATCATCTAGAATTATGCTTCAATTTTATTTTTTCATCAAAGGACATATATTAAATTTATTTATTTTCAGAGCCTGAATTGTTACTTGAGATTTTCATTGGTTGATAATATTTGGTCTTTGGAAGGTCCATGCCATAGGTTCTTATTTATATGTACAGTCTGTGTTCCTGTATTTCAGTCTTGCTCAGTTCTTGAGGAATGGGGCTTGCCATATGAAGCATATTTAGAAACAAACGTTTTCCATCAACTCATGCGTCCTCTCTTTTCTAGGAAAGGACCATTTTCAAGATGGTTCATACAAATGCTCCCAAATTGTTGTCTCTGATACTGCTTTCTACCCACTTTAGTAGCAGCTGCAATGACAACCAAGAAAACTGTACAGAGATATGGGCTCCTGTTGCAGAAGTTGGTAAGCCCAAGAGAAGCATAGTATACTCTGATGACATCTAATAATCTGTGGTGTACATGCTTGGAAAATAGCTTAAAAATTTGGAGGCAGGACTTTGTGTGGTTCCAAAAACTCCTGAGAAGTGGGTTTTTTTTTCAGTATCATAAGGTAAAATCTATTAAGCAAAAGTCAACTATGTATAGGCTTCCTGTGATACTATCTTTGTCAAGATTCCTGTGATTCTGCTGTGGGGCTTTTAGTTCTCTCCCATTGTACAAAGCCTCTTCTGAAAACTGTGGGGTACACAAATGTTCTCCTGAATAGCAGCCCCCGTTAAAAAGCTCTCTCTAATTTCTACTAGGACCCCGCTGCTGGGAATGTAACACAGAACACTGTCAATCTAGATTTGGAATTCTTGCTATGTTACTGAACATCTTTTTTTTAAAAAACAACCCTCTTACAGAAAGTGTTTGGATACTTAATATGAAATAAAAGTTCTGTATTCCACCCAACATTCTCTCCTTTAGAAAATTGGATGTCCAGATGAGAATCTGCATTCCTGACTACAGGATAGTACTGATGGTCTCTTTAGGAACCCGCGTGCTCGGAAGGGATTTCAGATATTCCAGGTGCTTCTTTGTGTCCTCTTGGTTGTGACGAACATAATACACTACATAGCTGATGACCAAGGTAAACCAGCTGAACATTGTAACGAACATGGCCACATCAGTGGTTTTCTGGTGTATGTTGCAAAAGTTGATGCCTGAATCAAGGATATGGAGCAGAGGTTTCCCAGCATACTCTTCCTGCACAGATGTTTGGCAGGTGATCTCATTGACCGATTCAGGATCTAGTTTCACTTCCCCCAAAACCTCCTGCAAAGTACATTCACAGTGCCAAGGGTTGTTGGAAAGACGAATCATGGCATTCAAGTTGACCAAGGCTTCCTTGGGGATTCTCTGAATGTGGTTGCCAGAGAGATCAAGCAATCTTAGGCCATCGGCAACTCCCTTGAATGCCGCAGAATCAATCTTCTCAATGGCATTTTTAGAGAGGTCTATCTCTTGTAACTGGGCAAGGTGCCAGAAGGTGCTGTTTGGGACTGCGGTGATCTTATTAGCATCCAGCTTCAAGAACATGGTGTCTTTGGGAATATCCTTTGGAATTTCTTCCAGGTTGCTAGCACTGCACAGGACAGCAGTTTCTCCTGAGTAGTTGGTGCACTGACACTGCTGGGGGCAGGAAGTACAGCAACAGGAAAGGGCACAGAAGAGGAGACAGAAAAGAGCTTGAGACCACAACAACGGTGCAGGCCTAAATGCCTCAGCTGCCAGAAACATGCTGTTCATTCAATCAGTAGTGTGCAGTCCAGCATGGCTGCTCAGGCGAAGGAAGTTAGTCTTTCTACCAATATTTTGAACTGACAGTTCTCACAAGACCTCCTGCAGGCAGCTTGGGATTGATCTGCATTTGGCTCAGCTGTGCCCCAGCCATCCACTCATTCGTCTTTCAGAACAAAGAAAGGTGGGCAGGAAACCCCTATAGGGGCAGACAATATTAATAATGTTTTAAAACTCATTTCATCACAGGGTAGCTGATCTATTACAGTGTCTGAGGGCCTAACCAAACATGACATGCAAATACATGCAAGAAACTCCCACCAGCTTGTTTTTCTTTTTAAAAAGAGAAATCTGCTTTGAGTGTGTGTGGGGAGGGGACTCAGGGCAGAAATTTCTACATAGCAACTGGCATTTGCCAAGATAATGCCAACGTGGGCACAGCACTTGCAGGGAGAATTGGTGCAGTGGGTGAGGGTTGATCAGGTATCTGCCAGTTCATTCCAGTCCCAGAGCCCATTGGCAGGAGAGGGATATAAACAATGAATCGAAGGGAGCTAGTAGGTGGGGGGCTTAATGCAATGAGAAAAATATAGGATTTGATAATGTGTTCTGCTCTAAGAGTGAAGAAAGAGCAATGGATAGGGAAAGGGGAGCTTAATTCTTTGCCAGCCTGGTCTTCTGTACTCCAAATTGCTTTTTCAAGCTGGTTTTACTTGAGGGGGTTCCAGTTCTAAGAGAAAACATGCATTTATAACCCTACAGAAAGAAAAACAGCTTGGGATGATGGCTGCTTTGGAGTGGAGAAACATAGGCAGGGAAACAACTACGCACCCTCTCTCTGCTGCTTTTTTGTGCTAAATCAAAACCTTCCAAAGCAGGTTTTGTTACAAGTAAGATTTAGTTAGACCCTCATGTAAAGAGATGCGATTAATTCCGGCCCAGTTTATTCAGTTGGTATCATCTATGTCACACGGTTATTGAAGACAGATCATTATTAACCATGAATGTTTTGCATATGCAAACTGTTTGATAGTTTCATACTGTATCTGCCATACAATACAATCAATTTTACACCCGATGTTTGTCATGGTTTCCGTCACAGAATCCTGGGAATTGTAGTCTGCCGACCGCGCCGAGCATTCTTCTGGAGATCCATAGCCTCCCTTATAGGACTCTAACTCCCAGAGCTCCTTTGAGAAAAGGAATGACTATTAAATCAGTTTAGGTCTGAGGTACGAAGACGCCCTTGGGAGCTGAAGTCAGCAATTCTGGGCTTCAAAATCCGGGGCGTTGCTGTGGCGCGGCCCCTGCTCTGCCCCTCCCCGTCTAACTGCCGGCAGCCCTCCGCGGAGCCTTCCCGGGGAGAGCCCTTCTGCCCCCAGCGGTCTCCTCCCTTGCCTCGCCGCAACCCATTGCCCATGGCTGGCCAACCTGCCAGCATTTGGGGCCGTTTGTATTTTTGGCAGGCGCAGCTTTCCAAGCCCTTGTGGCTTTGGGACATGACAAGCGGCACCTGCTGCCTTCGCCACAACTATTCAAGGGACGTGAGTCATAACAACGCTGAAGAGGAGCCCGGGGGCACTTCAGAGACCAACCAGAGCCCCGGGGCTTGAGCCTTCGCGAGCCGCAGCTCCCTTCGTCAGATAAGAACGCCGGCAGGGCGCCCCCCACCCTCACCCCCCGCCCCAGCAGGGAGAGCCGCTCGATCGGCGCCTCCCTCCGGAGGGAAAGACGGCTCTCGCCGCAGCCGCCGCCGCAGCCGCCTACCGTCCCCCCTCAGCGTTCCTGCCTTGACGCTCTGCGGCGGTGGAATCAGCAGAGGGGTCCGAAGCCGCTGGCGCCAAGGCTCCCAGGCCTCACGGTCTTCCACTGCCGGAAGGAAACGGGATCCCCAGACCCCTCCGGCCCTGTCCGGCGGGATTAGCCCCCCTTTCCTCCCGAGCCCGACGACGAGCGCGCGTTACCTGAGCCGCGGCCGTCCCAAGTTTCTTCAGCAGAGGCGCGCCGAGCTTCCGAGGCTGCCTCCCGGCCACACCCGCGGCAGAGCGGCGCAGTCCGGGGCGCCAGGCACTTGCAGCCTGCGCACCGCACTTGTTGCTGCTGCTGCTGCTGCTGGCCTCTTTTCCGCCCGTCAGTCGCGCTCCGAGCCATTCATGGGGCATGCGGGCTGTCATTGGGTGGCATCTGCTCGGCGCGGGCATCCTAGCGGAGCATCCCAGGATTTTTTTTAAAGGGGCAGCTCCCTAACAGGCCCGGCCCTCCTCGGACGGGTCTGCTTCACCCTCTTACGTCCTCCCTGGGCATTTTCAGGGAAGACAATGAATAATCCCCGGGAGCAGGGAGAGCGCAGCCACCCCGCAGCTGCTTTCCGAGCAAATCCCGGTTCCTTCCTTGCCGGCAGGCGGAAGGGGCTTTGTGCCACTCCAGAGACGACGGGAGTTTGATTGGCGTTTGTGGCTGGTTCGCGTTAATAACGGAGCAGCACCTCTGCTTTCACTCTAGGGCAGCCCAGACAGACAGGAGAGATGTGCAGCCAGCTCTTCCCTGGGGCGAATCGCCTCGTCTTTGCAGGGGACACGCCTGTCGTTACACACCTGCTGGGTGAGGCACATCATGGTATGATCTTAAAACGTTATGGTGCTGTTCTCTTCAGGGTGTGCTATAAACACTTATCCCCCCCCCTCTTTTTGTGATGTGATCATCACTTGTCTGTTTTGAGGACTTGTACATATTTGGGACCCTGACCTCTCCCACCACCACCAATAAAACAAAATACCTGCAATGGAAAATGCTAGTTGCAGACTTACTGATTACTGTGCACTGTGCATCTGACGAAGAGAGCTGTGGTTCTCGAAAGCTTATGCTACAGTAAAGTTGGTTAGTCTTAAAGGTGCTACTGGACTCTTTACTATTGTGCACTGGAATTATCACTATGGTTTGGACTAAAGTGATATCTATGTATTGTCGAAGGCTTTCACGGCCGGAGAACGATGGTTGTTGTGGGTTTTCCGGGCTGTATTGCCGTGGTCTTGGCATTGTAGTTCCTGACGTTTCGCCAGCAGCTGTGGCTGGCATCTTCAGAGGTGTAGCACCAAAAGACAGAGATCTCTCTGAGATACTGAGAGATCGCTGTCTTTTGGTGCTACACCTCTGAAGATGCCAGCCACAGCTGCTGGCGAAACGTCAGGAATGCAATGCCAAGACCACGGCAATACAGCCCGGAAAACCCACAACAACTAAAGTGATATCTCTTGGGGGAAAGGATCAGGAGGACCTTTGTCAAAGAAACAGAAATCTAGAGCCAAGCTACAAGTGACACCTGACACAGGTTGGACACTTGTCAGCTTCCCTCAAGTTTTGATGGGAAATGTAGGCATCCTGGTCTTGCAGCTGTAATGGAGAGCCAAGCTGTAAAACCAGGACGCCTACATTTCCCATCAAAACTTGAGGGAAGCTGACAAGTGTCCAACCTGTGTAAGGCGTCACTTGTAGCTTGGCTCCTAGTGAAAGAATACAAGGGCGGGACTGTAGTAAAGCTTTGGTGGACTAGAGCCCATGTCTTCCTCTAAAAGCCTGGAAGTGGGCAGTAATCCACAAAACCTTGTGCTAGAATATTGGTGTTTTTTTTTTAGACACCTGTTTATTTTTTTTGCTGCAACAGACTAACACATCTACCCCTCTGGGTTACTGTCAAACAAACTGTTAATGTCCTTTAGTGGCTGTGGATGTTTCCTGAATGGAAGCTAATTGTTTAGAGAGGGTATCCTGATTGCTCTTGAATGAGATACCCATCAGAGCTTGGAGAATGAGTCACTCCTCCATCTGCAAAGAAAAGGTCATACATGTGGCTGTGTAAAGGAAAGGGAAGAAAGTTTGGAGGAGACAAAGCTGTGAACTGACTCAAGGAGAAGCACCTAAGAAACACAAAATCTCTCTGTGCATCTGATGTGTGGTAACTCATCTGCTTCCTGGCGAAAGCACCTGTTTCCCTTTATACTCTTCATATATATTTGCAATTTTTTAAAAAAACCCACAAAGATGGCATGCATTTCTACTGCTCTTCCATGTGAAGGAAACCAGATCTGCTCTTCCATGTGAAGGCAACCAGGATTTCTTACCACTCAGGGAAGTTAGGAAGTACACGCAACACTGATATGAGAGTGGGATTGTGTTTCCCAGGAATGAAATGGCAAACTGGGACCGCTGAGCCAACAGGGAGCAAATGAAGGCACTCCTGAAACAAACCAGAGTGTTGCAGATGTATTTTTATGAAGCCCTAAAATAAGCTGGAAGGTGCAGCTGTTAGGAATGAGAGAAGAGCAGCTTCAAGGAGTCAAAGCTGACCCATAAGTAGCAGCAGAATATTCAGTTAGGGACACAAGTGAGGAAATCTAGGTGGAAAGACACTGATAGGCATGTTGGCAGTCAGTGCTGGGGAATTAGGAGGATATGGATTGTGTCAGATAAGATGCTGGAAGAACCACCATTCAATCTCCATTGCGTTTTTCTTTTCCATGATTGCTGCAGATAGGTTTGGGGACTGGGTAATGCATGAATGAATGAAGAATCTAAACACTACTTTACGAAAATTAAAGATCAGGGAGGAGTGCTAACTCTGGCTGTTGGATGAAGTCTTTAGATGGACTCAGCAGAGATAAACAGCAGCATAACAATAATCTGACCCCTATTGCAAGGCACTATTGCCAAGTAAGCTGGAGCTTTTATGCAAGATCGCCAGACTTCTCCTAAAACTCCAAGGTGAGTGTATTATTGCAGGAGAACTTGTCATATTCAAAACTTCTAGAACTTTCCTATCTGGAAACATTCCAGTATGTCCTTATTAAAGGGCATGACATTTCATAGTTTCATAATGTTCTTACGTCTACCTAATTTTACCACATGTGAATCACTCAAAACTGTTAAAATAAATTCTAGCCCTTTTTTATTTAAATTCCATTTCTTACAGCATCTAAATAAATATCCACAAGCAAAATTATCTATTCCTTTTGTTGGGTGGGTGTGACACCTGTTGATGCAAATGGATACTGTAAATGTTATGCCCCCTTAAAGGCACGGTTCAGCTTCTCTATGCAGAGTGCCATGGCACTGCTGACAGGCCATTGTGAGAGAAGATGGAAACTTCACCTTCCCATTCTTTCAAGAGTTGCATAACTTACGTGCATAGTTGGATGTGGAACAATCTGAGTGGGCCCGATGCTTAAGGGTCTTGGTTCTTCCTGTTTTCAGTGGGGCTAGAGTTCCAAACAATGAGCTAATGTGTCCCAGAGCTCACTGTGCTGGAAAGAACTTCATGGGCTTCCCAGTGGAACCAACTTCTTCCTCCTATTGGCCCATGAAAGGGGATTGGGATGGGTCTAGGATTAAAAAGCAGAGCAATTGAGCTTCACCATAAGGAGGAGTCCAGACAGCCATGGGGGGGGGCGTACAGATGAATCTCATTATGATTTCTGTGGCGTTGCGACTGAGCCTCCGTGCCAGAACAAGAGTGCCTTCTGGTTGGCACTCTAGACCCATGAACTGTGGCAGTTGATGTAAATAGCTCATGAGAAATTGAACAAAAAAGCTCCTTTAACTTTTATTTCCTCTTAAGAAGAGCCCTGGGAAATTTGTCCAATTCAGACATTTACAGTTTTCTTTGTGCACTGCAACCCAGCTACCCAAGAGAGCACAATTGCACAGAGAACATAGCACAAACAGATTCCTCCATGTATACAGAACAAGTTCCCACATTTCCATGACTGCAGGGGCTGAAAATGTGCATCTGAAACGATGAGAATCACTTTTGGGAGGCCAGGACTACATCTGTTGTCGGGGGTCAAACATTAGGTTCTGTGCATGAATGTGGCTCAGAAGAATGGGAGGAATGCATCATATGGGCAAAATTCTGTACCTCAACTGGACTTAGAAGCCAGTGTTTCAAAGCCACAAAAGTTGATGCAACAAAAAAGCTGAGTTCTGCTGTGTATTCCGAGATCAACTTATAAACACAAGTGCATTAGAAAATTCTCTGTAAATTCCCCATTTCCATGTAACTTCTGAGATTCATCCCTGGCTTCTGGAACATTTCTGATCTAAACTACATAGAAATTGGCAATCATGCTGCTCTGCTACTGCTGAACAGAAATAAATCTTGAAAGATGAGCTGGCTTCAATCATACCAATAATGCATAGCTTATTACATGATTCTCCCATCTATAAATAACAATAGCAGCATTAATGGAATCTCAGGCACAAACAGACTAACACTTGGCAGGGGGAGGGAGCAGAGCTTTTTGTTGAGCAGCAGCAGACCAACATAAGCTCAAGTACCATTAACATTCGCACCATCAGACTAAAATATGAGAGGCTGGGAAGTCCCAAATAGTAAAGCGAGCATGATGAATAAGATGCAGGAGAACAGCATTGTCAAAAAATAAGTACAAAAGCTGGAAAAGTTCACAGGTAGCATTTTAAGCAAACATAAGCAAACTTTTAAGCAAATTTAATTATTATGTATTGAATATATTAGTGGCACTTTTAATAAAGGATCAGTCCAACATCATTTGCTATTAAGAATCCTGAAATTAATCAACCCGTGTCAATTTTATAGATGCTGGACACTACCGAGAAATAAACGTTATATTTAAGAGCAGGACTACTTATGAAGCGCAGTTTCCCAATTGCCTCCCTCCCAGACCTTCTTCTCTGATGTTTAGGAGCTGGGGGTGGTTTCGGATTAAGTAGAAGGAGAGTGAGTGGAGGGAGAAGGGTGAGTTTTTAATTTCAGGACATCTTGCATTGGAAAAAAGTTTAAAGCTGTTTTTAGCATTTAATATAAAAACTAAAATTTTCTCATTAGCCAACTGATTCTGTTGCTCTAGGAAAAGATCAATTTAGAAATGCCAAATGTCACAACATAAAGTTAAGCATGATTGAGCCCACAGATATTCCAGTGGGTTTATGGGCACTCTAAAGTACATTGTTGACTTTAGCTCCTTCTGCACCAGGGACATAACTCCTCACTTTCCCTGAAGTCAAGTCAAAAGGCTTGGAATCAGTTTGTGTGTCCTTTCGCACATACGTTTGGTTGACTGTGGCATGTTATTTTTTTAGTCTGCAACATGCCAAAATGAGTTGGGATCATGAGTGCTTGTTATCATCATTGACGTTGTCATTTGTGGCATGAAATGTTCTTTCCCAGAAACAAAGAGAAATAATATTTTAAAAAAGGAATTTTATTTTGAAGTGATCATCTCATCGGAGCAGCAATGCATCACTGGCAAAGTTCCATTCTGGCCTCCTTTTCTGTTGCCTCCAATCATCTATTTCTCTACCATGGGATAAAAAGAGAATCTAAAACTCAATATTAAAATCTTTATTTCTGATACCCAGTTTTAGCTCTAAGCTCCCTATACAATATTCCCACCCGTGCCAAAGCAAAAAAGATAAAACGGGAACTTCCCTTTGCATGCTTTCAAACCAGTGATTCATTGATCCTGCACTGAACTTAAAACTTTTTTTTTTATAAAAAGAGGAAATAAGGGAGAGGGGAAGGATGGAAAGGAGGGGGGATTGAAAGGAAGGAAGGAGGAATGGCTGGATAGACAAGAGTAGCCAATCACAAAGCAGTGGGCTGGCAGGGGGCAGGAGAGGGGGGAAGAGGGTGGAACACCAAAAAACAAAATAAAGAGTATTCCTGGGGAAACAGCCAACTGCAAAGCACATTTTTTAAAAAAAAGACAGGGTAAGTACTCCCAGGAAAACCACAGAAAAGTCACACAGTGGCCCGAGTGACTACTCATGGCAGTAAATTGGGTGCAGATGGTCACAAAAAAACCTGCTGCAGTATGGGAACAGAACTGGCAAAACTGGCCGGTGCAGAAGGGGGTTTTGTGTCATAAAGGTAGATTTATGATCTGCAGGTGCCTTTATTATCTACACAGGTCACCTTCTTGTGTTATAGTCAATGGGGATTTACATTAGTAGGACCTCTGCATGAATACATGGACCTCCAGCATGCCATCGTGTGTATGGATCAGCTCCCTGTATTAAAATGAACAAGATGTGCAGATTAGCTTCTTCCACTGAAACTAATATAACATCTATTGTAGATGACAAAGCTTTGCATATACAAATCAGCACTCCACAGGATGGAAATTGGCATCCTTGGTCACACGCACTGTTTACTATGATGAACTGTCTCCAGTAAAATGACTGATTTTGTGAAATATGGAGAATGGTTTCCTGTTTAAGGATACGATCCTGTGCAGCCTTACACAAGAGTAATTCCCATTGAGCTCTAATAGATTTACTTCTGAGTACACGGTTGAGCAGCATGGTTGCAATCTTATATGCAAGTCATTTTGGAACAAAAGCCTTATAATGCCTTTTATTCAGACCAACTATGATAACCCAAAACAGCTTGAAAGCTTTTGCATTCTCTGGAACTCTTCATCAGGCAAGATGATGAAAAGTTCCAGAGAACTCAAAAGCTTACATACTATTTTGTAGAGGAGTTAGCCGTGTTAGAAGAGAACTTGATTCTCGAAAGCTTATGCTACAATAAAATTGGTTAGTCTTAAAGGTGCTACTGGACTCTTTTTGATTATACTATTTTGTGCTATTTTGATTGGCCCTATTAAAAAGTATCATATGGCTGTTGTTTTGGGATTTTGCGTTGAACCAAGTCAACAGCCTGCAACCTTTGTTTATATGTACTTGGAAGTAAGTCCTGTTGAATAAAGTGGGATTTACTTCAGAGTAAAAATACATAAGATGGAGTTATAAATCTTTGATCTAGTATTAAAGAACTCTTCCTAATATCAGAATCTACCATGTTGCATCAAATTTCTGGCCTCATTCTTTCTAGAACTCCTCAAACAAATTTCATCTTTTAAACTTAACTTATACTGTACTCATTTGCTAAATGAGCCCCAACCATTTTCAGCATGGAAATCACAAAATGTTGTGCAATACTTATGCAAAAGTCATTTATTTATTTCTATTTTTATGGATGATGTAGTAGGACAAGGGTGGAGATCTCCTGAAAGACAGTCTACTCCTTCCAGCATAAGCAAATGTGTATAGACATAGGATGCACCTATAAATATGGAGCGCTGTAAGGGGACAACCAGATACAAGAGCACTGTATGCAATACAAAGCAAAGCTGTGTGGGAAAGACAATACATCAATTGACTAAGAAAGCAGGAGCTTTGTGCTGTTCTACTGCCCTGGCGAATCATTAAGGGGGGATTAGACACATATCTGGAGGACAGGTTTATTAGTTCCTAAAACCAAAATGATAAATAATTTATAGTTTGTTTTAGCTAATAGCACTTATAGACTTTCATGTTTTAGTTTCACCTGAATGTCCAAGTATGCTTTTAGTAAACCTGATTGCCAGAGGCAAACAACTGAAAATGCTACTTCCAGCAAGCTGTACTTAGGAGCTTCTTAAGAGATATCTAACAAGCCACTGTTAGAAAAAGACTGTTGGATGAGATGGAACTTGATCTGAGTCAAAGGGAAACATTTTTTATATTCTTATGTGTTCTTATGACCTAAATCATGAGAAATGGAAAAGGCAATCTGATTTGTATCAAAGATCGAGCTTGGATTCTGTGCAAAACTCAATGTGCTATCAGCTGTGTAGTAAAGGGATGAGCATGGAGACATGAAAGAGACAAATTATGAAGGACGTAAATAATGCAGGTGCTGTAACTGAATGACTGTAATATGTGCTGCAGTGTAACAGTCAACCAGAAGTTCAAGCAGTCCGAGTCCAAAAGAGCCCTGTAGCTTTTGCAAATCTCATGGGGTCTATCCCAACAAGATGAGGCATGAAGTAAAAATTACTCTTGCCTTGACAAAGTTCTGGAATATCAGATAAAACATTTGATTAGATTATAGGGAAACTTTGGGGGGGGGGCGGTCAGGAGGAACCTCCAGCCTTGCTTTGGTCAGAAGTGCATCCAGCCCCCTAACCAGAATAAAGCAATACAGCCTCGTTCTCTCAGCCTTCTTCTCCATAGTCATTCGTGCCAACTTTAGAGATGCTTTCTTGAACTTCTCCAGACACTGGCTCAGCAGCATACCAGTAACTGTCATGTACTATATTAAACCTGAGAGTGGATCTGCTGGAATCTGATGGCCATCTGGTTCTGATGAATGACTGGCTCAGGGTCCTTTGGGCAACAGCTTGCATATGGAGTACAATGTTGACTTTCCAAAGGCAGGCTTGAGGACAGGGCGTGCAACTTGAAGGCACTATCACTGGTCTCTTGCCATTAGCATTAGAGCAGTGATCCTAATCTGAATCTGGAAGCTTCATGGATTCGCAAAGCCAGAAAGAGCTGTAGGAAATTTTGTCATGGTCTACAGGATGTGGCACAGCTGGAAATGGAACCTGCTGTTTCAGTACCCCTGCTCCAGGTGACCCAATGTTCTGTCTCTTCCCTTTTTAAAGGTGCAACTGCCACCTTTAAGTGAGTCCAGATAAGTCGCATTTCTAGGATCTCATTTGTGACTCTGAAGTCCACAGTGAGTTGAATGATAGTCTACGCACAAGGAATATGCATTGTGACAACAACCAGAGAGAGACTACTCTGATTTGCTTGGTTTAGAAAGAGAGGAAGTGGGAGAGGGGCTGTTGGTGCAGGAGCCTGTGTCATCATCAATAGTATGCCCCCAACAGGACAGATGCTTTTTGCAGGATCTCCTTGTGGTTTGTATAAAGGGGGATTCTCTTGTCCACAACTTGCCACCGGACAGTCACTTCAAGATCACAGCCCTGGAGAAACTGGTGAGAGAAACCCCAGAGAGATGAGAAGAACAGGCATTATTCTGAGCTGCACCTCAACATTTCTCTGGCTCCACAAACAACAGATATGGTTTCAGTGACTTAGGCAGATCCAGTCAGAACCTCCAATGCTCCTCCTAGCTGGAGACCAGGATGCATGTAAAAGCCTAAGCTAACAGTGACCATATTTCCAGAGTCTGCTAATTCGAATTGATCCCCCCATCCCTGCAGAGATTCTGTGCTTTATTAAATCAAACCCCAACCAAACAGTGATCTGTCCAAGACAATGGAGTTACTCCTTGATCATCATTAACCTGATCTGCTCAGAACACCAAATCCAGTATGTGACCTGCTCTGTGAGTCAGATTTGGTGTCAGTTGAGAGTGAGACAGACCCATGGTTGTCATAGAGGCCATAAAATCCTGAGCTGTTCTAAATAACAAGGCCTCAATGTAGATGCTGAAGTCTCCCCACAATCAACCGTTTGAAGAACTAACAGACAGGAAGGCTGCTAGACAGTGGCATGGGTGGGAGACCACCAGAATCCCAATTTTGTATTGGGAGTCCGGTGCCAGGAACCGGCACTCCATGCTTGGTTAATTTGGTACAGGCCATCTTAGTGAGAATGATGGAATCATGACAAAACAGTGTAAAACTATTCTCACACCGGGTTTCATAGTATGTTTCCTGGTGTACAGAAAACCTTGGTGGGAACAACACCCCCCCCCCTGCTCATGCATCCAGGTCTCAGTATTGCATGCACTAAGGATTGCTGAATGTGCCCTGCCCACTTTCTGGGCAACTGCTATGTAATGTTTAGCCATTCTCTTTCTTTCCCCAAACAGATCCACTCTTTGTACTTCTACAGTGATTTTCTTTTCCCATATAATCAGCATGATTTTTAAAGCATCATTCTCTCTCTCTCTCTCTCTCACTTGACACCACACCCACCACTGTGGCCAGGATCCACAAAATTACCCTTTTGCCTTCTTGTATGGTCAAAGTAATGTAATAGAATCTACAGAAACATGACATCCACTGAAGGCTTTCATCACAGAATTTGCATTGAAAGGAGAACCCCAGTAAGATCTACAAAACTAACACAATTACAAATATGTACCGAATTCAAACGCTTCATTTCCACATCATTACGGTCTTCAAAGTGCACACTGATAGCAACAGTCTCTATCCAGGCATTGTCTGTATTCCTGGGATCGTCCATATATCCTTTATAAACCTGGAAGAGTATGGGATACGTGGAGATAGAAAAAGAGAAGATGGTGAGGACGGAGCCTTCCAGAATGTCTGAGAATTCACTGTGGTGGGTGGCTAAAGCAGCTTTCACTGATACTTTGAAAGAGAGATCACCTGATATGCTCAAGAATCCCAGGAATTCTTGGACTACTAGTGTGTGTATAATGTGTGTATGGTCTGGTTGGGGTGAAACAGTCAAAGTAATCAAAACTCCTATGTCTTATCCTGACTTAGTACGCAGTGAAGGCTAATTACATTTTGGATGAGTGCCATTTCTTTGAGCCAGGCTCCAACTCAAACCTCCTCACTTATTTCCTCCTCCTTTCTCTTAACCTTTCCATCCTGTTTCCTTTTCTTCACCTTCCTTCTGCCCCAACCCTTGTAGGGTATACTAGATCTTAAATGAGAAAGCTGTGGGAAAGTCATGATGAAGTGAATGATGACTATGCAATTCAGTTTCTGAATGGTTCCAGTATCTGCAAAAATGGCACAGCAGAGGAGAAGTATGTATAGCCAGAGAAGTGATTACAGGGCATTGCAAAGTACTGATGATCTGACCAGTGACCCCAGTAAACATTGACTGAAGACTACATCAGGTGCTTATCTAGTATATCAAGCGCTGATGACATCTCTCCACAATTCACACTGCATTTTGAAAAAGAAAATAACGATGTTCAGACAATGACTACTTAGCTCTGCTCTACTTTTGCCAAATCCCTGTCAATACCTCTGTACCCTGATTCAGCAATTTCTGAAACTGTGGCCAGAACTCCCGCCTCAGGATTCGTTTCAGCTTCTGTGGCAATGCTTCTCCTGGCTCCAGAGCTCCCTGAAGAGAAAGAAAAGTGTCTTTCAGTGTAACCACCAGCTAAGACTTTTTACATGTAATGATCAAGATATGGGACTAAGAGTTTCCTGATGGGGCCTACTTGTCTGCTTTCCAGCAAGCACACATTTCTCCAAGATGCAAGGCAGTCTGGTCTGGCATCACCACCACCATCTTGGTGTGGACTGCAGACCAAGCTCAGAAACTCAGAGATGAATGCTAGAGCTCTGGGTGACAAAACCACATGCTAGGAACTGAGCACAAATTAGGACAAACACAAAGGAAAAATGAACAAATGATACACCTAGTACAACACATACAGAGACCACATACACAGGCATAGGATCAAGAGAGAGAGAGGGGGGGGGGGGAGATGTCTTGATGTGGGCCTCAGAGATGCTGCCAGAGTTTTATTTCCTGGGTTCAGAATGTGGGCTACTATGACCTGTAATAATCCATGTTTAATATAAGGCTTTGGGAAAGCCCAGGGTGCCGCAGCTGATGTCACTAGGAGCACTGTGAACTTTTTCAGTCATTCAAAGACTTAGGAATTTGGCTGAGAAAAAATGAGACATTTGGCAGCTCTTCCATAAAGTAGCTTGGTTTATTGAGCCAATTCTACTCTAAGCCTGGGGATGAGTGCATTTCTAGTACATACTCATGCCCAAGCTTCATTCTGGAAACTTTTGACAGCAGCCCCCTCTGCTTCTTTCTGCTATAGCGGATCTCTTTAGAGTACATTCTTGGGTGTTTTGACTGCCTATGTCAGATATCACCACCATTTAATTAAGCTGCCTGCACACATCTCCAGACCTCTTCATTTCCAGGCTGGGTGGAGTATCTTATAAGTACTTACCCCAGGCAAAGCCCAGTGATCTGATAAGGGAAATCTGACAACCAAGACTTCCAGCATTTTCTTTAAGCTTTTCCTAGTAACGGATCCATCTATATTCCTCTTCCAGCTACAAAAGACAGAGAAGAAGGTTGCATAATAGGGCCAGGCATGTGGTACTCTGGTACACATGTCACCATTCATAGCCTCAGCCTCAAGCACTCCTTCACAGACCAGTTATCAGATTTCAGGCTGACAAAAACTCTGTGTTTTGGAAACAAGGGGAAGTCTCCTGAAGCAAGGAAGCTAGCCATATTTCAGGAATGCACATGCTCTTTTCCTTGTTCTGTTGTTGTCATGGATACAACTCTTACAATGCTGCAGCCATCAGCTAAGGCTAAAAAGTGCTGTAAAAACAGGTAGGGTACATCACAGTGATCACCCTGTAAACAGCAGACTGGTTCTGATCTTTGGATGGGTATAAATGATGAGAAAAAAATCTTCAATTTCTTTGAAAATGACTCAGATAAAATTGTTCTCGATGGCGCCATGAATTCTGGAGAAAGGACAGACTGTCACTCATTAGGGCCATTTATTTTAAAACTACTAGAAATCATTTTGGCATTTCAGTTTCAGCTTCTTTCCAGGTTCATAACATTGTCCTCAGCCATCTCAGAGTAGCAGACTGTCTTAATGGGGTAGAGAAGAGCCTTCTCGTTCTACTCACCGTGTTACAACAGGGTGGAGTGCATGATTTGGTCCAAAGAACCGAAGGATCCCCTGGCCCCTCAAGCCAGTCCTTCCCATGGGATTTCTGTAAGAAAAAGAGCCATGTTGGTCCTGTTGGGCTGGGGCCATGGCTACGTTTCAGGTCTAGGCAAACATCAATTTTTTTAAAGGAGGGGGATGTTCAGCCCAAGTAATTACCAACAGGAGTTTAATTTGACCCAGAACTAACCAGGAATCCTGTCACATAGAGAACAGACATCTCTGAGTATTTGCAGAGTATTTGTTAGTTGCCACTGACAGCCCCACATACTTGACAGGGAATAGGATCTGAAGGACAGAAAGCGTGACTTTCAAGCAGCCTTGAGTCCCAGCATCTTTCTTTTCAGACTGACAGTCTCCACTGCCACCATCAGACCAAGTGTACACACCTTCTAAGTCCACTTCACTCATCTAAAATAGACTATTGCCTATGAAAGTTCACGGTGTAATAAACCAGTAAGATTAAGTACCACCCTAAAATGGAAGTTTGCTGGGTGACCTTGGTCCAAACACATTCTCTCAGTCCAACCAACCTAACAGGGTTGTTGTTGTAGAAAATGGAGGAGGGAAGAGCAATGCTCTAAGCTGCTTTTAAGTACCCATTGGAGACAAAAGCAGTTGCAAATAAAGGAACACAAATGCATACTAAGCGACAAGTTGTGACAATGGGAGATCCAGCAATGAATTTCTGATGATTTAAAAAAAAAATTGTAAACAGCGGCCACAGCCCAATTCAGACAAGACCTGTGGCACCCTTCTAATATTTCTGCAACTGTGGCTTGAGGGTGGTGGTGAGGAAGGTAAGCCTATTTTTGCCATCTCAGAAGTAAAGCAAACTGACCCCCCCCCCTCTCTGGGGCTGACGTAGAAAAAGCAGCATGGGGAAAGGCGATATACCCCACACTGTTCCAATCTATACCAGCTTCCCCTACTACTTTCACTTTAAAAATGCACCAGCGATCTGTTCACAGAACTTCTGTTATCATGTCAAGCTTGATACTAAGCACCACCAGACTTTTTTGACTCCCCAAGATCTCAGACGGAAGGTTTTCCCAGAGGTCTTCTGATACATGAGCTTGTATTAATGGAAGTGCCATTGTTTGAACTTGGGCATTCAAAACATTTACTTATTACTGCTGTTTAATTTTTTAAACACCTTTCTACAACACTGGCTTTCAAAACAACTTGCAAATTATAAAACATAAACATAGGAACAATAAGACCATTAAATGTAGTAAAGCCTACATCATACAAAACAGCAACATTAAATAGCCAGTAAACCAATATGTATTGCAGTTAAACGTTCTGGCAGACAAGCCAGTCATAGCTTGGCATCTAAAGGATAACAATTACTGCAACTGGAAACTATGCCCAGGGAGGGAATTCCATATTTAGTGATGCTGATGAAGTTCTCAAGGAATGGGCTTAGTACTTGTAATAATGGTTTTTAATTTTGTGTCATGCTTCCTTACCCTGAACTTCTTAGTCTAAAATCGATCAGACATATTTTGAACTCTGTCCAATCTACTGTTCATTGTCATAAGGCTCAATCTGTCTTTCCAATCTGTATCTGTAAATATGAACAGAATGAAAGCACTGTGTTTTCCCCCCTTTAAATTGCTTTTGCATGATGTTCATATGTAGGCCAGATCAGGCTGTGACCCCTTATGAAACCCGGTTTCCATTCGAAACAGAACTGAACAAAAAATATGAGACATAGTAATGGAAGTTCCCATCCATCCGATCAGACTCACAGAGGCAGGCCATCTTGAATCATGTAGGTGCCATGGAAGCTCTGTCTGTTGACCTCCCCATCCATACTATTGAAGTTTATCTTGGAAAGATTCTCCAAAGAGCTGAAAATGTAAAGCCTCATCAAAATAGAACCAAAGGTATAGAGGGTGCAAAGAGCAAAATCAATGGAAGGGTGAACGTGTGATGGAAAGAGCCCCCCAAAACAAACCACTAAAGATAGGCCATGCTCCATTGAGTGAGAGTGAAGGTATACTTACTCTCTCGAAGTCTCAGGAGGATCTGTTTCTTTCCATTCCTCACTGTAGAAGGGTGGGCTGTAGATCTCAAATGCCACCTGCCAGAATAAGAGGATGCTTCAGACATATTTCAGAATGTATAAAGCACACTTTGGACATTTGAACCATAAGATGTACTTAGGAATTCCAGCGTTGAGGGTGGGACACACACACACACCCTCTGCCCCAATTATGATTGTCCTTGGATCCAAATTCTTTTCTGTGTTAGTCCTGGCACTGTTCAGTGCAGTGTATTCCTAGTGAAAACTGAAGCCAGAACCTTGGAAGCTGGTCTCATCAGATCTCCCTTCTTGTGCCAATGGCAGCTGAGGAGAACGCTGCCAACCACTTGAGTGCAGCTAAGGCTAACAGCCCAAATTTCCCGGTCTGAGTTCCTTCGGACAAGGACATACCTCCGTGCCAAACTAGACATTCAGGTTTTTAAAGGGCCCCCCCGCAGCCATACAACAACTGTGGGGAATGGCTTTTTAAAAATAAAGAAAAGCCCTCTGGGCTCTGAATTCCACCTCAAGTGGAGGAAGGGCTCCACATTTTTGCTGCCCCATGCAGAGTATTATGTGCGTGTGAAGCAACAAAAACAGGGAAATAATTCCCGCCCCCCCCCCCCAGTGCTGTTTTGGCACAGGAAAACAAGTGCTGTGTGGCTGTGGGGAACCTGAGTCCAGGGTTTCTTCAAAAACCCAAATGTCTAGTTTGGCCCTACATTGGAAACGTATCTGTTTAATTGACATCGCTTTCCACAAAGAATCACGGGCACTACAATTTCCTGAGAATATTTAGAATGAACTGGGGTAGGGGTCACTTCCCAAGGGAAGGGATTGTCATCTCAGAACTTTTTGGCCCTTCTCCTTAGAGTAAGTGGGAGGGATAATCTTCTTGAGGATGCCCTAGTCCTTCTCCAGAGGAGATCGATAGTTCCTTAGACATGGGTAAACTGTTGTGCAGCAAAACTTAAGTCACTACAGTTTCAAAGCATGGTTGTTAGTTCTATTCTTTTCTTTTAATGTGGAACCAGGCCTTGCTCCCTAAGTTTTAAAGCTCTTACCTCCCATGGCACCTTCTCATCAGGCACAGGACAGCGGACAGCTGTGGAGCCTGGATACAAGAGGTTCCTGGAGCTCACGTGGTATACAGCTTGAAAAGTTTCTGGGCCTTCATCTTCATGGTACTCCTTCATCTCAGGGGCTCTGCTAGGGACTAGGACAAAGAAAATGCCTTGTACGCATGCTACTTAATCAACCTCGTTAACCTCTGCTTCTGAACCTCTGTGAGCACCTGAATGCTGACCAAGAGGCAACTCTTGGGTAATAACGGGCCAACCCTTGGCAACTCTTAGGTAATAACGGGAGTAAAACAGACTATTAGACTGAGCCAGCGTGGTGATGATGACACCTGGCTAACAAGGTAAAAATGCATATGGAGGCAGGATCCCAGGAAGAGACAGAAGAACCCTGGGGCTAATGTTGCTGCCTGATCCCTTACTGCTGCATACTTGAGGGCCATTCATCCTCAAAAAGGGGCTGTCTAGGCCAAATCCTTTCACAAGGGAAAGCAGGCTGCTCACCAACTTCAGCAGCCTTCACAATGGATTCTTAGAGGAGCTTGGTTTGCTGAGTCATGATAGGAACTCTTCATGGAGTCCTGAAGCCAATTTCAGTGGGCTTATTTTCTTTCTGTCTGATCCTTCCTCTCAGCACAGTTGCTAAACTAGGAATTTCCCACTTCAAGGAGAGGATACGCGTGCACACACTGGCTGATTCCGCACATGTTGGATAATGCACTTCCAATCCTCTTTAGAGATAATTTGGAACTGAATTTTTCGTGTGTGAAACAAAAAATCCACTTCCAAACGATTGCTAAAGTACATTGAAAGTGCATTATCCAACGTGTGCGGAATCAGCCACTGTTTTATGTTGTGATGGAGTCAGCAAAAGATGACTTTTTGTGGAATCTTTTTTATTTTAAATAAAAAAATCATATACTCTTATATTCATTACATGATAAGGAAACAGAATAAAGCAGAATAACAGCAGGTTGGATCATTTGTGATAACTTTTAGATTTCCAAATCTGTAAGTCAGTTTCATTGGAATAGGGCATCTTATTTTATATGTAGCCTCTACAAAAATTAATTAAACTTCCACTCTCTGATAATCAGTCTTGGAAAACAGTTTCTGCCAATTATCTCACTGAGGTAAGAAGACCATAAATAATAATCATATTTTCAAAATTCAGTGAGATAGCCAGAAAATAAAAACATAAACATCAATTTACACTAGTTTACTATCTAATCCTATTTAACTATATAATCCCATTTGATCTAACTGTAATTATAGCATTGAAAGTGACCTATCCTAGATACACCACAAGAGTTCCTCTTTCACATTAGGGTCTGGGTACTGACAATTCCAACAACTCCACATTTTAAAAACTTTTTTACTTGACAAAAATTTACTAGCTCACATACATTTAAATGTTATAATCTTATTCAAAATCATCACATGTCAAACTTTAATTAGCCATTGATACTTTGTCGGTATCTTTTTTTTGTTTCCATATTTCTGCTAGTACCATTCTGGATGCAATAAATAATTGTTTTACCAGGACTACATTTTTCTGATGTATAATTTCTGAAATCAGATTAAGCAAGGAAAGTTGGGGAGTCAATTCAAAAGTATATCCTATTATGTTTAGAATTTATTTATGAACTAACGTCCAAAATTTAAAAACTAAATCATAATTCCACCCTAAATATAACAATTCTTGCTTTCTTTATCATATTTTCAACACCTATATTATTGTCCAGAAATTTAAGCGAAAGCAACCAGCATTCAATGCCAGTAAAAGTACATCTTCAAGCAATTTTCCCTTGTACTTATTTTCCTTTGAATTTATATTTCTCTCAATGATTTTCCCATTGTTTGAATGGAATAGAAATTCCCAGATCTTCTTCCCATTTAACCCTAATCATGCCATTGATTTTTACTTACTCTTGAAGATAATAATATATTTTACTCAATTTTCCTTTTGTCTCAGTCAGGCTTCATTTTGGTTCTGTGGGGCTGTCTGGTGTGTAGATTGTAACTGAGAGTGTGCCTGTGGCCATGGAAGCCATGATCCATGTATTTCTGCAGTGGAAGTCAGTTCCCCCACACACACAATAGAAACAAATGGGAGGCTTGGGGCACCTTTCTTGGGTTGGGCATAAAATAGCCCTCCAGGGTTCAATCTTCCTGAAATTTGGGGGGTCTTTAGAGAACAGTTAGGAGTAGGTCCCCTGCAAATTTAGTGGATTTTGCTTGCAAAATGCCACCCCATCCCTCTAGATAGCTTCCCTAGATAACTCCCCTAGTTTTCCCCATAGAGAATAATGGAGATTCGAGATGGCTAAGAGGCACCCTCTTTGGGGGCCTCATAAAATGCACCCCCAGAGTCCAATCTTCATGAAACTTGGGGGGGGGTGTCTTTAGAGGATAGTCAGGATTATATTCCCTGAAAAATTTATAGATTTTTTTTTTGCAAAATGCCACCCCCATCCCCATGAATACCTTCATAGTTTTCCCCATAGAGAATAATGGAGACTGGAGGTGAATGGGGGCATCTTCTTTGGGGGTCCAGAAGCAAATTTGGTAAAATTTGGTTCAAAAATGGCCTCCCCAGGCCCCTGGAAAGCCCCAAATCATGTTTCCTGTTGGAAACAGGTGGAAAGCAGATGAGAGCAAGAAACTCTGCTGCTGCGGCTCCCAAATCTTATTGGTAAACTTCACTTCGGTATTGCCGAATCACTTCAGCAATACTGGACTTAATTCGGTAATACTGAATCTGGTAAAATTCAGTATTTTTTACTGAACTGAATTGTTGATGTATACTCATATACAACTTGCTTAATACAATTAGATAATATGGATGTTAAAATTTTATAATCTGCATTAAGTAATAAAAGTGGCCTGTAAAATTAGGGACTGGAGCAGTACATGCAACATAGCATTCATCCAACTTTGATGAGTTTTCCCACTAGAAAACATAAAAGCATCAGTTTCAACAGGTAAGGTGCTAATTCCTCCTTAAAAGCAATATAGAATTCATTGGACAGTCCATCAGGGCTGGATGCTTTCTCCAGCTTTAAATCATTTATTTCATTTGTAATTTCTTCTATTTGAATAGGTCCATCAAAGAACTATCTGCCATGTGTATATAAGAAAGAAAGACCAGCACTACATGAGATGCAAAAAACTTGGCTCCATTTATAGTACAGCAGACTCTATCAAGAAAAGAGGGATGGTAGCCTACATAAAAAAAGAATTGAAACTAAATTCGGTTTACTCAGCTGAAGATGGCAGATTATTATTGGTGGAGTTTTTTATTGGAGAGAAGAAGATCCTGCTGGTAATGATATATGCACCAAATGACCATCAAGAAAATTTTTATCAGAGCATAAATGAAGTCTTGGCAAGATCTGATTATATGGACATATGTTTATTAGGGTTACTTTTGTGTCGACATCCTTAAGTGCTTCTCCAAGAAAACTGGAAATCTACAAGAATTGGATTTTGGCTGTCAGCATACTCTCTTCTCACTTTGAGATCATCTGCATTAATGTATATATTCATCCACTTATGAAGCAATCTGATATCAAAAATGCTTGGGAAGAACTGGAAGATTGTGTTCACTTTGTCCTAGATAAGTTTCCCTCAGCCTCTTTAATTATTGGTGGTGATTTTAACGCAAGATTAGGACATACTGACGAACAGCTGATCAACGAATGTGGAATAGGTGGTCTAAATTTAATTGATGAATCCTGGCCTCTCTTTAGGCGACGATCACTAGATCCAATCGCTAATTTTGCGGGTGCATGCCTTTTTCAAATGGCACTTAGGTTAAATCTTGTCATTCTGAATGGTCTATCATTGGGAGATTGCCCTGGCCAATTTACTTATTGGTTGGGACTAAAACACTCCATCATTGATTACATCCTTATTTCGCAAGACCTTTATGATGACCATATTGATTTTATGATTGATATAAGAACAGAAAGTGACCATTTGCCTCTAAATCTTAAAAAGATTGATCCACCAAGACTCCTTAGGAGCTGGGCCTGCCCCAAAACAACCAAACCCGATGGTTTAAAACAAAGAGGCAGATTTAGAATTAAATGGTCCTCCCACATTAATGACAATTTTGGCTCTTGGATAAAATCAGCAGATGGTCAGCTTCTCTTAGACACCCTAACCTCTAATAACACTAAAGGGAACTACCTAATTGATCAGTATAATTTATTAATCTCAAATCTTCAGCCATTGCTTTCAAGATCTGGAAGCCCTAAATATGATAGGATCCCCAATAATAAAAAATGGTTTGACCATGAATGCATCCAAGCAAAATTAACCCTTAGGGAATGCTTTAGGGTTTTCCACCAAAACCCAAACCCAATTACCAAACTTGAATTACAACTTAAAAAAAAGAAATATAAAGAGCTGTTAAAAACTAAAAAAAGAGATGCTGATCGTCTTTTATGGCAGTCTCTTATCAAAGCCACCAAAGAAAAAGACAATGTTAGTTTCTGGAAGATTATTTCTAATCTCCAAACCAAAGCACCCAAGGTATCCAGTACTATCCCCGCAGATGTATGGGAAAAGCACTATAGTGCTTTGTTTAGGGATCAGTGGCACTCTGCTCCCCCTGCTATCTCATTAGATAACTCTACACAGTGGCCACCAGTCTCTGAATCTGAAATTTCCTTGTTAATTTCACAAATGAAATCTGGTAAAGCCCCAGGAAGTGACTTTATTGTTGCTGAGCTTCTGAAATCGCATATAAACTGGTGGGCTCCGGTCTTAGCAAATCTGTTCTCATACATAGATGCCTCAGCTCAATTTCCTAAGGATTGGGGCTTGGCCACAATTGTTCCCATATTTAAAAAGGGTAATCCCTCTGATCCGTCAAATTACAGGCTAATTAGTCTTTTGAATGTGATCTGCAAGTTATACACGAAACATCTCTGTTTAAAACTGTGTGAATGGTTAGACCAAAATAATCTACTCGAGATTGAACAGGCCGGTTTTACACCTGGTCGCTCCACTATTGACCACTGCTTGGTGTTAGATTATTTTATTTATAAATATGTGAAACACTGGAAGAAGACACTGTATGGGGCCTTTGTGGATCTCAAGGCAGCCTTTGATTCTGTGTCTAGGGGAAGGCTCTGGGTTAAATTGGCTGACTTGGGCATCGATAAAAGGCTATTATTTTTATTAATTAAGTTACATGAAAATAATAGCCTTCAGATAAGACTTACACCGGACGGCAGACTCTCAAAAAGAATTCCAGTCCAAAAAGGGGTCAGACAAGGTTGTCTACTGGCCCCGTTCCTATTTAACATCTATGTCAATTCTCTAATCACATGCTTTCATACAACGGACACTCATGCCCCTGTGTTCTCTAGTGGCAGAAAAGTTCCAATTTTAATGTATGCTGATGATGCTGTTCTTTTATCTCAGACCAAAGTTGGCTTGAAGCGAGCTTTAGAAAAATTTAATGATCAATGTAACATTGAATTGTTAACAATTAATTTCTCTAAAACCAAAATTGTTCGTTTTGGCAGCTCATTTAGGAAATATATCTGGAATATGAAAGGAAATGTCATAGATCAAATTAAGAACTTTCAGTATTTAGGCATAACTTTTTCCTATAATGCCAAATTCTCAGCACATCTGACCTCATCAGCCACTTCAGCAGAGAGAAGTGCAAATGCCATCCTTAAATTGTTTAGAAGGAAAGGCGCTGGCTTTCTCCCTATGGCCTTAAAAACTTACCAGGCAAAATCTTTGGCCCAACTTTTGTATGGCTCACAAATTGGACTCTCTGCCAATCTTAAGATTCTTGAAACAGTCCAATCAAAATTTCTTAGATCTCTATTTGGTGCTCCCAAGAGTACATCTAATGTAATACTTAGACAAGAGGCAGGATTACCCAGAGTTGAATTAAAAGTATGGGAACAGGCAATATTCCTCTGGCTGAAAATTCATTATAATCCAAAGGGAATGATAACTCATCTCCTAGTTGCGAACCCTTATCCACCTTGGTTCACACAAATCTTTAACAAGATCAAGCAAATTGGCCTAAATCCTGAAGATCTTTTTAATGGAACCCTGAATATGGCAAAAACAGCTATTACTCAGAGGCTTCTTGATATTGAACTTCAAAATGAAGAAGCTTCACTTCCCAAGAACTTCAGGTGCTTAAAATCTTGGCCTAATTTTTCAGCTGCCCCATATTTATCCAGTATTACCCATGAGTCCTACAAATGGGCATTTTCTAGAGCCCGGTTTGAGGCATTGCTTTCAGCTGTATTGTACGGCAAATTCTGGCAGATACCAATGCATGAGCGCTTAAGTCCATGCATGGACAATATGGTGGAATTGGTTACTCACATACTTTTATTCTGTGAATTTTATTGTGAAGAACGGTCTCGCCTCATACTACCTCTTTTGTCTAAATTCATCCCTTTGCAATCCTATTTGGAATGTAGACCAGAAGTTCTGCACAAATTTCTTTTAGAAGATTCTCAGAGCTCAGTAACCTATGCTGTGGCCAAATTCTGCTCTTTAGCTATCAGAAAACGTAAACTTCTCTTAGTGGAAAAAACATCATAATTTTGTTTCTATTTTCATTATTGTTATTCCATTTTCACTCTTATCCCTTTATGCCTGTGGTTTTCCTGTATTGATAATATTGATTTATTGCTTGTAATCGTATTGTTTTATATTGCTGGCTTTTGCTGTAATAAATTGGATTTGGATGTTTATTAGGAGACCTCAATGCGGTATTCGACCAGGACCTAGATAGGAAAATAACAAAGAAATGTAAGAATTCAAAAGGGCTACTTCCAAGATCTTTTCTTAGATTGGTAGAAGAACATAAACTGATTGATGCTTGGAGAATAAAGAACCCAAAAGGAAGAGATTATACATTCTACTCGGATTGTTATAAGTCTTAGTCCAGAACAGATACGTGTTGGACCTCAGCAAGCCTTCTGCAGGAAGTCAAAGATGTTGATATTCTTCCCAGGACATACATGGACCACAACCTCTTATTGCTGAAAATAGCAAATGTACCAAAGAAATTTAGATGAAGACTGAATGTACAGCTACTAAAATAAAAAAAAATTGCAGGATGTCAAGGAAGAAATGAAACATTACTTCCAGAAAAATATAAACCCTGAAACACATATGAATATTGTTTGGGATGCAAGTAAAGCATATTTCAGAGGACCGGTGATAAGATATGTAGCCAAGCGAAGACGAGAGAAGCAACAATGATATAAAGAGATAATGGAAATCTTGGATAAGAATGAAAAAGATTTAAAAAGAGACCCTTCAAATGCAAATTTAAAATGCAATATTAAGGCTCTATACAACCAAATAAATCTGTTATTGACAGAGGAAGTCGCACAAAATATTAAATATGCTAAACAAAACTACTTTGAACATGCAAATAAATCAGGGAGATAGCTAGCCTACAAACTTAGAAAGGAAAAAGAAAGGAGACTCATTCACTGCCTGTATGATGATGCAAGGAGAGAAAAGACGCAAGCCTTTTATAAACAATTATACGGCAAAGTTGAAATACCAGTAGAAAATCAAAAACAGTACCTACAAAAACAAGAGCTACCTAAGCTATCAGAGGAAAAAAGGAAATGTCTGAAAGATCCATTCACTGTGATGGAAATAGTGGAGGCCATACAGAAACAAAATAATGGAAAAACTCCTGGACCAGATGGACTTCCAGTAGAATACTATAAAGCACTAGAAGATGTTATTCTTTTACCTTATAAAAATATGATTACCATAGCACTAGAAGAAACATCTCTGCCTGAATCATGGATGGAGGCGACAATTTCATTAATACATAAAGAAGGAATGGATATGAAGGAAATTAAAAGCAGATGGCTTTGGTGTTCCTGGATGCTGAAAAAGCCTTTGACAATGTTAATTGGCAATTCTTTATTGAGCAGATGAAAGAGATGGAATTTGGAATGGGATTCATAAAAGCTATCAAAGCCATTTATAAGCAAAAATTGTTATCAATGATGACTTGACAGAAGCGATATGGATCGAAAAAGGAACAAGACAGGATTGTCCCCTTTCACCACTAATATTCATTCTGATGCTGGAAATATTGATGAGAACTGTAAGGAAGGATTCTGCAATTAAAGGAACATCTGTTAAAGGACATAAATATAAACTACAAGCATTTGCTGACAACCTGTTATTTATATTAGAGGAACCTTTGGACTCAATAGAGCAATTAATGCATCATATCAAGGAATATGGCTCGATGGCTGGAATGAAGACTAACTACCAGAAAACAAAAGTGATTAACTAAAAATATGACAACACCCCCCAAAATGGAATTAATTAGACTGACAGGATTTCAGTTAGAGAAGAAAGTAAAATAATTAGGTGTATACTTAAACTCAAAATGTAGCTCGCTAATGAAAGACAACTATATGAAATTGCTTCAAGAGATCAAGAAAGATTTGGAGAGATGGAGAGGCTTACATTACATCTCTCGCTGATGGGAAGGATTGCAACCATTAAAATGAATATACTACCACGTATTATATTTCTATACCAAACCATTCCCATCTGCATCAATAAATCCTTCTTTGAAGAACTAAACAAATCAGTATCCAAATTTATTTAGCAAGGGAAAAAGCCAAGAATCAAACTGAAAACATTCCAAAATTTGAAAGAAAACGCCGGCTTTGCCTTACTGGATTGGAAATTTTATCACAAAGCGTGTTGCTTAGTCTGGATGAGAGAATGGATTCTATTAGAAAATCAAAGACTTTTGGCCGTGGAAGGCCATGATTTACAGCTAGGATGGCATGCATTTGTATGGTATGGAAAAACAACTGGACATAAATATTTTAAAAATCAACTGATAAGAAAATCTCTTATAACAACATGGGAAAGAACTGTATCGTCAATATATTCTAAGACTCCACAATGGGTCTCACCACTAGAAGCATTTTTACAGCCAAACGTATTCTCTCTAGACAGGATTATTAGATATAAAGACCTTTTGGATGATAAAGGAGTATTAAAAACAAAAGAGGAATTACAGAGACAAGGTATTAACTTAGATTGGTGGTCAAGGGTTCAGATCGAATCTAGATATAATAAAGATAAAAAATGGGAGGTTTTTACTTAGAACAAAATGCTTTTGAAGAACTGCTATGTGATTCTGATGAAAAACTGATTAAAATGTATGTATTTTTAATGCAAATGAAGACGAAAAATGAGGGGGTGGAAGAATATAAGACTAAATGGTCACAAAAATTAGGATATAGTATTGATCCAGTACAATGGAACAAGATATGGAAAGTGAATGTTAAAATAACTAAGTCAGTTGTATTTAAAGAGAATTTATACAAGATGTTTTATAGATAGTATTGAACTCTGGACAGACTTGCCAAAATGATGTATAAAAATATGTCAAATAATTGCTGGAAATGTGGGAAATATACAGGAACATTCTATCACATGTGATGGACTTGCAAAGAGGCATATAAATCTTGGACAATGGTACATGAATTATTCCTTTTAATTCCTTTTAAACCAGAGATATTTTTGTTAAACTGCGTACCAGATGAACTGAACAAAGACCAGAAATACTTCACAGTACATGCAGTAACAGCGGCCAGAATTTTATTAGCGTATTATTGGAAACATCAAATAATACCCCCGCAAGAGGAACTAATAGTGAAGATAATGGAAAATGCGGAAATGGATAAATTGACTTCATTAATGAAAGGACAAATGGAAGAAGACTTTGCTGCCCCATTGACCCCCTTCTATAATTGGATTAAAAACAAATATAAAGACCTGAATGTAGTAAATATATGAAGCCACTATTGTAAGTTATTAACAATCATAGTCAAATGATTTGTAGTATGAAAAGATGTGATATGTAGATAAGTAGAATGCTGATATAAGCAGACTATATGACTTCTTTTACCTTTTCCTCTCCCATTCCCCCTTCTCCTATTTCTACTTTTATGAGAAAACTAATAAAATATTTTTTTTTTTAAAAAAAGAACTATCTGGCATGTGTTGAGAGGAGATCCTCATGCAACGCACATTTTAAAAATATTTCACAGGCCACTCACTATATGATACTGAACACACTTAATGATTCAGATGTCAGTTCTGGGGTGGAGTAACAAAAAAAGAGAAACAACTTTCAAAGAACAATTTTTTCATTCTGCTTTAAAGGAAAAAGACACAGTCCTCTACATTCTTCTTCTTCAAACCATTCACAACAAGCTCAGAAGATGTATTGTCGAAGGCTTTCACGGCCGGAGAACGATGGTTGTTGTGGGTTTTCCGGGCTGTATTGCCGTGGTCTTGGCATTGTAGTTCCTGACGTTTCGCCAGCAGCTGTGGCTGGCATCTTCAGAGGTGTAGCACCAAAAGATAGAGATCTCTCAGTGTCACCAAGTGATCTCTATCTTTTGGTGCTACACCTCTGAAGATGCCAGCCACAGCTGCTGGCAAAACGTCAGGAACTACAATGCCAAGACCACGGCAATACAGCCTGGAAAACCCACAACAACCAAAGCTCAGAAGAGCTGGGCAAAAAAACAACTTGAGCCTGCCAATTAGCAACTGGGGTGGAGGATGAGCAGTGCATGCCAACTCAGCAGGTCCACTGCTTGCAATATATTTCGTACTCAAGTTCTAATGTCTAAATACAGGATACACACAGGATACTTATGAAAGGGCACGCAATGGCTTGATAGTGCATACTTCTTTTCAAAATAAGTACAAACAGCAACAGGAAAAGGATTGGGCTCCTTTTGCTAGAATTCTGTGGGCCAAAAAAAGACTTGATGAAGGTCACTCATCTCATTCTGTCCATAAAAGAAACTGCAATTGTGTCCTGTCACAGTTTAGAATAGGGCCACACAGAGAAGGAAGAGAGGATTTAACCCTTCCCCTGCACAGTTTCACTAATTGCTACCATGCTGTTATTAATGTTTTACAGGGGGGAAAGTCCTTTAAAAGCTCAGCATTTTTCCTTTTAACGTGCTAATAAAAGCTTGGGATGCCTGGTTTTGATTATTGAAACCGACCGGAGGTTGAAGTGTTTCCCCTTCTTGTGTGGCTGTACAATTTAACCTTTAAAGACAGGTAGTGATCTGTGACCTTCCTTGTGTCTGTTTTGCCTCCCAGAGGGAAAGCTGCAAGTGATACACATGTGCCCTGAGGAAGCAACAAGACAGGTACGTATTCTGTATTTAGGTACTGGAACCAAAGTACTTTTAAGAAGTGTCCCTTGTACTTACACTCTTGTAGTCAGACATACCCATAATGGGAGCATCTTCCTCCAGTCCAAAACCACTGCTAGAGAGTGAGTGAACAATCCATTGCAGGGCCTTGGCAGACTGGAACATCTAGAGATCAAATCAAACTTGTTAATTCTTCTCTAACCAATCTGCAACTCTGTCCACAGGAGGAAATAGTCATTGAGGAACTCTACATCCCAAGAAGGATCTCGGGCATACACTTTATTTGGAGAGAGGGGTTGTTCAAGACACACTTTCTAAAGCTGGTAAAGCATTCAAATGGGGTCTCCCTGAGAGATTAATCTCTCAGCACAGGTGGGTTGATTAATTATGTGGACAGAAAATTCATTCTACTTCCTGCCTCTTTACTACTTATAGGACATAGAAAAGTTGGAATGTCAGAATCTGGAGAGATTCTTCTTTTGTATGAAAATATATTAAATAATCCAGCAAGTCATATGATTTGCAAGATTGGGTAATTCGACCCCAATTTGCTCCCCACCCATTCCAGTTCTCAGACAGGGCTGCCTTCTTCTCAGACTGAACCACCTTCCATATCAGCTTTCAACTTTAGCTAGTCTTACCTGCTCCTCTAGATATGCCAGCCTCTGCTTCATCAGCCCTGCACTTTTCACCCGATCAAGGTCTAATGTTTCTGTTAGAATATCCACCCTAAAAAAGATTTGAGTTCAAGGCATGGGTTTCTATGGAAAGCTGCCAGGTCATCTCAGCTTCCTTTTTTCGGGTAAGCTTAAAGCCCTGTTCAGGATGTACTTCTCTCATTGCACTCAGGCATACCCGTCCCTCATCTTCCACTTGTACAGTTAAACTGGCATGTAGGTTCATGACAGGCCAACTGGGATAGTGTGGGAGCTGTAGTGGGGTAGTTATCCCAAGGCATGAACCAGCGGGGCTGTTGAACCCTCCCAAGCTCTTTTGAGTGATGCCATCGTATGGTTGCTTGGAGCTGGACAGCCAGTTGATCTGGTATTGGTGACTGAGCTTAGCCAAGGAAAAGCAGCCCTCACCTCTTGGCAATATCCTGGATCTTCTGTTCAGTGTTCTGCTTCTGTTGGCACTGCTGGTGCTGCAAGTAGTTTTCCTTCAGGTACATCTCCCAAGACAAGAGTGATGCCTCTTCATTCTTCTCGAGTTTCTGTTCTGCAGGCCAAATAGGAAAAGGAAAGCAGAGGAAATGACTGGAGGGTCTAGCCAACCAAGTGACTGAAAAGGGGCATGCGTAGTTAGAGGCACATTCTCCTACTCTGGTTGAATGCGAGTTCTCCTTTGAGACAGCCAAGCCTTGCAGCCCCTATGTTTGCTTGTGAACTTGGTGTCTGCTTCTGCCAGTGGCCCTTTTGGGTGCCTCTCTCCATATGCCTTGGCCTCCATATGGTGGCATTGGGCAACAGGGGTACTTCATCTGTTGCCACAGGCTGCTCAGAGGCAGATATTGCAGAGGGCATCGATTTAAGTGGCACAAACCAATGTGGAGGAATTTTGTTTCCTTCCCCCCAAACAGTCAGGAAGAACTGGGGGTGGGATAAATTGAGAAAAGCCTAGTATAGAGAATTTTGTAGTTAAGGAAGCTGCATTGTCAAAGTAGAGCTTCTCAAAAGCCTGACATTGTGGAGCAAACAAGACTGGAATTGGGAGGGTGTCCCTCCAACTACAAGGGAGGAAGTCTCAGCCAGTTAGGATGTCTTCCTCCACAGATGGAGAATCACTTTCCTAGTCTCCTCTTCCCATTTCTTCCAGTATCAATGAGTGACACATCACCATAAGAAGGTCACAAAAGACCATGTGCCTGGAGCATAGGCCAAACTGATCCCCAACACTGTTCCAGTGAGATCCCAAACAACAAGCTTCTTACTGAGCTGCTTGTGACGCGTGGCTGGCTTCCGGAGAAGTACCCGCTTGACAAAAAGCTGCAAGTGGTTAAAGAGGATGAAGGGCGGTGGAGCAGGGGGCCTGCCATGGTACTCCTCAATCAGGTCATGACGTTGAAACTTCCAGATCTGATCTGTGTGCTCTTGCACCTGTTGGAATGTGTAGCTGGGACAGAAGGAGAGGGCAAAGATTAGCTCTGCCACACATTGCTTGTAACCTATGTATCCCACCAGCACCCAGAGGTAGCAGAAGTCATCCCCTAAATATCCTGTCAGTAGGAGTGGAATGGATGGGCCTTGCAGAAGCACATTCCCAACGAGATTACTGGAAGAACTTAATGGTATCAATGACATGTTGACTCAGTGTGCAGCAGCAGTGAAAAGGGAAAATTCTGGGCTAGGGATTGGAATGAGTGTGGTGTAGTGGTTAAAATGCTGGATATGGGGGACCTGGGTTCGAATCCTCCCTCTGCCATGAAAGCTTGCTGGGTGACCTTGGGCCAGTCACACATTCTCAGCCTAACCTACCTCACACAGTTGTTATGAGAATAAAAAGGAGGAAAGGAGAACAATGTAAGTCGCCACTAGGGATAAAGGCAGTAATATAGATCTATGGTGCAACCACAACTGGAATATTGTGTTGGCTCCTGAATCAAAAAGATATTTATTTTTATTTATTTATTTAAAACATTTCTATGCTGCCTTTCCATCCAACTAGAATCCCCAAGGTGGTAAACATAAAAACATGAATTTGATTGGCAGTAGACTGAGGACAGACAAAATGAAGTACTTCACAGCCACTAGTTGTAGTGATAATCACTGGTCTAGATGTCTTTAAAAAGAGATTACACAAATTCATGGAAGATGGATCCATCCAGGGCTCATTTCGAGGCGGAACGCACAGGAACGCAGTTCCGGCAGTTCTCCAAAGAGGAACCCTGCATATCTCTAGCCATAGTCAGAAGTATATTAGGACTTGATGATTTCCTAAGGACAAAGAGGCCCTGCCCACCTGACTCTTGGCCATTTTGGGCCTGTTTCAGCTTGGATTGGTGCCGAAATGGCCTGGATTTGGCCTCTGATGGGTGGTGGGTCACTCTCCCATTCATCAGCGGCCCAATCCTGACCATTTTGGGCCCCTTTTCAGCCATTTTCAGCCCCTTTTTGCCATTTTGGGCCCACTTTTATTCCTGAATGGTCAGGATTGGGTCCAAAACAGCCAGAATAGGTGATGCCAGGAAGCGTGGGATACGCAAATCAGTTATACTAATGACACACGGCAATGGCAAGAGGCGTGGCATATGCTAATGAGTTATGCTAATGAGTTATGCTAATGAGTTCCTCCAGCTCTTTTTCTACAAAATGACCCCTGGATCCATCAATGGCTTTTTAGCCATGATGCGTGGAACCTCCATGTTCAGAGGCAGTAACCTTTGAATACAAGAGAAGGATGGCAATACCAGGAACAGGCCTTGGCTGGTAACTGTGTGAAACAGGGTGTTGAACTAGATAGAGCATTGGTTTTATCGAGCATTGCTGTTCTTATTTTATAGAAAGGTACGTTGGATTTACCAAGAAAAAATTCCTTCTCATTGACCTGGCTCTGTTCCAGCCCTAGACACAAAATAAAACAATGGTGAAGCTTTCCAAACTCTGGTCAAGAGGGCTTATCCTACCAAGGTTTATACCCATGTGCCAGAGTTCCAAAAAAACCTGAACCATAACTGAAGGAGGGGCTCCTGCCATTTGTAGGCCCAGCTTCTCTTCTTGCCCTCAGTCACAGATAGCCTCCTCCACTGAGACAGAACTTCCCATGACTCCCCCCCCCGCCACACTGAGGTGATGTCCTCAGCCTTTTGTCTGATCCAATCCCAGAGGCATTTTTGGCCTCCTGAGTAGACATGGGCATGAACAGGAAAAAACCCCAAACATGCTGTTAGTTGTTCGTGGCCATCCATGAACAATGAACATTGACAAACCTCACCTGTTTAATCAACATGTTTGTTGTTCATGGGGGCCCCCACTTAGCCCCCCCTCCCTCCAACCCACTTACCTGGCCCTTTAAAGGGCCCTGCCGCCTGCCAGCTGATAAAGGGCCCTGTCCTGCCACTTGCAAGTGGCAGGGCCCTTTAAACATCCCACAACCCCCAGCCCCCACCCCCCCTTGCACCACCCCTGCGCCGCCGGGCTGCTGTGGCGCGGTGCAAGAGGGGCGGGGAGATTATCCCCGTCCCTCTCGCACCAGGAGAGCTGGTGCTGCCGGGCTGCTGTGGCCCGGTGCGAGAGGGGTGGGGAGATTCTGTCTGTCCCTCTCGCACTGGGAAAGCCGGTGCTGCCGGGCTACTGTGGCCCAGTGTGAGAGGGGTGGGGAGATTCTGCCCGTCCCTCTTGCACCGGGAGAGCGGGCGCTACTGGGTGGGATCCATGGGTCTCTCCCTTTCCTGTTATTTTCTGTTCCTGTTATTGGAAAAAACTGGACTGTCTGCTGGAAGCTACTTTGGGGGGTTACAACTCACAAGCCAGAAGGAAAGCCAGAAGGAGTTCAGACAGTCCATGCCTATGTTGCCAGGGGAATTGATTGAAAGACGCCAGACTGTCTGGCTTGATGAATGGCTGACAAATGAGGCTTGCAACGACCACTTGTTTGTTTAGAATGGGGCTTCACGAACAACTTGTTTGTGAACAGCAGATTGGGTTGTTCGTGGCTTTTTTTTTTGTTCGTATTGCTGTTCGTGCCCATCTCTACTCCTGAGTTTATGGCCATCATAACACTTGAGCAGATTCAGGAGCAGTGATGCATTATTCTATCTCTTTTTCCTCCTGTCTGCTTTAGATCACTCTGGGGCAGTAAGAAGGCAACAGCACAACAGGACACTAAACATGGAACTCACTTGAACATGGCAATGAGGAGATTGAGGAGGAGAATATTGGTGAAGAGAAGATACAGGCAGAGCAAGATGACCGTCAGCCATTCAGGGAAAATGGGCTGCTGATTGGACTCATTGTTCTCAGGGCATTTGGGCTTGTATGGGTCAGTCCCATTCGGGCTGCACTGATCCATGTTGAAGTTCACTCCTGAGATAAAAATGTTTTGAAACCAATGAATGCTAAGGTATCCCAACAACAGACGACGCCCGCTACTTTTATTGGTCGTTCAGTGTGTTCCGAATTCTAGTTTCTATAACACATAACAATAGGTTCTGTTATTAGAGATTAGGTACATTAGTGGGTTTTGGAGAGGTGGAATAAATGAGTCTGTCCTACATGAGCGGACTGAATTGTCAATAGTGCACAGGATGACTCACAGCATCATTCACTTTCCTTCCTCTCTTAAGAAATGTGCTGCTTCTAAACCATTGCTGGAGACAAATCGGAAGATCTCCTCTCCTGGGGATCCATAGCTGCTCAGAGCACTATTTATAGCTGTGCTCTGAAAACAAGAGCTGAGGAGCACAGTAATGCAGCTGCCCTGGGCCTAAGAAAGAAATCTCCATAATTTTCACGTCATTTGATCAGGCTAGAACTGGCTTAATACAGGCAGCTCCCCAGGTTAATTTTCTCAACATATGGTAACAGCACAGTTTCTAAAAAATAGTAGGTAGCCTTTTTGATCCATAGTGAAATCCAAAAACAGAAGTCATGTAATATTTGGCTTTCATTAAGACCAACCAAAATGACACAACACATTGTGAAAGCTTTTGAGTTCTCTAGAATCTTCATCAGGCTAGATGTCAAAAAAAACAAGGGGGGGGGCGGTGGTTGATCTCTAGATCATGGTTTTGAGGCCTCTCTGCAGGTGGCTGTAGATGGTATGTTTCCACATGGGCATGCATTCGCTTTAAGATGCTCTGCGCAGTCACACGACAGCTGAGGGGAAGTGTGTTTTTTTTATTAAAAAAAGAGAGCTCAAATGAGCTCAGAATGGTGCCACAAAGGGAGAGAGAACTCCTGCCTTTCCCTGAAGCCATTTTCCTGCATGACAATGGCACAAGGGGGGAGGGGCATTATTTTGCCGACTTTCCTGGACAGATTCTCCTCATGAAGCTGCAAAATAAGTGAAAGAACTCCGCTCACACACAGTTTTCATGTGAGAAAACAGAAGTGGGAAAAGGGCAGGAGGCTTTTTTTAAAAAAAAGAAGCCGTTCCCTTCAGCTGCCATGTGACTGCAGGGAGCATGTTAAAACCAGTGCATGCCCATGCAGAAATGTATCATCTAATGTCACCCTATAGGATGCAAGATCCTTTGTTTTCAACGGGCATGGGATATGGCCATCTGGTATCAAGTTGCGCCCTTAGTATGCTGAGAAGAAGAAAGAACAGATGTCATTCAGTTGAAAATATAATGGATACGTTCATCATGAATTCTGTTATATCACAACAGAATGTGCAGGACAGCTGCCATTATCACAATGATCATAGGCCTACTCACCGATCACTCTCACACCATTGCTTCATCTCTACAGCTTTTGTGTGTTGTGAAATTAGTCCAAGCCCTCCCCTCATTAGGCTAGCCATGGGCCATTTGGGGTTGTTTGAGTATAGTCTTAATAATGAAGGTTTCAAAAATGCCCCTGGGTAGCCTACAGAGCAAAACAATTCTATACCATCAATGTATGAAGGAATCTGCCCAAATATCGTCAAGTAAGAATGGTAAACGACGCCTCGAAAGAGCCAGTCCACACGCTTCTCATTATGGATCAGTATGGCTTGCTTGGCCACTCCAAAGGACACGACCCAGACAGCCAAGAGGAAGAGGAAGAAAAAGACATCCTTCATCTGCAAATCCACAAGAGAACACAGGAATAAAATCATATTTGCCCTGACAGCAACTGTGGTCATGGCTCTGCCACTCTCAGCAGGAAATGAAGGGCAGGCATTGCATGCAGACACAGCGGGGCTTCCAAAAATGATGTATTACCAGTAGAAACAGCAACTTACCATCCTCTTTACTATGATGATTTTGGGTCCTAGAGTTTTACTGACTGTGAAAATGTGCATTAAACGCAGGCAGAAGATAATAAAAGCCAGAGACAGTATGATTCTTCCGGGATATAAAGTGGCTGTGATCCATCTTAGTGCAGAGTAAGGAAATGAAAAGCATATTTATTAACTGGTCCATTTCACGCTCTTCTATATTCAGAGGACGTGGTACAAATATATTCCCAAACATGTGGAGGCCTGATTTTCAAGAGATGCAGACATCTGCCCCATTACCTCCCATGCAGCAACTAGCAAAGAGGAATATGCATATCCTCTAGCTCCAATAGCTCTGGGACCTAAGGTATGCATAGCTCAGCAGCCAAGAGATTAAAATGGCCCTTGAGAAACAGAAGAGACCAGGATTAAGGAGGAACTGGATTGAGACTTCCTGGAGGTGGGCCTTAAGAAAGACTGCATGGGAAAAGAATAGCTGGAGAAGCAAAAGAAGTAGGTGACTTAACCAGCAATTCCAGCCCCTGTCAATTGACTAAGAAGGCCATCAAGGGAAACCGCAGCATATTAATGGGTATCAGCTTGATGTAAATGCAGTTTCCCCATAAGTGAAACCAGAAATGAAAACCACCCCAAAGTTAAAGAGGCAAAAACAGAATGCAGGTGCAACCCTGATGTCCAGGCATCTGGAAACCTAAGAAATGGACAAAAAATGAGCCAAACATTATATAATATTTTCAGCAGATCCCAGCATTGAGACTTAAAAGAAACAAATACTATGCTGATACAACCCCTGAAAATGTCTTGTTCTTTTCATTTTTCAGAAAAAAGTACTTTGGTACCATTGCACAGTAACTCACCTGCATGTCAGTCCAGCTATAAAGATGAGGATGGCACAAAGATCCAATTTGTTCCAGAAATCATTGAGGTACAAGGAAACCATTTTCAGGAACCCAAACCCATCAGGATCATAAAAAAGCTGAGAGAAGAGGGATGGTTTTGTCGTGTCAATAAAGACAATGCTATTAGGGCTTTCTAAACAGAATTGTTTATTCATTGGCCCCTAAAGCATGGAAGCAGACTGCAATGCTTAATGGGATCATGGTACACGTTCCTACTGAATAAAGAGAAGCAGGATCCATCCAAGAAAAGCTGGGGGGAGATGTGTACCTGCCTTAATTCCATACATTTCTGCTGAGACTACAGGATTTTTAATACAGGTCAGATAAATATCTAAGCAGTAAAACAGAAATGTGCCCAGCAAAATGTAATGAATTGCTGGCTCCTTTCTTTCCCTTCCCACCACACATAGTATGAAAAAAAACCCAATTAAACCTACAAAAGTCAGTTTGAGGTAGTCACAGAGGTAACTGCAGAGTAAAATGAACTCCACTTCAGCATCTGAAGTGCTTAACATACAAACGCTTATGCTAAACTAAATTTAATTAGTCTAAAGAGATATGACTTCATTCATACTTCAAAACAGATTCCAGACAGATGTGAGAATCGCTACTTCAAAAAACCCTTAGAATATTAAAAAAGAAGATTGCATACTTTGGGGATTGAGGGGATACCTATTGATTCAGAATGTATGGAACTGGCAGTACTGCTTGTTGTAACCACTGACACTCATCAGAAGTAATCAGCGTGAAGAGTCAGAGACCATATTTCACAATGTAACAATTACAAATTCCCCGCATAATAAAACAATTGTTTAAGAAGGCCTTAAGCTTGAGGCAACAGTCCAAAGAAGCCAAAGAGCCCTCCTTTTTGATTGCACTGCCACCAGTGATTCTTATATGCTCAGAGCAGCCAATACCTGTCGTGTTTCCTCGCACACCAGGGAAAAAAGCCAGAAATAGATGACATACTCCCGCCAGGATGGGACTGGCTGAAAATCAACCATCAGCACATAGGCAAAGAGCCAGAGGAAGCTGAAGTAGGACAGAATGTTGAGGTGGAAGATGACCACGGGAGCAGTGAAGAAGGCTCGGAAGCGAGTCAGGCAAGTCATTGGCTGGAGCCTTTTCTCTCTGTGGAAAGGAAGGAAATGAGAAAGAACAACTTGAGTAGAGATGACTGCCACAGGGATTTCATATCTTTGCAGGACTCTGCCATATCTAGCTATGTGGTCAGAGCTGAAGTGCTAACAGGGTAATTCTTATTATGTCCTTTGGCTTCAAGTCTTGACTGCCCGGGTTTTAGGATAGCTGCTCAAAGAGCAGTCAGTCCTAGACCTCACCTCTAGTCACCAGCAAGGGCACATCTTATGGATGAAGACCATGCTATAAGAGGTAAATTCATGTGCAGCACTGTAAGGAAATCCTAAATTTAAGGTCTAAGTCCTCGTAAGATGGCTGAACCCTGGTTGTAAGTGTTGGTGAGGTTTTGGCCTAGTTAAGAATGTGCTGACTAAGTGAATTGAAGACACCTGCAGAGTAGTCTCTGTTTCCTAAAGATTCAGCCTTGAGAGACTGTCTTACAGAGCCAATATCTACATGCTTTGCCAACACTCCTTAAGTCAATATGCTGAAATTTTGTTTAAGTCTTTGTCTGGCTTCATAGCTTGCACGTGGATATACCCAGAGTGAACCCAGAGACTGAAAAGTCTCACAAACTAATGAACAGGAACTCCTCTCCTGCTTGATTGCTGTGAGTGGCTGTCATCAGTGCCCAGAATCGGAAGGTTGAGGGTCCTTGTTTGTGCATTGTGGTGACACACACACACACACACACACATACACACAGAACCTTCCATCGAGGACAGACCTGAAAGCTCAGCACTGTGCTCTTCAAATACCTGAATGTGACGAGGCCAGTGTAGAGCAGGGGGAAGAACAGCATGCACAGGATAACTCGACATATTCCATTATCAACGCTCATCTTCCCCCACCAGACTTTGGTTAAAAAGGCCTGCAAAGGAGAGAGGAGTATTATGAGAACAAAGTGCCATACAGGCTGGGGCTTGCTCCTAAATCCTATACAATATGGCAGACAGAAGGTGAAGGATGGGATGCTCTTTCTATAGGGACATTCCATGGTGGGTTTTATGCCACAGAATAAGGAGGACCTCCCCACACACTGCATCCAGAGGAGAGTGTGTTCCAGCCATGGCTGAGTAAGACCAGGTTCTGAGCGCTGCCTTCCGCTGTGGCCCAGCACAAGAGCCTGGCTAAGAAGCTTGACTTGACTACTGCACCCCTGAGTGACCACCTGCCTCCCTGTTTGTAACCTGGGATTATGAGTGGGTGCCCAGCAGCCCTTTTCTCTGGTAATGACTCCAGCTGTTCACTCCTGGATTCCTGAGTATCCAGACAATGTTTTCCCAACCACTGCATACACCTTTGTTTCCAGTTATTCTCCCAATTTTTGAAGCTTCTTTAGCTCCATTTTTATATAAACAGATGTAGGTATTAACTGCTGCAGTGCTATTGTTTGGTGGTGTGGCTTGTGATGTGCTGGGTGACGGTGTGCAGTTGGCCTGACTCTTTCCATTTCCTGGCTAAAAGTGGAGTTCTAAGCAGAGTTATAAATTTCTACATCCATTACAGTCAATGAGTGCAGAATGGTGTAATTCTGTTTAAGACTGCACTGTAATTCTCCACCAGTAACTATTCTAAAATGCTTTTCAGAATGCCTGCATGTGAAGTTGGAGTGGTTCAGATACAGTTTCAAGGCAAAGGGAAATGAAACTAATCAGCATATGTCTATTTCCCCCATTGCCTTGAAATGCAGAGGTGATGAAGCAAAACTGTACTTTCAAAATATTAAATTATGTATGACGAACTAGGCTGTAGCAGTGGCAGTAACTAGCGATGGGGCTGAGATTTGAACTGCAGGACTTTTGGAATACAAACTCAGTTGGAAATGACTCACCCTAATGCCAGATTAAGCCCCAACCCTTCCAGATTGGGGCCTGGGCTCCTATTAGCTTGCATTCCGTTCCTGGCCACATGACTAGTCCCTCCCTCCTTTCCCTTCCCTGCTCTCCTCCAAATTTCATGGCAAGGGTTACAGCAACGGGTGGCTGGGCCTAAGAGCCTTAGGGAACTACATTTCTCAGAGCTACTTGAATCTGGCATGCTGCTCTTACAGCATGCTAGGCAGCCTGGCACAAGCAGGGAGGAAGAAGCAGAGGAGGAGACCCGGCTGCCACTGTGTCAGCCCCCAAAGCCAGGCAGGTCTGGGAAAAGAAAAGGGAAGGTGGCAACAGCCTATGTACAAAAAATCCATGGTGGTGAGAGGATTTTGTGATCTTTCTTAACATGCACTTTAAGGGTTTTGTTTATTTCTCTGACAGCTTGTTAAAAAACTGCAAAAAGCAAGAGTAAATTGAGCTGACTCAAGAGGAGGTCCCTTGTCACTAGATGTCACAACACACTACTTTTAATTTGGAAAGAAAAAGTGACATTGAGAAGGCTGGCTTCCCTTCAGCCATGTAGTCAGTCCTGTAGACTCAAGGGAGAGAAAGAAGAAACTGAGAAGCTGCTCATTATTTCATTTCACTTTACCTTCTTCTGCCATGAAACAGCAGCAAAAGTGACTTGGGAGCTCTTATGAGATAAAGGATAGGCAAGCAAAGCAGCAGCAGTTGGTAGGAACTCTAGTTAAGGGGAGAGTGATTTTTTCTATCCCTAGAGAAGCTGCAGCGGCAGCACTGGCAATGGAAGGCACTCTTTACATGGAAAGAGGCAAGTTCCTCCACCAGCAGCAGTAGAGATGCACCCTCTAATAAAAGGCAGGAGGATAATGTTTCCTTAGCATACTTGTCCCTTTTGGAAAAGACACAAGGATGACATAACACACAACCACCACTACATTGGCTTAGCTCTTGTACAGTAATACCGAAACAACATTGCTTTTTTGGTGGTGTCATCTGGAAGCACCCCAAGCACCCCAAGCAAGTGAATCATACCTGGATTCCCCCATGAGACACAAACTTCATATCTTTAGCCTCCAGGGCTAGCTGCAGGCAGGTGGTTTTGCCCCAAGCATCAGATACACGGATCAGGAGCTTTTGGGCTCTTTCTTCGTCCTTCCGGTGGCATTCAGTGAAAACACCTAGAAAAACAATAGGGGTTAGAGACATTTATTACTTTTAAGGCACCTGCTGCCTTCACATGGATTTTCAGCATGAGCACTGCTTGTGCTGCCACGTATGAACACCATGTGATACACACAGTGTGTAGACCAGAAACAGAAGGTGCAAACCCAGTGTGTGTGGCTGGAATCAAAGAGTTTGAGAAGGAAGGAAGGAAACAGAGTGGAAGGAAAGGGCACTTCCAAGACTTGGGAAGGGGATGGGCTTAAAGATTTAACTATATAATACATTTCCCCCAGGTCACCTCCAGTTCTGGTTGGCAGATGTGTTGCCTCCCAGGTGTTGTCATCCTCATTCACACTGGGGCTACGCATGTGAAGAGAGGAGTCTTAAACCTTCCTTCCAGTGCCATTTTCCCAAGAGCCTGTTGGAGCCTGTTGGAGGCTCTCTGTATATTGTTGCAGCAGTGTCGTTTTCCTCAAAAGGGCAAATAGCAGCTCTTTGGGGCCATTTCAGGTCAGTGGGGGGACACATTGAAGCCTCCTCTACTTGTCCACTGTGGTACCAATCAAAATTGGGCCCCTGCATGCCTGGAAATTGAGCTCCTAGCAGGGAACCTGTGATTCACATCAGAGTGAAAGGCCTCAGGATGGACCCAGACATGACCCAAAGACTGTGCAACATATAGTTAAGCCTTATTAGTTGCACTCTGGCTTCTGACTGCTGACTCCAGTGCCCACCTGTGGTTTAGAGCATTGCTGAATGAGCAACTACATAAAATGTGCCACATTTCAGGCTGAATCAAACCGCTGGAATCTATATGACTGTAGTTTGAACTCCAGTTTTTTGTGAGATAATGCCATAGCAAAAGGAATTCTAGGCCAGAATTTAGCAGTTTGCTCTCTAAAGGATACTTGGGTTGGGACGGAGCTGCATGAGGCCAACGCAGTATAAAGGGGGGAAAGGACTGAAGCAGTCTGGGACATGGCAACTCAGCTGCCTGTTCAGAAACAAGAGAACAGAGTTGCTCTTAGGCCCACACCTGAAGCTGAACCACCTGAGCTCTGACTCACCAATGGCTCGGTGTTCATACTCCTCTGCCAGGGTCAGCATTTCTTCTGTGGTGTCAGTGTCATCCTCTTCTTTGGACAACTCCTTCAGTATCTTGCTGCAGGCCAAAGCTGCTGCAGTGCAGTCCTGGCTCTGCAGCAAAATAACTCCAATTAGCAAGAACATGATACTTCTCCGGCCCTGGGTTGACTGCGTACCCTTCTGCAGTCTAAGCTTTTGGAAGGGAGGATGCTTTTTAAGCACAGATCACCCTTCCCGCTCCTGATCTGCTGGCACCTTTGCAATTCTCTGCTTCCCAACTTCTCTAGAATCTGGTTATGGGCAGGTGACCCCCCCCCACTGTATGTGCCAATCAGTGGCATGCCGGACCAGCTTGCTCAGCATGCAGGGCTGGTTCTCTGCCCAAGCAGACAAGGTGAAACCTTGAGATCCTGGCAGCACTGATAGGGCACAGCATGCTCTTTGTGTCTGGCTAAGTATCTATCTATGCATTTTTATTCTGCCTTTCTGCCAAAGAGTTCCAGGTACTGTGCATAGCTCTCCCCTGCCAATTTACCCCCACAACACTGTTTTCTGGTAGAACAGGCAGAGAGAGTGCCTAAGGGTACTTGTCATCCAATAGACTCAACGTGTACTAGGGACTGGAACTCAGATCTTGCAGGTCCTGGTCCAACACTCTAACAACCTCTACATCACATTGACTATCATCCAACCTTTTGCCAGTCCCTGTCTCTCCTCCCCCGTTTGTTTGCTAGAGCAGCAACATCTTCACATATAGAGATGGAAGGGGTGGCACTCAGGCCAAACAGGTTGTCTACCCTTGTCCAGTTCTCACCAATGAAGTAAACGTGTGTTTGATCTATTCCACATGTCAGCTTCAGACTGCTAACATAAATGAACAGTTTTCAATACAAACCAATGAACCAACAGAACCCTGAAAGCAGAATTCTAGCAGGTCAGAAAGAATTTTTTTCCTTGACAACTAGTTTTCTATCTGGAGGATTTTTTTTCAAATGGAAGAACAGTAAGTCACTTGCATCTCCATTTGCAGTGTCCAGAGACAGTTTTAGCACCTCAGTGAGACAAAGCAAAACCTAAGTCTCTTTGCAAAGGTATCCCCACTGTCGAGGGTACCCCCATTACCTCTCACTAGGGGGGAAATTGCTAGCTGTATCAGTGAAGGTCACTTGTCTTGGAGGCAGAGCTAAGGGAAATCCACAAGGCTATGTTTACTATACTGAAGTCTCTCTCACAAGAACGTTTGAGGTGAGTACAGTCCTGTCTGGATACAGCTTGGGAAAACAAGTCTTTACCTGAGCCCAGATGATTTCAGCCAATTCTCTGCGGTTTTGGACAACTGCCCAAATGAGCAAGTCTCTCACGGGATCCATGGTGAATGTGACACGGCCAGTGGAACGCTTGTAGAGGGATCGAAGACTCACCCCTTGTACCTACAGAAAAGGAAATTGTTGTAAAAGTTGGAGGCAGACAACAGCCACTAAGGAAGCTGAAGGGACTCTGACAGAGGCCTGGTTGCCCATGAAGAGAGGCAGCTTTTACACAAAGATGTTTTTCCGTGTAGCTCTACTCATTAGTTTTTCTCTCACTTTGCTTTCCTCATCTCTCTATTGCTGCCACATATCCACCTTTTTCAGGCTTTAAAAAAATTGGTAATAGCTATAGCACTACAGCATTATAACATGATAACCATCTATTGTAACAATATATTAGTTCCCAGCTTTCATTTTTTTTAAAAAGTTAGCCTCTATCTTTTCTGGTTGCAGCTATAAGAAGAAACATGCAGCCAGTACATTATTCATTCTAAATCTGCAACCAAAAGGGCTCAAGACTTATTTTTTTAAAAAAAGAAAGCTGGTACCTAGTACACTGTTGCAATATATCATTAAAAAGGTATAACATTATAGTAAGATAATTTATTCCTATTTTTAAAAGCTTGAAAAGCCCTCCAGTGGAGGGGTAAAATGGCTGCTGGGGTGATCAAGCTAAGAAAAATGGTACTAATGAGGGCAGGACTGAAAAAATGCACACCTTTCCATCCACATGACATCCAAAGACTCTTTGGCTATAATCTTTTCAAAAATATTGTATTAAATTATATTTGGAAAGGACTACAGCAAAGCAGGGGAAAACACAGAAGCAGAGGATGAAATCATGCAGATGCTACCGGAAACAGTATAGCTGAAGGGAAACCTCCATGTAGAGCAAAACTTCCATGTAGAATTCTATTTCTTTTCTAACCTCTCCAATCATGTTTTTAAAGCACTACAAAAAGGAGCAAAGAATCAGAGAAGGCCTTCTCCAAGCGGATATCTTTTTCAAATCAACTGACTTTACTGAAAAATGGATCCCTTTAAACATGTAAATAAAAACGACATTCAACCACAAAACCAGTCATACTAGATGCTTATCCGGTAATTCTGAGTAGTACCAACAAGGGGAAACCTCCATTCAACCCAATCTAACAACCCAATCTTTCTCAACCCTGGTTTGATAAGGGAGAGATCACAGTCAAAGAGTGTCTGGATGCCATATTGACAGAAGGTGTGCATTGTTGCACATGTCAGATCCTTGTTTATTGACTCCGCCTCCATCCATGCGGTCACCATTGCCCTTCCCTTACATTCTACTGGAAGGCTTTTTCCTTTTTTAAAAAACTGGTAATTGTTATATCAGTATAGTGTTATAATAATATAGCAATTACCATTTTAAAGCAAATAAACACCCTCCAGTGGTGCTTTGGCAGAGGCAATAAGACCTGCAAAGACCATCGTCACTGTGCGGAAGCAGCCTCAGAAGGGAATTGCCATTCAGCTACAGCCACAAGAAGAAAAAAAACAAGGAGCAAACCAAGTCCTGGTGCAGGACTCTCTGGATGCTTTTCTCCATCAACTTCTTTGATCTTCTCTAGCACTATCTCCTAGTATAACAGGGGAGAACAGCAGAGGAATTTGAGGGGACATCAACCTTGGATGGCTTTTAGCCGCTTGCAGGAAAGATTTTGGGGTGCAAAGATCAAAAACGATCAAAAAAGGAAGTGTGGATCAAAGTGCAGCACCAAAAGGTGGAAGAAGAGCGGTTCTAAACATTATAGTCTGAATTCCTAAATGCCAAGAGAAGAAATCCCCAGTATTGAGTGTCTCACCTCAGCTTATTCTGCAAAGGGACAGCAAGAAACAGTGACAAGAATTAAGGCCTGCTTATATTACGAACTTAGCAAGGATTGGTGCTGGGCTGAAAAACATGTATCCCTGGGATATTGTGCAGGGGCCACTATTAGGAGAGGAGAGGGAAAAATGGAGTAGGTATGGATAAGGAAGCCCTATGATAGAAAGAGCAGACAGGTCCTACTGTAAGCTAGAGGGACCCATAAGAGGCTTAAGGGGTTAGCATCATTACAGAAATAAAGTACATTGAGCTTGATATGAGGCACGGCGATGGAGAGACGAGGTCGCTCGGTGTTCTTCGGCTTGGGGTATAGTGGCTGTGTGAAGTCCCCCAACAGCTCCCTCAGCACCTGGGATACATGGTGCAGCTGGACCCTGGGCACTCTGGAGAAGGCTGAGCGCTCCTTCTCTTCCAGCAGCACCTTCTGCAGCTTCACGTGGAAGACACTGGAGGCCACCAGGTTGTCATAGAGGTAGATCAGGGTGTCCCAGGTAACAAACTCCTTCAGGCGCACACCTTGCTCCAGAAACAACTTCACAAATTCTGGCTTGTTGGCTATGAGGGCAGCGGCCATCATAGGATGCAGATCACAGGGCTGTTGGCCAGGAAAAGAGCCAGAAAGAGACAGTATTAATACAGAGGGATCAGGCCTGGGTTGGTCCTCCCCATGATATAGAAACAGGGAGAGGGTCTAATGAAAGGAATTTCAAAGGCAGGAAGGAGGAAGTGAGCAGGAAGCTGGAGCCATCTCTGATAATGGCAGTAGCTGTAGCTTAAACATGAAACCAGGCAGAACACAGCTAATGGGAAGGGAGCAGTGATTACAAGCTCAGCTGTTATGTCTCCCATTGTGCCTACTTTATACCTCCATGAAAGAAGGAAAACAGTGGCTAGCTCCAAGCAAGGAAATACACTAGTGTTTTCTGTGGATCATGATTTTCCTGTCTCCCCCTGGGAACAGGGAAGTAAGAGCCATATTGAGCTATCACGGGAGTGGAATAGTACGGAAAACACATTTGCCTGTGGAAATGCTTGTGTGGATCCAAGCCAATATCCAGAGCCAGAAACCCCAGTCCAACCTCATGTGGAGACAATACCTTCTGTTTCAGTAAAGAAACCAGAAGTTGCTCTGTAGTCCTAGGAGATTAATCACACATGATGAATGTACAAACTGCCAAGGTTAATGTTTAGTAAGGGTGCAGCCCAGTTCTTCATCAAGCCAAAACTAAAAAGCAACCTTACTGTTGCTGCAACAATAGAGGTCAAATAACTCATGCCTCTGTTTCTAAAACCCTCAGAAATGTGAAGTGTTGTTGCTGGATGCAAGGCTACTTGCAAAGAGTAACATGGGAATAGAATCTGTGAGAGAAGTGGGGGCAAATCACATGGTCCACCCACTCTGCCCTTATCTTCCAGAGCCTTTTGTTGATGAGAGAATAGCTGTCCTTTCCTTTTATTTTCCACAAAGCCAGCACAGCCAACATTCATTCTTTGTGGTGGTGACCTTAGCAGTTTAAGGAGGTTGATGTTACCTCTTCAGTTTTAACTGCCAGGACTCCCATACACCACATAGGGACGTGGCATGTGGTGGGAGGCATATAGCAGAAGGCCTCCTGGCTCAATGCCTGCTAGTGCCTGAGGTGCCAGTGGGAGGAAATGGGACAGGGGGAGGACCGTGCACCGGTATCATGCCAACATACTTATGTCACTTCTGGTAAAAACTGGAAATGACTTGAGGATGCTTTAGCATTTTACAAAAACTCTATAGTTTTTGTAAATCCTAGAGAGTAAAGATATGTTCAGTTTTTACCTCAAGTGACGTAAGCACACTGGTGTGTTAATGTTGCACCTGGCCCCAACCTCCAGTTCCTCCTGGGGATTGTAGCTGCAGCCTGACACCACATAAAAGCAAGTGACAACATTGTTAGGATTCACTTCCAGACTGAAGAGGTTTTAGTTGCATAAAAGTTCCCTGAGACTTTTTGCTACCAAATTTTCCCTGCACAAATCCTGTTCCTAATTCATATGAAGGAGGCCCATCAGAAATATTCCAAGATCTGCAAACAGCGTAGCCATTCATTAGGGGTATTCTGTATTTCCCATGAACCACAGAGTCAAACCACACAAGACAAAATACACTTGAATTACACTCAAATACACTCGAATTATAAAATACACTTGAATTACCCATGTAATTCGAGTGTATTTTGTCTCATGTGATGAGACCCAGAGTGAGACCTCAGCAAACAGGAAAAGAGTTACTGTGCCAATGTCTTCGCACTTCTTTTTGTCCGCTTCCTTGCAACAAAAGATAGTATCTATCTAACTCATTTTAATCCTGCCCTTCCTCCAAGGAGTCAGGGCAGTTTACATAGCTTCATAGTTTTTTCCTCACAACAATCCTGTGAGGTAGGTTAGGCTGAGGGCCAAGCTACAAGTGACAAATGACACTTGAACAGCAAGTGTATTTCTCCCTGTTCACTTGCCCTCCACTCAATCCACTTGCTGTTCAAGTGTCATTCATCACTTGTAGCTTGGCCCTGAGAAGGAATGACTGGTCCAAGGTCTCCCAGTGAGTTGTATGACTAGGCATTTGAACTCTGGTCTCCCTGTTCCTAGTCTGATCCACTAACCATTGTCCCATATTGGCTGTACTGACACGATGTGTGATGGGATGTCATCCACCTGTGCATCTTTTTGTCCCTCTCAGCCAATTACGTGACTTATATGAAGCCAATTATGCGTGGCAGGAGAGGGGATACACACATTGCAATGAATGCATGTCATATGTTGTGTTATGGTACATGTTAAAAGGATGGAAAAGCAAAGAGACAAGGAACAGCAGCAACTTGAAGTATTTGGTAACATCTAATTTTACCTTCCAAGTCAGCTCTCTGCCTCCATAAATCAAGAGACATTCTTGCAGTCAAGACCAGCCTGGTACTTCTGGATCCTACACTAAACCATGTGGACAGAAAGAGGATGCACTCATTGCCAACATGTCACCCAAAACCTACCCTACCCACCTTCCACTCATGATCATCAGTGAAGATCTCGCTTCGGGCAATATCCACCCTGTTCCACGCTACTGCAAGCCTCAGCTGGTGGTCCCAGTTCTCATGGCCAAAATGATCACGGTATCGGGAGGCTGCAACAGATATGTAAAGAACACCTGAAGCTATCTCATTCTGAGTCTGACCACTGGTCCATGAAGATTGGAGCGGTCTACTTTGACTGACAGTGGCTTTCCGGGGTCTCAGATTGTAGTTCTTCGCCTCCTACCTAATCCTTTTAACAGGAGATGGTGGGGATACAGCCACTATACAGCCACTTTGAAGACCAGGGAAGCAGCTTGAGTTGGGGCGGCGCTTAACCTGCATTCTGTAATTGTCCCTCCCTCCCCTCAACCCTGCAGAACAAACAGCAGCAGACTATTTAAGTCAGAGAAAGGGTATGGGAGGAAGGGGTTGAAACACTCCTACTTCAGTGCCACTTCCCAGTCTTCAAACCAGCTATGAGCTTGATGCCCCCAAATACCTAAACAACAAATCCAACTTGGCCTTCAGTTAAGCTCTACACAGACATTTCTTCAAGGGCACAAATCTTCCAGCTTTGCTTCTGTACAAATGTACCTCCTCTAGATTCAACACAGACCACACTGCACCCATTCCACAAGCTATTCACATTGTTTTGGAGGTTTATTTTTTCAAGCACCAGGTACCGTTGTATGCTCCAATACTGGACACTTCTGGTTTTACTTTGCTCTTTCACTTTTTCCTTTTTACATTTTGGGGAAGTGTGGGTGATAAACACAAAAGCCAAGCAACACTGGGCAAATCCAGCTTCTGTTGCCCATCAGAAAAAACAAATCTATCCAGAGCCAGATTTCAAGCAGAAGAATGTCCACCTGTCCAAAACAGCTGAGGTTACGTGCATCTGTAGCAGCAGCTCACCTTTGAGCATTGCTTGCAGAATGGCCACGTCAACATCCTGCTGCCCATCTTTGCCTTCCCTGAAGACGGTCAGGAGCTGTCTGTTCCGCACAATATCTTGGATCTGCAAGAAAATGGAGAACTGCAGTAACCACATTAAGTAATGAATTCTCTTCTCTATCAAGATTTCATTGCACTTGCCTCTCTCCAGCATCACTGTCTCTCAGTTTTCCCAGCGACATACTGACCTCCAGTGCATCTGAGTTGGATTTTTATAATTGTTAGTTGGGAAGAGCTGGCTGGGACTTTATGGTGCCCTGAATCCTAGATGGCTGGAAGCAGCCTGGGAACCAGGTCGCTCTCTCAGGAGGGAAGGCAGATGCATCTTTTGATCTGCAGTCACCCTGCTGCTGGGCAAAAAGATTTCCTAGGTTTTTCGGATCCTGAACTTTAAAAGTGGATTGGTAACTTGTCTGAGAGCCCACATGGGTTGTTCCCTTAAAAGGATGCTGTTCGTGTGTGTGTGTGTGTGTGTGTGTGTGTGTGTGTACACATATATGTACATATATGTACACTCTTACCCATCTGCTCCTGCTGGGCTGGTGTCCAAAAACTGTAAGTTGCTTTTAGTTAGTATTCTGTTCTAGCTTTATTTTCATTAGCCTGCAACCTATAGTCCCTGCTTGTATTTTACTTTAGAGCTGTGAAATAAAGTTATTTAAAAGTTGTTTAGTAGAAATAAAGTCATTTAATAGTTATTTCGTGGAAATAAATTTAGTAGAACTGCAACAATTCTGCTTGCACATCCAGACCACAAAGCCAGAGCTACTGTAACCCTCCTTGGGGCAGTTTTTCCCCTGGACAACATCCCTGGCACAAGAAGGGACCCCAAGGTACAAGGGACTAACAACCATGGGTGGTGACACACTATGAAAAGAGGGGCACCAGTGCCTATGTTGCAAGGTCACTGTGGAGAGATTAGAGCACACAACTTCCCAACCTCAGCTTCCCAGGCAAAGGCCATGTACAGAGACAGAAAGCCTCCCTAGTCAGCTGGAGCAGGGAAAGACTGACATTATTATTTATAATGTATAAAGTGTAATCTATGAACATGGAGATTTATAAAGTCCAAATTTGTGATGAGAAAAACAAAAAAAAGATAGGAAGGAGGTGGGGATAAAGAGCAGCAGATTGTGTTTCATTCCAGTTGCGTGTACCAAAGCTTAAATTGTCTCTACATGAGATGCCTTGGCACATGTTCGTCAAGTGTAGGGAGACACAACGTTAACCGGGAAGCGTAGTTTAAAAAGACAGAGTGGGCAGAGATTGCTCTTCAGAGCGTTTGTTAATTTCATCTTTGCCTCCCCCTAAGGCTCTGTCAATTTCTTCTCTCCAGTCTAAAAATGTGTGGGATCACAACAGAGGGCAGAAAGGAATGGAAATGGGCTGGAGCTGCTTTCCAGAGCTGGGTTTGGACTTGGAGAGGTTGTAATGGGCTGAAGTTTCCCTTCTGACATTTCACAGCCCCTTCACATAACTCCAGTGTATAGCAAAGCCTTTGCCCTACTGCCACCTCTGTCTTTTTAAACTACCCTTCCTGGCTAACATTGCATCTCCCAACACGTGTTCTTCATATGTTAGATGTCTCGTGTAGAGAGACTCTTAATTTCAGTAGGTAATGGGGATACAAAGGTTTTCTGTCTTCATATCTAGTAAATTTTCAAAGCAGACTGTTTAAGAGCATCATATAAGAAGGAACCCAGCATGCTGTAGTGGTTAAGAATGTTAGACTAGGATCTGGGAGACCCAGGTTTAAATCCTCACTTTACTGGATGACCTTGGGCTAGTCTCAGACTAACCTATGTAACATTAGTTGTTGTTGCAAGGATAAAATGGAAGAGAGGAGAACTTTGGAATCCCATTGGGAAGGAGAAGTGGAATATTAAAAATCTAAACAAATAAAAGAATGTTAAGAGTTCAAGGTTCCTCAATAAGCTTTACCATAACCATGTAAGAAGAAGGTATAAGGCTGAAACAATTGTAAATTTGTAGCTGAGGTCAGTGTTGAGTAAGGGACTTCCCAGATCACAGTTCATACTCAAAGCTACTACACTACATTACATGGCAGAGGTCTTTGTTCTTTCCAGAGCTGGGACCCACCTTAAACCCTTGAGCTGCAGCTTATGAGCCATTGAGCTATTATCCACATGTTGCCATGACCATTCCACTTCTGTTTTGTGGCCCTAATCTCTGCCCCTTTTCAGGCCACCATGACCAGCCTACCTATCCTGCCGTCTGAGAGCCAAGCTACAAGTGACACCTTACACAGGTTGGACACTTGTCAGCTTACCTCAAGTTTTGATGGGAAATGTAGGTGTCCTGGTTTTACAGCTTGGCTCTCCATTACAGCTGCAAGACCAGGATGCCTAGTTTCCCATCAAAACTTGAGGGAAGCTGACAAGTGTCCAACCTGCGTCAGGTGTCACTTGTAGCTTGGCTCTCAGAAAAATCCAGGTCACTGTTCTGAGGAGCAGCAGGTCTTTCCAGAAAGCAGCAAAAAATGGCTCCTTTAGGTAGGCTTAAGACCTAGCAGGAAGGGCTGTGAGTGTGACCCACCTGAGCATCCTCACCCATGGGTTGAAGCCTCACTGCTGCGTAGGCTATCCACCAAGTCATAGGCTTCTTACCTTTGCAGTGCTGAGCAAAGGTTTCCTCAGGGAGTGTGGAAAAGAAGTAACCATTTTATAAGTGCACATTTGGCAAACCGGAGTAATATATCAAATTTCTCCTCAATATGTAATTAACAGCAGCAGAAATAGAGACTGCAACAGCCGATCCTTAACCCTGGATACAACTTTCCTAATGAAAACCTGTAACATTTCCACATTTATTTTTCAGCCTTACCTTTTTGGTCCACTCCACAATCATATTTTCAGTGAACTGCTCATAGCTGTCCTTAAAGAATATGCTCAGTTTTTTCTGAATCAATTTGATGTTAATTTTGGAGTTGGGCAGGTTAGCCACTTGAGCAATGACATCAGCCACACGCCCCGAGCCCTCCACAATCACACAAGGGGTGCCGTTGGTGATTGCATTGTAGATGGTCTGTAGGAAAGGAGAGCCGGAAGTTATTTAAAGCCAATTCCTACCACCCCCCACCCCAAAGGTGGGAGGCCGACATGGCATCGCCCCCTTCAACCACCGAATGCCTGGTGGAACAGCTCTGTCTTACAGGCCCAGCAGAATGATAATATGTCCCGCTGGGCCCGGTTCTCCATTGACAGAGCATTCCACCAGGCTGGGGCCAGGACTGAAAAGGCCTTGGCCCTGGTTGAAGTGAGGCGGGCTTCCTTAGGGCCGGGGACCACCAGTAAACATTTATCTGCTGATTGAAGCGGTCTCCGGGGAACATACAGGGAGAGGCGGTCCCAAAGAGTCCCAACCTGCTCAAGGCTTTAAAGATAAGAACCAACACCTTGAACCTGATTCGGAATTCAACCGGAAGCCAGTGCAGCTGGCGCAGGACAGGTGTGATATGTGACTGGTAGGATATACCAGTCAAGACCCGTGCCGCCGCATTCTAGACCAGTTGTAGTTTTCGGATCAGGCCCAGGGGTAGCCCAGCGTAGAGAAAAGACTCCCTTCATGTAGCACATGAGAAACAAAGGGTTAGCATAAGCATCCCCATGACATCATACTAAATGCAGAGAGTTTTGTACGTGGGAAAGACTTTAAAAGTATAGTCTTCAAATAGTCTTAAGTTCTGCAGTCCAGAATCTTCCCACGACACTGCATAATGGACAGAATGGTTCTGAGCAGCTTTAGAGCTGGCAGGGGGAGTTTGGGTTGTGGTTCGCTAGAAACACTCCAGATACAGCCACTCAAGGGGAAATGGAGTTTGATGCCTTTAGGGGCGGCCATTAGGGCAGTGACTGAAACTGCTCCTGCAGCACTACTCCAGCTGATGGCTGCTGAATGTAGGCGGAGGTACTTAGTGTAGGCTGAGGTAGTGACATCCAGCTTTACGCGTGTAGCCATGTTGGTCTGCAGTAGAACTGCAGGATTTGAGCCCAGTGGCACTTTAGAGACCAACTGGATTTTCAGAGTGTAAGCTTTCATGAGTCAGAGCTCCCTTCTTTGTGTCTGAGGAAGGAAGCTCTGGCTCTCGAAAGCTTACACTCTGAAAATCCAGTTGGTCTCTAAGGTGCCACTGGGCTCAAATCCTGTTGACATCCAGCTGTTATCTAGCTGTGCACATGTCCCTCACAGACTACCACATGAGAACATGTGCCCAGTGTACACTCACCAAAGCATACTGGTTCAATATCTCTTGTTGTAGAGAATTTCTTTGCCATTTGTGATATAAATGGACACATGTAAATCAGAACACTTTGTTGAGTACATATATTGCATCAGCTATTTCTACACAAATACCCCGAAACTGGTTCCAGCCAATAGTCGCCCCACAGAGACATTATGCACCTGAGGTCTGCAGTTGTTAAAAATAGTAATATTCTCCTATACAACATTTTCTTTTCCAAAATGAGCTGCTCTTGTGCCCATTGGAGTACTTACATCAAGAGTCCCAGGGCCACCCTCCAGGACTACACAAACAATTGGTATCTTAATGGCAACTCCTGTGAGGAAATAAAGGTTTAGTCATTTCTGCATGTATACAGCCGTTGTTCTTCCCTTCCTGCCGGTGCCCACTGGCACGGGTTTAATAAATAATCTGGCACCAGAAACCACTCTATAAGGCATCTTCAGAATGCAGAACCACATGAAGGACACTGCAGGAAACACGGTCTAAATCTGAAGAAACTGCTAGTCCTCTTCTCAATCATCATCAGCAACAATAGGCCCAATTGTGCCCTAGGATAAGGATATTGCTCACTGATCCAAGATTTAGGTCCTTTCATCACAAAAAAACACCAGCTAGGAATCACTATCTGACAGAGTAAAATCACTGTAAAAAAATATATTAAGTATAGTGATATTTCATTGGACAACAGCAAGCCAATTCTGTTTCTAAGGCCAGACAAATGAGGTGATATTCCAGTATTAATTACACTTGTGGCTCCAGACTTTGTCAGCAACAGGATACCTCCCTACCTTCTTTCACCTTTGTTTGCTCTGAAATAAACTTCTCAAGCTGGGTCCTCAGGGGGATCTCCACGCCATATTTCCCATGTGTCCCGTCATCTACTAGGATGAAGTGTGAGTGGTTGCTGTCCAGGCAAGAGAGGTTCCCTTGGCTCTCCTCATCTAGCACATATTCTGCTGGGAAACTACCCTGCAAACATTAAAAAAAGAGAGTAATTTTTGGAAATCAGACCTTTAGGGTGAAATTACAGATTATAAGGAGTTCTGTGATCATTTTCAAGTACTTTGTTTCTTTTATTGGTTGTAGATGCTGAGGCTGTGATACATAGGGGGGATATTCCTGGGGGAAGAAGATTTTTAAACTCTGTGCTGCCCCTCATCACTATTTTCATGCTGCTCTGACCACTCCACTAGGGAAAAAAAACGTATTAGTAGATTAGAGGTGGTGATTCAAGTAGAGGGGGAAACTATATGGAAGGAAGGATTAAGAAGCTCTTCTTTCATTTCCAACCTCAGTGGACGCAATCTGTAAAAGAAAAAAAAAGTCATTTAAATACAATCCCACTAAGCCATGGAAGCTTGCTAGGTGACATTGGGCCTGTCACTCTCTCTCAGCGTAGCCTACCTCTGTTGTGATGATAAAATGGAGGGGGGGGGGGGGAGAATGATGGAAGCTGCTCTGGGTCCCCATTGAGTAGAAAAGGCAGTGCATTGATACGGTCTGATGAAAAATAAAATGTGTATTCTACCCAACATTAGGTATGTCTGTATACATTAGATGTTATTAAAATCTTTCTGCCAAAAAAAAAAGAAAAGAAAGAAAAGGCAGGAAGGCAAAAAGGCAGGAAGTAAGGAAGAAATAAAGACGGTAGGATTCTTTTGTGCATGTTGCAGCTTCTTCCTAATGCCAAAGAAAACATGACTACCATGAGAAAAGTGTTGTGATCTGCAGAATATAAGAAGAGACGGTTCATTCTTGCCCCTTGTTATTGATCTCACATCTGACAGTCTCTTTCATCTGACTTTTCCTCTTATCTCTATTGGGACTGTATTATAAAGATTTAACATCAAAAGAGGAAAATGCTGAGAAACCCAGTTGCAGATTTTAGATTTCTAATATTAAGTAACAACAAAGTGTCACACCATTGTGGCAATATGCTTTTAGGATGTTTACCATCAAGAAATAAGAATCAGCATTCCATTCTCTTATTTCTAAATGACAGGCTTCAGTACTAGCACTGAGCCACAGTAAACCTATCAATGTAGAGCTGGACTGATATTCATGGCTGTGGGGGGGGGCACTACCAAACAAGTCACACAACATACTAGATTCTGTCCCTATTTGCACTCCACTTCCAGCTTGTTTTCTCCCATGCATAGCTTTGCACATGGTCAAAGAAGACCAAGTATATGCATGACTGATCTTAAGAGTTAATTCATGTTAACTTTGTTTGGTCTTTGGCCATTCCTTTTTCATTATAAAAGCCCTTTTGCAGGAACTTTGTGTACAATAAATTGTATTAACAGATTCAGAGTCTCTCTACACAACATTTTTGACCTGTGTTCTTCACAGGAAGTGTAGTTTTAAATGACAGAGCCAGTGGAGATTGTTCTGGAGGGGACAGATTCTCTCCCAGCCCTCCACCATCTCTAGCATCTCCCCTTCCGGGGCCTTTGCCCTGCTAAGGCTCAGTTATTTCAAAATTGTAAGCAGTAAGGGTGGCAGGATAAAAGATCCAGAAGAGGAGACAGTCTGGCAAGCCAGAGGCAGTGGAGGGCATTGAGAGAATCCATCTCCACTGGCTCGTTTTCAAAACTAAGCTTCCCAACTGACATTGTGTCTCCTGACACTTGACAGACACGTACCCTGGCATCTCGTGTACAGAGACTTGGGTTAACTTCAACTGCTAACCTTTTTAAAGTTGAAATTATCCCATAATCTTGTCACAAGCTACTCACTTGATCCATTTTGCAAGAAAACTGAATAAAAATTTCAGTCCGTGTGCATGCATTTAATTGTGCAAATTTAATGTATATTGTAAAAACTATCTTATATTCCAGGTATAAACATGTGTATATGAAATATATGAAGATTTATTTCAGGACAGAAAGACAAGAGTCAACTGACAGAAATACTAGTCTCAGACTCTGAAGGGGCAAAGTAGCCAGTTTGGTGTAGTGGTAAGAGTGCAGGACTCTAATCTGGAGAACTGGATTTGATTCCCCACTCCTCCACTTGAAGCCAGCTGGGTGACCTTGGGTCAGTCACAGCTTCTAGAAGCTCTCTCAGCCTCACCCACCTCACAAGGTGTTTTCTTGTGGGGATAATAATGACATACTTTATAAACTGCTCTGAATGGGCATTAAGTTGTCCTGAAGGGCAGTATATAAATTGAATGTTGTTGTTGTTGTTATTATGCTATTAAAATATTTTTTAAAAACTTGGAGCAGGGTTTCTCCAACCTGACTGTCATTGGGCTTAGTTAGATGACAACTGCTGGGAACTAGGTTTCCAGGCCCTGCAGGGGCCCAACTCAGACTGGGACCATGGTATGGAGGAAGGAGGAGTTTGAGCCTTCCCTTGTGCCATTTTCTCAACTCAAAATGCTGGGTGAGGAGTTATTTGCCCTAGTGGAGGGACTGTACATGCAGCCTGCAATGTGTGTGCAGTTCCCCAATAGGGCAGAGTAGGGTTGGGGAAACCCTGACTCAATGTGTTTAAAAACATAGTGCATAGTTCATCTATGAGTGTTGTTAGTATAACAGAATTGTGAGGCCATGGAGATTCCACTGAAGATGTCTACACAGGCAATTATGTTGTTGCCAACCCCCCCATTTTTACCTGCAACCCCCGCTCCCAGCCTGAATGTATGTATTGCATGTGGACCACTGTGAGCAAGCTTCAGTCCCTGAGAGGCAAGCACCGAACATGGGGAGTAATTGCTGTGTTTTGGGTCTCAAGTTAGATCTTGCAGCAATGATACTGCCAGCAACAGCAATAATCCTGCAGCAGTGAAACACCCAAATCAGACTTGATTCATAAAGATTCGGGATTTCCGGATCAAGCCCAGCATCCTGGGCTTGATTTGGAAATGCCGAATCTAAGCTTCCCAAAGAGATTCGTATTGCTTCGGATCACAGGGTTTTAAATGCCCCTTTCCGTGCCGCTGCACAGCAGCAGGGAAAGGGGCATTTAAACCACGGATCAGGTGCTTGGCGGGGAAATCTGCGGTTTCCCTCCTCCACCTCCCATCGGGTGAAATAAGCAGCGGGGGCAGGGTAGTGTGTTGGTGTACTGTGAACCTTTATGGAGCACACTGAAGCAGGTCAAACAAGGGATTCCTGAAGCGGCTTGCCACTTTGGAAATCCCTTATTTCCAACCCTTTTTTCTGCTTTGGGTTTCCCGAAGCAGGAAACCCGAATTTTTTTTTTGCACATGCCAAGTGACAACTTTTGAAGAAAGTCTTTTGCAGGAGATACTGTGAAGAGAAAATGACAGCCAATGAGTAGACCTGTGGATCATGCCTTTCCCGGGGTGCAATCGCTCTGAAACTTGGGGGGGGGGGTCTTCAGAGGACAGTGAGGACTATGTCCCCTGTAAATTTGGTGGGTATTGGACATTGGGAAGGTCAGTTTGTGGGGTGTTTAAAGGGCCCTGCCCCTTGCACGTGGCAGGAAAGGGCCCTTTAAACTATCAGCTGGCAGGCGGCAGGGGGGAATCCCCCCCTGCCACATGCCAGCTGACAGTTTAAAGGGATCTTCAAAGGGCCAGGTAAGTGGGTTTGAGGGGAGGGGAGGGTGGGGGTGGGGGTGAGTTCTGGCCCCTACGAACAACGAACATGTCCGGGAACAATTCATGTTCATCTATGTTCGTTGTTCGTGGATGGCACTGAACAACGAACAGGGTGTTTGGGGTTTTTTTTCCATTCGTGCCCATGTCTACTCCTGACCCCAACAAGTATGTGTGTTCAGTTGTAACCCTGGAAGAAGCCCTGAGGTAGGAGCTCTGTTTTGTTCACCTCTATGATCTCTCAGGCAACATGCTGCCTGGGACCAGTGTTCCCGCTAATGTGAGCACGTGAGCAATCGCTCACAGCTTCTCAGATGTAGCTCACAGATACTAACCCTCAGGCGGCCCCGCCCTCCCAGTCAGCCAGCATCTGCAGGTGGGCCCTATAGGGATGGAGCAGGGATGGAGCCTCATCCCACTTCTCTCCTCCCTTCCTGGCTGTGGCTAGTTTGGCCCCCAGGGGGGTGCCAGAGAGCACCTCCAGCCACTGCTGGCTCTAGCTGGGGAACAGAGCAGAGCTGAGTGATCGGGTCTGGCCTGACTCATGCAGTCTGAAATCGCTAGGATCCCCTCAGCCCCAGAGAGCTGTGGAGAGGAGGTAGTGTCTCAGCCACCACCATGGTGAAGGCATCATTTAACTTGCCCTTGGTGCAGAAGGAGGCTGAAAAAGTAAGCATTGACTCACAAAAGCTCATCTTGAAATAAATGTGCTAGTCTTTAAGGTGCCATTGCGTGTCTGCTTTATTTTGTAGCAACAGACTAATACAAGTACCCCTTTGTAATCAGCATGGACATATCCATTTTTATACAGAAATATACACTGATTTTTGTGGCCCTTTCACCTAATGGCTTTTATTGTTAAATTTTATTGTTAAATTTGATTGTAATTTTTTTTAAAAAGGAGGTGCACTCAAAACTTTAATGAAAGTTGTTGTTTCAGCTCACAAAGTAGATTTTTAGCTCACAACACTGCAAAGCTTAGAGGGAACATTGCCTGGGACTGCAGGAGAAAGAGAAGCCAGGTTTGATATCACACTGAGAAACTGAGATCAGGCTTCATGAACAGAAAAGCTGACTCATGGACAGAAATGCAAGTTCCCCTGGGGCCTGGACACTCCCTTGATAATCGTTCTTGGGCTTTCAACATACAGGCCATGATTAAATATTAGAGTTTGCTGAGCAAAAATTGACAGAGTTCTTTGAAGACAATCATAAGTGAGGCCAGAACATAGGGTTACCTGCTCCAGGCTGAGAAATTCTTGGAGATTTTAGGAGTAGAGCCTGGGGAAGGCAGAGTTTGGGGAGAGGAAGGACCTCAGTGGGGTATAATTCTATAATTACCACCCAAAGCAGCCATTTTCTCCATGGGGAACTGATCTCTATTGCCTGGAGATCAGCTGACATTCCAGAAGATATTCAGCCAACATCTGGAGGTTGGCAAACCTAGACATCAGTGATCTCCTAGCCTTTGTTAATCAAAAGTACCACTCAGGTAAATCTATCAAGCCATACCCTGCCTTTATCTAAAAGGCCTGAGACAGCCACTAGTCAGGTAAACTAATCACTCGAGGCTGACTTTTCCATACTTCCCCCAAACTTTTAAATATTTGGCGTTCTTTCTACCTTTCAGTCCCCTTCTCAAAACCACTAAAAGCGCATAAAAGCCACCTCTCAGAGCTAAACCGCACAAGATGAATTACATAAGGATGCTAAAGTGAAAGGAGACGCAATGTTAGCCAGGAAGCATAGTTTGAATTTCACCTCTCTACAGAGCCGGCTAGATCACTCCTCAGAGGGTTTGTTAATAACTGACAGTGCTTCAGGGAGGCAAAGAGGAAATTAACAAACCCTCTGAGGAGTTATTTTTGCCCCCTCTGTAGAGAGAGGCGAAATTCAAACTACGCTTCCTGGCTAATATTGCATCTTCCTTCACTTGAGCGTCCTTGTGTAATTCGTCTTGTGTGGTTTAGCTCTTAGTTCTGAAAACTTTGTAGTTGTTTTCTGGATTCTAACTGCTACCACCATGGTTGGCCCACTGTTGCTAAAATCACTGCTCCTGAGTTTGTTCTGAGCTTCACCTGAATGGAAACAGGTGCCCAATGCACTGGATCTCTCCTCTTTTGCTACACATAAATAGGAAAGGTATATTTTTTTGCTCCTCATCTTATCTATCTCCCCTTATTTTCCAGTTCACTCTGCACCATACAGAGAGCTGGGATTTTGCTTCTCTCTGTTAGTTTCTCATAGCTGGAAAGACCAGACTCTCACTTCTCTTCTGTCCCCACATTTACATGTTTAGCTCTGGTTCGTATTTTCTGGGTGTTGTTAGGAAATATGCTATTTACTTGTGCTTTGTTTTAATATTTGCTAGTGCTTACTCAGGATAAATTCCTTTCCCCCTCTCCTAACATTATACCAAATCCCTCAATAAACTCCACTTTTCATCTGTTTCTGTTGTTCTTTTCCTACTGAACCTTGCTCCTCATAGATACTTACAGCTGCCTCGGTAGTTAAAAGATCCCTGCACAAACAAGCAAGCCAACATCCATGTCAGTCTGAACACGTGTCCACATATTCATAGGGGTGCAGTAAAAACATTATTGATCTCTTCTCACCTTCCCTATTAATGAAAATGCTGTTCTTAAACATGATAATTGATTCATGAAATGATTAAACTAATATACGTAAATAATGCCAGCCCTACTTATATCAGCATTTTGAAATCAGAGCCCCAAATGAACCTAGACTAGTCTTACCAATATTTGCTTTAGAACTTGTTCCATTGTTCTCAGTCTCTCCCTTGCTGCAGTAGATACTGTACAACTTACAGTCACAAAGCAGCTTCTATGGTGGCATCACTGCCACAGTCTTATTACAAGTTGTCATTATTTCCACACACACCCCACCCCTGAATGTAGTGGACAGTGCAACCCTATGCAGAGCAAATCCAGTCTAAGCTAATTAACTTCCGTGATCTTAGACTGGAGCAACACTGCATAGGATCATCCTGCACATTAACAACACTCCTATCAGGAAGTCTGAAGGTCTTTTGCCTCACCATGGGGCAGATGAGGCTGTTGCGGTTGTGCACAGTCCCCCACGTTGCGATGCCAATGGTGACAATCTCGCCTTCCTTGCGGCTACTGCTGAGGCTGAAGTCCCGCACCGCTTCCCCAACTTGCTTCATAACACCAGCATGAGAACCACCACTGATGATCCAAGCTCCTGTGGAACAAAAAATATGACTGGACTGGCTCAGCTGCCCTATTTCTCTTGCTTTTGGAGTGGAGGGATACACAAAAGGCCCGCTTGTTCCAGCTGCGTTTGGGACAGGAAGCCACCTTACCAGTTGTTTGTGCCACTTTGACAAGCCCCCTTCTGAAAATGTTTTTCAGTCTCAGCTTCATGTTGAAGTTTTTAGCTCCTCCCGTCACAGATATTAAGAGGTTTGGTACATCAAGGCCCCAGTGTTGTGTCATTAGCTGGTAGATGAGTCTTGGGGGAGTGTCAGAGGAGACACGCACAAACTGCAGATGGAAAACAAAACATATAAGGGATCTATTCCCTAAATCTAGTCGGTATGCAAGAATATCCAGACTCACAAGTGTTCCACTCGCTACCATGGCTTTGAAAACAGTAATACAAGGTCATGATGACTATCACATTCAAAACCCTTCATGGGCAACAATAAAGCAAAACATGTCCAGTTGTTTCTACCTCCAGTGCCACAAGGGCAAATTCTCTCCCACATGGGGATATTTTATATCTCCCCTCTAACACCACAGAGGGGAGGACTTTCCATCTAACCTGGAAGAATGCCCTCTGTTGGCCCAAGGTCTCCAGCAAGGTAAGGTAGGGGACGGGAGCTACAATATATCTAACATTTTCTGAAATCATAAAATTCAGAACATTAAATAAAGTCTTCCTGCCGCTCAATGTATGACAATCTTTGTCTTACTGTTGCTTTAGCTTGATCATAGCTCATTTCTAGGATAAATTGTGGAGAAAGTCTTACACTCAACAGCAGATTCTAGATGCAAGCTTGCATTAAGAGACCGAGTTAGATAGTTGGAATATTGCTCTTAAAATTTTTTATTTCTCTCTCTCTAATGGTGTGAAACAAGAGGAAGGTGGACCCAGTGTTGTCCCATACAAAAGTTGGTACAGTGATTTTACTTGGAATAACATAAGGGCAGCTGGTAAATGATGCCCTTCTTTAATACGTAGAAATTTTACTATGCCCTGAGTGGATTTATGACCAATTGTGGCTACACGTTCACAGTGGGCCCTTTTTGACCCAGACAAATGAATAACCCCCCCCAAATACTTAAGACATTGAACTTGCTGTCCCCTATGTCCATTGATACTCCATGACCTTATTTTCTAGCTCCTGCCAAAGGACATGATTTTGTTTTTTGATAATTAATTCCTAACTGATTCTCTTCACAATAGCAGCTAAATGCCATAAGCACTCTTTTAAAACCCACTGGGGTTCTGGAAGTATTACCGTATCATCAGCAAATAACAGTGCCGGGATCTTTCTATCAGTTAGAAATATAGGGGAACTGTTGCTAGATTTGACCAAGAAAACCACAGAAGATGTCTTTGCACACAAAAACAGGGCTAGAACAGCCCCATAGCTAGACATGCCACAAAGGGAGTCTAGAGGCCTAGAATAGAACAACCTTGGAGAGAGGCATGAAACAACGGAGTAACGCAGTTGTGCGGCCATATGTAGATTAGAAAAGCTGTCTAATTTATATCAATAGATACAACGTGATGAAGCCAAGGTGCAGAGAGAAGCTGTGAATGACAGGAATGTCTTAACTTCACAGGAGTGGAGATATTATTCAAGGATAGGTGTACTGGTTGAGGGCTGAAAAATATTCACATGTATGAAAAACATAATGATAATTGTAATATAATTCATATGTATGAAAAACATAACAATAACTGTAATAATAATTTTACATAGCTTTTGTTAAGATAAAACGTAGCAAGAATGAACTAACAATTTTTATATATTTTAAGAAGATGCTTCAAATATAGATAACCTTGTCAGATGTTTCAAGTTATAAGATATGATTTGAGGCCCTTTGTGGCCACTGTGGTGAAATACATTACTCCTCTGAATTTGTACCAATGCTTAATTTAATTGGGTCTGTACTCTGAACAGGTTACAAAGTGCCTTCAATTGGCTAAGAGGGGAAACAGAAAGAGAATGACTTACCCAGCATCTAATGCCTTAGAAATACAAATGGCCCTACTCAGAGGAAAGACAATAGGCATACAGGTCACTCCTGTACCAGAGTCTCTGCCTGAGCTACAGAGCTGCAGGAGGCCAAAATACTGAAGGGTCCCATTCTTGGAAACAAGAAGCTCTCTTCAGTGGTTGGTCATTTGCTACGAGGCTCTTCTTTTAGCTCTAACCTCTGTTATTTGTTATTGCTCAGTCTCCATCTGACTGCAAGCTACTCTAAGGAGTCTTTATGTTCACCTGAGCTCCATATTGAGAGCATGTAGCTGAGACTACCAGGGAAGAGACCCAAAACATCAGACTGAGATAAAGGATGATTTCTTGGTACTTGGAACTTGAAGAATTAATAGCCTATCCTAATTTTCCATTGTTTAAGGTAAGTAGAGAGTTAGGGTCAGAGGACTGTGTGTGAACAGAGTAATTGTGAACAGAACATTGGACTAGATGGGCCTTTGGTCTGATCCAGCATGGCTATTCTTGTTGTGGTTTTAGCACCTTTCCTTTTTGCCCTTGCTCAGTTTGTTGTGTCTACAAAAACTGAATGCTCTTTTATTTCTTTATTACAATTTGAATTTTTCAAGTCTGATCTCTGTGATCCATGTTAACCCCTATTTAGTCTCCTGTATAAAGAGGTCATAGATCCTTTAGCTGTGTTAGTCTGCAGTAGCAAAATAGCAAAGAGTCCAGTAGCACCTTTAAGACTAATCAACTTTATTGTAGCATAAGCTTTTGAGAGCCATAGCTCTTTGTCAGATGCATCTGACGAAGAAAGCTGAGGCTCTCGAAAGCTTATGCTACAATAAAGTTGGTTAGTCTTAAAGGTGCTACTGGACTCTTTATTATAAAGGTGTGATAGGGGGAAGAGCAGTGATCATTCCCTTCATTCCCAGAGCGCACAAGTTAGTGTGCTAGTTCTCGCAGTAGCTAGTGCAATTGAAGTGGGAGACATGAATATGAGGCAGAGCCTTTAAGTGGAAATACAGTAGAGGGTGCCTAGGAGCTAGCCCCCAGTGGATCAGAATGGTGGTATCAGAATAAACGAAGAGTAACCACCAGGAGTGCAGGGAAGGGGAAGCACTGAGTGGAACCTGGGATGGGTATGTGCCCTCCACACTTGACAATAAGGGCTTGTGAGACCCTGTTTCCTAACAGTTGCTGTCAGCTTTTAAAAAATCCAGGGGAGAAGTGATCCTAGGTCTCCCTACATCATGTCTAGCTTGGGCCTTTGTCCTTATAGGTGAGGCCCAAAGAATACTACAATGTAGATACAGTGTTTATAATGCCGTAAAACAGGAGTGAGGGTACCTTTAATTTTTGACCTTGCAGCCTGGATGTATAACCAAGAGACTTAACTGCTAGATTTATTGATCTCCTGGCCTTACTATCTCTTCTTACCTTCTTAGTCTTATCACTGGAAAAGTTCAAGTATTAACAGCTGTGAATGCTGACTATTATGTTCAAGCAATAAATCACAGCCCTCTCTATGACAGAGAATCATGCGCAAACTCACCTTTGCTACTTTTTGCCCTAAGCCTGTGAAGCAGAGGTCTCCAAAAGCATCTGTTGGTACTTCTTGGATGTGTCTTCTGGGGTCCCATTCTTTCCCCTGGAACATGGCAGGCTTTATAGCCTCCTCTGAATGCTGTTCCCTGAGATAGCCACACTCACACACTATTTTCCTGTAAGAAAACATCATCAGAATCTCAGAAATTGTTGGGAGTCTTGCCAGAACAGCCTGCTGTATCCACAGAAAAGCTACAGATAAATCTAGATGCCTTTTCTGCACCAAAACAGTCCCATTACCCATGCTCAGAGCTTTGCTGTTTACCAAGACACTATTGCACTTATTAAGCAGATTTTCCCAGAGGATGTAACAGCATTATTCCATCATTGTCTGACAACCAGTTACTTCCAATGGGATAACGAATTCTATGAACAGATGGATGGGGTGGCCATGGGGAGCCCTCTCAGCCCAGTTATAGCTAACTTCTACATGGAACATTTTGAAAAAACAGCTCTAGAATCAGCACCCCACAAACCTAGTGTATGGTTCCGGTTTGTGGATGACACATTTATCATTTGGAGCCATGGGGAGGAAGAATTGATGGGGTTTTTGAATCATCTCAACAACATCCACCTGAACATACAATTCACAATGGAGAAAGAAATCGAGGGAAAACTCCCATTTCTGGATACCTTGGTCATCCGCAAAGCAAACTTTCAGTTAGGTCACAAGGTCTACAGGAAACCAACTCACACTGATCAGTACTTACACAAAAACTCCAATCACCACCCCCGACAGAAAAGAGGCATAATGAAAACATTAGTGGATCGTGCAAGACGGATATGTGAGCCGCACTTTCTCAATGAGGAAATTAATCATCTAAACCACGCACTTCAGGCAAATGGCTACTCCAGAAATGAAATCCGAAGAGCAATCAAACCCAGGATGAATCAAACAACCAAGGAAAAACAGTCTCCTACAGGAAAAGTGTTTTTGCCATATATCAAAGGAATTACTGATCAGATGGGAAAGCTTATGAAAAAGCATAACCTTCAAGCAGTATTCAGACCCACCCGAAAAATACAACAGATGCTACGATCAGCAAAAGACAGTAGAGACCCCCTCACCTCTGCAGGAGTATACTGTATACCCTGCAGCTGTGGACAAGTTTACATCGGGACCACAAAGCGTAGCGTCCAGACAAGAATAAAAGAACATGAAAGACACTGCAGACTTGGACAACCTGAAAAATCAGCAGTGGCTGAACATAGCCTAACTCAAACAGGGCACAGGATCTTATTCCAGGACACCAAAATACTGGACAACACTTCCAACTACTTTGTCAGACTGCACAGGGAAGCCATTGAAATTCACAAGCATAAGCAAAACTTCAAGAGGAAAGAAGAAACCTTAAGAATGAACAGAGCATGGTTTCCAGTTCTGAAAAACACCAGGCTAACAATACCCGACAATAGCCCTGCAGAGAAGAATAGCACATCAAGTACCAGTCCATATGCAAAAGAACCTCCTCAGGATACAGTGAAGCCTCCCGCCATTAGCATTCCACACCCTGGGAAACTCTTACAGGATGACTCAGCTCAACCCCACCCCTCCTGAGTAGATATAAATGACCTGCCAACATCTTTTCCACACTGTGACACTGAGAGATCTCTGTCTTTTGGTGCTACACCTCTGAAGATGCCAGCCACAGCTGCTGGCGGAACGTCAGGAACTACAATGCCAAGACCACGGCAATACAGCCCGGAAAACCCACAACAACCATCGTTCTCCAGCCGTGAAAGCCTTCGACAATACTTTGCTAGAGTTGTCAAACTGCACAAAGATGCAGCTTCTGGGCCTTTAACCACTTTGAAAAAGGATGACTTTAGGCATAGGGAGTTTATGAGAACTGGAGATATTCTACCACCTAGCAATCTAATGTGCTGCAGGCTAAAAAAACAGAAAATGTCAGCAGCTGCAGATTTTCCAAACCTAAATACTTGTAAGTCTCATTGATTTCAATGAGAAAAATTCTTTCTTAACCCTCCCATTTGCACTTGTTTGGCTTACTTGTATTCTGAGTGTTAGGTTTGTTTGTTTGTTTTTAATATTGTACCATCACCTTATATACTAATAGCCAAGTAACTCTGATCTGACGATATTTAAATTTGGTGATTGGAGCCATGAATGGACAAGATAAATCTTCCTACACACCAGAAAAATGCCCCAGGTTTGCAGAAAAAACTGAAATCTTTAAAAAAATAAAAACCCTATGACAAAAAAAACCCAAAATGGTAAAAGGAGTGCCTGTACCTTTAACCAAATGGCTTCAGTGGCTGTTGCTAGGCAACTATAACAGTTTAGCCATTATTCCAGGATGGGTTGCTGTCCGTAAAAGGCAGGGAGAGAAGGCAGGGCTCTTTCCACAGCAGTTTTGGCTTTGAGAGAGGACTTATCGGGGCCAGGTCCAGAAGCAACCACTGGCCAGATACCATATGACGTACATGACTCATCCAGGCCCAGCTGCTTGCTACTGTTCAACAGCAGCCCCCTCCCCCCAGCCAGTGCAGTGTAGTAGTTAGAGTTTTATGGTAGGACCTGGGACACGCAGGCTTGAGTCACCACTTTGCTGTGGAAGTTCACTGGGTGACTTTGTTCTAGTCACACCCTTCCAGCCTAACCTACCTCTCAGAGTTGTGAAGACAATATGGAAGCAAGTAAAATGTTGTAAGCTGCTTTATGGAGAAAGGCAGTATATAAATGAAGTAAATTAAGAAATCTAGGTGATGATGGGAGGCAAATAAAAGCTGTTTAGTGGGTTTGAGCAAGAGAAGGATGTAGGGGAAAATAAGCAGGAAAATAGCATGGGGAGGGAGGAAGGAGGCAGGGTGAGGGAAACATGAAATAGCATGGGGAAAGGAATACAAGAGAAGTACCCCCCAGTCATTGCAGGTTCCCCACCAAGCAACTGGGCCATAATGGGGAAGAGGAAAGGTAAGAAAAGGTGACAGACAAAGTTAAATGGGCAGGAGAGATGAAAGCAGGAAAAGAGGGAGAGGCTATTGGAGGGCAGTGAAGAGAAAGAGGACATGGTGGAGGCAGGGGAAATGAAATGCCCCCTTGAAAGACCTTGCGGGTCCCCACTTTTCTTACATACTAAAAGCAAAGTGATCAGAAGATACTTAAATCCATGGATCAAGGCAACTTGGTTGCAAAGCAGATGCTTCTGCAAGCTTGAGGAACCACTAAGGGTTGTAGAAAAACCTGAACACCACCTAAAATACATTGAGAGGGGGTGACCCCCCCCAAATAATAGCAAGTGTAGAATAATGCCAACCTCTGGTTTCCACAGCTGAGGAGGTGAAGCTGCTGCCGCTGCTGCTGCTGCTGCTGAGGACTGAAGCTGGGGCCTGTTGGGGAGTTGCCCCTGCCTCCGTCACTGAAGTGATGAAGCTGGGGCAAGGTGCCCAGCTGCCTGGTAAGTCACTGCAGCTGGGAGCTGTGCCAAGCCCAGCAGCAGATGACAAAAGACCCCTCTCCATACTTCTCACACTGAAACTATGCAATGGCCCAGGAGAATCACTGGCACAGAGTGGGGAAGGGGACTCCTGGCCTCCACTGGTGGAGTAGTATTGCTGAGGGAGACAGGGAGCCTGACATGGCTCCCTGCAACCTGCTCCCATGATTCTGCCCCCTACCCCACCAACGGCATGGCATTTTACAAAAGCTTTTACCTGTTTAAAAATTGCCATGAGGCCCCCATCCAGATAGGGTGCAGAGTGTGGCACTAGATTGGGCCTCTTACCAAGTTTTTAACAGTTAAAAGCTCGTGACCAATGGTGTTGTCAGGTGAAGCAGTGTCAGGGGACAACAGTAGCCACCTGACTCCAAGGGATTGGAGGTGGGAGGCAAAGTAAGGAGAGGCTGGTGCCGAGACCCTGCCAGGCCCAGGAGGGAACCACCAATAGTAAGTTAAGGCCAGGAAGGGGAGGGGGCAGAAAGAGTCAAAAGGGAAAGGTTGGATTGAGGGTAGGGTTGCCAACTATGGTTTGGGAAATTCCTGGAGATTTGGGAGTGGAATCTGAGAAAGTTGGGATTTGGGGAGGGAAGGGACCACAGAAGGGTATAATGCTATGGAGTCCATTTTCAAAAATAGCCATTTTCTCCAGGGGAACTGATCTCTGTCAATTGGAGAGTTGTTGTAACTCTGGGAGATCTCCAGGCCCTGCCTGGAGTTTGGTAACCCTAGTTGGAGAGACAGAGCAACAGGGAATAGTAGGATAGGTGGCCAAAGGGAAACATGGAAAGGCTGGTGGGAGGGGGGCAAAAGAATAAAGGAAAGGTTGGGGGGGATAGAGTAACAAGGAACAGTTGTGGAAAGACAGAAACAGGGAAGGGTGAGCGGCAATGGTGGGGAAAGCAAAGCCATAAGGGATGGGATTCTACCTCCCCACACATTCCCTCCCCCCACACCATCAACAGCAACATGGAACCAGCACTCCTCTCGACTTCACCACACCTGCTGTGGCTCCCTAGCCCCCATCCCCTCATCCCCATTACACAATCCACATTTTGTTGCAGGCCCCTGCTTGTCTTATATACTAATAGCCAAGTAGCCCTCATCTGAGGATACTTAAATCTAGAGATTGGAACCATGGAAGGACAAAATCAATCTTTCTACACCCTTGAAAGGCATCCCAGGCTCGCAGAAAATTCTGAAATCTCAAAAAAGTACATTGGAGAGTTAAAGAAAACTGAAAATTATAAAAGGAGCATCTTTAGCTTTAACCAGATGCCCTCAGTGGCTGTTGCTAGGCAACTATAACGGTTTAGCCATTATTTCATGGTTGGTTTCTGTCAGGAAATGGCAGGGGCAGGGGGCAGGGCCCTTTCTGGGGCTGTTTTGGGCTTTGAGGGAGAACTCATTGAGTCAGGCCCAGAAGTAACCACTGGGCAACTTGATACCACATGACTTGCATGCCTCATTCAGGCCTGTCTGTTTGCTTCTGTTCAACATCAGCCCCACCCTCTAAAGCCAGTGTAGTGTAGTGTTTAGAGGATGTGAGAGACCCAGGCTCAAATTGTTACTGTGCTGCAGAATCTCACTGGGTGACACTGATCCAGTCATGCATTCTTAATCTAACCTACCTTTCAAGGTAGTTGTGAGGATAATATGGAGGCAAGGAGAACTGCTCTGGGTCCCCAGAGGAGAAAAGCAGTACATAAATGAAATCAAAAAGAGTCCAGTAGCACCTTTAAGACTAACCAATTTTATTGTAGCATAAGCTTTCGAGAATCAAGTTCTCTTCGTCAGATGCCTGATACAGAGACTGGTCAAGTACAGAGGAGGAGGAGAGAGAAGAGGCAATTAGGGGGAGGAAGGGGGAGGGTGCAATCAAAATATTCCTTTGCTAGTATATGTAAACATCTCCTTTTAGTGTGTGTATCAGTTGGCTTCAAAGGAGTTTGCCCTGTTAGTTTGTAGCAGCCAAACAGCTAGACCATCCAATGCAGTATGAGCCTTCAATAACCACAGCTCTCCTTGCCAGATGCATTGGATGGTCTAGCTGTTTGGCTGCTACAAACTAACAGGGCAAACTCCTTTGAAGCCAACTGATACACACACCAAAAGGAGATGTTTACATATACTAGCAAAGGAATGTTTTGATTGCACCCTCCCCCTTCCTCCCCCTAATTGCCTCTTCTCTCTCCTCCTCCTCTGTATTTGACCAGTCTCTGTATCAGGCATCTGACGAAGATAACTTGATTCTCGAAAGCTTATGCTACAATAAAATTGGTTAGTCTTGGTGGGTGGGAAGGAAGAAGGAAGCAGGAAAAGGGGGAGAGGCTGTGGTGGGCAAGAACAGGAAGCAGGACATAGTGAGGGAGGGGGAAATGAGGACCCCCCCCCCCCGCAAGTCCTTGCAGGTTCCCACCTGTTTCTCCAGTCTTGTCTATCAGTAGCTCATATGTTGGTATAGTAGTTCCTTTCCAGAACCACAATCCAGAAAAATAGTCTTTCCTACTAACAGCATTATTCCAAAATTCCATTCATAATAAAATACTTCTTCCTGATTCCCTGATCAGTGAAGAGATATTGCTGGGATTGTTTATGATCACATTGCCATTTACCTAGCAATACACAGACAAAATTGTTCAGAAGAAAGAATAAAAGTACCTCTCTTACCCTGAATCTGACATCTGGGAACTCTCGATAAAATAAACACATTCCTTTTTCCGAATGTTTTCAGGGATCCATGAGCTCAGATTCTCCTGCCGTGGGAATAACAAACAGAACATCAATCATTAGTAGCAGAAGCAAAATAGCATACTGATTTTTTTTTTGCAAATTTATGTAACAACTACAAATCCCAGCATTGATGGTGCAGAAGCAAAGAGCACAGCTCTGATATAGTAATTAAAGTCCTTCAGCCTGCATGCATGGTTTCCGTCCTATAACAGGCCACAGACATCTGAGTCCAACTATCTCCTTTCCTGTGAACTTGCCTTTTCATTGGTGCTAGGTATGAAATGAGTCCTCCTTTTGTTCTTACTGACAGTACTATTACTCCGCCTGAGGTTGGGAACCATGTCAAGGTCACAGTAGGTCTTAGGATACACAGAGTAGCCATCTCCTTCATCAGGGCAGATCTTATTCAGTTCTGATGTGACTGTCTTGATTCGTCTGCCAGGTCCAGACATGGTCACGTTTCTTCACTAAAGCTTCTCAAATGCAACTAGAAAAGAAGTGAAAAGGAAATCCTCATGCTGAAGATGGTAGAATACAAGTGGAATTTAATGTCTGCATGTTAAAAATGCCCAAAAATAACACTAAAAGGGATTTATTTCTTGAAATTTTACCACAAATACCTTAATTTCAATCCTAGCATGTTCTGAAATTGGCAAGATTTTGAAACATTTGGAAAGCACCACAACACAGATAAATTCAGGTATTTCATGGGTTATGACAGGTGTTTGAGGGCAAACATTTTTTAAAAGCACTTTGTTGGGCTTGAGGTGACAAGTTGTCCAAGATGAAGCTAAATTTTTCTGGCCATCATAAATATATCAGGAAGAATAAGGTAGCCCCATTTCCCAGGATCCTCAAGCCAGGGTTTTTCTGTAACCAGTCTACCTTATTGTTAGAACATCCAGATGGGTACAGAAACCCGGATACATAGGAATAATAGATATAGGTCTAAGAAAATCAGGCATTCCTTATCTGGTTTAGAACAGACTGTATATCTTACTATTCTTCCACATTTTCTTTAGTTCTACAACAAAGCTTTGCACCACAATCCTGTGCATGTCTGTTCAGAAGCAAGTCCCACTATGTTCAATCATGCTTACTCCCAGGTAAGTATGCATATGGCTGTAGCCATAGACATTTTTCAGAGCTCAAGTCACAGTGCAATTAAAGTTTGCGACAAACATACAAACAAATAAGGTTTAGCTGCCAGTCCCAAAGCATTCCAAAACACTTGAGCCCATCACTGCTTATTTCTACAACCGAAGCCCAGATGGATCAGTGCCAAAGTGGCTTGTGAGTCAGAACCACAGCTTTAAAAAAGGCCCATGTGCCCAGCATGATTCTGTGCAAAACTGCGTTCTAAAGATTTGTTGCTTGATCTGAGAAGCCAACAAATGTTTTTCCAATTTTGGGTATGCCATAGCTAGATTCCCCAGGTGCACTCTTCAGTGAGTTTTTTGCTGACACAGGCAACAATCCTATGTACACTTACTTACGTGCATAGTATAAGTGCTATTAACTTCAGTTGGAATAACTATGTACAGGATGAGGTTATACAGCTTGAAAGGCAAAAACTACATGGTGACTTCCCCAAATGCACACACAACACACTGTTAACATCCTTATGCAAAGAAGCATCCAGTTCCATCAGCATAGCACAAAGCAAACGGCTGCTGTTTAAAATGCATCAAGGATTTTTCTCATGACCTTGTAGTGTAGAATATTGCATCCCAATCTGCTAAGCAATTCTGCACAATCTGTCCTAGTCCTCTAGTTCTGCAGGGTACTACTCTCCACACTGGCTAGGGATGTAAATTCCCTGCCTTTTCACTGGACAGGTCCAGGGTAAGTATCTTAGAATCTGCAATGAGAAGACACATAAATCAACCCCCCACCCCCAGCTGCATGTACCTTTCCTGCAGCAGCCTCCTGATCCTACTCCCACTCATGTGCTACCTGCTAGACATGAGGAACGTACCTCTGTCTCATGCTGCAGGCACGCCACTTTACGGCTGGCGAGCTGGGAATCGGCACAAGCCTCTCTGAAGTGACTGCAGCTAGGAGGAGGAGACTGTGGTCCAAGGCCTGACAGATTGCCAACAAATCATACTGCAGAAGTCAGTCCCAAACCCAGCTCAGGAGCCTGGGATAGAAGCATAAATAAACTCCGAGTTTGCCAGGTTGTGCAGTCTCTCACACATCTGTCTTGATCCACACAAAAAAGCAGCTGCACCTCACAGTCTTTGCAACTTTCTTCAGAGGAGCACTGCAAGTCATGGGATAAAATTCAAGTTGCTTTTCAAAGCTGGTCAAATGTGTCTGTTTCATTACCTGCAGAGTCCACATTGACAATTATGTATTATCCAAGCTATTTGAAAAGATGCCTAGGTTCTGGTCAGTGTATGTCTAAATATTGCAGCAGTACTAAACACACACACACAACTCTTTAATTAACAGGCATTTCCAGTGGGGAAAGCCAGTAACCCTTCCTGATAGCATTATGCTTGCATTCTAGAAACGAGCCTGGATCATTGCATGATTGTAGAAATAGGTTAATACTTTGCATTCCTTACAGAGTGAATAATCTGCATTTAGTTCAGGTTCTTCAAAGTAATAATGTAATAATGATAAAATACACCAAACAACTTGGCAAAGAAGCCAGTGTAGGACAAAGCAAATGCAGCCACTCACAGCCTGGCTACATAGACATCAGACCTTTTTGTTGCTCACTATACCTAGGGTTGCCAGCTCCTGGTTAGGAAATTCATGGAAATTTAAGGGGGGTGAAGCCTGGGAACAGTGGGGTTTGGGAAGGGGGGACTTGAGTGTAGTATAATGACATGGATTCCACCCTCCAAAGCAACTATTTTCTCTGAGAGAACTGATGCTATCACCTAGAGATCAGTTGTAATGCAGGGAGATCTCCAGGCCCACACTGGAGGTTGGCAACCCTAACTACACCTCTTAGGGTCATACTGTTGGAATATAGCAATATCTAGTATACAAATGAGAAAAAGAAGATCTTGCAGGGGGCAGCAAGATCTAGATAAACAGGACTACCTGGAGAGTACTTTCTTGAGGACATTTCCTTTTGTCTGTCTGCAGAATGCAAAACCCAGGCTGTCCTTCTAGAACTTGCTAGCCATGCCAGAGACCATCTGACCAGAGACTGCAAGTGAGTCCTTGCCACCTGCCCCAGAGATCACCACTGGGCCCCCAACAGGCAGGACATGAACCAAGATCCATAGTCACTCCAGATCGCCTTCCATGCTGTGGAACATCAGTGACAAGGGGGCCCAGCAAAGGTGGTACAAAGGAGGCAAAGAGAGAGGCTGGCAGTGCGCCACTCCCCTGCAGACTCAGGTCAGGAGGACTCTGGCTAACATACTTCTTTGCAGGACCATGGCCAGAGCAAAGCCTCCTGAGTTCAACCCCCTGCTGACAGATACAGCGGAGCCAGATTACCCCTCAGCCTATTTAGGATGAGGCTTGGCAAAGCTTCAGTGCTAGATCAACTGGTTCATTTTGCATAAGCCTTGTGTTCCAGCTCCCAAATTCCCTTGTAGGGCCAGCAGGTCAAGCAACCAGTTCCCAAGGAGACCATCCAACCCAGTGTAGGACAAAGCTTTTGTTATGCTTTAATCAATTACGCAGCTGTCCTCCTGACTGCTGCAAAATCACTCTGTTAACGCAAACTATACATTACAATTTGACTAAGACAGATGTCAGGCCTGAGGGAACTATTTTCTCAAGCGTCCAGCACCCTGATTTGAACCAAGTCCATGGAACAGGGGGAGAAGCAGCTTCAGGCTAACCTGAAACAGCCCCTGGGGAGCATTTTTTGCGTAGTTGGGGGCTGCACATCGCTCCTTTGGATCTCTTAGCTGGAGATGAACTTGGTGTTTAATACATTGTGAAACATGAGTGCAGCCCCTCCTTTCCCATCCAGCTCAGATGCCGGCTCTCCTACCACCCAGCATCAGACTGTCTCTACAGTGTAAAACTGAAGACCTTGACTAAGCCCATTTACAGTGCTATCCTAAGCAGAGTTATACCCTTCTAAGCCCAGCAACTTCAGTAGACTTAGAAAGGTGCAACTGTGATTAGAATTGCACTGTTAGTCTAATATGAGCTGCCTCATGAACAGAAAAAAGTGTTTTTCAATTTTTACAGCTATATGAAAGGAAAAATAAAATGGCAATTATGTAAAAATGTATTTTTGAAAAGATGGAAACTACATTATTCTCAGACATTGAGGTTACCAAAGGGCTTTTACGATATCAGACAAAGCAATGTGAAAAGTACTATTGTGGCTGGGATGACAGGGCCTTTTTTTCCACACAGTAAATGCAGAGTTGTTATTTTTTGTTGAACAAGATGTGGATATCTTCTCTCATTTGATGTGGAGGTGGGGGTAATTATTTATTGTTAATATTTATATTTTACCTTAATTATTTGAATCCTCAAGGCAGTTTACAAGAGCTAAAATACAGTAAGAACAAAGACATAAAAGAATAAAACAAGCAACAAAAAAATTAACAAAAATCCCTGTAATCAACAAGCAGACCACATAGGAACCAACCCTAGTTGCATAATCAATCAACTATTATAGGCATCTCCAACAGGAAGCTTATGAGCCACCCAGCAGCTTGCTAGCTTCTGCAGAGTAACTCATGCATCCTTGAGAAGATCCAGGAAAAAAGATAGCGAAAAGATCGACTCTAAACTTCTTAAAAAAACTTATTTAATAGGATTTTTGTCTTTGCTGTGCTATTTAGCTAATAGCTTCATTTTTGGTGCTCTTCATGTTCTGTTTCTAGGACAGAATAGAACTTGCTAAGATGTCAGGGGGAGGGGAAGTAGCTCAGGATATTTTTCATTACTCAGAACTTTGCTGCTCTCATTACAGAAAAAGTTGGCTATCTCTGCCCTAGAAGAAAAGGAAAGGTTTTCTGGCCCTTCTCTCAGTCTGTAAGAAGAAGCCAGTCAGGTTTCTCTCCGAAAGATGGTCCATAGTAGCACAGCAACAACTGAAAAGGTGAGACTCCTACGTTATAATGTGCACAGAAGTAATGCAGAGGAGGGTCCAGTAGCTAGATCTCAACAGGTGAGAAAGTGAAAATATTCCTTCAAGGCCCCAGACCCTGCTGATTTAGAACTTTAGAAGTTAGAGCCAGAACCCTGAATAGCAACCAGAAGCTCAATGGTAATCAATGCAAGTGTACGATGAATTTGTTATATCATATTAGTTGTCAGATATCCTGAATTTTGCATGAATAAAAGCTTCCAAACAGTTTCCCGAGGGCAATGCCATTTAAAGTGAAAATTTTATCATTAATGGTGACCAGCTCCCTATTTTCGTAGATAGGTCAGGAACGTTTGCAGGCTGCAAATGCCTTCTTTGGAATCCCATGTAAAATACACAAATCTCTTTAAGATCAGCCATCTTAAACTCTTTTTTGTTTGTTCACTCCTATCTGGTTTCTACATTTTCCCATTAGCTGCAATATTTTGCTGCACATGCAAGTTTTTCTATATTGCGTGACTACTGCTACTGTGAAATGTATGTTTTGGCATCATGTTATTGACATCTGTTGGAGAGTACCTCTGTCATTAAGTGGGTAGCCATGTTGGTCTGCAGTAGAACAGCAGGATTTGAGTCCAGTTGCACCTTAGAGATCAACAAGATTTTCAGAGTGTAAGTTTTCAAAAGTTAGAGCTCCCTTCTTCAGACATGAGTGAAAAAAGGAGCTTTGGCTCTCAAAGGCTACCCTTAAAGTCTCTAAAGTGCCACTGGACTTAAATCCTGTTAAGTCATTAAGAAACACGAGAGGCCAACACAATTTTGTATTAATGTTCTGGCTTTTAAACAACTTTTATTTTTACCAATTTAGCAGTTTTGTATTTATCAGCTGTCTTTGCAGACTGGAAGTTGGGGGGGGGGGACAATCCGGATCCAGGATTTGGGGGAAAGGCCTGATTTTTCTGATCTGGCTAAATCCAGCTTTCCTGAATCAAAACAGAGAATCTGGGATTTGATCTCGGAACCCAGATCCAAACCCCTGGATAAATCTAGGTAAATCCAGGTAAATCTGGGAAACAAGGCTTTCAGTCTCTGGCTGGCTCCTTCCTGGGCTTCTCCCACTTTTTTCCAAGAGGGAAGGGGATGGAGGAAGGGAAGCAGAGGCACCATGGAGGGGAAGTGAGAGGCCAATCTGTGCAGGAGCTGTCCTTATCTGCCTGGCTTCTGTCAGTGACACTGGTTCAGTTGGGCTAAGTTGCAAGAATGGCCTTGCTTCAGTTTGGTTTGGGTGGAATTCTCTGTTTTGACATGACTCTGGTTTGATGTTGGTCCCCTTGCTTCACTTTGATTCTGAAGGGGTTCCATCCATTCCCTTGCTTCAGTTTGTTTCTGTTGGGCTTCCTCTTGCATTTGGGAGTGTGCCTTTGGCCACTGGCAGTCCATTCTTCCTGAAACTTGGGGTGGGGTGGGGTGGGGGTGGGGTCTTTGGAAGAAAGCCAGGTGTAGGTTCCCTGCAAATTTGGTGTTTTCTTGAAAAAGACCCCTCTCCCAGCACCCCCAGATAGTTTTGCCCATAGGGAATAATGGCTGAATAAATTTGGGATTCTTTGATCTGTTTTAAATGGATAATAGAATCTTTCCTAGATTTCAGGAATTCTTGGTTTTGATATCTCTGAAACCTGGATCTCTGAGACTTTTTTTGGTGCACACTCCTATTGGAAGTGTAATTGGCATCAGTGTGGCCAATTCCAAAGTAAAGACTGGTGTGTAATAACAGAGTTGCGCTAGATGGATTAATAAATTGGACCAAAATACTTGATGTAGGCCAATCTAGCTTGAAGCTAGTCATCCAACTTTTCGTTTACCTATCTGTATACAGGTTTTAGAATTATGTGAGTGTGTTGTAGTGGTGAGAGTATTTGACAAGGCTGGTTAAGATATAGGTCCAGGAAGATAGTTTCTGGTGGGTAGCCTTGTTTGTCTGCAATAGCAAAGTCCAGTTGTACCTTAGGAACCAACCAGATTTGAGCTTCCGAAAGTCAAAGCTCCCTTCGTCAGATACGAGGCAAAACACCATTCTGTTTTGGGAGAAGTCCGCCAGTTTCAGTGGGGTTCATGTTGTATATGTACATACTAGTTTTTGTTTCCCTCAAGGCTTCCATGCATAGTATTAGTGTTCTCTCCCAGTTGGAAGTAGGGTTGCCAGCTCCAAGTTGGGAAATTCCTAAAGATCTGGGGTGGGGGTGGGGGTGAAACCTGGAGAAAGAAGGGTTTGGGAAGGGAAAGGACCTTGGCGTGGCATAATTCAATAGCGTCCACTCCCCAAAGTGGCCATTTTCTCCAGGTGAACTGATCTCTGTGGCCTGAAGACCAGTTGTAATTCCAGATCTCCAGCCTGGAGGCTGGCAACCCTAGTTGGAAGCGATAGACTTGTGTACAGGATACAATTCATGACTAAAGGCTAATCTGAAACAGGATAGGTAAGCTCAGTCCTATCCTCAGAGAACATTACAGGTCTTACTGTAATTAAAAATTAATTTCAGCACTAATTTCTTACAGTCAAGATCTCCTGCCTGAGCAAGCACGCATAAGATCATTCGCTTTACTAAACATTTTTTTTGTCACGACGAACTTACTAAAGTCGAGCGATCCTATGCATCCTTGCCTGCCTAGGAGTAAGCGCCATAGAACGTAGTGAAAATAACACCCAGCTTTGGAGCCGTGACTACGGTGGCTGAAATGGGCACCGCAAGCAACGCAACCTTCGAAGTGCGGAGGCGCAGGAGATGAGCGCCCGCTAACCCCGCCCCTGCAGTTCTTGGCTCGGGCTCGTGCAGCGCCGTTAAAAGGGCGGAGCTGGTCAGAAGCCCCCGCCCCCACTTGGTGAGCGGGATGGACGCCATGGCGCCTGCGCCGGGGGACGCCCCTGGAAACGCGTCGGGAGCTTCCGAGCCGGCCTTGGTGACGCGGCCCGCCAAGCTCGACGCCCCCGCCGGGACCATGAAACTCACCCGCAAGGCGGTGCTGTCCCGGGCCAAGGCCAGCGAGCTGGGCGGGGTTCGCAAGCTGAATTGCTGGTGAGGGGCGGGGCGGAGGGGGCCGGGCGACTTCACGGCAAAGCGGGGCGAAACGGTCCTACGCCCCCCCCCCCGCTGCCTGGCTTGCTTTTTGCTGGGAGGACATAACTGGCGAAAACGGCTGGGCCTTTTCTCCCCGGCAGACTCCTTGGGGATGCGTTCCCTGCAGAGTTTGTGCCTGTCGTGCAGTTTTTAAAAGCAGGGCTTTTTGCCAGGGGAAAAAGAGTCGAGCCCCTTTCTGGGATGATATAAGCTAGCAAGGCCGCCTCAAGGAATCTGGCTGCTCTCTCCAGAAGCTATTTGTCATTGGTCTTGGCATCTTAGACGTGTGGTTGAATCGCCAAGACATGCCTTCTGCATTGGTGGAGGGGAATTGCCTTTATCTCTGTGTCATTTTCCCGTCTCAAAGATTACCCAGTTGCTTTTGGCCCTATGGTAGAGTCATCTTGTAGATTTATTTTCCCACTGGGGTGAATATTAGCTTTAGGGGGCTGTTCTTCAGGTAAAGGACCTGGGAAAGGATTGTAACATCTCTGCACCTCCAAAATGCACTCCCCCCTGCTGCTGGGGGCTTCATTCAGGATCGAGCATCTCGTTTTGGCCCACAGTGTAGTGCTTTTGACATCACAGTATAAAAATCACTTTGTTGTTCTGGCAATGCTCTCAATAGTTATTTTAGCAGCCAGCCAATCAGAATTTCTTTTATCTTTACCTAGAAGTGGTTCTAAATAGCACTGTTGCCCTCCCACTGAATTTCCACAATATTTGGCTATCCTTACCTAGTTCTGCCCAGGGAGCCAACACTATTGCCTGAGGCAAGATCATTTTCTTTTGGGAGTCAATGATTTCCTCTGGATGCCCAGGATGCTTCTATTTCCTGAGCCACCTTTTGAGGAGATGCAGCCTTTCAGAAGCAGTCTCTTCTCTTACTCCCCACCAGTTGAAATTACTGGATGGGTCTGTAAGTGTAGGGCCTTGGGACGGGAGCTGGAAGGAAAGATGTGTGTGTTATGTGCTGTCAAGTTGCCGCTAACCTATGGCGATCTCATGAATGAGAGACTTCCAGAGCATCCTATCATTAACAGGCTTACTCAGATCCTACAAACTGGAGGACGTGGTTTCTTTTATTGAGTCAAGCCATCTTGTTTTAAGTCTTCCTCTTTCTTGGAAGAGCAGCTGTGAGGGAGCTAGAAAAAAATCCTTAAAGATAAAGATACCTCTGTGGGAACCAAGATCAAGATAATCCAGACTATGGTATTCCCCATTACTATGTATGGATGTGAAAGCTGAATGGTGAACTTTTATGGTACCTGCTTTGTGAACTTTCAGATACACATCAATTATTTCAGATATTTCTCTGCTTTTTTCCTGCATTGTTGTAGCATAACTGAAATCGCCTCTTTGCTTGGTGTTGACACTGCTTCACTTTAATAGCCTATTCTGTTGTGTTATGTCTACTGAGTAACGTTTTTTTTTCTTTTCTAGGGGTAGTCACCTCACAGATGTAAGTCTCATTCCTGTCTTTCTCAAAATACTATAAATTGTCATGTGATCTGAGAATTAGAGAAGTTCAAATGGTTTTGTCCTGTATTTAGCACTGCTTATTAGCATGTTAGCACCAAATTGGAGGGGGAGAGGATCTGAATGAAAATTCTTTCTTTTTTCTGCCATCACCTATGGAGATGCGTGGGTGTGCAAATGGCACTGCAGTGGATTACAACAAACTTTGGTGCTTACCTCCTCTCTGTATGAGAGCAGCCAGTGAGGGGAGGGGCTGTAGACTCAGTGGAATGGCCTCTGCTTTGCATGCAAAAGATCCTAGGTTCAGTCCCAACAACTCCAGTGTAAAGAAACAGGCAATAGGTGATGTGAAGGACCTCTACCTGAGACCCTGGAGAGCTGCTGCCCATCTGTTGCTCATCTGAGTAGACAATGCTGACCTTGATGGACTGATAGTTTGATTCAGTATAAGGCAGCTTCAAGTGTGTTCTCTCTTGCTTTCTGCACTTGGCTGTTTGATGGAGTAACTTTTGACACAAGTTTTTCACTGGCTTTCATTTTTTTCAAAAGCTGCTTTCCTTAGTATATATGCTTGGACAATGTATGCTGGAATTTCAGAAGCCAGGGGAGTGGCTAAATAAGACTTCTGGTGGCTAAAGCTGCAGTGTCCTCTCATGATTAGCAGAATGAGTAAAGTATACAAATTGTATAAATTTGGCATGTTTATTCAGTTTGCATAATTTACACAAGTAACAGAACTCTGCTTTTCTTGGTGTGAAATGTTTGTTGCCTGGGCACAAAATTTTAACTTGCCGTGGAGTTATACACCATTCTGAGCAAATGTTTGCAGCTATAACTTTTTAAAAACTCAGGCTCAAACAATTTGTTCTCAATGGAATGGAAGCCCTGCATTATATTGTACTAGAGTATACTCTAGTAAAACACTAGACTATAGTGTTTTTACCCCTGGAGCCATTTAGCTTCCTGGTATATCTGGAGTGAAACTGACCTTGTTTCTTGCTCTGTCTTGGTTGCTCGTTTGCTCCAGTGTCTGTGGTACTTGAGAAAACATATCTGTTAATCTTTTTTTGGTAATGGGGAGTAGAACTTCATATCTTGGTGTAATAGACTCTATCCTGTCTAGCTCTATAAGTTTACACAAAAATGAGTCTCATTAATGTCTGATTCAGCATTTTTGGATTTGGATACTGGTGATGAGAACAGCAACGAATCTGCTTTAAGTATACAAAATTTCCATTCTGAAATATTGGTAACTGGCATGTTGGGTGTGTATGTTACATTTTTGAAGGGATTGCGAAAGTTTGGTAAAGCTGCTGTTTGCTCCTTTTTTTACAACTAGATTTCGATTTGCCGTGAACTTCCCAACATTGAGGTGATCACTTTTAGGTAAGTGTGAGAGCTTGGCTTAACACAGGAAGCGAAGGGAAGTGGTCCTGGTAGCACCCTCTCTAGAGAGTCCTATCAGTTGTATTGCTACCAATGGGTGCTGGAAAAGCCCAATCTCTGGTCATCACCTGCCTCTCCTTTGAACATGGGGGCATAGAGAAGAGGGCTTGGGAAGGGGCTCTTAATGGGCAGGGTGGACAGTACAGGAGATGGCAGTCTGTCTCACACTTTTGTGCATTATGAATTTGAATTCAAAACCTAAATATCCAACATAGGTGAGATTCTAAAGTATTAATGATAAAGAACTGTAAATAAATATTTAACTGCTGTTCCAAAGGGCTTGGCTTGAGAATGAACCATGCCAGCATGGTACAGGGGTCTAGTAGAAAAAGTATCCTTTTCGTGTTGCCTCCTGGCACTGGTATTCAGAGGCTGACTACTTTTGGATGTAGAGGTTCCCTTTAGTCATCATTTATTTTATTTAGCTTATCTATAGTCCTCCTTCTACACTGAGACTCAAGGGGGATTCTAGAGTAACAAGAAAGGGGGAAAATAATTACACTGCATAAGACATCCATTGAACATTGCAATAGGACTAGGAATATACAATTCAATGACAATGTGAGAAATAGTGAGAACAGCAAACTGCCTAAGGCAAGGTATTGTGTGAGCAATGTAGAACGTATAAAATGATGCAGTAAAAGCCAGATGATATCTCCCATAATAGGTTACGCAAGCAATAATAATTGCGATGGTTGTTGGGGGTTTTCCGGGCTGTCTTGCCGTGGTCTTGGCATTGTAGTTCCTGACGTTTCGCCAGCAGCTGTGGCTGGCATCTTCAGAGGTGTAGCACCAAAAGACAGAGATCTCTCAGTGTCACAGTGTGGAAAAGATGTAGGTCATTTGTATCTACTCAGGAGGGGTGGGGTTGAGCTGAGTCATTCTGTAAGAGTTTCCCAGGGTGTGGAATGCTAATGGCGGGAGGCTTCACTGTATCCTGAGGCGGTTCTTTTGCATATGGATTGGTGCTTGATGTGCTAATCTTCTCTGCAGGGCTATTGTCGGGTGTGGAGTGTTTTGTTGGCCTGGTGTTTTTCAGAACTGGAGCCCATGCTCTGTTCATTCTTAAGGTTTCTTCTTTCCTGTTGAAGTTTTGCTTATGCTTGTGAATTTCAATGGCTTCCCTGTGCAGTCTGACAAAGTAGTTGGAAGTGTTGTCCAGTATTTTGGTGTCCTGGAATAAGATACTGTGCCCTGTTTGAGTTAGGCTATGTTCAGCCACTGCTGATTTTTCAGGCTGTCCAAGTCTGCAGTGTCTTTCATGTTCTTTTATTCTTGTCTGGATGCTACGCTTTGTGGTCCCGATGTAAACTTGTCCACAGCTGCAGGGTATACGGTATTCTCCTGCAGAGGTGAGGGGATCTCTGCTGTCTTTTGCTGATCGTAGCATCTGTTGTATTTTTCGGGTGGGTCTGAATACTGCTTGAAGGTTATGCTTTTTCATAAGCTTTCCCATCTGATCAGTAATTCCTTTGATATATGGCAAAAACACTTTTCCTGTGGGAGACTGTTTTTCTTTGGTTGTTTGATTCATCCTGGGTTTGATTGCTCTTCGGATTTCATTTCTGGAGTAGCCATTTGCCTGAAGTGCGTGGTTTAGATGATTAATTTCCTCATTGAGAAAGCGCGGCTCACATATCCGTCTTGCACGATCCACTAATGTTTTCATTATGCCTCTTTTCTGTCGGGGGTGGTGATTGGAGTTTTTGTGTAAGTACCGATCAGTGTGAGTTGGTTTCCTGTAGACCTTGTGACCTAACTGAAAGTTTGCTTTGCGGATGACCAAGGTATCCAGGAATGAGAGTTTTCCCTCACTTTCTTTCTCCATTGTGAATTGTATGTTCAGGTGGATGTTGTTGAGATGATTCAAAAACTCCATCAATTCTTCCTCCCCATGGCTCCAAATGATGAATGTATCATCCACAAACCGGAACCATACACTGGGTTTGTGGGGTGCTGATTCTAGAGCTGTTTTTTCAAAATGTTCCATGTAGAAGTTTGCTATAACTGGGCTGAGTGGGCTCCCCATAGCCACCCCATCCATCTGTTCATAGAATTCGTTGTCCCATTGGAAGTAACTGGTTGTCAGACAATGATGGAATAAGGCTGTTACATCCTCTGGGAAAATCTGATTAATCAGTGCAATAGTGTCTTTTACTGGAACCTTGGTAAACAGGGATACAACATCAAAACTGACAAGTATGTCTTGTGGATTGAGTTTCAGAGAACTGATTTTGTTGATGAAATCTGCTGAATCTTTGATGTAAGACGAGGTTTTCCCGATGTGGTCCTGCAGGAGATCTGCCAGATGTCTAGCTAATTCATATGTCGGTGAACCAATGGCACTCACAATGGGTCGGAGTGGGACTGAATCTTTATGTATTTTGGGGAGTCCATATAGTCTAGGTGGCTGTGCTTCTGTCTTGCATAGTTTGCTGTGCGTGTCGGGATGTAGTGAGGAATTCTTGATCAGCGCATTTGTTGGCCTGGTGATTTTGCAAGTGGGATCTCGTTTTAGTTTTTTGTAGGTGGAGGGGTCCAGGAGTTCCTTAATCTTCTTTTTGTATTCCTCCGTTTTCATGATCACTGTAGCATTGCCTTTATCAGCTGGTAGAATGATGATGTCTGGATCTGCATTGAGGGTCTTGATGGCATTTCTCTCCTTGCGTGTTATATTGCTGGTGGGAAGCTTTGCCTTTCGTAGAATCCTGGCTGTCTCTCCTCTTATTTCCTCAGCTTCCTCTTCAGGTAGATGACGGATGGCAGCTTCTACATTTGCAATGATGTCTTCCACAGGAATTCTGGTGGGGGTGACTGCTGTCTTGCCAAGACCACGGCAAGACTGCTGTCTTGCCAAGACCACGGCAAGACAGCCCGGAAAACCCCCAACAACCATTGTTCTCCGGCCGTGAAAGCCTTCGACAATACATCGAACACCTCTACGGGGAGGAAACATTCCAACAGACCCGAAGATTGGAAACACTTCGGAACAAGAAAGCACATCTACTCTGTTCTTTGACCTTTCTTCTACGCTGCAGGGACACAAGAACCATTCCATCCTTTCTCACAACTAAAAGAATCTTCAAAACCACACAGGCGAACCGCATTTATGACCGTCTAGAACAAGCCCTCTTACGTGAGAGAATCCACACTACCCGCAGAGAACTTGCTGCCACAGACAAGGAGCTATTTTGCTTGCATATCAACACCAGCCATAAAATGAGAAGTCAGGATTGGGACAAGGTCGATAATCTCACCTACAGGAAGATGGAACAAGTGTTTACCAACCGCACATCCAGACAGAAGCAGAAGTTTAACAAACTACAGGAAAAAAGACAGACAAGCCCAATGCTCGACAATGCACGCATTGTCATCAATCTGACAGACCGTCAACTCTCACCAGAAGAAACCTCCATCTTGGCAAAGGGAGGAAACTTTGCAGTCACCCCCACCAGAATTCCTGTGGAAGACATCATTGCAAATGTAGAAGCTGCCATCCGTCATCTACCTGAAGAGGAAGCTGAGGAAATAAGAGGAGAGACAGCCAGGATTCTACGAAAGGCAAAGCTTCCCACCAGCAATATAACACGCAAGGAGAGAAATGCCATCAAGACCCTCAATGCAGATCCAGACATCATCATTCTACCAGCTGATAAAGGCAATGCTACAGTGATCATGAAAACGGAGGAATACAAAAAGAAGATTAAGGAACTCCTGGACCCCTCCACCTACAAAAAACTAAAACGAGATCCCACTTGCAAAATCACCAGGCTAACAAATGCGCTGATCAAGAATTCCTCACTACATCCCGACACGCACAGCAAACTATGCAAGACAGAAGCACAGCCACCTAGACTATATGGACTCCCCAAAATACATAAAGATTCAGTCCCACTCCGACCCATTGTGAGTGCCATTGGTTCACCGACATATGAATTAGCTAGACATCTGGCAGATCTCCTGCAGGACCACATCGGGAAAACCTCGTCTTACATCAAAGATTCAGCAGATTTCATCAACAAAATCAGTTCTCTGAAACTCAATCCACAAGACATACTTGTCAGTTTTGATGTTGTATCCCTGTTTACCAAGGTTCCAGTAAAAGACACTATTGCACTGATTAATCAGATTTTCCCAGAGGATGTAACAGCCTTATTCCATCATTGTCTGACAACCAGTTACTTCCAATGGGACAACGAATTCTATGAACAGATGGATGGGGTGGCCATGGGGAGCCCACTCAGCCCAGTTATAGCAAACTTCTACATGGAACATTTTGAAAAAACAGCTCTAGAATCAGCACCCCACAAACCCAGTGTATGGTTCCGGTTTGTGGATGATACATTCATCATTTGGAGCCATGGGGAGGAAGAATTGATGGAGTTTTTGAATCATCTCAACAACATCCACCTGAACATACAATTCACAATGGAGAAAGAAAGTGAGGGAAAACTCTCATTCCTGGATACCTTGGTCATCCGCAAAGCAAACTTTCAGTTAGGTCACAAGGTCTACAGGAAACCAACTCACACTGATCGGTACTTACACAAAAACTCCAATCACCACCCCCGACAGAAAAGAGGCATAATGAAAACATTAGTGGATCGTGCAAGACGGATATGTGAGCCGCGCTTTCTCAATGAGGAAATTAATCATCTAAACCACGCACTTCAGGCAAATGGCTACTCCAGAAATGAAATCCGAAGAGCAATCAAACCCAGGATGAATCAAACAACCAAAGAAAAACAGTCTCCCACAGGAAAAGTGTTTTTGCCATATATCAAAGGAATTACTGATCAGATGGGAAAGCTTATGAAAAAGCATAACCTTCAAGCAGTATTCAGACCCACCCGAAAAATACAACAGATGCTACGATCAGCAAAAGACAGCAGAGATCCCCTCACCTCTGCAGGAGTATACCGTATACCCTGCAGCTGTGGACAAGTTTACATCGGGACCACAAAGCGTAGCATCCAGACAAGAATAAAAGAACATGAAAGACACTGCAGACTTGGACAGCCTGAAAAATCAGCAGTGGCTGAACATAGCCTAACTCAAACAGGGCACAGTATCTTATTCCAGGACACCAAAATACTGGACAACACTTCCAACTACTTTGTCAGACTGCACAGGGAAGCCATTGAAATTCACAAGCATAAGCAAAACTTCAACAGGAAAGAAGAAACCTTAAGAATGAACAGAGCATGGGCTCCAGTTCTGAAAAACACCAGGCCAACAAAACACTCCACACCCGACAATAGCCCTGCAGAGAAGATTAGCACATCAAGCACCAATCCATATGCAAAAGAACCGCCTCAGGATACAGTGAAGCCTCCCGCCATTAGCATTCCACACCCTGGGAAACTCTTACAGAATGACTCAGCTCAACCCCACCCCTCCTGAGTAGATACAAATGACCTACATCTTTTCCACACTGTGACACTGAGAGATCTCTGTCTTTTGGTGCTACACCTCTGAAGATGCCAGCCACAGCTGCTGGCGAAACGTCAGGAACTACAATGCCAAGACCACGGCAAGACAGCCCGGAAAACCCCCAACAACCATTGTTCTCCGGCCGTGAAAGCCTTCGACAATACAATAATAATTGCAATGGACTACTGACTTAATACTATATGAAGGTGTCCTTCTGGACTGTTCCCTCTTACTACAGTTCTAATTCCATTATAAGAGTGTCCTCCAAAACATTTTTTGTACATTTTCTGGAATGATAGTACTGTGGGAGCCTTCCTGACCTCCTCAGGTAAGCTATTTTACATGGTAGGAGCCGCCACAGAAAACGTGTGTGAATGGGCTAGTGGCCATTGATATTCCTACTCTCCATGAATCTAATTTCCTTTTAAAGCCATCACTGCTGAAAGACATCAGTGAATCCCACAATTTAATTACTTATAGATGTATAGGTGCAGTCATTCTCTCCTCTTCACTGTCATGGATGAAGGGCTTGGGAGGATGTGGCTTCACAGAGCAGGTATTTGGAATTTTCCCAGAAGGCTTCAACTAGGAAGGGGTCTTGTAGGCCTTACATTGTACAGTTGTTCGGATAAGACTTCTCGTTAGATTCCAGTGTTCACTTGTTCTTTCCCATCAGTGTGAATAACATCTCTGACCTGGAGCCAGTGAGCCAGTGCCAGCACTTAACTGAGCTGTATCTAAGGAAGAATCGGATTGCAAGCCTCACTGAGCTGTTCCATCTGAAAAAACTTCCCCGTTTGAGAATCCTATGGCTTTCTGAAAATCCCTGCTGTGGCTCAGACCTTCATCGCTATCGCATGACAGTGCTGCGTAACCTCCCCAGTCTCCAGAAGCTTGACAACCAGTGTACGTATGAAATCAGCCACTTTGGCTGCCTTGGGTTCTTCAGCCTGATTTTTAACTTCTACAATTTATCTGGTTCAGTCAGCTGTTTAAAACTACCTCCTGGTGCCTCTCTTTCAAAGTACAACCTATTGTCACAGTATCATTGAGGAACTGTGATTTCCTTTTGATTCTGTGAAACTGGTTTGCATCTTTGTTGCATTTGCACCAAGACCAAAGTAGAGGATCAGGTCCTGGATGTCCAGACCATGTGCCTCTCTAGAAGGTTCAAGTGCATCTCTTTTCAATTTTCAATTTTACTGTGTGGTATAACCAGTTTGCTACTTGCTGCCTGAAGGAGGGGAAGGGCAGCTAAAGCGTGGCCACCCCCCATAGTTTCTTGCTCATGATGCAGGAAGAGCACTTGCTACCAGCAGAGTTGTTGTCCTGGCCTAATTCTCACAGAGGTGGTAAATTTGTGTCTGGACTGTATTACTTGAGTCTGCAGATGGGAGCTTCTCCATGTGAAAACTTTCCTTCCATGCAGAAAGCTAGCTCAGACCAAGGCTTCTCCTTGACAAGCTAGTTTTTTTTAATGAGGAAGAAATGTTTTTGCATGGAGTAGCATTCAGATCATGTGACCCTCCACATCCAGTCTTAAGTGGTCCAAACCAGATACAGATTTATGAGAACTAATATTTTGATCTGTGTTGAGCTGTTAGTGAGCAGAAACTTATTATACAGAAAGGATGATTCCCTCCCCCTCAATATCTGTTATAAGTATGATCCTGCTCGGTAGTTTCTGTGTTTAATGTCAATTGTAGAATTGTTTATGCTCTGTTTCAGCATTTCCTCATCTATTTGATTTCTGTGGGTTTTTAAAATCTTTGCAAATTTTCATGTATTACATGTTTATTGAAATGTCTTTGATATTTACTGTACTGACTCACATTGTGTAATCCGCCTTGCATCTCTGTGAGAAAGGTGGACTATAAATATTGTAAATAAATAGTCTTGGAGTGGTGAGTATTATCAGTGGTTTGGAGCAAATAACTAAGAAAGCCCTTACACTCTTAGTAGCTTATCGTGTTTTGCACCTTAAAGCAATCTGTATGTGGTTGCCATAGAGTTGCTTTCTCTTTGGTTTTGTAGTGGTGACAGAGGAAGAACTGTCTCATGCCCTTCTGGAAGGGGAAGAGATAACGGCACCTCCAGCCAAATTGGACATGGATAACTGCTGCCAAAATGCCACCACCGAGTCCAGTGCGACAGACTTTACAGTGGAGAGTGAAAATGAATTCATGAACTTCAGCTTGGAGGAAACAAAGTGAGTATGGTTCAGTTGTCAGTTATTGGGAGTTTCTTTGCTGGGCTTCTTTCATATGGAACGTCTGTGTTCTGGTCCAGCCTCTCTTAGTGTAACTCCACATAGCAGACGATTGTGAAGGACTTGCAGTGTGCATCAAAAACATCTTTGTGGTGGCCTTTCTTGTGTCCAGCTGCTAGGCTGTCCCATTTCAGGGGGTGAGGACCACCTACAGTTGATTGCTGCTCTGCTTAGATTGTTGCTTGCTTTCCTGTACAGTAAAATCCGTCAGCAACTTGGTATGAAGCCTGTTCCAAGAGATAAATTTTCCTCCTTCACACCAAGAAAAGTGGATGGGAACCGAAAGAATCAGGTGAGTGTGAGAACCTTTGTCTTCCTTGTAGAGGCATGTATATTTCTGAATTGTATTGAATCTTAGGCACAAGGCACTGGGGAAATAGAAGAAGCTGGAATGAAGTTTCCTCTCTAACTCTCATTAGCCCTCTTCCCTGCATGTGTCTTTATGTTTGTTATGTGATGTTTTAAGATTTTGCATTTTGAATGTTTTTAAACATCTCAAATGTTTTAATGTTTGCAGCTTTGAGGACCCTAAACTGGACAGAAGGCAGCATAGAAATACTTTAAATAAAGAAATGCAAAGAATGTAAACCTCCTGATTAGGCCATTTAGGTATTTGAAGGGTGCAGAGGTTTTGGCACTATTCCTGTGGTGTACCAGGAGAATGTGATGGTTCCCTGCATCCTGGGATGGGATCATACGAGCAATGGAATTATTGATGAATCAAACCCAATGTCTATTTAGACCAGTATTTGAACTTCAGCCAGATACTAGTCTAATGTCTCTCTGAAGATTCTAAGAAGGCCATGGTGGTGTTTTGCATCCAATTGGTAATCAAGAGTTTCCACTTCCAGCTATTGTGGCCAGTGGCCACTGGTAGCCATGTCATCCATGATTTATGGAATTCATCACAGCAGATTGCTGGGAACTGAGCAGAATGAAACTTGAAGGAACAAAAAGTAGTCATTACTGTTGAGGATTAGGAATCAGAAAAGTAGTTATTTCCTAGTCAGTTCTGATGTTTTTTGTATCTTGTGTGTCCTGGATGAACAGAACAACATCCTGAATGCCATACTGCTGCTTTTAGAAGAGTTGGATTCCGAGGGACTAGAAGTCATCTGTCAGACAGCTGGGAGCAAACTCCAGGCTTTGCAGAAGGAGCTGCATGAGGAGCGATAGCAATTTCCCAGGCAGTGAAACTTGAATTGTTCTTGCATTACCAGTTCTCCTTGAATGCTCCCCATGCTGATGTGCTCTGTGTGTGAGGATGTGCTGTCAAGCATGGGAAGAAACAAGTCATGTGAGAGCCCTGCTCTACAATGTGTTTTCATCTATCATCACAGCTCACATGCCTGCTGCATCTATGCATCCTCTACCCATGCTCCACAAAAGTGCAAGCATGTCCAGAACTGTGGAGGGTAGTTGTCATATGGAAAAGGGGAGGCTGTTGGGGACCATGTCCCAGGTGTACCTCCAGAAAGTCCTTTAAAAAAATCATTGAACCTTTAAATTTAGTGATAGAGACTTCAAAACTCAGTGTCGGGCTTCTAGTCTCTCCCCCACCCCGCCCCCTGTTGAATCTTAGACCAAAAATAGGGTTACAATCTGCAGTCAAACTATTTCAGATTTGATTTTTTTAAATTTGATAAAGATGTCTTACCTTGCATTCTGGGAAGTCTGCTTCTGTTTTCTCCAGTCATTTGCCCCATTTTGTCTATTCAGTAGCTGGGGGGCAGGAGGGACCATTAGGCTTATATTCCTATTTGACATGCAAGTAAAAAGCTGGTGATGGCCTGAGGACAGACTGGAATGTAGAGAAATACTATCTGTTCAATACAGTATATTGGCTCTACCAGCTGCAAGGCAACACATACTGAAATAATGTTTTTGATAAACTGATATAGGCCTTGTTTTCTAGCCTGTCATAGGAAGATTGTTACTATCTCAAAGAAAGGACAATCTCAACAAGTAGGGTTGCAAATCTTGTGCCTTTAGGAGGATGGGGATGTGTGTGTGTGTGATTACACTGTATGGTAAGATATGAGAGTTATCCACCTCCATCTGGATGGGACTGTATTTTGTTGCTTTTTCAAGAATGTACCATTTGTCATGCTAGTTTTATTATTACTGTTGTGACATCCAGTTGAGCTTGTAACACATTTCACAGGTAAAAGTGAGCACTCATCAGCACTCCAGTTGGATTCTGGATTGTGAGCTACAGAAGGATTATGGATTGCATATAGGTGCAAGGCATCAGTGCTTTAAAAACAGTGCAGTTTGGAGCATAATTGATGTTTTGGTTTTGATTTGTTTATGTTGAAATCTCCTAGGAGTTCATAGTAATGATATTAAGCAGAAAGTAGGTGCAGATGAACCTGGAAATATGGAGCTGTTTTTAAATACCACCTAAAAAGGGAAGATACCATGTTACATTAGGAACTCCCAGTTTCTTACTATGGCTGGTCCTGTTAATATCCTTGAAACATTTCTGCTTTTAAAAAAGCAAAAAGTATGTAATTATTCGCAGGAAAAGGACAGTATTTGTAAGTCTTTAAACAAAACAGCCACCAGGCTTGGAATAGCTGCCTTGAGTGGTGATTGTACAGCTAGTCAGGTGTGCTACCTTAAGGGGAAAAAAAACAGACTGAGAAAAAACAAGTTGATAATGGAAAGTTATTTTTTCAGTGCTAAAAAGGGGTTGTGGAATCTTAGTTTGTGTACTATAGGAAAGCCAAAGTTTGCTATGGTTTGCCACCTTTCTAGAGTCAGACACTATACTCTTGATTCACTGTGCTCAAAAGAAATTATTCTCCTGAGTGCTACAATTAACTATAAGACCTTCTAAAACATTTCCCCATAGTTGATCACAGCAGAAATTGAAACTGGCATTCATTCTCCTTGTTGAATACTGGATATGCCTCATGTGGGGACCCCCCAGTACCTGTCCTGTTCAGTTCCTTGGCCCTCCTGCCCATAACTGTTGTCGGTGGCCATCTGTATGCCACTTTAAATCCAAATAAGCATAAACTATTTTGTATCCAGCCGCTGCAAAGCTGAAAAAAACATCTCTTCAGAAAAAAAAATCAGTCCTAATTATGTGTCCCAAGGTAGCTTTTTCCAGGCTGCCAAGAGTCTGAAATTAGTTGAAATATATACTAATGAGCTATAAAAGGGCCTTTCATACTGTTTTATAAGTCTCTCAACTGGCAAAGAAGTATTTGTACCCTTACTTGAATAGCTCCAGTTCATGACTCTCTAATTTGCGCTTCTTTTGAGGTTTGTATTAAAAACTATTTATAAAAACTAGCAGTTTTATGGTTGCAATAATTTCCAGGAAAAGCTGACACCTGGATTTTTTAAATGTATGGGCTGTTAGTTGTAAATGTTCTGTGTAGAACATGCAACAGTGTAGGTTTTGCATTCATTTTTTGGAACTAGGAGATGTACAAACTAGACCAAAGACAACAGTTTATTTCTTAATATTAACCTCTCTACCTGAGCCTTTCTATTTCTAAAACTGTTTTGAGGGAAATGTTTTTGTAATGATGTCCTTTTCCAAGAATGCTTCTTTCTGAAGCCGCGCAGGCTTCTCTTCTATATTACAACGTGGTATAGATCAAAAAGTGAATGGGTATGTGGGGAAATGCCTTTTAAAAACATGTATGGTGTAAGAGCTTCTGCCTAAGGTGACTGAACAATTAATTGTAGGCCAGAGTGGTGAACTCACTGTAGCATACTTACAGAAAAAGATAGGAAAGATGATAAAGAGAATAGGAAAGATGATAAAGAGAACATGGAAAGGAAAACAGCAGTAATTTAAACTGCATTGGAGTGGAACAATATAGATATTACAATAGCCAGCAACTTGAGAGTAAATTACTAGTTCTTGAAGGAAGAGATTACGCACACCAGAAATTTTGGGAGCTACGGAGAAGAGATTTCACGGTAGCAACTTAATCAGTGTAAACCCATTACCCTGCAAATTGCTTCCTGTCCATGACTAATGAAGGTATGAAAATGAGGCTTCAGAAGCTTTGTACAAGGAGCTTTCAAGCTCTGAGGCTCAAGCTGTTTCCACTTGCAGGAATGATGAGGCCATCAAAGTGCACATAGTTCATTTATACTGCAGTCTGGTACATTTATGGGACTTATAAAGATACATGTAGCAGAAAACTCTATTCCAAGCCCTGCAGCTTTCCCCCTTTCCCAAGTAATTACAAAGCAAAAAATGAGTGTCTTCTGCCTAAGGACAATTCCACTCAACAGCTTTAACACCAAGAATAATCAAAAAGAGTCCAGTAGCACCTTTAAGACTAACCAATTTTATTTTAGCATAAGCTTTCGAGAATCAAGTTCTCTTCGTCAGGCATCTGACGAAGAGAACTTGATTCTCGAAAGTTTATGCTAAAATAAAATTGGTTAGTCTTAAAGGTGCTACTGGACTCTTTTTGATTTTGCTACCACAGACTAACACGGCTAACTTCTCTGCATCTAACACCAAGAATAGTATCTGCTAGAAGTACTAGCATTTTCTGTTTGCAGGAGTAAATGTAATTAAGGACCAAAACAGATTTAATTCTGGGAGGTCTGTTAACAGAGTTCCCTATAGTTTTTTTTTTTTTTTTAAAAAAACAATTTAGATTGGCAGAATTGCTCAAAAAGAGTGATACCTGCTTCCCTTCCAATCTGATTTGAGGCTGTGTGTCTACTATTGCTGTTTTAAAAAAGGTGGAAAGATCCATTCACAAATTTTCAGACATCATGTTTCTTAGGCCTGAGGGACTGGGCAGGTTAGCTATTTGACAGATGCCATTTCCTAGCAAAGCAACTCTGCCTAGTACCCTGCACTGCAATCCTACCAGGACCTGTCTTGGTAGTATAGGCATGAAAACATCTTCCACTCTGTGCCTGGAAAAGTGTACAAGGGATGCACATGACCCAGACGTAGGATCTGGCTTGAAACAGGTGCTGAGAAGTGCAGAAAACTAATCCAGCTATTACCATAATCTTCCAGTATTTGATTCCAAATGTCCTGTAATTTCATTGAAGTAGCACTCTGGCTGTAGCAGAAAGTAAGAAAAAGGTGGTGCAGGGAGGAGGTTAACGTTTGTTTGGAGCAGCAGGCTTGTGCCAGAACAGTCCCCACTATAAACTATCCCACTTTCTGCCCCTTAACTAAGTAGGGCACGCTCCAACAAGGATTTCTCCATTAAGCTAAAGCTGCCAAATATGATAAAATTGGCTCATTTCATGCTGGGAGATCAGAGGCTGCTCTCCAACCAGGAACAGAATCAACCAACACACAAGTTTGATTCAGTCGTTTTAAAATTTCTACAGGACACAAGCTGTGCCACAAACAAACACGAGTGATAACATTGAGCTCACAGAACTGCATCAGGGAGAGTGCAGACACATGGCTACAGAGAGGGCAGTGGTGTCCCTACAGCACTAGTTACAGACAATGAATCAGGCACACTAAGCCAGATGGCATGGAGAAGAGTGTTCTCCATACAAAGCTGCAACATACTGCCTTCCCAATCCAGCATTCAGACATCCTGTCCTCTCGTGGTTGGCGCGTGGAGCCCTGGGGGAAGGGAAGAGCTCTTTCAACAGCTGCTGCTATTTTGTGGGCGAAATGTGCAGATGAAAGACCTGCCAGGTAAGACTTTTCTGGATGATGCAACAATGGCCAACAGCAGTTCTTAGTCCCTTCCAGGACTCATCAGTTATCTTAGGGAACTCTCCAAGTGTACAAACAAAACAATGGCCTTGACATGAAAATAGATTCCAAGCCTTGTATTAACACTCTTTGCTACCATGGGAATCCTCACTTCATAGGCAGAGCAAAGAATCAGCCAGACTGCCCAAAGCCACAATTCCTACAGGCTCACAGTGGCACCAGCACTGCACTCAAAAGGCTTGAGAAGGCCAGGGAGGGAGGCAACTACTGAGGGCTGGTGATGGAGGGGAGAACAGAAGAGAAAAGATGGCTGCTAGAATCCCTTCTCAATGCTGAGTGTGCGCCGGGTGACATGCTCCATCTTCCCAGACACGTATTCAGTCAGGCTGATCTGGTAGTGGGCCAGCATCTTCAGCATCAAGCGTAGGTTCAGCCACCACTGCTCTTTGGGGAGCCTGTGGCTGCAAGAGAAAAAAAAATATCGCAATGCCAGTAGCAATAACGAAGACACGTAGGGAGTATTTTTCCCTTCACAACCTCCGTCAAGTACGGTGGAAAGGGCCAAGAAGTCCACCCATCTCCCTCTTAAATTTGGTATGAAAAGGCCACAGAAGTAGTGGTGAGAGGAAGGAATTTCCTCAGTCCAGTGTCAAATAAAAAGGGCTTCCCTGTCAATTCAACAGCCACCCATTCCACCTGAGTCTATTGAAAGCAGTAATATTAAGGAACACTAATGCATGCCTCCATTTTTTCTGTCACCTTGACAATTTATTTTTAAGTTGAAGAACAATACATGTATATAATGATAAAAGATAATAAAATAAAGGAAGGCTAGTGAGTGATGAGTGCATCTTACACTGACATATTTGGCTTCCCCATCCACAATTATCTACACACTAGCCCCTCCTCTGATTTGGGTCTGATATCTGGCAGAATATGCCTCTCCTGTTGTCAGAGTCTCCATCCTATGACCTGGTTGGCAGAAATGTTACTTACTCAAAATCTGTGACTTTCTTGAGTTCAGTCACAGGGCTGAAAGACACAGTCTTCCTCTTCAGGCCTATTACACAAGCAGATTCCACATCATTGGCAAATACACGGCCTGTGGAAAGAAACAGGCAACTGTGAGGTAGGGATTGAAGTGCTAGTCTAGCACTGAGGAGACCTGGGTTCAAATCCCTTCTCTGTCTTGAAGCTCAGTAGGTGAATCATTAGGCCAGTCACTCGCTTTTCTAATCTACATCACAGGGTTGTCACAAGAATGAAATGGAGGAGAGGAAGGGCGGGATACAAATGTGATAGGTTCCTGAAGTGCCAGTCAGTAAATACTTCCAAATAAGAGCCAGTAGCCACAGAAAAGCCAAAGTTTCTATAATCTAGCAAGGATCAAGGAAAATGGCTGCATGCTCTCCCTGCTGAATATGGCCAAACACTGGAGCATGGACACTCCATGGCTTTGCAGCAGTGGCACAAGAACTTTAGGAGCCCAAAAGCACAATGGGGAGACAGTGCTGTGCTTTCATGCCTAGGTTCTGGTACCATTCAATGACCATTATTAATCATTAGGCTCATTTCTTTGGCAACATGCTTTAAGGGTACTACTAGAGCCTTGAAACAGCAGTTTTCATAGCCAAAAGACATTTGTACTTAGGACAGAGGTTTGTCCTGCATAATCTAGATGTTGGATGAGTAATGGAATCTGAAGAAGGATACCTTTGGCATAGCAGGAAGGACTGGTGCCGGCTGAGGGAAATGGAAGGGTATGAAAACAGCACTGACTTCCATGCATGGTGCACAGAAGCCCATAGGGACAAGAATCTTGGGAATCCTGTTTGTATGCAACACATTAGCCAGGCCCAGAGCATGAAGAGTTTCTGCTAAAGGCCAAGACTTTTCAGCACGTCTCTTCCTCTGAGGTGAGTAAGTTGCCAAGGAAGGTCCCTCATGGCGGCACCGTCTGTATAAAAACTTGCCCAGGGAAAAGTAGCTCAAAGCAATAGACAGTAGGGCTTCCTCTGCAAGTAATCTGTGCCAGCTGTCCTGAAACCCTTGGCTTAGGGCTGACTTGCTGTAGGGCACTGTGCAATAATGGCAGTCGCTGTAAACTTGGCTGGTATGAGATCTTGTCCCCATTCTACTGCCTCTCAAGCATTTTCCCGACTATGGTATGCTGCAGATGCTTCCACTACAGAGATGGTAACACCGGCATACCTTTGCGGTAAGCCTCCTTCAGCTTATCTGACATCCACAGGACAGCTTTCACTCCTAGCTTGGTGCCATAGTTGCGGTCAAATGGGGTTGGAGCACCACCCTAGAAAGAAATAGGAAATTAATGACAGAGTCAAAAGACACTTCTATTTTAAAGCTGTGTAATTCAGTCCACTCAGAAGATAACCACTTTGCCTGTATTTTCTGTAAAAGGGAGATGGTCAATTGCAAAAACAAAATAAGCAAAGGAAAGGCCCAGTCACCTCTAGGACAGGAAAAAGGGGCCTCTTGGCCATGCACCACATAGCTTTGAGTGTCCAATGCTGATTAATTCATAGTTATCCAAGCTAAAAACTCTGACACCTTTCTACCCATTATTCCTTTCCTCAACCACAAACCTTAATTCTATCCAATATTTTTGCAGCCCCTCAAAGTGCTGATACCATCTGATAGGGGCCACCCACTATTCTGCTCCACCTACCTGCTGAAGGTGACCAAGGACATTGATCCTGCAGTCGAATATTCCTTTCCCCTCTGAGGAATACAGGTTGTAGAGGAACTCTGTGGTATAGTGCTCATGACACTTCTCGTTTCTGAGGAGAAAGTGCAGGAAAGAAGGCAGAGTAACAACAAGTACAGGCACAAGAGGCTACTTGCTGATGAGTTTCTGGGACCAACTCAAAACTTTTAAAGCCCTTGGAGGACAAATCCCCTGTACCTTACAGAGCAATTCTCCTTGTACAAGCCCTCCTGCCTTCTTAGTTCATTAGAATAACCTCTTATCACAGCCCCTCAGTGAGAGCAGGCCCTTCTTGATGGTAGCTCCAGCCCTGTGGAACTCCAAACAGAAACATGCCAGAAATAGTTCTCAAGGCAAGCAAATATATTCCAAAAACAGTTGGTGACTGGTTCCCAGTTTTTATTTACGGTTTTATTCTTTATTAAAATGTGAGGATTTAGGATATAGGTCAATACCCAACTTATTCTGATTGGGTATTCTCATTTCTAATTGTGCATTAACTCCAAAGTAAGGATATATGTTTGGTTTTTAGTTTTAAAAAATTTAAAGTTTTATGGGTGTCTGCACAGATAACTGGGCAAGACTTCAGGAAGAGTCGTTTATCATTCAGGAAGTACACAGAACTGAATGTTACCATCCTTTTGCTCTGCCAGATGCAGCTGGCAATTGCTTTCTTTGTAGACAAACCAAAACACAGTTAAGCCAGCCACAAGCACTGGCAAAACCATTGCTGGCATTGTTTTAGCCCTATCACTGACGAGCCCAAAGGAACACAGATATTCAACCCCAGCAGCAAGCCAAACTTAACGACATCACATTTTGGAACCTGCCATCTCTTTTCATTGTTTTAGAGATTTCTAGGCTGCAAGTCCTTCATTTGTGCTGAATCATTCTTTCAGTCACGCTACAGAGATGCAAGCCTTGGCAAGACTCCAGGGACTGGGTCAGCAGAGTCCAACAGAGCACAGCTCATCTTGTGACCTAGCAGGTGACCTAGCACCCTGCACTAACAGGCCACATCTCCCCACATGTCTTGTGTAGCACTCTGGTTCCCTAGTTCTCTTCTGAGTGCAATGGCTGTTCCCTCATTTCTTGTACGTTTTGAATGAAAAAAGCTCTTCTCTGAACCCAGGTTTAGAATAAACCCAAGACCTCTTGCTGGCCTTATCAGTTATCACCCTGGCTTCCTTAAATAGCTGCTGTCACAGGGTTATTTTAAAACAGGACTCTTGACAAAGCTCTGAACCTTGTGCTGTGACACTCTCAAATTACACTAAAGATTAATGTCCACCACCACAACTGAAGCATGGCTACTCACCGCAGAACTAGGCCTCTCTGAATGTCCGTTTTCATTTTGTCAGTCAAGTGTTCAACATTTGCCTGGAAAAAGAAGACAGCTTTCATTGGACCAGCTTTTAGTTGCTTCAAGACAACTGCACAGCTCTTCGGGGGAAAAGGAAATGTTGCTTTTCAGCTACAGAAAGGATTGTCTGGGTAAGAATTCAAGTGTTGTGCTCACATCGGACAGCGTTAGAATAGATCAGAATTAAAGCAATCAATGGACAAAAAGGCAGCTAGGAGAGAAGAGAGACCGGTCACTGGACAAACCCTCATTCTTGGCATCCTTCTGTGTACACGCACTTAGGTGAATGAGGGTAAGGTTCTCTGCTTCAGGTGGTCAGTTTGCAGAAGTTAGGGACCATTTAAAGGACAGAACGTGAAATCTAACAGTGCAATCTTAAGAACACTTTCCTCGGAGTAAGCCTCACTGAATAAATTGGGACTTACTGCTGTATAAAAAGGCCTTTCTTCAGAATATGATTCCCTACTGCCTGTAAGAGGTGCTGGTCTCATGATTCAAGGCGTAAGTTATGATTTTCAGCTTGGGACAGCAGTCTGCAACTAGGGGTGTGATGTGCGAGTCCCTCCTCTGTGCATCTGTGTGAGTTATTTCAGTGTCTATTACATTTCTCAAGAAGAGCGTGGCCAAGTGTCACTATCACTTATTTCGCTAACCAAAGTTATTTGTTATGGAAGTGCCTTACCACACTCCTATCCCCACTCGTGGTCCCACTCAGCTGGTGAGGTAAAGTCCAACTCAAGCATCTCTTCTCTCACACTTCACACAAATATCACACCTTGCTAAATCATGGTGCATGTGGGAGGACTCTGAGCTACATCTACATATGGACGTACTTCGTTTGCTTGCAGATGTTTACAGGGAATTCCTCTTATTTGCCCCACCAGCATCCGGTTTTCCATTTCAGTCTCCTAGACTTCAATCATCTTGGGATTTGGAGTAAAGACCTGCCACACACCAGTGGAGGATGAAAAGAGGGATGCTGCCTTTCTTCTGCCTCGCTTTTAACTTGCTTTGTAAAAAGACACCATGAGGGAAGTTACCACCAACTGGTGTGTTGAGCCTCCTCGCATGCAGGAGTCATTACAGCACTCTGTAGAGCAACAGAACTTTTCACAGGAAGCCTCTTCTGTAATTCGGTTTTTCAAATACTGCTTAAGGCTATTTACAAGGCTGCCATACAAAACATGCAAATCAGTTAAGAGACAGTCATTCCTAATATGAATCCATTTAGAGTCAGTAGAAAATTTTCTTCTGTTAACATTATTTTTCCACAGGATGTATGCACTTTCCCCATGCTCTCCTCATCCCCTCTGCACATGCACCAGTGCAGAGACCCCCATCTTTTCGCTCCCCCATTATGAATTAGCAGCTCTTTGCTGATCTCACAGCACATATGCAGAATTTTGCCACCAGCCTACCTTTAAGTCATGAATGGTGAAAGGTTCTTCATACACATAGGCAGCGTCAGCTCCGACTGCTATGCCAGTCACTGTTGACAAGTAGCCACAGTAACCCCCCATAGTCTCCACAATGAACACACGACGCTTAGTGCCGGAGGCAGATTGCTTGATGCGGTCACAGCTCTAAAGAAGAAGGGGAGAAAAGATCAGACTGTGTATTCACCCAGACATTTGGAAGACAGCAATTCTGATCACAACATGTCAGTCAAAGCAACTGCACAGAGAAGCCTTTGGTTAAGGAGGGCAACCTTGGTCAGTGATTACAATGGAACCAGCCCAATCCCAGACAGAAATTGAGATCGCCTGGCATGAACTCGCTCCCTCTGTCTGTTTTGGGCCACAACCATTCAAGAGCCATTCAACTTGCTTTGTGTTCTTAAAACTCACTACATTAATCTCAACAGGTAAAAATGCCCAGCACTATTTTATGTTTTTTGTTACTGGTCTGACCAGCCCACGTGCCCTAAACCTTTCCCCAAAATTCAGCCATACTGGCAACATGGCAATGTGTCAGCAGGAACCACTCAGCATTGCAGACCAATGGCTGAACACTTGAAGAGCTGCCTAGCTGGATAAGACCAAAGTCCATTCAGACCAACTGAACGTAGGACAAGCTTGTAGGTGACACCCAGTTATGCCAGATGCTGAAGAAGACCTGGGAAGACTGTGAAGAGCTTCAGAAGGATGTCTCCCGACTGGGTGAACAGGCCAGCAAATAACAAACAAAAAGCAAAAACTCCTTAAAAGAAAACAGCTATTTTCATAATGTTTTAAATATAAATTTATGACATGGCTACATTTGGGAACACTGTGTACTGTTACACTATCTCAAAAGAATATTATAGTTCTGAAAAAGGCACAGAAAACTGCAACAAAAATGACTAGAGTTGAGTTACTTTTCCTATGGGGAAAATAAAGCTTTGAGTGCTTTTTAGTTTAGAAAAAGAGATGACTAAAAGGCAACATGGTAGTGATATACCCAACTATGAGAATGAGGAGAGAAATTTTCCTCATATTTATTAAAATATTTATGCCTTCTCTGATAACCCAATCTTAATTAATGCTGCAGCTCTAACAGTACAAATCCTATGCTGAGTTACTCCAACATAAGCCTGTGAAAATCAACAGATTTACCTTTGAGTAACTTGCATAGGATTGCACAGTTGCCCAACGAAATTGACTGGCATTATATTCAACACAGACAAAAAGCCCTGTTTTTTATACCATTAAAATTAACTTATGGAACTGATTGCCACAAGATGACAGTGATGGCACTGGCTTTGAAAGAGAACTGGACAAATCTATGGAGAACAGGTCCACCAATAGCTATTAGCTGCAACGGTTTCTGATTTTGCCGAGGGACAAACAGTGCAGGGATGACTGTTGCTTTCACACTCTGCTTTGTGGGCTTCCCAGAAGCATCTGGAAGGGCACAACTGAGAGCAGAGATGTTGTATTCCAGCTGTCACGGTTCTCCAAGAACTATGAAATGCAATGCCAAGGAATGCAAGTATCCTGAGTCATTAAGCCCTCAGCTATGCAGCATAGTATAGAATTTGGCTTCCTGATAAAAACTGGCTTCTATACAAAGTAGCAGGTGTATGAAGTTTTCCTGCATTCCTTTCTGCCCTTGCAGTCCCAGTGATTCTGGGACCATGGGACCCAGGTAGACAAATAGCTGCACAGCTCCGAGGGTGGCAGTGAGGAACGGGATGAAATCACCCTTCCTCCCTCTTGTGTCAGCTCAGCTTGATTTTGTTGGATCCAAGCCCATATGTATAAAATGTAAGCCAAGGAGGGAAATAGCTTGAAAACATACAAGCAGCATATTGAGTGTTAAGAATAAAACAGGAGTACTGGGTTAGGATTTCTAGTGACTGGAGAGGAGAAGAGGGAATTGATATATTCTATATTATTCCATTTCCCGTCTGCCCTCCCATACCAAGTCCCGGACACATGGAAGAGAAATATGTCAATGCAAAAAAGAAGACTGAATTCAGCTCCCAGGATGTGTGAGGCTGTCAGGAATTTCTGACTCACCTCCATGGCAGCATTGACAGCCGTATCTGACCCCAGACTGAAATCTGTCCCAGGCACATTGTTACTGATGGTAGCTGGAATCACGCACATGATGATGCAAAGCTCGTCATACTGTCCACGTGCTTCCACCAGCTGTAAGACACCTTCATAGGCCTGGAAGGGATACAGATACACAAACCACACAATTGAGCCAAGTGCTGGGTTAGAAGGAGAGTAAAGGAATGATCCAACACCTTTCAGTTTCTTCCTGTTGCTACTAAGAATTTGGGTCCAGTCTATGAGCTGGGAGGGAGGCACCTGCCTTTCAGTAACTCACCTGCTTTGGGGTTGGGCAGACGATGCCAGCACCTTTCCCTGTCAGTACACTTTCCCTACATGGCCACCTGGAGCTTAGTCCACTAAAGTGCTAGGGCTGCAGTTGCTGGACAGCACAGGGCACTATGTAAAGTAACACGGTAGAGGTCAGTGGAGACACAGTGACTATAATGAGCAACAGGGACGATGTAGAAGAGATTTCTCACCACTGTGCATCTATCCTGGCCTTGTACATGGTCCAAAGGCATACATGCCTAGCCTTTTAGAACATATAGAGGCATTTCTCTTATCTTTCTCTAACAGCCTAATGAGCTTCTTCACACCTCAAATCCACCAATGACCAGCAGTGCCTGGATGTTAAATTTCCGGATGGTGTCTACAATCTTTTCCATGCATGTCTTTGGGAGAGTCCTGGCAAAGAAGAAGAAAACAGGCAGTAAGAAAAATTATTATTTCAGTGCTTGCCTCTTCCATTCATATCTTTATTTTACAGAACGTGATATAGCAGAATGGCCACTGAACTGGGGAAAGAAAGGAGCCATTTATTCCATGAAGCAGGCAGAAAGATATTCTAAAATTCTGTGACCCACTTAATTAAGTGCCCTAGATCTATTTGCCTTCTTCCAGATGACTGTACAGGGCAAAAAGGGGCACATGTACTAATGTTTGGGCTTTGAAATCATGTGTCCTTTGACAAGAAAGCAGGGACAGACTCTCATACAAGGACAAGAGCAAAAACCACTTAGGCACAATGTGCTCTTTGTATTGCTTCCTGCAGAATGAATGGCCCTGTGAGCACCAAAGGAAAAAGGGGAATTCTGTTTAACTGTACCCACTTGCTCCCAGTTCAACCCAGCTAACAACTGGAGAGTATAATTCAGAGTGTCATCTGGTTTTGGAAGAGACTCCTAAGTTTAGATGAATAGGCTCTTAATGAACCTGCTCGATTCACTGAAAGAATCTACTGTACACCACCAAATCACATGGGGAAGCAGATAAAGATTTTTTGTCAGAAAGAAAAGCAAAATATCCAAAGGCCAGGAACTACTAAAAATGAAGGACACTGGAAAAGTAACACAACAGCATGTAGGCTGTCCAAACATTTCAGCCATCTCTCCAATAAAAAAAAAAAACATAGGGCTCAGTTGTTTTAAGTTTAGTTTTAAAAAACAAGGAAAAAAACTGGTGCTGGACTGCAAAGGAAAAAATTTCCTTGAGAGAAAGTGATTGTGGTTGTGAAATGGAGTTCATCATCATAAGAAGGGAGTAGAAGAGCAAACAGTGGGTTTGTGGAAAGCAGCTTGGCAAGGAACCATACAGGAAACACTGCTGCATAAACTATGAATTTCCTCTACCAGAAGGCTGATGAAAGGCAAGCATTAGTCTTAAGAATAGCTGAATGATAATATAAAGAAATTAAAGAAGTTGTCCAATTTTCTTCTTATTTTAAATCACTTTCAAGGAAGCAGTCAGGAAAAGGGCATATTTAGGTACAGGAAATCCTGTCTTAGGTCAGTGGAGGGGGAGAATAGGTGAGCTGTTAATTTTGGAATTTTAAGGAAAATGGTCCTACCTGTTTGTGCCCAATTCCACAACTGCCTAACAAAGAACTTCCCTGTAGTCACTCAGGCACTTACCGTTTTGTCCCCAGCATGGACCCACCACGGCCCAACCAGCCTGCAACATCGTGCCAGCCCACTTCCCGGATCTATGAGAAGAAAAAATCTATTAGGTCCTCTTGTGATTTGATCAGTCAGTCCCAACAGTATTACATCAACATATCAATCTTTTTGCCAGACCCAGAGGGTGAAGACAATGCTATTTTGTAGGAAAGATCAAAGTTTGTTGCCAGCCCATCAATTCCTCCCCACCCCACATTCTAAGCTGAAATTTGACAACCTTCCTGATTGATGTCAGTTCATTTATCTACTTCCTTTATACCACATCTTTCTCCAAAATGGAGACTAAAAGCAGCTTACATAATTTTCCTCTCCTCCATTTTATCCTCACAACAACCACCCTGTGAGGTAGGTTCAGCTACGAAGGTGTGACTGGCCCAATGTCACCCAGCAAGCTTCTATGGCAGAGTGAGTGAGGGGGGATTCAAACCAGGGTATCCTAAATCCTAGTCCAACACTTTAACCATGGCACCACACTGGCTCTCCTTCTGGCTGTTCACAGCATAAACTGTACACTGATTGCACATTTCCTAATTACAAAGAAACAAGAACATGACTGGTGCTCTGATCATGTTGTCTAATGTCCTTCCTAGAACTGATTATGTTCTGTTTCAGCAATTCTTCAACTCTGTATTGGATCCTTGCTAATTCTTTGTCTTTGTAAACTTGTATTTTATTCATCCTATGGCATTGTCTATGGAAATGTCCTTGACACTGATTGTACTAATCTCATCTGCCTTGAGTCTCAGTGAGAAAGGCAGACTATAAATGACATAAATAAATAAATCAGAGACTCACCTGTCCCTTGCCCAAGCCTTCAAAGCCATCATTCACCACATACATTGTGTGGCCCTGGCAAATCCCAACACGCACTGCTGACCGGACTGCTGCATTCATGCCTGCAGCTGGGGCTCCCACATTGAGGATGGCAATGCTGAAATTGCTCTGATGGAGAGGGAAAAGATAAGAAGCAGTCAGCGAAGGATTTGAAGGAATGGATCTGAAACTCTCAATGTTCTGGGTGGAGCTCTTATGGGAAAGGCTGGGCACTACTTGAGAAGGAAGCGGTCTGAAATGGGAGGCATCAGTGCTTTCTTCATGATCAGCCTGAAAACTGTCAACTGAATATTCAGCATTAATACTAGTGAACACAATGACTACATGTGAAAAAGATGCTTCCTTTCCCTGTTGTTTCCAGTCACTTTTTGAATACATAAGTGCAATTTTGCTCACATACTTCAAAAATACAGCACTTTACATTACACAGCTCCTGGGCCTGCTTTAAATTTCTAAATTGCATGTGTACCTGCATGTATGCACTGAAATCTCACCTATATTTAGCACACACAAGCTCCATTGAATTTAAAATCAATTTGCTCATGCTCACATTGTGTGGGGACACTTCCTTTCTACATTCTAAGGCACTCGGCAGAACAAGGAGACACTCATAAAAGACAGACCTCTCCTTGAACCCTCGTCTCCTCACCTTTTCCTGTTCTGGTTTCTGGTGTGCAAGTAGCTTGTAAATGTTCCAATTGTTTTCAAAACTCCTGTAAAACAAAACCATGGTTAAGTTGCCTCTTCTTTACACTTGCCACTGCATAGTCAATCATCTCTCTCTACTATAATATGAGACACGGAATGCTCCATTTATTTCTTAATGCTGGACTTAAGAGAGACCCAGTGATGCAGACTTCAATATGACATAACCCCCCAAACTTTTCTAGCACAAATGGGCAGGATAAAAATACGCCTGCTGAGAATCACTATCTTTTTCCCGAAAACGAGAAGTACTGACTTAGGAGGGAAAAATCCATGTATTTCAGTTAAGGCAAACACTTTCTAGCATGCATCATTTGTTTTATTTATGTAAGAGATTTCTATGCCACCTCATCAGACATTTGCTTGAGGCAGCTTACAATTAAGATAGTAAGTTGGCAATATAAAAACCACAATCCATTAAAACAAACCATCTGAGAGAAGCCTTGAGCCATTTACCATATATTTGTTTAAACAGAAACTAAGGCTGCAACTAAACATCACAGGACATCACACTGTCATTTGTAGGAGATTTTTCAGGAAAGTAGAGATTTACTTAGACATAACAGTACAAGTCTAATATAACTGCTTGTTTCCAGTTTTTGAGATGCAATAGCCCAATCTTGCCAGATTTCAGAAGCTAAGCAGGCTTTGTACTTGGATGGGCAAGGAAGACCCTGCAGATGGAGGCAATGGTAAACCTCTTCTGCTTTTCATGTGCCTTGACTGGGGTCTCAATAAGTCAGTCGACTTGCTGATACTTACATACATAAGTAATACTTAGTATTTACTTAGTATTACTTAGTATTTGTTTAGTGCTTTTAGGTGTGCAAAGTGCTTCACGTACATTATATTGCTGCAATCCCTACAACTGTCAGATAAATAAGTATTATTGTCCTCATACTGCAAATACAGGCTGAGAGTGGCTTGTCTAATTTTCTAATTCATCTTTCAGCAGAAATGAAAACTGAACTGAGTGCAGCCTGACTCTAAAGCACAGTACTACACCATTTCTAAGAGAATATGCTTATTCAAGCTAGGCTGGGCCACATCAGCTTTAAGAGTATATGCTAATAGAGACTTGCATAGGTAGAAGACACTTTCTTCAGAGTAGTAACATAACTGGTCTAAAACAGGAAGAAAACTGAGTGCTCGCAATCTGGTGCATTTGTGAGATTAATGATTAATGAACAAACAACCGTCAATATTACTGATGTTTAAATAAGCCCATGTCTCTTCGAGTTGCTCAGGAGTGTCCAGGCATAGTAGAATGGCCAGATGGGCACAGTTAGAAAGAAGCATAAAAGAACTATAGTTGTCACCCTGATATTTTGGCTCACAATAAACAGAGCAGGCCAACAGAAGGTGCAAGTCAGCACAGAGCCACCAACATCCAGAGATTTCCTTCAGTTCTAGATGATGCCTATTGAAAAGAACACACTGAATGCTCTTATGTCAGGGCTTTTCAGGGGGCAGAAAATAAAAACACATCAATTCTATCATGTTAGAGTCTACAATAGAATGATTCGTTGTTTTCTACATTTCATATCAGAAGATCAGCTAGGAATGTTTAGTACCTAGATAAGCCTTGGAAATTAGCAAATGTTAAGAAAACAGCCTTGAGGAAGCAAGTGGCAAGTCAAGTTGGTGTCTTAGCTAATGCATGCTTCACAGGAAAGATGAACCAAAAAAATAAACATCAAAGGCTTGCTGCAAGTGTAGGGTGGCTTGGCTTTCATGGCTCAAAAAAAGAGCTGAAGAGCTTATAATGCAAACAAACAGATGACAGAAATGCAATTTCCTCTGAAATTCCAGATGGGCTCCTTACCTCCCTCTGAGCTGGATTGCTTCCTCAAACCTTTTCTCATCCATTGCTTTCTGGACATCTTTGGTCTGTAAAGAAGGTGGTTATGGGTCAGATTCTTACGGAGAGAAACCACAACAAAAATCTAATAAAAAGTAAGGGACAGTGGCCTGAATTAATCTTCTTCTGTATTCCTATTCAGTCTCCACCCCAAGGGCCAGCAGGAACATCTACCACTATAGAATGAAGCGGAGGGGGAGACAGAAGAGGGGAGAGGGCAAACTCACGGCTTGCAACAACCCCCAGGAAGATATATTGCTTTCATTCCATCAAGTTCTTCCTTTCAGCAGATGCTGGCATGAGCAAAGAAAGCCCGCTCCTTCCCTTAGCACAGCCCAGCCCAAGCAGTCCTTTTGAGCATATCAGACTCCAGCTAGGTAGCATCAGCTCATCCTTTCCATTCAGGGCCTTTGGAGACCACTGCTAAAAATTCCACACCCACCTTCCCCAAATTATGAAATTATAAAAAATTATGCAGATGAGGAATATCAGCATGCTTTCTGTACAGCTGATCAGGGTGCATTTGGGAAGTTTGGATAAATAAAAGCTTAATTCAACTGTTTTGCCTCAAGGACCAGGAGAAAATGACTGGACCACATGAAAAAACTGTTGAGGTGAAAGAATTCATCTACAGGGAGAAAGTAATGAAAACTGGAAACCAAGGGAAGAGCCTGAAATCTACGGTAAGTTATTGAGTTACACTTTTTGCCCGCTTGACTCCCTGTCCAATGTCTGTTCTACGCTTCCAGCTAAAGCAAAGAACATGTTCTTGAGTTCCTGCCGGTAATCAGGGAGAGTGGTTGATTAGGAGGTGGGTCCTAATTTCTACCAAAGGAAGAAGTTTGCAGAAGTGGATCTTTCCCACCTCCCTCTTCCTCCAGCCACCCCTTCTGTGCCCCAGAAAGCTGATGCCGAGAACTGGAGAACTTTCAACAACAAAATGCCATGCAGCATTGATGGGTGGGGCTGGGGTTGGATCTGCAATAAGAAATTGAGTTTACTCCACATTCAAAAGGAGGGGGATGATTTTGCCCAATTCCTCCTCCTTACTGCTGCCTCACACTTCCAGATCTACAAAAATAATACCAGTTTTGTTGTTTATTAGCACAATTATGTGCCAATCTCCTTGCCTCCTCACTTATATATAAAATGGAGTCTTTAAAACACCAGATTCAAACAATGCCTTCACCCTCAGCGGACGTTGACTTTTGTGGCCTCATGAAATACTCACCACTTGTACACACTCCATCAGGGGAAGACGCACCGACTGGTTCCCGGAGAGACTCACCACGCATGCTGGAGTGTCTGGTGTTGCTTCCAGTAGTGCCATCACAGCTTCCATACCCATTTTGCTGCTCTAGGAGGCACAAAATGCATTTCCTGTTAGGGAACTGTTGGAGGGTGTTGTTGGAGGAACTCACTGCTGCCTAGCTTGTGGCCAGGGTCAGAGGAATACATACAATGAGCTGACCAGCTATATATCACTTGCAAATTTGGGCTACGTTCTACAATTCCATAGCATGGTATCCTTTGGCACTAGATAAGCCTTGCCTCTCCAAGCAATGGAAATCATGCTTCATCGCCTTTAAAAATATATATGTACTTTCGGAAACCCGTAAGAGAGAAACTAGGGTCTATCACGACACTAACAGGAGACTGTAGCCTGCACTTTATCAAGAACATCTGCTAAACTTACAAACAACAATCATTATGAAGAAATGCTTTTCAAAGGAGTGATAATAACTGAAAAACTTCTGCTTTGGAAGCCAAAAACTTCCAGAAACAAATGTGTAAAGAAGGGAGCTGGTACAGCCAGCCTTGAAAGCAAGAACTCCATCTAGACATTCACATACTGGGTTGGATCCACATTAAATTGGCAATCTCTACAAAGTGGCCCTATGACGCCTTCCTTCATCTTTTCGACTTAAACAACTTAAATGGCACTAGAGGTGTTTTTAAATTCAAAATTAACAAAAGGTCAGGTGAATTCAGGGTTTGAAAATTTCTGAAGTAACTCAATATAGATAACTCTGAGGTAAAATCTGAACATGCACATACTTTAGTTCTTAGGTTTCAGACTAATGAGTTTCTTAAGCTCTTCACAATTACTTAAAATTTTTTGTTGAGACACTTTTGTTCCAGTATTTTCCCAATCACTCTAGTACACTTTCTTTGAGTATTCTTCTACTCTTTTGGTTTTAAGAAGGCTAGTACCCAAACCCCTTCTCTTGAAACACCAGTACTCATCTTCAGTTTTTAACTGACTCTTAAGGTCTCCAGAAGTGGTTTCTAACCACACCAGACCAGGGATTTCTTCACTCTTCAGAGCTAACTTCCTGTTTGACCGGGTAGGGAAATTCTCCTCTTACTAGAAGATCTATTCCCTTTCTTTAGCCCAAATGGGAGTCTGTGCCTACTTCACAAAATTCTGTGTCAACTTTCTCCCAGTCTGTGTTAAACTGCTCCCAGTTAATACTCAACTCTTCTCAGCTAGGGCTGAAATCAGATTCCCTTTCCTCAGTATCCAGTTCAGAAGTCTTTCTCTGTTCAGCTCATGCTACCTGACTGGGGTAGCCTGTCACTCAAAGCTCTCGGTTTCTGTGAAGCATTAACTCTTCACAGTCCTTCAGCTGTTCGTACAACACTTCTAAGCTTTTAAAAAGTGCAGACCATCACAGCCCCTTCAATTGCAGATTCCCCTCCTGCTATTCATCAGGGTCTGCTAACCCTCAGAAGCACCATCAGGAACAAGTGTGCTGGTAGTGGTTAGTGTCAGACTAGGATCTGAGAGACCCAGGTTCAAATCCCCTCTCTGCCATGGAACCTTGGCTGGATGATCTTTGGCCAGTCACACACCCTCACAGGGTTGTCTGGATGATAAAGCGGACAGGAGAATGATGGAAGCCCACTCTGAGAAGAAAGGCAGGAAATAAATAAATAGATTTAATGAAGATCAGTGGGCTGAAGTGTAGGGGTGGGGGAAAGAGTTCTGTTCTGCTGATGAGAAATTTAGTGTGAATCCAGCCTATTAGGAGGAGCCCAGTAAATGACACATAGTTGCTCCCCCAGTAAGTTCTTTGGTGTCACCTGCTCACAACAGCAATTTTTTCAGACTATTTTTCCTTTGTTGATGTATTTTGCTTGGTGCCATGCAGAGAGATAATTCAATAGGATCAGAGAACAAAGAAAAGGGGAGAACAGTGATCAGGACATTAGGCTAAGCTGGGCTGTTTGTCTCTGAAACAGGGAAATTTGTCTTATGCGTGAATTACCTTTCTTGGTAGTGCTGGGAAGGATCAATTTACACTTTTAGGATAGTGCTACTGCTTGGTTGCAGAGAGGTCAGCTTGCAAAGACGCTAACAGTGCTGCCATACCATATCAGAAACTAGAAAAAGAAACTCTTCCATCCTGTAGCCCTAAATGAACCTGCAGATTGCAACATATGTTCTAGAAACAGCAGCAGGCTGACTAAATAAATGCAAAAATATTATAATAATAATATGTTTATTGCTTTTCCGGCCGAAGCCATAAGCCATACAAACACCAACAAAATATGAACTGTACACTTGAACATACCCAATTCACACAGACATAACTCGTCATTATCACTTTAAACTATCTAAGCTCATGAAGATTTTGTTTCTTTATCACCGTGGCTAAAAAGGAAGCCACTATAGCAGAGGTTTGATTGTCAGGAAAGTTATCAGACAATAACACTGAGATTGCCCAAGGAAGGAAGGGAAGCTTTTCTTTTAACATAATAGGAATAATAAATCTCTCTCTTTCCTTACTCCACTTAGGGCAAAAAACTATTATATGATCCAAGGTCTCTAACTTTCCTTGTCTTTGAGGGAGATAGCGGCAGTCCCGAAATGCAAAAATATTAAACATGAAGACAGGACTAAAGGTCGTACCCAAAGCAACACAAATTGTCTCACCTAAGAACTTAAAAAAAATTAACTATATAGTCATTCAGATTTCTCTCAACACTCTTGAACTCCTGGTGAAATCTTCCATCCCTTTCTGATTTTTTTTTGGGAGGGGGCATTGCATGGGAGGTTTGCAATGCCACAACTCAACATCATTGAGAACAAGAATTCATATACAAAACAAATTGCCCTTTCCCCAGCAGTGCAAGTTGTACAAGTTGTCTTCCAGTTTTGCAGAAGAACGGCAAATAGAAAAGACCTCCTGGTGGTTATCATACATCCTAATAGTTGAAAATCCTGCTAGAATTTTAGTTGTCTCCATCACACCATTGAACGCCCCCACCCTCAATCCACCTGAAATTCCTGAAATTGTCTTGCTATCTGAAAATGACCTCCAGATATAACAACCATTTCTGTTTCTTAAAGTTTGTCTATTCAGCCAATCTTTTGTTATGTTTGATTTTCCCAATGACATGACCTGCCTTTATAGACTACAGGTGTTTTCCCCACTCAGCTGAGCATTTTTCATGCCTCCTTGGTGCCGTCCTCTCTGTTTATATATGCTTTTGATGAATTATTGTCTGGGTGGCTTAAGATGCCCCAGCATATTATGGAAAAAGGCAAAAGACTAACATGAGGTCTCTTCAGCTAGCTGATATTCTTCCTGAACAACGACTTAGACCAGATCATGAAGGTGAGCTCTCAAGCTCGACATACTAGAATCCAGGGTGACTAAGATATGAAGTGGATCCTTAAGAACTAGCAGTATGAAGCCACAGCAGTAAAGATCTTGCTTCACTCCTAACAGAAGTGTGATTGGAAAATGGAGCTGACAAGGAATCTAACCTTGAACAGGAAACAGAAGTCTCTAGAGTGCACTGGCATGATACTAATGGATCTTTTCTAACAGTTGAGCCAGAGACATCCAAGTCCATCAAGACTGATGAGATTCCAGATGTTGTCTGACTATTCTACTGACAGAAATACTTCACCTTTCTAAGAGTTTATTATCCCCAGATGCTCTGTCTTCTAATGTGGAAGTTGTTCATTCTAATTTAACACAAATGGGTGGTTCTGGAGACCAATATATCATGGCCAACACATCCTTGATGTTTTCATAGAGCTCTGGGATCTAGTTATGGAAACAGTGATAGCTGAAGGGAGGCTATTAAATTGTTTATGAATGCTTTTGGGTCCAGTACAAGAATGAATAATAAGGCCCAATTCTGGAAGCATGGATCAACATAAATGAAGTATAAAACCTCCTGCAAGACAGACAGACAGACAGTAGAATGCTACTAAAGCTAGGAAATGTTTATTATTTTCACTGCAAACCAAGTTTATTTCAAAATAGAAGTGTTGTGGAGCCATTTCAGGACCAGTATGGCTTTTGTGCCTCCATTCTTTTGGAAAAATTTATTACAAGTATGTCCTGAATGAACCTGCTCCCAGAGGGCCAATTTGGTTGCCCTGCATGTCCAGCAGATACCCGTTTAATAGTTAACATTCAATTTATATACCGCCCTTCAGGACAACTTAACGACCAACTCAGAATGGTTTACAAAGTGTGTTATTATTATCCACACAACAATCACTCTGTGAGGTGGGTGGGGCTGAGAGAGCTGTGACTGACCCTAGGTCACCAACTGGCTTGAAGCAAAGGAGTGGGGAAATCAAATCCAGTTCTCCAGATTAGAGTCCTACTGCTCTTAACCACTACACCAAACTGGCTTCATGTCAAAGGAGATCAGCTTGTGCTTGTAGAATCCTCTTTCAATAGTTGGTGGATCCATACTTGGAATTCAGAGTCTGCATAATTGCTGAAAATGATTCTCTGTGGGTGGGGTTACTCACTGCAGTTCTCAGGAAAATAACAGAGAAAATTTCAGACTCATTTCCCAACTGATGACACTTCAGACCTGCTTAAAGAATAGTGATCACAAGCAATCTCCCAGTTCTTGCCACTATTATCAAAAAACCTGGGTGATTCAGTAGCCAGGTTACTGTGGCAGAGGGCCTGCAGCTTTCTTTTCCGGACACAGGATGGTAAGAGGGAGAGAGAGAGAGGAGATCTGATCCAGACACTAGAGTCCCTCTCTGCTCTCAGGGATCACTTCCAGCCATGGGGTATATATGTGTGCATATGCAGAAAGGCGACAATGAACCATGGGAAAAATTTTAGTGACGTGGAAAAGGCTGAGGCAAAAATAAAAACAAAGACAGCCCCAGCGTAACACAAATTCTCCCCTTTCAAGCCCAGTCCTCAACTAAGGCAGGAAAGGAAGTTAAGAAGAAAACAACAGAATCTGAGTTCAGTGGCACCTTAGAGACCTAGAAGATTTTCAGGTTCTAAGCTTTCAAGTGTCAAAGCTCCTTTAGCTGAATAAGGTTATACCCTGAAAATCTTCTTGGTCTCTAAGGTGCCACTGAACTCAAATCCTGCTGTTTTACTGCAGGCCAACAGAGCTACCTACCAGAAAGAAGAAACAAAAGAAGAAAAAAAGTATCTCAAAACCTTTGAGGTATGAATGGAGCTTTGCCAAGAATCTGTTAGCTGCTGACTAGACAGGACTTGTCTAGGGGGAAGCCTCTACTCTTGGTACCTTTTTGAGCTAATTCTGTCTGCAACCAAGAGGCAGCACTATCCCAAAAGAGAAGCTCATACCATCCAAGCACCACTGAAGCCATCCAAGAAAACAAAATATCTGTACAATTAGCAACAGATCAGGAGACATGTGCTCTAGAATAAAGGTAACTTGGCTGTCTCTATTATACACCATAGGGCTTGTTGTTCCACTAGGACTAGTCATTTACTCCAGCGTCATGCATAGCCTGAGAGAAAGTACAGCACACCTCTGGATTTCAGTCCAGACCCTTCAAATGCAGAGACTGTTTGTTCTTGGCCAGTCGGGGACACAGCTCTGCCCCCACCTTTCCACGTGTCTGCTGTTAACGTAACAGGGGGAAGCTGCTGTGTGGACACCTCTCAAAATGCCCACATCTAGAGAGAGAAAAATCACACCTACCAGAACACGATCAAATGCTGAGGGAGTCCCACCACGTTGCACATGTCCAAGCACAGTCACACGTGTGTCAAAGCCAAGGCGCTTCACAACCAGCTAATCAGGAGGAGGAACAACAAACATTTTATACACGGACATGCATGTTACATCAAATGCATGTTACCCTTATCAAATTACCTTTCCCTTAATATCTACATCTTTATTCAAATACTTTAATTACCAAATGTCTCTGGGTTAAATCAAAGTTTGTGAAAAGGCAGGAAGCTCAAATGGAAAAAAAGACAAGCTTCACAGGAAAATATGCACAGGGACATATCTAGCGCCTGGAAAAGCCTGTTCTGATAATTTGTTTTCAAAGATGTGTGTGTTGCTATGTACTGCTGTCATCCTGTCCCCCTCCCATTGATTTAATCACTTACATCCTTTACATAATTAGAGGTGATCGATTTCCCATTCCGGTCGATAGCACCCTCAGCAATGATGATAATATTTAGTCGGGATCCTCTGCTCCGTGCCTGTTCAAATAAGAACATGGATGCCAGTGACTGATGCTTATATTCAGGGGCGAGAAGAGGCTGCACTGATTAAAGTTCTCTTGTGATCTTAACATTGATGCTCTGAGCTTGACACCTTGTGCCTTCTCCTTGTCCTACTCTGCAGGTACTCCTCAATGGCAGGCAAAAGGATGCCTGAACCCAGCTGGGTACCCTCTACAACTGTAACATCAAATTCTTTCAGAGATCTTGCCACATCTTCATGCCTGTTGGGTAGCTTTCACTATCCAGCACCACCTGCATTTATGCACCACAGAAGTTACACAAAAAGACTGTCTCTGTGAAGAGCATTAAGCAAAATACACACTCCTTCTAAAAGGTAATGTAGCTTTGAGTTGGTGCATAGTACAGGAACAGAGAAATGTCTTCAACCTGCTAAGCCTCCTGGAAAAGTAACAGCAATAGAGGCTTTTAGCCAGGCATCTCCTTGCAGAACAGACTGAAACTGAACCCTCTCACTACTTTTTCTTACCATGGTTTTGAGAGATTGCATAATTCATTTTGTTAAAAAACATACCATGCTAGCTCACCTCACCAAGCCTCTCACACATGAAATCCTCCCAACCATCCTCAGGAGGCGATTCAGGGATGAAAAGCCAGTCAGCGCCAGAAGCCAAAGCTGAAACTAATGCAAGGTACCTGGAAGGGAACACAGGGGTCAGCATGTAAATAACAATTCAAAGTACCGATCAGTGTGAAAGAGTTAACCCCAAGAGCCAAAGCAGGGGGGAAACCATTCTGCACACACCTATCTGTGTGTAACCCCCTGCCTGAACAATTACAAATACCAAACTTCCCTTAATTTAAGAAACCAAACCAAACTAGAGCTCTTTTCTTACCCACAGTGCCTGCCCATCACCTCCAACACAAAGGTTCGCTGGTGGCTACAAAGTAAAGAAACAGAGAAGAAGGGCTTATCTAGATGATTGTTCAACCGCCTTTTCCTATGAGTGTAATACTCATCCACACATTGTCTAGGCAGGAGCAGAAATCATGTTGGAATAGTGCCTTGTAAGGGGGATGCACTTATACTGCTTGTAACCCTCACTCTTGAAAAAAATCTAGGACTGTGCACTCAGGCCACAAAGGGCACACAGTTACTAGGGGAAGGATTAGAAGCTGTCTATAATATAGGTGGCCTAGCTCAGGCAACCAAGTGGGCTCTGAAAAGTTTTGGAGACACAGACCCAGGAAGAAAAGTCAGCATGGTCATGCTCATGACATTTTGGAGGGGAAATATTGATACTTGAAGTCAGACAGCATTCTGCCAACAAAAATTTGTGTGTATTAAGATATCTAAGCAACAGAGGTTCTAATTTGGAAGAAGTCTTCAGGATTGTCTGCAACAAATTCATTGCTTTAATATTGCAAAAAAGTTGCTTGGAAAGATAACAACAGGCCCTGGGAAGCCATTTCATCAGGCCTAACCATGCCTGAGAACAACAGTGTTGCAGGGTAGGAAGGGGTTACTCAGTTCTCCAGCTAGTCTAAGGCATGATGCATTCTTGAGAAAAAGGGGACAGGAAAGGAAATAACTCATGTGCTCACCTCTGGGCAGTGGTAGTGATTGCATCAATCACCTCCATGATACGGTGCAGTGCAGAGTCAGTGCCAATGGTCATATCTGTGCCGCAGAAGTCATTGTCAATGGAACCCACCAGACCCACAATGTTTAAATGACAATATGTCTTAGCCACTTCATCAGTGATCTTTCCTAAGAGAGAACAAATTAATGAATATGAATGAAAGGCTGTGCATGTCCAGGCATATGAGAGTTTATTTGCCTATTTCCAAAAACAATTTTAGAGGATAAGGGTTTACTCGGAAGCAAGGAACAGGGTGAAGTTAGCCTGATTGGAAATGGTTACTTGATTAACAGTCTTTTTTTAAAATGCAAGACAGCAGATGAGATGCCAATCTTATTCTGTTTTGGATTTGATTTGCAGTAATTTACTGATTACAAATCATTTTGGTTTTTTGTGACAGATTGCAGAAGGATGTGTTTCATTTTCTTTAAAAGTCACAAAAGAATTAAAAAGGAAAAGGATGGAGGATTAGGACTGACATAACTTAATCTTGATTTATGGATCCTGAAAGCTCTCAAAAGCTAAGTACAATTGAGTAATAAAAAAAAATAATAAAAACTGCAAACATAAAATTTTTCAGCATTTAAACAAGCCATCACTAACCACATGTGCTCCTTGATTTGAAAATATGAAGCTCCTTGATTTGAAAATATGAAGAAAATTTACAAAGTTCCACAAAAAATGTAGCTAAAATGATAAAATATATAAAAGGCAAATAGCTGTGTTGCATTACAAACTTGTTAAATACTTAAAAACAAGCACGGGAAAAGCATTCTCCAAGAAGAATATTACTATGCCTTCAAAGTCGCAAGACTTTCCTCTTGTGTGTGTCTAATTCTCAGCTTGGCTAGAAAAATGTCCTGCCAAATTGTCTAAGGGATGGATTTGATCATATCTGTACTTCATTTTTGAGGGTTACACAAGGACACTTCTTGCATCTGAAGAAGAGAACTGTGATTCTTGAAAGCTTATGCTACAGTAAAGTTGGTTAGTCTTAAAGGTGCTACTGGACTCTTTTCTACAAGGACACTAATATCATATTTAAGTATCAGGTAAATTACTAGCCATTTTCAGGAAAAGACAAGGGACAAAAAAGGGAAGAGCAGAGAACTCAAGACATCAGCCTATGTGGGGGGGGTGGGGGAAGCCAAAAAAGAAGAATGAAGAAAACTTTGTGAGGAGCACTGGAGGCATGCTAAAAGGGAGAAGTGCTGAGAAGAGGTGTGTAAAAGACAGCAATATTCCCTCAGAGAAATGCAGCTTTGGTGGGATCAAAAAGTGGCAACATTTCACACAATTTCTTGTCTTTTAAGAAGCATACATTCCCCCCCCCCCCCCCGATTTGCTATGCACAGTCTGCACATCTCTTGGCTATCTGGAAGGCTGGAAACAGAGCTTTAGACAGCATCGCCAACCACGCTGCTGTTATGATTGCATGAGTGACTGCATGAGTCACAGATAGCTGCTTCATGTGTCTTATGTCATAGTTAGTGGCCAGTGAACCAGCCAGCCAGCTACCCTCCTTCCCCAATGCATTTTGTGATTCTATGTATTTTAGGATTTTTGAAATATCCTTTGAAAGTTGGGTGCTGCTTGACATGCAAGGCCTGCAGGGGAGTGCACATGAGTCGTGTTTTTTAAAAGTAATAAACACATGCAACACCATCTCTGTCATAACACTTGCATCATGTTGTGAAGACTTTTAAAAAGTGCTTTGTTTCCTTTAATAATTTGGAACTAGTGCCTATCTTTAATATACAGATCTTGTGCATATGTAACAAGACTTTTTAAAAAGAGAGTGATTCTGATATCATGCCACTGTCACAGAGAAGAAGTTTGGAGGAGCTAGAGCACAATGGCTAAAATCTGCTTGTGTCACACTTTCAATGTTTGCATGGAAAGGCTCTCAGCAATTTCAACCCGATTATTACACAAGTTCCCAGTGAAATTTGCACACTTCCTGCCATGGATGGAAGGGGCAGAAGACCAATCTAAAGTTCATAGATGCATAACAAATAGGCTCAGCATTGGGAACTGTTTGAGCCAAGCACCAGACCCTCTGGGATTAGTCAGTGGATTGGCACCAGTATCAAGGTGCAAGGTTGTGTGTGTGTGAACTTCAAACAGGGAGGGAAAGACTGGAAGGCATATTTTTGCCAATGGTAACATCTTGCTGAGCAGTTGCTTTTCCCTTCCTGTTCCAGGTACTATAAAGCTTGGGGCTGGCCAGAAACACAATCCCTTAGATGTGAGCAGAAAGGCAAAAGCCAGAGGGCCTGTGCCTTCAGACGAGCCTGCTACTGAAACCAGGACTAGCCCAAGACATAGTTGGCTGTTGAGCTTGTTTACTGGTTCATTTATATTGTGTTCTTTACTCTTGTAAGCCACTTTTGAGTCCCTTCAGGGAGAAAAGCAGTGTACATATATTTATGTAGAACATTTTATGATGCCTCTCCAGGAACCTGCCAGAGGTGGCTTACAAAATAAAAATAATAAAAATAAAACATTAAAATATATTAATTAAAATCCAGCATTTTAAAAGTCCCAGCCCAGAATAAAAACACACATTGTAAAAAAGAGACCCTGGCTTGAAATAAGTTTCCAGGATAAAAGTGTGTGTGTTTTTTTTAAACTAACCCTTAATTATAATCTTGGATGAACAGAAACATTTTGGCCCAGCACCTAAAAGAAAGCAGCATAGGGCCAGGGAAGCCACAAGGGGAAAGGCATTCCACAAACCAGGTGCCACAACTGAAAAATCCACATCTCTGGTTACCACCTGCCTTGCCTCTGAAGGCAGGGGCACGGACAGCAGGACTTGTGAGGCACATCTTAACTGGTGGGCTGGACAATATGGAAGTCTTTCAATATTAAATAACAAACCAACATACCTTCACCGACTAGCTCCTCTAACAGACCACCCCACTCTGTGCGGAAGATGTTTGCACCAGTCAGACTGCCATCTCCACCAATGACACACAAGTTGGTGATGCCATGCTGTACCAAATTGTAAGCAGCCTGCAGACGGCCCTCCCGGGTGGTGAAAGCTTTGCAGCGGGCACTGCCAATAATGGTGCCACCCTACAAGCAAACAAGGCAGATGAGAAACTACAAACCTTAAACTAGGCAGGCAGATCCATAGTTGAGCTCACAACCCAAAAGATAGGACTAGCCTATGAAGGGCTGGAGTTTCAATGGGAAATCAACATGGAAATTTTTTATTGGAGGCTGCTGTAGAAGAAGGAGCTTGGTATCTCTGGATTCAAGTATAACAAGGGTGTTCCAATTTCTGGCTGCATCACAAACATGCTGAGCAAGTCCAGAAAAGGACTGCAGGGCTCCTGATGCACCAGTTGGGCAACAGTGCTAGTATGTATGAAGAGAGTAGCCCTTAGCCCAAAGCATGGGAGTACACCAATAAACCAATAAGCAATGGTTGGAAGGGAGGCTGACTTGTCAAAAAAGTAGCCTCTTTCTCCAAGAAGTCATGCAGTCAGACCTGTGGCCTTTGGAGATCCTTCACAGCAGTATTTGCTCAAATTATATAGACAAATTTGAATATTGCTTATGTGAGATGTCCTTCCTATTCCTCTATGAAGCTGGCCTTACCATCAGACCAAAATCTCCTTTTAAGGGTCTCGAAGTTAGGAAGGGTCCACAGCTGTTGACCAGCAGAGTTTGATGCAGCCCATGCCATCCCCATACAGAGGCATCTTTCTGTTTACTCAAAACCACACCCGTCTCTTGACAGTCTGCTCCATCTGAGATCTTACAACATTGATGAACACTGCTGTATTCTGGGAAGTGATGGAGAATATCCCTGTCCCATATGTGAAGTGAAAGGATGGCAGCCATGGGATTAGCAAAACATACATACATTAATCAAAGAAACTTTAGACTGTTACTGGGAAGTGTCACTCTGGAGAAAGAAAGCAAGAGAGGCTGAGAGACACAAAGGTGATGTCTGTGAGTTGCTTGTGTTAACTGGTGATTCAAAGAGCAACGCAATGAGAGGCTCTGGGGAGGGAGAACATGCTGTTAGCACTTGTTAGCTTGGGGCTGCCTGTCATAACCTGTTAAGAAGGTGCAAATGCACCCAGGAAACTGGCATAGCTGCTCTCCTTCCTCTTCTCTTTCTGCGCAAGATTCTAGGAAAGTCTACGTGGGTAGATACAAGACAAAGCCCTGGACACAGCATGCCAGCCTCGTTCAAGCTCAGTTCTGTCAGAAGCAGCAGCTGTCCAACAGCAGCATACAGACAAGAAGGAACCGAGGCAGGACTGTGCCATGCAGCACCAAACTGTTACCTGAGGGAAAGGAGACACATCAGTCAGACTGGGCAAGGGTCTATGAAGTAGGGGGAAACACAAAGACGGTTGTGAATAGACTGAGTGGAATAAACTGAATTCAGCCATGTTTTCCCACGATGAGATCTATCTATGGGGTGACTGCCGCTTAAATGGTGCACAAACTCTTGTTGGTGGAAGTCCAAAGCCACTAACTGACTTTTTCTGAAACAAAGGACTGAGAAGAAATCATGAATATGAGGGGAAAGGATAAAGTTAAACATGCCACAAAGTTAGGACAAACCAAAGAGTCTTTTTGGAGGGCTTCCAGGCAGGGCTACTGTATATGGACAGAAAGATATTACACCCTACACAAGGACTTTGGACTGAGTTGTGCACCAAGTATGAAAAAATCCTACAGCAACTGTTCTGGAGATTTGGACATTTTTCTCCTATTAGATCAATCATCCCTTCTTTGTGATTCCCCTAAGAAAATAGTAGTATACTGATCAAAGCTTGCATAGATATAACATGTTTTTCATATACAACGTTCTCCCATTAAATTACCAGAACTGAAAAAGTCCTCTGCCTAAAACACTGGATAACTGCTGCTGGTCAGGATGGACAATGTTGGATCAGGTGGTTAAGGAGTCTGATTCACTGGAGGGCAGCTCCTTTTATCTTACCAGCCAGGCTTCCTTTTGAACTTCAGCTAAAAGCATAATCAGTGTACAAAAGTACCTTTCCCCTTCCTTTTCAGAACCTTAAAAAGAAGCCATGGCATGGACTGGCCAAAATCTTTCTCTTTGATTTTTTTTTAAAATCTTGCAGGGATTTTTTTTGTATGAGGGGGAAACATTAAAAAATGTGACCCTTCCCCTCTACAGTATGAAGTGATATACTCTACCACCTCTGGATTTTACCACCCCATTTTGCTACACGTGCAGATAAAGCCTAAATGTATGGATCTGAAGCAATGTGTAGACTCCGCTGCTGTGTGTGTGTGTGTTATGTGCTATCAAGTTGCCTCTGACCTACGGCAACCCTATGAATGAAAGACCTCCAAAATGTCCTAACATTGACAGACTTGCTCAGATCTTGCAAACTGGAGGCCATGGCTTCCTCTATTGAGTCAAGCCATCTCATTTTAAGTTTTCCTCTTTTCTTCCTGCTTTCCACTTCTCCTAGTATCATTCACTTTTCCAGAGAATCTTGTCTTCTCATGATGTGATCAAAGTACACTAACCTGAGTTTTGTCATTTTGGCTTCTAGGGAGAATTCAGGCTTGATTTGATCTAGAACCCACTTATTTGTATTTTTGGCCATCCATGCTACCCGCAAACTTCTCCTCCAGCATCACATTTCAAATGAATCAATTTTCTTCAGTTTTCTTCATTGTCTAACTTTCATATCCATACACAGTAATGGGGAATACCTTGGTCTCCAAAGAGACATCTTTATCTTTAAGGATATTTTCTAGTTCCCTCACAGCTGCTCTTGTGATTTCTTGGTTGCAGTCTCCCTTTGGGTTGATAATTGAGCCAAGGAATAGAAAATCTTGAACAATTACAATTTCCAAATTGTCAACTTTAAAATTGCATAATTCCTCAGTAGTCATTACTTTTATCTTCTTTAACCTTCATCAGTCGTTGTTCGAAGTATTTGCTATTTTCTGCCAGTAACGTGGTGTCATCTGCCTATCTCAAATTGTTAATGTTCCTTCCACCAATTTTCACTGCACGTTCTTCTAGATCTAATCTGAATCCAGCACTATTCTGGATCCAGCACTACTACTAGAAAAACAAGTTAAGGCAGCCACAAAAAATGCTTACTACAATCTCACTCTAACCTGGAAGATGGCTTCTTACCTCGACATGGTTGGTCTGGCCACTTGAATCCATCTATGGTAACATCAAAACTTAACTATTGTAATGCACTATACATTCATCTTCCATCTAAGTTAACTAGGAGGCTCCAATTGGTACAAAATGCTGCAGCTCGACTGTTAGCAGGAGCAAGCAGGAGCATGAACATCACTCTCATCCTACAGTCACTCCATTGGCTACCCATCAGTTGCCGTGCTCAATTCAAGGTATTGGTTATTACATACAAAGCTCTTCATGGCCTTGGCCTAGCATACCTACGGGACCGCCTCCCTCCCTATGTCCCTCCATGGCAGCTTCTCCCTCCCTACGTCCCTCACACGGGCTCTCTCTTTGGTGGCCCCTACCCTATGGAACAGCCTGCCTGAGGAAGTCAGGCGAGCCCCCACTCTCCCGGCTTTCTGCAAATGATGCAAAATCGAATTATTCAAAAAGGCTTTTTATTCAGATAGGAGGAAAGTATTGTAGGGAGGGGGTCTCAGATGCTTTGCTAATGATTTAGGGACCATAGACTTCATCACTATGTTGCCTTACATATTATCTGTCGTTTTGAATATGTACTCCTATATACTACCTGTGCTTCATGTTACCTAATGTCAGTCCTAGAATTATGTTCTGTTTCAGCAATTCTTTAACCTTGTATTGGATCCTTGCTAATGCTATGTCTTTTAAAATCCTATGACATTGTTTTATGGAAATACCCTTGACACTGTATGGAAATGTCCTTGATACTGATTGTACTAATCTCACACTATGTAATCCGCCTTGAGTCTCAGCGAGAAAGGCAGACTATAAATGACATACATACATACATAAAATTTAACTTTCCATATGATATGCTGCTCTACATTGAGATTGAACAGGTAGGGAGATAATAAAGGGCCGTACTGAAACAAAATGGTTCACAAAGATGCTTTGATAAAGGGATGGGGACTGTTCAGACTACAGTATTGTGTACAGTACATCACAGCCGTTGCTGCATGTAACATTTGATCATTTAATGTACTGTGTTAATACTTTGTTTCAGCTCTGTTTCAGATTTCTGCAGTCCAAATCCTATTGCATGGTTAATTGGATGACCCATCCTATTGGTTGTATTGACTTACTCTATGTAATCTGCCTTGAGTCTCAGTGAGAAGGGTGGACTATAAATAAATAAATAAAATCCCTGTGCTACTGACCAGTCAGTTTCATCTACCTATATTTGAGAAAATGGGATTCTGAAAGATGATGGTGTTATGTTACTAAAACTAACAAATCATCCTCCAAAATCAAAAACTCCTTTCAAATCCAAACTACTCATAATGTGAAGAAGGTCGAAGCTCTGTATATTGGAGGTTGAGGTGGCCTTCAAGAGAAAGCCCGAGTCCTATTGTCAGATACATTAGGAAGTTGGGAACAGCCATGATCCAAACCTTACCAATTGAATGATGTTGGACACGCTCAGCCAGTTTGCCTGTTTTATATTCTCTCCACCATCCACCAGCCCTTCATACCCCTACAAAAAGAAAAAATAGCCATGTGAAGATCCAATCATACCAGAAAAGCTTGTGCCATTACAATTACTATCTTGTACAGGAAACATCACAAAGGTCCCTTCAAAATGCTCCTCTCCACTTGAAAGTTATCATGTACAACAGGGCTAGGAGGCAGTGAGTAAAGCAAAAACCCAGATCTCAGGGCCAAGCTACACATGACGAATGACACTTGAATGGCAAGTGGAGGGCAAGTGAACAGGGAGAAATACACTTGCTGTTCAAGTGTCATTCGTCACTTGTAGCTTGGCCCTCAGACTATGAGACAAAACTTCTGTTGGTATATGAAGTTGCCTTACATTGAGTCAGGCCACTAGCTGAGTACGGTCTACTTTGACAGGCAGCAGTTCTCCAGTGTCTCCAGCAGAGTAAAGTCTTTCCTAGCATTGGCGCATTAGATTCTTTAACTTGAATTGCCAAGGACTGAACCTTAGAGATACTGAATGGAAACTGCTTGGCCCCTAAACCAGTCTTTTTTCTCTATTCCCCATATCACTTCTCTTTAGATTTATCAAACGAAATAGTTTTCAGATATATAAAAACAACTGTCTTATAAAAACACTGTGTATATTACAAAGACAAAATGCCAGCACATCGTAATGATGTTTGTACAATATGACATTTGGGGTTTACTGTTGGTAACAGGAGTTTTTACAATACCACAACAGGATTTCTTGAAACTCTTGCTGAAATGGGAGAAACTCACAAAGAAAACTATGGAGATGGAACAGGCCAGCAATGTGATCACCCATTAACAGAAACTGAATAATTTGTATTGAAGGGGTTTGCCCCTTTTAGAGATGCCTGTCAGTTACAATCAGTACAGGATTTACAGTGGATTGACAGTCTAAAGTTAGAAGACCAGAGGCATTTTCACTCATCTAGTATTGTTCAACTGGGACTTTCCCATGAAAGTTTCCTTTACTAATGGACTTTTGTCTTTGATGGATTATATTATCAGTGTTGGAGGGAAGGCAGCATGGTATGGCCTGATCTTATCAGATCACAGAAGGGAAGCAAGGTTGGTACTGGGATGGAAGACCACCAAGGAAGACTCTATAGAGGAAAGCAAGGACAAACCATCTCTGCTTTTCACTTGCCTGAAAATTCTCTTGCTGAGATCACCATAAATGGGTTGTAACATGAAAACACATAAGTATGTATTGTCAATGTTATATATGGTTATTACACCTTGTAGAAATGTTACTATTTACTCAGCACTGGTCCTTGCAATGCATGTTATGTTTTTATACTACAATTATTTTTACATAGCAGATGGGTTCCCATTTGTGTTTTATTCTTGATTGATATATGCTCTAATTTGAGCACCACCCCTCCCCCACCTTTCTGTTGCTCCACAGTCCTCAGCAGGATCTGCCAGTAATATCATGCTTTAAAACAAACTAGATGCTGCTGCTGATTCATCTGAGATTTCTCCTGATTTATGTGATCATTGGTTGATAAGTTACATTCCAAGAGCTAGTTTACTGCATGACTATTTAGGTTGTGATTTGGGGAATCTGGCTTCCAACCCTATCTCTAGTTCTAATGGTATTACAGGAGGAGGATTTAAAAGATGATAACCAGGATCCAGATGGTCTACTTGGTCCATATGTACACCTTATTTCCTGTCCCCCTGAATATCCATTCTAGAAGTATTTCCCCAGAGCCCTGAAGTTGTTCTGTCCCTCATCCCTCAGTTCACCAAGAAGCCAAATGGCCCTGAAACTGCTTCCAATGAATTTGTAGAATTTTGCATTCTAGATTGTAGATTTTCTCACATTTATTTCATTTATATTCTGCTTTTCTCCCCAAAAGGAACCCAAAGCAGCTTACGTCATTCTCTTCTCCTCCATTTCATCCTCACAGCAACTCTGTGAGGTAGGTTAGGCTGAGAGGGCGTGACTGGCCCCAAAACACCCAGCAAACTTCCAAGACAAAGTAGGGATTTGAACCCAGGTCTCCTAGATCCTAGTTTTGACATTCTCAACAGTGCACCATGCTGGCTCTCAATTACACATCCCTGGGCTGGCAGTTTCTAAGTAAAGACCTCCAGGAGAACAGCCTGATGATTTATCACTACATCAATAAGGTCCAGCCTGGTTCACACCATACTCACCCTCTACGTGTGATTAGGGAATGAGACTGCACCTTCTCAGCCGATTCACCTGATGTACTCAACCCACTTGTAATACTATCCGATGTCCATGCACAGGCATAAGGTCTGAACAGGGGATATGTTCCTATAATACAACATGAGCAAACTCACCCTGCACCCTTAATGTGCCACCCCAAATCCAGGAATCAAGCTTGTGTATTGGCTAACAAGCATTGGATTTTATGCAGATATATTATTAAGGGTGCTACAGGCAGGGCTATAGCACTTGGTGAGTGCAGCAAGAAGGTGAGATCTCCTTCTCCAGGTGTATATAAACAAGGCAAGGGACAGCAGCATCTAAATTAGGTTCAATTTTACCCTATACCACCCTCAAGAGTCTCCCAGGAGGAGTATAATAGTTTTCAAGACCACACTATACCAATAACCAATATATCAGGAAGAAAAGCATTTCAAAGGATGGAAAAAAATTGAACCTCATAGATCAGGAACACTTTCGCTCCAACGTATAGCCCCATGCGAGTCACAGCTCGGACAGCAGCATTCATACCTAGAAAGATGGAGCACAAGATAAACAGTGGCCACAGTCTGAACCAAGCTGGAGCAAGGCTCTTGGTTTTCATCTGGGCAATAACTGAGTTAGATTTTCTGTCATGTAACTTCCATTTACAATGGGATACCAAGCAAATATTCTCTAGATATTTTTTTAAAGGTTTATACTCTCTGCCCCAGGCTTATAAACAATATTAGATGGCCAAAAAGATAGATGAAAATGTTATTAGAGGCATGCAATGCCATCAATGACAAAACTGTATAAAAGGCTGACGTGCAGAAATTAAGACAAGAAAACAAGCATAAGGAGATGAGAATGAAAGCCATGTAATCAAAGGAAAATTATATTGCATGTTGGGAAATGAGACTGAGCAAAATCATTGCACCTGATTGAGAAGCGAGCCGCATGTGGGGCTTGAGATGGGCGTTTGGACCCTGAGATGTGTGACTGAGTTGCAGGCTTAGGCCTTTACTGAGTGAGCAGCAAAAGTAGGATAGGACATCCACATACAATCCAGTTCTGGGGATCTTGTGACTGGAAATAAAATAATACTGTCCAAAAAGCTGCCGCTGAGATGGAATGGGAAAAAGAAAACTTACTGGAGAGTCAAGAGGAATGCCTCATATTTCATTAACATTTGGTCTGAATTTGATGCACTCATGTTCAAAAGCAGGGTAGCAACTCAGATATATACTGGAAAAGACAAGGGAAAAAAACCCTCCGAAAATGAGCTGCCACCCCACCCCACCCCAAGTTTTTGAAAACAAGTCAATGAAGAAAAAATGTATTTGTCCTTTTGTGGGGGAAATGGTTAACAGTTCTGGAGGCATAAGTTCATTTAAATAACCTTTTTTCAAGGTTCACATTTATCACCACGTTAGCTTCACAGGAGTCGCACTGCAATTGTAGGCATTTATTGTATTACTCCACACTCAACTTCTCTTTAAGGACAGGTTGAACTTCTATTGGCCAAGTCAAACACAGGCCACCATCTGCTCAGAAAGTCTTGTCTGCTATGGTCTTAGGTCTGAAAAAATAGAGTGCTTCAGGCACCTGGCAAGATACAACATATTGCTGGTAGGCTTCCTTTCAGTTTGGCAGGTTGTATGTTATATTGGACTCAAAATGGCTCAAAACGGCTTAAAGGTGCTGAACTTACAAAAAACTTCTTTAAAAGATTAGGGTGGAATCAAACCAAAGATGGGGGAAAATATTAATGTACAGAAACAGAACCAAAAATGTGTACTCATTTGACTCCATGTCCTTAACCAAACCACATGCAGCGTTCTGCCGTGTCGGCACACAGGAAAATACTGAAACAATGCAAATTGGTTTCACAAGTCATCAGCCTGTCCCTAAAGAGAAACCTGAAACTGCTAATGCCGTTTTCCACTCTGAGTGCTATTTTTCCCTCGGACGATATGACAACAGAAGACTTATTGGAAGCCAGGAAACTTAAATTGATATTTCTCTGAACAGGGCCTCTTTCTTCCTGAGAAAAACAGCATGACAAGAGTTTGGCAAGATATTTCTTTATCTTGGTACATCTGGTTGTTTACGTCCATCTCATAATTCCACAAGTTCAAGAAAATTAACGAATCAGAGCTCATTTTCCCTAGATGGAGCAAGAGTGCCAGCAGCCAGTATCTCTTCTGCCCTTTCCACTGAATCACTTTCAGTTTTTGTGAGTGTCCAGTGTGCAGGCAGGGCTAACACACCCTCCAGAGCCTCCTCAGCGGGGGGTAGCAACAACCCTCAGACTGGAGAGAGAAAGAGCGAATGGCATCCTAGATCTTCCTCCTGCCTCTGCTGCCCAGTTGTAAAGCTAAGGGAGAAAAGCATTCATGCACACCCTTATCTGGACAACTTGCTGATCAGGTCAAGCTCTGCATGCCTACAAGTTTACGGTTCCTGATCAACTTACAGAGAAGTTCCTTATAATCTAAACAGTGACTAGAACATCTGGGGGTCCTATTAAACACAACATGCAATTGTCTCTTCCTAACCCAAACAGCAGCAAAGAAGAGAAAGATGTCACAAGCAATTATCAGCCCAGATACTCACTGATGGCATTTGCAAACTGATGGGTCTACTGATTCTGAGTACTGAGTCCATCCAGAGGAGTCGACTACATACAAGACCCTTACAGTCACTTTTGAGACCCTTCCAACTACAAATTATGAACAAGAAATATCTTTCCATTCAGGTCCCCTTCACAGTAACCCCCCCCCCCAAACTAGCCTCCTATGGTGGACAAGGATGACCAACCTTCTGCAAGGAAAGCTCTACTGTATTTCAGTCACAGAACAGATTTCCCAGATGCTAGTCTGTCTGGATGGGGAGCAGCACTAGAAGATCCACCAGTGCAAGGTTGATAGTCCAACAACAAGACAAGACCCTTTGTCAACCTACTGGAGCTTCAGGCAATTTATCTAGCCCTACTACACTTCAGACCATGAATACTAGACCAACATGTTCTAATCAGAACAGACAACATGTTGACCAACAGATGTTTCACCAGGTGCTTCCATCCTGAGGCCAAAGTAACTGATGTGTTGACGTCACAGGGGCCACGCATTCTGCTGTTTGCCTTCCAACCTTTCCGATTTTCCCAAAGGTAATCAGAAAAATCAGAGAACAAAAAAGGAGAGGGAAAAAAAGCAGAAATCATAGTGGTAGCATCCTACCGGCCTCAGTGCCCGCAGTTCTCTCCTCTTCAACAGCTGTCTACACTTCTACCACTGACTTTTCCAATATCTCCGGATATGTTCCAGCAATGCCCAGTTCGGCATCCACACCTGGAATGGCTACATTTAACTGCATGGAGAGTGAGCAGGACTACCTCTTTCAGTTAGGCTATTCTCTAGAAGTAACCAACACACTACTGTCCTCTAAGGGACAGTCCACTAACAGGATATATAATGCATCAGGGAAAGCCTTTGCAGGAGATGCAGAAGAAAAAGGGGTTAATGTCATGAAACCCAAAACCAGATCCATTCTATCTTTCCTACATGCAAGTGGTCTCAGAGGCTCGACCTTAAGATGCCAGGTCACAATCTTAACCGTAGTGCTGCTACACTACCTGTATCTGAATCTGTTCAGACACCCCACATACATAGCTTCCTCAAGTGTGATACTCTGAAGGATCCACCACAGGTTCTCCGATTTCTGACTTGGAAATTGCATATAGCTCTGTCTGCTCTTACCAGACACCCCTTCGGACCTATCAAGGAAATTCCTCTTTAGTGGCTGAGAACGAAAACTTTGTTCCTTACCACGGTTACATCGGCAAGAAGAGTATTGGAACCAGGCGCCAAATTAGCCTGAGCTATGTATCTTACATAAGGACAAAGTGGTTCTGAGAACAGATCCTACCTTCATACCAAAAGTGATCTCTCCCTTCCACAGATCACTGGAATACTTCTTATCCCAAAGAAGAATGTGGCATACTCTGGATGTAAGATGCACGCTAAAAGCATTTATTTATAGAACAGAGAAAATCTGGAAAACTACTTCCTTATTTCTTTCTATATCTTCACTGAATAAAGGAATGAGAATGTCTACATCGGCCATTAGCACTAACCTCTAAGCGTGCATCACAGAAGCACACAAAATTTAAAAAAATTGACACACCAGCTAGGACTCAATACGAAGTGCTGCAACCAGCACAGCATTTGCCAGACATGCTATAGTCAAAGAGATTTGCAAGGCATCTACTTAGTCATCTGTATCTACTTTTGTTAAACACTATAAGCTGAATACTTACAACTTAACTTATACAGCGTTTGGGAGAAGAATATTACAACATATCTTATCACCAGATGATGGTGGCCCACCCAGAAAATAAGGACACTGCTCTGGGAGGTCCCATCAAGATGTCATCTGCCTCAGAGAGAGAATGGACCACTGGATACTCATCATGAAGCGTCCTTCTTCTCTGAGGGAAGGAGGACATCTTGCCCCTCCTGAAGTCATTGTCAACCTCATTACCTTCTGACTATAGAATACACTTCCTTTCTTCAGAGGAGAAGGATCCTTCGTGGTGAGAATCGAATGGTCCATTTTCTGGTCTGGCTTATGGAATGATGTGGTCTTAAATATAAACATGCCAATATCTTGTGGGAACATCTTGAATTATTACCCTATAATTGACACCCGACATACCTTTATAAAGATGGGTGTGTCCCTGGAGAGACTGGAAAAGCACCATCTGGGCTCTTGTACAGAAGACAGGGGAAGGAAGCACAGCTTCCTTCTTTCCATGGAACAACCAGCAAGCACCACTTGTTGACCCATCAAACTGTAGACACAGTGTAAGTGTGTGTGTGTTCATGTAAACAGATGCTAAGTGGATAGGGCAAATGGATTTGGATTCCCACAGTAAATCTTCGCTAGTGCCATAAATGGAGTAGTACTTCCTTCCCTTCCTTCTGCTGCAGCCCAAATGCCTCCTAAAAACGCTTGTTCTGGGGACTCTGACAAGAACAGCATGAGGGGGAGTTGGAGGCCTGCAGGAGGAGGAGAAAACTGAAGAAAAACCTCCCCCTGTTCCATTAGAGGATTTTTTGTGTGGTATTCATGGTGTTATGAGTTAAGAGTTCGTAACATGATGCTCTATAGTAGATGACCCCTAAAAGAAGTTATTTTGGAAGAGGGAAAGAAAAGTAAAGCAGCAGTTCCAGCTAGGTTCTTCCTTCACTTCTTATTCTAATCTCTTCTTCCAGCTACTTAGAACTGGTCCGTCCACTTGTCTTGCCCATCAGAGACAGACTCCCTACCAACAGCATGTGATGGGGATGCTGATCCCCACTGTAAATGTCATGTCTAGAATTGTTGGTATTGCTGAATTAAAAGATTGAGAACCCCTAGAGACTCATCCCTGCTCAAAAGATGGATCCAACTATGCCATCTTTATCACAAGTGAAAATGGATGGCAAAAAAAAGATAGCCAGCAGAATCTATTCTGTGGACAAACACTAAATTATCACAAGAAGCCTGCCTACTTTGGTTCCATGCCTGACAGAGATGTCAGTGGGACAGCACTCCCTAGAAAACTAAGACACTCCTCTAGCAAAACCATCTCTCCTAGGGAGAAGACGATAAATAGAAGCTGGCATCAAAACATAAATCTGCTGGGGTTTCAGGCTTATCTCTTGCTTAGCCTTTAATATTTTCAGTCCAATCTCTTCCAACTACACCTGGTTTCAATTTGATCCCAAATTTGTATCAGAACTTTAAAAAGACAGCACAATGAGAATCAGCTGTCCAACATTTCCCAGTGTTTACTTTTTACTATAGCCAGAATCCCCGCATTTCTAGAAAGTAAATAGTCTGCTGACCATGACTGTCAGCAGATTAATTATAGCCTTGCTAGTTGGCATCTGTACACAGTTTACAAAAAAAAAAGTTATGTACTGATACTTTCTATTAAAAGGACAATTTCCAAAATAGTGTCTGATCAGATTCCAAGGCATCTTAGTCTCTGACTGCACTGTAGAGCACAATTTCATGGAATTTGAATTCCAGTGTGTTTCTAATGTGAGCTGGATTGCAGACAAAAGAGACACGGTCAAGTAGCACTCGTAAATTCTATTAAATGGTACTTAAATGCATATTTTTGCATTAATTTCAAGGTCCCCTAAGGCCATTTTACATTATTTGAATTGTGCATGTTATGTTTCACGGCTACTTTACAGTTGACAGTAATGGTATGGTTGATAGTAATGAATGGATGTTACCTTCTGTACACAGATGCAAATGGCTCCTTGCTGCTGCGAGGGACCTCCCCCCCCACTTTTCCTGTTCTGGCACCCATTCTGAACTGTGCCAGTTCCCTGCCTCGCTGTTTGTGACTTTAACAAAAGACTGTTAAGGACAGCAATGCCCATGCCTGCTTCCTGCCTCTCTGCTGCTATGGACTGTGTTACCTATGCCTGTTTCCTGCCCCCTTGGACACCTACCTCACCTGGGCCCAGAGCCATGCCACTAGCAGCACAGTGCCAGCCGGAGGAACCCTCCACAAGCCTGGCCAGGCACCCCCTGGTCAGTTCCCACGAGGAGCCCCTTGCAGGACGGTCACTGGGTCTGCCCTCGCCACTGGGCATCCTTCTAGCCAGGCCCCGAGATGTACCAAGGAAGAAGCCATGTTCCCAGGCAGCAAAGTACTAACATGGACAGTTTACTCTGAGGCTGCCATCTCAAGACCCGGCTCCTGTCACGTCCACAGAGCCCAGCCTCGCACTGCTATGCATATCGCTGGAAGCCGCCCTGAGAGGGAAGCTACGTGCTGGCTGCCCAGAACACCTAATGGATGCATGTCAATACAACCATCGCATTCCAGAGCTGATGCCATCAAGACAACTCCAGCTTCCTGCCAGATTTGATCAACCCGCCCGGCACTCCCCTCCCCTCCTTTGTCCCCTCTTCCTAAGGTGTCACACTCATACATTCAGACCCTAAAGTGACCCATTAGCGATAGTTAAGCTTTTGTCTCCCCTCCTGAGAACCACATGGAAGGCCCTCGCCTCAGGGTACGTTTTGGGGTACTTAAGCAGGCTCTGCCTGCCATGAGGTGCGCATCATTCCTCTCCCAACCCCAACCGGGTGTGTCATTCCTCTCCCAACCCTGACCAGGCGCGCGCCATTCCTATCTTGAACTCCGACCGTCACTCTGGGTGTCTAGTGCAGGCATTAGGTATCGCCCCGCTTCGCTGCTACGTCTTTGCTCCTCACCGTGACCAGGTGTGTATCACCCCGCTTCTTCAAATTCAAGTGGGTTCCCTGCTCATGCAAACAGCTCTATTTTCATACTCTTTATTTCTTAGCTCTTGTATGTACCTTGCTTGTGTGTGTTATTGTAGGCATACACAACACTATCAGTAAACACGTTTTGAACTTATTAGTCATTGCCTCTTTATTGCATGAGTAATCTGCAAGACGGACTCTGGTATAGCTGGTTAAGAGCCGCACTAATTAAACCCAGACTGCGTGCTAATTTCCCCATAAAATAGCAGTTCTGGTAACATTGCCTCTGATGTGCATGTTTACCTGCTTTAGGATCTTCATACAGAACTATCTTAGACTGTACTTTCTTGGTTTGTAAGCCATCTCTGGATGGAGACTAATGTGTGCACAATTCCTAGTTACCTAATTCACCATATTAAGACATATCTTGCACACGCTCTCTTGGAATATTGTCAAAAGTGACAGCAAAAATGTAGATCAAAGAAAATGTCAAAAATCAGTTCACAGCAGGATATTGTCATTTACTCTGGCATCATGAAATCATTTTATATCCAATATTTTGTGCAAAAACCTGCAGTGATTTCTGCTTTTGTGCAATACACAGGTGTCAGAGACCTCACAAAGGAAATTCAGACAGCTTGAACTTCCAAAATGAGAAAGTAAAAGGATGACTAATGAATTCTGTAGATCCACACAGTAGGAACCATGCATCAGGCTGCCTATGCAGAAGGAAAATCCACACAACTTCATTCTGTTTTTAAAACTTCGTGACTTTCAAATTTGTTTTAAATGAGTAGTCTGAAGTGTGCATATGATGTCATAAACTGATTAGAGGCAGCAATAGCAACTGGCCATCTATTTGGTACTAACTGTACAGCTGTCATCATACTGCTACTTGTTCATAGGCTGCATCTTTTTCATTGCCAAAACTCTGCTCATCCATTTCCCCTTCACTTCTACAACTTTTATCAGGGTGCAAGGGCTCCACAGGGATAAGGATTTTCTGCAATATCTGTATATTACTGAAATGCACTCCATATGATGGTGCCCTCAAAGACACAATCTGGACATTTCAATTAATCTAGAATACAAATCAAATCAAAAGTGTTTATTGTCTATAGCAGTGATGGCAAACCTATGGCACGCGTGCCACAGCTGGCACGCAGAGCCCTCTCTGTGGGCATGTGAGCCAAGTCGCCAATCGCTAGGTCCAGGGCTCATTTGGAGGGGGAACACCTGCAACAGCGTTCCAGTAGCTCTGAGCAGAGATCACATGGGTTTTGGCCCTGCCCACGTGATTCCTTTTCCTCAAGGCTGCCTCCCTGCTGCCCATCTCTTTAGCAGCAGGAAGCGGAGGCAGCAGCGAGGCTGCTGGGGCTGGCTTTCTAAAGAAGAGTAAGCTGCTTTGATTTAACTTGCTTTACTTTCAGTCGTGGAGAGGGAGAGAGAGAGAGAGAGAGAGCTTCCAAGCAGGGCTGCTGGTTTAAAGAAGGGCAAACTGCTTTGATTTAATTTGCTTTACTTTCAGTCGTGGCTCTTGAGTGAGAGAGGGAGAGAGAGTGCTGACAAGCAGGGCTGCTGGTCTAAAGAAGGGCAAACTGCTTTGATTTAACTTGCTTTACTTTCATTCGTGGCTCCTGAGTGAGTGAGTGAGTGTGTGAGAGAGAGAGAGAGAGAGAGAGAGAGAGAGAGAGAGAGAGAAAGAGAGAGAGAGAGAGAGATGGAGATGTTAATTAGTTGGGACAACTGTATGAGTTGTTTTTTCTTAACTAAAACCTCAGTATTCAGGTTTAATTGCAGTGCTGGCACTTTGAAATAAATAAGTTGGTTTTGTGTTGCAGTTTGGGCACTCGGGCTCAAAAAGGTTCGCCATCACTGGTCTATAGCCATAGGCCATCACAATTCACCAAACATTGACTAATCTAGAATACAGAAGCAAGATTGCTAGCCCGGAAAGATTTCAGGCAGCACATTACTCCAGTGCTGAAACTCCTTCACGTGCTGTCTGTTCACTTCTGGTCCCAGTGCTGGCTTTGAGCAATAAAGCTTTATATAGCCTAGGACATAGGCATTTAGAATGTCACTTTGTTTTGTGCCTTCCCCACCTTCTGAGTCAAGGCGGGTAGCAACAAAGAACAGACCATTTTCAGTGGCCACCCCATTCCTGTTTCAGAACACCCTCCTCTTCTCCCTGTGTCTGGCATCATTGTTACAAAGGTTTCCATACCAGACTAAAACATTTTAAAATTTTAATTTGATCATAATTAATTGAAACTTTCATTTTTCTGCTGTTGTTAATTGCTTTTAATTGGCTGCAGCAGGTATTAAGCAGTCTTAATTGCAGGTTATATTGATTATTGTTGTTTTAGTTAGTGCTGTCTATTGTTAATTGTTGGTTTTGAAATTTGTGATGTTTTAGGGTTTGACAGCTGCAGTAACTTCTGGTTGTTTGAGGATTTTGATCTTGTGATTTTTATACTGTGTAAACTGTTTTAGGTACTTTGGTTGAAGGGCAGCATAGAACTATCATAAATGAAACACAGTAAATAAATATCCCACGGTCATGTCAAAAACTACTGAATCAAACTTCCATTCTGAACCTTCTATAAGCATCAGATGTCTAGGAACTCCTTTTTTAAAAAAGTTTTTGGTATCTTGTAGAGACACTTTGGTTTACTCAAACTTTTTGATTGGATTTCTTTGTTTTGCTGTTTCCCTCAAGATGCATGTGTGCGGGGTGTGGGATGCTTTTGAATGCCACCCAGGGTTGCTTTAAGTCAGTTGTGACTTGATGGCACTTTATTATATTATTATTAGTCTTTTGAGGTGGTTTTAGCAGGGAGGCTTCTCTGGCTTTTTTGTCCTGGTTTTTATATTTATTCTGGTTTACCACATTTATGTTACATGTTGCTGTTGATGGTACTTTAGTCATTTTGCTTGTTTTGTGGGTTTCATGTCTCTTGCAGGAATATATCTTCCGCTGTATGGTTCTGCTATGTTTATAAGCTGTCTTTTGATCAACTGATTAGATGTTTTGTTTTCCAGACAAAGCCAACTATTTCCAGCTGTTACTGCATGGATAAAGGGGTGAAAGTAGCATATGTTAAAAGATCAGCTTCTGCTAGAGGAAGTCTAGGTGAGGATTTCAGGAGGAGGAACAATGCCATAGCTGTCTATCTTCTATAGTGACAATATTCCCATTTCCTACTGTACCATGTAATCTTATGCTTGAATTAGATTGTCAAAAGTTGAATTCAAAATGAACACATGAAGCTGCCTTATACTGAGTCAGACCAGTGGTCTATGAAAGTCAGGGTTCTCTGCTCTGACTGGTAGCTGCATTCCAAGTTCTCAGGCAGAGGTATTTCATACTGCCTATTACTCAATCTTTCTTTAACTGGATTTGTTGGGAATTAAATCTGAGATCTCAACACAAAGCAGATCTTAATGCAAACCACTGAGCCAGGTCTCCTCTCAATTAGAAGTTCATACAAAATGGATTAGTTCAGAAATGTATCTAAGATGGAAGAGTTTAGATGTAACACATATTCAAGGAATAACTAACTGTATATTTTACCAGGCTAGTTGCAGATAGATTGCAGACAAATGTTTTGAGTAGATCTTTTAGAGTTTTCACAAGTGATATTAGTGATTTAGTTATCAGAGGCTCTTTCCAGATGAGAGTTCTCTGATTGCTGAATGGTTATTTATCCTTAATAGTCTGGAAGCAAAATTATGACTGTGGAGCTGCACCACACTTTCTATAGCGCTCTACCTCCAAAACCCCCCACAATGCTTGTCCCCACACATTTGCATCCAGAAAGTATCTGAGCGTCATTAGGTTTAACAAGACTAAATAGTTTCCTCCTGGAGACCTGCAGTACAGTAATTAATATCTTAAGCAATCTTTTCTTGGTCGATTTCAAGCTACTTGGTTAACATCAAGCGGCTTCAAAGAACATCTTTTTTTAAAAAGAAAGAAGTGATTTGTCAACTGCACTATTTCAAAGGGGCTCCAACTGAACTGGAACTTACCAGCAGGATCTTACAAGGAAAAAACCAACATAATTTGCAAGCTCATATGCTCCTTCCGTAGGGTAATCAGCTATTTAGTTAAATATATTAATTCATTCCAATGGAAAAGCCTCAAATAATTGAGCTTTTCATGAGCCTCTCTGATGCCTTTACTAGTCATGCACTGCCACTATTCATCTACATGTCTCTCAGATGAATAGCTGCTGCAGCTCAATCTTCCTTCAGTCCTTGAATCAGTCCAGGAGTCACCCCCAAATTGCCTTCTCCCCATCTCCTCTTCCCAAAGCTGACACGAGTGCTAGAGCTTGCAGTTCTGTTGAGCAATTGAGCAGCGGGAAGGTAGGAAGGCTAGGTCAGGGTTCCTATGGTAGCCTGGCCAAGGGGGAGCAGCTGGGTCTGACATCAGCCTCAGAGTGATATCCACAGCTAGATCAAAGAGGAGCCAGGAAAACCATCCTCCTCCAGAGGAAGACTGATCCACTTCCTCATTGTTCTACATGCTTCTGCTGCTGTTGCAGATCCCAGAAGAGGTGGGTTTTATTTTTTTATTAGTTTTTAAGTGCGTGTCTGCCACCAGCTTTGTTGCCCATAATAATTTTATTTATGTTGGTTAAAAGCTGTTAATGGAGGATTGGGGTGAGTTGAAGGAAACTGGAGTTTCACGAACTACCTCTTACCTGGATTGTGCTTTGCCAATTCATCCTGGCAAGCTGGTGTTGCAGTTGCATTTTTAAAAAATCAGAAAAAGTGCCACAAACCAGGCCATTAAAAAGTTAAGACAATAAGTAAAACAAACCACAAGAGTTCAACTATTTTGCAGCAGCAACAACAACTTAAGATTCTTCTTAAAAACTTAGTGGATAAACAATATCAAGTCTGAAAAAGGGTAATATAGAAGCAAATATGTACTGGGATACTATTATTATCATCAGAAGTGAGGGACCACATCCTTCAATATAAAGGACAAAATAGTGATTCTTGATCAAAATCATATTTATTCAGTCTGGATAGTTGAACCAAAAAGACTATGTTCTTCCTGTTCTCCACTGTATTAATTTATTTCCAATCTTTATGTTTATGTACATATTCTTTGAGTTAAGTAATCAAACTTACTTTGAATTTAATATCCCATGCTCTTTCATTGCACAGTCCTTAAAAGAATTCCTGTATTTAACAAAACTTAGTGTTTACATACTTTGCATACACTAATCTGTGGGAGGAGAAACAAGCATTTTGTGGTTTTTATTTTATTGCTGAGTATGAAACCACAGAAAGGGAAATAATTTCTATTCTACAGTAGAATAGAACTCTACTTGACTCTTTGATACATGGCTCCATATCAACAGGCCATAGCAAGAAATGTGGGCACATCAGCCTCCTTATTCAAGAATAAGTTTATATTTCATTAGAGAACAACAGTTCTAAGCTAGGATTGCCAGGTCCCCTTACCTTCCCTGGTCGGAGGACCTGCTCCCAGGCCTGTATGATAGTGTTACTTCCTGGGAAGAGATGTCATTGCGCAGGCCAGAAAGGTGTGTATGCTTCGCAGCAGGCTGATTTGGGCCCCAAATGGGCCCAATTTGGCCTGACTGGGGCCCAAATCAGCCTGCTGTGAAGCATGGGAACACTCTTGGGGTGGTGCGATGTTGTCATTCCCAAGAATGATGTCATCATTATGCCACCCTGGCAGCACACCCAGGAAGCTTATTCCCCTCCCTTCCCCTCCCCCCACACTGGCCAGGTGAGGTAGCAGGGGGTGGAAGCGGGGGATCCCCTGCCCTCAACAAGGGAATGGCATCCCTATTCTAAGTCCATTGACTTCTAGAGAGTCAACTCTGTTAAGTACTGCAGTGTTTGGTACCTATACATAAATACTATAGCAAATAGGGTAGAACTGTGCATTTACATAAAGCTACAAGCAATACACACATACTAGCATGAGACAAAGCAATGACCAACATTTTTCTTTACAATAAGCATATTACTGAGAGTTTCTTTCTCTCCCTGCACAATAAGACCAATAAACAGCCTAAACAGACATACAAGGAAAAAGTATCATAATGGCAACAAATTGAACATACATGCCAATCACCATGTTCCTAGCCAGTTTGGTGACTTCACGGGTTTTTGTTTTTTTTTTACAAAGTCTGCCATGACAATCTCCTGAATTAATTTAGCAGCCACAGGAAGAAAAAGAGTCTTCATATGCATAAATAATTAGTTGAAGTGCAGAAAGAGGCTAGAAACAAAGGCAGTTTTCCCAATGGAAAGCACTAGGCAATGGTATTATTTTATTCACAACAATGTGTAGTTATGAATCAGCAGGTTTGCAGATGACAACAAATTATCCAGTATGGTGAAAGCCCCAGGCAGGTGGTGAAGAATTCCAAAATACTCTCTCCAAATTGGATGGCGAATGGGAAACTAAATGGCAAATTAGAATCAATGTAAGTAAACAAAGTAATACATTATCAGGGAACCAATCCCTATACATATAATTGTCATTATCTAAGAAAAAGATCTTGGAGTCCTGTTGGATAGCTGAACGAAAGGTCTACTCATGGTGCATTGGTGGTGGGGAAAAAAGGCAAATTCCACACTAGGAATTATTAAGAAAGGGACTGAAAGTAAAACTGCCAGTACACGATGCCTTTATATACATCTATGATGTGGCTGTATTTATATAGTTTTGGTTGCTGTCAAAGGATATGGACAAAGGCAACCCAAAGGAATGTATTATTGGAACATCTCTATGAGGAAAGTTTAAAATCTTTGGAGGCTTTTTCATTCAGAAAAAGAGAGTCAGAGGTGGTAAGAATATGGGGAAAGGTCATCTAAGTTATGGAAGCACATGAAAAAAGCCTCACCCAAGAGCATCCAAAATCCAGTTGAACACAACAACCATCCCTAGAAAAAGACAAAAGATACAGCTCACAACTCAGGTGGTCATGCTACATTCTATGCTCTTTGAGAGGAAGCATGGACAGTTCCCTAAGGGTAATTATGGAATGAGGACTTACCTACACTAATATGCAGGTATGCATGGGAGTTGCTTCAGGAAAGGAACTTGCTACATATTTACCGCCACAAGAATCTGCAACTATTCCTGATTGAGCACCCAGATTTACACGTATCCCTCAGAATCACAGCAGAGTTGCATTTTTTACCCCTTCTACACTGTATGGAATACAACTTTGATTGCTTAAAGTTAAAACCATTTCACTGAAGTTACTAACTGTATCTATTTCTACTTCAAATCTGCAGTACTGAGCCTTGGCATTTTGTATTATGTAAAAGTAATGGGCAGTACCAACATTAAAGATTGGAATTAAGCCATGCAAAAAACACGAGAGTAATTAGTAAGACTAACTGTGCAATCCTAAACAGAGTTACTCCAGTCTAAACCCACTGAAGTAAATGAGCTTAAATTGAAGTAACTCCGTTTAGGATTGCACTGAAAAGGGAAAAATCTTTGCCAATTGGTTGCTGGTGAAGCAGTCAAATAGCTGCAAGTATTTACAACATGTAATCCCACCAGTGAAAGAGGAGAATGGTTTAATAATGGCTTCATGGGTAGATAACAAGGAATGTGGGTTATTTATACACTGGTGCTATAAATGTATGGCATTTCACAGACTAAGTCTATGTTATAACATTTTTTCAGTTGAAATTGGACAGATTACTTCATTACAGATGACTAGAGACAAACATCTAGAGCAAAGAGCAAGTTGTGTAAGGGTAAAAAGCTATTCTCCCCCTGAGGCAGAGGACATGTACCATCCCAACTTCCACAACCCCCTCCATTTCTTTTGAATATTCCTATTTTATTCTCAGGCTCCATCTCTTTCTTAAGATGAACACCTTACAAAGTGAAAACTAAAATGACTCAGCCTTTACTCTGGAATACAGACTGATATAGATTAAAACAGTTTTACTGCTGAAATATCTGGAAAGACAAGGTATAATTTACAAGTGATGGAATATATAATTAGACATTTTCTGACATATAACCAAGAACTAGCATAAGCTTTGATGTTTCTTTCTGTGCCATTACAAGAAGTGTGCTAAAATGACTATTTTAAGATTTAATAATTACAAAAAATAGAAAATATTTTAATTAATTACAGTGGAGAAAACCTATTATTGTCCCAGGGCTACACAGGTTGAAAAGATAGCTGGCTCCCCAAAGTGCCGAACACTATTATGTGGCAAAGAGATCTATGCCTATTCCTAAACAAGTTTTATGCTGACCCCATCTGGACTATCCAATTTAATATACATGTGACTTTGAGGTATGGAAGGAAAAACAGCTGCTTTCTACACTTATTGCTAAATATGCAATAGTCCACAGAAAAATAAGTGCCACTGCACTGGACTAGCCATGAGCCACAAACACAATATAGGAACCATATTTGTGTCAACAAAGCCCAGGTGTAACAGTCAAAAGCCATTTTGACCTGCTGTAGGAATATACAGACAGGTATCAAACAAATGGCAAACCAAATCTCTAGAAACATGAACAGAACCAATGAAATGCTCTTGAATCCACACTGACATATCCAGGTCACCTTGCAGCTGGAGCCATTTCAAAGACAGCTCCTATTATTAGTTAACAACCTGCAATATATTTACCTAAATTGACATGAGTTGTGTTGACCAATGATTTCTAACAAAATAAGCCTGATAATGAAACTGACAAAAGAAAAACTAGGGAACATGACATAGCCAATAGTCTTGCCATGATCTGGGCAACAGAGTATTTGGACCCATAGCCTCCCTCCCCATTTTAAAAAATCATACTGAGAATTTATATAGTTTCTTTCAGTGCCATCTTAAACATCCTTCTAAGTCAATGGGTTTAGAAGGGTCTGATTCTGCTTAGAATGGCACTGTTAGTCCAAACAACTTCAATTATATTTGTTCAGTAATCCTAACCACTATTCTGTTCCAGTTGCACTTTAAAGACCAACTAAAATTCCAGACTATGAGCTTTTTAGAGTCAAAGTTCCCTTTGTCAGGAAGCAGGCATCTGACAAAGGGAGCTTTGACTTTCATCTAGTTGATCTCTTAACTTGCAACTAGACTCAAATCTTCCTCTTCTACTGCAGACCAAAATGGCCACCTACCTGACACTATTCTATCAGTATTTTGCAAATACAAGAGTGAGTGCAATGAAGTTGAGAGAGAGATGCTGGCATAAGGACATCTGGTGATGAGCAGTTTATGACTGCTCATCTCAGGAACTCCCTGGTTTACTGATCTCAACAGGCCAATCTTAGCACACATTTATTTTAAAATGAGTATGCATAGGATTGTAGATTAGAGTGTTCTATATGACTGTGGGGAGGTGGGTTTAAATCCTTAGTAATGTAATTCACTGGGTAACCATGGGACAGTCACCCCTCACTAACCTGAGCTGTGAGGGGGACTCGTAGTTTGCCCCGAGCTCCTTGGAAGGGCATACCAAAAACATAATGGAGAATGTGGTACGGCTTGTGTCTACCCTATGGCGAGAAAGAACCTATTCTGCACATGCTCAGAAGCCCCTGGCGATTGCTTCACACACTGAAACTAAGCCTGCCCCTGGCTTAGAGCTCTGTCCCCCGTCTAAACAGCTTGCGTACATTTCAGCCTCAGACCCTGAGGCCTTTCCCTCACGTCCAGCGGCATTTCCCCCCTCCCTTATAGTTGCTTCACAGCCGGGTGAAGAGTTGTACACTACTCCAGGACACAGGGCAGCAAGCGATTGCGATTCTCCTCAAAATGTCACTCCTAGAAACAACGGTTGGAGATTTGGGCCTCATTCTACCCCCGCCCCCGGGAAGGAAGAGGGAAAGCGCGTCTGCAGGCAGCAGGGGAAGTTCCTCCAGGGCGGGCTCGGTTCCTTCAAACCGCCATCCGTTTCTCCGGCGTGGATTACACACGCCTTCCCTTCCCCACCGAGACCCCTCGCCGGCAGCACTCCATTGCTCACGCCTAGCCGGCTCTCAAGCCGCTCGCCGTGCCTGGCTGCACGTTCGACTAGGCGGCGCGTGACACTTCTAGTGCCTCCACCACGCTCGCGCGCCCATCTCCTGGAAAAGCGAGGCGGAGCAGAGGTGAAGCCGAAGGACCTTCCCCGTTCCTCCACTGACCTTGCGCGTCCCCGCCGCTGGTGAGCACCGCCAGAGCCAGGCCGGCGCCGGCCATGCGCAGCTTCTCCAGGTCCAGCGTCTCTGAGCCCAGCCCGGTTCCCGCCATTGTCTCTGCCGTGCTCGTAGCACAAGGGCCCCGATAGAATGACGGACGTCTCGCGCCGAGAGAGGACCCTGAACCCCTGGATCTGTCAGTCACGCCCCTGCCGCCAAACCCGCTGGCTCCGCCTACAAGTGGGCGGGAATACCTGGCTGACGCAGCCGCTGCGAGGCTTACGCTATCTAATAGTCCCTCCCAGTATTTTTTCCGCGGAGGCAGTCACCTGGGGAAGGGGTGCAATCGCCAAAGGGCACAGAACCCAATAGGGCTCGCTCCCAGGTAAGGGTACATAAGATTGCAGCTGTACTTGAGCAGACATGCGCAAAAAAGGAGTAACAGATTTCCCCTATATGAATATGATTCCAGACATACGGGTTATTTCTCATGCCACCTCACTGATACTGTGGGAGTGAAGTTTGCCGAAAACATGGATGGATGAACACATGTGGACTGAAACACTAAATGTGCAACGTTAAGCTCTACCCAAGAGGTGTTCATGTGAACAGAGGACCCTTGTGACTCAATAGTTTGGTGTGGTACTTCCCATTTCTGTTTTGGTTCATACTTTTAGGTATTCCTAATATAATCTGACCAGTAGATGTTGAACATTGTCCACCTTTCAATTAGTTTCATCAATGACATCAGTGGGGTCCACAGAAGAAAAGATTAATTTGCCTTTCTATTGGGAAGGCCATTCAAATACTGGGATTTTCCATAAATAGTTGCAGCCTTATTGCTGTTGGAACTCTGAGCACCTCTGGCTTCTGTTCCAAGATGGGTGGGGTTTTGCTCATCAAACTCTTAAGATGCAGATCTAGAAAATAGACAAAGATACAAGGACAGCCACACAACAGGAAACACTTATGATTCAAGATCTGTTCTGGATGTTTGTGGCTGCTGATTAACAGTGAATTCATTTGTAAAGCAAAAAGGAGGGAAGGGTGATGTGTGCCCAACTCTAGCAGGGTTTATAGTTTGAGGTTTTGCCCCTCATTGGTGTCTGCTGGTGACACACAAATACATAAAAGCTGGGCAGTATATCTGTAAGGTTATTAAAAATAGGATGTCCAAGCAGATCCTGGCACTCACAAGAATAATCTCTTCCTAGCTAGATTCTAAGATCATGAAAAAAGAACAGCTCAGAGATATAACAATAGAGGTTTTTTCCCCTCTTCATTGATTGTAGGCATATGTTGGGGATTTTCAGAGTAAATACCACTGCCTTATTGAGACAGTAATCATATTCCAGGTATCTCCATTTTTTTTAAAAGAAAAAGAGCAGATGGCTTGCATCAAAAAGAATGGCATCCTATGTTAATATTCCACTGCATTACGGTATGGAGTCCTAAACTATTGATGCTGCAGATTTCGTGCATTTGAAATCATACTTTTAATCATACTGGATGAAAGCATTTGCACATATTTGGTATTCTTCTGTCTGAGAAGCCAGTAGGCTTGACCTAGCGTTTTTGTTTTCCCAGTTACAATGAGCCCACACAGAATGTACAAATATCTGTTTCAATACACAAGAACATTAGTAAGTACTGGTGCATTTTCTGTTTCTTACCAAAATCTTCTGAATGAGTTGAAAGAGCCCGTTCTCATTATCCCCCACTTCCACAATACAATCCTCTGCAGAATTACTCCAGTCTAAGCCATAAAAAAATCAGTGGGTTTAGAATGGAGTAATTTTGCATACATTTACTCTGTACTTTAAGTTGCCTATACATACAGCTAAGCTGAATATGTTACAGTTATGTAATTTTTAAATGCATTCTCTTAGGAGTTCCTTATAAGAATCACCACAAAATGCAACAAATATGAAACATTTAAAATCTCTAATTCTTCAGTAGACTATTATCAATTGCTACAAAGGTATCACGATCTTTTGAAAAAATATTTTCTAGATATAGTGTTCTATGCTATAGTAATGGGCTTATCCTTAAAGTAAAATACATTTGCTTAGCATTTCATGATTGAAACAGTTACCGTCATAAAAATAACAGCTTGGATTATTAAAAAGAGATCTTTCCATTTTCTACTTGAAGTCCTGTTTTTATTTAAAATAACTTCCTAAAAGGTTTTTTCTCATTAAAGAGAAGTCCAGTTCCAGTTTTTCTTATTTTTGTTAGCTGCCAACTACCTCTTTTTTCTTAGCTGACTAACATTCTTTTTGTGTGAGTAAAACTTTTAGCTTTCCACTTCGTTGCCAAAATTCATCATATTTGAGGGGAATTATTTCAACATGGTAACCATTAGGGACTGGCTTCTGTTGATTAAGGAAATTCTCCTTTCAGTATTCTGAACTAACTTTGCTCTCTATAACCCCTGCATCAGTGGTGGCAATTGAATCACTTGTAGACTCTCCATTGCTTCCTGCTGTCCCCTCTCAATTTTCTTCCGGATTTCTCTATACAATTAACTAGGTCTTGCTTTTCCACCCTCATTCTCCATCTGTTCCTTCTATAGCCACACTTCTCTGCTATCAGAACTCCAGGCTGAAGTTTCTTTAGCAAGCTTATGTGCATTGCTGTCCCTGAATAGGAAATCCACAAAGCTTTTAGCATGTCCCATATCTGTTACGAAAGCTCCCTGTTTAATCCTCGATATTTCCAATGACGCTAACAAACACTCCAGTGTGCCGCCAGAACTTCCTTTAAGTTTTGTGGTTTAGATTACTAGTGGTTTGTTGGATTGGAAAAGACATCTAGTATAACTGAAGCCAGGATGATAATCTGCTAGTTCTCTGGGAGCCTCTCATATGCAGTGAGGAGATCTTTACTTTCTCCTTCTGATTTTAATATAATCTCCTCCCATTCATAATAGGCTTTGTTAAAAGTAGAAACAGTGGGCATGACAGAGACCTGTACAGCTGCCACTATTGTTTCATTGCTAGTTTTTTGTTTGAAGTATGTAATTTCGATTTGACATTTTTTGAGGTTTTTTTATGCTCCATGTCTTAATTTTCAGTTCAGATTGTTGCAGCTAGCTACACCTCTTGTTTTAGAACCTGGTTCTCCACGTGAAGTAGAGCATCCTCAGTGGCTGTATCCAGGGGAGAAGCAGACTTCTCCTTTACATGCACATCTGCGTTTGCTATCTGTGCTGCTACTTGCAGTTTTTTCATTGCAGATTCTTTTTTGTATTCAGTTGTAGCTTACTCTGTAAGGGATGTGCTTCTTTCCACAGCTCCCAAACTACAACGATGTGACTTCACCTTTTCCTTGCCTGAACTTTTTTGTTGCACAGAAAAGTTCAGATGCTTTTTAAAGTGGATCTTAAGTGCAAAATGCTCCCAGTACTGACAGTTTCTCCCAAATGTTTCATCCACTTGATTTCTTTTCTGAGAGTCTACGTAAATGGACAGCATTCCATTTCTTTGGTAGGTAAAGGTAAATTGGACTGGGTCTTTTCAGGGATGACAAGGAAGAAGCAGGCACAGGCCTTTGCACAAGCTCTACCCCTCCTCCCCAAACAATTCAAGGAGGGCAAAAAGATGATGCAACACACAAAGTGCCTACATCCCCCTGTGGGGTTAATAGCAGCTCTGTGGGGTTGGTTCAGGTCAGGGCAATGGCATGGGGTGGGGGAGAGTTAGCCTCTACTTTCCTTGCGCCCTGGTCCCAGTCATGGCTGCTGTTTAGAGAGCAGAAATGCTGCAGTGCTCTGAACATGGGACTCTCATTGTGTCCAGCTTGACTTTGAGATGTGTAGACAACATCAGAGTTTGGCATAGAATATTGAGGATGGGATGCAGTGGAGAATTCAGTGAAGCAGTTCTTTCCGCAAATGATGCAAAACTGAATTATTCAAGATGGATTTTTTACTCAGGAAGGCCGTATTGTAAGGAGGTGGTCTCAAAGAGATGCTTCACTAATGAGATAGGGACCATAGACTTTGCCACTATGACGCTTTACGTCCTATCTGTTGCTTAAAGTATGTGCTCCTATGTACTACCTGTTGCTCTAAGTATGATCCTAGTGGGTAGTTCTGTGTTGTCATGTCAGTCCTAGAATTGCTTATGCTGTGTTTCAGCATTTCTTCAATTCTGTATTGGATTTTTGCTATTATGTCTTTATAAACTTGCATTTATTTACCCTATGGCATTGTTTATTGAAATATCCTTGATATTAACTGTAATAATCTCACACTATGTAACCACCTTGAGTGTCAGTAAGAAAGGTGGACTATAAATTACATAAATAAATAAAATAAAAGTATCGGGAAAAAGTATCGACTACACACAAGCTGACATGACAAAACCACTGGCAGATGTACAACAACAAGGACCGGAAAGAACAAGTAGGGGCGCTATGGAGCTACAAGCAAACCACATTAGAAGGGGAAAAAAAGTCTTGGTGATTAGTGACTCTCTGCTGAGGGGTATGGAACGTCATGTGTCCAGGCCTGACCCCATGGCCCGAGCAGTGTGTTGCTTGCCAGAGGCAAAGATCAAGGATATCACAGACCAGATGCACAAGCTAGTCAAACCAACAGACCATTATCCATTTGTGATAGTCCACATGGGGACAAATGATATGGCTGTGATTACCACTGAACACGTTAGGGCTGACTATGAAGTCCTTGGGAGGCAACTGAAAGGAATGGGGGCACAGGCTGTATTCTCTTCGATCCTGCTGGTCAGAGGAAGAAGAATGCAATGGGAACAGAAGATTATAGAGATGAACCACTGGCTGTGTTCATGGTGCTGGCAAGAACAATTTCGATTCTTGAACCATGGACTATATTTTCTTGAAAATGGTCAGCTTGCACATGATAGACTCCACCTATCAAGGACAGGGAAGAACGTGGGTGGATGATTCCCATGACTGGAATACAGTTATGGATGGGTAAGAGTTATTCAAGAAGAACAAAAAGTGTTGCAGAGGTGGTGAAGTGGCTCTGTATGCAAGGAAAGGGCTTGATTGTCAGGAAATACTGGAGGAGGAGAGTGACAACCCAGTGGAAAGTGACAGGGTGAAGATAAGGGAGGGAAGGACAAGCAGTATCGTGGTTGCGGTCTGTTACAGACTGCCTGACCAAAGAGATGAGGTGGATTCTGCTCTCCATGAACATCTTAATAGGGTATCCAAGAAATATGATCTTGTAGTTATGGAGACTTCAACTTTCCTGATGCGTGCTGGGCGACCAACTCTGCTAAATGTCATGCAATTTACAGGACTGCCTGGCTGGCTGAAAACTTCCTTTCTCAAATGGTGGAGGAAGTGACGAGGGGCTTAGCCGTACTGGACTTGATATTAACCAACAAGAAAGAGTTGGTTGATGGAGTTAAGGTGTTGGGAACCTTAGGGAGAAGTGAGCATGCCCTCCTAGAATTCCTTTTGCTGTGGGATACCAAGGGAGTTTGTAGCCAAACACCCAGGTTAGATTTTAGTAGGGCAAACTTTAATACACTTATATGATGAGAACTATTCCATGGACAAGAATGCTGGAAGGGAAAGGAGAAAGTAAAGGGTGGGCTCTCCTAAAAGAAAAGCTCTTGCGGGCTCAGGCTATCACCATTCCAGCATGACAGAAATGCTGTAAAAGATCTGAAGAAGCCAATGTGGATGAACAGGGTGCTCTACAATGGACTAAGGAGGAAAAAAGAGATGTTCAAGAAATGGAAGGAAGGAAATGCATCAAAAGAAGAATATCTAGGTGTAGCTAGGCACTGTAGGGCAGCTGTTAGAGAGGCTAAAGCTCAGAATGAACTGAGACTGGCCATGGGGGCTCTCCACAACAAAAAGACATTCTCCAGATATGTGAGGATCAAATGGAAGGTGAAGGGGGCCATACCCCCATTGCAGGGTGAAAATGGAGAAACTCTGACAGAGGACAGAGAGTAGACAGAGAGGCTCAATGCCTATTTTGCCTCAGTTTTCGCCATGAAGGAGAGAACCATCCTGACTAGAGATGGCAGTAGGCAAAATATAGCTTTGGGACTGCTGGTTGACATGAGCAGAGAAATTGTGGAGAAGCACCTTGCTGCAGTGGATGTGTAGAAATCCCCTGGGCCAGATGGGGTGCATCCAGGAGTGCTTAAAGAACTTTCAAAAGAGCTTGCTGAACCTTTGTTGATCATCTTCCATGCCTCTTGGAGGACACATGATGTGCTGGAAGAGTGGAGGGATGCAAATATCATCTCAATCTTTAAGAAAGGGCGAAAGGACAATCCTGGGAACTGCAAGCCAGTCAGGCTGACCTCTGTCCCAGGAAAGATACTGGAACACACATTAAAGGTATCTGTTTGCAAGCATCTGATGCCATGGACAGCATGGTGATACAAGGAAGCGTTCAAGACAGAGCCCCCTTGCTCCTGTTCCTGGGCGCTGACCCACAGCCACTCCCTTAGGAGATAGGGAAGGCTCTGTTCCTGATTCCTTTGAGGCTTTTCAGTCTCTGGGTTCACTCTGAGGGCATGCTCACATGAACAAGCAACTCTTGACACAGGCTGAATAAAAATATGATAGGTTTATTGAATACAGGTTACAGACAGTGTTTGTAGAGCAGAAACCACTCCTGAGTCAGGCAATAGGCAAGCAAAACAACACTTTCAATTGCTAGCTAAACGTCTATCTGTCTAAATACTTAAAAGCTGGATAACTTGCTTCTTTGACATGGCTTCTTGACTGGAAATTTTTTACCAATAGATGAGCAAAAGAAGCTATTTCCATGCCATACAGTTCTGGGCATCTTGATGGTGAAGAGCATAGAACAAGTCTTCTCTCACACATAATGTTGTAGCAATAGTGAATAGAGTCCTGAGAATACCAGGCAACTATCTTTTCTTGGCTTGCCTACGTCAGCCCACAAAGCTGAGCCAATCAGGGCTTACTTAGTTAATTGGCATTGCTGGCATGAGAAACTGTGGAGTTCTGAGTAGGAACTGACAATGCCTGGGGCTCAAGGCAGAATCCCTTGAGAATGGACGAGACCTGCAGGTGTGGTAAATTAGCAAGCCAACATATTTTTTTCTCATCCAGGCTAGAACTGGGCCTGCAAATACTTGGAGCTTGAACCAAAGTTCTATGAAGGATTTTAAGGCTTGATGGTACACTTTCATTACAGGACGTCAATATGGATTTGTCCCCACCAGGTCCTGCTGGACCAACCTCATCTCCTTCTATGACCAAGTGACAGGCTTACTGGATTGTGGGAATGCTGTTGATGTAGTTTATTTGGATTTCAGTAAAGCTTTTGACAAGGTTCCTCATGATGTTCTGATGGGTAAACTGGTGAACTGTGGACTGGACTCTAGGATGGTTAGACGGATAAGGAACTGGCTGGATAGAAATACCCAAAGAGTAGTTGTCAATGGCATCACATCTGACGGGAGGGAAGTGTCCAGTGGAGTGCCACAGGGTTTTGGGCCCAGTGCTTTTCAATATTTTTATATATGATCTGGATGAGAGTGTGAAGGGATTGCTCAATAAATTTGCAGATGACACCAAACTGGGAGGAGTAGCAAACACCCTTGAAGGCAGGGATAGAATTCAACAAGATCTGAACACAATGGAAAAGTGGGCAGATCCGAATAAGATGTGGTTTAACACAGACAAGGTCCGGGTTTTTCTCCTGGGTAACAAAAATGCAAAGCATGCATAGTGGATGAGGGATACACTTCTGTGTAGCAGTGTGTGTGAACAAGATCTTGGGATATGGGTGGATGTGAAGCTAATTATGAGCACTCAGTGTGATGCAGCAGCAAAAAAGGCAAACACAATCTTGGGGTATATCAACAAAGGCATAAAATTCAAATCACAGGATGTCATTGTCCCACTATATACCAGATTAGTCCGGCCCTGGAGTATTGTGTGCAGTTCTGGAGGCCTTGCTTCAAAAAGGATGTGGACAAATTAGAACAGGTGCAGAGAAGAGCAACCAGGATGATCAGGGGCTTGGAGACCAAGTCCTACGAAAAAAGACTGAGGGATTTGGGAATGTTCAGTTTGGAGAAGAGGAGGTTGAGGGGAGACATAATTGCTCTCTTTAAGTATTTAAAAGGCTGTCTCTTAGAGGAGGGAAGGGAGCTGTTTCTGTTGGCAACAGAGGATACGACTAGAAACAATGGATTTAAACTACAGAAGGGGAAGTACCAGCAGGACGTTAGGAAAAACTTCACTTAAGCGTAATTCAGCAGTGGAATCAGCTGCGTAGGCATCTGGAGGGTTGCCCCTCACTGGCAATCTTCAAGGAGCAACTAGACGAATACTTTTTGAGGATGTTTTTGGCTGTTCCTGCACTGGGTAGGGGGTTTGGACTGGATGGTCTGTAAGACCCCTTCCAATGCTAAGATTCTAAGCCTCAGAGCCTCCATCACTTGCTCATAAGCATTTTAAAGTCTAATGATTCAGAAAAAGTGTTTTTTGTTTCTTAATCCCTTTTATTAATAGTTTAGATCACTAATGTCAACATCACCCTCTGAGATTCCCTTTCCAGAGATATATTTACTTTTAATATTGACCTGCACTTGCATAATAGTTACCAGATGTATAGGCTTTTTGGTTTCTTTGTCACATTTGGAGTTACATGGAATTTAAGTTTCAAAGCGATTATGAAATTTGTGACTTGAAATGTGATCTTTTTGTTTTCTCTAGAAGGGAATGGTTGTGACCATGATTCCATTGTTTTGTTTCGGGTTTGGTGCAATACCTCATCTGAAATTCCATCAGTGCCCTTCCCAGAAGTGGTCTTCTGAGACCACAGTTAATTTAGCTTTGGGCTGATTTAAGCATGATGCCGGTGTGCAAAAACATATCCATGTGATCTTGCACATGTACAGTGTTGCATTTAATCTGTGTTGCACAGCAATGCATGGAATGCAGCTATGTGTATCATGTCAGCTTGGGTTATGGATTTCTGGCATGCCAAAGCTGGACACATGAAGGATCACAGAGGCAAGATCTTCTAACCTGCCAGTATCACATTTAAATCAGGCTTTGGTTGATGTGAGGTGGCATCACACATACCGCCAATACAACACTCAATTGAGTCTAATAATTTCATCAGTTGAGTCTAATTTCATTGGTTGCAAAACATGCCACCACATCACTTCTGTGCCTGGCTTTGTGAAAACCTCAGTTACTGGTTTCAAATGCCATCCTCGCTGTGTCTGAACTTTATGGTCATCTGCAGGGAGCAGACTCATGAATGTACCTTGTTCTAAGGCAATTAATACAAAGGGCACTTTGGCCCACTCCAATAGCCTTGCCTGCCTGCTCCGTTACACTGTGAGTGTCAGGAAAGAAAGCTAATCTGAGGAGTAGACTCTTATCTATAGTGTTTGGGTACCCATTGGTTTTTTAACTGGGGATGAACAGTAAGATCAGCAGCTTCACTTTCTAGAACAGGAATCCCCAAGCTTTTTGAGCTTGCAGGCGCATTTGGAATTCTGAAACCGTGTGGTCAGTGCAGCTACAAAATGACTGCCACAAAATGGCTGTTTCAAGAGGCGGAGCCAGACACAAAATGGCTGCCACAGCTTATCTTCAGTCACAGATCTTGTGCTGTGAAAGCAACTTCTGCCAAAGAAACGTTTCAAAAAACCACACAGCCAAAGCTTGGCAAAAGCCCCACCGGTAGGGTTGCTAGTCCCCCACTGGAGGCAGGGGATCCCTCATTCCCATCCTCCATCACCCACCCCTGCTTACCTGGCCAGCGGGGGAAGCACAGGCCTCCTGGGGGTGGATTCCCGGGTGGCACATAGGGTTGCCAGCCTCCCGGTGGTGGCTGGAGATCTCCCGGAATTACAACTGATCTCTGTCATCTCCAGGTGACAGAGATCAGTTCACTTGGAGAAAATAGCTGCTTTGGAGGGTGGACTCTATGGCATTATACCATACTGAGGACCCTCCTCCCCCCAAACCTCACCCTCTCTAGGCTCCACCCCCCAAATCTCCAGGAATTTCCCAATCTGGACCTGGCAACCCTAGTGGCACAGCATGCTCTTGCAGACCCAATCTGGCCTGATGTGGGTCCGAATTGACCCGGATTGGGCCCGAACCAGGCCGCTGCGAAGCAGAGGAGCATTCCAGCATTCTGCAGGGCCCTATCCAGCCTGATCTGGGCTGATTCAGGCCCGGATTGGGCCCAAATTGGCCCAGATTTGGCCGGATCAGGTCGCTGTGGTGTGCAGGAGTGCTCCCGCACTCTGCAGCTGACCATTCAGGGCCAATTAGGGCCTGATCCTGGCTGATTTAGGCTCAAATCAGCCTGGATTGGGCCGCTGCGGAGCATGGGAGTGCTCCTGCATGCTGCTGCAGCCTGAAGCGAGCCAAATTGGCCCAAATCTGGCTTGACTCAAGCCTGATCTGAGGCTGATTTGCTACCCACATGGAGCGCGGGAATGCTCCCAGGGTGGTCACAGCCTGCGCGATGACATCACTTCCTAGAAGTGATGTCATCACGGGGGCCTGGGAGAGTGCACATGCAAAGTGTGCACGTGAAAGGCAACAGAACAGGTAGATGCCGGCTCTCCCACCTTCTGCCAGGAGGACATGGGGACCCTGCCCATTGGGCCCCACCCATTTTCTAAAAGACCCTTGGTGGGCACCATGAAAGGTGTAGTCGGGTGCAATGGTGTCCATGGGTGCCATTTTGGGGACCCCTGTTCTAGACAATGCAACATGAGTGTATGAACACCTTATATCAGAAACATACTGACTGTGACATGTATCTCCATTCTAGGAACTATCTGGAACACACCACATGATTTTTTTTTTGTAGCCAGTCTCTGATTGTTACTGAATGTGTTCATGATGATGTGTGTAAACTTTGTTGTCCTTTGTTGTGAACAGGACTTAGGTCTACACTCATATGGAGGGGAATGAATACTACATGCTCAAGGTTTTGAATCAAAATGAAAAATGATGGACCTCTAAAGGTGGGGTTGCAAACCTGCAGATATGGCCAGGAGATCTCCTGAAATTATAATGGATCTCCAGAGGAAAGAAATAAGTTCCCATGGAGAAAACAGCTGATTTTGAGGGTAAATTCTACAGCATTATAACCTGCTACAGTCCCATCCCAAACCCTGCCTTCCTTAGGTTCCACTCCCCAAATCTCCAAGAATTTCCCAATCTGGAGTTGACTACCCTATCTGAAGGAGACTCAGGGAGGGGGGATTAATAAGTTGAAACGATCAGAGGTAGGTTATTTAGGAAAACCAGGGGTACAGGAAGCAGTCAGAGCAATACACCAGTACATTTAAGCACAAAATACTACGTAGCCCATCAATACCAATACTCAGTTTTGGCACCAGCCCAATAATTACCTTCAGAGAGCAGTGGCTACTTCAGGGAATGAGAAACGGGAGGAGACATACCTGTAAGTGGAATATGAAAAGGAGATAGAAATTTTATTTATTCTTTATTACACTTTTGTGGTGGATTAATTCCATTGATCCTCGTACAGGAACCCAAGCTAGGACTTGGAGGGAGGTCCAAAGAAGGGCACTTGACAAGGAGGTAAAGTGACGCAGTAGTGATTTCAGGTAATACGTTCAAATAGAAATGAGGCTGGTCCTAATCAACATGGCAGATCCCCAGGCACGTAAACAAGCAAGACTGCAGCCACATGTGCATGCAAGTAGGCACTGTGCAGAAAAAGCGCTGAATACATTAGAAAACAGAAGTTGACCTTAGCAGGTGAAGTGATCAGTTTTCTAAGCGCATGTAGCGGGGATTTCTAAAAGTGGTAATGGCACTTGTATTTTAAATTATTTAGGGATGTGTATGTGTGTGTAAAGTGCAATCAAGTCACAGCTGATTTATGGCAACCCCATCAAGGGGTTTTCAAGACAAGAGATGTCAGAGCTGGCTTGACATTGCCTGCCTCTGCATAGCAACTGTGGACTTCCTTGGTGGTCCATCCAAATACTAACCAGGGCCAACCCTACTTAGCTTCCAAGATACGATAATATCAGGCTAACCTGGAGATTCAAGAAATTAGTGGCATATCAGGACTTTAATGTGCCAATGTCTTTAAAGTTCCTCAGGTGCATTATTTCCCCTCTGTCTATACATGCGGGTACATGAAGAAGCTATTTCTAGTAATACATCTGCAGATTGAAAATCACCCAAAAGTTGCTTCACACAAGGCTGCATTTCAGTAGTTTGGTATCTTGGTGCATGTTACCAGAAATGTGTCTGAGTGCATGGTGGGAAATGACATGCTAAATGAAATAAAGTGACAAGTCATTTGCGATGTTTTACATGCATGTGTAAATCCTCTATGTGCATCATAAACACAGTTCGGCTCATACCCACTCAGTCTTCCCAGTCACCGTTTCAGTAATAAGAGATGTGTAGAGCTGAGAGTGGTTTATCTTGTATAATAATAGCCAAGTGGCCCTGATCCGAGGATACTTAAATCTGGAGATTGGAGAAATGAATGGACGAAACAGATCTTCCTGCACCCCTTAAAAATGCTCTGGGTGCAGAGAAATCTGAAATCTAAAAATAAATAAATAAATTTGAGCAGTTAAAAAGCCAAAATGATAAAAGGAGCACCTATAGCTTTAATCAGATGACCTCAATGGGTGTAGCTAGGCAACGAGAACAGTTTGGGCAATATTCCAGGCTTGGAAAAGGTGGTGGGGGCAGGGTCTTTTTCCAGAGCTGTTTTGTTCTTTGAGGAAGGACTAATTAGGGCCAAGCCAAGAAGAAACTACTGGGCAACTTGATACCACATGACTTGCATGACTCACACAGGCTTAGCTGCTTGGTACTGTTGAACAGCACTTCCCCCGCCAACAAAAACCAGTGTAGTGTAGTGGTTAGAGTTTCAGAGTAGGCTATGGAAAAAAACAGGCTCAAATCCCCGCTGTGCTGGGGAAGCTCACTGGGTATCTTTAATCCAGTCTCAGACACTCAGCCTAACTTACCTCTCAGGGTTGTTATGAGGATAAATATGGAGGCAAGGAGAATAATCTGCTTTGGGTCCCCATTATGGAGAAAGACAGTATATACATGAATTAATAAATATAGATGAAAATGGAGGGTAGATAAAAGGTAAGCTGTTTAGCAGGTTTGAAGGAAAGATGTAGGGACAGGTGAGCATATGGACTCAGCCAGGAGGAAGGAAAGAGGAAATAGTGTAGGTAAGGGGATGCAGGGGAAAGTGAAGCACCCCACCCCCCACCGCAAGTCCTTGCAGGTTCCCTACTATGCAACTGAGCCCAGCTCAGCTAGCTCCACGCAACCAGGCCATAGGAGAGAGGCTGAGGGAAAGGCTATGGGGGGCAGGGAAGCGGAGGAGGAACCAGTAGGGGAGGGGGAAATGAGATGACCCTTGCAAGTCCTTGTGGATCCCCACTTGTTCTGTTTTATTTTACAGAAGCTAGGCAGGAGCATCATTCATTTTATTTATTCCACATTCCATTGAACAAAAGGTGGAAGGGAGGTGGAGGTCAGTTGGTAAGGAGAGAGTGAAAGGATGGAAGAAAACAAGAACAAGGCATCCCATCAGGAAGCAGCAGCGGAGGGGCCAAACTTGTTGACATTGTTTTATGTTTCTTTACAGAGACTGTTAACGTTTAGCTAGTGAAGGATATTTGTTATCACTGTTAAGACTCAGAAGCTGCTTGATGTTGGGCTTGTGTGGTTTTTGTGCTCTTTACTTTTGTATTTACTGCATGCCTTCATGTTCTAAAGGCAGAATGTTAAAGCATCGATCAGTTCAGAGTTTAGTTACCATCAGCCTGTTGTACCTACTGCTGAAATACACAACGCTTTACAAATCTGCACCTTAAATCTGTACTACTCAGGCCATTGTGACCCAGAAAACTATGCAGAGGCTCTGCCCTCAGTAGGAACACGCTGTTGTTTTTCTTCTCTCTCTTCCTGTCATTTTGGATGATAAACTTAACAAGAATAGGGACATTCTTGGTCTTTTAAAAACCATTTTTTCAGCAACAACAGAGCAGTGAGGATTGGCAAGGAAGAGGTGTCAGTTCCTCTGAGGAAATGGGAAGGAAGATAGAATAACATGCTCCACCCTCTCACTCCCTGCCAACCTTGGCCTCCCTCCTCCAGTCCTAGCTGGGCAGAGGAAAGAGCAAGATCCCCAGTTGTGCCTGCATTCCTCAGAAGAATCCAGTTCAGTGAAAGTATAAGAAACTTCCCTTGTGACCCACAATAGCATCTTCAGCACTGAGTGCTCTTGGCTTCTGCAGAGAAGAGGAAATGTTAGTCCTGGTATTGCCTCTTCTACCTTGGCTTCTCTGCCACTCTACAAATGGTGCTGGTAAGTGAAAATCTATGGCTAACCTATCTGCTCCATGGCCATCTTTAAGATTGGGAGTGGTGTATATTCATTGGGGGGCTGTGAGACTGAAGGTATTTGTTATGTATACCTTGAAGTGGGGATGGCTTTTGTTTAGTCCCTCATACGTATCTGATTGCTGTGAGGTGTAAAATATTATGATTTCAGAACCTCCACAACAACTCTTAAAACAATATTTATTTGTGAACGTAAACTGTTTTGTAAGTTAGCCTTGGGATAGATCAAAACGATTAAATTGATGGAGGGAAATGGCAATGTGAGACATACAAAAAGCCAAAAACACAACTCCATGTAATATCTTTATTAGGACCAACCCAATGATAGCCAGAGTACAAGTTTTCACGTTCCCCAGAACTCTTCACCAGGCCAGATATCACAAATTAAAATGAGGGGAAATTCAGATTTTAAGGTTTTGTAGGTGTTAAGAAGACTTCCTTATGCCAGTATATGTTGGATTTGCGGAAAGGCTGAGGCAAAGCAGAATTAGGTTTCAGGCTGTTGCAGGCCAGAGCCCATAAAAACAATAGGCAATAAAACAATTACACTTCATAGCATAAGTTCCTCCCAAAATGAGAGACATGGAAATGCAGCTTAAGGCTGGGGGATAGGAGTAAACATCAGTCTTGTTGTATGAGATTCTGTGATGGAATAGCGCTTAATAATACAACCAGAAGAGACCCCTTTGATCACAATTTAACATGAAAACAACTCAGAGCTTTTAGACTATGCCATTAGAGATCCACCATGTCCCGTTGAATTATGGCTTTCTGAGATATCTGGATTTGGGGTGAGCAGCAAGGTAGCCATGTTTGTGGATAACACTACATTATTCAAGATGGTGAAAACCACAGCCAATTGCAAAGAGCTCTAAAAAGATGTCTCCAGACCATGTGAGTGTGCACCAACTTGGCAAAGCAAGTTTCATGTACATGTAATGCGGTAATGCCCCTGGGACAAAAAACTTACCCTTAAATATATGCTGTTGGGATTTGAACTGCCAATGACTGTCCAGGAAACACCTTGAAGTTGTGGTGGATAGATAGATCAATGAATTGTGAATCAGTCTGCAACAGTGGTGAAAAAGGCAAATTGTGTAGCTGGACTCTTGGAAAATAAAATGACCAGTATAGTAATGCCCTTCTACAGAATTATGGTGCAGCTACGCTTGGAATATTACATAGTATTCTGATCACTGTTTCTTAAAAGGGATACTATAGCACTAGAAATGGTTCTGAAAGAGGAAACAAAAATGACCAAGAGGTTGGAGCACCTGTCATGCAAGGAAAGGCTAACAACACAACTGGGGTGCACGGGACATGACAGAGTTTTATAAAATTATGCAAGAAGTGGAGAAAGTTCCCCCAATCCCATAATAGATCTTATGGGCACCCAATGATGTTAATGGACAATAAATTTAGGATAGACAAAAGCAGAGATTTTTCTATTGTGGTACACACCAGTACACAATACTGGCACCTCTTTGCATTGGTGGGTGTGGGACTCCAAACAGGCAAACATCATGAGTACTGACTTTTTTAAAAAAAAAAAGATAAACGCACTGGACAAAAGGAATGTCATTGCAAATGAGTGTTGAATTTACCATTTGATTATGAAAATCTGATTTATACTGATCACTAGGTCTATTTGGTTCAGCATGAAATCATTCAAGTGCCTGCGGATCAGCTTCACACTAGTTTTTTTTTTTCAAAAATAATGTACAGCCATTAATAGTGCTAAGGTTTACACCAAATAGTAGGATGAACCTGCTGAATAGCCCCATATAGGCTGATGAACAGTCACAGAAATTGGTCTCCTGTTCATGAGTAGGGGACAGGATGTGACAGCTTTCCCTGCCCTAGTGTTATGGTAGGCCAGCCTGCCAGCCATCCGATCTCTCATTCTTCCACCAGCTGCTGCAGAGAGCAGGATCCTGGCTCTGCAGTGTGGGATTGGAAGGAAGATAATGGCTTTATAGTCATCTTACCAAACTAGCTAGAATGTTTTTCTAACTTTTTTCTAACCCATTGCAAGGTACTTTGGAAAAATTCATAGTGGGACATGGTAAGAAATGACAACAATCCACACTTACCTGCACACGCTGCTTGCAAATGCCCCCCTCAGCCTGGATGTCCCAATCCAATTCTGTACTCCCAACCCTGCTAAACTATTTCAACTCTTCTAGAAATGTGGGGGAGTTTCTTCAGACTCTTCCCTTTGCTTGTATAGTAGCACAGGTAGGCTTTAAATCAGCCCCCCAGAACTCCACCAGAGAGTAAGTGGAAGGAAGAAGCAGGCTGTACGTACAAGCTGTTTCATGATGGTAGCTGGAATAGGACGGCATAAATGCCCCCCATGTTCTGTGCACCTCTGATTTCAAGGTCTGTTCTTTGCCATGAAACAACATCAGGGATGTATAGCAGTGCTGCAGCAGGCCAAGCAAGAAAACAAGCAACATCCGTCCCTCAGGGATACGTGGCACAATACATTGTCATATGGCTTTGGGAAACCATTGGACAAGCACGAGCCGTACTGTGTATTCTGAACAACTGTGATCTCTTGAGTCTTGACCAGGGCTGATGACTTTGTCAGCTTGGCTCATATTATCTTTGTCAAACATGGGCAGACAGTTATGGCTTAACAAAATTCATACCAACTTGTGAGCTGCACCAGCTCCTTCAGCATAACCCTGATATGCTTTGCTACTGAGTGTTAGCTGTAAGATAATTTATGTGCGCAGAGAGAATAGACAGGTGAAATCACTGTCCCATACCCGCTCCTGGTTCAGCTGAACTGACCCTTCTACTATCCCAGCAGCCATGTAAGTCCAACTGCTCCGAGCTGGGAGAGGCAAACAGGCTGCCAGCCAGAAATACCATCACACACCTGCTCCTGGGTCAGTTGGACTGACCCTCCCTCACCACAGCAGCCATTTAAGACCACACTGTGCGACAAAGAGGAAGGAAATGAGGAGACACATGCCTGCTCCTGGTTCAGCTCAGACTTTTCTAGCATTTTCCCTTTCCTCCCTCCATTTGTAAGAATGATTATCTTTTGTTCTAGGTGTGTTCAATGTATTACAATTCTGGTTTTCAATCTGTTCACTTTCCACCCCACATCTCATAGGCTTATTTATTGTATTTTTTTAAAGTGAATAATGTTATTTATTAAATGAAATGCCACATTTTATGAATATTGTGAGCTACTCTGGAGATACCAGTCTAAAAGATACAAATTCAATTTTTAAAACCTGTTTTTTTGCACTTGCAGCAAAAAAAGATGCCCCACCTTAGCTCATTTTTTAAGAAAAAGAAATGGCATATAGGATGATGGAGGCAGGAAAATTGCTTTTCCTCTGAATTCTGATTCCTAAAGCAATTTCATCTTGCTTCACAATTACATTGGATTTATAAGCATGAAACAATATTTAACACCATTTACTGAAAACTATTACCTTTGCAGTGAAGGAGGTGGCAGGTTCACCTCATGCTTTGCTGATTTTGCTGCACTTGAACAAAAGGAATGGAGCTGCCAAAGTGGCCATAGGAAAGGCTGGTGCCATCCAGTCTGGGACAGGCGTGGGCAGTGGTTTGTGCTTGCAGTCAGTGCTGTTAACAAAACGGCAGCCTTTAGGAGGAAAACTATGCAGGGAATCCCTTCCTTCCTGAATATGCGTAATTTCATCTGGAAATGATGAGCAATTCTGCCTGTGGTGCCAAAGGGAGTGAGAATTGTTTTGTGCACACTGTATCTACCCATTTCCTTTTGGTCCCATTCAACAGGTGAGGTACAAAAAGTATTTTGGGGCACATAGCTTTAAGGCCTTATGTAATAGTTGTGGTGCACACTGCAATATTGGGCTAAACATCTCTCGTCTTGTTTTCTCTCTCAGACTTCCATGCTATCAACATGCTCCATCTCTCCTACTTCCCAGACAATAGTTCAGTGGAAGTTGTAGGCAATGCCACTCTGGATGGGAAGCTCACTCACAGTGTGGAAGGGCGTAACAAGCAGCTCAGTGTGAGCCAGCTGCTCCCACTGGAGCCTTCCCATCTCTGGAAGCAGAGGGAGAACCACCTGCGCCTGTACCTACAGCAGTTCCACGACGTGGTCAATATGACAGCTCGTGAGAGGAACATTGCATGTGAGTAATGTAGTTGGGAGCAAGGTAGTGCTGGTGGCAGATGTCAACATCACTAGGTGTTATTCCATAGCTTTGGGATGTGATAGAGTTGATCATTATTCAGTGTAATTTAGAGATTTGGAGGCAAATTTTTAGATACACTCCTAGTCTACTTACATTACAATATTATGTATTCACTCCAGTCTAATACCTTTAGTTTAGACTGGAGCAGTGGCACAGGATTGCACTGATGCCTCTCACCTAGCAGTGCATACTGTAATTCTTTTCAGTATAGTAGAATCTGTAACCACTCCCATTTCCCACTGAAGCTGCGGACTCCCTCCCCCTCCCCCCTCTTCTCAAGAGTTATGTCAAATTTCTGAAGCAAGCTTCTCAAGTGGCATTGGACTGCATGAGACAGGGAATGGGAAAGATTTATTTTGTTAGAAAAGCTCCCCTCAGTTTTTTAAAATTCAACTCATAATTCTACCCATATAAACATTTTCTGTCCACAACAATGTAAGTGGGCGTAACTAAGCCCCCACTTCAGTCCTCCGTATTTTGCTGCTGCTTCTCCTGAGGCCAAGGATACACAGTGATTCCACCACCATTTCATATCTACATACCTAGCATTCACACAAGAAAGCTAACAAGACCAGGCCTTTAGATCATGATCTCCTCCCCACCACCTTTAAACACCAAGCTTGATAAAGTGTTCTGTAAAATGTGAACGCTTGTACACTGTTGTGTGTCAAAAGTAGTATGTTATTTTGGATTTTACTGTAGATCAGCATGGCTACCTACAACTTTATATATGGTTGACTGGTCTATTACCTAGTCTACTACTGGCTACTTTGATAAGCAGCACTTATCCAAAGGTACAGCCCTGGGGAAATCTTTTTAACTGGAAAGGCGAGAAGCAGGACTATAGAAAGCCTTTTGTGTGTGTGTGTGTGGGGGGGGGTTGCTCTATTTCCCAATAGGACTTCGGGGAAATTAAAATGTCCATATCCCTGTTGCCACCCGAACTGCATTTCAGTGTCTATAAACTGGAATAGTACTTGTTTTGAAGGGCATTTTTGCGCAAAAAAGAAGAAGAAGAAACAAATGTTTGTGTTCTAAAGCAATCTCTAAATATATAAATGGAGGGTGTTAGCAAAAATTTAAAGTCTTTAGCCCCCACCCCCCAACCTTCACGTGGGGTAGGTGGCTGCACTCTTCCTACAAGCTGATCCTGGGACCTTCTGCTTTAAAACTATATTCAACAACAAAGCTATAGATCTATTGTCTTTGCTACTTGACCTATGTTGAAATTAATGCCAAGTAGTATATGCTAATGAATACATTCATTCACTGCTGTGCCTTAGTGCCAACAGATTTCAGTACTTACTGATCTAACTTGTTATCTAAACAGCTCTTGCCTAGCTTGGCATATGAACTAAAGTCTGCTCACAAGGGCTGAGTTCAGCTTTAGCTAGAGATGTAAAGGCCAGGGCATCTGTGAGCGGAGGCTGTAAATGAAAAGTATCTGCCTAACACTCATGCTTTTTCGTAGATCCCTTTCATGTACACTGCAATCAGGGCTGCGTGATCTTCCACAATGGCACCAGCTACAGTTTCTATGAGGTTGCACTGGACGGGCGTGATTTCCTGAAGTTCTACTCTGCCAATGCTACATGGGTGCCTTTGGAGGCCTCTCCTGCAGCCTTGTATATCAGTGGCCAGCTGAACAAATACAACGAGTCCACCAAAAGCCTACAGTTTTTCCTACAAGAAACATGTGTTCAGTTTGTGACAGAGCACAGTGATGTAAACCAACCCTTGACTGGTGTGTATAATTAATTTTATATATCTGGGAAGCAACATCCTCTCTTAATCTTTGGGCATGCTCCTAGCTATCTCAAGTAGAGGGGAAAAACATTACTTGAGCCAAAAAAAGAAGCTTCCTTAACCATGAATTCCAATAGGCAAGGATGTAAATATTTCCATGATCTCACTACAATTCCATGATCTTACTCGCTCCATGCAACTCCATGAAATCACTACACAAACACAGCAGGTAGAATTGGGTGCAAGTGGGAATCCCACCTTTCATTTTCAGAACAGCATCTAGTTTTTAAGACAGCAAAACTAAGACTGAAAGGACATGGTGAATCTAAGGTGTGAAATGCCTGGTTATCCCAGTATGCAGCATGAGGGAACTGAACAGGTTTTCAGTGACCTGGCTCTTTCCCTTCCCCTGCCTTCCAGCCACAGAATTAAGCATAGTAATTCTGTATATACACAAATATGACTGCCACACTATCCAGCTTTTCTTCGTGTAGTATTTTCTCTTTAGTGAAGAAAATACATGGTTTCACAGGCTCAGACAGTTACTTTTAGTATTCTCTACCATGGGAGATCCTCATCAGATTATTTCCTGTTAAGGGAGATGGTTAAAATTGCTCCAATTACACAGGAAGCTGCTTCATGCACTGCCAGTCAGAAGCCTTATTTTATAAGCCGGCCTAGATCTGCAACACTTGTCAAGCGAAGTCAAACATAAACAGCCCATCTCTTGGATCGAAAAGGTCTCAGAAGGGTATAACTCTCCTTATGACTCCACTGGTAAGTCGCCTGTGTGTACAGCTGCCACCCATAAAGATGCAGAAAAGCTCTCACATTTTCTCTTCTTGCCTTACAGGAGAACATCAAGGGCGCTCACATACTCCACTGGTGTTGGGCATCATCATGGGTGCTTTTGCTCTACTGGGCCTAGCTGTTTGCATCTTCCTATGCACAGGTGTGAAGAGATAACATCAAGCACCATAACATTAAGAGCCAACTACAACTGAAAGGAATGTCGCAAAACTCTGTATTTGTGTTTAAATTCTCTCACGAAGAAATAGACCCTTGTTCATAAAACTTATATCCCACACCTCCTGTGAGATAAAGCTTGGGCAAAGCAACAAGACAACCAACATTGTAAGGACCTTTCTATACTTTACCCAGAGGAACAGGCTTTCCACTCTTGCCTTTGCATGTCCAGACTGTCAACAGAAAGAAGCAACAAAGTACTGTATAAAATTAATATTCCTGGATTTCTTTGTGGTTCTCAAGTCACCGCCCCCCATCTTTTTTTAACCTTTCTGGCAATGGGAATTATTACTACTAGCATTTATTTCATTTCAGTAGCATGCAGAGAGATGTGTTTGATTCATATTTTTAAACAGATGGAGAAGTACAGAGTTCCTTGATCCAGAAGCAGGCCCTACACTATCTCCAAAGTGATATGCAAAGAAATGGTGCAACTGAGGACACGTCAGCAGATCTGTGAGAGATGGTCCATTGCATCCTCTTCAGTTTTATAAACTGATTGTACAAAGGCAACCCACAATATCTCAGGAACTTTGAGCAAGCAGGAGGGACACATAAAAGTGGAATTGGGAGCAGCAGAGAGGCCTCTTTTAAATAAATGGAAAGCTAAAAACAGTGCTTCTTTCATAGAAGTCATTATTGGACCTCTACTTCATGTTTAATTTTTACTAGAGCACAACCTTGTTACTTCCTTATCTGAACATCCTGAGCCTAACTGAATTGTAAGGCTAAGGATCCAATTCACTGAGTTTTCCCAACTACTGCTGGCAGAGTGAAACCTCTGAAGTGTAACTCCCCAGCTTCCCCATTTGAGCAGCTATGGGCAGTAGAAGCAATAAAACCCATCACTGAAAGTCCTGCATCTCTCCTTGGGGACCTTTTCCATTTATGTATATAGGTCTCCCAAGCAAGAACATCCAAAAAGAACAGGGGAACAGAGGGGAAAGAATAATGAATGTTTCAAATGCTGGATTTAAAAAAAATAAATCCTTTCAATTTATAACAAATTATTTGGACTCTGCCTCAATGCTAGTCTGTCTCCAGTTAGTCCAGGTAATAGGGGTATTCTATTTATCTCACAGGGAAATTGTTTATCTCACAATAATATATGGCTATTGGTAACTTCAGTGGCTGTTACTTCAGATAGTATTTGCAGCCACCAACAATCAATCTCTCTTTTATACAGAAAATCATCGTTTGGCTCTCAAGTCAATATTCAGTGTAGGGAGTTGAGCCGCTAAGAAAAATTCCAGTTAACTTTTCCACAAAAGAGGAAATACACACAGAGTACTACAATACCACAGAGCTTATTACATGACAAATGTAGGAACTGGTGTGCTTTCAAAACTGGGCATGCTAAACAAGATACTGTCTAGCAGAGAAAAGAAACATAGCTGCATACCTTTCCTAGCTTTCCAAATCCTTATCTCTTACATGAATCTCAGAACTGAGACATTCAAGATAGCGTTCTGAAGCAGTTGGAACTTCAGGGTCAATTCACATTTTATGCTATTCATATGTCAGTGTATGCTATTCATATGCCAATGGTTGCAGTAGTAAAATACTACAAGTGTGAAATTGAGGCAATTGGTTGAAAAGCTGAGTGCTGCTCCCTAGCATGTATCCATTTTATGGCTGTTTACTGCTGCAAATACAATTGTAATGTAAAACACAAGTTAACTCTGAAGTTACTAATAGACTGACAGAAAGCTATCTTGGATTAATCAGTGGAATAAACATGTAAAATATTGTTGAACCGTAACTGTTCTTCCACTTTTTTCGCCCCCAGCATATTTTGTTTACAAAAGAATGGAGAAATGGCATCAGTAATTGCCCAAAGATGATGTTAAGTCAGGATGATGGGTTTTTGTTCTCTGTGTCTAGAACAAGCTGCCATTACAGGGTTATGTTGACAGGGAACAAGGAGAATCTTCTCTCCAACTCCATAGATCAAAGGGATGCACAGAAAGATGCCAGCCTCACATGGACAATGCTACAAACTGCAGCACTATTCAGGGAAGAACCAAACACTCCTCTGGGTGATAGTAAAGACTAAAAAGTAACCTTCCAGAGTGTAAACAACTGGAAACATCTAAAGAGATGAAACCAATAACAAACTCATGATGACAATGTCCAGCCATTTCATAAAGGCTAGGTATTTTTTAAATTAAAAAAAAATCAAAACATCAAGAAAGCATTTTACACCTAACGGCTTCAGTTTGAGCCTCAGAAACCCAAACTGCCACCAGCACAGATTCCAGGAGGGACATTGCTTGAAAGAGGGAAAGAGGAAACACAAGGCAATCACAAAAAGTCATTCAGAAGGGCAAAAAAGTAACATCAAAATGTATTTTAAAAACAAAAGTTCAACTTGGTACTTGTGTGAAAACGCCTCGCCTCGTTCCCTTCCAGAGCCTGACTGCTCCGAACAGGCAGCACCAATTATGTCCCGAATCAGGAAGTTTCTTTTACTCTCTTCTGATCCACCCCAGATCCACCCTCATTATGTGTACGAATAGAGGTCTTAACAGTCACTCCAACATTCCTGTTTTGTTCTACAATGACCAGAAGAAAAGACTGCAGTTTACAGCACAGATTTCTCGTCTGAAAAGTCTATTTTTCTCCCAGTCTTAATATCCCTGCAGACCATTGTACACCTTCTGAACAGATGCCTGCCTCAGCAGTTGTTTCAGGCCTGGAAAAAGATAAAAAGAATCATTATATAAAGCATACAACATGCCTCTTGTCTTATTCTACTGTGTCAAAGGAAAGTCAAGTACTTGCACTGTTCTGATTCTCAGTGAGAACATTACATGAACACACTTTCTCTTAAAAGAGGTCTGAGAGAAATTGCTTCCCACAAAGTGTAATATGCAAATATGGCCAATGGAAAAAAAACCCAGCTGTGCAACAAGGGCAGTGACATTACCCTAGCTATATTCTGCACAGTAGATTGAGAAAAAGCAAGGCATCTGGAAAAGATCAGATATTTTAGCTCCTTGGCCAACTACAACTATGCAATAGGCCCAGAAGAGATCTGGGTATATTCCTACTATCTTTGTAGTTGAGACATGGACTGGAATCATGTTATGAATGATCAATGAAACAGCTTACAGAGAGAAACAGAATCACGAACAAGGCAGCCTTTCCCACCAACAGGCTACAGCAAGTTGGTTTAAAAAAATACCTTTAACCATACAGCTGGATTATTTCTCAAGACAATGGCCATTTTCCCACATCTGTTAATGCCTCTGGAAAATCGTGCAAAACTTGCGGCACAATGGCGTCTTCATAGAGCGATTTCCCATTTAATGGTGCGATGACATCAGAAATTGCACCATTAAACGGGAAATCACACTATGAAGACACTGTCGTACTGTGAGTTTTGCGTGATTTTCCGGAAGTTTTAGCTGTGTGAAAACAGCCCCTAGCAAAAAATGAAGATGACATAAATAATCTAGTGTTGCTCCTATATACATTTGAAGATATCCACGAGTTAGGCAAAATAACTTCCTGATCTCAGCTAGTGAAAAATGCATGACTACTTGCAGTTACTAGATGATCAATTCACATGTCTGGCCTGCTATGAACCTCCACCAGAGTTTCCTCTGGCTTCACCCTGCCCAGGCATAGTTCACCATAGTTTGTATCTGCAGCTATTGTTCAAGACATTCAGGAATATTTTTAAATATACAATTACTAGCTATTTAAAATACAAACCTTCCCGCTGTTCATTTGTCAGTTGCTCTTTGGGAAAATCCACATCAAATGTGATTATTAGAGAGCCCTTGATGTTGTTGTTGTCAAAACTGGGAAGACCTTCTCCTTTCTTCCACAACTTTGCTCCAGGCTTTGTGATTTTATCCCGGGCAATGTGGACCTGACAGAAACAGATGGGGGGGGGGCGCACAGATTTTATAATAAAGTAAGTGCCAACAAGTGTACAACCACCATGGAAATAGTAAAGGAGCCTATAATGTATACTTTTAGCTTTCTTGAATTCCAAAATCAGGACCTAAAGTAGGAGCAATGTTTTCTCACCTTATGCCCATCCAAATGGGCAATATCCATCTCAAAGCCCACCAAAGCTTCGACCAGTGAGATAGTCACATTTGTATATAAATCATCCCCTCTTCGCTCGAAGACTGGATGCCTGTAGTCAAGAGAGAAACACGAACATTTTCTCATAATTAGAAGAAAGCAGCAGCTCCTCCTGGGGCTCCCATCTTCCCAAATATGGTACAAAGGAGTTAGGGATGCAGTCATGCTCTCCTGTTGGGGGACCCAGGCTTTGACTGGTAGGGGGAGGAAGGCTCCACTCCCTTTCAGATATCCTGTGTGTCTCAAGATGATGACCTGTCTGTGAATCATTTAACATTACATCCATGGACACAAACACTGAGGACATCCATGGACACAAACACTGAGACAATGTTTGTGCATCTGCCAAACAGGGAATTGCCTTGTTCTATGATGGGTTAACATAGGACTTCCACAGGAGAGCAAGACAAAAAAAATGGTTGAAACCTAACTTACTTAAGAACTTTTATTCGGAAGCGCAAGTCACCTGGCTCCCCATCAACATGTGGTTCACCTGAGGAAGATTGAAAATGTACATTAAGTGGACTAAAAAAGGACACCAGTACTAATTGTGTAGGCCTGTTCCAATTTGAGATAAGCATACAAGCCATAAATCAATGCTATGCAAAGCAAACAACTGGAAAGGTATTTAATTCCATCTGCTTGCCTGCAGACAGGTTTGTTCATAAAAGTATGATTCACACACTCTTGTCCAAATAACATATACAGATGGGGGTGGGGAGAGGCAGGGTATATGCTGTGCATCAAAAAGTGTTCATTTTTAAACTAACTCATCTAAATGAAGATTTGCACAAATCTATTTTTGCTATGACCAATGTGATGGTCCACTCAGATTCTGAAACCTTTGCAAAAAGAATGATAACAGATCAAGGGCAACAGTGGGAAAGGTGCAGAGCCAACAGGACTTTAGAATGAGCAGTTGTTAAAGACTAACATTCATATCCTGCATCACAAAAAGCCTTGCATAAGTACTATCTGTACATTGCCATAGTTCTTTCTACAATCACAAGGACCAGAATCATGCATTTAAAAAAATGTGTGTGTGTGTAAAAAAAAAAGTTGAACTTCCCAGGAAACGATTTCTGTGCCACATGCCATGCATGAAAGTCAATACACACAGCAGCACAGCTGATGTTTTCAAGCCTCCAGTAATGATACAGGGGCCATGTTCCATGAGAGCCAGTGGGGTGTAGTGAGCAGAGTGTCACATTAGGATCTGTCAGAACCAGCGTTGAACCCCCCACTCTACCATGGAAGCTTGCAGGGTGACCTTGGGCCAGTCACACCTGCTCAGTGTAACCTACCTCACAGAGCTGTCGTGAGGATATAAATGGAGACAAAAAGAATTATCAAAAAGAGTCCAGTAGCACCTTTAAGACTAACCAATTTTATTGTAGCATAATAAAATTGGTCAGTCTTAAAGGTGCTACTGGACTCTTTTTAATTTTGCTACCACAGACTAACACTCCTCTGCATCTAAAAAGAATTATGTAAGCCATCTTCAGTCCTCATTGAGAAGAAAGGTGTGGAATAATTGAAGTAAATAAAAAAAAAGTTCTGTTTTCAAACCTAACCCAGACATCAAGAAATTTGAGATAAATCTTTTCCACCATTGGTCAAACCAGTACTAGAAAACCATGTTAGAATGAACATGAACCTTATACCTTCTCCAATAAAGGGATACTCCATGCCATCCCTCACGCCAGGCTCTATCTCAACCTCTAGGGTCCGCTCTTCATTCACAAGCCTGAGAAACAAAAGAGGCAGCAAACTTGAAAAGTTAACATGCTTCTACCAAGCAGACTTCACTATCCAGGATTTTTTTTGCTGTCTCTCTTCCCTTCAACCATCCCATATAATCATACTGCATTCACAAAAGAGCAAGAATCCAGTAGCACCTATAATACTAACAAAATTTGTGATAGGGTATGAGCTTTCGTGAGTCACAGCTCATGTCTTCAGATACAGCTAGAATGTGAGTCCATCTGTCATTGTATCTTGGAGAGTGGAGTGATTTCAGCTACTGAATGACAATAGTAGGTAAATGACAATAGCCAATGAATGACAATAGCAGGTGTGATTGGATTAGGTGGGATATGCAGGGGGAAGTAGGTGTGGAGAAATCAGCATTGATAATGAGACAGGCATTTATTATTTATTTTTTATTTATTTTGGACTTTTATTCCGCCCTTCCTGAGAGCCGGCTCAGGGCGGATTACGTCATTTAAAACCATAATAAATATCACATGTTCCATAAAACCAATAAAATTCAGTCAGCATTCTGCATTTCATGCAATATAATCGCCACAGATGGCAGCAGTCAATATTATCTAATCTGAAGCAGATGGTGGACAAACCCAATTGGGAGGGTTTAAATTGAGACTGAGAAATCTCTGTCTTTCGGTGCTACACCTCTGAAGATGCCAGTCACAGCTGCTGGCGAAATGTCAGGAACTACAATGCCAAGACCACGGTGATACAGCCTGGAAAATCCACAACAACCATCATTCTCTGGCCGTGAAAGCCTTCGACAATATATAGGGTTTAAATCATTTCTCTTCCTCTCTTATCAGGCCAGCAGAGGCCTGGTGGAACATCTCTGTCTTACAGGCCTGGCAAAAGGATAGCAGAGCCTGCCAGGTCCTGGTTTCAATAGACAGAGTTCCACCAGGCTGGAGCCAGGACCGAAAAACCCCTGGCTCTGGTTGAAGCTAGGTGGGCCTCCCTGGAGCCGGGGACCACCAACAGCTGTTTCTCTCCTGATCAAAATGTCTGCTGGGGAATATATGGAAAGAGGCAGTCCCATAAATACGCTGGTCCCAGTCCACACAGGGCTTTGTAAGGTTAATACCAAAACCTTAAATCTGATCCGGTACTCCACTGGCAGCCAGTGCAGCTGATGCAGTATAGGTGTTGTGTGTGTCCCACTTGGCACTCTTGCAATAACACGCGCAGCTGCATTTTGAACCAGCTGTAATCTCTGGGTCAGACTCAAGGGCAGCCTTGCGTAGAGCGAGTTACAGTAATCCAGACTAGAGATGACCATTGCCTGGACCACTGAAGTTGAGTCACAGGCCGAGAAGTAGGGGACAAGTTGCCTGGTCTGCCGTAGGTGGAAAAAAAGAGGACCTGGAAACTGCTGTGACCTGCGCCTCCATTTTCAGGGAGGCATCCAGAATCACCCCCAAGCTCCTAACCCTTGGAACTAGCACAAGCGGTGCCTCATCGAGGGTCAGGAGCTGGAGTCCCGAACCTAAACACCCAAGGCTCAAATGCAAGACCTCTGTCTTTGTCGGGTTCAATTTCAGCCGACTCTACTTCAACCATCCAGTCATGGCTTCAAAAGCACGCTCTAGGACATCAGGGGCTAAGTTGGGCCAGCCGCCCATCATCAGATACAACTGGGTGTCATCTGCATATTGATGACACCCAAGTCCGAAACTTTGCGCCAACTGGGCAAAGGGGAGCATATAGATGTTAAACAGTAACAGGGATAGTATTGCCCCTTGTGGGACACTGCACACCAAAGGGTGGCGGGATGACAATTTCTCCCCTAGTGCCACCCTCTGTCCTTGACCGAAGAGAACAGAGACAAGCCACTGCAAGGCAGTCCCTCGTATCCCCGCATTGGCGAGGAGGTGGGTCAAAAAATCATGATTGACTATATCGAATGCTGCTGAAAGGTCCAATAGTATCAGCAGCGCCAAATCACCTTGATCCAGATGCCTGCGAAAATCATCTGTGAGGGCAACCAGCAACATCTCTGTCCCATGTCCCGGGTGGAACCCAGACTGAAAGGGATCTAGATCTGAGGTATCCTTCAGGAAACCCTGCAGCCATTCCACCACTGCCCACTCAATCACCTTGCCCATAAATGGGAGGTTCAAAACTGGGCGGTAACTGACCAGGTCAGTGGGGTACAAAGATGGTTTTTTTAAAGAGAGGCCTCACCACGGCTTCCTTTAATACCCCAGGAAAGACCCTGGAGCAAGGATAAGTTAACAATGGCCTCCAAGGAGGACTGTAGCTCATCAACACTGGTCTTTACCAGCCATGATGGGCACAGGTCCAATGGGCATATGGTGGGCCCCACTGCTCGCAATCTCGTCCCCAGAGAGTGGACTGAAATGATCAAATATTGGCCCAGAAGACCACCAAGGGGTCTAAGCAGGGCTGCCCTTGGGTTTGATCCGGAGACTACAGCGGGTCCAGAATGCTGCTGCACATGTTTTGATGGGTGTTCCTTATAGGACACATATTACACCAATTCTGCAGCAGCTCCACTGGCTACCCGTGGAATTCTGGATTCAGTTCAAGGTGCTGGTTTTGACCTATAAAGCCCTAAATGGACTGGGACCAGCATACCTAAGGGACCGCCTCTCCCCGTACGTGCCCCAGAGAACGCTCCGATCAGCTGAAAAACATCTGCTGGTGGTCCCTGGCCCCAGGGAGGCTCAGTTGGCCTCAACCAGGGCCAGGGCCTTTTCGGTCCTGGCCCCAACCAGGTGGAACTCTCTGTCTGAGGACACCTGGGCCCGTGAGGATCTTCTATCATTTCGGCGGGCCTGTAAGACGGAGATGTTCCACCAGGCATATGGTTGAGGCCAGCATGAGATCCTCACTGAGCCTCCCACTAAGTGTGGGGTTATACAGTGTCCACCGGCTGGCTGCCCAACATATGGGTACAGCACGGGGCTATGCAGTGCCCATTCGTTTGCTGACCCACGTATGGGTGGCAGTACATTATCTGTCCGCTTCCCCCCACTCCCCCGTATGTTGATGGGCAGGAATCTGGAATTGACCCCAGCTTGGGACAGTTATTATCTGTTGTTGATTTTATAATGAACTGTTGTTTTATGAATTGTTTTAATATTTGTATTATATTTTTATAACTGCTGTACCTCGCCCTGAGCCCACTTGTGGGAAGGGCAAGTTAGAAATGTAATAAATAATAATAATAGTTCATTTACTGTATCAATCATGACTGGCAAATCATGGCGGAGAGACAAAATCAGCAAAAAAGCTCCCAAAAGCCTCACAAAATTTGACAGCCTCCCTCTGATAGGGAGACCAACAACCGAATCACATTAAACAGTTTTGCTGGGCATGGGCTAGCTGACATGATGGAGGCTGTGTAAAACTCCTTCTTCACAGCGTTCACTGCCACCTCATAGGCTTTCATAAACATTCCATAAGATGATCTTGCCTCTTTGTCCCAAGATCATCGGCCACACTCACTCAAGCCGTCTTAGCTCCCAATTTTTCTGCTGTAGTTCCTCTGTGTTACCAAGGAGCCTGTCTGGTGCGGGGGCAAAGATGGCGACCGGGGGGGGGGGGGTCTTCAATAGTTTAGGAGAGCCAACCTTGCCAATCCTCCACCAGCTCATCCAAGGAACTGCCATGGAGAATCATATCCCATAGAGCTTTCTGAAACCCAATTGGATCCATGAGTCTCCACAGGCGAGCATAAATCAGCTCGCTGTCCTTGCGAGGGGGGGATGGGTGGTATATCCAGCCGAGTCTTCAAAACCGAGTGGTCTGATCATGGCACCAATTCTACTGCTTCCAAATCCACATTTACCTCCATCCCAAAGATTAGATCTAGTGTGTATCCTACTTAAAGTGTAGGGGTGGATACAAATTGGGAGAGTCCCAGTGCTGCCATCGATGACACCCGGTCCACAGCCCGCATGAAGGTAGCACCATCGGCATTGACATTAAAATCCCCCAGCACCGCCAATCTAGGGTACTTCAAGGCCTATCCCACCACACCTCCAGCAGGTGTGACAGGGTATCTGCTGGTGCACTAGGCGGTTGGTACACCACACAGATAGCCAAACTCTCCTTGGTACCCCACACCAGGCCTACACAATCAATGCCAGAGATCTCAGGAGCAGGGAGCGGCTTGAAGGAGAAAGCCTCCTGGGTAAGGATTGCCACTCCTCCCCCCGACCTCCTGTTTGGGACTGATGGAGGACCAAATATCTTGGGGGGGGGGGGGTCAGTTCTCCCAAGGTGACTATTTCGCTCTCCCTCACCCAGGTCTCAGTCATGCATACCAGGTCCATACCGCTCAGCGCAAAGAAATCTTGTAAAGTTGTGGTTTTGTTATTTATGGACCTGTCATTGTACAACATCAGTGTTGAAGGGGAGGGGGTTGTCCTAGCTCCACTACCAGCTTATCTCAGGATAAGACACAGGTTAGAAGGGCATGGAGCCATACCGTATTTCCGTGACCTTCTCATCTTAAACTGGGTCCCACCACCATACCTCCCTTGTCCTCAGAGGACTGGGATCCCTGACTCCATGCCAGCCACCCTCCCTATGTCCACCATCATCCAACTTACTCCCTGCTCCACCAACAACAATAAATGTCATCAACACTGATTCAACAACAACACAATAAACTCCGCCATATAAAAATTTCAACCATATAAAAATTTGTTTCTCAATTTATCCTATGGGCCAATTTCTTGCCCATAATTCCAATGGCTCAATCCCTAGTCAAATTGAATTTAGTTCAATACTTCACCCCCTCTCCATCTGATTAATCCAATTTAATCACCTGATATTAACATTCCAATTGCAGCAAACAGATAATTTTTCTTCTTTTTTAAAAAAATCAATCAGAGAATTTTTCCTTTTAAGGCCACAACAAAAACAGGTACAGTCAATAGATTCAGTCCTCTAATTTCTAAGGGAGCCATCATTTGGTCGACTCCATAGGAGCCCATCCACCTAATATCTGTCAGACTTGCATAAATCCTAAAACTTATTTTAACACCAGCAGCTCAGGGGGTTCCCAAGGCCAGCAACTCCAAGCTTCCCCATGCTTTCCGGAGTCCAGGGCATTCCAGCCCTCCAGGTCAGCAGATACTCTTTAAGCCCAGGTGAAGAGTATATTGCAGGCACTTCAGAGGCTTTTGAAAGGCTAGAGTGACTCTCCCCAGTCTCTAAGAGCACTTCAAGGCATTCCCCACCTTCGAGGCTCTCCACAACTTGAGGACGCCCTCTGGTGCCTTCTGGCAGCGTCCAATTGCCTCCGATCTTCTCCGGAGGCTCCCAACATCCCCCAGAGGCCTCCGATCCTCTCTGGAGGTCCTTGATATCCTCTGGAGGCCTCCAATGGTCTCTGAAGGCCACCAATGTTCCCTCAGGCCTCTGACACTCTCTGAATGCCCCAGATCACTCGTCTGCCTCCAATAGAATCTGATGTTCTCTGGAGGCCCCCGAAGTGGCCCCCGAAGTTCCGCTTTCTTCTGTTGCTCCTTGGCCACCCTGTGACCGTGGGGCAATCCATGCCTGCACAGGTGTCTCTGAGCACCTCCAGGTCAGTCTGAGGCTTCTAAGCCTCCAGGCCCCTAGCTAGCCAAGCTCAGCAGAATTGCCTCTCCAAAGACATCCACAGCAGCCCTCTTTGCCTTTCTGTTGTCTCACTAATGCCTTGGTAACTTGGTGACTCCTTTCCTCTCCTTCCAGCCTATATTCGTCGGCCCCCAAACCTCCAGACAGAACATTACATCTGGGCAATTGGGTGGCCAAAGGCTCTGTTATGACCCTTTCTTTCTCCTGGTTAGATTTGGTCTTTAAGCCTTTTATTCTTGCCCCCTCTTGGTAGATTGCTGCCACCAGGAATTAAATTCCAGAATAACTTAAATTTTTCCTTTCAGTAACGTGCCCAAGGGTCAGGCTTTTCGTAGTACTATGTGGCCCTGAGGAAAGGAATGGGATATAGGAATAACTCTGGGATTAAAACAAAGTTAACTTTTATTTTTATAAGAAGCGTTATCAGTTTCATATTATTTCTAAAACTTGATGGTTTCCAAAGAGTTGTTCTTAATTCATAAAGTTCCTTTACTTAAACTCAGGCACACAGATCTTCTCTCAGGCTTCAAACACAGTTTGCCTGCTTTTGATATTAATTTCTCTCTCCATCACAAATAAGACCTTTTTTCAGGCACACACACAGTTTGCCTGCTTTCTCCTGACTGAATGTTCTTTCACAAACACACAGTTCAGATTTCCACATAGGTTATATTTCTCTCAGAACTGCTTAAAAAATGCTCAGGCTGCACGCAGCGTGCCTCTCTTGCCCTGACTCAATCTTTTTTCTCCACTCTCAGTCTAAAACTGCATTCACTCCATCCACTCCACTCTCAGTCATCAACAAATCATATCACTCATTCATCCCTCTCTTTCACCCCACTCTTCATCTATACTACACCAAGCATTTAAAGACACATACACACATTTACTTAAAATCATTACAGGCTTGGATCTGGTTTCTCAGGAAACGCCCGGTAAATTCCGCCCAGTTCTCCTCGCAAGGCTTGTTAAATTTACTCACTTGTTGTTGTTAGTAGGTTGTTAGTTATTATAGCCCAGTTGTTAACCATTTAGCTTCTGATAATAGATGTTTAGAATGTTTCAAACAACAGAGTTCACAGCAGGACTCCTGCCTGTGCTGCCATCTTGTTATTAGCAATAAGAGAGACCTAGGAAGCCTAGTAGTAATAACAAGAGACCTAGGAAGTCTAGGTCTAGATTCTATCCAGGTGGATGCATTGTCTTGAGCTTCATTATCAGTTACAATTTAGCAGTCTCTCTTTGAAATTCCTCTACAGGAGAACTGCTACTTTTAGGTCAGCAATTGAATGTCCTGGAAGATTGAAATGTGCCCCCCACTGGTTTTTGAATGTTTTGGTTTCTGATGTCAGACTTATGTCCATTAACTCTTTGTCAAAGGGACTGACCAGTTTGTTCAAAGTAGAGGGTGGAAGGGCATTGCTGACATGTGATGGCATAAATCACATTAGAGGATGAGGAGGAGTGTGAACTTGAAATATGGCTGATGTTGTTGGGTCCACTGATGGTGTTGTTAGGATCCATATGAGAGCAGAGTTGACATATTTGTTTGCTGCAGGCTTTGGTACCAGAGTCCATGTTGTTGCTAAGCAGTTTATCATTATGGGTGAGTAGTTGTTTTAGGTTAGCAGGTTGTCTGAAAGTAAGAAAAGGTGGGTTCCCCAGAGCCTGTGTAAGGGAAGTGTCACAATCCAGCACAGGTTGTAGATTGTTAATAATGCGTTGAACTAGCTTGAGTTGTGAGCTGTAGGTGACCATCAGCAGTGTTCTCTTTCTTTGGGTTTGTCTTGTAGAAAGCTGTTCCTGGGTGTCATTCTGGCCTTTCCAATCATCTTTCTCACCATGTCAGTGGGATAGCATAGTTGCAAAAATGTTTGTTGCAGATTCTTCAAGTGAGTATCTCTGTCTGAGAGGTTGGAAAAGATGCTATTATAGCATTGGGCTTGGCTATACACAATGGATTGCTTGATGTGGTTGGGATGGTAGCTAGAGGCATGTAGATATGTTTGCTGATCTGTTGGTTTCCATTATAACGTGTTACTTAAGTGTCCCTCATTCATCTGTAGTGTGGTGTCCAGGAAGTTGTGGAAAGCCTGATGAAATCGCTTGAGGGCTTCTTTGCCTTGGGTCCAGACAATGAAGATGTTATCAATGAATCTCAAGTAAAGGAGAGGTGCCAATGGGTAGGAGTTCAGAAAATTCTGTTCTAGGTCCACCATAAAAATGTTGGCATACTGTGGAGCCATGTGGGTACTCGTGGCTGTGCCACAGATTTGTAGGTATAACTTCTCACCAAACCTGAAGTAGTTGTGGGGAAGAACAAACATGCAGAGTTCAGTGGCAAAATCTCCTATGGTCTTGTCAGGGATGTTTCTAATGGCCTGTAGTCCATCCTGATGGGGGATGTTGTTGTACAGGGACTCAACATCCATGGTGGCTAGAATGCTGTTTTCTGGGAGATGGTCAATGGACTGCAGTTTCCTCAGGAAGTCTGTGGTATCACAGACATAGCTGGGGGTATTATTAACATATGGCCTCAGAATGGAGTCCATATATCCTGATACTCCTTCAGTGATGATGCCTATGCTAGTGACAATGGGACATCCAGGGTTGCAGGTTTATGTATCTTTGACAGGAAGAAGAAGGAGCCCGGTCGAGGTTCCCAGGGTGTATCTGTATAAATTTGTTCCTATGTGTATGTTGGGAATTTCATCATGATTCTGTTGAGTTCCCGCTGGTATTCATGTGTGGAGTCTGAGGATAGCAGCCTGCAGAAACTGGTGTTTGAGAGTTGCCATTCAGCTTATCATGTATAGTTTGCCATGCCCATTAGGACAATGGGCGTATCGGTGCTACTGGACTCTTGCTCTTTTTTACTGCTACAGACAGACTAACATGGCTACCCATCTTGATTAATCATACTCCATGTTTTGCAGAATAATACTGCTGGGTCTACCACAGGAAAAATACAAAAAGTACATAGGCATTTCCTGATGACCCAAAAAGTCATCTACAAGAATGATACAAGATGCAATGACAAGTCTTGTTTATTTCACTATTGGAGCACTTTTGATTATTGGGCCAACATGACTAGACAGAACTACTCATTTCCCCATTTTCTTTTAAATCTTAGTGATGCAGAAAAAAGTAACAAAATTAACACTGTCTGATTTCCACTGTGACTTTTCAAGAATTAGAACTGACATCCAAAGCAGACAGTCACACTGAACATCAGTTCTGAAATAAATGTGAAGTTCACATCTTGTGACCAGGATCATTAACCAAGGGACACGCTGCAATACCATCATTCTGTATAATTTCCTTTATAACTGGTATGAGTGACTGTCATGATTCTACACTTAAGGTTAAGGTTGCCAGATGGATTCCACAAAAATACTGGACACGCTTGACAAAAATTGGCTGACCACACACTTGATTACTGACGACAATTTACCATACCATACCACAACATTAAAGTATGTTGTGTAGCTTTAATCAATTTTTTAATTTTTCAGTAAAAAGGAGGCTTTAATAACTCTCCTTAGATATCAGAAAAATTCCTTTTCTGAGGAAATGCACCGTTTGGTATCAAAATAGGACACTTTAGTTAATATTAAGGGCATCTGCATCTGACCTGCAGGGCTTCTCATTTGAGATTCTGGGTGCCTGACATCTACAGGAAGGACTCACAGCTCGTATTATACAAGCTGTGGGCCCACAAAGAATCACAGAGCGGTGGACATAGAGCGGGCAGGTGGGGGAATCTGTATGTTAACCCAGAGGGAATTCCAGCTACCAGTTTCTCTTGGCAGTTTTCATTCACAAAGATAAGCAGTAAGTTACACCACCATGTGGCTCATAATGGAAATGCAACCACTTATTTCTCTGCAGCTTCCAGCAATCATGCATGATTGCAAAATATGAACATAATCAAGAGTACCCCAAACTCACTTGACATTGGGACACTCATCACAAACCACTTCTTGGGTCATCTGGAAACGCCCAGGGCCTAGCTGGGTTGTTCTCATCTCTTGCCGGCAATTGCATTTTCTTTTGCCAGGTGCTTGTCTTGCTACCGGTTTGTTTCGAGTAACCTGAAAAAATAAATACAGAATCTCTGCAAAATTATACCATGAAGAACATTCTAGCCTCAACAGCATGCTACCCTAGTCCCTTTCACTTGACATAGGTCAGCAACAGTCTTGACTGGCTCCCTCTGATGCTGCAATGAATAACATAACCATCTGCAACAAATACCACAACTATCAAGTAAATGGAACTTTGGTACATGAGCACTTTGAGCAGTTTACACATTTTAACATGCAGCACTTTGGGCAGGGGTACACACTCCAAATCTTCTGTATACCAGATGGCCTGGGGAATGTCTGAGTTTATTGCATATGGGGTTTTTGCACACCTGGCTTACTGGTGGCCAATATTTGTGATCACCCCCAACCCCAACCCGTCCTCTGAACATGCCAGAAAACTAGGGAAGGAAATATCTGGGTGGGATTTACAGAAAGTAGTATATGAGAGTTCCTCCTAGTCTGCTTTCCACAAAGCCATGTACAAATGGAACAACTCCGCTTCCCTATGCTCCAAGTCACTATACACACTTGGAAGACTCTGGGAAAATATAAGGTCTTAATTCAACTCATAGGAAGCTTTGGAGAACCTAATAATTGACATGACTCGTCACTCTCCCTTTCCTTCCCCAACACCTCCACAAGAGAAGTGACAAGAGATACTTTTTTCCTTCCCCAAAGACGGACATGGGGTAATACAGGCCTTAGCCACCGTCCCATCCTCTGTGCATATTAGAGGGCTTGGGAAAGGACTGAGTCTTATTCCATTATATTAAAAAACCTGGCTAGCAGACTTCAATAAGCAAAGGAGGCTCCTCAAGGCAAGATGGTACACTTACTTCCACAAAGTTTCCTGAATACACTTCTTCCAGTGTAACTTCTAGATCTACAATGATGTCACTTCCTCTTGGAATGTTTCTGTCTTGCTGGCGAGGACTGCCTCCAAACATGAAGCCAAAGTCCCCAAAGAAACTACAAAAGAAGACAGCAACTGTTAACTTGGAAAGGAAGAGGAGCTGGACATCATGAGGCTCCTCTCTGCTCAACTCACAGTGTTAATTCTGGCAACTATTAAAGCAGGGTTAAACAAACTTGCACTCCCTTCCTCAGAGAAGTTCCCACCCAATTAAAGATCCATTCATCTGTGAGACAACTGTGATGAAAACAGAAATTGTGCCTGCTTTCTGGGGCAGACCCCAATGTAGAGAAAATCCAGAGGCAGCAATCAACATGCAGTTTCAAGAACTGGAAAAAAATGGATTACAGACCGAAAAAAAGCAAGGCTTCTGATCCACCACCCGATTCAAGAGAGGATCTGCACAGCGTGAACCAGTCAATTTTGCCTCATCTTCACCAGAGCAGGTTTGCCTGCTCTCCTGTCAAATTAATTGGAGGGAACCTCATGGTAAATATAACTTCCATTTCTCACTGAGGAGAGAACAGGTAGAGAGGGATGCTCAAAATCCATCTATCCCAGAGTGGGTTTGAGCGGTTGTGAGGTATTCCAGCGGGCAGTGTGTTCCTAGGCAATTCAGTACTGCACAAGAGGGCAACTGTAAAAAGAAGTTACACATGAGAAGTCCTTGCCTAACACACCCACTTTTGTTGCAGATCCATTACATGTACAGTTGCAAGCAGGGCTGCCTGATCTTCCACAGTGACACCAGCCACAGCTTCTTTGAGATTGTGAGAAACAGGAATGCTTTCCTGAGATTCCATCAGCCAATGCTACCAGCTCCAGTGTGTGTTTGTGTGATTTAGCAGCAGAGTTTACCCTAAGATACACACTGACCTTGCTATCACTGAATACGGTGTTGACTGTTCTTTTTAAGGAAACAAAAGAATTAAGTGGGAAAGGGGAGCTAAAGCCCTGTTCCCTGCTGCACTCTTCTTCACTGCACTCTGGTGTTTGAAGCATTTTTCTCACAGCTGGGCTCATTTCTGGTAGTGGAACTATGTTGTGGGGGAAAGGTGACGGTAGAGCAACACAATTTCAATCACCCTGTCTGCATGTCCTGTTTTTATTTTTTTTTAAATTTGAGCTCCCTGTACCTACTTGAGATATGAACACGTGGATTTATATAAGAGAACTTATATGAGTATTAGTTTGTGTCCACCACTACCAACTTCCTTAGGTTGTCAAATGTGTAACTGCCTGTTTACAAGGAAGCATCTCTGCCTGAAATTTGGCAAGGAGGGATCAACCCCTTAATTTCATTCCAGTTTGGCTGGGGGAGGAGATAGAACTTGTAAGGTATTTCCTATTGAAGCAAAGAACAGGATAAAAGAAAATAGATTAGCATAATAATGGAATAACAAAATTTAAGACTAAAACAAACCAGATCCAAACATATTTTTGCATGCACATCCCTGGCTGATACGCTAACCAATATGTTGATGATAGAAGTAAACTGTGGATGAAATTGTATAGTCAGACTATTGACACACGATTGTGACAGATGATTCTGCTAGATACATTACATTAAAAAACATATACATTGTCATATGCCTTGGAGATCTGAAAAACAAAAAAGCATTCATATTCATATTCTTTCCAGTACCTCCAAAATGTGAAAAATGTGTCTCTCATTATCTATCAGGCTCTTTGTTCAGTCAAGGTTTATAATTTTGGCTAGGCCAAAGAAAAACCACAGGATAACAGGCAACTTTGGCAGTAATACTGGCATTTAGGGATGTGCAATTTGGGTTCAGAATTCAATAAAAATTTGGAATTCAGTAAAAATTCAGTATTACCAAGCTTAAATCTGTATTCCTGAATAAATGGGTGATGCTTTGCTAAGGAACAGCAAAGAAACATTGCTTCCTACCTTTTTTAATCAGACGGGAAGGGGAGGAGTGAGGTATAGGTAGAAGGGAGGAGTGGCCAATCCTTGCAGTGGCTCCTCTTCTCTGACCAATGGGATTCTCAAGAAGGAGAGTGCCTTTTTTAAACTGCTGCAAGGAGTTAAATTAGGAAGCTTAACTCAGTCAGCCCTTATTTTGCTCTCGCCTGGAGACTGAAAGACACTGCCTATGTTATTGGTCAATCAGCACAGCCGGCCCCAACAAAGCTGGCAGCTCGGGGGAAGAGGACAAAACAACCACAGCAGGGCTCTACCAGCCTTCGGCTACAAGCAACCCACTACCAGTCAGCAGTGGCCTGTCTGTCTCAGCCCAGGACACACCAACTAGCTAGCTCCCCATGATCCACCTTGACTCCCCTGGAGTGCAGGTGGAAGAGGGTCCAAAGTGAAATACTGGAGATGATGCAAAGTGCGCGATTAGCAACTCAAGGTACATGGAGCTGATAAAGGGCAAGGGGAGAGCATGCACTGGCCAGGTGCAGCACGGCAGCGAAATGTGGACCTTGGCAATAAAAGACAGAGGGGGGTGCAACCAGTTGTGGAAGCAACGAGTAGAATCACCCTTGACCCCACCACTTGTACTGGCTAAGTGCTGTAATAAAGAATACTACTACGACTACTACTACTTGACCCCACCACTACTGAACTTGACTCTGCCTAGCCTCTGTGACCTCAGACAGCTTTGGACTGTGACTGGATCTTCCTGCCCACTGTATGGATTCCTGGCTGCTGCTGCTGCCTGTGCCGAGACCTTCTGCACCGAGGACTTCTGCTGGTGCCTGGGTTTTTTGCTGTGTATGGAGGGTGCTTTGGATGGGCTTTTGTGTAGGGGAGACTTTGATTTCTGGCTTTCGAAAGTATATTTACTATTCATTTTGCCGCTTGTTCTTCGGGGGGGGGGGCATTATTTTATCCTGTTGTGGATAATTTGTTGTTTGGTGTTTTATAGTTCCTGTTAATTTTATTACATTCATTTGTTCTTCAGGGGTGGGGGTGCTGTTTTCCCCTGCTGTGAGTGCTTTCTTTGTTATGTAAATTTTTGCTGGTTGTTTTTGGGGGAACTGTTTTGGTTGGTGTTCTTTGCTAGGTTCTGTTTTCTGTTGGCATAGAAGTTGGTTTGGTGTTAAATAGTTGTTGGTTCTTCTTCTTCTTCAGGGGGGTGGGGTTTGTTGGGGTGCTCGGTTCATGTGTTTCTGCAGTGGGAGTCAGCTTGGAGTCTTTTCCCCACAATAGGAACATATAGAGTATCCAGGGGCACCTTGTTCACGGGCACACAGAACTGGACCTTGGGGTCCAATATCCCTGAAACTTGGGAGTCTTTAGAGAACAGTCAGAAGTAGGTCCACTGAAGAACTGGTGGATTTTTCTTGCAAAATGCCATCCCCAGCCCCCTAGACAGCTCCCATAGTTTTCCCCATAGGGAATAACGCCCCCCTCCCCCGCCACCAGATAGCCCTGAATTGAGTTTTTGATAGGAAACAATGGCCAAATTTACTTTGTATTACCAAACCGAACTGGAGAGTGAATTCAGTAGTGTGTGTGTGTGGGGGGGGGGATTTTTTTCCAGTTTGGTATTACCAAATTGAATTAACTGAACTGTTTTCTAGGGCACATCCCTACTGGGATAGCAGTGCAAGTTTACAAGCTATCTGGTGATAACTCTTGTTGTGCCATGCAAAATGATTTGGAAGAATAATACAAACTTACTGAGAAAAAATATCTCCATGGGAACCCTGGTGACCCTCTTTCAAACCCTCTTCACCATAGGCATCATACTGCTTCCGCTTTTCCTCATCTGATAGTACCTGAATGAGACAACAGTATACAAGCGTATGAATATTAGAAAAAGCTTTAATAAAGATTTATTCCTATCTTGTTCTCAAGCTGCTAGGTTTGCACGTGTCTATTAACTCGTCCTCTATTCCTAAATGCTTACATTTAGTATTTATCTAGTATTTATCTACTATTTTTTCCTCATTGTTCCTGAGATTTGTTTTCACAGTATACTAATTGTTGGCTCAATGTATTTGTTATTCAGATATACATATAAGGAAAGAATATGAGGAAGAAAATCAATCACGTGGATGGAGAATACATTCATATAAGCATGACTATCTCAATATTAAACATGCACACATTGTCCTACATGACTTTGGATTTGCATGTACAGAAAACAATGTGAGAATCAGTCCTAAACGCAGGGCAAAAGAAAGAATGTATGGAAAATATATTATTGGGCTCCTAGGAGCTATCAACTAGTAAGGGATAAACCTCTGTTTGAACTTCTGGGTTTTTTAAAACATGCAGCATTGTTTCTAGTAATTTTTAAAAGTGATTGATTATTGGAATACAAAGTTTCAGGACAACATTCAATAAACAACCATTTTTTGCAAACATATCACCTGATTCATTTTTCTCTCTTTTTTAAAATGTTAATTTAGACATAAAAACAGTTGACAAAACACTTTTAAAGCAATAAATTAAAGAAGAATATAGCCTTTAAACAAAGGCAACACATGTTTTGCCACTAAATTACAAATGCCCCACTAATTCCAAAACAGAGGTATTTACTGCATCTTTCAAATAATCATGCAATATAGTCTTAGGATTTGACAAACAGAAAAGTATTATTATATTTAAAATTACTTGCCAGAGTCCAGGATGAAACCAACATATACCAGCCTATCCAGCATTTCTCAAGTAACGCTAAATCTACCATAGCAAATAAGTAGAAAAGAGCAAGAGTCCAGTAGCACCTATAAGACTAACAAAACTTGTAGTAAGTAGCTTTCATGAGTCACAGTTCACTTCTTCAGATACAGCTATAATGTGAGTCCATCTGTCTTTATATCTTGGAGAGTGGAGTGATTTCAGCTGCCAAATGACAATAACCAGTGAATGATAATAGCAGGTGTGATTGGATTAGCTGGGATATGGAGAGAGGAAGAAGATGTGGAGAAATCAGCATTGGTAATGAGACAGGAAGCCTAGGTCTCAATTCAATCCAGGTAGATGCATTGTATTGAGCTTCATTATCAGTTGCAATTCAACAGTCTCTCTAATCAACCTTTGAAGTTCCCCTGCAGGATAACTGCTACTTTTAGGTCAGCAACTGAATGTCCTGGAAGGTTAAAATGTTCCCCCATTGTTTTCTGAATGTTGTGGTTTCTGATGTCAGACTTATTTTGTTAGTCTTATAGGTGCTTCTGGACTTTTGCTCTTTTCTACTACTACAGACAAACATGGTTACTCATCTTGATCTATAGCAAAGACAGGAATTCATAATCAGCTCCCAGAACTTGGGCATCTTTTTTTAAAGCTGACCTCATAGGCAGCTCCAAGATCTTGAAACTTTTCCTGTGCACGTGGATCATCAGGGTTCCTGTCTGGGTGAAGCTGCAGGGCTAATTTTCTGTAGGCCTTTTTAATGTCTTTAACAGATGCGCTGCGAGACACTCCCAAGATCTTGTAGAAATCCCTCCTGAAAAACAATAAATAACTCATTGAGCTCTTTAACAACATTCAGGGTATATATAGGTAGAGAGCAAGAAGGGATAATTGCTTCTCCCCCTACAGTACTGTTACCAACAGTACCAAGGCAGCACCAGATCACCAACCAGGCATTATAAACTCAAGTATTATTTTAAAATTTGTATTCAACAAGGTAATATGCATAACCAACTGCACTAAACATACAGTAGATAACAGGTGTTACTAGAAATATAACAATAACTACTACTGGAAAAAATAGATTTTCTTCCCACACTCCTCCTTACAATCACAGTAACTAGTTTTCTCCCACCATGACATGGAAGGCCAATCAGAATTTTGTATACATTACACACAAGTAACATTAACCACTGTTAATCTTCCCTCCTTGAACCTCAGTTGTGACTACTGAATGATTGACTGTATATACATATACACAAGGGAGAAAAGTGGGTGGGAGAGAAAGTGAGCTGTCATGGATAACAAGCTCTTAAACTTGTAACAGCACTAATAATTTCAGGATGTGAAGTTTTTCTCACTTCAGCCTTCCTTCAGCACTATGACCTGACAACGAGTGTTTCTAGAAGTTCCATCATTTACTACAGATGTAAGGGGTTTGTCCTCATCACCATGGATGAAAGAAAGAGCTTAATGCCTAGTTATTTATCTCTTCCTTCCTCAAAGGAGCTTGATGCTGCATACATGCTTCTCTCCCCCACTGTATCATCACATCCAACCTGTAAGGTAGCTTATATGAAAGAAAGCAGGCTAGCCTAAAATTACACAACAACCTTCATGGCAGAGGGGAGATTTGATCTGCCAGGCTCCCCCTGTAATTAACTCCGGTATCATAGTAGTTAAGTGGTTGGGATGGAAGTCAGCACTCTGCTAGTTCCACTACCAGGACTGTGATGAGCTCATCTGGTGGCCTTGGGTAAGCCACTCCTCTCAGCCCCAGTTCCCTAGCTTTCTTGTGGGGATAATAATAACACTGACTTTGTTCGCTGCTCTGAGTTGGGCACTAATCTATCTAGAAGGGCGGTATATTAGCATGCTTGTTATTATTAATTTAACCGACACTTGCAGAAAAACAGTATTAATGACCATTAGGGAAGTTGAGAGGGGAGAAGCGGGGCTGGGAGACATCATCGCCTTGGCCCCTCCTCAGGACCCTTCTGGCGAGAAGAGAGCTCCTCCAGCTCTGAGAGCACCGGAACCCAGGTGGACTTTGCTGGCTACTCCTGTCCGCCCCCCCCCCCCCTCGCACCTTACCCGGCAACGGCGGCCTCAAGCATGCACAGCAGCAGGAAGAGGAGGCTGCCGAGGGAACGAGGGGACATGGCGGGGGCTCGTCGAGTAGTTTCCGCTCCGCACTCACTCGCCGGTCACCACGGGCATGAGAGAGGGGGAAAGAACCCGGTGAGGAAAACCGGCCAACCAGAACCCGGCACCGCAGACTGCCTTGCCTTCCGCTGGCCAATCACAATTACACACTTCACCCGCCACCGGCGGGGATTCGCCAATCAAATTCTTCTACGTTAACAAAGTGGGACGCTGAAAAAAAAACTTCGGATGGAGTCCGTGTCCAATAAGAGCGCGGGGCGTAATAAAGGCGTCACGGGCAGGCACTGGCTAAACAGAGGACGTGCTTGAAAGTGGAGAAATTATTTTTTTGTTTCGGTGGGTCCAGGTTAAGATGGTTAAGGGGTCATTAAGGTTTGTCAGTCATCTGGCAATTTGCAACCGCAGCATCAGAAATAAATTTTCACTTTTTAAAAAGTTTGAACAGTCCTGCGTACAGGGCGAGGTCTCAACACTGAACGGTGGAGCCGTTCTACTCCTAAATCTCTATTGCATACCTTTTTTTTCTTCTCATTGGTTGTTCCCCCGTCCACGAAGAGCCGGAAGTGTCTATAGTTCCATTGAACTTGTCCGCCTTGGTGATGTTTTAGCTAGAACAGTCTCATGGAACAGCCAGAGCCCTGTATGAAGATGACTGACAAATTTACACGTCTTGTTATGCGACGATTGAGTGGAAGACCCGCGGATTCGATAAGCTGCGATACTTGCATTGAAGTAATAGTGACAAAGGCAGCAATTCTTTGTAGACTGAATGGGGGTAATTTCCATCAAACGCAGTGGTTTGTGTATCTGAATAAATAATTGCATGACGGGATGCTGAGTCCATTCAAGTTAATGACCCTTTTCAATGGCATCTGTAAACTGAGCATCTAGCAGCAGAAACCATCCTGGAGCTAGTTTCAGGTGGGTAGCCCTGTCGGTGTACAGTACAACAGAAGGCACGTAAAACCAACAAGGGGCACCTAAAACCAACAAGATTTTTCAAGGGGTTTCTAAAATCAAAGCACTCTTCTTCAGATGCCATCCTGGAGCTAATCTACAGCTCTGCAGTGGAAGTGAAAGACTGTGGTACTCGAGGAATGAATAAGTAGATCTGTGTTTTTGGCTACAGCAGGGATCCCGATTTGTGCAGCTGCATCTTACAGCAGGCAGCGATAGGAAGGCTGCTGCCCAATCAGCCCAATTTCTCCATTCCAGGGGTTCCCAGTCTTTTCGGTATGGTGACGCTCAAGTGCAAATTTTACTTGGCATGGGAGCCCGCTTGGGAAAAAAACCAGCATTCACAAATCGTTAGAACTGCAGTAGCCTGGGGCCCACTTTTCCCAGGCTTCGCCGCCCTGTTTTCATTTTGGATCCACACATAGGGAAACACTGCTCCATTCAACTGTCTCATTTTCCCCATGCGCGAGAGAAGGGAAGTCGAGATTTCAGACAACGGTCAAGCTCCTCTACCCAATTATACGGGATCGTCATCGTGCCCAGGGGCCTAGTCCTCCCGAGAGATTCCTCCACACCAGACTGGGCGCTGCCTTCGGTGCCCGCGACGGTGATTTCCTCAGGAAAAATCATAGATATCAAAAAAGTCGGCAGAAGAGGTGATTCGACCGGCTCTTCGTATTCAAAACGTAGGTCTAGGCGACCGTCTCTTTGGTTTGTGGGCGGAGCCTGATTGGATTTTTTTTTTTGCGCCGGTGGGGCGGGGTGGAGGGAGAGCTTGGCTGTCAGGAGAAGCGCCGGTTGATGCGCGCAGGTAACGGGGAAAATGATCCTTTCTTCTCCCTTAAGCTTGGCTTCTTCCCCTCGGGAACGGAGAAACTAGGAGCGACCGGGGTCTGGTGGAGAGGAACGGACGGACCTGGGGTCGGTGGGCTGCTGTGTTCCGGATAGGAGCGCCGTGGTGGGTCTGTCCAACTCCGCCTTCCTTACAGAGTCAAACGCCTCACGCTGGCGCCTAAGAGTGCAGTTTCCCTCCCCTCCCCGTCTGATCCCTCCCTCGCAGTGGTAAACGGAGACCTGGCAGACCGAAGCTTGTGCGGTGTAACGGGCTTCTAGGACTTGCTGTGAAGAGTCTCCGTTTCTCTTGCCTATACGTTTGTGCTTTCTATCGAAAGAACGCTCATAGGGTAATTCAAAGAGGAGCAGCCCTCTTACTCCGTTGCAATAAGTAGGGGCCTTGTGGTACCTGAAAAGACCAATGTAATGTAGTTTTCATTCTAGGCTATGCTTTTGTAGACTCATGGAGTGGGCTGTAGTTCGTGAAAGCTTATGCTGGAATAAAAACCGCATGTATAGCAATGCTTCAGACTATATATGGAGCCAGTTTGGTGTAGTGGTTAAGAGCAGCAGGACTCTAATCTGAAGAACCGGGTTTGATTCCCCACTCCTCCCCTTGAAGCTAGCAGGGTGACCTTGGGTCAGTCACAGCTTCCAGGAGCTCTCTCAGCACCACCCACCTCACAGGGTATTTGCTGTGAGGATAATAATAACATACTTTGTAAACCGCTCTGAGTGGGTGTTAATTTGTTTTTAAAAGGTATAGTCTCATTATGTCTTATTATCCTTGCTGGAATACACTTATTTATGTCTTTTGTAGTCCGCCTTTCTTTATGGCTTTATTAAAAGCCAAAGACTTTGTCCAGGGGGAAAAATGTGGCACTATCTCTCTTTCTGTTCCTTGAAATTTAATCTGTACTCCAGTTACCTATAGAGGCAGGATGCTCTTCACCCCACCTTGCAAATATCAGATGGCCTAATTCTCAGGGGCTGGTCTGTATTCTAGATTTATCCACATTCCATCATTGGTCAGATGAAAATTGATTTACTGATCCTACGTTGACTGAGACAGAATAACATGTTGTGGGAATTGGTTTGCAAAACCTGTAGTAGTGAGTGCAAGGAAGCTGGAGGCCTGGGAGCCGAATGTGACCACCAGCATGACCATTGCTTCTAAGGACCTTCCCATATATGTACTTCTGCTTCTTACACTGTTTTATAACTGACTTGACAAATTTCTTATTTTCATTTCCTAGAGAAAATATAGATGTGAGATTCTTGTGGTTGGCTAAAATGGATCAACTTAAAGTTAATCTGTGGGTGAAGATGGAACCTTTCATAGTGGGAGCTTTACAAATCCCACCTCCATCCAAGCTTAGTATGCATTATCTTCGAAAGATGGCCACTTATGTCCGGATGCGTTCCAGCGAGGGCTATTATCCTTATCTTTTCTGGCCTATGTGGCGACACATTGCCTGTGGGAAGCTGCAGTTAGAGAAGGACCTGGCTTGGCTATATTTTGAGCTGTTTGACAGTCTTGTTGAACGGACTGCAGAGGAGCGACTGGAATGGGCAGAGGTGATATCGAGCTGTGCAACTGAGGAAGAAGCAGAGAAGCACCGAAACAAGGCATGGGATGTCATCTTGTAATTTTTAGTGTAAAGGAACCCAAGTTACATTTTTCATAGTAATGCCATTGGTCTTTGCTCTTCATGCACACAGTGTGGAAAAGGAAAAAAAAACATAGTTTATTTCCTTATCTTGTGATACAAGGTACACTGCAGGTACACATGGACCATAATTTAGCATGAGGTTAGAAGTGTTTATCCATTGAAATTGCCTCTAGTTTTAAAAAGTAATGGTTTGTCTCTGTCCCCCTCATTTCCCCCATACTGATCTACTGCTGAACATAAAGTGACCCATCTCTGCAACATAATATGATTCTTAAAAATAATGTTAAGTTTTTAAATTTTAAACTCTTGGTCTTTTCACTTAGTTATCTGTGAACACACTGCAGTTCCTGCTGTTCCTCTATATACAACAACTAAACAAAGTTTCCCTGAGGACATCTCTTGCTGGAGAAGAGTGGCCAAATCTTAAATCCAAGTCTTACAGCCTGACTGGAGAATCTGCCAGCCAAATTAAGGTATTTTGAATGTATTTTCTTGTGAAATTTTATTTTTCTTTAGAAGCAGCTTCCAAGCTTTCGTTTGAAGACAAGAATTTGGCATATGTAGACTATAACTCTTAAATATGTTGTGCATTCTGGCAGTCTAGTCAACACCAGTTTGCATTGTATTCTAAAGAACAACAAAACCTTTGCCCAAATATTCTCTTGAAAGGAATACTTATTCCTTTTTAACACTAATTGTTGAGTGTCTAACAAAGAGGCTGTTAATGGAGATACTACAAAACACTGTAAATTAAATATGTATATTTATATATAAAGTAATCCATATTAAAATGATCTTACTAAGATGAATAGATTGTAGAATAAAAACCTTGCATTGATCAAATATTTTCTCTCTTGTGGAGTGTTTTTCCCCATGGATCTTTCCCTTAATGAAAGCATCTTTTTCATATTCACTGTAGGCTGATTGAAGCTCAGATACCAAATGCTTTTGTCTTTCACTACATTTATGTACCTTTATATGTAGTGCAAAGCTTTAATGTACTTTAGGATGATAGATGATGAAGTCTGAGTAAAGGGAAAGTGTATGCCCATCTAGTCATGACTTTGTCCTTAAGGAAGTATGATATGAACTAGTACTTTCTGGTACCTTTTATACTGGGTGCAAACCTGCAAGAATAGATGGAATTGAACCGTTACTTAGCTCTGTGCAAATTCATCTTGTGTCTGACTACATGCTATTTGTTTGGTCTAAGAACTGGAATGATAGCTACCATCAAACCTTCGTCCAGAACCACCTCCAGGATCTTCTAGAACTCTTACTAGATCCAGACCAGCTTACTGCCTCCTCTCACTCCACTCACAGTAGCCTGGTGACTTCTGAAGCTGTCAGAGCTCTCAGCTTTCTGATTGAAGGGTGTGTGAACAAAAACAAGACTGTCCATCCTCTGCATGAGCTTGCACTTTGGCAGCCATTGCATGCAAGCAGTGGTTTTTCAAAGATCTCCAAAGCTTTCTGTTTCCCCAAGCTAGAGTCTTGGCTGAGGGCTTGTCTGACTGGGAACCCCTTTGGAACATCAACCTGCCTCAAATTTGGGAAGAAGCTTGCGTGGGCACAACAAGGTACAGTTAGATATTCTTCATCTTTGGTTATTTTAGTCTTCACACATAACACAACATCTTTCTTGTTTTCTTATTTACAAAACCTCAGAGACATCATACACTATAAGACAGCATCTTTGAACAGGTGCTAGCAGTCAAATCAACAGTATTTAACACAGTTGCTTTCCCACCAGTCTGGGTAGCAAAATTAGTATCTTTTATTTATGGAGCACTTTGGTCCTGTAACATCTATTTTCAACTTTGTAGCTGAATTAACAGCATTATTGTAAGGGTTGGCAAGTCCCCAGTTCTGTAGGTAAAGGCTGAGCCAGAGTCTCCCATGCCTCATCCGATAGAATATGGTTGAATTCATACCATATATTGTATACTGGTATCTCCTTCTGATCTTACCTAGTTGCTAGAACTTCAGTATCTATTCCTTGTTGGCTATGGTAAATTAACAGGACAGCTTAACTCTTGCATTTCAGTTGTTTAACTTGTCATGGTTATCACTAAGTACGTAACAAAATGTAATCCTTGTACTGGTCTCATTTCATAGATATGGAATGATAAAGTTTTGTCTAACATAAGAGACAGGCTATGGAACAAATGGAAGATTATAAAATAGTTAGCCATAAATGTTTGTATCTGAGTTGAGGAAAGATTTTCACACAAAATCAATCTTATTTCATGTGCAGTGAAATAGGCAGGTTTCTGAGTGTGTGGAAAATACTATAGCCTAGACTTTCACATTGCCATGTAGTAACAGTGTAAGACTTGGAAACTTTATTTTGGTGTATGGCTATAGAGGACTATTTACCTGTGTATGCATATGTGGTGTATATGCAGATTATTGGATAGTATAGAAACGTGTTGGTGCCCTTTATGAAGTGGTATATGCTGTTTAAGTCTCAGGTTGATAGAAAAATCGCATCTGTTTAATTTTTAATATTTTATTATCTGAGAAGAAAACTTTGGATGAATTGAACTGACTTCTGGATAGTTTTTAATTAGTGAAGATCAGCTTGTGTGTTCTGAGACTGTTGTGAGACATTCATGTAGATGCCCCACTTATATTGGATGAATCAGTAGTATTTTTTAAAAACCCACAAAGTTTGACTTGATTTCTTTTAGTTGAAGGAGCAACTAAGCGAGCCAAGATAGCTTGCTATACTTATATGGTCCCTTCAGGACACCGCATAGTTGTGATGAGCCAAGTCTACAAGCAAACTCTGGCAAAGAGCTCAGATACTCTAGAAGACAGTCATGTGAAGATTCATCGCTGCTGTGAATCCTTCATTTATTTGCTGTCTCCCCTGCGGTGAGTTCAGCTGCTCTGATCCACCTTTGAACTTATTGCACAGTTAAATTTCCCCATGCTTAAGTCAGTTACTCTTTCTCTTTCAGATCTGTGAGCATAGAGAAGTGTAGGAACAGCACCTTTGTCCTGGGCCCAGTGCAGACAGTTGTTCATCTCCATAGCTGTGAAAATGTCAAAGTGATTGCCGTCTGCCGCCTTCTGTCTCTGTCATCTACCACCAATTGTACTTTGCACGTTCTCACTCCAACTAGACCACTTATCCTACTGGGCAACCAAGCAATAACTTTTGCCCCCTTCCACACTCACTATCCAATGCTTGAGGACCATATGGGCAGGACTGGCTTGGCTACAGTGCCTAACTATTGGGATAATCCCATGTTGGTGTGCAAAGATAACTGTGACTGGAAGGTCTTCCGATTTCTCCCACCCTCAGAGTTTTACCCCTTTGTTGTTCCATTTGAAATGGAAGGTGACACAACAGAAATACCTAGTGGGCTGCCACTTGCATACCAGAAGGCACTGAGTGAACGAGAACAGAGGATACAGATCTGGCAGAAGACTGTGAAGGAGGCAGGACTGACTAAGTAAGTACCAGCTTTACTGGAGAGAGAAGATTGGCTGCTTGTATCATTTTATGTAGCTGTGTTCATAGACACTACCATTTCAGTATTGCTGCATGAGTTATACTTGTCTGTCTCCAGTCTTGATCATCCAACATGAACGGTTTTGTTAGTTTGCTTTTCTAAATTATATTCTTGCCTGTTGATGGTTTCTAAGAGCCAACCTGCAAAATACAGAAAAATTTTTTTAGTTGGCGAATGAAACAACATGCTGTAAAACCTATATAGGGTACTTTATTTCCAAAAGTAATATACAGAGAGTTTGTTTGCATTGTGCTGCTGCTTGGCAAACTACTCTTGGAAATAATCTTATTTTCTTTTTTGGTCTTTTATCATGTTTTACATGGTCTGTCTGAAGGAGCTAAAAGTAGACTTTGTTGGACATACATGGTAACTGGCTAAAGTTTAATAGTTCCATTCTTATTGTGCAAAATGGTAGATGATAAGACCGCTTAAACACCACAAGCTGTTGGATTGAACTGTTTTCTAAAATTGAAAATAACATTGCAAAACCTACTACTTTAGCACATTAGAAGGAAGAATGTTGTGATTTTTAAGGTGTTTTCACATTAAATGTTTATTATATGAAAGATCAACCTCATGATACATACTGATTTTTTTTTAAATGATGATTTTAAGTTTTTCTTAAAAAACATGCAACCCTGTTTCTCAGAGAGTTGGAGCCAGCTGAAATAGTATAACAGTAGCATGTGTGAAGGAGCACATCTTTCAAAGAATTACCCCACACTTACTGTTTTCAAATTACAGAATTTCTGTATTTGAAGCTGACCAGGAGCAAAACTTTGTGTCCTTCCGTTGGGATTATATTTTCCCTGTATTGTCTGCATATTGGAGAATCAAAATCAGTGGAATCATATAGGGAATATATTCCATGGATCAACATACTACTTACAATTTTTGTCAATGGAAATTACAGACATTTAGTGGCATGCTGGGGAAGCTAATACTATGAAAAGTAATGTCCTTTAGAGGAAATCATAAAGGGACTTAAATCTTACTGTTCTGTAGCAGAAATTCTGATTCTCAGTACGGATTGGTTGAGTCCTCCATTTGTTAAGTAATATACAGGAATTAATGCCAAAATTAAAGGTTAGAGGCTACCTTTCATTGCAGTACTATGAAATAATTATGCCCTTTAGATATGGTTGACATTTTCGTGCCAGGATTCACATCTCGCGCGCGCGCATGTGTGTAAATGCTTCCTGATAAAAGGAAATTCAACAAATAGTGATGCAGCAGTGAACCTTCATCAGCTGAACTTGATATCAAGGCCTCAAGAATATAACATACAAACTACCTTTATATATTAGTTTGTTTGCATCACTTCCAACAGGTTCCAACTGCAGTTGTTTTTTAAAAACTCAGTATAAACTTGTGCTATGGGTTTCTCCTTGCACATATCCCATCAAAAGTATTTCACTTTTTGCTCTTTGTTCTGACTACCCAATTTCAATATTTCCCTGTTTCAGGCATCTTTAAAATAATTTGCATATGGAGTTAACTGTTACTTTCTGCCCGCTGAATAGTATTTATTTACTTCATTTGTATCCCACCTGGCTCCCCATTGGGGACCCAGAGTGGCTTACATCGTTCTCCTCAGCTCTGTTTTATCCTCACAATAACCTTGTGATAGGCCGGGCTGAGATTGTGTGAATGGCCCAAGGTCATCCAGCAAGTTTCCATGACAGAGTAGGGATTCGAACCTGGGTCTCCCAGATCCTAGTCTGATACGCCAACCACTATACCACACTGGTTTAGTTTAGATTGAAAGGCAGTTGCACTAGTTTCCAAAACTTCATTCTTCATAATTATAAACAAAAAAGATAAACCTGACTTCTTTGTTCTGTTCTTCACCAATTGCTCCACTTCCATTTTTTTCTTTTTAAAAACTCCAAAGTCTTAACCCAGCAGTTGATAAAGGAGCAGGCTTGTTAAGTGACCAAAAGAGATTTTTGAGTAGAGGATGTAATTGATTTCAAAGAGCTGCAAGCAGAGAATGTTTATAACCTTGCCTGTTTCTTTTGTATTTCTACTGCCCTGGTTCTGCCTATGGAGGATTACAGTTGGAATTAGAACTGAAAAAATACATGTCTTTGAGCAGTTCCTTGGTGGTAGAAGCAGCCTGGAAAGGAATGGAGAGGGTTCTTTTTTGGTGATGTTTCTGAGAATGAGAGGGTATTTCTGTTTTCCTTAGAGTATAAACTCATGCTCCCTTTTTGGGATTCTTTATCAAAACTCCTTAGGAATGGCTTTCCTACAGAAAATTGTCAGGTTTACTTTGTATAGTATAGCCTTTTTCTTTTGTTTAGAGGCATTTCGGAATGATGGCTACTTGGCTTTGTATTGACTTGTAGTCATAAATACTTCTAAAACTAATGGTAAGCTACCCTGAGCGTTTGGACTGCGACATGCTGTGGGTTTAAAACAACTGTCCCATATTTAATGAAAATTACATGGAAGTATGCTTATTTCTGAGCAAATAATTTCATTGTTTCATCTTGCATTCACTATTGATGAAAAATTCCCTATTAACCGCTAGACTGGAATGATGTGAATATGTATATAATGGTTTTCTACATGTTCCATTGCCACTGTGTTGATGAATTTCAGGGATCAGAGGAAGACATTCCAGATGTTGGTGGAGAACAAATTCTGTGAATGGCTAGTCCACACAGGCAGTCGTCAACAGCTTGACAGTCTGGTGCTTCCTGCTGCAGGTTCCAAACAGGCAGCAGGATAGGAGAGTTTTTGAAATGCCGTAATGGTTTGGTGAGTTAAATTATCATATCTTTCTTGCTGTATCATGTAATAAGACTGCATATTTGCTTACAGTAAGAACATGATTGACATGTTGGAGACACTAGTGATGCATCTAGCCTAGCATTGTGTTGCTTGCCAGGTGCCTCCAGACATGCAGAAACAGACCATGATGGAAATATTACTCTATTATTGTTCTCAGTATCAGGTAGTTCTTTAATGCTACAAGTTCTAATTGGTAGATTAATCAAGTAAAGTTTTTCCCTGGCACAACTATTTTTTATTTACTTTCTGGTCAAATCTAACCCCTTTCCAAGTTTTCATGCTGCACAGAATTATTAATGAGCTATTGTACCTAATATAGATTAATTGGGTTCTCCAAAGAAATGTGATGTCCTAAATGGAAGGCTGTCATGTACCTAGCCTTTGCCTCCAAATGTTAAAACAATAAAAAAATCCTTGTTACCAAGGTCTATAACCTAACATCTGTATTAATTTCTGCTATAAATGATCTCTTCAGATCTCCTCAGTGTTTTTTAAGGCACTTTCCCATTTCTGTCCTTGTCCCCATTTTTGTTCCAATTTTAAAATATGTCTATATCAAAGCAGTTGTCTACAAACTTTTGACTGGCCTTAGTATCCCTCCCAGAAATTTGTTTGCCCTTAATTTGAGGGGGGATGCATGTGAGCTTTGGAAGCACTTGGAAATGTTGTTGTTTTGGTGTACCTTCAAAGTTCATCAACCATGCGAGGATATACCCTTGACAGAAGGTAATCTGAAGCTTAACATGATCAGTGAAGGACAGCAGCTCAACCGTATTATTGCATTTGAGCTTCCAGTACCTTTGAGTGTCCTGCAGGAGTTCAGTAGCACCTTTAAGACTTAACCAACTTTACTGTAGCATGAGCTTTCGAGACCCACAGTTCTCTTCGTCAATTGCATCCTAGGTGATTCATTGTGCCAAACTATTTTGCTACTACAGACTAACATGGTTAACTCCTCTGGATCTATGACGGCAGGAGTTCAGAGATGAGCTCCTCCTTATCTCCTGCTTTGGGCTGGGGCAGATACCCTAAATGCAGTGGTGGAATAAAAGATCCTTTTTTGCCTAGCGAACACATTTTGGGGGTCCATGCCCCACTGTAAGCCTAAACATCTGAGCTTGCTCTGTCTTGCTCTCCATATTTGCCTAAGGCTCCATATCTATTTAAAGCTCTGTGTCACGTGCTGTATTGCTTCTCTGGATTCTCATTATTTCCAGATGTGTTCCTTATTCCATGCAAGATTGCCAGTTCCATCTCCCACCTGCTTTATTGCTCTTTATAATCCAAAATAATTAACCATTTTTTCTGTTAATTTACTTTTTTTTCTTCATCATGGTCTTTCTGTGTTGCCATCCCATTTAACTGCCCCTTGCCCAGAATCTCTGTTCCTTTTTATCATTGTGTAGCTTGGACCATACACCTTCGAGCAGGGGTGTTATTTCCATAAGCAGCAAACCAAAGCTGGTATTATGCATTATAAAGTATTAGTAGTTCAGGGAAATCATTTTGATTAATTTTCTTGACTGGTTGTGGACTAAGCAGGATGCTTTTTCTATGACACCACTGCAACAAGTTTTGAATGATACCATGTAATTATTACTGTGTGGTAGGGGAGTGTGGATGAGTGCATTCAACTGATTTTATTTCTTTGTTTTGTTTTAGCTCTGGTGATTCATTGTGCCAAACGGAAGGTTTTTTTGAAATGCCAAATAATTAATGCCTCTCAAATGATTAGTGCTTTTGTGGCATTGATAAGGAATTTGGCTGGTGTCATGATCAAGATGATGATGGACTTTCTCCTTCCCATTACAGCTGCTATGGTATCATCCCTTGCCTGAATTTTTCTCAGGAAGACAGACTCTCCCATCAGGGCCTGCCTATTGCTTCTTTTGTTGAAACGGCTGAGAACAGTATTTAAATTTTCAGCATATGTTTTGGTGCCTAGAAAAGGAGTCACTTGGTATGAACAGAGTCCCAACTGCTGAGTGAACCTCTTCCTTCTATTAACTGTACATTGATCTTTGTATAAAACTCACTAGATGTATTTTTATAGCAGTTGTTTAGCACTAACTATGGAATTTAATTAAGTGGATATGATTTTTTGTTTTATGTCGTTTTTCACATTCATTGAATTCTAAAACAAGACTGTCACCTGAAAAGGTTGAGCACACATCAGGAAAATATCCTTGCAGTATGTAGAGTAACATGGTGGCTCCTCCATATAAAGAAAATTAAATATTAAATAAAAAATAAAAAAATTAAAAATAAATATTAAATATAGAAAATTAAATAAAATTAAATTTTCTGAAATTATATGGGCTTTTCTATTGAAAAATGTTGCTTTAGATATTTTTATCCCACTGTTCTCTCACACTGGGGTCTTGAAACAGCTTGCATACATTAAACCAATACAAATTTAAACAAAAATATACCATCCATCAGCTCACCATTAAAAAACTTAAAACAGATGAGCTCCAAGCATGTCTCATGCTGATTCTGTTGGCATAGTTCTCGAAGGGCCGTAAGTTTAAAAGCCTTTTGGCTCATATCTCTGGTTGAGCTCAGGCTTTAAGCTACCAGCAAAAGGGAAGAAGGGGCAGATGCTCAGCCCAGGTCTTATGCAGCCGCATCCAAATATTTCCATTTCCTATCCATGCTCACACCCCTGGCCAGGTGAAGGCTTTTAAGGTACCTGCACATAGAAGAGAGGCAAAAATAAGATATCAAAATCAAATGCCAAAGGGGAAAAATCTCCTGCAGAAGTAGAGTTTTAAGCTGGATGTCTTCCAAATCCCAGTAACGTTTTTGTTATGTTTTTGATCTATAGTGACTTCAAAGCATGCATGCCTAATTAGTCTAATACTACAAATGTCAGCTTTCATTAATACGCTGGATTCATGGTGTTGGAAGGAATATCTTAAAATTTTCCACTTACAAACTCTGTCTTTAAAATGGTGACGCCTTCCCTGTTTGCTTCATCCTGAGTAGTTCTGCATTTCTGAAAGACTGCTTCATACATTTGTTGCAGAATTGTGTTGACATGATGTTGCTATATCTTAGAAACTCAAATACATTCAAGACAGGCCTATAGAAGCCCAGCATCACAATTTTAATGTCTCCTGTTTAGCCTGTTTCATGATTTGTAATGTGTTGGCTCAAGGTTACAGCACAAAATAATTATGCCCACTTCCAGCAGATTAAAACTAATTGTTTTCACAATAGTTTGATTAATGGAGCCGTTCCAGCAAGATGTGTATTTAGAAGTCTGGCATGCCTTATCCTGGACTTTCAAAATGGGTTGTATCAACTTTAAATGAAAAAAATTCTAAATTCTTGCCAAAAGTCTGCTTCCTGTGTTGCTTTTTTGTTACCATGAGTGACTTTCCATGGTGGGATAAAACTAGTACATGTAAAAGTAGTAAGAAGACAAGCTGAGCATATGTAACTATTTAAGGCACTACAAGGAAATATATGATTTGAATTTCAAGCAAGGGCATTCTGTAATGAAGAGGTGGGAAACCCAAACATACCAGAATTTCTGATGATAACAGTCCTGTCTGTTTCAAAGGACTTTGAGTACTTTTCCTGTTTCAGCTTTTTGGAATCTATGGAAACATGAAAAGGACATGAAAACACTTGTAGTACAAGCAAACAGACAGAATTAAAAGTAGAAAATTGTAGCTATTGTCTAGTGTAAATGATCTCTAGGTTGAAGAGGTGTAGGGGAAGCAAGTGAGCCAATGAAGAGAGCATTCTTTACAAACAAGGACAATGCCTTGCATTTCTTTTCTTTTTTTTTTACTTTGGTCCTATTCTAGAAAGGAGTTTGTATAGATAGGACTTTTTTAAAACACAAAGCTGGGAAGTCACGCAGCACATGTTTAAGAACAAGCTTTCTACACTAGTTTTCTAGAGTGCCAGGTCTGATTTTTTTAAAAGTAAAAAACTATAAATTTAGGTACTCTTAGCGGAGAGCAAATACAATAGGGATTCTGAGTATGCCTGCATAAAATTCAGCTTCATCAATAAGGAAAAAATACCTTGAAAAATGTAATGCATGGGGCTTTTCCATTTCCTCACTCCCCCCACCATTCCAAACCATTTAACCCTTGCAAAGTTTTATAACTCTTTGTAAAGTTTTGATATACTTTCCCTATTCCAAATTACAATGAAATGGCAGAGTCAGATTTCTTGGCTGTTACGGGCCTTTTGGAATTTTTATCTCTCATATGTCCTTCAAGTATATCCATTTTGGGATTTCACTGTTGAATGCTGTCTCAAGTGCATATAGTTACTTCACTAGCTCATCAAAACTAATAAGGTAATATTTTTTTGAGCTGTACAAATTCTAATAGCAGTCTTTCCATTGGGAGTAAATCCCACTGAGTAGACTTAGGTAGGATTCTGGGTAGACCTGCTTAGAATTGCTCTCAAAGTGTGATTAAAAAACTGGATTGGTTTTAAGAGTGATGCTGAAATTCATCATAGGAGGAATTGTGTATGTGAGTGTAGGGGGAGGGGGAGGTTAAGGTATTTGCCTCTTCCTTTCAGGAGGTTATATTTTTCCATCCTAGCAAAATACTGTTGGTAGTAGGACATGTGTTATCAAATGAGTTCAGTTTCTGTCAGCACTTAGTTTAGATACAGTGAACTGGAAGCAGAAGCTGATTCTTCCCCTTCCCATAACAGTCCCCTGTAACTGGCAAAAAAGACATTCCCTTGCAAACAAAAAGCCAGGCAGCATGGAAGGTTGTAGTGAGGAGGTTGAATTGGGTGAAATTGTCCCTCTTCTGCCAGCAATATCTTTTTGTGCAACACATATGGCTGCTATAAGAAGGAAAAAGTGGGGAATGCTTCATGCTCACAGTTAAGATCCAGCCCATTATGTGTTCCAAGTCACGTGCAAACAGGGCAATTACGGGTTAATGGATATCAAACAGACACTAATCCCAGTAATAAACACAATACTCGAACAATTATATGCAATAACAAGTCTAATAAAGTGCAAGTGCCAAAGATAAGAACAATATCCTATTGGATTTCAAACCTCTTTTTACATCTCATTGTTCCAAATACTACAATATCTCATCCTAATCGGAGCTGTTAGAAATAACAAGTTGATTGAATAATGGCTATAGCTCGATAATCAATACAGTAGTCTTAAATGCAAAGTATGCGTAATATCAATAAATGCACAATAATGGTTATACACAACTCATAATTCTAAGACACATAATTCCTCTTTGTTTCCAGAGGCGGGTGCTGTCGGTAAATGCCGCTCTTCCTTTGTAGCGTATAGGTGGGAAAATTGTCTGTTCATATAATTCTCTTCATAAATCCACTGAGCGTAGTAATCCAAAAATGAACACCTCCAGAGAAATTGCCTTGCAAGAGGAAGACCCCATCAAACCAACACGCCTCTGGTGTACCCCCGATACAAAAATTCCATTGGCTGACCAGCCAATGACCAGAAGCACTAGATGCGGTTGTAAATAGGAAGCGCTGTGATTCAAATATGAAGAATTTCCTGTGAGAAAGAGGTGTGACGAAACAGGAGAATAACCGGAGTCCTGTTGGGGAATTTTTGTATCGAGGGAGTGTATTGGGATTGGATTGTATCGGGGGATTGTATTGGGATTACTATGCTTGGTGGATTTATGAAGAGAATTATATGAACAGACAATTTTCCCACCTATATGCTACAAAGGAAGAGCGGCATTTACCTCCAACACTCACCCCTGGAAACATAGAGGAATTATGTGTCTTAGAATTATGAGTTGTGTATAACCATTATTGTGCATTTATTGACATTACGCATTCTTTGTATTTAAGACTACTGTATTGATTATTGAGCTATAGCCGTTATTCAATCAACTTCTTATTTCTAACAGCTCTGATTAGGATGAGATAAGATGTAGTATTTGGAACAATGAGATGTAAAAAGAGGTTTGAAATCCAATAGGATATTGTTCTTACCTTTGGCACTTGCACTTTATTAGAATTGTTATTGCATATAATTGTTTGAGTATTGTGTTTATTACGGTGATTAGTGTCTGATTGATAACCGTTGTGTGTTCCAAGGCTGCTTTCAGAGTTCTTCAAGAGTGGTATGAAAGGGGTACTTTCACTGTGGCATAGAACACCCAGAATACTGGAACTAGTGGTTAGGGATTGAGATCAAACTGCGGATTCATGTATGTACTCCTCTGCCTCCCTCATCACACTTGGATTGTCTATATTTCATGTTACTTGCTGAGCCGGGTTAAAATGAGCCCAAGCACAGCCCTAAACTCTGAGGAAACTAATTAAACAGGTTTTGCTCATTTGAGAGGCTGGCAGTCCTGCAAGTTAAATAATGATTCCATATGCAGCTAACTGAGAGTGGGGAATTGATGTTTAAGGACTTGGTTGCCAAAATGTGTCTCAAATGTGTTAGTAGCTTACAAGGGGAGGAGAGAATTGGTAGATCTATCCAGCTATCTGATTTTTATGTTGCCCTTCCTCCAAGGAGTTCAGGGTGTCATTCATGAGACCCCCTCCCCATTTTATCCTTACAATCACCTTGCGAGATTGGTTAGATTCAAAGAGTCACTGGTCCAAGGCCACTCAGTGAGTTTTATGGCAGAGTAGGGATCTGAACCCAGGTCTTCCTAATACAACACTCTGAGCACTGTACAACACTGGTTGTAAATTTCTACAGGGAGGCAATTGCTGAGGCGCATGAGTATGCACAGATGCTGAACTTATTGTAAAGATGCTGCTCCTACAATATTAATTATTAAATACATTTTGTTGTGTGGTTAATGACACTATGAAGATCATCAGTGGCCACTAGAGAAATTCAACTATGTAAATAAGAGAAAATGGTCAAGTTGTTTCCTTGGGCTGGTTTTAGGGGCTTTCCTCCTACATTCTAGATTTATGAGATGGGTGGCAGCAGTGAGATGTGTAGACATGATATGGCAAAGAGGTGATAGGAATTTAGCTCTCTTGCTGTCCTGCAACTGTATAAGTATGGTGGAAAGGACAGACATAGAAGTGTCAGCTCCCAAACTGATGATGCAAACTGGGTAGGAAAAGCATTTGATTGCTGGATTCTGGGAACTTTTTGTCTGTCAAATCATGGTAGAGTGGGTGGGTTAGGAATGGCCTGAGGTATATTTTTGACTAATGCAGGATTGAGGAATCCATTTTATATTCCATAAATGTTTGTTAGTAATACTGTCATGTTTGAAAATGATGAACTAAAAGATTAGCTGCTTGCTGTTTATTTGCCTTTAACTTTCTGTCACCTTTTTGGGAAAGTTACAGTGCTGACTTAATATTTAACAGCACAATCTGAAAATTATTTAGGAATAGTCTATTTAGCAGGGGCTATCCGAGAATAAAGAATTTGAGGGCCCTAACCTAACAGTGGACATCTGTGAAATGTTTCATGGTGCTCACACTGTGGAGGAAAAGATCTCAGAGGGGTGCTTTTGGGAGAACAATTCCAGTCTAACAAATCAGCTCTGGTGATGGGGATATCTGTGAAGAAATCAGGCTTTAAAGTTTCCTTGAGTATTGTCTCCTCCATTCCTTAGCAGCTCTGCTTTTGGGCCTTTTGTTTCAGTTCTCCAGAAGGCTGAAACAAGCAACTGGGATGCTGGTGGCAACAGAATGGGATTTGTTAAAACATCTTAAAGCGCTTGTAAAAGAGTATCCTGGATTATTCACATACAAAATTTTCCATCTAAGCTTTCAAATGCTTTACCTATACCACTGAGCAGTGGAAGAGGCTCCTTTAGTGTATATCTGAATTGAGGTTATATAAGCCAATGTATGGGGATTCTCTTTTCCTCCAAGATAAATTGAGCAAATCACTCATGGGGCAGGTTTTTAGGCGCCTAAGGGCAATCCTCACATTGAACGCCAGTTTGGTGTAGTGGTTAAGAGCCTCAGGACTCTAATCTGGAGAACTGGGTTTGATTCCCCACTCCTCCACTTGAAGCCAGCTGGGTGACCTTGGGTCAGTCACAGCTCTTGCAGAGCTCTCTCAGCCCCACCCACCTCACAGGGTGATTGTTGTGGGGATAATAACATACTTTGTAAATGGCTCTGAGTGGGTGTTAAGTTGTCCTGAAGGGCAGTATATAAATTGAATGTTGTTGTTATTATTATTCACCCTTCTAAACCCATTGACTTCAATGAACTAAGAAGGGTGTGGCTCTGCTTGGGAATGCACTTTAAAGTTCTGTCGTTAACTGGCTACAAAGCCCAATAATTTCAAGCAGAGCCCTCCAATATTGTTCAGCCTATAGGCACTTTTGGAATGCTGAGTGGGTGTCACCACAGAATGTATAACTGCGACTCAGGGCCAAGCTACACATGACGAATGACACTTGAACAGCAAGTGTATTTCTCCCTGTCCACTTGCCCTCCACTCAATCCACTTGCCGTTCAAGTGTCATTCGTCATGTGTAGCTTGGCCCCAAGCACGAGTGGAGGCTGCAAGCTCAACATCTGCCTGTGATAGAGATAGCTGCTTCTGAATGGCTCCTCCCTTCAGCTTCAAAGGTCCCAGGTTCTTCTGAAGCACCTGCTGCTTCAATAAAGTAGAAGAAAGCCAGGCCCGACTCTTTGCTTTGGGGAGGGTAACAGAAAACCCACTGGTGGTTGGCATGTTGATGACCAATGAATTGGGTTGCCAGATCTTACATGTTTAAAGTGGGTATCTAAAAACATTCAAAAGCATGCATGTGACCAGGGCTAATTTCGAGGGGGAACGCACAGGAACACAGTTCCAGCAGTTCCCCAAAGAGGTCACATGTCAGGTGGCCCCGCCCACCTGACTCTCGGCCATTTTGGGCTTGTTTCAGCCTGGATTGGGGCCGGAACAGCCCGGATCGGGCCTCTGATGGGTGGTGGATCACTCTCCCACTCAGCAGCATCCCGATCCTGACCATTTTGGGCCCAATTTCGGCCCTGAATGGCCAGGATCGGGTCCAAAACAGCCAGGATAGGTGATGTCGGAGGGAGTGGCATATGCAAATCAGTGATGCCAATGACACACTTCCAGTGATGTCAAGGGGCGTAGCATATGCTAATGAGCTATGCTAAAGAGCTATGCTAATGAGTTCCTCCAGCTCTTTTTCTACGAAATGACCCCTGCATGTGACACGTTTGTGCTTGCAGACACTAGAACAACTTCAACTGCAGGTACCCTTATCAGAAAACCAGGACTGGTGGTCACTTACTGGCAAGTGTGCACGTGTTAGCAAACCCAACTTTCCTGCTGTGCTTACATGAAAGATCCTCTGGGGCACGAATAAATTCTGGATCCAGTCAAGAATAATTTTTATACACCAGCTCAAGATTATAGCCAGAGTGCCTCACCCAGTTTAAGTTCCCAATCCATGGAAGTTTGGGAACCTGAAATGTGTCAATATGCAAAACAGAGAGGTTTTAAGCCAATGGTAGTTAGTTTTACTCTTTCCAAACTATTCCCAGCATTGTCATTCATAAGTTGCTTTGTAAGCAAGGCACCTCCCCATCTCCGTTCCTCAGGCTGTTTCTGACACATGCAATGATAGAAATTGTTTTCTAGTTTCAAGCTTTTCTGAAAATGGCTATAGTTGAACTCATCATTAAAAGAAAATTATATAATATTCAAAGTAGAGCTGGGGAACCATGTTGTCCCACTGCACTGAGATAGCAAGCATTTTTTTTTATTTTGAATATTTCTAACAGTGTCGGCGTTCTGACTCAGCAAAGCATTCAACAGCTAATAATGCAACAGGCTATGCTGGAAAATAAAGGGGGCAATGAAGCCTGCGTTTATTTTCTAATCCTGTTTGCTTTTCTCGAACTTATGAATAGGCTCAGAATCACTGACTCAATTTTTGGATCCCGTTCTCATGACAAAGCGAATGCCTGGTCTAAAAATGAGCTCACTATAAAATGAGGCTTCCCACTTCTGGGTCTTGCAGCTGCTTCTCAATTTCCTCTTCTACCAAGGTATCACACCTGGCATTGACCATGTCTAAAACAGGAAGCAGGGTAAGTATCCTCCTAGCCTCCGTCTTCTTTCCCTCTGTCTAGAAAAAGGCAAAAGTCTTAACTAGTTTGAAAGTCCAGCTCAAAACAGCAGAACAATAATTGGGGTTTGCAGCTTTTGATGGGTGGCAGATGGCTCATTCTAAGTGTGTGGGGATATGATGAGTGTCTTCTTAAGTAACGAAGTGTGACTTTATCATAAAGGAAAGAAGAAAGGGACACAAGGCATACCAAAGTCTTTGTAGCGGCTTGCCTACAAGTGCTGGGAGTATTGGGCTGTGCTGGGAGTAGAATTGATAGCAAAAATTTTGCTTGCTTCAGTGGCTGGTGCTGGCCCATGCATAGAGTTGCCAACTCTGGGTTGAGAATTTCCTGGAGATTTGGGAGTGAAGTCTGGAGAGGGATCTCATGGGGTATGATGCCATAGCATCCACCCTCCAAAACTGCCATTTTCTCCAGAGGAATTGATCTCTGTTGCCTGGGGATCAGTTATAATTCCAGGAGATCTCCAGGACTCACCTAGAGGTTGGCAACCCTACACATGCAGTGGGCAAAGTCTGTGCTTGGGTATTAGCACAGGGTGAAAGAGCTGCACAGGGAAATGGAAGTAAGAGCAAATTCCACAGCTGTTGCCTTTTAAAATCTGTTAGCACTTTGCTAACAGAAAGATCTTTGTGGGTGGGGTGGGGGGAGGTGGCTATAGATAAAGCCAACATAGATACAAGGGCAGATAGTCACTGATGTCATACAGAACAGATGCAAAAAGACAACATCCCTCACCGATATTACTTTCTGCAATAGTGAATTATTGCTTCTGCCCTATCATGTTTCTAAATACTTGATACTCATGTGGACAGTCAGTGGTTAGTATCTTTGCCTAAAAAGAATGCCTGGGCTTCTGCCAATAGGGTAATGTCTTAGCATATATATGTGGTTGTGCTCTAATACTACAGAAAGTCCAAGTTATGTAGCTTGGGCAAGCTGCATTCCATCAAGCAGAAACTGTATTGCTTTGCTTGTGTTTCAGATCACCTTCTACGAGGGGAAGAATTTCCAGGGGCGCCGCTATGAGTGTGACAGGGACAGTTCAGATTTCCACACTGACCTGAGCCGTTGCAATTCCATCCGTGTGGAGGGAGGTGCCTGGGTTGTATATGAGCGACCAAACTTTGCAGGGAACATGTATGTGCTGACCCATGGGGAGTATCCTGAATACCAGCGCTGGATGGGCCTTAATGACCGCATCAGCTCATGCAGATCCATTCAGTTAGTAAGTTGGTCATTTCTTTCTCTTCTGATATTGAGCACATAAAGCTTCCTTGTACTGAGTCAGACTATTGGTCCATGAAGGTCAGTACTGTCTACTCTGACTGGCAGTGCCTCTCCAGGTTCTCAGGTCTTTCCACCTTCTTCTTGATCCTTTTAGCCGGAGATGCTAGAGAGTGAACCTGGAACCTTCTGCATAGAGATGGGCATGAAATAGGAAAAAATGAAACAAGAGTTTCGTGTTTCATCGCATTCCACGAATAACGAAACACAAGCTTCCATGAAATTGTCCCGTTTTGCAATATGATTAGTTAGTTTCGTGATTTGTCAGAACCCGGGACACTTCAATGGCCCCCTTCATACCCAAAGATGCCAAACTTGCAGGGAGACTTCAGCAGGCTCTCTTCTACCCACCCTCCCAGTTTGGCCAAGATTACAAAATGTTGACTGGAATCCACAAAGCTGGGCCCCAGAGCCAGGCAATGGCCCTGAGACTGGAATTGGGAGGAGAGCCCCAAAACCACCACACAGACACCTACCCAGGCAGGAAAGGTGCACAAAATAAAACCAAAGGAAACGAGTGTGAGCCTTCAAAAGAGCAGAGAAAGAATTAAGCAACAAAGACAACAAAGACAAAGAAAAAATAAGAGAGACCTCAGTCAAGCTAGGCCCCAGAGCCAGGCAAAGGCCTGAGACTAGGGTGGGGTGGAGGAAAAAAGGCACCCTCACCCAAAGACCTTCCCAGCAAGGACAAGTGAGGAAAATAAGAAAGGCTTTTCAGTCTCTTTTGAAGCAGCAGCAAATCCAGCCAAAAGCTCCCAACTCCAATCTCTCTCACTCCAAATCCCAGCAACAGATCCTCCCCCTCTCTCTGTCTACTGGAACTAAAAGCACAAGGCAGAGAGAGGTGCCTTATATAACAAACACTCACATGGAGCAGAACAGGAGGTCTGTGGTTGGCAGACAGACCTGCCTAACAGGGTTTGGAGGGATGAAATTGGTGTTCCCAAGGCCCATCTCCTCAGTTGCCTAGGGGATTAACCCCCCTGCCCCTCTCTGTATAGAGCAGAATGGAAGTTCTCCAGTTGGCAAGGAGACCTGCCTATCAAGGTTATGTAGGCTAAGATTGGGGTTTCCAATGGCAATAAAAGGTCTGCAGACATTCTGGGACTATGTATTGTCGAAGGCTTTCATGGCCGGAGAACGATGGTTGTTGTGGGTTTTCCAGGCTGTATTGCCGTGGTCTTGGCATTGTAGTTCCTGACGTTTCGCCAGCAGCTGTGGCTGGCATCTTCAGAGGTGTAGCACCAAAAGACAGAGATCTCTCAGTGAGATCTCAGCTTGATCAAGTGGAGCACAAGTGAATGGCAACTGAACAGGGAGGAATACACGTGAGTCTGTTCACTTGCCAGGCAAGTGTAATTCATCACTTGTAGCTTGGCTCTGAGTTACTAGCTCCTCAGCCTCCTTTCACAAGTCTTGGGACGTTGGTAATCAAGATGATCCAAAGTTAGAACAGCAGGATACATTTGGCACTTGCCTTTCTTGGTGCATGCAGAAGACCCCAGTATGTTTTTTTTGGTGTTAATTTACCTGGAATAAGTCTCACACATTTCTGTTCTCAAAGCGCAGGTTGACAGTTCTAGAGGGTTAGTCATGATAGTCTGCTGCAGAAAAATAAACAGGAGTCCTGCAGCACCTTAAAAGACTACTGACTTTTATTCTAGCATAAACTTTTGTGGACTAGTAGAGTCTACTTTAGCAGGTGTATGTGCTAGAATAAAAACTTGTTTGTCTTGAAGGTACCATGAGACTCTTGTTTATTTTAATATAGATTGTGATTGCCTCTCTCCACATATAAGGCATTTAACCCATTTACGTTTTTAGCCCCAAGGTTATGTGTTAAGGTGGTATAATGAGGAGTATTTCTATTTAAGTGTATAATATTTGTGCATTAGAATCACACACCTGGTTAGCTTCTCAGATGTTGATGCTTAACTGGGAGGAATTACACTTGTTGAAGGAGGCTTGTAGGGGATAATGGCATTTCAGCACTTTGCTTGGCACTCTTGGAGACACAAAGAGGCATGACAAAAAGTGTTGATTAGGAATTATTAGAAGGTTGAGATCTGATGGAAATAGCCAAGAGCTGTGTAAGTCTATTGCTGCACAAACAAAACAAGAGTCTTTTGGCACCTTAAAGATCAACCCATTTATTGTAGTATAAACTTTCATGGCTGTAAGACCAATTCATCTGAAATGCATCCTTGAAATGTCATTGCAGCCAGTGACTGCTCAGGTCCTCATTTTGTCAGCTTTTGTAGGGATTGTCAGTGCTGTAGTCAATAGTGTCTTTGAAATGAACAAGCTGTTTTTTTGGTTTTATGGTGATGGTGGTGCAGGGAGTCTATCAACTTCTGGGCTCCTACCTTACAGATATCATGGCATGCATGTTTGATGCCCAAGTTTGCATTGGAGAGCAACCTTCCTTTCTCCCTTTTGTAAGAGATGATGTGAAGCACAGTCAGAATGAATTCAATAACTTGAGCTGTTATTCCGAAAAGCATATTGCATGCTGAAACAAATATATTCAGTTTCGTTGCATAGCCACTCCAACAAAGCAGTTCAGCCTGCAGCCCTGGTTAACATGAATGGTGTGCTGCAAATCCATTCCTCTACTCAGCTCCTCATAATCTGTTTGCTTTCTTTCCTTGTTTTAGCCCAGTGGAGGCAAATACCAGATTCAGCTCTTTGAGAAGGGTGACTTCAGTGGCCAGATGCATGAATCCATGGAGGACTGCCCTTCCGTCATGGATCAATTTCATTTCCGGGAAATCCATTCCTGCAAAGTCCTGGAAGGAGCCTGGGTTTTCTATGAACATCCCAACTTCCGTGGCAGGCAGTACCTTTTGGAGAGAGGAGAGTACAGTAAACCCGTAGAGTGGGGGGCAGCATCCCCAGTGGTTCAGTCCTTCCGGCGTATTGCCGAGTAACAAGCACCCTGGAGCATGAAACCTATGTGAAAGCTGACGATGCATAAATAAAGCACTTGAAGGCTTGATGATGCAGGTCCTTATTTGTTGTCATTGTGTACCTCAATGCAATACTCAATTTTATTCAAGAGAGGTGTTTAATCTCTTATGATACTCCTGTGGCTAGGATGCTTTAGCTTAGCACCAATAAAGGCATGCAGAATCACTTCCTGTAAACTCTGGATTCTTCTTGGAGTTTGCCGAAGTGGCAGCTTATCATGCTTCTTGTTGGTAAGAAATGCTCAAGGAAGGGGAGACCCTTTCTCCTGGGATACCTTGGCAGTTTCTGTCATGGTAACCCAACTGTATGAACTGCACAGTCCCCACGGGTCATGTGCTGGTTGCTGTCAGCCATCTTGACTCACAGGAATCTGCACAGCTTGAAGCTGTGAGTTTGGACTACATGGAATAGGTAGGTCTTCTAAAGCTCATAGTTAGGGCAAATTCAGTCATACTGGGAGACATCACACAGCCTTCTCACAAGTCGCTATTACCTCAAAATGATTTTGACACGTTATGCAACTTAAGGTGATGCATGTTGGATTCCCAGCCATTCCCGGGAGTATGTAGGTTTCTCATCTTAGCAGAGCTGCCAAGAGATGGGATAAGATTTTGAGGACCCTGTTCCTCCTGGGGACCCACATAGACAGGCAAGTACTGAGACTTGCTTTCATGATGTTTAGGGTGAGTTTGTGTGTTGAGAGAGGGGTCCCAGAGGGAATCTTGTTGAGGGGGCTGAGTTAGTTCTCAGTGGCGCTGAACCCAAGCTCTGACCAGATCCAGATTTGCTTAACTTCAGCAATGATCGTGTGCCTCCAGCTATACTATGGCATCCAGTTAGTTTTCTATATGCAAGGAAATGTGTGTATGCATATGTGTCAGGAATGCTTTCAAACAAGAGATTTCCCCCTGTACACTTTGAGGTGCTGTTAATTGCACAAATACAATTGTTGCATGCATTCCAACCCCACTTCTTTGGACAATGATAAGTCACAGAAGCAGTGATTACCTGGGTTGGTTCTCTTTGGAGGAGAGCGCTGGAATCGTATGGTGCTTTTATAGTATTCCCTTTATTTACAAATATTCAAGTAGAGCACAGGAGGAAGCAAAGAGGCAGTCCTGCAGGGCAGCAGATCAGATCCCAGTGTGAGAGAGGGAGCAATCCTGCAGTTTACAGGTACATCAGCTTAAGTCACAGCAGTGTCTGCTTTTTCTTTCTCCGCCACGATCTAAACTGTGTTTTCTTTTCACGCAGACACCCATCTGCTCTCTCCCTTCTGGTAGAAGGAGAATTTGTTTTTTCCAGGCCCTGATAGGAATTCAACTTGAGCCATTTCTTGAAACTTATGGCCCATTGAGGAAATTATAACCATTATGCTACATTTCCATCCTTTTTGTAATGTAAGATAGATTGCTGTACCGTCAGAATTGAAGCCTGTAACACTATATTCCTCCTTATTAATTTGAAGTGATTCTTAATCTTAAGTCCATCTGAAAATGCCTTTGCTCTTTTGGACAGTGTGTATTGTTGTAGGATGACCAGGGGAATAAAAGGAACAAGATTGTATATTCAGCTGCTAAGATTTTGGCTGGAATCCTCTAGCTGTTTCCTCTAGAGGTTTGCTGCAGACTTCAGTAAAGCTGTGTTGGAAGCAAATGGCTTTAAAGATTGCAATGGCTGTCTTCAAGGTATATTCAAGACTGTCTTCAGGTATATCTATAACATGCAGGATTCTTTGGGCAAAGCCATGATGACTAAAATGATATAAAATCAATATAAATGTTAAGTGCAGAGCCGCTCTGGATCTGGTAAAAAAAAATATAGTATTCTTTTAAAAGGAATATTGTAAACCTGCACCTTTTGTTCAGTCTGCAGTTAAGGAAGTACAATCTTCAAGAAGTTAACCTATAGGATTTCCTACAGGATGACAAAACTAGTTACTTCCTGTGTGTATGTGCTCTCTCCCTCTCTCTCTCTCTCTCTCTCTCTCTCTCTCTCTCTCTCTCAGATTCCAGATAGTCCTCCACCCAGAACAGATACACTTCCTGTCTTTGCCACCAGTTGTCAGCATTTCTCTTTTTTTCCTTTCACCTAGGACAATGTAAAGAACTCTTTGGGTAAACTACCCCCCCTTCAATTTCATTATGTTATGCCTCAAGTCCTAGGAAATAACAAATGTCCATATTGTTGGGCATTTTCTCTGTTGGATACTCTAGGGAACCCAGGAATTTTTTGCATATCAAGCAAGGGAATGGGGGACTTTGGATAATGATATTGGGTGTATAAAATAGCAAGGGCCCCACAGTCTCTTCTAGTATGATATATGAGGTTATTATGTAGCAATGATGCAGGGAATGTGATGCTTGTCAGCAGTTACAATAATACAGCCCCTGTGAATACAGTATTAATTAGGTACTGGCCAAGCAAGAAAGACCCTCTGTCCCTGATCGAGGGTTGAGAGAGAGAGAGAGAGAGTTCTGCTTTGGCTTTGTTGGGGGAAGAATCAATGGAAATACGTTAAGATGGTCTGGGTGGGTTTAAGGGGTGAGTCGTTGGGGGTTGGAAAAGGGCTTTTAGGTGGGCCTGTTAGGAAATGGTCAGGGGATGGATGATGTGGGGGAGGCATAGTTGCTTCATGAATTTAGTTGATGCTGACCTCGTATTGAGAAGGCAGACATAATGAACACACAGTGATGAGACTGAACCTGAAGCACCCGTTCAAACTGCCTATTCATGCCCAGTCTAGCTGGTTTTAGAAATTTACACCAGATGGTGTCAGCGCAATGCTCAATGGCTGGCACCTGTGTCATCACCAATTATTCCTTCTTCAAAATCCCCAGTGCAGTTCTTCTTTTTTTAAAAAAAACCCCTTCATATTTTTAATTAATAACATAATGATTGAACCAACATTTTACTTATTCAGGGTGTTTCTCATCCCATTTCCCTCCCCAATGGGGATCCAAAGCAGCTTACAAAAATACTGTGTAAATAACCAGAAAAAAAACAAAAGGTATACAAAGAAAGCAATCTTGAGTATCTCTGCTCAGGTCTATTCAATAGAACTTACTTACAGGAAAGTATTCTTAGGATGGCGCTAGAAACATTCTGGTCTGATATCCACCAAGATGGCCCGTCCTGCTTAGAGACAGGAGTTCTTTGCTCAGCTTGGATCTTACATCACTGGCAGCCATCTTGTGACAATCTCCCCCTGCCCCGTTTCTCCTTCATAAAACATACACATGGTAGTTTTTATTTTTAAAAAGCGCAGATCAACCTTCATACAATTTTCTCATATTCACCCCATCGTTTCAGTTCTGAAGCTGGTAGGAATCGTTGAGGGACACTGTGACCTCTCTTTTTAAATATAGTCTCTCATCCATAGATCTGATGGGATTTGAAGTTTTATGAAGGTACTGAAAACTCTTGGTTAGTCTGAATGTTTACAGAGCTACAGTTCAAAATGTTAATTTATTTGGGAACCAACTATGGCAGATAAACAGGTATGTGTGGACACCAGCTACAAACTTCGCGCCTGTAGGACACCAGCTACAAACTTTGCGCTCTTTGAATAGTTGAGTGTGGAAAGCTATTTAGCATGTTTAGCTTTCCATTAAATTTTTATTGTCATAAGCAGGGGTCATTTTGTAGAAAAAGAGCTGGAGGAACTCATTAGCATAACTCATTAGCATATACCATGCCTCTTGCCATCACTGGAAGTGTGTCATTAGTATAACTGATTTGCATATGCCACACTCCCTGACATCACCTATTCTGGCTGTTTTGGACCTAATCCTGGCCATTTAGGGCCGAAATTGGGCCGGCAAAAGGGGCTGAAAATGGGTGAAAAGAGGCCCAAAATGGTCAGGATCGGGCTGCTGCTTAGTGGGAGAGTGATCCACCACCCATCAGAGGCCCGATCCAGGCCATTTCGGCCCCAATCCAGGCCGAAACGGGCCCAAAATGGCCGAGAGTCAGGTGGGCGGGGCTACCTGACATATGACCTCTTTGGGGAACTGCCAGAACTGCGTTCCTGTGCGTTCTCCCTCGAAATGAGCCCTGGTCATAAGGTAGCAAATAAATCTGATCTCATATACATAGTTAGAAAAGGTATTCTAGAACCTTTATTTTATTTTATTTAAAGTCTGCTCTCCCTGCAAGCAGGCTCAGAGGATTCACAACATATAAATATATATAATAAAAACTTGGTAGCAATCATGTAATGCTGCACTAAAAGCATCCCAGGTGGCTCACATCGCACCCCACATCTCAAAGCATCCTCAAGATCCACAGGGCAGGATGGCTAAGATTTAATAAATACAGGTTGGAGCATGTCTCCCCCCTGCCACTGGGGGTGGCCAGTTGGGCGATTAATCTGCCTCAACTACCATAAGCCTAGTGGAACATCTCCATTGTACAGGCCTGGCAAAATTATAAAAAATCTCACTGAGACCGGGCCTCCACAGACAGAGTTCCACCAAAAAAACAAAACAAAAAAAAACCCTGGCCCTTGTTGAGGCTCTGGGCCTGGTTGAGGCAAGGTGAACCTCCCTGGGGCCAGTGATCGCCAGTAGTTGTTTGTCTGCTCAGTGAAGCAGCCTCTACGGAACATAGGGCAAGAGATATATCGGTCCCAGTTTGCTAAGGGCCTTGAAGGTCAAAACCAAAACCTTGAATCTGACCCAGAACTCCACAGGAAGCCAGTGCAGCTGGTGTAGAAGAGGCATACTATGTGACCAGAACTGAGTCCTGGTCAAAACATGCGCCGCTGCATTTTGAACCAGTTGTAACTTCTGGAGCAGGCACAAGGGCAGCCCAGTTTATAGAGAGTTACAGTAATCTAGCCTGGAGGTGACTGTTGCTGGGGTCACTGCCATTGGTCACAGGTTGACAAATAAGTGACATGCTGCCTGGCCTGGCAAAGATAAAAGAATGCAGACCTGGCAACTGCCATAACCTTGGCCTCCATGGACAAGGAGGCATCCAGGATTACGCGCCTATCAAAGCCTGAAATAAACCAGGATGCCAACGTGGTCACCATATTTACTGCAACAACACAATCTCTAGATGTAGAAACACCAGTTATGCCATCTCTGGATCATTCACTTGTTCATCTTCCAATCTTATAGATACTATCAATGTCAGCAATGCCTTTCCACTCTCTACATTTGTTGTGTACTGGGCCGAGCAAGGCCTCTAAAGTAGTTACTGTATTGATTGTAATGCACTATACTGTGTTGAGCTTGAGGTTCAGTCAAGGCTCCCAAAGCCTGCATTCTCATTGGTCCATAATCCCTGCAATATCACTGGTTACTTTCTCATGACATCAGCCAATCGGTCCTCTATAATAAAGACCAATCAGTGGCCTGTCTACTTCAAACAGTGTATATAGTTTATGCAGATGATGGTATTCTAAAATATGTATTCTCATTGGCTATCAGTTATTCTGGGGGTGGAGCTGCTGTATATATATTGAGGACTTCTGTTCAGTCTGTCAGTGTGTGTTGTGTTCCTGCTAAATAAAGAGCTATTGAATCACCTCGTGTCTGAACCCACTATTTAATAACATTAGATCAAAATGTCAGTCCTTATGCAAAAGAATAACTTGACATAAATCTCACATTAAAAATCTCAACACTCAAAAACCAGTGGGAGAACATTTTAATCTTCCAGGACATTCCATTCCTGATCTAAAAGTGACTGTCTTGAAACAGAAAAACTACAACATGGGTAGCCCAGGTAAGCCTGATCTTGTCAGATCTCAGAAGCTAAGCAGGGTTGGCCTTGGCTAGTAATTGGATGGGAGACCTCCAATGAAGACCAGGGTTGCAGAGGCAGGCAATGGCAAACTACCTCTGATAATCTCTTGCCAATGAAAACCCTGCCAGGGGTCACAAGAAAGTCAGCTATGACTTGAGGACACCACACACACACACACACACACAAATATTAGATAAACAGAGAAACATCAAGGTGAGATTACGATGTGAGATTGCTGAAATGGAGTTCATTCACAAATTCAGAACAATAGGCAGGGCTGAATAGACAGAGGATTCTTATCTCTCCACAGCAGGTAATTTCCGCTCTAATCTGGCTGAATTGTACCATTGTACCTTTACATCCTGACATCCACCTTTGCTACACCCCTCCCTTCTAATCAAGCTGCGTTGTACCTTGAGGATGCAAAGTCCCTTGTGATCCTCCACCAACCACATTCTCTGTTTTTAACAGGGAGTAATCCCTCCTCTGTAACACTTGGCAGCAGTAGCTATGCTGGACTGGACTATGCCTGATGCAAGTCAGATAATCATTTATTGGGGATGGTGGAGGAAGCATTGGAGTAGACTCAGTTCTGCTTCTACTTCCTGACCAGCTCTATGCCTGAAGGTATAGCAGTGCAATGGAACTAAATGCATCTCCAGGGCTGGATCGAGGGAGGGTAGGGGTGGTAGTCTGCCCCCAGCGCCACCAGGGAGGAGGCGCCGGGAGCAGCTGCCAGCAGCCAGAGGGTGCAGGCAGCAGCGCGGGCAGCCTCGCAGCCCCCTGCGCTGCCTTTCGCCTGTCCCACAGGACAGGGGGTGGCCGGCTTGCCGAGCACCCCCTGTCCTGCAGGGCATGCAAAAGGCAACGTGGGGGGCTGCGGGGCCGTCCGCACCATCCGCCTGCCCCGCAGGACAGGGAGCTGCTGGCCGCCCCCTGTCCTGTGAGGCTGGTGAATGGCGCAGGTGGCTGCGCTGCCTTTTGCCTGCCCTGCAGGGCAGGGGGTACGCGGCAAGCCGCCCGCCCCCTGTCCTGTGGGCAGGCGAAAGCAGCGCAGGGGGCTGCGAGGCCGCCCGCGCCATTCGCCTGCGAGGAGGCGAATGGCGCGGGCGGCTTCCCAGCCCTGCATGCTGCCGCTGCCGTTCCGCCCTGCGCAATGACGTCACCGAAGTGACATCATAACGCAGTGCGGGGTGTGTGTACGCTCTTCGCGCGCACAAGGTGGTCAGCCTAGGGTTACCCTGGGCGCAGGCAACCCTAGATCCGGCGCTGTGCATCTCTGATCCTTATTCTTAATAGGGTCATTGGTACTAGAATGGGGAACCCCACTGCTCGTTTTATGTCTGCAGGATGTCCAAGAAAAAAGGATACCAATAAACAGCCCCCAAAGAAAGGATGTGTGACTGCACAGAACCTATGATCTTTTCTATATTGATAGGTTAAAGAAGGACAATTTATTGGTAGAGGTGCTGTGTGCTGCCCTGTGAGTAGCTCATTTGGATTGATTTCAAGATTTGATGAAATGTCCTTTAATATATGTCCAGCAACATCGGCCTTTTGTCCACCCCCACCACCAGCCCAGCAGCAGCAGACACCCCCTTTAGGCCCCGCAGCACAGCCTCTGGCAGTACCTCAGTTGCAGGAGCCCCTACAGGCCTCCAGGCCTCTCTCACCCTTAGGCCAGTTGCAGCCGATGCCCAGGCACAGCTCTGGGGAACAGCCTGCAGCCACTCAGCAGACTCACCTGTCTCCTGCAGTTGCCCAGATGGCTCCACTTCATCCAGGCTCACAGGAGATTGCCATCAGCACAAGTCAGGCAGGCACAGGCCCCAAGATGCCAAGGGAGCCACTGGGGAGGGATCAGAAGCAGCAGGGGTGAGCCAGGCAGAGAGCAGACCAAATGCCCCACCCTAGGTGGGGATGGAGTGGGTGGGGCCAGGAGACTGCTGAGTCTACCCAGCCCTCCTATCAGATAGTCTGGGAGCAGGGCCAGTCAGGGAGACGGGGGGATGATTGGGGGCAGAGCCAGGGAGGTGGGGCAAGGGGAGGCCTTTAAATTCAGGTTCCTGTGAAGGCCGAGGAAGATTTTGCAGGGAGAGACAGCTGGAGTGTGCTGCTACTCCCAGGGCAGGAGAAGGAACAAGGTTGTATAACCCCCTTCCCTGCCCATCTGAGGCCGGAGGACACCTGCCTGGAGAGCTGGTAGGATGGCAGGCCGTCAGGAGAGGGCGCCAGTGAGGGAGGATCCTCACAATATATTTCCAGCAGAATATCTGACCACTGTTCATTTGCTTATATTTATGCTCAGTTTCATGTCAAAGTTATGGAAGCACCCTGCTCTTCCAGGAACCATAGCCAGAATCTTTGCACATACCATCAAGGTGGTAAGCCAGTTAGAACACATGCTTAAGAATACCTCTTAGTCCAAAACCATCTGTTGTATCTATGAATGAAATCAAAATCATGGTACTTTTGCCAAGATCATATGCTTACTTAGAACCTTATACCAACTCTCAACATCACCATCATAACAAACCAGTTAATGTTCAGGTTTGAGTACAACAGGATAGAAAATATGATATCAAGCTCAGAACAGTGTAGGATAGGAACATATGCAAATAAACCCTTATATCTGCTTTGTCTTACATCTGCTGTGTCTACCCTGTGAACCAGAACAGTCCAATAATTCTCAGTTCAGTGCTTCTGTTAGAACATAACAGACGTGTTTACATGCACATGTGCTGCACAACATGTCTGTGTAGATAGGTGGACCAGGCATGTAAATGTCAATAGGAAAGTTGAGTAAGATTAGAAGGTGGAAGCCATTTTGCTTGCTTGTTCCAGTTGTCCCACATTAGCATTTCCTTTGAGTGCCCTTTTATTGGATTGCTTGATCTGCCTAGCACCAAAATGCAATTATCAGAATTCCTTTCTCTCCCCTCCAAACGGCTCTTGCCCTCTGGTGAATTTCACATTGTGCCCCAATGTTGGCAACTAATACGAATAACAATAAAGTGTGGTAGGTGTTTGAGAAAAAAAAATTTAGATTACTTTTTCCAGTGGGGGCTCCCTTGTTGGAGCTGCACATAGAACAGAGTGCATATGGATATGAGCCACAGACAGAGAGCCAGCAATCGGCACTGCTCAGCTGATGCCTTGCCTTGACAGCTAATTTCCATTTTTCAGTATCAGGGGGTCTGTTCCAGTAATTGGCATGCAGATTGTGTCTGATGGGCCTGTTAGACAGAAGAAAAGAATCTTCTAGTTAGAATAAGCCAACCCCAGGCTGATGGATGGGGCATAAGGAGGTCATTCCAAAAGAGAATATATCTAGGTATATATACACACACACTCTACATAGATTGTATATAAAAATTCACAGTCCGTGCCCTCCTCTTCGCCCCTTCTCTCTTTATCCTGCAAAGTCTAATTTATCATGTTCCATTGAGACAAATCCCGCACCCTTCCTCTTTCTCTTTCCTTTTCCCCTCTAAGGGATATTTGATGGAACCTATTCTTGGTTTTAATAACAAGACGGTGGGGCAAGGAAAAAATTAAAGTGGTGCCATGGTTCATTACCAGTCCAACATCCTCCAGAACTGGTCCAGTTGTTAATTACACTAAAGGAATTAATTCCTTTCTGCCATCATTCTTAATCTACAGGGCAGGCAGGTAGTTCTTTCAGCCTGGCAGAAATCTGAAGATGTATTTGTTCTCTCTACTTTGTTTAAATGGTTGTTTATATATTAGCTTTTCCAACTTGGGCTGCAACTTTGACTAGATAGACTAACAATAGTTTTGCAGCACCTTGGAGGCAGTACAGTTATAATTTCATTGATATTCACTTTCCGTGTCCTGCAATGGTCTCCAGTCTCATTGCTTTAGTACATCTCATAACACTTTGGCAAATTCACAAATGCCACTTAAACAAAGGCAAAACAATTATGGGTCATACTAGATGAGATGTTGGGAGATCTTGCCAATGTTATTGGATGCTGATTTTTTGGGGAGAGGGGGCAGGGTGATTTGTTTTGTGGTCATGGATGGAAGATGGGGTTTTGTCAATGGAAACCTGCCACTTCATACTGTTTTTAGTCCTCAAAGAAAAGAAGACAGACTTACTATCTTTTGCGGGTCTTTTTTTTCCTTTAAGAGCTAACAGCAGTGCAAGGGGAGACTTTGTCTTTTCCTTCTATGGCCCCCATCTGAATTAGGTCCCACATGGCTTTTGTCACCATTTTGAAATATATTTTCCCACATTTTGTCTGTCTTGACTCTAAGTAACCTCCCCTGCTTTTAAACTGGTTTCCTCTAATTGCATGAATAAATTGACACATCCCAACTGAAGCACATCTCAGTCCTTCTCTTGCTGATGGTGTGCACATGTGGAAAAAACCCCAGTTTTAATACACCCGTATCAGGTTTCTGAACTGATTGATGGTCATGCAGGAGGCTTATTTACAGTCATACAACCATCTTGCACTGTTTGATTCCTGTGTTTTCTGGAAACACCAAAATTAAATCTCAGGAGCATGACCAGCTCTGCTGTAGAAGGCACATGAACGTTTTGGTGTGACTATTGTAGATGCCTTGTAGACAGTGCCCAAGATGTGTAAAATAGACACCCTGATGGGTCACCTGCACTGGGACATGGACAGGGGAGTGCAACCCTGTTAATTTCCCTGGACCTCTTGGTACCATGATCGATGGGAAGGCTTCCTCAGATACATTGAACTTTCACTAGCATAAGGAGAAGGCTTCCACCAGCTGATATCTTTTGCCGAAGAAAAGTTCTATCACTAGTGAACAGAATCTTACAACCTCCAATAAAATGAAAAATAGTAGGGAAGAGTATTTTGATTTTGTTCTTAGGTTCTTGCTTCACATTTTTGAATGGGTCTAGTTTTCTAATACTTTGGTAGATCAACAGCTTTTACATTTAGGATTCTATATTGATGCTAAATTATATTTGGGGTGAAAATTAATGACTGACAGAAAACCCCTGTGTTTACTGAACTTTTATTCTTTATCTTATTTCCTTTTAATCTTTTTTGGCTGGTTTGAATCATTCCAGGAAAGTGAAAGGATTTTTAAAAAACACTTGTTTTCTATAACTGGATTTCAAAAATACTGATTGTTTCTACATGATCCAGAACATGATACATGTAATTATTTGCTTGGTTTTTTATTTTTTAAATACTTGCCTTTGAACCTTTAGTCCAGCTCCTCCTTATTTACCTCAAGAGGGCCCTGATCCCAATCAACGCTCCTTATATTTTCACACTGAGTTCAGGTGTTTTCTACTTTACCCTGGCTTTTGCCTTGAGAACACCATCTCTTTTGTGTATGTGGCCTTTATATATTGCTACCTCTCTGACTCTCTCAAAAGGTTTTCCCTGCCACCTAAGGCTTTTGCCTTAGGTTTCCTTAGTTTAACTGGTAATACAGGAAGGCTTGTTATAGACAGTAGTCTTACAGAATGGTTAGCATGTGAGGGTGGTTGTGAGGGAAAAAAGGCTCTTTCTTGTGTAAACAAAAGTACAATTTATTTATAAAAACAACAGCAACAACATTTGATTTATATACCACCCTTCAGGACAACTTAATGCCCACTCAGAGAGTTTTACAAAGTATGCTATTATTATCCTCACAACAAAACACCCTGTGAGGTGGGTGGCTGAGAGAGCTCCAGAGAACTGTGACTAGCCCAAGGTCACCCAGCTGGCTTCAAGTGGAGGAGAGGGGAATCAAACCCGGCTCCCCAGATTAGAGTCCTGCACTCTTAACCACTACATCAAACTGGCTCTCAAACATAAGCATAACGGATGCAGAGTCTTTCTTGATAAGTGTATTGGTTTCAGAATAGTTATTAAGCTAGATAATTTGAAAAGTAATTATATTTTCTTATAGGTATATTCGCAGACTCAGTCATACAAGGCAGGGCTTTTTTTCCAGTGGGAACGCTCAGTGGCGCGGAGGGCAATCTAAACTCCCCTCTGTCTGGAGATCAAGGGGCGGGGCTACCAGCCATGTGACCATTTTCTCCGAGGGCAACCTCGGAGAAACTCTCACTACTGGTTACAACAAAGTTCCACCACCTCTTTTCCCAGAAAAAAAGCCCTGATACAAGGTAATTTGCCACACACTCCTTCACATCACTCTTTTCTCATCCACAGACATAAATTCACTCAGGTCTTTCCACACAGCTTTCCTGACCTAGATAGATTCATCTCTCTCTCAGATATACACAGAACTAGCTTGATGCCTGTGCTTTGCTACGGTATTTAACTACTTTAAATCTAGTTATAATATTTATGGGTATGTAACATTTTTTGATTTGCCGGGGGGGTGGGGGGGTTGAGTAGGTTTTGTAGTATATGTTGGGGGAAAAGGTTAAAAATAGCTTTAGTTCAGAGGTGCAATGGATCTTGAATCAATAGAGAGTCAGCACACGAGTTTAGCTTTTAAAAACATTTAATTCTAACGGAAAAGGTTAACAGGATTGCCTACAAAATAACAAATGCCTGGAGCTACATTCTCACTACTGGTTACAACAAAGAGCTGGGATAACAAAATAGAGAATCTTCTTCTTCCTCCTCCTTCTTGACCCTAGAAAGAAAGTCACCTGACCGGTTGACCAATAACAGTTTACAAACATTCTCAAGTTTCCTGGGCTTGCAGATTATTGGCTTTAAGCCAGGTTCCCCTTCCCGGTCAATCTAAACAATAGCATGGTAGGTAAACACATTAACCCCATAATGACTGAATCTCAGACCTTGCAACACACACATATTCCAACAGTATAATAGCGTAGTATCCGAGCTTCACAAAAGTGTTTGAATAAAGCGAAGCATATTAATGCCTAAAACTGATCAAGTGAATTTCAAAATGCAACATTTATTGAAGAGATTTTTAAAAGGAAAAGATTGTAGTGCAAGAAATAAAGTGAAAAATATGTACAACTGGGGTTTTTTCTACTGAAGGACCTCTTTGTAGACCCCATTGGTGGTTTTCCCCTCAGGTGCTAGGATCACCAGGTTGCTGGGTGAGCTCACTCTGGAGCAGGCCACATAGAACTGCCCATGTGAGAAGCAGTCCTTCCTCAAGTCAATTCCTGCCACCATCAGGGTCTGGCCCTGGGACTTGTTGATCGGCACAGCAAAGCAGGTCTTGAGGGGGAACTGCAGTCTCTTGAATTTGAAGGGGTTCTCTGATGGTATGAGTGGTATGCATGGTATGAATACTGACTCCCGCCCTCCCAAGCACTGCCAGTGAACAATGTGGCCTCGATGTTCCTGTGGAGGTCTTTCACTCGCAGCCTGGTGCCATTGCAGACTTTGGGTGGGTTGAGGTTCTGGAGCAGCATCATTGGAGCCCCCACTTTGAGGAGAAGCTTGTGGGCTGGGGAGCCAGGAGGGTTGAGCGTGTTGAGGAACTCCATGGGGTAGTGGACCGCTTCATGCATTTGCACCACTGAGTCCACAGATCTGTACTCCATTTCTGCCTGTTCGAGGAAGTTAAGTTGTGTTTCATTAATGATGGGAGTCTTGTCATTCTTGGGGGTCAGAATGGCTTGCTTGCACAGCCAGTCCATGGACTTCTCCATGATAGTGGTCATATCAAGGTATATCTTGGCTGTTAGATCTTCTAGGGTTGTCACTACTGTACCGAAGCCTGCAGGGATGGTCACCTTTCCCTTGGACTTGGGACTTGCTGGTATTTGGCCACTGCTACTCAGTGCATTGCAGGAGTACGATGTGCATATTTCTTTGCTGCATCACTAAGTTGCTTCCTCCTTTTAGCATTGGTATATCTTCCACAATGTCTGCCAGGAGGCTTCTTGGGGGTGGTAAGAGATGATGGCTGCGAGAGGTGTGAGGTGGAGTTGGACTGAGGGAGGGGTGGTGTGGTGGTAGGGTTGCCAGGTCCAAGTTGGGTAATTCCTGAAGATTTGGGGGGGGGGTAGAGCCTGGAGAGGGTGAGGTTTGAGGAAGGGGAGGGGCCTCAGTAGGGTATTATGCCATAGGGTTCACACTTCAGAGCAGCCATTTTCTTCAGGGGAACTGGTCTTGGTTGCCTGGAGATCAGTTGCAATTCTGGGAGATCTCAAGCTACCACCTGGAGGCTGGCAACCCTATGTGGTGGACACTTTGGCAGGTTCATGTGAGAGGTTTGCATTGAAATGGCCCCTAGATAGGTCGTACACCATCTCCCCATGAAAATTTAAAAACTCAGTTGCCATACTGACTTTTATATAAAATCCTCATTCAGGAGTCTTGTACTGTCTTTCTTCAACTATCTGCAGGTTCCTTGATCTGATTTTTACCTCAGAACACAGAATTTTAAAGCTGACCCATCAGAGGGGGGGGTGCAAGCAAACAGGCCCCACAGTAGGGTTGCCAGGTCCAGGTTGGGAAATTCCTGGAGATTTTGGGGTTGGAGCCTGGATAGAGTGGAATTTGGGGAGGGGAGGGGCCTCAGAATGGTATAATACCATAGAGTCCACTCTCCAAAGCAGCCATTTTCTCCAGAGGAACTGATCTCTGTCACCTGGAGATCAGTTGTAATTCTGGGAGATCTCCAGCCACCACCCGGAGGCTGGCAACCCTACACCACAGGGAGATTGGCAACCCTAGTGAACTTTTAGGGGTAGACTGGGAGGTGCATTTTTCCTCAGGACACATTCCATGACTCTCTTAGCAACTGCATACTGTTTAGAATGTTGGGCTGAGCCGCAATCAGGCTGCAGATGCAAATGACCTTGAAAGCTAGCCCAATCAGGGAAGAGTGGTCAAGTTGGCAGTTGGGGGTGGGGGAGCAGGCAACCGCCTGCCAGTCACACAGGGAAGCCGTATCCCTATGGGAAAACACATTTTACCCCTTTTTACCCCCTTAGGGGGTGAATTTCTTAAAATCCCTTCTTAGTGAGCCTCTACATCACAAAAGGAACATTCTCCCCACATTTCACGTTTCTAGGTCCAGGGGTTTGGGCTGGGCGTTGGTGAGTAGACATGGGCATGAACCGCATTACGAACTAAAAAAACCCACGAACCGCCCAATCTTCTGTTTGCGATCCGGCGGTTCATGAGCGTCCATGGCGAACAAACCAGCATTCGTTAGAGGCATGGTTCAGTGCGTTCTTCCGCGGTTCGTGAAGCCAGACAGTCAGGCACCATCAATCAGTTCCCTTGGAAATGGAGCTGTGGGAATGCCTGAACGCTGTCTGCACTCCTTCTGTTTCCCTGGAAACTCAAATGGAAGCCCAGCTTACCTTGATCGGCAGGTCTTCCTTCCAACCATCGAGCTGCAAAGTGGTTACAACCTGGGAGAAGACACCTGGAGGGGGGAGGGGGTGTTCTGTAGCCACGAGCACTCCAATCTCATCCCTGCAAAGCCTGATAGGCAGCTCTGACAGCCAACCACAGACCTCCTGTGTTGCTCAATGGGACCTCAGCTTATAAAAAGCAGTGGGTTCCCAGGCTGGGTTTCACTTTCAGCGAGCAGTGGAGTGTGACAGAGCTGTTGCTTGCCACTTGCTAGCCTTTGGGGAGAGAGACAGAGAGAGTTTAATTGGAGCTTGGATCCCTATTGCAATCTTGACCAAACTTGGGTAATGGCTGGAGGAGAACTTGTTAAACACTCCCCGGGAATATGGGCTCTCTAATTTCAACGGGGGCTGTTCTGAGTGACGCCTATGAACCACGAACCTTGAACCGGTTTGGCAATGGGAAAAGTTTGTCGTGGTTCGCTGGTTCGGGCTTGTCGTCGGCACCGAACCATGAACCACCGGTTCGTTAAATTTTTTCGGTTCATTCCCATGTCTATTGGTGAGTCAGTCAGGACACTTGTCTTTATATATATAGATGACCCTGGCTCACACACAGTTTGCATGATTTAGCATAAAACTCCTTCCAGGCTTCCATACAGTCTGCCTTATTCAACTAGAATAAATATTGTCTCTCAGAAACACACAGACACAGACACAGACTCTCTCTCAGGCTCCACACAGTTTGCCTGACTCAATAAGTACAAACACTTACGCTCAACATAATGGCTAAAACCGGCAGTTCACTCCATCCCCTAGGGCACAGCTACCATCCAATCAGATTGCACTCCATTCACCCATCCAACCCCCCTCCTTTCCTCAGAGACCTGCATTTAAACCTACAGAAACAAACAGAAACCCCACATTAGCAAGGGGAAATGAAATCCAAATTAAATACATTACATGCAAACATTACAATAGACATGGCTAATTTCTTTCACTGTCTACAGATTCTCTTTTGGCAGTACAAAATCATTGATAAGAAGTCTAAACTTTCAAAGTATCATCTTAATTTTAAATAGCAGTAGAACAAGAATGTTATTTCTAGTACCCACAGCAAACTATTGACCACTGTATGATGGTTCACTGCCATAGATGACTTTGTATCTTCTCTACATGGCTTGTATCTTGATTAGCTAGAATTTCAAAGGGTTGTTAAATGCATTTATAAATCTTAAAATAGTCTGTGATTCTCTGAATTTTCCTACCTCAATTTTTAGCATTTACATAGCGATTTATAGAGTATCCAGAACACTTTACATATATTATCTCAGTAATTCTTGCACTAGCCCTGCATGATAAGACAGTATTGTCATTCTCTTATTGCAGATGGGTGTGAAGGCCAAAAGACAGTGATTTGCCCAAGGATTATTAGTCACTTCATGGCTGAGATGAGATTTCAGCCATGGTCTTCCAGATCTCTTACATTCAACCAGCAGGATTCCAACAGCATTTGCTTTCATTAGAGAACAGTAAAGCCAGTGCTAGGAGACAATGTCAGGGGAAGGCCTTGGTCTTCTTTGGTGGCCATCCAGGTCAAATGGATAACCACTGTGTGAAACAGGATGCTGGACTTGATGAGCCACTGGTTTAACAGCAAAGCTCCTATGATGTTCCCTCGTCCTTAAACAACAGAAATGGCACTAGAGGCATTTTTAAAATTCCAAAAATAACTAACTAGTTTATTTACTTTAGAGGGGAAAGATTAGGTGAAATCAGGTGTTGAAAATTTCTGAGGTAAAATCAGAACATACACAGATTTCAGTTCATATGCTCTTCATAGATACTTAAAGGCTTCTGTTTTCAGGCTTTGGATCCCTTGTTTGCTCCCAAGCACTCTATGATACTTTCTTTTAGTATTCTCTTTCTCTTTTGGAATTAGGAATGCTGGTATCCACATTCTAGTATCCCAGTCCTCTTCTCTTTACACACCAGTGCTTTCCTTCAGTTGTTAACTGAATCTGAAGGTCTCCACAGGCAGTTTCCAAACACACCCGACGAGGGATCTCTCCACTCTCCAGAGCTACCTCCCTGTTTGACTGGGTAGGGAAAATCTCCTCTCTTTAGAAGATCTATCCACTTTCTTTGGCCAGTTTGGGAGGCTGCACCTACTTCCCAAACCTCCTTACCAACTTTCCCCCAGTTCTTCTGCCAGTGTTAACACTGCCCTCCATTAGGACTCCATCTCCTAGCTCTTCACACTGGATTTCTCTCAGCTAGGACTGAAAACAGACCCTTCTCTTTCCAGCTCATGCTACCTAATTGGATCCCTTGGAGTAGCCTGCCACTCAACGCTCTCGGATTCTGTGAGGGATTAACCCTTACAGTTCTGCAGCTTCCAGGCTTTTTAAAACATGCAGTCCATCACAGCTCCTCTTGTGCTCTCATGTTCTTAATGCTGTGGGGTCATTTGTGGTTCCTTCTTCTTGGGCATATCACCAGTAGATCATTGTCCCAAACTGTTTCTACTTTTCCTCCCAGACTTGCCTGCCCTGCCAGTTCTGTTGCACTAAAGATGTCAGTTACTTTTAGCATCAAGTTAGCGGGTGATTTCCTGCCTCTATGGCTTTTCTGCTGCTGAATTGAAGACTGTACTCCTGACATCTCTATTGGACTGAGGTTAATATCAAGTTGTCTGAGTTTATATTTCACTGAAATCTGGCACAGAGATTGATTTGGAAACGGTTGAGAACACCTTTGAAATCTGCTGCCCATCTATTGTTCTTGCCTAGCTCCCTTACAAGAATGCTTCTGTCTCTGCTTTTGATTCCTGTTTAAAAATTTTCGTGCAGGGAGCTATGCAATAAAAAGAGAAGGTCACAAAAGAAATGCAGCTTCTCTCTGCTGTTTCTCTTGCCTCTTGTTAAATACCAGTCCTTCCAAAGGTGTCCTTCTGCTTTGACTACAGTGTGTATATGGCCATGAACCAAAGGTTTAAAAGTATCCCTTTTATTCTTTTAGTCTTTCTAGAATAGAGAATGGCTCTTATATTTGCCCTTGAATATCAAATCACACCAGAAGATGCAAACAAGGAGAGTAGCTCGTAATAAATTAGTGAGCCTGAACAGGAATAAGGCTCAGGGAGAGGGAAGGATGCAAAATATCTGGCAGGAATTCTGAAGAAATGTTGTCCAAGGCTGGAAGCCTGTGCATTGGAATCCAGAGAGGCAAAATGGTTAGTGATGGGCTTCAAAAGTAGCGATGCATTCAGAGAAAGGGAAACCTCCTGGGAATGAAGCTGGGATTGTGTTGTTGGATACCCTCGATGACTTCAACACTGCTGAACTAGCAGTATGTTCTGAAACCTGATGTGGTGACTGAGGAGAACATTAAAGGAGCTGTTAAGGCTTTCCCACCAATGGAAGCTCGGTTCAGGAAAAAAGGCACAGTGAAGAGAAACTGAGGGCTCATTAATCAAGACCATGGAAAATCCATGATTGGCTTTTCTGATGTTTTATTTAAAAGGAACTGGAGGGGGTCCAGTGTTGATGGGGGCCATAGTGGTGGAAGTGGTAATCACCACTGAGTTGCAATTAAACCCCGTATGGAAAAATGATAGGAGCTCCTCATTGGAGCTTGGAGTGACAGATTTAAATCTAGGGAATGGCAAAGGAGAGAAAGATTACCCACCTTTCCCACCCCAGCACCCTGATCTAAATCATCTCTCTTACATACTCAACTACTTTTAAATAAAATTAAAGCCATTTAGGGACGTAGTTAAGGATCTCAGTGTCTCATCTAGTTATACCTTGAAAGGGAACTCAGAATAAATGAGCAATAGAGAGTGAGAATTTCGTGGGAGGAAAATAAGAAGGGGAGATGCACTGTCACAAGTAGACATGGGCACGAACATGGGCATGAACAGAAAAAAAAACCCCGAACACCCTGTTTATCGTTCATTGCCAACAACGAACAATGAACATGGACGAACATGAACTGTTCCCGGACATGTTTGTTGTTCGTTGTTCGTTGTTCATGGGGGCCAGAACCCCCCTACCCCAACCCCCCCCACTTAGCCCCCTCCCCTCAAACCCACTTACCTGGCCCTTTAAAGATCCCCTTAAACTATCAGCTGGCAGGTGGCAGGGGGGGATTCCCCCCTGCCGCCTGCCAGCTGATAGTTTAAAGGGCCCTGTCCTGGCAAAAATAGCAGTGTCTGCTGGCAGCTAGTTTGAGGGGTTACAAAAGTGACCTTCCCAATGTCCAACAATGTCCAAATTTGCAGGGGACATAGTCCTCACTGTCCTCTGAAGACCCCCCAAGTTTCAGAGAGATTGCGCCCCGGGAAAGGCATGATCCATGGGTCTCCCCGTTGGCTGTCATTTTCTCTTCACAGTGGCAAAAACGGAACTCTCTGCTGGAAGTACTTTGAAGAGTTAAAGCCAGAAGGAAAGCTAGAAGGAGTTCAGACAGAGTTCAGTCCCCCCTGCCTCCGGTTGCCAAGAGGATTGATTGCAGGTGCCAGACTGTCTGGCTTGACAAACGGCTGTCGAAGGCAACGGACGAGGCTTGCAGTGACCACCTGTTCGTTTAGGATGGGGCCTCACGAACAGCTTGTTCGAGAACAGCAGATTAGGCTGTTCGTGGGTTTTTTCTGTTCGTAATGCTGTTTGTGCCAATGTCTAGTCACAAGTTGGTAATAATGTACAAGCATTAGGAGCATCTCTTGTCCTCCAAGCAGAGACAAACTGAAGAGGCAGAAAATCTAAATGGTATCCACAAGGTGGTAAAAATATACTAAACAAAATAACTGTTAGTCTGAGGCAGGATAACTCATCCTTATCTGTTCTTTTAGGTTATCATTGTAGGCCTTAGACCCACTGTGAACCAAATACTGTAAATTGTTTATGGAGGCATGCTTTGGTTCCCTCTTCTAGTTTTTTTCTGAGGTCATTAAGGGGCCCACGGAGGTTCTGGTGATGAAACAGATAGTAAGATGGAAGGAGATGGGCAGGGCTGAAGTGATATGTATTAAAAGGGTAGAAAGAATATTTTCTCAACTTTTTGTAAAAAGATCTCCCCTCCTTCCAGTTGAATGTGTGTGCATGAAAAGGCTTCTTCTTCCCCCAGCCCTCCCTTCTCACTCTCCTTCTTCAGTACCCACCACCACTTAAGCTATGCCCTTCCCTATTCCACTTGTGACCTGAAGCACAGATAAGAGCTATGTGCCTGTGTGTGTATATACTGCTTCACACATGTACCTGCCTCCTTTGCCAGCTAACTGTCTGCAGTTTAGTAAGGAGTTTCTGGTCTAAACATGGATGAGTAGTCAGGTGCCCTGGGTGAGAGCTTTGAGCATAATCTGAGATCCTAAAGTTTACTAAAATACAATCTCAATTCACTAGAGCACGGATGTATTAGAAAATGATATTAAAACACCACAGGGTGTTACAGAGCTAATAAAATAAAATAAAATATATGAGGCTAACTAAGTTCTACAGTCATTATGATGGCATTCCCTTCACTGGGAAAACTGAAAAATACAGGCTAGTCAAGACAAACTTTACTTCATTGTTCCCTGTTCCCCAGACCTTGGCTTGCATGTTTCTGACAGGATGTTAAGACCTTTTAACCTCTTCTGTCCCAGCAGGGAGAGTTGTACTTTACCCTGTCTTGAAACTATTAGAAATAGCTATATTTCATTTTGATAGCAAAGTGGTAGCAGAGTTACTTAGAAGTACTTTCCTAATGTGTAGTAATTAATCTTCAGGCAATCAAATGTAGAAAAGATAGAACTACTTAAGTAGTTGAGGTAGATTCCATTCAGGGCAATATCTTGCAGTAGGAAGAATGAATCTTAGTCTAAAGAGTTGCTTTCCCTATTTAACAATGGTCAGTTAATCCGGCATCGAGGCTGCATGTAGGTGCATGGATTAGTTCTTCATGGCAGGAGCGTTGCAAAATACATCTTTACTTTTGGGAGGCCATAAGGCAAAAAGAAAGACTCTCCTAAGAGACACAGAGAGAGGAGGAGTCAGGAAGTGTTCCTACCTTAGACAAAGAAAAGCAGCTTATTATCAAGAGAGTTACACATACACACAGAGAGATGCGCAGCACCCCGCCATCCAAGGAATGCTGGGTCACCTATTCCATTAGAATCTGAGAGTTGGATCCCCACGTGTCCCTTTTCACCAATCAAATTAAGGTGCACATTCCAAAACCCCTTTAGCCCATCTCAGTTTATTCAAATAGACATCTGTTTTGCTCCTTCCTGGCAGGTGAGCAAATGGTCATCTCCATTTTGCCTATTTATCTCCATGAGGGAAACTCATCTCTCAGCCTGCTATCTGAGAAGTTTATGGTTTTTGTTCCCAGAGAAGAGAATGTTTTCTCTGAGATCAGGGCCTCCCTGAGGGTTAATCAAGGTATCCCACATCTCTTTAATATAACAGTTAAAGGGTCTAAGAAGGTTCAGAAGATTAAGCAGCTAGCAAGATGGAAGGAGATGGAGAGGGCTGAAATGGTATGTATGAAAAGGTCAGAAAGAATGTTTCCCCAACTTTTAAGCCTCTTGAAAACCTTGGCTGATGCCATCTCTACTTTTTCTGTACCTGCAGCTTAGATAGAAGCAGAATAGGGGCGTGCTGTTTTTGCTTGGTCATCTCCCACTTGGGATAACTACAAGATGCAAGTTATCACAATGGTGTATGGGCATTGAAAAAATAGTGGACTTTTATTGCTGGGACTACAATGAGTCTCTGTGGCTCTGTTCTAAAGGATACAGCTTGTCTCTCTTCCCTTCCCTTCTTTCCCCATTCTGTTTTCTCCAAAGCTTCCTTACTAGGAAATGTAGGAGACGTTAATAAGACAGGAGGTGCTTTGTGCTAGAGGGCATGAGTGATATGCTTGAGAATTAAGAATATTCCTCAGAATGTTGTCAATTTGTGACTTTTCAGAGATGCCTGGTGGCTGCTTAGTAAGGGGCACGGTTATCTTTGAAAGTAGGGATCAGTGTGCAGATGTTCTGTCTGGTCTCTTAGATAGTGTTGCTTGGTCCCAGCAGGACATGCACAATTTTCTTTTTTTCGAGAAAGAAAGTTTTAACAGCCACTAGGTTCTAGTTGCCTATATGAATCAGGGAAACTAATACAGTATGACACCATTTAGTAGCTAACTTTCATGATTATGAGCTGAATGCTTGTCTTTTAAAAACTCTGGTATAAGCACTAATATGTGAAGAACAATCAAATATATACATTTAGTTTGTATAGCTTCGTGTGACTGTGATATTTTGTATCCTGCATACACAGTTGTAGAAAGCAATCCTTTGACAACAAAACCCTTTGGGCATGTCTATATCACAAACTTAAACAGGTTTAATAGTTATTTCCTCCTCTTAGAGATCTCTGTAAAATTTAATTCTGTAAGAAAGACTTGTAACTGTACCCTCAGACTATGATTCCTAATATTTTGTGGGGAAAGCGTTGACAATTATACAGCTGTTAAAATGATAACTTGTAGAGTAGATGTTCAGAAGGTTTCTGTTGGCATGTCTAAACCAGGCAGTTCTCAGTTCCTGTTCACATCCATTTTAGTGTCTTAGAGAGAAAATCTAGGCAGATCAAGTTGTGAATCATTGCTATAACTTAATGATATGATAATACACAATGGTGTATGGGTATAACCGGTGTGCATAGACATGCATGTAAGCCTCTCCCTTCAAAGTGCGCACATTCTCTTTCAAAACACACAACTCTTAGTGTCTTTCTTTTTCAGCAACCCTAATTAATAATGAAACTTCAAGGAGAAAGCTGCTACTCAGAATGGAGGAGGTGGAAGAAGGGATAAATTTTCTTACTCGCCATCATGCTCTACTAACTCAAGGAATCCACTGTAAACCAGGCTTCCCAGCTTTCTGACACTGGTCACGAGAGAGGTGGGTGAAAATCAAACTGGAAGTAATGAGTTGGGAGGGAGTATATTATTTTCATAACAATGTGCAGGAATAAAACTTAATTTGGAAAAAAATGTTTCAAATGGCTGCTCCTAGTAAAATGTCTGCCCAACAGAAGTTGCTTAAAATGGCTTCTGAGTGGCAGCTTCTTCCCATGGTGAGCCAGTCACCTGTACTGCTTTCTCATTTGAAATGGATCCCACAATGCAATTTATTTCTGTGATGTTACAAGCTGTTCGGCAGCTGGCTGGAGAGAAACTATCCAAGGGTAGACAGGGACAGCGGCAGGGTTTCCGGCGCCCGAGGCTGGGGTTGCGCGTGTGCACACCCAAACTGTGTGATTACGTCACGTGTGATGTCCTCATGCAGCGTGCACTGCAGGCTGGCCTCATTGGTGCGGTGGGCGGCTGGGACGGTGCGTGGGTGCTCTGCGCCGCCCCAGATGCCTGTCACGCGTGGTCTGTGGCTGATGTGCCCGGCTGGGAGGCATGTACTGGTGGCAGCAGTGCGGGGTGAGAGGGCTGGGAGGCTGCAGCAGCTGCAGCTTCCCATCCCTCCTGCTTAGCCGTCAGCTCCGCAACATGTGCCTCTGCCCCCGGCACCCCCTCTGGCCCCCCGCATTCGAGCCGGGGTCCTACCTGCCACAATGGGTGCGCCGGCACTGAGGGTAGCCAATCCACCGATGATCTGGTATGCCTGAATGGCTTGCTATGTGGAACAACAACTCCATGTAAGCCATTGTGAAAATGTGAAGCACCCTTAAGATGGATGTTATGTCCACATTGCTGGTTCTGTGTAAATGCATGTTCATTCTCTTCTGGTATTGGATGCCAGCAATGAACATAGAATGGGCCCACTTGGACACCGTGTTCATACATGCACATCACAAGAATTATCATTATGTCCAAAATAGCCTAAAATAGTCTGTATTTTAAATCTCCAGTGGAGGGCACCAAAGTCCTGCTTAAGTGCTTGATCCACTCTGAGATACTGACTACTAGGGGTGTGCAAAATGAAACAAACAAGCTGGAAATATGCCTGGAAATTGCTGTTTCATTGTATAAAAGCAGCTTCCAGAATGGTGAACCAAAACAAGGAAACCAAGTTGTAACAATGCTCATCCACCAAAAAGTTTGTGTGTTTTATTTTGTTTCTTTTTGTTTTTTATCTTGCAGCAGCAGGAGGCAGGCACTGGGCCCACACTGCATTGTTTTCCTTAATGGCATTCTCCAATAAATCTCAAGAGGAAAGAGCCATTACGTTATTAATTAACTCTGTTGGAGGGAAGGGGAAATGTGTGCAATGTGCAAGAGTACATTTTTTTCCTGTCACTAGTACCCAAGCAATAGTGTTGCCAGTTGTGGCAAATGCCCATCAATCACCCGCCACCATCAGGCAACATGGACAAGCGCAATGGGCACACTTCTGATGGGGAGCAACAATGCTACTTCCAGAAATGACATCATTGTGCCCCCCCCCCGCAAAAGCGCTCCTGTGCTTCATGGGGGCCAATTCTGGCCCCAAATGGGCTGGAGTGTGTGCAAACATCATTGTCCTGGTGAGTACTGGGTCCCCCCTTCCACCAGGAAGTTACAGGGACCTGGCAACCCTACCAAGCAATGGCATTTTCTCCCTGCCAATTGGGTCTTCACAAGGGGAGGAGAACCCTTCCTGCTTATTGGCTTTAGAAATGTTAGGAAGAGGGAATGTGCAGACTTCAGTCATAGACAGCAATTCCCAGGAAGGAAGCACTACTGAATAAAATGGGATTTATATCTGAGTAGACCTTCTTTGGGGGTGCATCTTGGTTTGTTTTGCCACATTACCTGGGCCCAAGTTTGTCTCCCCCACTCCCATCAGGGCACTTGAACAGTTAGTTACTGTGAAGAAAAGTGCCTCTGGGGGAGGGTGCAAGCGATCAGTCAATCAAACTTGAAAAAAGCCTTGGAAGACTTCAATCATAGGCTGCAATTCTAAAGACACTTCCTTGGGAGTAAGCATAAGGAAACACGGCATCAGCAGGCAACAGCAGGATACAAAGATAATAATTTATTGCCACGATAGAAAAAGAAAAAAATGAACATAAAGCAAGATTAATTTTTTAATACTGCTGCCGCCCTACTACCTCTTTGCCAGCCAGTTTCCTGCTATAGTGGGCACCCACCAATACTTGCCTTTTTTAGGGTCCGTTGTTGTTGTTGTGGTGGTGGTGGTGGTGGTGGTGTGTGTAGTATAATTGAGGAAAAACTTGGTGGATCTATGGTTTATAGGGAGGACTGTGTTCTGTGAGATTTTGGTTTTGTTAAGTGCAAAAACAGCTACCCAAAAGAGTCTGGAAACCCTCATTGCATAGTAATGGGAAAAAAATTAATTAGATCTGAGCCAGCAATGCCCTGCTCAGAAAAAACTGATAACAGAACAGAGTTTGTTTGGAAACCCCGGATTTGAAACTGAAATGGAATGTTTTTCATTGCATACCTGTACTGAATACAAGGGAGTAAATTTTATTGCTCCCCCCTACCCCTGCCCCCCATTAAAATGATGTAACTCACAAATTCTGCTCACAATCCCATTGGTCTCATCTTGATTTGATACACATTATATTCTTTGGCAATATTTGTGAACACTGCTACATGAGCACCAAGAAAGGAAAAATATATAAAGCTTGCTTATTTATTGTCGTAACATCTGCCAGAGAAAATATATTAAGTTTCAAAGTTCACTGAGCTTTTCTTCAGGAAGGTAAGATAAAAAAATGAATAAACAATTACAAGTTGATTTGCAAAGGGAAGAAAGCATGTATCCAATGGCAAACAGAGTAGTAGGCATTTACTTTATAGCCTAATTTTTATCAAAGAGCACAATTCAGTTAAAATCTTCACTTTATATTTGACCTTGGTGTCTGCTTTTTTATCTTTTTAAAGACTTTTGCAGATACAGTTTGTCCAGAATTTATAATGAATGAATGGGGAAGGGCAGTGAGTATGATACTGAACTCATTCTCTTCATATATTCATTCTGTGTGGATATGTAGTTTGAATATGGTTATTATAAATGATGTTATGCAGTTAAAATGATTCATTTCTGTGATGCTTTAGAAATCTGCACTGTAATTTTATTCCACATGGTGGCACTGCTACTTTTTGCTCACTTTGAGATGACCCCCTTCCTCCAAAGATGCTGATTAAACAGAAGAATATTCACAAATTGGACTGGCATTATTTGCTTTTAGTATTTGTGTTGTATCAATGTATTTAAAGCAAATTTGGGAGGAACTGTGTTGACGGGCAGTGTGGCTCAGTTAACATTACGGACTTCTGTGAATGCAAAGTAGTGTTGTTAGAAGAGCTGCTAACCTGGCTAACTATTTTACAATCTGTGTTTCCTGTGGGTCTCTCTCTCTCTCTCTTTTTTGCAGCTGTTATTGCAGCGGAAACCTTATTTGTGCTGTTTTTACTTGAAAATGTCCTGGTTTTTAAAACCCCTCTGCTGAGTTTTTATCTCACCTTTCCTCCAAGGAGGTCAGAGCTATATGGTTACCCCTCCTGCATTTTACCCTCACAAGATGCCCTCCCCCTGCATTTTATTGACAGAAACCAAGGTTTGAAAGCTGGGACTTTCAATCCTCCAATTCTAAAAAAAGATTTCAGATTTTTCTGCAAATTTGGGCCTTTTCTGAGGTTTGTAGAGAGATCTGTCTTGTCTGTTCATTGCTCCAATCTCCAGATTTAAGTATCCATAGATGGAAGCTAGGTTGAGAATTAGATATATTGATGTGTAAGACCAGTTTGTTAATCAGTCCTTCCATGTACAGCACCCCTGATTTATGGAATTGTTTTAAATGTAATATTATTAGGTTAGTATAGCTAATGCCATATTTCAAGATTTGTCTCTCTTGGCAAGTTATCTTCCTTCTTAATAGCTTCTGAATATCAGAGTGATGACAATAATTTGAAGGGTGTTCTGGTAAAAGCAAATGGATGGAGAAAGAGGTGGGAAGCAAATTTTTTTTAAAAAAAATACTGAGTGTGAAAGACTTTGAGTATATCCTCGGTATATTGAGTGCATACACATGGGCCAAGAAAAAGATTCATTTAAGGTGTTCTTAAGGAAACAGGAGCAATGGGGTAGAACAAAGAACAAGGCAACATATTCCTCCATTACTCTATAGAATAATAAATTACCTTTTGATTATTACTTATTCTACCCAAAGTGAGTCACGGACAGCTGTTTCCTAATGGGGAAATGTTGCAGGCAACGTGTTAATGAGCAATACATTGTTAAAGGGGAAGAGGTTCAAAGACTTATAAATGTATTTTGAAGAATACAATATGGATGGAGTATGTAGTCACATATCCGGGGGGCATAGCAAACTGTGTTTCAGAACACACTGGTCCCAATGTAATTAACTAATTCTGATCAAAGAGGATTAGAAAATGAATGGCCAGGGAATTCAGTTATGGATTTCCCAAAGAACCACTGTTTGCTGTTCATGCAGGATAACTTTCTGTGGAAAGAGGAAATGGTGGATGTTGTGGCCTATAGTCAGTAGAGTGTGTGTGAAAGAGGAACCTTCCATAAATGGTAAAGCAGAGGCAAATGCTTGAGCATGGATTATGCAGAGTAGTGCTCAATGTTGTTTGGGGCTGACCTTTGCTAACTTCATGGAACTATTTATGCATTTGTAGGTTTAATCCTCCTGATAATGAACTTACTCAAGAGATTCACATGTCGCTATATTTGAGGATATGCAATAGTGGGGATGGGAATGTGCACTATCTACAAAAGCTGTTCATAAAAACCATAGAGAAGGTGAAATCTTTGGACTTAAATGGATTCTAAAAGGGGCTGGTGGGACATTTCTTGCTGTGTTTTCATCTGCATGTAGCATTTATAAAAGAGCCATTCCATGATCTTAGCCAATAGTGAAGTAAAAATAATGATAGACCAATTAATCCCAGATCCACACTGGGAGATTGAGAGAGAGAGAGAGAGAGAGAGAGAGAGACCTCCTAGAACTAGGGCAGTGTTGCTCAGTTGTCTGTGACATTAGCTTGACTTCCTAACTTGTGGCCCTGGGATGTTGCCTGGACCTGCCAATCCCAGGAGTTATTGGTATCCCAAGACACCATGTTGTTTTTTTTCATGAGCAGGCACTGACATACCTGTATTATGCACAAGGATGTAAGGAGCTATCCCTTTTTAGAACATTGTGCTCATATCTTTGTATGCAGGTGTCATAGGGAAAGATAGTGGTAGGAGCTGGACAATTGGAATGCCGCATAGAAGGATAAGGAGACAATGATGGGAAGGAAGGAGGCTGGTTATTGTCATGAAAAAGCACTCAGAAGCATGAGAAATAAGGAATGTGAGGTAGCTGTGCTTTTTGTTCTTCTTATTTGTCGACACTTCTAAACTTCTCTCATGGGCTAGTGAAGCCAATGACACTGCACCCAAGACTCCCCCAACCTTACACCCCTTGAGGAGCATGGAATTGGCCTACTGCTGTTATGACTGAAGACACTGCAGTTTGCTTGAGCTTTTTAAGCTCTCAGACTCAAAGTCTCTTGTTTTCAAAGCTCCCAAGAACACAATACTCAGATGTGGGTGGCATCTGAGAAACTGTGGAAACTGTGAGAAGCCTGAAATGTCTATTCATCATTGTGTAAGCAGTGGTTACAAGAACAGTACAAATCTTAACTATTCCACTCTTACTACACACACTCTGCACCTGTCTTACCTTTCAGTTATATCTTGCCTTTTATTTTGATTGTTGGTCTCTCATGTCAGAAACAACAACCTCTCTCATAGAGAACACCCACATGAAGGAACCCTAAGCACAACTATATTGCTAAAATAGCTGCCAAATAAGCACCAGGCGACTGATTTAGATGATCAACATTTTTGATTTAGATGATCAACATACAATTAATCAACAAGCAAATTAGGCCACCCAGAGTTGGGAATCTTGAAACATAATAGGTAATGGTATGGATTGGCTGTCGGGATCACCTGATAACCAGAAGAAAAGGGTAGCAGGAGACACGAGTCCACCATGTGTTTTTAAGAGTTGGGGTGGGAGGGAAGGACCAGATGAAGCAGACAGCCCACAAACCTAAGAGAGAAATCTCTTCCACATATTTAATGTCAATCAATATAAAAAGGAGTGAAGGAACTCAGGAACCTGCCATTCATCATCCGTTGGACAGAATTGGTTGATAGTGGGTAGCAGTCAGTCCCCCTTAAGCAATAGGGAATTCTGGATCTCACTATGGGAATCATGGCTGAGCAGAATTAAGCACATTGTCTTGCTCTTAGGAAGCCATTCGTTCCTTTCAGCTCCTATCATGCATTTATACAATAGCTCTATTACAATCAGACTCACCCTCTATGTTAGAAATAAATTCATCCATAGTTTATGACATGAAAGATGCCTCCTCCCTCCCTCCAGTAGTTTCTGCTCTTGCACAAAGTTGGTTTGCTCACTTTACAAAGGAAAATGTATTATGAATTTTCCTTCATTCCCTTCTCTTTTTTTAGCTACGTTTAACAACCGATTTGTGTGTTGCTTGAAAGTTACACAGTCCTTTAGATGCATTTGCTATTTTATTTTTCTTTGATTCAAAAATATGTCAGTAATCTTTTTGTTAACATGAAAGATAAAGGATTAGTAATGCAAGATGCAGTTTTCTTGTAACCTTCTTGAAAGCAGACTATAGTTTCTTATCTGGCTGTAACATTCATTTTCTTGAAATGAGGAAAAAAACCCTACTTCTTTAAAATGAAATAAACTATATTTGATTCAGATGAGCACTGCTAGCTGAGAAATTTATTGCAGCTAGAAGAATTGAGCAGATGCAGGATGGCCTTCTTCCCCAACGGCAGATACCTTTTTTTTAAAAAAAAAGCAAATATATATATATACATACATATTTTACATATAAAACACAGTTCCACAAGTGAAAAGACCATGACAAAGTCCACCATTGATCATAAACAAATTATTACAAGACATAGCTCTCCAGTTAATTCCATTGCCTTCTTAAGAACTGCAGAGCACTTGTTGGGGGACGGGGAGGGGGGGGGAGACGGAACCAGAATCTTGTGACTGCAAGGCTGGTAGGTCAGGAGACACATTTGCTTTGCATATGGAAATTGAAGATCCAGGCCATACTCTCTCCATCAATAAGGCTGGAACAATCCCAGATTCTAGCGGAGAAACCCACACCTAAACTGCACATTGGGATGGCACTGTCAATGAATAACATTTATGTACCATTCCCAGCTAGCGAAACACATTTGTGCACTTGCAATAAATCAATTATGTTCCATGTTTTGGAGTTAAATGGCCCATAACTTTGAAGTCCTGTTTGTACAGCAGTCTTCTGCAGCTGGACTCAGCATGGATCTCAGGTAATAATAATAATATTCGATTTATATACTGGCCTTCAGGACAACTTAACGCCCACTCAGAGCGATTTACAAAGTATGTTATTATTATCCCCACAACAATAATCACCCTGTGCGGTGGGTGGGGCTTAGAGAGCTCCTAGAAGCTGTGATTGACCCAAGGTCACCTAGCTGGCTTCAAGTGGAGGAGTGGGGAATCAAATCCGGCTCTCCAGATTAGAGTCCCAAGCTCTTAACCACTACACCAAATTGGTAGCAGCTGATGGATTGTATTTATCTAATTAAAGTCACCATGAGTGTTTTTTAAAAGTAAAAAGGCAAGATATAAATTTCCTAAACAACCACCACCACACAATTGTGTGTATGATAGAGGCTGATGCTTCTGAGCTTAAAGCCTACTGCAACTTCCAACACCCCTTCAAAGGATATGGCAGCATGAAGTTCCAACCACTTAGAAGACAGTGTCATTCTCATCAGTCTCAACTCTTACAAAATATTATACTCTTCACATGGAAACTGCCATCACTATTTGATGGGGAATCTTCACATTATTGCTGGATATTCCTTTGAGCAGCTGTGAGAAAGTATGGAGACTCTCCAAGAGATGGAGAGTTGTTCCAGTCTAGAAATTACAGCCGTTAATATAGATCACTCACCAAGCAGAGGCAGTTTGCTGCAGCCTCCTCATGGACAATGTAGTGTAGTGCAGTCCTTAGTTACTCAGAGCCAAGCTACACGTGACGCCTTACACAGGTTTGACACTTGTCAGCTTCCCTCAAGTTTTGATGGGAAATGTAGGCGTCCTGGTTTTACAGTTTGGCTCTCCATTACAGCTGCAAGACCAGGGTGCCTACATTTCCCATCAAAACTTGAGGGAAGCTGACAAGTGTCCAACCTGTGTCAGGCGTCACTTGTAGTTTGGTTCTCAGATGATGGTTGGGGGAGCCCTTAGTTAAATTCATTCTTGACACCAATTTTAGCCACTGGTCCTCATAAGTAACACCATAGCTCTGTTCTCGTAAAAGTATGCCTATAAAATGTCTGTATCTCGTTGTTTGTAAGAGGTCCAGAAAGATGCAGTGCTAGGATTTTTTTAGGGAACTGAGTGATAAGATAGATGGTACACTATATGCTGCAGATTATTTCTTTCATTAATCAGATTCCTCTTGACCAGTGAAATCTGTGCTGTAGTCTGCTTGCACACTGTGGCAGAGGTAATATTTACAGGGTTCTGCCCTTGTTCTGTCCTGAAACAAATCCATTTATTCCAGAAGGGAATTTTCAGGAATTTGCTTTTATGTTGTTGCCCCTCTTTAGCCCAACCTTCTTCTGAGTGAAGATCCTGGCGTCTTATTTGAGTTGAGTTCTCCTCAGTCTTCTGTTCACTGCCCTGGCTGGGTTCCAGAAAGTCTATTTTGGGTCCAAGGAAACAAGATTGGGAGGGGATGCATGGAGGCCATTAATCAGAGCTAATTGTATCTTCTAGGAGCAGCAGCTGAAGCTCACAGAAGTTAAGGGGAAAGGTCTCCCCCCCCCTTGGCTCCCTCTAATTTATGTACTGAGCTTTCCTAACAAATCTGACTCTCACTAGATCCACAAGCTAAAAGGTAGCAATCTGTTCATGTGATTCTATCCTTTAAAGAGAGTCTAGTTTCTGTCCAACTCCTAAGCAAACATGCATTCCTTAGCTTTCCTTCGTTTTTATTAAATGGAGCTAAATTATTTTGATTGCATGAAGGTTTAATTTTCACTGTAAACTGTGCTGTGATTTACATAAACATTGGATGTGGTGCAAAACACATTCTCCATGATTTTGTTCAGTTCCTATCAAAATCTAAACTCTGAAATAATAAATAAAAACAGTCCTTAATCCTGTGGGAGGTCAGACAGTTCTAGTTTCTAAGCAGTAAATACCAGGAAATACTATCAACCCTTTTTCAACTTTCTTCAGGAGTAAGGGGAGAGGGTTACTGTAGATTAACTCTTTTGCTTTTATTTTTAAAAGCCAAAACAAAAACAATATAGCTTTAAAATTAGTTAAATAGTGACAAAAAACTGTTGGGTAGCTTATATAGCAATTAACTAATGGCTTCTAGTTAAAAAAAAAAACAAACCATGATATTTTCCTTCCACCAGGTGGGTTTTCTAAATTGTTAATACTGACTTAGCTTAATGAGGACATAGCATTCCCATTTGTGTTTCTAACCTAATTTGTTGTGAATATCTTGTTTTGCTGCTGAGAAATGTAATATTTTCCATTATATAAAACGAAAGCCTCCTTTACCATGGGGACAATAAGGTACACAACACTGCCCTGGATCTTTCTTACCATTAAACATTAGGGTATGATTCTATACTTGTGACAGGAGTAAGTCCCATAGGATTCAGTGGGCCTCAGTTCCAAGAGAAGAGGAGTTGGATCAAGCAGCAGCACTTATATACACACATGCACTTCAAGGAAGAAATCTACTTTAATGTAACCTGATCCTGAAGTAATGGATGTACGTTTTTATATCAAAGGCAAATAACTATCACAGGGCTTCTACTTTCTTTCACTCTCTCCCCCTTGATATACCCATGTGTGTGCATGCGCGCGCGCACACAAAATTTTAATATTTCATATATTTTATAAGCTTTTATGTCTCTAAAAGAGAAGTGAATTTGTGGAGAGCTCTGCTCTTCGGAACTGTACTTCAGAGCTGGGAAGTAATTCAGGGTGAAGCCTGTATTAATCTCAGGTGAGAGAGATATTTAAATTCAGGCAACTGGTGTGAATATAAAATGGGGATTTTTTTAAATAAAAAAATTCAGATTGTAATAAGCAAAGCTTAAAGAAAAAGGGCCCCTGAGGGAACAGCTTTCTTCTAGAACATTTTGTTCCAAACATCATCTCTTTACCATTATATTTTTTTATTAAAACCACACTCCGTTTCCTATTTTATGTTTGAAAATTAAATCTTTCAATTCTTCAAATGAAATTCTTTATTGCCAAGGTGTGGATGATATGAGTGGGAATTCTCACACCTGGGCGTAGGCACTAAAGATGTGACTTTGTCCCATACAAAATACGAAGTTGCTCTCTGCTACAGCCTGGCCATCACTATGGTCTGAAATAACCTCATTATGAAGAAGACTACAGATTAATTACTGAAATCATCACGTCTAAGTAACCGGATCCACCTTTTGTCACTTGGAGACAAATGCTCCATTCCAATAGTTTACCCATAGTACATTTTAATACTCAGTGCAAGCCATGCACAAATGGTACCCCACAAACCACTTCCTCTGCAGCTGTGTCAGAAGTGCCTGTGAAGTATGCAGGACTTTCTCAGCATATACAGCTTGCAGTTCACAAGCAGGTATACCTGAAACTCCGTTTTGGATGTCGCATTTACACTGTTGTGCAGCCTTATGAGTCTGAAGGCTGATTCACACAATTGTCTCCAACACCAATTAATGTGAGATTACTTGGGTGTTTATAAATGGCTATTAGAGATGGAGCCTTCTTAAAGCACAGTTGGGTGGTATCTTTACCCCCATGGGACGGAGATGGCACTGGACACCCTCACAGCTGATTTCTGCAGACATCTGGATCAAGGCAGGTCAGCGCTGTTGGTGTTGTTAGATCTCATGGCAGTGTACGATACAGTCAATTATGATCTGTTGACTCACCACCTTGCCGATGGGATTCGTGGGACCACCTTGCAGTGGCTGGTCTCTTTTCTCCATGGTCGGAGACAGAGGGTTGCGCTGGAGAGCAGTTATCGTCTTGCCACCCCTTGGTCTGTGGCATTCCTTGGGAAGCAATACTCTCCCTGATGTTATTTAACATCTACATGCATCCCCTCACCCAGCTGCTGCAGAGTTTTGAATTGGGTTGTCATCAGTACACTGATAACACCCAACTCTATCTGCTGATGGACAGCTGGCTGGATTCTGCTCCGGAAAATCTGGCCAGGGATTTGGAGGCTGTCACTGCTTGGTTGAAACAGAGGAGACTGAAACTGAATCCTATGAAGACAGAGGTCTTTTACCTGGGCCGTGGACTGAGATCCAACATCCCACCCTTGATGAGATGCAGCTAGCACCTGTGCCAATGATGAAGAGTTTGGGTGTGGTCCTGAAAGTCTCTTTGTCAATGGAGGCCCAGGTCACAGCAGTTGCCAAATCTGCATTCTTTTATCGTCAGATCAGACAACTTGTTCCCTACCTCTCAGCCCACGACCTAGCTACAGTGATCCATGCAATGGCCATGTCCAGGGCCGTTTCCAGATGGCTTACCTGCCTTTGGAACGTCGCACCATCTTGCGGGGAAAACGCGAAAACGCGTTTTCTCGCGCGAGTTTTGCACGACGTCGCGCGATGTCGCGCAAAACTCGCGCAAGAAAACGCGATATTTCGCGTTTTCCCTGCAAGATGGCGCAACATTCCAGAGGCAGGTAAGTCGTCTGGAAACGGCCCTGGTTGGACTAGTACAACTTGCTATATGCTGGGCTGCCCTTGGGTCTGCTCCAGAGGCTACAACTGGTCCAGAATGCCGTGGCACATATCTTCTTGACCAGGACTCTGTTCTGGTCACATATAACAGCAGTTTTGCACCAGCTGCAGTGGCTCCCAGTGGTATCCTGAGTCAGGTTCAAGGTCATGGTCTTAACCTTTAAAGCCATTAGTGGAATGATACCAGCAAACCTGTGGGATAGCCTCTCATCATATGTTCCCCGGAGATTGCTCTGGTGGTCCCTGCCCCTAGGGAGGCTAGCCTTGTCTCAACCAGGGCCAGAGCTTTTTTGGCCCTGGCACCAACCTGGTGGAACTCTCTGCCTGTGGAAACCCTGGGCCCAGTCAGATTTATTATCTTTCTGCTGGGCCTGCAAGACAGAGATGTTCTGCCAGGCCTTTAGTGGTTGAGGCAGGCAGACCACCAAACTGGCCTCCTGCCGGGGAGGTGGGGGGGGGAAGTGTTGTCTCCCCAGACTGTTTTCATCTAATAGCTGGTCACCCTGCCACACAGTTCTGTTTAATGTCCAGTGGATGTGCAATATATGCACAACTGTCTTATATAGATTTTTATTTATTGATTGAAGTTTTAATTTATGCTACCATGTTTTTACTGTACTTGTTGCATTTTGTGATCGCTCTGAGCCCACTTGTGGGGAGAGTGAAATATAAATTGAATAAAATCCATACACAAAATAATGGAGGTAAGAGGTAAAGTATTAATAGGATAACAGTCATATCAACTGCCGGTGAGAATTGGTTCAGCCATGGACAAACGGGTAGCAACAGTCACAATATTCAATCATTGTCAAAGCTTCCATTAATTAAAGAGCCATTCAGGCTGCTGATGTATTTACTGGCAATGCTGATGATACCGACAACATGTGTGGGGAGCCTAATCATAAAACATTTCATGTATATTATGATAGTTATGACAACCATGTCAATCTCTCTCTCTCTCTCTCTCAAGGTAGGCTCCACATCTACTATTAGTAGTGATGGAAAGTGCCATCAAGTCATAGCTGGCTTATGGCATCCTGGGCTCGGGTTTTCAAGGCAAGATACTCACAGAGCTGGTTTGCCATTGCCTGTCTCTGGAACCCTGGTCTTCATTGGAGGTCTCCCATCCAATTACTAAGCAAGGCCAACCCTATTTATCTAATGACATCGAGCTCTAATCCAAGTTAGACCATTAGTCCACCTAACCCTATATTATTTATTCCAACAGGCTGTGGCTCTCTGAGCTTTCAGCTGCAGAAATGTCTTTTCCAGCACCTGCTACCCAGGATCCTTTAATTACAGATACGAGGGACTGAATCTGGGACTTCCTGTGTAGAAAGCTCATTCTTCAACATGTATGAGACCAAGAGGTTCTGTTTGCTTAGAAACACCCCTGAGCACATAGCTCAGACAAGATAAATCTGACTTACAGCTCATATCCCTAATGATATATTATAGCAACTGTCAGTTTCCCAGGACACATGCAATACGGACCCCAATTGTGACCTTAAATGCGTTTTCTAGGCCAGAGGTCAATTTCTTCTCAGATATACTTTCGTATCTGGTCTTAAAAGACAAGTCATCCCATAACAACTATATAAATCCATACAGACATGCAAACCTAGGCAGCATTGTCTGAACTTTTGTCAGAGCATGCTATGAATGATCAATCTGCAGAATTCCTGTGGATGATGATTTGATTTACCAGTGTCTTAGAGAAGCAGACTCAAACAGTGCCATTCTAAAAAGAGTTACATCATTCTAAGTCTTATTGATTACCACGGACTTATATGGGAATAACTGTTTACGATGGCACTGGAAGTGTTCTATTGGTGTTCATGTGCAGCACAAGCTACCAGATCATGTGATACTATCCAAAATGGAGGGAGGGGGGTTGAAATCTCCGTGTTTCTTGGTAAATCTTTGTATCTGGAGAGCCTACAGTCAGGGTATAGGTTTTGTAATGATATTCCAAGTCTGAGGGCAATTGTCACAGCCAAAGTTGCAGCCCAAATGATTACTCACTAGTATATTTAAATATTCAAACTGGTAAAAAGGAGTATGCAGAAGACTTTTGAAACATTATCTGTGCCACAATGGAATAGGACCAAAACATTCTCTTTGCAAGCTGTGACAACTTCATTGGTGAGAAATAATGATGCTTTGCGGAAGGAATGACATATACAGTATTGTGAAATTCAATAACTTCTGAGTAATTAGGTGTGTAGCCATGTTGGTCTGCAGAAGAACATCAGGATTTTTGTTCAGTGGCACCTAAAGACCAACAAGATTTCCAGAGTGTAAGCTTTCGAGATTCAGAGCTCCCTTCTTCAGAGTAATTAAATTCCCAAAGGAAACAAAAACACATAGCTCCATATAAATGTTGTTCAACAACTTGGCATTGAAGGAAAAGGTTCTAGTTTGCCCAAAAGAGAACACAAATATAGCTATTACATTGGAGCATTAACTATTTTGTTGGAACCCATGAAAGTGCATAAGGCAGCTTCATGCTCACAGTTGACATAGTCTTGTGCATTTTTCCAACAAGAAGTAGCATATTATAAAATCATTCATGCACAGAGGTTCATTGTATTATTGTGGACAGAATGTTGGGCTTCAATTAGAGAACATGTTTAGTCCGCAGCAGCAGAATAAAACAGGAGTCCAGTGGCCCTTTAAAGACTAACAAAATTTATTCCAGCAGAAGCATTTGTGATTCAGAGCTCACTTCATCAGATGCATTGGAGTATAAAGCCATCAGGCCACTTTATATGCACAGCAGGAAGGGGGAGTGTTACAAAGAGTAGCAGGTTCAAAACAAGATTCTATCAAAGGAGTAATTTCACTCAGCACACTATGAATATCTATGGTTTTTCCCCTACCCAAGGGGACATTTCAAATTGGAGATATGTTTTGGGGGAAGATTGCTGGGGAATGTGTCATAATAACACAAGTCAATTCAAAGCTACTTTTGAATTGTTTTTGGTTTGAATCAGTTAATTATTCAAATTTAGGAGGTTTTTTTCTTCCACTGAAATCAGTTGGACTAAACAAGTTTAAAATCTCTGTTCTTCCCTTAACTGGGTTGTAGATCAAGTTGCTTTTATCACATCCTCTTTTGAAACAGCGAGAAATTATTTTATTCTTGAATCTATGGGCCTTCAGACCTTCAGCTGTATTTAAGCAACTCCTCAGATTAAGAATTGGCTCCCAGGTCAGTGAATATAGTGACAGATGACATGCTGTTATCAGCTGTTTCAATTAATTAAATTATACATTATGCTCATAAGGATGATATACAGAGGCACTCCAGATTAAGCATCTCAATTAAGTCTTTAATTTACATTTAATAAGTGAATTATTATATGTTAATAAAAGATCAATTAGTTGTTAAAAAAAGCACTGGTCCAGGTACAATAAGCATGTCAGGAAGACATCAAGTTGACATTGAAATAACTGGGGATTGTATGCACAACACATGTACCATTAGGTTCCTAGCATAATCAAATGGTAATAAACTCTGACATGTTTAACTAGTGCTTAACTAATGTATTTGTGAAGGCCTGAAGTTTCTTGCTGTATAATACAAAGCATTTCTACAGTCAGTTTGAGTCTGGTCAAAACAAAACAAAGAAGATCCTGTAATAACAGCTTGAAATAAAAGCACAGCATGCATATCATACACAGTATATAAATACAATATATGACATTCTGGTAAAAGAATAGACTTGGAAATGGTTAGCTATCCGCACTTGCATGCCGCATTAACCAGAAATGGTAATTAACTGATGCATTTATACCAGTTCATCTGCTGCTATAAATCAGTAGTAAGTTACAGCAATCAATTAGAGATAGGCACAAACAGAAAAAAAATAACGAACATAATGTTTGTTGCCATCCACGAACAGGGACTCATGAACACTTACAAGCACGACCTGTTCACGAACACGTTCATGGTTGGATGTTTGTGGGGGCCAGCAGGCTCTCCTCCAGCCATCATTCAAGTTTGGTCAAGATCCCTACTGCACCACTGCCAGAAACCTGACCTAAGCAGGCAGCAGGAAAGGTACCAATAATAAATAATAGCTTGGCCCAGAACCTGGCAGCAGCCCTAGAACCTGAAGGGGTAGATCCCTATCCCACCACACACAAAGAAAATTCAAGCTCCAATGCTTTCTCTCTATCAAAATGCCAACAGTAGCTGTCTCTCCCTCTCCACTGTCTGCAAAACCAGAGCTGGGAGCCCCCCTCCCCCCTGGTCTTTGCTCCCTTGTAACAAATTTGGAGCTCCACACTTGAAAGGAAGACCTGCCTATTAAGCTACATTGGGCTTAGATTGGGGTTTCCAGGGCAACAGCAGGAGTTCAGACAGAGTTCAGACAATCCTTGCCTAAGTTGCCAAGGGAATTGATTGCAGGTGCCAGACTGTCTGGCTTGATGAACAGCAACGAACGAGGCTTGCAATGACCACCTGTTCGTTTAGAATGGGGCCTCACGAATAGCTTGTTCGTGAACAGCAGATTGGGCTGTTCGTGGCTTTTTTTGTTCATATTGCTGTTCATGCCCATCTCTACAATAGATATAGCTGGTAAAATTATTTTCTTATATCTCTGTCGAGGTTATATCCCAGAGGTGGCTTCTGGATATCAACTTCCCACAGTGATTATAAATCAGAATTGGGGCAAAATCATTCCTACCAAAGATCCCTCTCTCCTCTCAGACCAGCCTCTAAATCACAGGAAAATAAATCACATGACTTGCCCCAGAATATTGTCTCTTTTGTCATCATCTTCCACTCCCTCACCCCGAGAGCCCTATCAAAAACATACAGTTTCATAGCTCCATATCCTTAAGTGCTTGGAAACTCCAGGCCAGGATTGGTTTTAGGGTTGCCAAGTACCCTTATCCTCCCACTGGGGGTGGAGAGAACCTGACAATATCTTCATTTCCTTCTTTCGCATGCGTGCTTCCAGCACAGCACAACAACATCACTCCCAGGAGTGATTTCATTGTGCAGGCTCCAGGAGCGCTCCCAGGCTTCACACTGCTCCAATTTGGGCCCCCAAATGGGCCAAAATGGCCCAGTGCAAGTGCCGGGAGCATTCCCGGAGCCTGTGTGATGACATCACTCCTGGGATTGACACTGTTATCCTGCGCTGGAAGTGCACCCTGGGAGACCTGTTTCTGTGCCTTGTCCCCTGCTGGCCGGGTGAGTGGTGGTGCGGGGAGAGGCTGGGATTGAGGGATCTCCCACCTCCACTGGAAGATCGGCAACACTAACTGGTTTCATTTTGCATGCATGGGAAAATACTAGAGATGAATAAATTGCGCCATTCTAAGCTCATTTACTTTAATGGATTTAGAAGAGTGTATTCTGGTTTAGGATTGCTCTCTAAATGCGTTTATACAAATATTCAGGTTGAACAGGCAGTGAACAAGCAAGGACATATAGGAAGGATGATCTAGTACCAACACAGCAACAGCATCCCCAAATTATCCTGCCAGCCAACATTTTTTTTCTCTGGCCAACAAACTGTCTCCTTCCCGGGTCTCTTGGCCCACACTGGAAACTAAGTATGGACAAACTAATTTCATCAGCAAGTAATGTGTTCATGTGAAGCTGCCCAATACTGAGTCCAGACCATTAATCTATCATGCTCAGTATTGTCTACTTTGGCAGTGCCTCTCTGAGATTACCTTTCACTTCCTGTACTCCTTGATCCTTTTAACTTGAGATGCTGGGGATTGAACCTGGGACCCTCCACATCCAAAGCAGATGCTCTACTGCTGAGCCACAGCCCCTCCCTACAAGAAATGGTCCCTGCAATAACAAAGGAGATCAATTAATTAGTATTTGTTGTTAGCACGCTATGTGTCAGCATGGCTTGTAAATGTACTATCAGCAATATTTTCAGTTATGGCTGAAATTGCCCCATCATAGTATCAACTGTACCTCTTAAGGGTTATTACTTGACAGTTGAGGTTTAGCTAATGCAGAAACATCCAGCACTGGTTATTCTTGTTGCCTTCCAGGGCAGATCGACAGAGGACGTGATTTCATTATTTCTTTCCGCCTGGATACCAACTGGAAGAAGATTGACCTTTCCTCTTTTTTCCTTTCTCCCATCCATGACAAGGATTTGTGGAATAGCCATTAATCCATCACTATCAAAGGGATAACACAGGGTAGTGTCAGAGAAAGTAAAGTACTTACAGAACAGTAATGGTGTAACTATTGCTGGCACCAACTTGGAACTACTCTGGAAAATAAAAGTGAGGACTGATGCATTTTTTTGTGTTTTTTAAAAAAAGAATGCATAAAGGATCTTTGGAAGTATGTTTGACCTGTGGCACGAACATCTATTTTTCAGGAAACCAGGAGGAGGCAAAACAAACACATGGTTTTCTGTGTCAATGGAAACACTTCATCTTGGAAGAGTCAGAAACAGAAAGCAGAGTGAATGTAGCTGACGTCATTATACAGAGCATTCCTTTCAGCAATGGAAAAGGGGCTTTAGAGTGGCAACCTACTGCATAGAAATGATGGATTTAAAAGAAATGGGAAAAAAAGATTATTAGAATAGTATGCCTTTAAAAACAATTTGAGGACTTTTTTTTTTTTTTTGGTCTTCCTTCTCTTGATTTCTAATATCTTTCCACTAGGGTTGGCACACAGGGTATTTTGTAAGAAATTAGAACACTCCCCCTAAGTACACACTAGGCAATAACAATGGTAGAGTTAAGAAGGTTAACTGACTTAGTTGTCCCAGCAACATGTCACCAAGTTGAAATGAGCAAGGAACACTGATAATATAAGAAAGAATGGGGGAGAACATAATAAAACTACAAGAGGAAAACTGCCAAAAGATTGAAAAAGAAAAGGAGAAAGCCTTTTATATGCTGTTTCATTAGAGTGAATCAGATTTTTATAGTCTGTAAAAGAGGCTAAAATATAATCTCCTTTTGTGTAATGTGTGTGTTTAAGAAAATGTATCATCAGCAATTCTACTAAAGACTGCATCAGCATTAAAAAAAATTCAGCAGGGATATTCATTGGAAGGCTGTACAAGGGAAGTTCCCACTCATTATGCCAAGGGTCAGATAGCTATTTTATAAAGTACTAATAGTTGAGATGGCTACATTAGTCTGTTCCCAAGCCAGATACACTGTGGCAATCCACAAGACTGGAAAAGTGGGCAGTGGGTTAAATGTTAATTGAGTTTAACGTGGCGGGGGGGGGACTCAAAATACTAAAGATAATTAATACAGACTCAGCTGTAAAATGAACAGATGCAAAAAAACCCCCTTTAGTTCAATCAACTGGTATAGAAAAAGACCAAAGTGAGCTTTTAAAACTACCAGTGGTCCCCCTGGCCATCTCTACAATGAGGCAAGGTAAGGCAGTAGCCTCAGGCATTGGGGCATTCTGCTTCTGTCTTTGCCCTGCCTGCACCCCCACCCAGTAGCCAGGACTGGTGCACATAAAGCTCCTTCTCGCCTCATTCCCCAAGCAACTTTAAACACAGAACCAGAAGCTATGCATGTCCAACAGGGATTTTGAAACCTGTGTGAAATGTGAGAGTCCAGGAAGCCAGATGGGGAACATGCAATATGCCACGTGATGTTTAAAGATGGCTGAGGGACAAGAAAAGAAGGAGTATTACCTGCTCCAGCTTCTTGGCAGTACAGTGCAGTGGGGAGGGTGGTGGCAGCAAGGGTAGCAGCACATTATCCTATCTGAACCATCACTGGTTGTTTGTTGGGCTGAGGTGTTCCAAGCAAAAGCAAATGACAGGCAATGGTAGAGCCTTGGGTTTTTAGGGGGCCAGGACAGTCTGAGCAGAGATTTTTATTCAGCCTCCAAATATGGTCATTTCATACTTTGCACTTTTTGCTGGTCAATGATATATGTTACACTCAGGGTTTTTTTTCTGGGAAAAGAGGTGGTGGAACTCTCAAGAGGGAAATGAGGAAGAAACACACAAGATTTTTTGAAATCATATTATTTTCAAGCACTATTGCTGAGTATTTTCAAGAGGTGCCAGAACTCTATTCCACCGTGTTCCCCCTGAAAAAAAGCCCTGGTTACACTGCAATGTGTTATCAAAGCTCCATTTTTTAAACATTTGTTTTAGAAAAAACAGATTGAGGGGGAAATTGAGAGTGGAGGAATTAAGAAAAGTAAACATACAATCCTTTCTCCACCTGCTGTTTTCTTACTCCAAATTACCCTTCTAAGTGGCTTTCTCCCTAGTCCCTACTCAACCCTCCAGATTTTAAATGTACACAATGTGTTGTTAGACCTGAGATACAAGGGTGAATGTGAATAACTCATGCTTGTATAATAATAGTTGTACTTCTCAAAAAGCCATGACTGACTACAGTTCCCTGTGGAGTGAATGAATCTCTGAGTGTGCCTTTGTTGAATGTGTGGCCTAGAGGGCAAGGGACACTTTTCAACTAATATCAATGAAATCACCATAGGTAGCAAAGATCTCAGGTTCCAGGTCAATATAATGGCAGCAGCCAGGTTTTTTATTTCCATGTCTTCTTCATTTTCATCAAAAGCAGGGGATGGGATTTAACAGAAAGAAGGGCCTGTGGGTGACGAGAACTTCCCCTGCCCTACCTTACCTTCCTGAAGTTTATCACTCTCCAAGCACTTCTCTTCCAACCTGCTGAAGTGTGGCAAATGAGGGGAGCAAGGGAAGAGCAAGGAAGTGTTCAGTTCCTCTTATCTGTATACCTTCTTTGATGTTAATGTTAGACACCCCCATTGCTTTATGTGTCGATGGACAGACATTTGGATGATAAACATAGCTACCATTGTCCCATCTACTCTGACTTCAGTAAATCAGTGAAGAAATTGGGTGTGTAGGCCAGCCTTTCACTTGACATGCATAACTGAACCATGTGTTACTTAGAAGAAGAACCAAGCCCAGGCCTTCTTCCATACACTTAACAAAGAACTTCAACCAATCTGGGCCATTTGATAAATGTCCCTTGATGGCATGTGTGTTTCCAACATTTATGCTGCATATCTTGAAGTGTATAGTAAAGCTTTCTCTAGTTACATCTAACACATATAATGTGTGAAGTGGCCCTTGTGAGAGTCAGCAACCAGGTGGGGCCTGAAGTTCTCCCAGAGCTCCAGCCTGAGAGACCAGCTCTCCTGGAGGAAACGAGAACTTTGGAAGGTGGACCCTACAGCATCACGTCCACACTGAGCTCCCTCAACTCTGTCCTCCCCTGGTTGCCCCGCCAAATCTCCAGGAATTTCCCAAGCCAAAGATGGCAGCCCTATAAGGAGCATAACAAAAGATGGAGGATTACAGACTAGTTTGTGCAGCTGTAAGGAAGCATCATATTCATTAAAAACCACTCATGTCAACTAGCAATTATTTAATCCGTTTTCCTAAGCACTCGGGAATCTTTTCTCCTTGCAGTAATTTTCCCTTAGGTAATTTACTGCTTGTTAGTGGTATACCTAGTACTTCAGAACACTAATTACTTTTACAATGTACCCAAGCTTCCCTATAGTTGGATAAGAAATTGTTATGGCTTATTAATATCATAGTGCAAATAAAGTGCAAAGCTGTGCAAGTATTGGGAGGGATTGAATCATCAACTCTATAGAAAGTAGTATTAAAGCAGCATGTTTACTGTCTTTTCAACTGAATGCAATACACCAGAAAATGTTACATGTTTTGTTTGAGCTTGCTGACACAGTCCTTTTTCTCTTGAATGAAGGTATGATTTCAGAGGAAGTCTTCTGACGGTTCTGAGGCAGAGTTTGAGAATTGTGTTCAACTTTCCTACTGATATTCATTGGTAGTTTTATGCTGTCCTTTGCCTGGCATAACTTATTCTTCCGGTAGTTACAAAAGGGAGTCTGGACTCTAAGGGTACCATTTGGAAAAGCTCCCATACTAAGGATTTCTTTATATCAAGGATACACAACTTATTTCCCCTTTTTAGCTATGGGAAGGAAATTTTTTCCTCCAGTAACAGAAGGAAAACAGCTCAAATATGAATTTGGGATTTATGGAAAGGAATTACATTTAAAACTATCAACAGTCATAGTGGATATAGTAGGTGAAATGAAGGACCTTTGCCTGAGACCATGGAGAGATGCTGCCAGTTAGAGTAAGCAACTGTGGCCTTGATAGACCAATAGTCGGTTTCAGTATAAGATAGCTTAATGTGTTCAGATTGCAGTAGTGGATGCCTGTGCGTGCTGGACAGAACCCCAAGCCCACCATACAAGACAGTGCTGCTGTAGCATAGTGGTCCAGTGGTTGGGTTGCGGATCAGCACTCCTCTGATCTGAATCTCACGACTGCCATGAGCTCAGCAGGCGGCCTTGGGTAAGCCACTCCTCTCAACTCCAACCCCTCAGCTGTATTGAGGGGATAATAAGAACACTGACTTGTTTACTGCTCTGAGTGGGTTACTAATCTGTCTAGAAGAGTGGCATATAGCTACAGTTGTTGTTGTTGTTGTTGTTGTTATTTTAGAACATGATAGACAACAATGGTAGACACCTGCTATTGTGCTAGAATTGTTGCTAGGGTTGCCAACTCTGCGTTGGGAGATTTGGGGATGGAACTGGGGAGGGTAGGATTTGGGGAGGGAAGGGACCTCAGAGGGGTATACTGCCGTGGATTCCACCCTTCAAAGCAACCATTTGCTATAGGGGAACTGATCTCTGTAGTCTGGAAATCATACATAATTCCAGAAAATCTCCAGGCCCCGCCTGGAGGTTGGCAACCCTAATTGTTACTCAGTTTGTTACATCACTCTGTGGGGAATGGATTTATTTTTACATGGAAACCATTGTACCCTCATGGCCTCTCTGGAAATAAATTTTCTATCACAGTACTTATAGTACGTCAAGATTAATAACACAGACAGGGATGGCCTGCATAGTTCCTTCCTGGGCAGAGTCCCTCTTCCTAGCAGCTGCCCAGTAGTCTGGGAGGGCATACTGGACTTCTGAATCTGGAGGCCTTCCACAGACCATGAAAGTCTGGTGGAGTTTCAGTAAAGGCCATTGAAAATGCATATATATTAGCAATGCACATTTTGAAAAAACAAAGGTCACCTTTTCCCAGATTATGCTGCAAAACTCTTGCCCAATGCAAAACCTAACCAAGTATTCTTCTTTCTCACAGTTATGATTTAATTGATTTCTGAAGGGTTTTCTTTTTGGTATTTTAGAATGGTTGTCACCTTTGTTGAACTTGAGAGATGGGATGGATAGAAGTTAAAAAATAATAATAAAGAAGTCAACGTGGGGAGTCATTGAGGACCCATCATTGCTATGCCATTTTAGCTGACATAAATCTCCATTTTATTAAAAATTAAATTTGGTATTGGTTTTGAAAATTCAAACTCACAAAAACAAGTAAGAGCGAGCTAACCCAGCAAATATGACCTGTGCCTTATGGACATCACTACAAATTTTATACGGTCTTAACAGCACTGCTTGAGCTTTAAGCTGTATGTTGTACCAGTTCGGTTCTTATGGAATTCTGCCTGTATACACCCAGCTATAGGCTTAAACTGGAGTAATTCTGTTTGGATTGCACTGAAAGTATTTGAAGAATACAGGAAGTTATTCATTTTATGTACCAGTGAGAAAAGCTTTATGCACTTAGCAGACTACCAGCTCAAAGTCATGGTAGACTGAGCGCTCCCACCCCAGATTTGGAAAACCTTTGTGGCCAACATGACTGAGACTTGGCATTCTAGTTCCACACTGTACTTTGCTCAACTACGACACTGATAGGAGCGACTTCAGTTTTCCTGTGGGCCACTAGGGGCTGCTGTAGCACTTGTAGACCATCCAGCTGCTCACATTCCAGGTGTCTCATTCAAGGAGGAAGGATTGCACTATACAGGTAACAGAGCAGCAGCAGCAGAGGGCTAGCTAGAAGATCTGTTTCCCAGAGTACTTGAATATGTATTAAGTTGTTTGTTCATGGCTGGGAGGGCCATTTACATCTTGCTTCTTTTCTTTGGCAAACTTCTTATTTGTTTCCTTTACAGCATTTTTGTGCTATTTATATGTTACATGTCATTGTTACACTATTTATACATCAATGACATCAATTTTAATGTCAATTTTTCTGTTGCATTTTATTACTATGGTGGGGGGGGGGAAGACAAGCTTGGTTTCATCTCAAGGGTGGAGAAACTATCAAAGAAATGGACTTTCAAACTGAACCAAAGTTGTCATTAAACTCAGTGTCATCCCTAGTTGTTCCTCCCATCACAGATAAAGGAGGGCAGCTGGCCAGACCAGATGGCGAAACAGGGATGAGACAGTTTATAAAATAAGATGTGTGGCTATGGGCAATAAAGAGATGGACAGAAAAAGGAAATGGTCCTAGTAGAGTTGGCATGGTATATCCAAGCAGAGGCTGGCACTATAGGAAGGCAGGACAGGGTTTAAAGCAGTTTTACTCTTAGACATAATCACACCCTGAAAAAACACTCAGAATGGTGCCCCTGTCCTGTTTTGTACTGGAGCTCATTTTTTCCCCTTAATGATGCACAGAACGCAGGTGGCGGAGGTTAGGGGGGCAGGTTATCATCAAACCACTGGAACCCAGTGGAAGTGAAGAAAGAAAATCAGGCTGGTGTCTGTCCAGACAAGTGTCAGATCCAAAATCAGCAAGCAAGAGGCAAAAGCAGAGTGAACTCAGGCAATGATCAAGTTCAACAGAGCAAGCAAGGATTAAAAAGAGGTACAAAGACAGACTAGGCAGTATCCTGTTCCCAGACATTCTGGCTTGGACCCTATGGCCTATTTCTGCTTGCACAGTGTTCCACCTTGGACTTCCTAGGTGCTTCTGCTCATTCAAGACCAAATGAGCTAAGAAGTATCTGCTGATAGTGGAATGCAGTGCGTAGCAGAGGACTGCCTCTGCAACATTCAAAGGAGGGCCCAAGAAAGAAGGCGTAGGAGCCCAGCTGATTATATATATAACTGCTTGGATTGAGGAGCATGCTCTGAGCCTAGAACTATATATGGCCAGGTGGTTAAGAACTGGTGTTGAAGATTTTGCAGCCTAGATGGCAGCCTTGAAACTCAGTCAGCCAGGAATGCAATGGCTACAGATTCCCAGTGGCACAGAGGTTATGGCACTGGTATCTAGTTAGTAGAATCTTGTTGGAAGCCCTTGATGTGCAAAGAGGCTTGAAAAGAGTAGGACTGGGAGAAAATCAGCACAGGATCTTGCAGGAAATTAGCAAAAATGTTAATGCTCAATGTTTCTAAAACAGTTTCTGAATGTTCAAAGAGCATCACGCAATTACTTCAGCAATGCTTATAACCAGAGCCAGTTCCAGGTTTTGAGGTCACTGGGCAAAGAGTGTTCAGGCACCCCGCACACTACTATGTTCTGGAGATAGCTGATGTCCGATGGCCACCCTTTGAGTCTGTTCCACGAGAAACAATTTAAGCCAGTTCAAGGCACATCCTTTAATGCCCACTTCTGCTTCTGAACGCCTCAACAGGATGGCATAATCTACTGTGTCAAAGGCTGTAGATAGATCCAAGAGGAGCTATAAGGAGGCATGGCCTTTGTCTATATTCAGACGGAGATCATCCATTAATGCTACTAGTGCTGTCTCTGTCCCATGACCTGGTCTGAATCCTGACTGGAAAGGGTCCAGAGCGCTAGACTTATCCAGGAAGGTCTGGAGTTGGTCAGCTACTGCTCTCTCAATCACTTTGCCCAGAAAGGGCAGATTAGAGACTGGGCAATAATTGGCCACATCATTTTTGTCTAGGGATGGTTTTTTAAGTAGTGGACAGATAACAGCCTGTTTGAGCTGCTGGGGAAAGCTGCCGTGAGTTAGCGATTGATTTACAATAGACCTCAATGGTTCACTTATGTGATCCTTACTTGATGTTAACAGCCAGGATGGGGCATTGGGCAGGGAGGCACGAGCCTCTCGGTGCGAGTCAACGGGTGAGAGCACAAGGGCTCTTGGCCCATGGCTCTTAGCCCAGGGCGTGCAGCCGGGGGAGCAGTCATCGGCTACACGAGTTGGAAGATATGAGAGGATAGGAAGAACTTCACTATACTATGAACTGATTCTTGAATGGTTGCAACAACTGATCAACACTGCTTGTCTAAATATACCATGATTTTAGCCCTAGACTGTTGTCTGAGTTGAGACCACCAGTATGTTTGATATTCCCATATATGGTTCTGGAGTGTAATCCTGAACTTCTTACTTATGACTTGCTTGGTAGAAAATGTCTGGCAAATTTACTATTCAAGTGCAGTTGGGAGCTGATAGATATGGGAGCGGGACTTACCAAAGGTTGCTCAGCATCAAGCAGTAAGCAGCATCAAGCACTGTCAGCATTTGCTGACAATGGAGCCACATCCACCACCACCACCCCCCGGCTACATTAATCCTATGCAATACCAGATCTCTTAGGAACAAGGTTGCCTGCATTGCTGGGATGTTGCAGGAAGAGAAAATTGATGTGGTTTGCCTGACAAAGAAATGGCTGCAGGAAAATCACAAGGCGTGTCTGTCCCAACTAACTCCCCCTGGCTATGTGGTCCTACACAGAGCTACACAGAGTTTACCACAGAGCTGGCTGACTTAAAGAGAGTTGGAAGACATCTAGAAAGATGCTGACGAAAAATTCATGTGGAAGCAGATAGAGCATGCTACATAACCCACTGGAGGACCTATGAAGTGGAAATGAAAGTGGCAAAAAAGCGTTATTTCTCAGCAACCATTGCGTCAGCTAGTTCAAGACCATCCCAATTGTTTAAGATATCCAGATACCTCCTGACCCCTAAATCTGAATCTTTACAGTCCCAAGAACAGACAATTAGCTGTGAGGCCTTTGCTAAGCTTTTTGCTGATAAAATAGCATGAATACACTCTGATCTAGATGCTAGCTGCAATGCAAACGAGATTGAAGAAATGCTTAACACGCCATCTAGCTTACATTTGAGGCTGAGTCTGTAACTACCTAATGGGTTGAGTACCTACTTCTTTCTGATTCATGGCACATTCTCTAAGCCATTATCGGATCTTTATTTTTCAGTTTTCTTAGAGTGGCTGTGGTGGGGCTCTCTGTGTGAACCACTGCAGAGATTTCATAGGCCAGAACCTAAAGACATCATTGCTTGTTGAGAGCAAAACCAACGGTACTATCTCTAAGTCTCCAATATATAATTGCATAAAGTTTACAAAATAAAGGCTGAGTGCAAATAGATGGATGTCAAGGAAGAACTCATAGGTCCAAAGTCAGAAGAAAGAAGAGATGTGAAAGTGAAAACAAGAAGTCTCCTTTCTGGAGATGGAACAGAAAATACAAGAAAAAGAGACACTTAATGAATGTTCATACAAACTGGACCACAAGCTATAAAGTAACGCTGCCTCCCATACAAACCTCTCTGCAAGTAGAGCCCTGCATCAGGGATTTAGAATCACACTCTACTACAGGCTAGAGCTATGGCAAAACTTGCCCAAAGAAGCTCATTGGGTCACATATTATGAAACTGATGGTTGCCAACTTAGCGTAGGAAATTCCTGGAGCTCTTGGGGTGGTTCGTGGTGAAGGATGCCAGTTTATCATAGACTCTATGGTATGCCATAGAATTCACTCTCTAAAGCAGCCATTTCTCCAGGGGAACTGAGCTGTGTATTCTGGAGACAGGTTGTAATTCTGGGAGACCTCTAGATCCCACTTGGATGTTGCTAGCCTTAATGGAATTTCAAATAAAAACAAAAGAATTAATTTAAACTAGTATTCCATAATGCTCAGCATTTAGTTTTTGCTGCTCTTAAAAAACTTTTAAAGATATTTTAGGTGATTGCAGGACTGTTTTATTGGGACTGTTTTTAAATTGCATAATACAGCAAGTACTTCTGTCAAAGGGCACTGCACTATTTTAAAAACAAATGAATGTGTGAATAAACGTTATGCTCTATCTTTCTCCTTATAAAGTTCTATACATGACTGCAGCCAAATTGCATGGGATGGAGGTCCATTGTATTTACCATTGCCTACACAGATATGGTGAAGCCAAAGCTTTAAGCCTGAATTTGAATTCAAGTGCTTAACAGTGCAATCCTATGTAGAGTTACACCCATTTGAGCTCATTGGCTTTAACGGCCTTAGAAAATTTTTACTTGGCTTAGGATGTCACTGTAAGTGCATTTATTTTCAGAAATGTGGCTCTTGTAGTAGTATGTGACTTACAGGGATCAAAGAGAGTGAAACTACCTGCTTGAAATGCTTTGGGTATAACTAAGGTTGCCAGACTATGCCTGACAACTGACAGGAGCTTTGGGGGCAGGTACATGGGAAGGCAGATGGTTTCACATGTGCTATGATGTCACTTCCAGAAAAACCCAGAAATGACATAGGGCAGCTCTAGGAATCATTTAAAACTCAGTTGTAAAACCATAGAGTTTCCAGGGTTTCCTAGAGCTATCCATCATCTCTTCCTGGTTTCCCTGGGAACATGATGTCATGGCACACTCCCCCCTCCCTGCCACTGCAATGAAGGATGCCAGCAGGAGACCTCCTGTCAAAGCTGGAAGCTTGGCAATCCTAGGTATAACCCAGACCCTTATCAACATAATGTCTCTTAAATGCAGTTATGTAGAACTGACCAAACTTAACTTATGTTGCAAAATCTTCAAAGTGCTTAGCTTCAGTGGAGTGCCACTGGCTTTCATGTTTTGAAGCAAATGGATTGATTATTGTAGTTCCAGCCTGCTAAGAGCCGCGGCTATAGCTGCTAAGTCAACAGCAAAGTTCTGCTGACTTGTACCAACCCCTAGAAGTGCATTTGTGAAGAGCAAGATAAATAAACTGTGCTTGCGCATTATGTACTAACCTGCAGGCAATGAAGACTATTTGTAACTGATCAGGGATTTATAAACTTCATTTAAGAGATCAATGCATGCTTAAGTTGCATTGGTGAAAAAGCCACCCCAGTTTAAAGAAGATGTGAAAGCAGCAATAAAAAATAAAAAATCAATATATAAAACTTGGAAAAGGAGGCAGTTAATGGTGGTGAGTATAAATCAGTGATAAGGGTTGCTTATAGGAACCAACAAAATATATACAGGGACAATGACTGGAAACAAAAAGAGTTTTTCTAGTTTATTTTTCCCCCACACAGTAATTGTGCTGCTGTTATATATAGCATTGGCAGGCAAGCCAGAAGACATTCCTCAAGCTGGTGCTTTCAATAGGACATCAGAATGCCCTTTTGGCTGGCCAGTCACTCTTTTTCAGCCTAACATACCTCACAAGGTTGTTGTGAGGTTAAAGTGAAAGAAGAAAGAATTACGTATATCACTCTAAGCTCCTTGGGGGAAGGGCAGGATAAAAATGTACTAAATAATAAAATTAAATTAAATATTAGCAGTAACAATTACCATGTGGAAAGTAGTTGCATAGTCATACTGGGCACCAGATGGACAGTGTCCCTGACATTGCTGATGATAATGACACACTTCCATGCTGATGTTTCATATTTAATAGATTTAATATTCATATTAAAAGCCCATCTGTTGGCATGAGCACTTATGATGCAGCATTAAAAAAATCATGATGACAAAACCTCAGCAACCTTTGGCAATGCTTCTTCCTTCAACAAAACTTTCGCTAATTCTGTGCCTTTTACTAAAAAATTATTTGAATTAGGAATTACACAGTTTTAAAGTTGACAATGAAGAATTTGAAACTGTTAAAAGTTTTTCTATTCCTTGGCTCAATCATCAACAAAAAGGAGACTACAACCAAGAAATCAGAAAGAGATTGAGATCTGGAAGGGCAGCCATGAAAGAACTAGAAGTGGTGCTTAGGGATAAGGATGTCTCTCTGGGGATCAAGATCAAGATAATCCCCACTATGGTATTCTGCATTACTATGTATGATTGTGAAAGTTGGACAGTGAAGAAAGTAGAAAGGAAGAAAGTTGATTCATTTGAAATGTGGTGTTGGAGGACAGTTTTGTGGATACCATGGATGGCCAAAAAGACAAATAAGTGGGTTCTAGATTAAATCAAGTCTGAATCCTCCCTAGAAGCTAAAATGACTAAACTGAGGCTATTGTACTTTGGTCACATCATGAGAAGACAAGACTCTCCGGAAAAGTCAATAATGCTAGGAAAAGTTGAAGGCAGTAGGAAAAGAGGAAGACCCAAAATGAGATGGCTTGACTCTGCAAAGGAAGATATGTTCTCCAGTTCGCAACATCTGAGCAAGTCTGTTAATGAGGTCTTTCATTCATAGGGTCACCACCATAAGTTGGAAGCGGCTTGACAACATGTAACACACACATACCAGGGATTGACAAATTTTATTTGGACCTAGGAACCAGGCTCAAAATTAAGGGGCACAGACTCATCCATACCAAATATATTTTTTCTCTGTCATATTAAGCAAGCAAATGGAGTTGACAACAGACTTGGATCAATGGGATATGATTTATCAGGTGATATTTACTTCCATGCCACAAGTTTCACAGGCCATGTCTACTCATTAATCCTCTATTAAAGGCTCAGGACATTTTTCTCCACCCCAGTTGGCAACCCTAAATTCAGCAGGTCAGGCCGTACTCTTAAGGGGTAAAAACATCAGTTATTTGAGAAGACAGGGCCTTTACTGCAGCTGGCCCAAGGTTCTGGAATACCTTCCTGAAAAAGGTGCAGAGTTGCTTCTTCCTCACCTTCTTTCAGATGGGCTATTAAGCTGGGAAGGGTTTGCTCCACGCAACAGCTCCTTTCCTACAAGGTCCCTGACTGCAAGCAAGGCAGCTCCCACGGGAAAATAGGAGAACCATTCCCCATAGGAGGATGCTCGGCTAAGAATGCACTGCGACCCTAGTGGTCATTTAGAGCAACTGCAACTGAACTTTCCTGCGACCCCTAGTGGTCATTAAAGTAACTACAACTGAATTTTTATAAAGCTCACGCACTGCGCCCCAAGTGGCCAACCTCAAAAGTGCAATCCATATTTTTGGTTGTGGATTTTCCGGGCTGTATAGCCGTGGTCTTGGCATTGTAGTTCCTGACGTTTCGCCAGCAGCTGTGACTGGCATCTTCAGAGGTGTAGCACCAAAAGACAGAGATCTCTCAGTGTCACGTGACACTGAGAGACACTGAGAGATCTCTGTCTTTTGGTGCTACACCTCTGAAGATGCCAGTCACAGCTGCTGGCGAAATGTCAGGAGCTACAATGCCAAGACCACAGCTATACAGCCTGGAAAATCCACAACAACCATTGTTCTCCGGCCATGAAAGCCTTTGTCAATAAATCCATATTTTTGTTCAAGTCACAACAGCACCACCTTGTATGCTGAAGTAGAACTGCAGCTTCACGCATTTTTTTGCCACAATGAAAACTTCTGTGGGAAATCCGGCAGATGAAAAGGATGCAGCTACACCCGCTACAACCTCCAATGGCAACAAAGAAGCTGAGTCCAAATGGAAAAGAATGCTGACACCCAAGATGCGAGGTCTGTTATCTGCCAAGAAAACAGAAAGACCTAAGGAGGCCGAGAAATACTGGATGCAAATACAAGAACATCTGAGCAAACTGGATAAAGTGTCTGATGTGGATGATCTACATGATTACGGGAGGTTCCTGTCAAGCCAGTTCGTGTACTGGAAGAGTCATATGGAACGTATCCACAGCATCTTGGATCAGCTGGGCGCAGATGAAGCACTGGCTGAACAGTACCACCTTCAGGAGGTGGAGGACGCATGGGGAAAGCTCGTTGACAACACCTTGCACAACTTGGACGTGCACATCAAGGAAGAGAATGCAAGACTCCTTAGCTCCACCACCAGTGATCAGCACCCTGAAGCTGGTCCTTCATGCAGGTCCAGCCATCCGCCCTCCACAACCTCGGCGTTCAGGCACAGTAAGTCAGCCTCAAAATATAGCAGTAGCAGCCATTCTTCTCGTCAGTCTACTGCCTCCTTGCTTGCTTTGGAGGTAGCCAAAGCAAAAGCAGAGGCTGCTGCTGCAGCCCAGAGGGCTGAATTTGTCAAGAAGGAAGAGGATCTGGTAAAGGAGGCTGCCAAGCACTAGGAGGAAGACTGAGAGGGAAGAGAGGGAAGCTCAGATACAGACACTCAGAAAGAAGCAGAAACAGCGGAGTTGCTTGACAAGGCGAGGGCCCTAGAAGACGGCCTCCAGGATTCGGATTCAGACCACAGCCTACTAGAGCTGGAGGAGCTGGACCCAGATCAATGGGTACTGTCCTACATAGAAGAACAGAGAGCCTTCACAAAGGACCTCGCTGCACCAGTGCTCGATCCTACTGCTCTGGAGTTCAAAGCAGCAGAGCCAGCCCAGCCTGTGCCTTCCGCGCCACTACAGACTTTGCCTGCAGAGCCCCTGTATACTCCCCCAGTTCCAGTCATTGTATGAATGTTGGCTGCACCCGCGGAGCCTCTGTACACTCCAGATTCAAACATTCTGGAAGGGACTCCAACCGTTCCAGCTGCTACTGCTGCACCCATGTTGCCTCGGCCGTCAGCTCCCCAGCCCACTGCTCCAGATCTTGCACCAGTGTATGCGTCTCGGTGGATTAAGCGGGACCTCGCTGAAAGGGGTCTTCAGAAGTTTTCAGACTGCCCAGAGGACTACTTGCTTTGGAAATTGAAGTTCCGGGATGCTACTAAAGACATGGGACTACATGTTAATGAGGAACTCACATTTCTGGCCACATGGCTGGGACCTGAGTCTGAGGCCAGGTGAGCCGCATTCACGGAGCATATGTCACTGATTCCGAAACAGCCTTGCCACAAGTGTGGGACAGACTTGACAAATGTTATGGTGCCTCATCGGAGCTTAACACCTTGCTCATGAGGTTCCTCAGTAAGTTTCCCAGGATACCCATCAATGAACCACATAAACTTTGGGACTTGGTTGATCTTCTTACTGAGTTATAGGCTGCCAAGAAGAACCCAAAACTACCAGGATTGGCTTCCCTTGATCAGCACTTCACGCAGAGAAGCATCACAGAGAAATTGGTAGACCTGCTCCAAGATAAGTGGGGTGACACAGTGAGCGCCTACAAATGTGCACATCAGGGAGAGTACCCTTTCTCATACCTTGTGAGTTTTATTGCCTGGCTGGCAGAGTCATGTAATGATTCCCAATGTGGATATTCCATGCGTCCCCATGAGCCTTGCAATGAGAACACACTTCCAGGACATACCAGGAACACATCTCCACGGAATGCTGGATTCAAGCCTTCACAGGATACCAAAGTCAAGACAACGGCTTCAGTGCTAAAGATGGGGGTCTCTAGCACTCCAGCTGAATCCGCTGCAAGTAAGCCATCAGCATAGGAGTCACCAGTGCAGCATACATACTTCTGCCCACTACACACAGATGGGCACTTGTCAAACAAGTGCTTGTTGTTTAGAAAGATGCCTTTACCCATGAGGAAGGTTCTGCTCTCAGAGTACAAGATGTGTTCCTGGTGCTGCCAGTCTTGGGAACACACGTCAACAGATTGCAAGGCCTGTATTAAATGTTATGAGCGCAGCAGCGACACACATCCGACCGCCATGCCTTCGAATGTCACGCCGCCTGCGCCTGCTACCCCTACCAACCAAGGGGACAAGTCAGAGTGAGACAAGCCTGGCAAGGTCTATTTCACTCAAGTCTGCCGCATCAGGAACAGCAACCGGTCCTGCCATCAGATATGTCTTGCCAAAGTCTTTCCTGCTGGCTGCCCCAAACAGGCCATCAAGATGTATGTCATCCTAGATAGCCACAGTAACTGGTCCCTGGTCGAACCAATGTTCTTTGAGCTCTTCAGCATATCAGGGAGATGAACTGCCATATACCCTCAGAACACGTGCTGGGGCTCAGCGCACAGTGGGGAGGAGAGCCGCCAGTTTCCAAATTAAATCTCTCGACGGCAGTGTCAAATTCTCTCTCCCTTCACTGTTGGAATGTGATGCCCTGCCAGATGATCATGATCAGATTCCAACACCAGACGTAGCGCTCCACTATCCTCACCTACAACCAATAGCAGATCATCTTCCTGCCCTGGATCCAGATGCACAAATCTTGCTTCTGCTGGGGACAGACATCTCCGATCTGCTGGTTTGCCATGAGGTGATCGTTAGGCCTCCTGGCACCCCACATGCCCAGAGGTATGACCTGGGATGGATCATCTTGGGGAATGTGTGTATGGATCACTTGCAGATGCCGAACCAGATGAGTGTCTTCGCCACAACTGTCATGGATAATGAATGAGCCTCACACTTGAAGCCATGTCCAGAACACTTCATGCTAACCGAAGAGGATTATGACTTAGGAATTTCAGTGTTCCAAACAACCAAAGATAACAACACGCTCGCCCCATCTATGGAAGACAAGCAATTCCTACAACTAATGGAAAAAGAACTTCGGCAAGACGACTCCGGAAGTTGGATTGCCCCACTCCCTTTCCGCACGCCTAGACAGCGTGCCTAACAACCGTGAACAAGCCCTATCTTGACTCAACACCTTATGTAGAACCCTGGCAAGGAAGCCCAGGATGAAGATCCACTTCATGGAATTTATGGACAAGATGCTGCAAAATAAACAAGCAGAACTTGCACCTCCACTACGAGAGGGAGAAGAATGTTGGTACCTGCCATTCTTTGGGGTGTACCATCCCCCAAAGCCCGGCCAGATCAGAGTGGTCTTCGATCCCAGTGCCCAATTCCAAGGCTTCTCATTGAACAAGGCCCTCCTAACAGGACCTGACCTGACCAACAGCCTACTTGGCGTACTCATCTGCTTTAGGAAGGAAGCTGTAGCTGTCATGGCAAACATCCAGCACATGTTCTACTCCTTTCTTGTCAGAGATCATCACCGCAGCTACCTGTGATTCTTATGGTTCAGTGATGAGCAACATAGTCAAAAGATCACAGAATATTGCATGAGAGTCCACGTGTTCAGCAAGGGACCAGCCCCAGCAATCACCAACTATGGGTTGCATCAAACTGCGTGCATAGGAGAAGGGAAGTACAGCCTGGAGCAAGGCGATTTGTGGAACGGGACTTCGACATGGACGATAGAATAAAGTCCTTGCCTATTCCAGAAGAAGCTGTGGACCTGCTAAAGAGAACACAACAAATATTGGCTGTAGCCAATCTCAGGCTGCACAAAATGGCATCCAACAGTGCAAAAGTGTTGGAAGCATTTGCTCCAGAAAACCATGCCAAAAGTCTACAAGACCTAGACTTGGGTGGCAATGCCCCTCTCCTCCAACGCAGCCTTGGACTGAGTTGGGACCTGAAGAGGGACACCTTCACCTTCTGAGTGCCATCCCAAGAGAAACAGTTCACACAATGAGGAGTCCTGTCAGCAGTGAACAGCCTGTTCAATCCCTTGGGGTTTGCCACACCAGTGACCATCCAAGGAGAACATCTCTTACGCACTCTTTCCTTAGGTACTAAGGACTGGGATGAGCCTCTTCCCCCTGACCAAAGAAAAGAATGGGAGGCCTGGAGAGACTCTTTCAACTGCCTGCAAGCCATCCCGATACCACGCACTTATGTACCAGTCTTGCTTACCACCGTCTCCTGCAGAGAGCTACATGTCTTCTCAGATGCAGTAGTTAGCCCCACTACAGGGACACACCATCACACGTATGGAGCTATCGTATACCCTTGACCAAATAATGGTACACTCCTTCTATCTGGGATGGTCGTCCTCTTCCACCGAGCATGCAGCTTCGGGAGGGACGCATATGGAGCGGTGAGGGAGGAAGGGGACACCCGCCTAGCCAGCCATATCAGCCGAATCAACCCTGGTGATCAATGGGGTGACAGATGTCGCAGCCAGATCGCCCTAACATCCGTATGGAGCCCTCACATCCGTATATCCGTATACACCCTCACATCCGTATACAGGGACCTGGGAGGCCACCCACACCATTTGCCTGCCCCACAGGACAGGGGATGCATGGCAAGCCAGCCGCCCCCTGTCCTGCGGGGCAGGTGAATGGCGCAGGCAGCCTCCCAGCTACTTGTGCTGCTGCTGTCAGCTTTGCGGCATGCTGGGACAGTTGGCTTGCTGTGGGGCAGTATGTGCCACCCTGTGTGATGATGTCACGGAAGTGACATCATCACACAGCGCTGGGAGCGTGCACGTGCAGAGTGCGCACACAAGTGGCCAGTCTTCGGTTGCCCTGGGCGCTGCCACCTGTAGATCCAGCCCTGACCTCCAGCTTCATAAAGGCCCTCAGAAGATTCCTTGTCATACAGGGACCTGTCAAGCTACTGAGGTCTGACCATGGCACGAACTTCGTTGGCGCCTGCAAGGAGCTGGGAATCAATGGAAGCACTGACCTTGACCCAACACTCAGCAGTTACCTGAGTGACCAGAATTGTAAATGGAGCTTCAATCCTCCCCATGCCTCTCACATGGGAGGAGTGTGGGAACGCATGATTGGCATTGCATGTAGAATATTTGGACTTTATGCTGACAGGAAAAACTTCTTTCTCTCATGAGACCTTGGCTACCCTCCTGGCAGAGGTGTCTGCTATCATCAATGCCAGACCTTTAGTTCCAGTATCATCTGATCCTGAGAATCCTACCATCTTAACACCAGCCACCTTGCTGACACAGAAGACGGGCGCCTGGCCTGCACCTCAGGGAGACTTCATCTCTAAGGATATGTTCAAGCAGCAATGGAGGCAAGTTCAACTCCTCGCTAACACCTTTTGGAAGTGATGGAAGCAAGAGTACCTCCCAATTCTACAATGCCGTCGCAAGTGGGAGAAGTCTGAGCCCAACCTACGAGAAGGCGATGTCGTCCTCTTGAAAGACAAGGATGCTCCTAGGAACTCGTGGCCCATGGGATTCATAGATCGAGTTTTGCCCAGTGTGGATGGGTTGGTCTGCAAGATCGAGATCTGTGTTGCCAGATATGACGGCTCGAAGATTTTCACCAGACCAGTCACTGAAGTGGTCCTGCTTGTATGGAGGGCTGATCTTGGAGACTGAAGCTCAAGCTTTGCATGCCATTGTATTGCTTATATTTTTATAGTTAGCTACTGCTTTGCTTATTTTTAGTTCTTTGCATGCCATTGTGTTGCTTATCCTTTTATATTTAGCCATGGTTTGCTTATTCTTAGCTCTTATTTGCTTAGTTATGAATATAGTGCAGCATAACATATATGTTTAGATTTGTTAGGATACTCCACTAGCTTGCATGTTGGGGTGGAATCCACAGGATCCCAGGTGGGGAGTGTGCTGTAACCACAGCTTAGAAGCTCTTTATCAGCTTAGAAAGCCTCTGCATCTGTGTAGTCAGAAATATGTGCTATCTCTTTAAATATGAGGAATCATGGGAATAGTAGTTCTTCACTCTCCCCTAAGGACAGCGGGTAATTTGAGATATTAACAGCTTATCTTCCTGTTTAAGTGTTAGTTTATTGCTCCTTTTCCCTTCTTTGTTCTGTAACTTACTCCCTCAAGCAAGGATGAAAAGCCATCATGAAATCACCGCTTGTCTATGAATAAATCTAGATCAATAAAGATGTACCCAGCTTTGTTTGAACCGTGTGTTCTTTACTGGCTTGAACTGTAAGTAAGGATCCCTTTAAAATATGGGTTTAAAAAAGGACAGCACATTGAAACTATCCAGGAATCAACCTTTCAGCTGCTCCTGGAATAGGGTGTAAAATGTTTTGTGCTCGTAAGGATGTTTCCTATAAAGGCACAACCCAGGAAAAACATTGTGACACTTTTGCATATCCCATTAGTTTCCCTCCCCTACAGGAACTAAGCCCATGTACATGCTATTGGAATGAACATACATTATGTCACACTATGGAATCCCTGTTATCTAGAGTTCGTCTCCCCCTTCTGCAAGAAGCACAAGTTCCTTGATTTCAAAAGGTTTATTGAAAGACTAGGCTCTGATACAAGTGTCCATATTTCAAGGCCTAAAGAAGACTTGACTGAACCAAGGCATTGTTGAGATTGAGATACAAAACGAAACCAGCAATACATCAAACCCCTCGCTCCCAGCCTCCCCCCACAGTTCTGTATGCTGAGAATGGGGACATGGGAAGGTTCGGGCTGCCAAGGTCTTCGGCTGAAGAGACAGATAAGAAGTATTCTCTCCCATGGAAAATGCGGTCAAAACAACATCTGGACCTGGAGGGAGAAAAAGCTTAACAACTACAACTTAAACATGGCGTAACTCTGGTTAAGAACATGAGCTTTAAAAGAGACCCTGACACAGTATTCCCCAGTTTTTCCTTACCTCCTCCTTTTCTTCCCTCTTTCATCTTTTTTGTCTCTAAGAGACAAACTACAAGTGATGCCTGACACAGGTTGGACACTAGTCGGCTTCCCTCAAGTTTTGATGGGAAATGTAGGCATCCTGGTCTTGCAGCTGTAATGGAGAGCCAAGCTGTAAAACCAGGGTGCCTACATTTCCCATCAAAACTTGAGGGAAGCTGACAAGTGTCCAACCTGTGTAAGGCGTCACTTGTAGTTTGGCTCTTAGTCTCATCCTTCTAGATAGTGGGCTGCTTAGGGAAGAGACTTGCCTTTTTGTGCTCTGTAAAGCATCATGCATATTGACTGTTCTGTGTAATAAAAAAAAACATTGCTTGATTCAGCGGGGCCTTAATGAATGGGTTCCAGTGGGATAGTCATGATAAGTTTGTGTCAATGAAAACAAGAACCTTATGGAACCTATAACACATGTATTACAGCATAAACATTTGCAGATGGAAGCTGTTTCTGTTTAAGCTACTGCTGTGAGGTAGGGCAACTGCTACCATTAACCTATTATGTAACTAGAATGGAAGTAAAGGAAGAAAAATACCCAAGAATTATTCTCTTTTCAGCTCAAGCATGGAGTCCTTGAGTGTGTGTATAAATAAATTTCAACGAAGGCTCCCCACTTCAGTAATTCAGTAAATATGGATCATAATCCTGTGTTTATAGTTAGTACAGCAATGACATCTGAATAGGGCTGCCAGACCCCTGGTGGGGGCGGGGGAGCCCCCACCCACCCACCCCTGCCCCTACTTACCTGGCCAGCAGGGGGGGCGCACCTTCCATGCACTCCCCCCTGCGGTGCTGCACCCCCCCGTGCACAGCCACTGCCAGGATGCCTGTTTTGGCCTGGATCAGGGCCACTGCTGAGCACGGGAGCGTTCCTGCGCTCCGCAGGGGCCCACAACAGGCCCGATCTGCACCAAAATGGGCCCAATCCAAGCCAAAACGGGTGCAGATCGGGCCTGTTTTGGCACGGATCGGGCCCGTTGTGGGCCCCTGCGGAGCACAGGAATGCTCCCATGCTCCACAGGGGCCTTAAACGGGCCCGATCCATGCCAAAACGGGCCAGATCTGTGCCCATTTTGGCGCAGATTGGGCCTGTTTTGACGCGGATCGGGTCCATTATGGGCCCCTGCGGAGCGCGGGAGCGGGGCCCACAACAGGCCCAATCCACGCCAAAACGCGGTGCAGATCAGGCCCGTTTTGAGCTGCTGCGAAGTGCAGGAGCGTTCCTCAGCCATGGAACGGGCTGGCCTCCCACGTGGGCATTCCAATGGGCATTCCTGTCATTCATTGAAGGACCCGCCTCCCCCCCCCACCTGCTTCTCTAGAACCTGGGGACTAATTAGGGTTGCCAGTTTTCAGGTGGTAGCTGGAGATCTCCCAGAATTACAACTGATCTCCAGGCAACAGAGATCAGTTCCCTACTATCTGGCCCTACTTTTCAGGGAGGAGGCATTTGTTTCTTGTGGTGGTGGTGGCGGCGATAAGGGGATTTGCTGGCACGCTGAGCTGCAGCCACCAGCCAGGCCCTCATCAGAAATGGGGGCTGGACGGGCAAGAGGGTGGGTGTCTGAGCCGCACTTTCAGTGTTACCGATGCCCCCTCTCCCCGGCAGGGATTTCTGCTCCCTGATGCAGGGGTGTTGGTGAGCAGCGGGGATAATACCCTCCCCATTGGCTGTGCCTCTGCTTGCCCCTCGCCTGCCTTTCAGGGGAGTGGTGCAGCCATTGGCTGGTGTGAGCGGGGTTGTCAGGGGAACGGCGGGCGAGTGTATTATCATATGGATTTGAATCCAAAATTTTCTGGCCTTACAGCAAGTCCACCAAAAATGATAGAATGTTCCTTCTTGTTTCTTACATTTCCAACATCCATTTCTCATGCTAACTATTCATAAACAAACATTCTGCTTGGAGTATGGCGGCCAACTACATGTTGGGAAATTCCTGGAGGGTTGGAGCCTGAGAAGGATGCGGTTTGAGGAAGAAGGAATCTCAGCAGGTTATAATGCCATAGAGTTCAGCATCTAAAGCAGCCATTTTCTCCAAGGAACTGAGCTCTGCATTTTGGAGATCAGTTTTCATTCCAGGGGATCTCTGTGCTTGACCTGGAGGCTTGCAACCCTAGCATGGAGACAGGGCTATGGAACTTTATATTAACCATTTGTGTAGAAATCATTGATTTTTTTCATTCCCATCTTTGAAGCCCCTTCTGAAACTGTGGTAGCCCCACCCAGCAAGGACGGCCCTGACTGGCATATGGATGACATACAAACTATAACAAACTACTAATAGCAGTGGACTAATGAACAAAATTAAGTTGGAAATGCAAATAGAATATTCAACTGACTTCAAGTTATAGCTGCCTTATGGTGATCCCTGGTGGGGTTTTCATGGCAAGAGACTAACAGAAAAAGTTGGCCAGCCTCGGCAACCCCAGTCCTGGTTGGAGGTCTCCCATCCAATTACTAACCAAGGCCAGCCCTGCTTATCTTCTGAGACCACCAGGCTTGCTTAGGCTATCCAGGTTAGGGCAATATTGCCTCTAAAATAGGGAATGCAACTGCAATTTTATTGATTAATAGTGCACTCCTAAGTGGAATTACACCCTCCTAAGTCTATTGCAGTCAATGGTGTTAAGGATTGCTCTGCAAAGGACAGAATAGGGATCCAGTTCCCCTGGACTGGGGTATGGGGTTGGGGGTTGGGGATGTGTGTGGCAAGAGGACCTTCCCCAATCTAGTGTTTGGAGCTGATTTTTATCAAATCTTCCCTGCAAGGGACCCTTTGCTTCTGTGACACATTGGGAATGACACCATTCCCGGCGTGACCAGGAAGTGCTTCAGAGTGTTCAAGAGCATGCTGCAGGGCCCATTCCCATGCCTTTCTCCCCCACTCGCCACGTGAGAGATAGTGAGACTGGAGGGGAGTGGGAGCCCTTGGACAGAAGGGCAAACAAGACATGTTGAAAATATGGACTTCACTGGACCTCTATTTGTATCCATTTTTGATATCACGAGTTTCTCTATTTAGCAAGTATCATATCTTCTGTTGATAGCTCATATGTTCTGTATGTCTGAACAGTACCTTACAAATATTAAAATAATAATAATCTTCTTGGGGTTCATTAAGGGTGTATTAAATCCAAAGATGGTTTCTGAATGTTCATCAACAGATTTATCCAAAGAATGCAAGATTTTAGCTTGGGTCTTTTCCGCATGGGGCTTTTTCATCAGGAGTCCTCAGTTGATCAGCTGATGAGATCTCATTGGATCAGCTAAGGAAAATTGTTCTCAAGGTCCATAGCAGAAATGGGGTATTTTCTAGTGCAGAAATAAAAAACAGATACCACTTCAGTTCAACTCCCTCAAAAGGTAGAATTAAAGAATTGAAGCAGTATGGGACCAGAACCAATGAGTTAAGCGGATCTGATCTTCATGAGTTGAATACACAGGAAGCCTGATGTAATGTTCACCATGCGAAAGAGACCTTGATATGGTAAGACATTTCCTCCTGATGCTTGTCCTTGCTCACTTGATACATTTTTTTTATTAAAGATACATATTTTGTTTACTAAAGCAACAGTTTGGTGTAGTGGTTAAGATTGTGGGACTCTAATCTTTTTTTTTTTAACATTTCAAATAAATTTTATTTCATAAAAAATAACAACAACAACAACAGTTTAAAACATAAACCAATACGGTAAATACAACAAGGTACTTGAGAGATAATTTACAATCATAATGTGAGGCTAATGCTCAAACATAGTTTAGAACTTCGAAATTTTTACCAAGTGATACATAATATGATGATAACAAAATCAAAAAGAGTCCAATAGCACCTTTAAGACTAACCAATTTTATTTTAGCATAAGCTTTCGAGAATCAAGTTCTCTTCTTCAGATGCCTGATAACCAATTTTATTTTAGCATAAGCTTTCGAGAATCAAGTTCTCTTCTTCAGATGCCTGATAACCAATTTTATTTTAGCATAAGCTTTCGAGAATCAAGTTCTCTTCTTCAGATGCCTGATAACCAATTTTATTTTAGCATAAGCTTTCGAGAATCAAGTTCTCTTCTTCAGATGCCTGATACAGACTCTGTATCAGGCATCTGAAGAAGAGAACTTGATTCTCGAAAGCTTATGCTAAAATAAAATTGGTTAGTCTTAAAGGTGCTACTGGACTCTTTTTGATTTTGCTACCACAGACTAACACGGCTAACTTCTCTGCATAATATGATGATAGGTTTAAATTTGAGAAGCGTATTCATATCGTTAACTATTCTTCAGTAGTATTGATCCCTATTGTTCCAATATATTTTGATACAAAGAACTCGAAGGCTGCATGTCATTCTTTTCAATAAAATCAAAAAAGGGCATCCATTATTCATAAAAATTTGTTTACGCATTTATTGCGTTGGAAGATTGAATCCTGTCTGAATTTTTTTCAATTATAAATTGGTCCCAGACTCTAGAGTACCACTGTGACATTGACAGGGGGTAATGATTCTTCCAATTAAGAGCTATTAATGACTTAGCTACATTCAGGAGGCTTGTAATGAGTTGTCTGTATATGATTGGGATTTGGGTTTCGTGCCAGAGGTCCAGGAATATTAGTTTGGGATCCAATGGAATTTTGTAAGATGTTATGTTTTGTATTTGTTCTATGATATCATCCCAAAATTTAGTTATAACGTCACACTGCCACCAACAATGTGCGTAGGTGCCAATCTCTCCACACTTCCTCCAGCAAAGGGGGGAGTAAGATGGCATAATTTTGGAGAGTTTTTCAGGGGTGGTGTACCATCTTGTGAGAATCTTAAAAGTCTGGAGTCGTACATTAATTTCATGAGTAAAGGGGAGGACCAGATTTGTGACCATTGTTCCTGTGAAATTGCTGTATCACAATCCTGTTGCCATTTATCTTGGTAGATATACTTGTTTGGTTTGGTGTTGTGTAATAACATATTGTACATCTTAGAAATTAGTCCTTTTTCTGTTTTGAAGTTTGGATCTAATATATTTTCAAAATCAGTTTTGGGTTTGTGAAGTATTTCTTTGAGTTTTATTCGTGTAGCCATATAGGAGATTTGAAAATATATGAACCATGGAATTGAGACCTTAGTTATCTTTTTGATTTCTGCTTTAGTCTTAAGGCCTTGTTTTGTTGTTAAATCTGAAAGCTTTAATAAATTCAAGTTTGTTCAATAGTTCCTTATGGTTTGGCGTTTTCCTGGTGGGTACCAATCTTGCGACAAAAAGGAAGAGTAGCGCGATATTTTGGGGAGTAATTTTCTTTTGTATGTGTCCCATACATTGAGTAAATGAGTTATAAAAATATTGTTTTGAAGTTGTTTTGGACGGTAAGTATGTTTACACCGAAGAATTTCATGGAAGGACAAAGGCGAGGTAAAGGAATTTAATGCTTGAATCCACTCAGTGTTACAATTTTTTTTCAGGGATTGTACTATTTTGGTAAGATGTATTGCATCGGCATAGGTGAGGATGTCTGGATATTTGACACCACCATTAATATTAAGTTGTCTCAAAATTTGAAAAGAAATTCTGGGTTCTTATAATTCCATAGGAACCTATTCAAAATGGTTTGCCATTGATGGAGAGTGGATTTAGGTGGGAGAATAGGGATTGTGCGAAAGAGAAAAATAAGCTTGGGAAGAATAAAAGCTTTAATTAAATTTAGTCTATCTTGCCAAGCCAATTGCTGTTTATTCCAATCATGAATGTTTAATTTTATTTCCTTAATTTTCTTTGTATGGTTGTATTTTATAATGTGATTTACATTATTGGGGATATTAGTTCCCAAATAGGGAAGATATTTATCAACCCATTGATAATTATATAGTTCGCAAAGCGTAGTTTTGGTTCTTGGAGTTGTATTGATTGGTAAAATTGTGGATTTGGATGTGTTAGTTTTGAGACCTGAAATTTGGGCGAATAGAAATAGCATTTTTTCCAGTTGCTGTAAAGAATCAATGGGCTTCCTAATGTATAAAAGAATATCATCTGCGAACATACTTAATTTGAAGATTTTGTTTTGAACTGTTATACCCTGAATATTACTGTCTTTCCGGATTTGGATTGCTAGGGGTTCTATGGCTAGGGGAAACAAAAGCGGTGAAAGGGGACATCCCTGTCTTGTTCCCCTAGCTATATTTATTGGTTGTGAGGAGTTGTTGTTTATTATGATTTTGGCCTTGGCATGGGAATATATTGTGTTGATGGATTGTATGAATTTGTTTCCAAAATTCATATGATGTAGTAAGGATGAAAGGTAAGGGATTTCCAAAGAATCAAACGCTTTTTCCATGTCAAGTGAGAGAAATAGTGTTTCTGGTGATGTTTTTTGTTTACAGGAAGTAAGTAGCATTAGTGTCTTATGGATGTTATCAGCAATGTCTCTACCAGGAATAAATCCAGTTTGATTTGGATGGATGTAGTTGCCTATGAAGGAGTTCAGTCATTTGGTCATTACTGCAGTAAAAATTTTATAGTCACTATTTAGTAAGGAAATGGGAGGATATGTGGCTGGGTTCATGATGTTTCTCCCCGGTTTTGGAATGACAATTATTAAGGCATTGCTCCATGTGGGGTGGGACTCTAATCTGGAGAACCGGGTTTGATTCCCCACTAGAGATGGGCCCGATCGGCATTATGATAGGAAAATACCCACATAATGGCGTTTGTGCGATCGGGACCCGGTGGATTGGTGCCATCCATGGCGACCAATCCAGCGTTTGGGGGGGGGGCTTCATTGGGGCTTGATCAGAGTGATCGGTATCCAATCGGAGATCCAGTCACTCTGGTGCCAGTAATCTATTCCCTTGGCAATGGAGCCAGGGGAATGCCTGAGCTGAGTTTGCCCTGCTTCTGTCACCACAGAGCAGCAACGCACTCACCAGTTGGGAGAAGACAGCCAGGGGAGGGAGGGGGAAGGGGGTGTTCTGTAGCTCTGCTCTAAGTGTGTGTGAACGTCCCCTCCCTGAGGGGAGGTGGCTTGTTGCCAGGTTAAAAACTCCCCCCCCGCTCTAAGTGTGTGTGTGAATGTTCCCTCCCTAAGGGGAGGCAGCTCCTCACCGCTTCCCCGTGCCCGCTGGACCCGGCGGTTGCCGCCACCACCCACCTTCCCACATAGCTGGGAACAGCGGGGTGCCCCTCCGCTTTGGCCTCCCCGATCCCCAATCCACGGATCGGAAACAGGAGATGACCGGTGTGGATCGGTGATTTGGGGTCATCGCCGGCGCCGATCCCTGATCAGCTTGATCGGTAATTTTTTTTGGATCGTGCCCATCTCTATTCCCCACTCCTCCACTTGAAGCCAGCTGAGTGACCTTGGGTCAGTCACAGCTTCTATCTCTCTCAGCCTCACCCACCTCACAGGGTGTTTTGTTGTGGGGATAATAATGGCATACTTTGTAAACCACTCTGAGTGGGTGTTAAGTATAAATCGAATGTTATTATTATTAACTATTTAGATTGTCAAAATTAGTATTTAAACATTACAAAACTCACTATCTACTCCACATGCATGTTCTTTCATATTATCAGCCCTGCTGATAATGAAATGATAATGAAAAGTTATTAAGTTAACATGCCCCAGTGTCAATCTTGTGAACAGACAATTAAGACTAAGGTCAGCATTAGAAAGAAGAGGCAGGCAATTACAAACCACCTGTTTGTCTCTTGCCTTGAAAACCTTGTAGGGTCGCCACAAGTGGACTGTGGCTTGATAGCACTTTACACCACACTGAGCAACAGCATTGGAGAACAAATGTTCTGCCTGGATAGATCAGCTAACTCTTCCTAGAAAGAACAGGTAACTCTTTGCCAGTTTTTGAAATGCTGGGAAACATTTAAACTCTTACTGCAAAATATAAATGGTAAACATTTCCTTATCGTTTGATAGTTTAAACATTTCATGTTTGAACATCCCTATTTTTTGCTCCCTTAACTTGTGGATTTCATAAGCTGCACCAGCTTGAAGTCCAGTATGTTGATCGACCCTTTAATGTACATGAGTTATGTCCAGAATTCCATGTGTTTATCAAATCAAAATATATTCAGTAAAGGTATATGATGAACTGCAGAGTTGTTCAGTTGCTCATGTAATGGGTCAATAGTTTCAAAAAGAGGGAAGAAAACTTTCATCTTAAATCCATGTGAGATGTCCCACTTGTTTTGTGCTTACGTTGATGGCATCACAGAAGGAAGGAAGGAAGGCAAGCAGGCAAGCTTGGCAATCACTTTTTTTTAAAAAATGTAATTTGTTGGGTAAGCCAGATAAGTGATGAGTCTCATTTTGTGGGTTTTACTAGTAATTCTTGGTAGAAAAGTTTAGATATTTTTTACAGCACATTGAGCAGGTCTTAAAGTTTAACTGATTGCTTTAACAACAGCAGAACTAAACTAAGTAAAAGAGCAGAGGCCAAATTTCCCAAGTGCTGGCTCAGATACCTCATCTGCTTGCTCAGTTTTAATTCATCTAATCATCCAAGTGAGAATTTGTTTTGGCTTTTTTTTTAACACTAGAAACCATCCATCTATAAAAGAACAAGGAGGCAGTTGATTGGGTATCTGAGTGCCCCCCCACACCAATGTGCATAAAACCACAGTAACAGCTCTGCCCTCTTGCCAGGAAAAACTTAGGCGCGCGCGCGCGCGCACACACACACACACACACAGAATACTTATCAAGTGGCTTGGACCGTAGCCGATTTGAAATATTACTAACCTTGCATTTTCAAATTTGATGCACAACAACCAAGATGCTAATACTTTCCTTAGTTTAGAAAAAAAAATCCTTTCACCCATCTCTTCTAGCCGAAGATTAGGAGAGAGGCTTTAAGAAGATTTAAAAAAAAAATCAACTTCTGAGCAGCGGAAAAAATGGTTTGTGATTCAGGGGCTCCGGGCAATTCATCATGGAAATTGGGTTTCTTAGCCGACATCATGTGAATCCTTTCGGCCCTGTCAACTTTTTAATACATTACATTGAGAATGTAAATCGTGTTGGTGAAGGGGGAAAGAAGAGGGGGAAAAAAGAGAGAGAAAAGAGAAAGCTTCCTCATTTTGGATTTAGAAGGGAGGGAGCTTGAGGCCTGTAATTCATATTAACTAAATAATAAAAATAACCCCTCTATAACTATACAGATTTGTCTGTACACCTAGGCAGAGAAGGGCGGAGGAAGAGACTGAAACACAAGTAAACTGAAATCATTTTATCCTTTCTAGAGGGTGGAGATTTGAGACTGGTTTGTTATGGATTTTATTTATATTTGCTTCCTCTCTTTTTTCTTTATCCTTTTCACAGGATAAACTTGTTGTTTCATCAAAGTGAAGTATAAAATGAGTGTTTCAGGGGTGCCCAAAACTGGAGAAAATAGAAAAGGACAGGGCATGACAGGATGGAAATTCTAGCAAAAGTAGTATGCTTCTTCTATAGAAGAGCTTCTATATTTTCTTTTGGGCATGGGCTGGGAAAGGAAGAACAGAAAGAAACCATTATACAGCAGTTGAGGGACTATAAAACCACAACTCTGTTGAAAATTCCATTCTCCTGTAGTCTGGCATATGAGCACAGGGACTTCAGGGGAAAGTCTCCAGCCCTCCAGCTCCACCTGAGGGAGGAGCTTGTGGAACAATGGGCCCAGAACTGACAGAGGTAGAGCCTGCTACCCATTCTCTTGAAGGTGTGTCTGAATTCTGGAGAATGAACGGATCCCTGATCATGTGTGGTTGGAAACTATCTTTTTGGAGACCTTAAGATTCAATTTCTCATGCAAGTTTCCATTCAACAGGCAAGAGAACTAGGTGGCTTTAACTGTTCTTGCCCCAGTGTAGAACACCTGCAGTTTTTGATAACTGCTAGTTTGCTGATACTTCTTTCAGCTTCTTCAGCAGTCACTGGCAGGGTCCGAAGAACCATAGGGCTATACACACTTTAATGAAAATTAGTTACCACAGACCCAGCCTCTATATTGAAATCATTTTCTTCTTGATTTTGTTCATCTGCTTTCTTAGTTACTGTATTATTGCCTGACTACAGAAAGGCCTTAAATGATTTGAAAAACTGGTGTCCTTGAGCTAGTTTTTGTTGCCTTTATTTACCTCCTTACATTTCTGGCTGCCTGATTTATATTTATAGCTACCACCAGACATGGCAGTGTGGAGCATGTGTGTTTGTGAGGGCAAGTGAATGTGACACTGATACATATTTTGTGCCTGCAAATCCTACCAGAAGCAGCAGCAGCACTTGCTTTCCCACCAGGTCTCTCTCCCTCCTGTCTATGCGAAACTGACTCGGGGTGGGGGTGGGGTGCTTTAAGCTGGTGCTTCTGAGTTTTCATGGCGATCATCGTTGAATTGGCTTGTGCTCCTGGCATTCTGCGCTGCATGACCTTGAGTTGATTTGGTATCTGCTTTCTTATTCCAGATGAGTTGAGATGTGTCAATTTGAAGCTGCTGTTTGTGGGTGCTGGAGCGCACCTCACTTAAAAAAAAAATCAGTGCATCCGTCATAAAGTTGCAATGTTGGAGCCCATCTCCCTCCCTCCCCTGGTCCCCTTGTCCTTGTATTTACTTGGGAAGTTCTATGCTCACCATTTTTAAAAAAATTCTGGAGAGGCAATTGGTGGTGGTCGAATTCTGGGGGAAAACTTCCAAAGTGCTTTTCATGTTTGTTCCACTAGATTATAGCATATTGCTCTGGTGTGGTTTGAATTGTCTGCTTGATGCAAAATGGCATCTCTCTGTCAGTGCAAAATGTTCAAATGCTGCTGCCCAAAAAAACAGTGTTCTCAATGGCCTCCTCACATCACATGACCACGTTCTGTGATGGGGAAGGTGGATTCCTGAGACCAGCCCCCCACCCTCATTTCCAAATCACCGTGAACATGAGCCCCAGTTGTAAATAAAGGCAATGAAAAAGTAAACTCAGAAGGTGATCAGTGGGGAATATGGATTGCCATCAGGAAATGGGATGAACATTATACTTAAAGGGTAGAATGCATGAATGTCTCACAGTTTTGCAACTCTTCCCTAATAAAAAAAGGGGGGATGCTCAGTTGCTTGGGGCTTATTTCAGGCTTCTCCTAATACTAAAGAGGTGAAAAAAATTAAAGATGTCTGTGGAGGGAGGGGAGCGGTTTCCGCGCCAGTTTGAGAAATGATGCCACAGCCTTATGATCCTTCCTTTGCTTAAAAAATAAAAAATAAAGAGGGAGAGGGATTGTGTAAAGAGCTGTAGAAGGAGGGAATGGAGAATGAATCCAGCTTGTGATTCGTTTTCGTTTTCCCAGCCATATCAGACGCTCCTCTCTGCAGGTCCGGCAGGAAGTGGCCGAGCAGCCTGACCGGGTGGTTGACCTGAGAGGGTTAACCCCCAGGACTCCCAGGTAGGGGGTCAGGGTCCGGAGCGCTGCGGGAAGAGCCCCCTGAAGTCGATCCAGGGGGTAAATAGCCCGTCTGCTCCTATGGAGGCCGGCAGACTTGCGCAGCACATCGCGTGCTGCCGGGCCATGGAGAACGGCAACAAGCAGATTTAAGGTGAAAACCTGTAAGTAAGCAGATCCCTTCTGTTACTCTAAGCGTATGCGAAGGATTGGTGGGAGTTGAAGCTTAAGAAGGCTCGGATATCTTCCCCTTCATTGAGTTTTGGAACTTAGTTGGCGGACTCCCCGCCCCCCCCCAGATGGCAATGAAAAAGTGGAGCCCTGCTGTGGGCAAATCGGTTTCGGCTGTGTTGCAGGGGAAGGGAGAGACTCTTGAAGAGGTGGTTAAACGGTCGGTCATTGAAGCTATGAAGCCCTTTGTTGATAAGCTAAATGAAATCGGACAAAGGGTTGGCTCAGTTGAAAATGAAGTGAAAACCATTAAAGATGTAGCGCTCGAGGCAGAGGAATCTGCTCGTGAAAATGCAACACTCATGAGAGCTACAAACAAAGAAGTAAAGCTTTTGGAGAATCAATTGATAGGACTAAAAGTGGATCGTGCTCAGACGGTATTGCGTTTACAGAATGTGAAGGAGGAGGAAAGTGAAAATTTAAAGGATTTGGTGTCGGAACTTTTGGCGTCATTCGCAAAGGCAACTAAAGAAGAGTTAAAAAGCGATATTCTGGAAGTCCGTTGGACATCTTCAAAATATGCAATGAAGCGTCAGCTGCCTCGTGAGATTATTATTGATTTTTCATCTAAGAAGACTCGGGACACCATTTTATACAATTCGACCAACATGGACTTGGACTTTCTTGGCAACAAGGTTAAGATATTGAAGGACGTTCCATTTTTAGCTCGGAAAAGAAGATTCAAATACAAAAGGTTTGCAGCTCTTCTGAGAAAGCGTGATATAAAATACAAATGGTTATTTCCAGAAGGCATCTGGTTTAGATATAAAGACCAAGCCTACAAGATAATATCGGAAGTACAGCTGAAGGATTTTGTGCTTAATCATCAAGAGTTCGAGTAAGAAGAAGATCCAGAATCTGAAGGGGGGAGTGGGGAGGAGGGAGTGAGCGCAGCTATTGTAGCTGTTCAAAGAGAACTGAGACCGAGACGCAGGGGGGGGGGAAGAAGACCTGATCCTGTCTGTAGTTTGTATTTTATAAGATCTACCAATCTAATAGCATATTAGAAAGTTTAACTTTAAATAATTGTATTATGAAGGGAATTCAATACTTGTAGTTGTAGTTTGTGTTCTTATGTTGTTTTTTTCCCTCTCCCCTTGTTTCCTTTTTCCTTTTTCTGTTTGTAGTTTTGATGTTAGTAATTAGAAAATAATTTTAAAAAAAAGAGAATGAATCCAGCTTGCTTCTCATGAAAAGTAAAAAAACAAAGGCATGAACACTAAGGTTTAGCGCAGTACATAGTCTGCCAACTGATATGCTGAAGCTGATAAAGTATATTGTGAACTGCTGAGAACATATTAAAGGATAATTATCATTACATCTTGATAATTAAAACAACGATCAGTCTCTTGGTTTGGAGGACTGGCTATTGGAGAGTAAATCCGTACAACGGTCTCCGTTGAGAATTCAGTAATGTGTAATTGGTGACGGGGAAGAGGGCTTGGGCAGTGATACAGGATATGAAAATAGGGGTGTGGTAATCATGTGCCTATTTTAATCTGCGAAATGTTGTAGAGTATGCAGAAAAAGACTATGGGCAACAGTACTAGTGATGGTAATTGAGTAGTTCAGAAAATCAAGGACACATTCACCCTGTCAATCTCCCAGCGAATGTTGCTCATCAGTACAACCATGATGTTCTTATCCTGAACCCAGGTCTGAAGCTAGCTCAAACTTTGTCCATTTCAATTGCTTCTTTTAAAAAAAGTAACTGTGCAGCCTCCTTTGCTGTTTCCTAGAAAACTGCCGGAGATTGTTCGGCACAAACTGTGGAATCTGGGGCAATCCTGTTTGCCGGGGAATTACCAGTCCAAAACACAATTATGTTTATGAATATAGGAGCATGTATTGTGATCTAATCAAGAAGTTCACAGATGATGATGATGATGATGATGCAGTGGCTGTAGGGTTGCCAGCAAGTGGTAGCAACCAATAGGAGGCTTTGGGGGGTGGGTAATATGCAAATCTCTGTTGCTCCAATGGTGCAACACCACTTCCAGGGGTCACACGAGAAGTGATGGTATACTGTTGGAATAACATCAATTTTCCTAGCATTTTTTCCCTCCCTGCCCTATCAAGCAACAGTGGGGAGTCAGTGGTTGCCTGCAGGAGGTCTTGTGCTATAGACCTGGCAGCCTTAAGTGGCTGTTGCAGAGTAAGAATATTCACCACTCAGAAATTCTGAAGAATTGTGTCTGGATTTTACGGCTGGTCTGACATGTTGCTATCTTTTAAATTGCCACACACTGGACTTCAATTTGTTCTGAGCTCCAGGCAAAGTTTCAGACCAAGTTTTTCTTTTCCTGAGCTGTTTTCCATCCCTAATTACCACATGTTCTGATCTTGGAAACTAATTACAAGGACTGGCAGTACAGCAGAACTCATAATAAAGTACAAATATAAGGATAGCTGTTTGGCTGTGTTGTTGAACCACTTAATTAGGACATGATTCAGACATCTGGACCTCTGCCTGAGCTTAGATTCTCTTTCTTGGTAGTCATTTAGCTTTGAGTCAGATTCCCCCAGTGAAATAAACAAAAGGCTAATTGCTTTTGGATTTTAATTACCGCTGAAATACCTGGGTTCATTATATGAGTCATATTTTATAGGTAGTGAAAGGACACCGAGGGTAGATGACAAATTTTCAGCTGACAACAGTAACGTTTAAAGCAAGACAATTCTGAGCTGTAGGAAGCCAAGGACAAAATATGTATTTATTTGCTAGAGCTCTATATTTTGTTGCTCAGGAGGACTCAACTGCCTCCTAATGATGATGGCTTCCATCTGGAAGTGACACCCAATTTCCCTTTTACAAAGTGCATTCAGAACCTCCAAACTGCCCTTAAAACTTCCAAGCTTCCAAATGTGTTTACCCCAATATCTAAGGAGATACCAAGGAGAAATGCTGTTGGTGCATTCATACTATAATTTCCCCTTTACAAAAGAAACTGGGGGGAAAGAGGGAGTATAATGAACCAGCACACATACCTCTCTGAATTACAGCTTTGAATTACAGTACCCACAAAGGCTGCATAAAACAATCTCGACAGAAACGTGGAATGAATTTAGTATCAAAGATCCCAGTTTTGTCCCCTATGCCTTTTGCCTGTTATTTTTGGAATGCGAGCTGGCTAGAGTTCTCCCACCTGCCCTCTTCCCCACCCCTACCCTTGCTTCATATCTCAGTAGTGGATGGCACTGCAAATCTTCACTTGTTTACCATAGCAAATGTAGTGTAGGATTGTCTGTGCTCTAAAAAGTTTTGGATTCCTACAAGAGGTTTTGTTCACTTTTCTTGGTGATCAAAAAACCCTCCTAAATACATGATTCATCACATAAAGTTCAACAGCTGGTTATTCTAAAAGTTCTGTAGGTTGGATCTAATGACTCCATCCTTTCATCCAACTGAGTGAGCCTTGCTCTAACACAGCAAGATTCCTTACTTAGTGGAAGGAAACCCTTGGAATCAATCCATTATATTTTCCTCTGAATTATAAAAATATTAAAATATTCCATATGTGGTAATACTGTCCATCTGATGGAGTGAGTACATGATAAATCCCATACCATGTGTCCAGGGTAACCAGTGGTGGCTGGTGCCCATGGAGCTAGCAGGACACTGCAAAATAAAAAGAGAAAACACACTACATGTTGTCTCTGATTGAGTTCATACTTCATATGTATGCAGTCAATGCACTAAAATCTAACTTAGACAAACCAATACTAAATTGCTACACAGGAGGAATGAGCAGAATAATGCCTGGAGCCAGGAAAAGCACCCAGATCCACTGAACAACAGAGCAAAGCCTACTCTTCTTTCTTCATTTCTGTTCTTGGAGCCTGATGGAGAAAAACAGATTTTTTTGCCTGTTCAGTTTGAAGTCCATTCATTTCCTAATGCAATCAGCTAATCCCCCAGTTTGAGCACTGTACCATGTGACTTTAATGCCTCTTAGAATCTGATGCAAGAGATAGACAGGGGGGAGGGGCTAGGGTTGCCAACTTTGGCTTGGGAAATTACTGGAGATTTGAGGGCAGTGCCTGGGAAGGACAGAATTTGGAGAGGGGAAGGAAATCAGTGATGAACTGATGCTATAAAGTCCATCCTCCAAAACTCATCTCTCCCAACAGGACTGATCTCCATAGTACTAATTGTAATTCTGAGAGAACTTCAGGCCTCATCTGGAGGTGGCAACCATAGCCTTCTCTTTTCAAGTACTTCACCCTTTGTCCTTCCACAGAGGTTACATATGGACCAATATTTGCCCAATGTTTCAGCACTAATATTTCACGATGTTTTGAAAAATATTTCAGACTGTTTTAGAAAAGACTTCTAGACTACATTTTTCTTCCAGGTCTCATTTTATGGGAAGGAAGAGATTCAGTAGAAATGTCTCCACTTTCCTGTAGTCAATGAACATGTAAATGAAGGGGCAGGATGCGTGGAAATAAACAACAACAACAACAAAGAAGTCAATGCTTATCTGTGTTTCAATTTCAGTGAAGAGGAAAGTTCTGCTGTGGAAATTATCCTGATATAAAAGAAATAAGAGGAAGAGATAGTATAGAGTATCAAAGAGAAGGTACTGCTATCTCCAGCATTCCCAAATTATAATATCTGCCAGAACAGAGTTTACTTCAACATCTCTGGATGGTCATGGAAAGAGGCATGACTTTCACTACATTGTTATAAACATACAGAGATCAGTTTTCTAATGCTTCTGACTAGACATGGGCACGATCAGAATGACGGACTGAAAATTGCCCCGATTTTGGCGTTTGCGCCATCGGGACTGGGCTGATCAGTTCCGTCCACGGCTCCCAGTTCAGCGGTCGGGTGGGGCGCTCTATCGGGTCTCGATCGGATCGATCGGTTTACATTCGGGATTGCAGTCTGCAGACAGTCTGGTGCCAGCCACCTGTTCCCGAGGGAACGGAGCCCCATGGAAACGGAGCCTGGGGAATGCCGGAGCTGTTTGCCCTCCTTCTGTCACCCTGGAAACGCGAATGGAAGCCCAGCTTTCCTTGATCAGCAGGGCTTCCTTCCAACCATGGAGCAGCCAGAAAAGCGCGCGCCTGTCTCGTCCATTTGGGAGAAGAGAGGGGAGGACGGGGGAAGGGGGTGTTCTTCTGTAGCCATGGGCACTCGAATTTCATCTCTGCAAAGCCTGAGAGGCAGCTCTTATGGCCAAACACAGCCCTCCTGTGTAGCAGACCCAGGCTTTATAAATAGCCATGTGCTGCACAACAAAGTTTCACTTTCCACTCGCGGGTGGAGTGGGACAGAGGCGAGCTCTCGCTTGCTGCTTTTGGAGAGAGAAAGCGCAAGAGAGAGGGAGCTTTAGCTTTGGGCTTCAGCAGATAGGGAATAGGGAGCTATCTCCTCTGGTCCCCCCCCCCGTGACAGTACTGGCACACTCCTGTGGGGACAGACCCCCCCACCCCCTGAGGGGAGGCGGCTTGCCGCCACCTCCACGGGCCTGCCAGGCCTGGCGGCCGCCATCCTCCTCACCCACCATTCCTTTAGCGCTGGAAACCGCGGGGCGCCCTCCTGCGTCGGCCTTCCCGATTCCCGATTCCCGATTCTGTATCGGAAACGGGACTTGATCGGTGAGGTTCGGGTACCTGGGTTTGGTGCCGCCGCGGAATCACGATCTGCTAAATCGGGATTATTTTTTGGATCATGCCCATGTCTACTTCTGACCTTCTTGAAAGTTTCTTTCTAAGCATTTCCCCAGAATGTGATAGTGGAGATACAATGGATGGCTTTAGGCCTGTGTCTTCAAATGCAGGTCACCACCAAATATGTATGTGCTTTCAGTGGGATAGACAGATTCAATCTCAAATAGATGGTGCTGAATCTGTCCTCCACCCACTATTTCCCTCCACATATCATTTATAGTCTGCTTTTCCCCCTGAGACTCAAGGCAGATAACATGGAGTGAGATTAGCACAGCCGATATTGAGGGCATTTCAGTAAACAATGTTATGAGATAAATAAATGCATGTTTATAAAGATATAACATTAGCAAAAATCCAATACAAAGTTGAAGAAATGCTGAAACAGAGCATAAGCAATTCTAGGGCTGAATCCACACGTCCTGTGTGCATCCTGGCGTTGCGCTAAACTTCCGGAAGTATAGTGTCTTTCTAGCATGACTTGACTCATCGTGCCACAAGTCAGAAATTGCGCTAGAAAGATGTTATACTTCCTGAAGTTTAGCGAAAGTTTAGCACAACGCCAGGATGTGGGGATTCAGCCAGGACTGATATTAGACAACATAGGGTCATACTTAAAGCAACAGGTAGTACATAGGAGCACATACTTAAAGCAACAGATAGGACGTAAGGCAACATAGTGGTGAAATCTTTTGTCCCTAACTCATTAGTGAAGCATCTCTTTGAGACCACCTCCTTACAATACAGCCTTCCATTGGTGTAAAAAGCTCTTTTGAATAATTCAGTTTTACATTTTTTGCAGAAGGCCAGGAGAGTGGGGGCTCTCTTGACTTCCTTAGGCAGGCCGTTCCATAGGACAGAGGCAACCACAGAGAATGCCATTACTCATTTTAAGTGTTTCAATATATTTTGAAGCTAAAGGGTTTCTGTATACCTTTCACAACTGCAAACCTATGCTTGTTATTAATTGTATGGTTATGAAGGAGCTGCTGCTGATCCCACTGTCCTGATGGTTGTACCATTATAGTAATGTGCTTGCAAACACCATTTTTTGCATCCATATATTACATCTTTTATCCACAACTGTGTGCTATGGCAAAAAAAAGTGTATAGACCCTATGATACAGAAGATATTGCGGAATGTGAGGAAAATATTAATTAAAAGAAAGCACTTGGAAACTCTGCAATGTATCACATTTCCCCCAATCAACATTTCACAATACTAACAATTCTACAAAAAACAAACAACCTAATTTAGCTGTTTTAGAGATTTCATAGGCATGTCATTTATACTTCACGTTCTTCATAGTACAGATGACTTTCCAGTTTATAGCCTTTAGAAACCATATAAGGTAGTTTGCTGAGCCCTTATTTTTTTAAAATCTGATTGATCCCAGCATGTTTCTAATCTCTAAACTAGGTTTAGGCATGAATGTCATGGGCATCTATTGGATAGCCTCTGTGACTTCATCAGTGATGAATAACTCCTCCATACATGCACTATTTTGTGAACGTTGTTTTTAAAGAAAATTATTATTTAGTCCTCATTTGCCCTTTTAAAAAGTTGAGAATGCAAGCAAGCCTGTTTTTCTCAGTAGTGATCTGCCATTCCTGTGCCATGACTTTAAAAAAAATTCTTTGAAGAATGTTCAGTCCTCTACAGCACTAAAACATGCATTTCTCCTAATTGTTTTTTTTAAAAAAAGTGCTGGACACAATCCCCTGACTTTAATTATGTGTGATCTAGATATTGTACTAGTAGTTGTGAGACTGGCTTGTAATGGACTATAAATGAACTGAATGTGATTGGGAGGGATCTTGATGATCGGGCTATGCCCTAATTGAACTAGCTTGTTCTTCCTGTATGCAACTAACAAAGAAGGTAAACATGGCTGGGTCCAAGTGTGCCCTTGTGCAAATAGAAGGCACTTTTGCTCATGCAACACTCCTCTCTGGGCCAGGCTACAAGTGACAAATGACACAGGTTGGACACTTGTCAGCTTCCCTCAAGTTTTGATGGGAAATGTAGGCATCCTGGTTTACAGCTTGGCTCTCTGACTGCTGTCCAATGAACTTTTCAACTGTCACTTGTCCAACATTCCACCAAGCTGCCTACATTTCCCATCAAAACTTGAGGGAAGCTGACAAGTGTCCAACCTGTGTCATTCGTCACTTGTAGCCTGGCCATCTGTTTGCAGATTCCCTCTTCATGCAGCCCTTTGCACCAACCTCCACACCATCCAAAAGAACCCTGATCCCGAAGAACAACTTTTTTGTGATACGCAGGGAGCTGCTGTAGGACGGGAGAGGCAGGAAATCCCCGTTCCGAGAGTGGAACTTTGCATAGCTGTGATCGCCCAAAGGTTTTGTGGAAGATCTCCATAAAATTTATGCTGCAACAGGTTTAATTCTGAAACTGTTCTAAATTTTCCAAAAGAAAATCTATCCAGAACTCCTTTCCATTTGAGGCCTGGAAACCAAATAGCATATAACCAGCCACATTTTTTTTAAAAAAAATACTGAGACCTAATAGTAGAAGTTTTCAGTTTTAAAAAATTAGTCCTTTTGCCCAATACTGTAATTAAAGAACTCCAAATAGGCATGGGTTTGAACTAGGACTGACTCCATTTTTTCCTAGCTGGGAAAGGCAGAAATACTACAGGTGAAGTGTTGTGGCATAACTATACTCCTGATCAGAAAATGAACATTGTATAGAGAGTGTTCAGAGGTGGGAAAGTGGGTTTCTGGAAGCAGCCCTTGCCCCAATGTCCACATGTTCATTTGAAGGTTGGAATATAGCCTACATGAGTAGAAAAACATGTGATCTCAGAGTGTACAATTGTACTAATGTTGGCTGTGTTTCAAGTTTCAACTTTCAATTGAACATGTGGAGGTTGGAAGCAGGGACAGTACACACCTTCCTGAAAAGAATTCCAGGAAAGCTGAAAGGAACTACTACCTCCATGCTGGGAAAGCTGTGCCTAATTGAATATGCCTTTTGCACAGCTATTAAAGGCACAGAAGTAACTGACAAAGAATGAGGCATCTGGGAACAGAGGTGGGTGGATTCTGAACGTGTAGATATTAATTTGCTTTTTCACAGTTTACTGAAAAGCACATAGATGATTGTCACTCGTAAATGCTACCCTGGGATGTAGCAAGTGCTATAAAACTGCATAGGCTTAATGAGTTCTGTTCCCACCAAAAAGACTTTGGCTGTGAATCAGTCTACCATTTTTCTTCCTAGTGTTTTTTATGGTTAAATTCCACCATGACCTGTTAGGAGCAAATCCTCCAGGCCTTGTTGCAATGCAGAAGCACAGGCTGATGAGAGTAAATATCCAGTATGACTGATAGCACTCATAAACCAGTAGTTGTATAGAACTTGTTTGCTTGTAGTAAGATAACATTTAGGTCTCTAAGTAAAACTCTTGATTTCCAGTTATCATTAGTAAAAGGAACAGCCATATTCTGTCACTTGAATCTCTTTTAGCACAGTTGTGGCAACCTGTGGCACAACTGGCAACCTGTGATAGACTAAAAGTAAAAGTAAACTGGATTCATTCTAGTATGTAGTACAGTCTTTAAAAAACATGCTTTTTACCCCCCCAATTTCTATAGATCTTTCACTAAGAGATATGAGTCATGTACCCACATCACATACTGTGTGAATCACTTATGAGAGCCCCAAATGTAACTTGAGCCTTATTAGATGATGCTTAGTTGCTATGGTGATTCCTTGTGATTGTAATGAATGGAACAACTGGATTTTTATATGGTTGAGTAAACCTCAGATCTTGGTTTTTGGGGTAGATGAGTGAGTTTATTTCTTTTGAAAACCCAAACAGGAAAATTTAGGCTCCTCCCACTGTGGTAAGCAAAATTGAACTCACAGTAGAACTGAACATATTCATTTTCCATATCATATCTTTTAATGAGTATCAACCTGAAAAATGAAAATATTAAATGTGTTTTTAAAATTCAGCCACAAACTCTAATATATTCTTTATTTTATTTTTAATCCCCTGGATTCCTTCAAATGTACTATTCTGTCCTTTGAAAAGAGAGTAGAGTATCAGTACAGTGGGCATTTAATCATTATTAATATTCACAACCTAATTAATATTAATTATATTATTAGCATATCTAATATAATTAATTATAATATATTATTTAATTATAATACAAAACACGTTTGCAATATATATATATGTATATATATACACACATACATACACAGACACATATATTGTAGACACGTTTTTTATGATGTCTGTAAAATATTTTGCAGAAAAATTGTTCATATATGTAATATAATTAATTATAATATATTATTTAATTATATACACACACTCACAAACATGTCACAAAATATTGCATTATTTCTGCAGATAAGTCCCAGAAGTTCATCAGAGTTGAGTGTTATCCCAGTTGCTTGGGTGAATTTCTATTAACGAACCCTAGGATATGGACAAGTTCCTTGAGGTACATCTTATTTATCATGCCTGCCATGACTCTTATGTCTAGCTGGAGGGGATTGCTTGGCTGAGTCCTGGGAGTGGTGCATGCATGTTAAAGCAGGGTAGTATGACCACCTCAGGGGAGTCAGTTGTGAAGTACCTCCTTATGAAATCCTCCCTGGGCCCTAACGATTAAAAATCACATCAGCTGGAGGCACATATCTTGTTTTGGTGAAAACAGAGTGCAACTCTGTTGATCTGAGGTGGGCAGTGAAATGGCCACGTTCACAGATGACACTAATTTATTTAGCATGGTGACAATCAACGGGATTTTGAAGAGTGCCAATAAAATTTCTCCAAATTGGATGAGTGGGCAATAATGTGGCAAATGGATTTAATGTATTTATTTATTTACTTCACTTATGCCCCACTTTTTCTCCCCAATGGGGACACGAAGTGGCTTATAGCATTCTCCACCCTTTCCATTTTTTCCTCTGTATAACTCTGTAAGGCAGGTTATACTGAGAATATGTGACTGACCCAAGGTCATCCAGTATACTTCCCATGGCAGATTGGAATTTGAACATGGGCCTCCCAGAACCTACTCTGACCCTCTAAGTACAACACCATTTTGGTCCAAATAAATTCATTGGAGGGGGGGCGGTGTCTAAACTTCTGGTGACTCATTAGAGAAGATATCTTGGGGTCATGATAGACAGTTTCTATGATAGGGATCATTGGGAAAGGGATAAAAAAAATCCAATATACCTGTGCATAGGTTTACATTGTGGCTGCATTTAGAATACCGTGTTCAGAACATATCTTAAAAAGAATATTGTGTCACTGGAAAGGGTGCAAAAAAGAGCAAGCAAATTGATCAAGGGGATGGATCAGCTTCCATGCAAGGAATACCTAAACAGTGTCAAACTTTTCAGTTTAGAAAAAAGATGAATAAGGGGAAACATGTTAAAGGTTTATAAAATTATGCACAGTTTAAAGAGAGTAGATAAAGATAACTTTTTGGGTTGGATCCAGCAAAAAATTTCCACTTGCTCTAAAGCTCTTTCATGAGTGAAAACTCAAGAAAAAAACTGCTGTAACCACTTGTATTAGATCAAATTTATTGTATCCCCATTTGCACTTGCACTTTTGCAAAATTATATGCAACCACTTTCTGATTAATAGGTAAGTGCTATATATTGTTCGATATTTTGCACAAATGTAACTGTACTTAAGCAATTTTTATTTTTACTTGTGTATCGCTCTTTCTCTCCTAAAATACTTGAACTCATAGACACCCAATGAGAATGATAGGCAGTAGGTTCAGAAGAAAATAAAATACTCTTCATACAATGTATAGTTAACATATGGAATTTACTGTCACAGAATGTAGTGATAAGACAAGCACATTTTAAAAGAGGGTTGGACAATTTTATGGAGAACAGGTCCATCAAAGGCTGTTCATAATGGATAAATAGTACTTCCCAAAATACCACTACTTCTGTTTTGAATATGAGTTGCTTTGGGGCTATAATAAGGGAGGTGCTAGGCTCTATACAGCAGCCGTACATGGAGTGGGAATAACCCAGTTCTACAACTGAGCATGGATGAAGTGGGAAGAAGGAAGTGGTGCCTCTTAACAGTGGGCATTGGACAAAAGCAACAAAGCTATCATGGCCATGGCTGCAGGATTGTTGCATTATTTGATCTTGTCTACTTTTTATTGCTGCTTTTAAATGTATTACTATGCTGCTACTTGTTTCTTTTTCTTTTTATTGTCTTATTCTCTTACTTGATATGGTAAGCTGCTCCTTTTCTGGGTAGCCATGAGAACTAGTAACTTGCTTTTTTTCTTTTTAAATGTAAGCAGAGATTCTTGACATTTTGAATTGTTTACCTTCTACCAAACTTCATGCTTGTGTGGTGTGTATGTTGAATTACAAAATATTCAAAGCCCTCAGTAAAGGCTTCATGAAAAGATAAACAAAACACTAGTTTATCAGATTTCAAAATGGGTGTGTGTGCCTATTCAGTATTTAAAGAGCTGTTTCTAGTAGGGAACTTTTCTTCATTTAATGCTGTTTGTTTTTAATGCTATCAGCAATTTAAGAAAAATATGAAATTATTGAAGAATCAAGATCAAGATGATCCAAACTATGGTATCCCCAGTACTATGTATGGATGTGAAAGCTGGACAGTGAAGAAAGCTGACAGAAAGAAAACTGATTCATTTCAAATGTGGTGCTTGAGGAGAATTTTGTGGATATCATTGACAGCCAAAAAGGCAAATAAGTGGGTACTAGATCAAATCAAGCCTGAATCCTCCCTAGAAGCTAAAATGACAAGACTAAGGCTATTGTACTTTGGTCACATCATGAGAAGACAAGATTCTCTGGAAAAATCAATGATGCTAGGAAAAGTGGAAGGCAGCAGGAAAAGAGGAAGACCCAAAACGTGATGGCTTGACTCAATAAAAGAAGCCACATCCACCAGTTTGCAGGATCTGAGCAAGTCTGTTAAAGATAGAACGTTTTGGAGGTCTTTTATTCATAGGGTCGCCATGAATTGGAGGTGACATAACACACACATTGAAGAAGCTATTACTGGCAATGTTAGCATGGTAGTTTGTTAATCTAGATTTTTGGTACATCTGGAAATCTGGCATCGATTAGTAGGAGCTGGCAGAGATGCTCTTGAACCTGGTGCAGGAGACAGCTGGACTGATACTTTTGAGTCACTTCAACTTCCATGCTGAATGTCCCATGGCATGGGCTGGCCCAGGACTTCATCACTTCCTTTGCATCCCTAGGTCTTTCTCAAATAGTGACGGGCCCCACACATGAAAAGAACCATACCTTGAACTTGATCTTTTGCTTTGAGGGAAGGTCTTAATTCAGAGTTGGAAATTCAGCCTGAACCATGGACTGACCCCTACCTGGTGAAGTCAAGGGTGAATATGGCCCTGATATCCCATCAAATGGGGGGCCCAGCTGAAATGGTCCACACACAAAAGCTCATGGAATCTTTTTGATTCCTAAATGCATTGGGGGATTTTAGAATTCCAAGCTCAGGCCTTATTGAGGCTGTGGTGGAAGCATGGAATTTGAAGCTCCTTGAATCTATTGATAATATTGCTCCTTACTAACCCCTCTTGCCCTTGCAGAGAAAACCAGTCCTGTGGTTCATCTCAAAACTGGGTGATTTAAAGAGGACTGGAAGATGTCTGGAAAGATGCTAGTGGAAAACTCATGCTGAATCTGATAAAGCATGCTACAGAATCCATTGGAAGACTTTTGATGAAGCAGAAATTCACATCCATCCCAACTGTTTAAGGTATCCTGAATTCTCAATATCTTTTGACCCTAAAAGTGAACTTTTGCTGGGTCAAGAACATCCTGGGTACTAAAATCTTGCAGAGACCACATAAAGGAATCCTCATTGTTAATCATAAATCAATCACTAATGCAAGGCACTTTCTCTTAGCCTCTTAAAGAGGCAGTCATCCATCCACTACTTGAAAAACCATCCTTCGATAAAAATGATATAGCTAATTATCATCCACTACATAATCTACCATTTCTGGGCAAAGTGATTGAGAGAGCACAAGCTGACCAACTCCAGGCCTCTGGTGCTTTAGAACTTTTTCAATTTGGTTTCAGGACAAGCTATGGGATGGATCTAGTTGATGACCTCCACATGAATGTAGACGAAGGACATTCTCCATTATTGCTCCTCCTGAATCTATTTGCCACCTTCAACACACTAGACCACTCCATCCTCTTGTGGAGTTTGGAGACAGAAGTAGGAATGAAGGGATGTGCCTTAGACTGGTTTAAATAATTCCTTGTGGAAGGTACTCATAGGATTGCTATTGGAGACTAGCTATCTTCAGTGTGGAAATTACCTTGTGGGGTTCCACAGGGCTTAATCTTATCCTTCTTTCAATCTCTGTGTAAAGCCTTTAGGAAAACATATCCATAGCTATGGAATTGGATGCCATCCATAAGAAGATGACACCCAGCCCTATATCTCATTATCCAAATCCCCCCAGTTGAGGTACTGAGGTGCTGTTTGACAGCTGTTGTTAACTGGCTAAAGGCAAACAAATTGAAATTGAACTCAGACAAGATAGATGCTGGTTGAGAAATCAGAGAACTTGACATTGTACTTCCAACCTTTGATGGGGTTCAGTTGGCTGATTCATTTAAGAGCCATGGAGCCCCAAACTTTAGATGGCTAATCTGGCCACCTGTATTCAGGGCATAGTAACATCTAGAGAAGCTATAATGACCAGAGAGGAAGAACAGATGGCATAAAAGGGTACCTTAATAGTCACGGAGGCAGGACCATCAACGAAGAAAGTACACTCAGGATTATTATAAAAATAAATCAGAAAAATCAGGGCAAGGAGCACAAGGGACGCAGTCATGTAGAGGCCACTATCAGTAGGTCTCTCCTTAAATCAACTCAGAGACTCCAGTGCAGAATGCTGCAGCTCATTTACTCTCAGGAGCTAGATGGAGCATGCATATCACTCCCATTTTGCACTCACTCCATTGACTACCCATCAGTTACTAGGCTCGATTCAAGGTCATGACTATCACATTTAAAGCCCTTCATGGCCTTGGCCTCTCATATCTGTGCAATTGCCTCTTCCCCTACGCATTGCCATGGCAGCTTCACTCATCTGGACAGGGGTTTCTGCAGATACCACCCTGCAGTCGGGAAAAATCAGCAGCTACCTGCACATGTGCTTTTTCTGTGGTGGTCCCACCTTATGGAATGGCCTGCCTGAGGAGGTCAGGAAAGCTCCCACTGTCCTGGCTTTCCACAAAATATGCAAAACTGAATTATTCAGGAGGGCTTTCTACCCAGTTTATAGGGCTGTATCATAAGAAGAAGCCTACAGAGATGCATTGGCAGGGGCAGGGACTATACAGTGTATACACTACTCTATTGAGTACTGACAGACAGGCAGCTACTACTATTTCCACATTGCTAAACATGCCAAGACATTTAATTATGCTTGGTTTCAAAAAGATTTAATCTCTGTACTTGGCTTTCTGCCTGTTTTTAAAAAAAATTCTGCTTCCATACCCTATTGTCTCTCTTTCATAGGCAGCACAATCCTGAGGCCTGCTGTGCCACTAGTGCCCGCGAACCTTTGGCACCATTCGTCTGTTCCCTAAGGACTTTCATGGGAGAGCTATGCCAGCAGCCAAGCCCAGCAAACCGTGGTGAGGCTGCTGTTGAGAGTGCACAACCTACTGATCCCTTGACAACCCCGCCAGCATCCCCCAATGGCAGCGCCACCCCCAGGCATGCAAGGGGTAAGCAAAGACATAGCCCATGCACAAGCCATAATCCCCGCTGCCATTGACACCTCCATCCCCCCTCTGCCAGAGAACAGGCAGCTGGGGACCACATGGCCCACAGTCATGGCACCCATTTCGGGTTGTGCCCTCCTAGGGAGGTGACCACTAGAATTCTGCTGTGGTGGTTGCCATGGCCACCCTGTGTTCCCCCACAGGTGCTGGCTGGCTTCCCCACACCAGGGTGAGAGGTCCGGATCCTCTGGAGATGGTGGGCAGGGAGACTGGGAGTGGGAGGCTCATCCAGCTCGGGCAGCCCTTGGGCAACCTGGGCTGGTGAGATTTGCTACTGTTAACCCTGTGAGTACTGCAAGAGAGCTGGTACATGTTCGCACCACCACACATGTGCTCCCATCTCTGCAGACCAGTATTTCACATGGAAACACTGATCCGGGTGGGGGCATGGCCCTCCCGCCATCTTTTCCTTTTCTTCAGTACTCCCTGGGTTAACAGTCCCAATTGGAATGAGGGAATGATGGGCAGCCACGTGTCCAGACCCCCCTTTCCCTAGTGAAGAGAAGAACACCCCAGGGATAGGGAGCTCCCTTCTGCATGCATGTGTGCGTGGCACGTGGACTGGCCCCACTCCTCAGGCTACCAGGCCATCTGCCTGGCATCTCAGACCCAAGTGGCACTGAGGGGGGCTGATGGGCAACATATGGGCGAGACCCTGTGTCCCACCCTGTTTGTCTTGCCACCATGTGAGGTGGAGCCAGGCAGGATGGAGAAGCATGAGGTGGCAGCCCCCACAGGATCAACAGACCCTTCCTGCATTTGGCAGAGACATCCCGAATTTTGCAAAGTTCCCCCTGTGCAGTGCTGCCCCACCACCATGAGTGCCCTTTCCTGCCTAAGTCACCATGGCAGAGGGCTCTTGGGTAGAGCCTCTGGCCACCTCCCTACTTACCTGGGATCACGGGCACCCTGGCTTTAGGTTATCTAGGGTGCCTGAGGGGTTGATTGGGCACAGGAAAGGATAATTGGCTGCCATGGGGGCACAAGGGGATTGGTCCCCATGGTAGTCAGCATCCTATGCTCTACCAAATTGCTCGGGCAGGGCAGGGATGGGTGCGGAGGGGGGGAAATCTTTACCTGTACAATGGGTGTCTATGGGCTACGCCGTCATTTTTCATGGTGTAACTTTCCACTGCTACTGGGGGCATTCCCATGTTTGGAACAGCTTGGGAGCTGACTAATTTGCACCTTGCCCCCCCCCAGTGCCCTGGTTACACCTGCATCCAGCCACCATGGCTGGGTAATGACAGAGGACCCAGACAGAGTGGTGATGGGCTGCTATGCCATCGTAGGGGGGTTGCGCCATCATAAGCCCAGGACATACCTGTATAACTCCTAGTTGGCTCGCAGGGCACTTCCCTCCCTCCACAAGATGCTGTGAATGCCTTAACTGCTGTTCATTATTGTACCTTGATCAGTGAATGCCCTAGCTGTTGATTATATTGTATTTTCACTTGTACTGTGCAACTCACCATGGATCTCAGTGAGAAAGGAAAACTATAAACAACAACAACAACAACCTGGAGTTTATAGTAATGTATGTGTTAAACAAATATTTGTTTTTACTGGATGCCCCAATATATTTTCAATGTACTACTAATGAATACTGAGTTGTGTTCAGAATTTTAAAGTTTTAGTTAATGTCTTTTTAAAAATCCAGCCAAAATTAATTTGACTGAACTGTGTCACTCGGTAAGCCAGAAGTAGTTTTCTGTACTGCTGGAACCCACAGAAGAAACTTTGTGACTTGAGGTAAGTGAGAGGTTGTTTTATATATAGGATAACTTATTATGTGATAAATCTTTAAACTTTAGCCTGGATTTATGTGTTTAAGATGAAATTAGTTAAAATTAAGCCTTGTACCAGCAGGTATTCTTCCCTGTTATACTTTTCTGGCAAACAAGTGGGAACCTGCAAGAACTTGCAGAGGACATCATATGTCCCCCTTTCCCAGTATTTTCTGTTTCTCTTTCTTAAAAGTCCCTATTGCCTTTCCCTCTTTCCTCCCTCCTTTTCTCCTTCTCACTCATCAACCTACCTACCTTTTGTCTGCCTCCCATCTTCAGCTATATTTATTATTTATTCATTCATTTACATCATTTATTCTCCACCTTTCTCACTGAGACTCAAGGCAGATTTACACAGTGTGAGCTAGTACAGTCCGTTTCAAGGATATTTCAATAAACAATGTAATGGGTATGTAAATGAAAATTTGCAAAGATTTAAACCAGCAGAAATACAATGTACAGGGCTGAGGAAATGCTGAACAGAGCATTAACAGTTCTAACACTGAAATATTAAACAATAGAACTGCTTAGTCGTACCATTCTTAAAGCATCCGATAGCACATACTAGCACAAAGTAGTAAAGTATATGGTCCCTATTGTGTTACTGATGTATCTCTTAGAGACCACTACCTGACAGTACAACCCTTCTATCTGGATAAAAAGCCCTCTTGAATAATTAAGTTAATTTATACTCCACCTTTCTGCCCAATGGGGAACGAATGTGGCTTACATCATTCTCCTCTTCTCCATTTTATCCTCACTACAACCTTGTGAGCAGGGTGGATTGGGAATGGAAAAAAAACCTGGAAAAGGGCTCCTCCTCCAGCTTGTCCAGGCACCATTCCCCAAAGGAGAGAGGGAGAGGCAGTCTGCCTAGCCAGTTGGTCAGGCGCCTCTTTCCTCACCTCATGTGGGCTTGGGAGGCCTGGGTGCTGCTTCTCATGTCACGGGTCGGGTGGGAGTGGCTTCCCTTGTCTTGTGTGGGTCTTGGGTGGGTCAAGCCAAGTGTTCCTCTCTAGCATAGCCTAGTCTAACCTTGCATGGGCAGAGTCAGATCTTGCCTCCCTCACCTCATTTGGGGCTCAGGTGGGTCAAGCAAGGCAAAAATATAAAAAGATAAGCCTGGTATTGTATGTGTAGCTGCATTACTTCTGGAGAAGAGCTGAAAGTGGCATAGGGTAGCTCTAGGAATTGCCAGAAACTATGGTTTTATGGCTGTAGGGGCACACATGACATTGCTTCCCCCGATGTCTCCATCCCCAAATCCCTGAAGTTAGAGGTGCTCCTTTTATCATTTTGAGAGGTTTTAACTCATCTCTAAGTATTTTTTTTAATATTTCAAATTTTTATGCAAACCTCAGGCAACTTTTATGTTTGTAGAAAGATCCATCTTGTCCATTCACAGCTCCAGTCTCCAGATTTAAATATCCACAGATTTTACGATTTTGAGAATTAGATATATTGAAGTCAGTACCACAGTGAGTATCATGAGTAAGCAGAGCTGGATAGTGGTTGCCTCACAATTCATAGAAGCACATATTGCCCCATCAGTGACCCCAGCAAGTGGGAAAGAGGAGGAGACTAAAACCAGTACATAAATAAACTCAAGGTGATCAATTGCCTACAACAGAGCTAACATGAGCTGAATGAAATCTATCCATCAACTGTGGGCGGGCCTCAAGGTCTAAACCGTTTAAGGGCCTCTTAAATTTTCAACAAAAAATTTATATGGTATGCACAGACTTCATGTGTTCCTTCTGTAGACAGGCGAGACCCACAACTCTAGACCATAATGTATTACAATGTATTAGCTACAAAGCTAGTCCTTGGTTTCCAGTCATTGTAGATTTCAGTTTATGATGCAGAACATGGTAGTTCCTTGGGATATGTTTACTTCAGACATGGCATAAAGTTAAAAATGGAAAATATCCAATATTGGACCTTCCTTGCATCGTGGTTAAATGAAAGATAGAAAGGTCAAGATTTCACCTTTTTAATGCAATAATCAATATGTGGTGTTCTGAATTGATAGAAATAGCCATGCCTCTTCCTGATTTAGAGGCACTTCATCAGTGTGGTGATAAACAGCACCAGAATAGCAACTAAAAAGAGCTGGTTCTGGGGTATCTCTGCAGACTGCTTGGCTGGTTGTCAGCTTCTTTCTTCTTACCACTCAGCCATTTCTCCTCTCTCACTAATTCTCTTTTGCTGATCTTTCCCTCTTTCATTCTTGTCTTCCTTATATCCGTTCTTTCTTGCACACATCAGCCTTCCTTGCCACAAATCAAACCCATTAGGCACTCTGGAGGGATCCTTGCCAATGGCTTCTCTTTGTGAACTAGCTGGCCTTTTTTTTTTTAATCTGCAGAGTTTCACATTATACTGCCATTGATTTAATGGTCCACCATGAATTTTGCTACCTGTCAAACAACAGCACAATTATTTTGAGTTCTGTTGAAGAAAGGCTTGACGCAGCAGAGTAGATCACATTACACTTTTCACCTAAGGGAACCCATTGTCTGATGAGGCTTTGCTATTACTTTCAGAGAAGTTGTGTGCTCATTTTAATTTGTAGATATTGGTAATTGAACTAATTAACTGGGAATGGATAGTGGAAACACTAGAAGTGGGTGTACGAATTATGTATTTCTGAACCATTGAAGCTGTGGCATAGTTCTCAGGAATATGCCCATAGAAATATCCTATTAATCCACAACATTCACACTGTGTGTTCCAAAATCATGCAAATTTGCTGAGCTCACTTGGCAACCAAAACCACAAGAACCATTGGCAACACAACAAACAGTGCAATCCAGTCTCCAATGGACTCCAGTCTAAGTTCATTGAAATCAACCTGCTTAGATTGGAGTAACTCTGTTTAGGATTGCACTGAAAGAGAAGGTTCTTTGAAATTTACGAGGGACTTTGCAAGACTGAAGTTCAAACAGGGCTACTGTTGGCTATGATGGTCATCCGTATACAGTAGGATTCCCAAATGGTGTGATGGTCTTTGTATGGGAGACAAGAATAGCTGCCTGTACAGGTACAGCCCCTCTCTAACCCCCCTTCTGGTGTCTTGGTTATAGTTTGGAAGACAGAGTGTGACACACACTACTGTTGCTTCCTTTCTGTTAAAGCTGTTTTGATTGTCTAGAGTGGGGAATCATTGAGCAACTCCCCTTTTTGCAATCTATTTTCTTCTGTGTTTTGGGTACATGTGGTCCTCTTCCTTACTTTTGGATATTACCACAAGCTGAGGATAAAAGAGAGAGAGCATTTGTTCTTGGATTTGGACTTATGGCCAAGAATAGTAAATTATGTTGTGGACTTTGTATGTCTTCTAACCTTTTAAGTTAAAAAACGAGAGGGTTGAATTCAGACTAATTTTTTCACTAGTGGGATTGGTAATTTCTACCAGTTCCTCCTTCCAGTTTACTCCCCACCCCGCCATTCCCCTGGGAGCAGCATTTTGTGGAGATCAATTGATTACAGCAGACGGGGGGAGGCAGGAAAGTTTTGTTCCACTGATAGAAGTGAGTTCTGTTTGTGGAAAACTTAGTTTGCAGCAGAGGAGAGAGAATGATAGTTGAAGGTGCTCTAACCAACATTTTAAAGTACATCTACATGCTCAGTTTGATTGAGATCCAGTGTGCTTTCTTATTAACTTGATTCTCAAAGGCTCCTTATGAGTTAAGAAACTCCCTGTAATGGTTTCACATGTTCAGTCACATGACAGTTACAATATCATGTAAACAACATCACATGTGAACTTCTTTCTCAACCACCTTGGCACAATCAATATGCTGATTTATTGCTAAACCAAGAGAATGGTTGAGAAAAGCAAGTAGAATATTCCCTAACATTGTTACAGGTGGGGAGCATGGACTGCATTGTACAAGCTCTCCCACAAACCCCCCATTATCTGCAGTGCTTGTCTAAAGGATTTCCAGTGGCCAAAATACTGGCATAGCATGGCATGTGAGGAATATATGCACACGTGAGCTCCCCAGATTTCCTCATGCCCTTGGTTGCTTCTGTTAAAAAGTCTTTTCACAGGGAATTGTTCTACTGCTGTAGGAACCCTGCAATATCTCTTGACAAGAACGACTATCAATGATTCCCCGTATGGCTTATATAGTATAGGGGTACAGTTCTTTCTCCTCCTCAATTCCAAGCATTTTTTGTTTTGAATATCTGATTGGATCTCTGCCAGTCAGGAGATATTGTTTTGTTTGCCTGCTCTACCTCTCTATATGAGAGGCAGTGTGGTATAGTAGTTAGGCGTCTAACTAACAACAACAACATTTGATTTATATACCGCCCTTCAGGACAACTTAACACCCACTTAACATGCATGTTTACTCAAAAGTAAGTAACATTGTGTGCCATGGCACTTGCTGCTAGATAAGAATGCATAGGATTTTAGCCTTTGCCTTCTGCTAGAGATCTTCTAAGAGCATAATTTGCACCTGCCTACTGATAAATAGGACAAAAATAAATAAAGGTTCATTGTGTTTCTGCTGGGAATAACGGCTTGACCATCTTTTACTTGCTGATTAAACACAGAACTAGAATCCAGTGTAAAGCATTCCAGGCCATCTTCTCCCTCCCAAATGCATGTCTTGTGTCCTGTTACTGGATACTAAAGTCAGACCAAATAATTAGGTGGCAACAAAATTTACAGCCTGCAGCCCTATAAACTTTACTAAACACTCTTTCAGCCATCAACTGGTATTTAATCAACACATCATAACTTTTATTAAGCCTAAATGAAATGCTTCTGAGACACTAAATTTAAGTGTGTTTGGAAAGGGGGGGGGTCATCTTGGGTTTGATTTACATATCACAGAGCATCCAACCATCCTGGGATACAATTAGGATTGCCAGATGTCCCTTATTTCAAAGCGTACCTCCAATTTTGAAGAGCTGCTCTTATGCTAGAATAACAAAGATCTCTAAAGCATTTTGAGTTTCCCCTTTTTTCTGGAAGCCTACCTCCTCCCCTACTGAAATCAGTAAAAGATATGCTTAATCTCTAAGATAGTTTCTCATTTGGAAATGAAAATTATCATGCTTTTCCTCCAAAGTACTAGAACACCAATTGTTTCTTGGAGGTATATTGATGATGATATTGTACTTATTAACAACAATACTGAAATGAATGAATAAAAAACAGAACCCACCCATCCTCAAGTCTCACCTTTCTGGGCAGGACTACTCTTAAAAATTCCTTACTTCTGTCTAGGGTCAGCCACAAATACATTGCCCAATAAAGGGCTGTTCTTGAAAACCCAATGGATTTTCATATAAATCCAGTACATAAAAAATTCAACAACCTTTTAAGACACTTGAAACTCCCTCATATGCCTGTGGAAAAAAGAGTATTCCAGCATTAGCTTTCATGAATCAGAGCTCACTTCATCAGATGCCTCTGATTTTTTGTTATTTATTTCCTTCATTTATAATCTACCTTTGACTCCAGGTGGTGGATTGCACAATTAAGAACAATGCAACCACAGCAATGCAATACATACAACCAACCATGCAATAATTACAAAATTAGAACAGTGCTCTAAAAAGTATGCTACATACAATACTACAGAGGTGGGGTTTAAGGTAACTTTTAGTGTCACTTAGTTGTAGATACAATTTAAAGCCAACATCCTACTGCTGGTAAAAAGAAACCAGATGGGGTGCCAGTGTGAGACTGGAAGGTTTCTGGTCACTCCAAAGCATAAGAATCTCAGCAGATTTGGAGCATTAAAGATGTGTGATTTAGGTTGGATTTTGATTATGTTTCAAATGCTCATCCCTACTGGGGAGGTAGCTACTAGAGATGGGCACGAATCCAATTATGACCCCCCAAAAAGCACGAACCAGGCCAGTTCGTGGTTCGCGAACCACAGTTCGTGGAAGCTCCTTTCTATGAACTTCTACATACTGGTTACTGGTTCGGGTTCGTTTGGGTCATATTGGGGAAGGAACAGTTTAGGGTCCCTTTAAACTATCAGCTGGCAGGCAGCGAGGGGGATCCCCACCCTGCTGCCTGCCAGCTGATAGTTTAAAGGGACCTGCTGCTTGCAAGGAAGGAAAGGGCCCTTTAAACTGTTAAACGCCCCTTTCCCTGCTGCTGCTAAGTGGCCGGAAAGGGGTATTTAAACCAAACCAGTTCGTAACTGGCCCCATTTCTGTGCCAGTTCGTAGTTCCTGGTTCATGAAAATCCACGAACCACAAACCTCATGGTTTGGGGGGTTTTTTGGTTCGTGCCCATGACTAGTAGCTACTAGCCAAAAGATTCACACAAGGGACAGGCAGCCCTTTCCCCATCTTGAGTATAAGTTATGGTAGTATTACATCCGTAAGTCCAACTAAACTTTGTCTTCATGGATATGATGCCACAGACAACTGCCTGGGCTGTTGTAGCCTCATCTCACTTCTGCTGATTAAAGTTAAATTTATTCTGAATTCAGATTCTGCTTAATGTATTTCATAGACTTTGAAAGGTTTTACAAATCTTTTGCCAGTGGTTAAAATTCCAAGAAGTAGGTATAGACTCCTCTCCTGATACAAAAGAAGCCTGTACTTCCTCCTTCCATCACACCATCACATCCGTTCAATGGTCCCACTTCTTGAATGTTGAAAGCGAAGTCAATAGCTGGGTTAGTATCTCAATCTATAATTTATTTACATTGGAATAAGGTCAGGTTTTAAAATTTCATTTATACCCCACCTTTCTCCCCAATGGAGACCCAAAGCCGTTTCCATCATTTCCTCTCCTCCATTTTTTCTTCATTCGTACCTTATAATCCCCCAAATACTGACAAACACTTCTAATTGCTATACATTTCTGCAATAACTGCTTACCATCTGAGTTGGTTAACTGAGTGGAGGGTCTCCATAGTGCTGTCAGAAACTACTATACATTTGTAGTAACTAGGAGATTTTCTAAAGAAATGTCAGGGGGGAAACCCAACTACAGGTAACTGAGGCTGTAGAAATGACTGTGTAAATAGCTCAAGGATGGCATCAATTTTGCTGTTGCTTTAACAGCATTTCTGTAAACTTCAGGGGAGATCAAGCTGCTTAAAAAGTTGCCTTAGCTTTACAATATGGAGGATGCTTTTATTTTCACTGTGATTATTACAGCAGCAATGGAGGAAGCTGATTTCTTACAAGATATAATTAAGTGTTTAGGTTACAACCATCCCTTACCTACTCAGCCTATGAACACTGAATGCAAAATATTGGAGTTGGGTGGCACGAGGAAGGTCTTGATCTGTGCTGCAAGTTAGCTTGCAGTGAAGTCTAGCTGTGGCTTTTTTCATTTAGCAGATATGAAGGCATCATCTTAAGAGGAACAAATTGCAGCCAGGAATGAGAGCCAGTTTGGTGTAGTGGTTAAGAGCACAGGACTCTAATCACAGTCACAGCTTCTAGCTCTCTCAGCCACACCCACCTCACAGGGTGTTTGTTGTGGGGATAATAACAACATACTTTGTAATGCACTCTTAATGGGCGTTAAGTTGTTCTGAAGGGTGGACAACTTAAATCGAATGTTGTTGTCGTCGAATAACAATAGTGACTGTTATTGTTGTAATATGCTGGGGGCTCATGAGGAATTGTTGGAATGAGGAAATTCTCCCCTAATTATGTCTCCCTCCAGGATTCTCTAAGCCCTTAGAGCCTTGAGCTGGCTGATTTTTCCTGCACCACCCTCAGTTTCCTTTAACTCACATTCAGCTGCTCTCAGTATTCCACCTCTTCTAGAGCACGCTCAGTCCACATCAGGCCAGGTGTTTTTGCTTCCCCACCCCCTTTTGGTTAATTTACAAAGTCACAGTTTCTGCATATGTGGGGAGTTCCCTGAGCAGGCATGGTGTGTGGCTAGAGTGATGGACCAGGATCTGGGCAACCCAGGTTTGCTTTCCCATTCTGCCATGGAAACTTGCTGGGTTTCCTTGAGCCAATTGCATACTCTCAGCTTAACCTACCTCACAGGGTTGTTGTGAGGAAAAACGGAAGGGAGGAAAATGATGTGAGCTGCTTTGGGTACCCATTGGTGAGAAAGGTGGATATAAATGAAGTAAAATAAAATAAAATAAATAGGAAGAGACTTCTGCTTTGTGTATGTGGCCTAGTTGTTCGCCTTTCACCATTTTCTTGGGGGACAATCAGCTTACTATTAGATAATGGAGTGATGATGATGATGATGATGAATGCAACCTATGGTAAGAAAGCAATTGTTAAAATCTTATAGATAAAATTAAGGATAGCGAGGGAAGGGAAGGAAGTAGAAAACAAAAAATGGTCACAGAAGAGAACAAGACTAACAATGAATTAGGAGTAAAGGGTAGGGTTTCCAGGTACCCTTGACCTCCCAGCAGGAGTGGGGAGGGACCTGGCACTTACCTTGTTGGTTGTCTTATGTGCACACTTTGTCCATGCGTGCTCCTGGGACATGTTATGATGCCACTTTTGGAAGTGACATCATCACACCCATCACCTGCTGTGTGCTGGCCTGAGAAGTTTCTTGCCTCCTGGACCCATTCTCTGGGGCCTTTTCCCCTCACCAACCTGGTGAGTGGCAGCAGGGGGCAGAGGCTAGGAGTGGGGTATCCCTTGCCCCCACCAAGGGACTTGGCACCCCTAGTAAAGGGGGAGGGGGCTGAATGACATCCAAAGATGGCCAGAACAACAGATTAACATTGATTTAAAATGCTCATCCAGTGAATTAAAGATTAAATGAGTTTTGAGATACATTTTTAAAGTAAATAATGCAAAGTTTGTGTGAATGATGGTAAGAAATTCCAGAGGTATGGGGCAGCTGAAGAAAAGGGTGAAAGTAAAAACCAAAAGTGAAAACCAAAAAAAGAGATTTTTGGTATAAATTCAAGAAAAATACCTGAAGAACACAGAGATTAAGGGACAAGCATGGAACAACAAAATGAAGGCACTTAAAGGCAAGAGGTAATATTCAAAATCAATTTTAATAACAGAAGTCAATGAACAGAAAATGAGAACAGAGGCCTACTTCACATGTCTTTTGTGCAAGTTCCCTTTTGCGCAGCTTTGTGGGTGGTATAGTTAGTTACCCCTAAAGTCATTTAATGACTTAACCCTAAACTCTTACATGCTATGATTCTGGGCAGAATCATCTTACCTACCGTACAGATGTGAAACAAATTCTACCATCGAAAGGAAATAACTTCTATCACCATAGCTACTGAACTGCTTCACAGCTGTAAAGCTGTTTGACAGCTGTTTGAGGTAAATAGCTGACAGGCAAAAAGATTAGAGGTTTGGTTTATGAAAGACTACCTAGTAAAGACTAGAGATGCTGCAAATATCGATAGGCAAAAGTGGTTTTTTACAGCTGCGACCATAAGAATCAAACCTTTTCTAACTAGAGCATTGGTGTTGCTTAAGTGGCCCAAGTCCTGTATGTAGCCTCCATAGTTTGCTTGCAACAACCTTTTTTGTTCTTTAACTGTCTCTTTTTTTGTACTTTAACTGCCTATTATTTGCTGGCTACATTCCACGGGTTCAGTCTTCAGGCTGCGAGGGGTGGAAAAGGTTTACAAATCATATTACAGAAATACTAAACATTTCTATAGCTGGCCTATTTTGCTGCCTTTATGATATGCCCTTGTGATATGCTGTTAGAGGGCCATATTCTTCAATGGATCCAGAATGCTGCTGCGCGTGTCCTAACTGGAGCTTCATGTAGGACACACATTACGCCTATCTTGCAGCAGCTTCACTGGCTCCCAGTAGAATTCCGGATCTGGTTCAAGATGTTGGTTTTGACCTATAAAGCACTAAACAAACTGGGACCAGCATACCTAAGGGACCGTCGCTCCCTATATGTGTCCCAGAGAGCACTTCGTTCAACCAGAAAACATCTACTGGTGGTCCCTGGCCCTAGGGAGACTCGGCTGGCCTCTACCAGGGCCAGGGCCTTTTTGGTCCTGGCCCGAACCTGGTGGAACTCTCTGTCTGAGGACACTTGGGCCCGCCAGGATCTTGTATCATTTAGGCGGGCCTGTAAGACAGAGATGTTCCGCCTGGCATATGGTGGAGGCTTTTTTTAGCCCATCATTGCCGAGCCTTCCACCAGTCTCCCTCTACAAGGGGTATGGAGACTCCACTCCCACTGGTTGCCCCGAAAGGGGCACAGTATTTTATCTGTTTTTATAACTGATTTTAAGCTGTATTGTAATCAATGTTGTACCTCGCCCTGAGCCCGCTTGTGGGGAAGGCGGGTTAAAAATAAATAAATAAATAAATATTATTTAAGAAGAAGTCATAATAATAACATTTCAGATTGGCTTTCCTATTCCTTTCTCATACACAGCTGAGGAATATTGGGGAATTCTCTCTTTTCGCAACTGATCTATATCACTTTATCTTAGGATTCATGTGTCTTACTGAGTAGGATGTGTAGGATTCATGTATACCTCCCAACAAGCAAATTTACACCTATGTCCATTAAAGTCAATGGTCTTAGAAGGATTTGACTCTACTTAGGATAGCAATATTAGGCTTCTGCTCCCATGTGGTACAGCCCTATAAAGAACTTCAGATGCAGCGAGAATCTGCACATCAATGGTACATGTTCCAAGAAAAAACGACTGCTCATGTGGAGACCAGGGTGGGCACATTTTTTCATTTTTTTTTGCTGAAGCTTCATTCACTTGCATTATAGTTGTTATTAAACCTATTCATTTTTATTATTATCTTTGTTTTTCTTTCCATTGATTTGAATGGAAGACACTTTTAAAAAAATGTATTGTTTTGGTATGCTATTGCAGTATTGTGCATGTGCACAACAAAATAACTCTTCTACCTCAAAGCACTTTTGAAAATGAACATACTTTAACTATGCAGCTGAGAAAGCCTTTCCCAACCCAGTAATGACTGGTGGAAACAATAGGGGGAAATGGAGCTATCCATACAATCATCTTTTGTTGCAATCCGTGTA